>NW_024609879.1:83782827-85139551 GCF_016920785.2 Ixodes scapularis
CACTTTGTGAAAAATGTAGCAGTAGTAGTTCATATGTGTGTGTCAGGATGGTCGCACCTTATGTAAGTTCGACCATTCTGAATGAAGTGCCATGGTATGTGATATCGCAGAGCTTTCAATAATATATTCTTTAGCAGCTGACAACCACATCAAAGTGTAAAAAATGCTTCCCTATAACTTACGACGCACGAAAGCCAAACAAATCTGTACATACTATTGTTTTAAGAAAAGATGTACACTCGGGTAACTAGTTAACTCCCATTGAATGTGACAGCAGTGAACAACCTGGCGACATCATACATTAGAAAATTAGCTGAGAAGTTAGACGTGACACTGTAAAGGCTGGTTTACACACTTGCATTTGACTGTGACCAGCTCCACTACAGCTGTTTTTTAAGCCATTTCTTACTGCTTATCACCTGTTCTGCAGGAGCGCAGCCAGTTGAAAGCAGTCGCAAGTAGCTTAAAAACTGGTCACAGTCTAGCACAAGCATGTGAACCAGCCTTAAGGTTGGAGTAGCTCTCCTTGTTCGAGCGTACATCCTTCCTTTTCTGTTTTCCCAACAGATCCGGACGATCGACCTCTTAGGTCGATCAGTGGCGGCGTAGGCTTCATCGATCCCGACAACCCGCACTCCTCCTGGACCTTCGTGGACATGCACTTGAAGGGTGTGCCGCAGCACGAGGCCATCCACAAGTGCGGCTACTGCACCTACACCAGCGGCGACCGGACGCATGTGATCCGCCACGAGAGGAGGCACACGGGGGAGAAGCCCTTCGACTGCCTCATCTGCGGCAAGTCCTTCACGACCAAGTGCTACCTCACCGTCCATCAGCGTCTCCACACGGGGGAGCGGCCCTTTGTGTGCAAGCGGTGCGGGAGGGCGTTCTCGCAGACCGCCCACCTCAAAGCCCACGAAACGACCCACACGGACGAGAGGCTCTTCGGATGCGACATCTGTGGGAAGGACTTTACGCGCAAGTCAGCCCTGAGGATCCACCAGCGCACCCACACCGGGGAGAAGCCGTACGAGTGCAGCAGGTGCGGGCGGAGGTTTACGGACTCGTCGGGTCTCAACGTGCACAAGAAGAAGCACGCCGGGGACTGCCCTTAGGCGCATCTCCGCAGCCGCGCGAGAGGATTCGGAAGTTGGAGCGTGTTGGGCGCGGGTCGGGCTTCAGGGACGACTCTGCCTGGTAGTTTTCCAGTTTGTATGAATTAAGGGTGTGAGTGCTTTATGGAAACAAAGCATAACTATTATTACAAACTTTTGGTTATAGCTCTATTACATTGAGAATTCAGAAGTGCCATTGGCTGTATTGCTGGGACTTGCTAGTGGCCCATCCTGTCCTTTACCATACTGTGCTTCGTTGCACCTCGTCTGTCGTTGAATTCCTCTTTGCAAAGCAATTTTCATTTTTTTTTTTTTCATTTTTGGGATTTTGCTTATTTATGCTGACTTCTTCCAGCCCACAGCAAGCAATGACTTGCAGAATTGGGGTTGTGTACAACACTACTCTTTCATTTCATGCTTGTTTAAGTATAATAGCACAAAAATACTACTTGAACACACGTCATGCGCAGCCACTCTTAAAAAAATCAATAAAAAGAAGAAAAAAAATTTGAATGTACTAATTGGGACAAATTTTTGTTGTATTATTTGCATGTGAAAAAGAAATTTTCGTAAAATATTTATTTTGTTAGACGTGATTTAGGTGGAGGTCACGGCCCGAGACACGACCATGAAAGCAGCATTGTAGTGCTCCATCATGCATGAGCCACAGTCAATGCACATCGGCAGGCAACTGTCGATGTGCCTTGAAAAGTGACCAAAAAGATTGAAAAAATCAACAAAATATGCAGTTTCATTTTTTTTTTTTTTTACAAGGTTTTATATGTCATATTTTGAGTGTTCTGCTAGTTATAGAATACACGAGACTCTGCTGTTCTGCTAGTTATAGAATACAGTGGCAGTGTCTTTCACCAGTGTGCTGCGGGGCTCTTTGTTACCCACGGGGACGTCTTGAAGCGACAGTGTTGTGCATTAGTTTGTGCTTGCAAATATGATTCGGGCACCTCCATCGGTGTTGGATGTTCCCATCTCACGTTTTTCCCATGATATGTGTCCCAATGATTTGTTTAGTTTTGAGGTGTTCTGCATTCACATTTTGTGTGGGAAATCGGTTTTGCCCATCTATTTCTACTCAATGATGCGCAGGTTTGTTTTCATTGTACAAGCTGGTTTCAGCTTACATAGTCACCTATCCCTCCTGCATCCAGGTTCCTTTTTTGTACACAAGCAGGGTTTTGTCTCGAGCTTTTGTTGACCAAAAATAAAACTGCCTATAACAATAATGTCGTTATAACTTTATTTAGTTGACTGCCAGATACTCGCCGAGAAAACAAGGAATAACTTTTTCTGTTGAGCTTTGCTTTCTCAATGCCAGACGTGGGATCACGTTGTTCCACCTTTTTCCCGGCTCGTATAAAAAATCAAGATAGTTTTTAATATCCTTAGTTTCACTTTTCATCACCATGTTATTGCTGAATTCATTTTCACAATCTAATAACCTTATAAAACTACAGTGTTGAGTCTGTGAAGTGGACCAAAAAGAACTTTCGACTTTCTGGAAATAACATGACCCCAAATAGCTTAAAAAAAAAACTTGTTTTTAGCAAGTTTTTGTTTACATTCTTTTAATTCTTATATCACAGTTGCAAAAGGGCTCATACTATAATTCCCCTGTTGCATTTTCTTGCAGGACTGAAATGCCTCTGAGAAAAAACAAAAAAAACTGGGTACTTTTTAGCATGCAGTTTCTACATAATTTCGCTGCTAATAAAACACTCAAACTTTAATGTAGCTTTCCCTTCAAAGTACGATCTTAAATTTTATCCCATGCAATTTCACACATTTCTCCAATTTTCATGACTGTATATATATTTTTTTCCGTGCTTTTGTCTCTTTCATTCAAGACTTCATACTTGCTATATATAATATTCTAATTGGTTGTCTCTGTTCATGTTTGTATAATCCCGCAGTGTGCTGTTTCCGTCTGAGTAATAAAGAATCTCAGAACTTTACGCCATTGTAATCAGGCTTATGGCTTGAGTGTGATAGATCATGATTTAGCTGACAGGCTCTTTACGTTTTCTCAAGGGTTCTAGCCAAAGGACTATGTAAACTTTAATTAACAATAATAATGTCAAGAATTTGGTCGGTTCGTACACATTCCAACATGTTGAGAATCCAACAGCACTCAAGAACGAAGGCTAAGCAAAGACACAAGACAAAATACACCTGTGCCTTTACATTGTCTGCTGAGCAAATGTTGCTTGTGCAGTGTTACGGTAGGCTTTTGCTGGCATTGAGCAACTTGTGATCATGAAGTTTGTTATAGGTGGTTTTTTGCTGGCAATGAATGCATTGGATATACTGGGTGTTTTTGGTTTTTTTTTCCCAAGTTTAACAGGCTTGTGTAAAGGAAGCCGTGAAAGTTACACTAATGCGGTATGTAAAGGGTGAGTTATACGGCCAGGGGGACATAGTAAAGGGGGCTAATCGCAACAATCAGTCTGCTAATTAACTAAAACATGCTCATTAATGTTTTAATTCTTGAAAATAAAAATGTGGTTCTAATTAGAAACTTGCTGAGCGTCATCAAAAACCACTAAACTAGTCAATATTAGAAGTAGTTGGAGTACATGGGAAACACGGTGGAGTGCCAAAGTTGCCACTTTGGAGCAAGGCTACCGGTGCAATAACAAGAGCAAGGCTACCGGTGCAATAACGCGCCCGGGCGGGTGTTTCCGTCTCGTATCATAGCACCAGCCTTGTATGTGCTCTACTGCGCTTCCCCCACACTCAAATTCTTTCTAAAAATTGCTCGTTTAGTGGTTTTTGAAGATGCTCAGCTAGTTTCTAATTGAAACCATATGTCTATTTTCACTCATTAAAAGGATCATTAACAAATGTTTGGTAATTATTTGACTTAGCGTGACAATTAGACCCGTAAATTATGTCCCGCTGGTTGTATAACTAACCTGCACAAACCACGTGGGTGTAGCTTTCACGGCTTTTTTTAAACAAATCTGTTAAGCTTAAAAAAAAAACGCCCTGTATAAATCTGGATATACAGTCAAATCTCGTTAATTCATACTCGAGGGGGACCGAAAATTTGCTTGAATAAAGCAAAGTTTGAATTACCGAGAGTTTCCTCCCACAGAGACGCATAGGATGAGACCTGCATGTTAGTTTGAATTATCTGCAAGTTTGAATTGAGAGAGTTTGAATTAACAAGATTCGACTGTAAAAGGTAATATTTTGTAGGCCAGCAATAAGCTAAGAAAGTAATTTCAACTTGCAGAAAATGGTGCAAAATTTTTTTTTTTTTTTATCGTACACAAATTTTTAGAGGCAAGCAATATAATTGATGAATGAATGATAACTGTTTTCTTTGTTTAGAATCACCCTTCATAAATGTTGGTAAACTATTTTGCCCAAAATTTGAAAAAGAGAGCGAGAGAAAATGTTATTTGGTGTTTTTTCATGTATCGAGTGCCTTGGTGTTAGCACTAATTGGTTGAAAACTTGTGTTGTTAGTGCACCTTGGTATGGGCTTTCGTTTTATCCCCCTTTTTTGCATGATAGGGAAAATGTTTATTGCTTTTTGTTGATGTACTGAATGCCTTCCTGAAAGCACGAAAGAGTTGAAAACTGGTACTTGCTAATGCACCTCCGTGGTGTGCGCTTCTTGTCCTCATTCTTTGTGTGCCTTTTGAAGTTGTTGTTACTACTTGCACGATTTCTATAAATTCGCTTTTTCGTCAGTATGGGGCCGAGCAAGTATGGTCTTGGAGTTTGCCTTGCCACTTATCTGCAATGGCTCGACACATTTTGCACTGCAATTCCCAAACATATTAAGTGTGCACGCAGGAAGTGTACCCATATGCTAAACTATGTCTACACATAGCTTGAATAACTTCAGAACTAACTTTATATGGCTGGGCGACTGGGTTATACTTGGCCAAAGGATGCGGATGCCGTTTCAGGTTACACGGTTCAGGCTGTGTCGGGCTGCAGTGAATTAACCAGGCCGCACACGTGGCTTGCACGTGACGTCACCGCATCTTGCTGGTTGTTGTTTCTACCTGTTCTTGCAGAGAGAAACAATGTCGGTACTGCGAAATGTATGCCACAATTGGTGTGCACTCGACAACAAGGCCACCGCTCTTAAGGCCGGTTCGTGCATTCGTGTCTGTGTGCGACTGAGTGCGTTGTGCTTGCTTACGACTAGGATACCGTGTTTTCGGATAAATCTGAAAAAATCTGATAAACACTCCCCGATAAATTTCTTGTCAATTTGGATTTATCCAAAAAAACTCCAAACTTTGAGGTCACAGCGGAAAACAATAAAAAGCAAAAAAGCCGGTGTTTTAAAAATAAACTTTGCGAGTGCACAGGGTCAGTGGACCTGAGGAGATGCCACTTGAGTTTCCTTTGAAATCTCGAACTACTGACAAAAAGGGTTTGCCTTTTAGCTCGTCAGGGTTTCTTGAGAAAACTGGTCATGGCACCCAAATTTCGTTTATTTTTTATTTGATCTTCTTTAAATAGGAACCACAATAAAATAAATTCCCAATATCAGAAAAATGAGAATCGAATAAAAATAAACTCCGATGAACCCGAAATTTTCAACAGAAAATGAACTCCGAAGGACACCCTCCGAATTTCATGAAAATTAAACTCGGGGGAAAACACGAAATCCTACTTGTGACCACTTAGGACGATGGGACATGCTGGCACATTGGCGTCATTTATTGGATAGCCCCGTAACATATATTCCGACGCGCGTATGCATGTCTTCTCATTTTTGTATGCGTCATTCTTTACCGTGGGCTCGAAATAATTCTCACAATGTCCTAAACGGCCGTTTCCCGTAGAGCGTAGGTTTGATCTCGGCGTAAATACTGCAAAACGTTCGGCCTCTATAGTCGGTGACAGGTTGGGAACCCGACGGGCGCTTCGCCTACGGCACACTTCCCTCCTGTCCTTCCGCCGGGCCTCTGCTGCACACGCGGTGAAGTGATACGAAAGTCGGAAAGCTCCTGCTTGGGGCAGAGCGTAGGTTTCTGAACGAGGCAACCGACTATATTTATGCGCAGGTCAGAAGGACTGCCAGACAGATGGCATCGGCGCGTTTGATGTGCGCCTGTCGTAGGCAACCGCAAGCGAGCACAACGCACTTGGTGAAGGCAGTTCGCACAGTTGCGTCTGCTTACGACCATTTACAAGGTGGCCCTGGGACTGCATTTCACCAGAGCGAAGGTTTTGCAGTATTCGCGAGATCCAATGTATATGTATCGTCTACGAGAAATGGTCGTTTATGACGTTGTCGAAAGTTTGTCCGAGCCAACGGCGCAAGAACAATGAACGGTAAAAGAGGTATGAAAGGCACGGAAAATGCGAGTGTACCACAACTGCTTAACGAACGGCACGACTGTGTTCTCTCGTGAGATATCGCAAGAGGTCGCTGCGGTCCTAAGCAGTCGCGGGTGTGTGAAGGAGCCTTTACGCTGCGACGCAAATGTGCGAGTCGGCCTTTACGTGCATTGGCGAGTGTTAACGGCTGCAACTCTTGCGTTTTCCCCCCGCCAGACGCGCAAAGTCTGGAGCTAAACGTAACGACGGTGAGCTTCCTGTGCAGCGACTGCGGGAACCTCTTCTTCACGCTGGCCGACTTGGACGAACACCGGAGGCGGACGCACCAGGAGTCTGATTTGGGTCAAGGTGAGAGCGAGATCGTTCTCTGCAGCCGATAGGACATGGCGCCGCAGCTTGACTGTAATCAACCAATGAGGCGTCTTTCACTCATTTGCGAGTTCGCAGTCGGGCATTATTTTGGCGACAACATCTTGCCAACGTGCAAGTAGCAAGAGGTGTCTGATGTGCCCTTCCACAGTACTACTTTGTCCACTGTTCGACATTGGCTTGTGCGTGACGGCAGAACAACTTGAAATTTCCAAACAAAGTGCAAGTTGTCAATGGCTTCCATCGTGAAATTGCAGACAATCGCAATTTCAGCCCGCGTCCGATCTCACTCTGCCGCGGCGCTCGGTTTGCTGCAGATGATAAAATTTTGTCTCAGTCTGTTAGCAGACGACCTACAATGTTTTCTTGCTTTCTTTCCGTCTGCAAATGGCAGTTCGTATCAGACGAACCACATTTTTCGCTCGCATTAGCGGACGAATCGTCTGTGAATACGCTCGCTCTGCGAGAGGTAAATTAGTTCTCGCTCTTGTTCTCGCAGTGACCAAAATCGATCCCCAGAGGAAGGACGAGGAGTACCGGTGTCGCTTCTGCACCTATTGCAGCGATTTGCCGTCTGACGTGGCCAGGCACGAAACATTGCACGTCAGAAAGGTGTCTGCCCCGGGGCAGCAGATGCCCTACCGGTGCCAGATGTGCGGCAAGGGCTTCAAGCTCTCAAGCAGCCTCAAGACGCACCAGCGCACCCACACGGGAGAGAGGCCGTACAAATGTGAGACGTGCGGCTACCGCTTCACTGTGGTGTCCAACCTCATCCGGCACCGGAGGACTCACACAAACGACAAGCCGTTCACGTGCGACAAGTGCAGCAAGGCATACTCCCGCAACGAGGATCTCTTGGCGCACGGCAGAACTCACTGTAGGGCAGCGGTCTAGTTTTGGATTCCTGGCAGTTGTCGTCTGCAACCCGTGGCGTCTGGTTTTCGGGGCCATTAAAAGATTTGGATTACAGGGTTCTGCAGCGATTCTTCCTTATGTGGACATGGTTTACAGTGATCTACAGAGAACAATATTTTCTGCATAAAGGCCCATTCAGGCACTTTTATCTGCTTACGACTGAGTTCTCGTGATCTCCTACGATGAGAGTGCACGCTGGCACCATCTGTAATGTGACCCTGGAAATGGTTGTTTGTAACATTGTAAATAATTGTTTCACGCAAGGAAAAAATGGTGTGTCAGAAAAAAATTGGAAATATACAGAAATGCCAAGTGTTCCACGGTTACCCAGTAGGTGGCGCCAGCGTGTCATCTCGTCATAATAAATCCCAAGAGGTTTTAAAGGGATACTGCAACGAAATTTCGGCGCCCATTTTTTGGTCTATATGTGTTCAAAAAAGCAGCATCACATCGAACATACCAATATCTTGTTAAAAAAAGTCACGAAAAGGAATTTTAAAACGAATTAAATGATTAGCAAAGAGCACCTGGTGGATGTCGCTAACGCCTCACTTGTGATGCCCATCTAGGAACCTTGACAGCTAGTGACCGCTGACGGAGGTTGTCTCGTCTCCGGCCACGACGAGAGAAGAGGGGCAGGAGGAACTCCCTTCTTCCCGAGAATGCCTTTTGTGTGTCGCAGAAGTCGCTATTGTCCCCCTACAAGATTATAGAAAATTAACCTGTCACTCAAAATTCGTACAAAAGCAGCCGCTTCGGTGGCTGGAACGACTAGGCCATAGTGATGCAAAACTATCGATAAATTGACTTTTGATACTATCAATAGTTTTCCCAAAACTATCGATAGTGTCCCAGAACTATCGATAGTACTATCGATAGTACCATCGATAGTCGACTATCGATAGCTTTTCGATAGTCGACTATCGATGATACTATAAATAGTTTTTCGATAGTCGACTATCGATAGTTTTTCGATAGTCGACTATCGATAGTTTTTCGATAGTCGGCTATCGATAGCTTTTCGATAGTCGACTATCGATAGTTTTTCGATAGTCGACTATCGATGGTTTTTTACTATACTGGCGACTAACGATACTATCGCTAGTGCTATCGATAGTCTTGCACCATTATAGTCCGTTACAACTCAAGAAGGTAGGGCGAGGGTAAGATGGGCCGGGGAAGGGGGAAGCAGACGGAACGCTGAAGAAAGAAGAAGGTTCCCCCCTCTCTTCTCCAGCGTTCCGTCTGCTTCCTCCTCCCCGGCCCGTCTTACCCTTGCCCTACCGCTCGCCTCCCCCTTCTTTTTTCGCCCAAACTCCTATCTTTGTCATCACTGAAAGCTGAACCAAAGTTGGGATGGTAAGTGCCTGGGCTAGTTGGTGTCCCGTTTGAAAAAAAATGTAAAGCGATAAATAGACAAGAGGGAGCGACGCAAACTACTAGTGTCGCAAAACTATCCATAGTAAACTGTCGACAGTACTATTGATAGGTTTACGATAGTCGACTATCGATAGTTCTCCGATAGTCGATTAACGATAGTTTTCCGACAGTCGACTATCGATAGTCAGATTTCTGGCGACTATCGATAGTGCTATCGATAGTTTTGCACCACTATAGTCCGTTACAACTCAAGAAGGTAGGGCGAAGGTAAGGCCGGGCCGGGGAGGGGGAAGCAGACGGAACGCTAAAGAGAGAAGGAGGTTTCCCCATCTCTTCTCCCGCGTTCCGTCTGCTTCCCCCTCCCCGGCCCGGCCTTACCGCTCGCCTCCCCTTCTCTCCTCGCCCAAACTCCCGTCTTCGTCATCACTGAAAGCTGAACGAAAGTTAGGATGGTAAGTGCCTAACCTAGTTGGTGTCCCATTTGAAAAAAAAAAAATAATAATAATAAAGCGATAAAAAGAGAAGAGGGAGCGACGCAAACTACTAGTGTCGCAAAACTATCGATAGTAAATCGTCGACAGTACCATTGATAGGTTTACGATTATCGATAGTTTTCTGATAGTTGATTAACGATAATTTTCTGATAGTCGACTATCGATAAATGTTCGATAGTTTTTCGAGAGTCGACTATCAGTACTATTGATAGTTTTTCGATAGTCGACTATCGATAGTACTATCGATAGTTTTCCGATAGTCGACTATCGATAGTACTATCGATAGTTTTTTTCACTATCGATAGTCAGATTTCTGGCGACTATCGATACTATCGATAGTACTATCGATAGTTTTGCACCACTACTAGGCCATCCTCTCGACGTCAGCCTCGCCGTAGCTTTGCTCGTCTTGAGACGACCTACGTCACGATTGCGTTGGATGTCACGTGGTCTCCGCTGGGCCTTCTCCGAGCGCTTGCCAGAGTGGGCCGTTTATAGCGAAAAATACAGCCACCAGGCTCAAAATTCAAACGTGCGATTGTCATTTACGGATATGGTAGATCATATTCAACCTATTTTTGAACACGACGGGAATATTTCAAATTCTTAAGGCATCCGGTTACAATTAGCTTTCCAAATGACATTTGACAATTGCTACTCAGGTAACGTAAATTTTTTAAATTTTTTTTTGCAAGTTTTGGTTTGTTAATTTTAAGGTGGCATTGCAGTAAGCGTCAGTGGAATTTTTCTTGTGATCGTGTAACCTCGACGTTTTATTCGGGGATTTTGAAACTACATTTTGGCCCTTGTTAATATTGGTGTTGTATTTTTAAGGTGTTTGTATTCAGTTCTAACATTTTGTTTACACTTGTGGTTTGTGGAACCTGGAGTTGAAACAAGCACTTGTAGATAATAATTATTTTATTTGCACATACTGGAAGGGGAACATGTGGTGGTGTGGCGGGGCTAGGCAGATAGGTGAAAACCCTTACGCAGAGCGCGTTATAGCCCTCCACCACCTCACCTCCATCAAACATTCTTTGCATTCCAGAGGTTCTGGAGTGAAAACGCATGTTTGTGTTCCGTGAACTCTCGTGTTCACAGTGTGCAAGCACGATCTCTGCCTGCCCACACATTTCGAAGCGCGGATTTCAAATCGAAAATTCAGCACGAGAAAAGTCCAATGTCCCTTGGCAAAATATTTTCAAGCACAAGAAAGTTATGTTTATAAAGCATTCACAATCTTGGAAGTACAGATGCATACTGAGGTTTTGTGCCCAAAAAAGACACAGGGCACCTGTGTTGCCTCGGTAAGAAGTAACAATGTCCTTGTTTTTTTTGTTTTTTTTTAGTTGTAAAGTTTACGCCGCTGAACTGAAGTATAGTGAATCATTCAATCAGAAATAACATATCATTGCTGTATAATTATAGTTTCGACAAATTTGAGGGGAACTTAGATGTAATCGCGGCGGTACGAACGCTCGTGCAGCGAGAACACCACTCATAACTTCTTGCTCGCGCTTGTAGCCTTTGCGGACGACATTCTCTATCATTTCGGGACTGAAAATCGCGTGTGCACAGCTTTGAGTTCGAGGGGAAGCGTGAGCCGACTCCGAGCAACCCGTTGACGAGAACGAAAGTGGAAGTGCGGCGTTGGCCTGCAAAACATTTCTTCAGTTAAGTTAATGTTTATTTCTAGGGTGGTGGCTTTTTCCTTCTTTCTTAAAAAAATATTCTAGGAGGGGGTTTGTAATTGTTTTTACAAATAACGTATTTTCAGCACGTTTTTGAAGTTGTTTGTTCGTCTCGGTCGGAGGCGTCGATAATCCGCCCAGAACAAGGCAATCCAATCCAGCGTGTGTCGTGGCTGTCGAAGCTATTGTTTGGTCTTTACTACATTTTGGCGTTTCGTACGTTGATTGCTGGATGCAAATGTTGGAGCACTATCGGCATTGTGCGTGTTTTGAGAGCATGAATAACGGTGCGTGTGGTGGGTGTGCTTAAACGAACGGGAGAGAAGACATTTGTCATCCTTCAGTGCACTGCTGCCACGGATCCACACCACTTGTGCCGCAACAGCTGCACATCGGAGAACAGCGAAGAAGCACAAATAATATTATTAATAATAATAAAAGTTAATGATTCAGGAAAATCACGGCACCTCAAAAAAACGACAGCCCGTACCATGGAGGCATATCTTCCCATACTTCGGACGCACGTTTTGGGCGTTTGTGAACTCTGTCGAGTCCGACCTGAGAGTAGTTTGTGCCCCGTGCGTCTCTCCGGTGTCTTCGAGAGTCGTACCTCTCTCCGAGGGGTGGTGCTTTCGGGAGGCAGTGACCGCTTGCCGCGTCCTCAACTCGGAGTGACAGCAGACGCTGGCGATCAGCAGTGCTCGCTTCGATCCTTCTCTATGAAAGTATGAAGCCCAAGTCGCGCGCTTTTGGAATCTTGAAGCAGACGACGCAGGCAAGCAGGTGAGGGCAGGCGAGCAACCGCGCTACCCCTATCTTTCTCTCTCTCTTCAGGGCGAGGAGGAGCGTACAGGACTTTGCGTACAGCCTTTTAGAATTTTTTTATTCTTTTTTTTTTTTTCAAAAGGTCTATTGTTTAAAGGAATTGCTGAAAGGTCAAAGAACTGTAAAGGGTAGCAGAAGGCCTCAATGAAAACGGACCTTTTTTGAGTAACAAGCGCCGTCTGGGGAGTTGTCCACAAATTACAAATGGAGGGTAGCTCAGCATGCCCCCGCCTGTTGGAACAGATTGGCGTTGTGCCCTTATATCAGTTTTCGTTGCTTTTTTATGCCCCATACTACCGATACTCAAAAACGGATCGACAAGAAGGGCGAGTTATGCACAAAGATAGGCGCTGACAGTGGACGGTCCCCTAAAAAATGTATAAATCAGAAAGCAAGGCCAGGGGGAGAAGACATCTGCATGCACAGAAGCTTACTGGAAAGAAGTCCATTGTGCTTGTGAGTAGCTCTCGACACTCTCACCTTTGGAACATTTATGGATGCTCCTGTGGCGACACCGTACAGCTACGCTTTTAAAGCGGACACAGAGTAGCTCTCATACTCCATTACAGCACTCCTTATCAAGTTACCAACTTTCCTTTCAAAGCATTTTGTTTTATTTTTTTAGTTTTCACTAGAAAAACTTTATAAGAAAAAAAAAAAGAGGAAAAAAAATATTTACACAGAATTAATACGATGATGGGGCGTGACAAATGGAGTGTTTCGTTTTCACAATCCAAGGTTACTAGAGTCTTGCAAGGTGGGAACAGCGTAAATCTGACAAAGGATGAGAAGCAAGAAGTGCACAGACACAGTGCTGTGGGCAAGTTGGTTGATCGACTAACTCGCCCAAATTTCTGCCTCATTACTATGCGGAACTCAGGCTTGTCCGCTCCTTGCAGAATGGTTGCTGTGACATCAGAACGCCGAGCTCAGATTGGCTTTGATTGAAAGACGAGTGGGTAGACATCACGGCAGATAGCACGGAGGTCTGCCCTCTGTCCTTCGAACTAGAGCCAATCAGAGCTTGGCATTATGACGCCACCACAACCCCTGCGCAAGAAGTGGACGAACTTGCGCTCCGCATAGTCACCTACAGAATGAGAACGGCGAGGAGGTGTTTCATTGCTGCACCTCCAGTGCTAGCTTCCTACCTTCGATAATGCATAGACGTGTCGTATAAGCCTCGAGCATGCATGCACTGCAAAAGGCGACGAGCGC
The DNA here is from genome assembly GCF_016920785.2 of Ixodes scapularis. NCBI lineage: Eukaryota > Metazoa > Arthropoda > Arachnida > Ixodida > Ixodidae > Ixodes > Ixodes scapularis. The sequence continues at coordinate 83,796,166 of NW_024609879.1, forward strand.
ATGCTGGAGTTTGGGCGTTGGAAAGAGATGCCCTGCCAATCTCAGCTTGTCGGTGACTGTAGATCGATTCATTTCTGAAACTCCGGTGGAGAAGCGAGGCTGTCATCTTCCTCTTAAAGGTTGCCACCCGTCGTTTGAAGCGCCATCTAGACTCTATACTTCCGAAAAACCCGAGTATGCCACGGCTGCCGTGGTCACTGTCCGTCCCCATGATGGCCACAGCACGGCTTTTGTTTTTTTCGCATTCTTTGAATGCGAGTACTTTCTGCGGATAGGCTTGGTACTGAAGCAATCTTAGGGCCCTATTCTACACGGCGGGACCGGGACATCACCGCCGGCTGCGATTGGACAGCAGGGCAGAGCTGTCCAATCGTAGCAGGCGGTGATGTCGCACTCTCACGGTACCCTTTGGTAATGTCGTGTAGATTAGGGCCTTTGGTCAGTCGAACATTGTTTTCAGGTGGTTCCAAATGGTGCCAACAAAGGCCCTCACAAATGCTTCCTATATGTCGAAGTGACAGGGGTGGAAAAGAGCTGCCCCATTTCTGTAGAGTTCACATGGCCAGTGACGTTTCTACGAGTAAGTTAATTTTTTGGTGTTTGTACAAATGGGAAAAAAAGTGCCTAAAACAGGGTGGGCCACCTTTCGAGGTTTGGACATTGCTCAGGATATTATGGGTAAATGCAAATATTTTACTAGGGGGAATACAGGACACTCGCCTGATTTGCATTATACAGCGATGGCCGTGTTGAATCCTCCCCTAGCGGAGCGGTGTATTTGGCACACCTCTTTCCCCCCCACTGTCCGTCTCGTCACCAGAGCACGTGACCAGGCGACGCCTCGGAACGCTGTGCCGCTGCCGCCGCTGTCACGCGTGTTTCCGTGGTTTTTTGTTCTCATCTTTTTCTACGTATTCTCGGGGAGCGCCCGTGAATTCCCCCTAGTAAAGTATTTGGTTAATGTGAGCCACATGCCCTTGCCTTATTGCCGAAATGTTACTATTAGAAAAGCAGTACAGCTGACGATTGTACGTCTTTGTGTCTGTTTACGCACCCCTCACAGTGTCATTTTACTATTGTTATTGCTGGTTTATGCACTTGCGTTCGATCGTGATCGACCACGTTGCAATCGCTTGTGGCAACTTACGGTGAGAGCACGTACTGCCACCGTCTATTAGGTAGCTCCAGAATGCTTTCAAACTGTATATTTGGCACATCATTCTTTTACCACGAATTTGAAATAATTCTGACAATGTTCTAAGTAGAATTCCGTGTTTTTGGAGTTTATTTTTTGTGAAATTTATAGGGTGCTTTTTGAAGTTTATTTTTTGCAAAAAATCAATAGTTTGTCAGAGTTCTTTTTTTTTACATTCCCAATGCTCTGGTTTGGAGTTTAATTTTAATGTTTCCAGTTTTTCAAGATTAAAAATAAAAATAAATATTATCCATGCACTAGTTCATAAGAGCTTATCTGTATAAAATTGTATTTCTCCAGCTGTGTTTGGCATTGGTTCCCTTGCCATTGGCAATGAAAGTCGTGACGAAGTGTTGCTTCAGTTAACGTCAATACCTTGAATTAACTAAACACCTGGACGTAGTCGGTGGGAAGCATAGAAGCTCCAGCTGCCCATGCCCCCCAGGTTCACAGCGTTCACTGTTATAAACCCCTCCTCCCCCTCTAAGAAGCACAATTAGAATGCTCTAAACTGGAAACTGGAACAGGGGCTCTTGTCATGACCCTGAAGTACAATGACCCGTCGCTCTGAACGAACCTCGACGAGATAATTGGCCCAGCATTTTAGAAAACTGAAGTGACCTTTCTTTAGGACCGCCAAACCTGTGCTACCGCTAAATTTACGCACAAAACACCATAGTTTTTGCTTTTTCCTGCTTTTTATTTTGGCACCGGGTACTCGTAATTCAGAGTTTTTCAGATAAACCTAAATTGTGGAATAATGTACCGGCAAGTGTCTTTTGGACATTCTTTTTTATTTAGGGGTATCCGTAAACACGGAACCCTAGTTATAAGCGACCATTTCTCATAGTGCAAAGATACTGCAAAATCCTCAGTTTAATTATGCACAGATCAAAATTGTCCCAGAGCTGCCTGATAGATGGCACTAGTATGCCAGTGTGTGCTCTCGTCCAAGCGGTCGCAATGCAGCAAATCGCACTCAAATGCAGATACGGGAACTCGCCTTTGGTGTTTGTGCCTACCGTAATGTCCCGACAGGTTGCCCACCCAAAGGCGAGCGCAAATCGGGTGAAGCTGAGGAGCGGGCTAACTTTCAGCGTGCGATTGAGAAGGATACAATAAAAAGGCTATTTTTGTGTTCTGTGACCTGCCAAACTTGTTTTCACATTGAGGGGCAGTGGAGCGCATAAACAGCTGACCTTCTCAGTCAGCAATCTTTGTTCACCTTCCGCCGTATCTAACTAACGTTATTTTGGCTGATGAAACCATTGGCCAGAACACTGCAATTACTAAAAATAAACTATCTTTCAATGTTAAAAAAGAAAAAAAAAAAAGCAAATTTTGTAAAAATAAGGGTGGATTATCTTTTGGGGGATGTTAGGGTACTCACATTCCTGAACAGGACCGGTGCTGTTCTGGCTCCAGTGTTTGTCTTTAAATGGGAATTACATTGCATGCCATAATGCTGCATTAAAAACCATTGTGTGCTTTTCTTACAGGAGCAGCAGCTCTCTCTAATGTGTTCACCCTCCTCTAAACCTTGAAGGTTGAAATCTGCCAGTATTGTCTCAAAGAATGTCTACCGAATGCCTCGTCACTTGCCTTGGTGTGGGCGTGGCCACTAGCACAGCCAATCGTGGCACGGCCAGTCCTTGAAAGCCTCTCTGTTTCTATTTGTGTAATAGCATTGGAAAGAACACCGTGGTGATTTGAGCAGTGCTTATTTTTCTCAGTAGAGTATTATTCAGCATAGGGCAGCTTCCCTTACATAAAAGGGGTCTTTTGTAGGGGGTTGAGGGAAGGGTTAGTGACAGGGCAACACAGAAAGAAAAACTGATGCTACGCCTCAGAGATTGGCGCTGTGCAAGAGAGGTGTGCAATATAAGCAGCGTGCTGATTGCCACCTATTGGGGAGTGATCAAGTTTAAGGAGGTATGTGCCATGGGAAATCATTCTTTTTTTTTTACAACAGCTGAACAGAAATTTTAGTTTATAGTGCCTAATCTACCTTTTGTCCTAGGTGTAGTATACAAGCCAAAACAAAACATGTTCTTGTTCACACATGGGGCATGGTCAGAAACCTAAAAGAGCATAGTAAAATAAGCTATTCCACTCCTTTGAACCATTGAGTGCAATGAACAACAAAAATAGTAAGTGCTAGAACTTTTTTATTGTAAATAATGATTGAAAAAACATTAAAAAAAATTGACAAACTTTTTTTTTTTTTGTAACTTTAAAGGTATACACTATAACAAGGGTTTTGTGTTTTCGGATTAATCCGAAAACATTTACCGGTACTTTTTTTGTCAATTCAGATTTATCGGAAAAGCTCTGAATTTTATGATTGTGACAAAAAAGTGATCCTCTTTTTAATATTAACTTTTTAAGAGCACAGGGTCAGTGGTCTAGAGGAGATGCCACTTCAGTTTTCTTTGAAGTCTCAAACTACAGACAAAAATGGTTTGCATTTTAGCTCATCAAGATTCCTTCAGGACAACAAGTTATGGTGCCCGCATGCTTTTTTTTTTTTAATGAATATCAGGAACTTAAGAAAATAAACTCAGAATTTCAGAGAATTGAGAATCGAACAAAAATAAACACTGATAAACTCGGAAGTTTTAGCGAAAAACAAACTCCGAAAACACCCTCCGCATTTTTTCGATACCCAGGGGTACTTCAAATGCATATTTGACTAATTGCACCATAACATCATGTCTGGGTATCTTCATACATAAAAGGGAATGGTTAAAAATTGCTGCTCTGAATGAGAGCTTTCTACTACACTATAGTGATTTTTGTGGCAGCAATTTAAATTTAAGAGTAAAACAGGAAAAATTGGCAATCGCTTGCTCGTGCCAACAGTGTTGTACATGTTCATTTGAAATGGATGTGTTATTGCTCTACTCTTTTTCCAAGGTGTGAAGCATGCACAGTATAGCAAAATAGCTGTGAGCAGGCACATACTACTTCATGCCAATGCACGTGTGTACCCCTGCCCTTTGGGGAAACAACATTTGAAATGATGTTGCATCCCACATAGCTCGCATTCCTACACGTTGCCCCCCTAGACAAGTCAAGCTAGAAAGATTTTGTTTAGCCAAAGGGAGCCGAGAGGCTCCCGGTAACGGTGAACTCAATCATTCTGATCCATAAACCAAGCAGATCAAGTGGTCATATAAGTGAGATACGACTCTACTGCCCTCGTTGCTAGCTGTTCATCTTTTTTCTGTATATTTTAGCATTTGTTTTAGTTTGTAGCTTGTGGGATCACAAGCAGATATATGCTTCATTCTGTGTACACCCATTTCCTGTCTATTCACAACTCTTCTAAACCTTGCAGGTCGACCATCTGGCCATGGTCCCAAAGAAAATATAGTGAATGGCACATTTCTGCCTTGGAGAAGGGGTCTTGTCTACCAGACGAGTCAACAGTTTGGGGTGCACATTGGGTGCACAGTGCCCTTGTTTGCACCAGTGTTTCAGCATTGGATGAAAGTGCTTGTCACCTTGTCTTGGACTATTGCCTAGGACCGACCATCTTTCACCCTTGCTTAAGTAGTGCAACCCATGCACCACCACCCCATTTGTGTCAACAAAACCAGTGTGGTGCAGTTTTCTTGCCACTGTTGCTTTTGCCTCATGTTTGCAGCTACGAAATATGATGTCTCTCTGTTCCGACTATGTTCTTGCGTGGGAACTTCCCTCTGGTACTATCGTGAACAGTATGAGCGGGAATGCCGGAGTGCGTAAGCTTCGATACATGCTGCACCACCTTGGGGGTGATAAAACCGGGGAGTGAAGCAGAGGGCCTGTGAGGGTGTGCATGTTTACACACCCCTCTTGCAGTCTTCTCGTCACTCTGCAGTTTTATCTGTTTTGAGGTAGTGCAGCATGTATCAAAAGGTACATGCTCCAGCTTTCCTGCTCATACTGTTCCCAGAAGTAGAGTGTTTTTTTTAGAAACATCCTTAGATTATAAGTTCATTTTTTGCAGACTGCAGAGTTAGTCCCCATTACCGTAATATCCCGAGATATGCCCCACCCCAAAAGACAACCCGCCCCTATTTTTGGCACGATTTGCTAATGTTTTTTTAAAAATGCCGAGAGATTGCCTACTTTTAGTGATTGCAGGGCCCTGGCCAATGGTGACCTTGGCAGAAATGGTGTTACTTAGCCACATGAGATAAGCGGGCATTGCTGACTGCAAAGGACAGTCGTCCTTGGTTCATTGCCCCTCCCTGCGATGGAAAGTTTCGCAGGTCACAGAATCTAAAACTAGCATTTTTTTAACTTTTTTTTATCGCAAACCAAAAGTTAGCTTATTTCTTATTTTCACCCGATTTGCTTTCAATTTTAGATGGGCTATCTCTCCATATATTATGGTAGTTGCTGCAGTGCTATGGTACATTGTGCTTTTGTGTTTACAAAATAAGTCTCCTTCATTATCAGTTGAGGCAATGACAATGCAATTAGTGCTGAATCAATCAAGGACAGATAAGGGCACACAGCGACTCCTGTGTTGATGGAGTATACCTGTCTTTGTGGTACCTCAAACATTCTCGCTACTATGTTGCATGCAATATCTTTGCTTCTGGAGTTCTTAGGTTTTAACTCATTGGTTTTAAAGTTCTGGAATGGATAGATAATAAGATGCTTTATTGAGTGCTCAGCTACATACTAAAGAGCAGTGTACATTGATTTTTTTTTTTTGGCGGGGGGGGGGGGGGAGGGGGGAACACAAGACTGAGGATCATGGGCACAGAATGCGAGCTTTCTTATTATAAGCTAAAATGTAAAATACCTTTCAGAGTGTTTAGCCCTTCTGTACGTTCTCCAGATAGCTTGTGGTACTAAAATATTAAGGTTGACTAGTTGGCTCAACATACTCATCGTCTGTCCTTCGCTTATCATACATTTAGAATTTCGATAGCTCATGGTACTTCAAACATGGTTATTCCTTGTCCTTCCAGCAGATGGCGTCTCTTAGCAATGATGCAATGATGCTCTGTTTATCTGATAAGAGTAGGACTACAGGGATGGCAAATAGCACCCCATGGATTCATTAAGTGCTTGTTGAGTCTGGAACGTACATGTCATTTAATTAAGTTATTGACCACCTTCCACAATAAGTTTGGCAAAATAAGGACCCACCTGATGTCGTTTGCTGTCTCTTCTTGTCAGTACCGTCCGAGACATCGTGGTGGGACAAGCGTGTGGAGTTTGAAGACATCGAGAGCCAGACCACAACCCTGGAAGGCGAGGCAGAAGGATGGCATCCCAAAACACCGCCACGACAGGAGAACAGGCACCAGTGTCGCCTGTGCCCTTACTACAGCCGCAGTGTGGATCGCGTCATCAATCACGAAAGGGCACACACTGAACGAAAGCCCTTCAGCTGTCACATCTGCCAGAAGACATTTTCCTCTAAACATCTATTAGGCCCTCACATAAGGATTCACACGGGCGAAAAGCCATTCCGGTGCGGGGTGTGCCCAAAGGCGTTTACGCAAAAGTCTAGCTTGGTGCGTCACACCAGGGTCCACACCGGGGAGAAACCCTACAGGTGCAACATATGTGGGGGCTCATTTGCAGACGTATCCTACTTTTTGCGTCACAAACGAACTCATTACAGAAGGTGACCACGCCGGTGTGAGACCCGTGAAACCGTATTTAAGCAAAGAGCTGATGTGTATCAAAAGAGGCGCCGATCGTGATGGACACCAGTCGCACGATAACTCTGGAGAAGGTTTGTGTGCAAGATATGTTTAAGGTTTTACTGTTGGCTTCACTGCCTGTCAAATATATTTTTGGCAGAGAAATGCAGGGTGCAGCTTTTTTAGAGTTTCATCTGTGAACATGTTTCGTTAATACGGATCTCCTTAATGCAAACAACTCACTATATAGACAAAATGTTAAAGGAAGTCTCCGTATTAACAAGGTATGACTATTGTGATTGCCACTCCAGGAATAGTAACAATACCGCTTTCCTGGCCCATTTTCGTATTGTTGTTTCTTTGTTAGTGATTTGCACCCAACGCCTTAACGGGTTGTAACTGTTCTTTTCTTCTTTGGGTATATGCCAAGTTAGATTGAACTTCATCATGAACTGAGATAACACATGTTTACTGAAGATATCTCAAATCTCTTCTATGGATTTCAACATGTAGACCTTGCATAAATATATAATCTTTCAGAATGACCTGTGGTTTTCTTGTACTTGATCCTTGTTTTTTCACTCCTGCAGCAGCTGTATATGCTTTATGGTGAACTTGTATTCCTAAATTTGTCAAACTTTTTTTTTTTGCACCACTTGTGTTTTTCTTGGTTTGTGGTCAGTTTAGTGGGATTAGCATATATTAACTTTACAAAGCACATTAAATATTGCAGTTCATGAGTACTCAACAAACACATGCCAGGTACACCTTGTTCCCAACCTTTCATTCACTTGAGCAACACCGACCGACAATGGAAGACGACTGCAAATGGCTCGTTTTTTGCGGTGACAGGATTTTGGCAAATATTGGGAATAGATATATAAATTACATTATACAAACACGTAAAGCTCGAGGAGAAGCTTATATCTGGCGACAAAAGATTCTGTAAAGCTGCAATGTGAAAAGTTTGCAAGCAATGAACCTTTTAATGGCACAGTATTTACATTCACAGAGCGGTTGGGTCGTCGGGACGCTGCTTTTGTTACTCTGGCGAGCAGTGTCGGTTCCTTGTTTGCTTGCCAGGACCGATCCATTAAACAGACAAGAGTACTGTTTAGAAAATGTTGCTCATGCTTAGATAGACGCAACACTGTCGTACGGAGAGACATTTCAGCCTACGTCAAGTGCTTCCTCCAAACAATGTTACGCGATTGAACTATTCTAGACTCCCTTACAGAAGACTTTGCCGAGTTTAGTGAAGCCGCATACTGCAGGATGTTGTGTTTAAGATCTGCAAATATGAATGCTCATTTGATTTTGTTTAAATGAGCCAGTTATTACTAAGTGCCATCAAGAGAGACATTTCTTCGCTTTTCAACTACGGTTTTCTTCATTCCCCAAAGGCATGTGGTCGCACCCCTTATCATAATGTGTCGTCCGAAGTGCCGTTCCACGGCTCTCCAGCTGTACGTTAGACTCAAGTGCCGTCCCTTTAGCAAAGAACAGCCCGTACAACAGACAAAAGCGTTTGTCTGTTGCACATCTTACCTCTTGTCCCTGAACTATTTTTTATAGCAAATCAGCACCAACTATAGTTGCTGACAGAGTGAGAGTGTCAGGGCACGTCTTGCGAACGGCCGGCCTCCAGCATGCCCTCCGTGCCTCCCGCTACGGTTGGGCTGCGCCTATGTGCTCGAAGTGCTGAAGCATTCTTAAAGCTTGGAAGCAAGTGCAGGAGGCGGAGCAGCTGAAGCTCCCGCCTGCCGTTCTCACCTTGCGAGTGACTATAGCCCAGTTTTCGACACTTCTGCTCTTAACATATTGCTGCAAAATTTAGTATGCCTACTTTCTCGGAACTTTCGTGCGTTAGGTTATGGCGTAACTGTCGTACTAACATCGTCGTCATAGTGTAAATAGATTCATAGAAGTGTGGCCGCCCCATAGATTCTTCTCATTCACGCTCAACAATTTAGATTTGTGCGGTTATATATCGTAACACAGTATAGCTGGAAAAAAAAAAAAAAACATTTAAGTGCAAATTGGTGTGGTACAGTCTGGTGCAATAGAACCAATCGAAGCATGTTGAAAATGAAAAAAAATCACTGATAACTTTTGAATTTATCGTAACATCCTGAGAGAATGCCCACCTGAAAGCGAGAGCTAATCGGGTGGAAATGAGGAGTGGGTTAACTTTCGGTGTGTGATCAAAAAAGGTTTTGAAAATGCTATTTTTGTATTCTGTAACCTGCCTAATTTGTCTTCACATTGAAGGGCATTAGAGCATAGACAACTGTCGTTCCCTGTCAGCATTGTATGCTTACCTCCCACCGTAGCTACCTAACCTGATTTCGGCAGAGGTCACCGTTGGCCAGGGCACTGCAATTACTAGCAATGGGCTATCTTTTGGTGTTTTTGAAGAACCAGCAAGTTGTATCAAAGACAGAGGTGGGTTATCTTATGAAGGTGGGGCATCTTTCGGGATATTACAGTAATCCTTTTGAATCAATGAAACTGGTGTGCTGCAGTTGAGGTGTTTGTAACGGAAAAGTGTGAAAGATTGTGCTCATGCTAAATTCCTGTACTGGAAGTACACTAGTGCTTGTTTCATTGAGTACTGTATGATTTTGTAGACTTTCCCCTGATGCAGAGACCCCTCGAAGAACGTCGCTACAATGGAAAGAAGTTTCGAACTGCCGGGGCACCCCTGTGGTAATGCACCAGCAGCTGCTGCACTACCAGATTCCATAGCACCTCCAAAATATTAAGATAGAGTTTGGCTGTTGTTGCTTGCTACCAGAAAGTATGAGCTATGCAGAAGCAGTTCACGATGGAAGCTTTGTGAGGATTGGGTACACAAATCTGTTTTGAATTACATGATCATGTTTTTCATGCAACTGATTTGTGTTTACTGTCCCTGCCTTTTTACATCATTGACTGGTTTCTCGTATTTTGAGTGGGCGGATGCAGAGATGCTTGTATTCATATTGGTGTCTTCATTTTGGCTCGGGCACGGTTTTCAAGTTTATCACTTCTAGTGTGACACATACATTTTGGGGGGAATCTCTAAAAGGAAGCGGGTGTAAATGCACATTCATTAAATTTTGATTTTAAACTTTCTTTAAAAAATTTTAAACTGCTGCTTTTTGACAATATGTGGGACATTTTGACACGTTTTTCCACGTGACCTATTCAGAATTCTTTAATAACCTAAATGTCTCCAGGAATCTTAGGATTTTATTTTTCTCTACTATTTTTCTCTACTATTATGTGTGTAAAAAATGAAGGGAATTACAGGCATTTCAGTCAGCAAATATTTTAAATACTGTAAACGACTCAATTTTCGCGAGGACCTCATTTTCGCGAGCGCACTATGGTCCGATTTGCTGCTGCACCAAAAGCTCCAAATTCATTCATTCATTTTCGCGAATCGCGTACAATTTGCGAAAAATACGTTCCGCGAGCAGTTCGGGCAATATGTGAACGCTACGGAAACTACACTCGATTCGCGAAAATTTGAGCCCACGAAAATTAAGTCGTTTACAGTATATGCAGCAAATTGCAATCTGTTTTTTAAAAATATATTTTATTTCGTTATGCCTAGGTAAGTTTTGTAGTGGGACATCACTCCATGATGGTCGACGTCTGTACTGACTAACATTTTTGAGCATAACCAGTGCAGTTTTATTTTATAAAATAAGCCTAAATGAGCACGCTTTGTGGGAGCAACTCTCGTACATTCATTCTCTTATAAATCATGCAGGTCGAATAGTGTGGGCATTGTCTCAAAGAAAGTCGAGAAAATGCCTCATCACTGCCACTATTGAGGCTTCACCACCAACGGCGTTTTTCCGACACAGAACTTTGGATGTGTCGCCGTTTGCAACATTTTGATCACATTTGGATTTGGCGTGTTGAAGACATAGCAAAATTCCATCTGTAGACAGACATACCCGATCCAGCCCATTGCGACTTTTTTTCATGTGAACGCCGTCGTTGCGGTACATCTGTTACCTGTGATATTTCGCTCAGTTGCTGCATAGAATATGTAAAGATCGCTGTACCCTTACCTTGTCCTTTCACGGCAAATAGTGAATTTTGTTTTCTAAGTGGCGTTTGATTTGGCATAGGTTTTATTCCCATTGGTAGGGTGATACGTTACTCTTAGTAGACGACCAGATATTGCCATGCATATTGCTGCAAACCGTGTATATGCCCATAAGCTGGCTACATCTATTATATTCACTGTAATGCTCGTTCATTGGTTAAGCCATTGAAAACCGCCAGTAGAAACTCTGCACTTCAAGTAGTCAATCGCTCGTACGGCTGTAGTGCTTAAAAGTGCAATTGATTCATATACACCAATCCGGGTTGCACATTACACAAAGTTGGCATATCCAGATGTAATTTTACCTCTTTTTACATTTTTTTTGTCCCCATAACCTTTCATGATTGGAACCGCCTTCCCACTTCTACAGTGACAATCGGAGACTTCGATAGGTTTAAGGCTGGACTAGCTATATGTTATTCATGGTTTGAGCCTATGTACCAACTTTTAATTTTGTTTGTATTCCCAAATCTCTACACCCTCTGTAATGCTCCGGCCTTGGGGGTATCACGAGTAAATAAATCAGTCTGGGCAATGAATGCCTCGGTGGTAATGTTTTCAGCTATAGAAGGTCCACAAGTGACCACAAGTTTTAAGTGACGTATGCTAAAGATTGCCTCGAATTAATTCTAAAGTTAATGTCTATCTTCCACTACTGCACCTTGTAGGTCTCGGATAACCTTTGGCAGTGCCACGGTCTGCAAGCTACTTCTTGTAGTAAATCAGAGCCGGCTCAGTCCAATCTGACATGTCTCTTCAGCAGGTCTCGCCGTGGGGGCGACCAGGGACAAAGCCGAGAGCTTTGGCTGCGGAGATGCCGGGAGCGAGCTATTTTCTCTCAAGTATGGGTTGAGTGGCTGGCAGCAGGAGACACGCCAGCAATCGGAGGTCGAGGACCAGTACAGTTTCTGCCCTTACACCGGTAATCAAGAGCTCGTTATGAAAGCTATAGAAGTTGGCGTATGATGCGCGGAGTTACCGCTCGTGACTGCATGCTCAAAGATTCTTTAAATCGTGGCATTCCTGGGGGTCATCAATATTACGTTTCGGGGACTCTGTTGTAAAACCGGATGTGTGCCCTATAGGTGACCTACAATTTGGGAAATATTCTGTGCACTGTGTCATCACTGCACATGACCATAGTTAAACAAAAAAATTTTTTCTTCTAGGTAGTTGGACTGCTGTATATGGTGTTTTAGTAAAAACGGGGCATTTTCGTCATCTTACACGGTCTCTAAAGAGGAAATATTCTAAAATATGTTGATGAATGATCGAATGGAGCAAAGGTTATGAAGCCAACAAAAGAAAATGTTTGATGGTGCTGAGACTCAAACTTTGGGTCTCACAATATCCGGTTGGGCGTGCTAACCACTACACCACACCACCCGGTTTTCTTCACCTTTTTTTATCTCTCTTAATAAAAGGTTACAGCAGCGAAATTCTAGCGCCTATTTTCTTGTCTAATTGTGAACCACATTCTGGCCACACCACAGAGATGCCAATTTTTTTGTTCGGAAAGATACCAAACCATTATTTCAAATGAATAACTTGATTACCATATTGCACCTGGTAGATGTTCCCGAACGTTGTTCTGTTCAACTTGTCTTTCTTTCTTTTGTCCTCGTCCAAAAAAGCGCTACCATGCCTTTGGCAACCCAAGTTCAACTTCGTATGCAGCGCCGTTCTGCAAAAGTACAGCGCTGAGCTCCGAGCACGCGTAGGCTGTTAACTTTGGTCCAACTGGATTTCTCTTCTCTCCCGTGCCTATTCAACTCCTGCGGTGAGAGGGGGAGTCTTAAGTGCAAATGAGCCACTTTTTTTTTACCTCGGCAGCAGTGCAGATCCAGTCATCGGCCAGATTGTAACGCATTGACACCATCAAGTGGCGAAGCTCACAACCACACCAGCCTCCCAGTAGCCTTGCCTGTTGAAGTCAAACGTGACATCACGAAACAAGCTAGAGGCGCCAGATCTCCCGAGATGCATCGCACTCTCCAATGACTGCTTGTCGAGTGCTCACTGAAATCGGCCGTTTGGAACTAAAATAATATAGCCATCTGTTCAAAATACAAATGTGTGATCATCAGTAGCAGATTTCGTTGATCATGTTTAACTTATTTTTTAACGTGAGTTATATTTCAATGTTCCTTTCGGTGTTCCTTTAATGCATTGAAACAAAATCTATCTAATCGGAGGTGTTCCGGACGCACATGCAAACTCATCACTAGCATGTGGTTGCATAGAATGTGGTGCTGCCAAAGATTTAGTCTTTTGGTGGCTTTTGTAACCTTTGTTTCATTCAATGAAGCATGGTTCATTCGTATGCATATTTTCTTTTTGGAGATTGTATAAGGTGATGAAAGTGCTCCGTGATATATTAAAAATGGTTCGATTTTCGCAGATGATGATACCGTGTTTCTTAAAGGGACGCAGACCGGGTATTTATGTTTGCCAAGGTTTTTATTTGTACATGACATATGAGAGCCCAACTACCCAGAACACAATTTGCAGCTCGAAATTTCTTTTTCTTTCCACCCAAAAACCGCCGATCGAAAACTGGCCGGTTTGAGTCACACTCACTCTCTTCTCCGCGGTCACATGCCGTTTTCTATGGTTTAGACACAACCATCATAGGTAATCAAAGTTGTGGGTCATCGAAGGCACACACTCAATACTAGAAATGGACAAAAAATATGATACCCATATTTTGTGGCTTCTAAAAAGCTGGAAATATGTTGAATGAAAAGAAGTTGCACAGCCACGTGACTTCCAGTATCTTTCTCCTCCTCTATAATTCGTCGTCTTCCTCAGTTTGGTTTCGGTTTCAAGCAGTTGCGTTTTCGACTTTATTAAACATTTATGCGACATTGTAGCAAAATATTGATTGGGTAGTCTTCTGACACCATAATCGATCGCATGGCAAAAAAATAAATAAAATATTGGGGGGGGGTGTCAGTGTCCCTTTAAAGGGGCCCTCCGGAGCGTTCTGCGATGATCTATTTATAGCGGTAACTCAATCTACAGGCCCCAAGAATCCTAAAAATCATAAAATTACGGTCATGCGCGGTGGATTTCCCTATTAAAATTGCTTTCAAAGTCCCCGGCACGCCCCCCTTTCTGAGATGACCCCGGAAAACGGGAGGGGCATCTCTTTACGTGTCAGCTAATAGCAAACGAAGGATTCCGGCGTCACTGCGCGTCACCAACGCGGCCGACCGCCGGCCTGCGGAGGAATCTCTCGAACACGCGCGGACTGTCGTCAAGGGGCCCGGACTTTGTTCTCGGCAGTCGTCGTTCGTCGCACCGCACCGTCGCGCTGCTACTGGAATACGCAGTCGCATTCCACAGATGACAAGGAAAAGTATGACTCGTTGACGTGAAAGGATCGCAAAGCTGGCTTCGGAGTCGGGATCCACGGGAAGAAGGAACACGTGTGTCGCAAACGCACGCCTGCACACCATACCTCGGCAAACCTCACTCATGAGGGCCCTCACTCACCCTCACTCACCCTCATCTTCACAGGTGAGGTGAGGGTGAGTGAGTTTCTGAACCAGGAAAATTCATGAGTGTGAGGGTGAGTGAGGGCCGTGAGGGCCGTGAGGGCGGTGAGGGCCGTGAGGGCTGTGAGGGCGGTGAGGGCCGTGAGGGCGGTGAGGGCCGTGAGGGCCGTGAGGGCCGTGAGGGTGGTGAGGGCCGTGAGGGCCGTGAGGGCCGTGAGGGCGGTGAGGGCCGTGAGGGCCGTGAGGGCCGTGAGGGCCGTGAGGACCGTGAGGGCCGTGAGGGCCGTGAGGGCCATGCAACTCGGAGCAATTCGAATGCGTTTGAAGCGGCTGCATCCAATCAGGGACGCAAAATTTTCACGTGATACCTCGTGCAGGTGATGATGACACCGAAAGACTTGGTTCTGGTTTGAAATCGATCGTTTTTTTGGAAATAAACTGTTTCAGAAAGGTGCATTAGTATTCTTAACGAGATTTAAATGCATAAAAACACGTTTATAACGCGTAATTGTGTCTAAATAGTGCAAGAAAAATAAAATTTTATGATGACGATATCAAATTGCAGCAATTCGTTGCTGCGTGTGATCGCGGGCGGCCCGTGTTGCTGGTTTTGCGACGTAAAGTTTCTGGGCGAAATTGCCCCATCTGAAGCTGGCCTGAGTGGCGTGAGGGCCATCAGTGCGTGAGGGGCGTGAGGGGTGTGAGGGCCGCAAGGGCGGCGAGGCACGTGAGGGCGGTGAGTGGCGTGAGGGCGGTGAGTGGCGTGAGGGCCGTGAGGGCGGTGAGGGCCGTGAGGGCGGTGAGGGCGGTGAGTGGCGTGAGCGCTTGAGTGCGTGAGGGCCGTGAGGGCGGTGAGGGCCGTGAGGGCCGTGAGGGCGGTGAGGGCCGTGAGGGCGGTGAGTGGCGTGAGCGCTATGAGTGCGTGAGGGCTGTGAGGGCAATGAGGGCCGTGAGGGCCGTGAGGGCGGTGAGGGCCGTGAGGGCGGTGAGGGCCGTGAGGGCGGTGAGTGGCGTGAGGGCCATGAGTGAGTGAGGGGCGTGAGGGCCGTGAGGGCGGTGAGGGCCGTGAGGGCGGTGAGTGCGTGAGGGCCATGAGGTTCAGTGAGGGTGAGTGAAGGGCTGAAGGTGAGTGTGACTGAGGGTGAGGGTGAGTGAGGGGCTGAAGGTGAGTGTAGCTGTGAGGGTGAGGGTGAGTGAGGGGCTTAGGTAAGTGTGGCTGTGAGGGTGAGGGTGAGTGAGGGCGACCTAAAATGCCGACCTCTGCTGCACACGCCCTGGGAAGCAGACGAGCTGACGCGCCGACGCATCACCCCCTAGCAACAAGCTTGCGGGGAGAAAACATAGTTCGCTGGTTTTGGAGCGATAATTGCGGACTATGTTTCCCGCACCACAATCAGTTTATGTTTTTCTTAAACACTAATTTACAACAAGCTTAAAAAGTGTTGCAAAATTATGTTCGCATTCACCGCGAGATGCAGCATTTCCATTGGTCAAGTTTTAGCGATGGGTAGGGAATGGAGAATTGTCTTCCAAGAGAAAATAGTCCCGATATATTTCTACTGCCATCTGCTTAATAAACGGTTTTGTAATCTAAAAATTTGTATACATATTAACTTGAACCTAGTACGCAATATAACAACATAAACAGACAATCTCAGAAACCTCCGGAGGGCCCCTTTAAGCTCTTAACAGGAAACAATGCATGTGCATATGACAGGAAAAACGTGAGAGGGCTTCTGCAGCACAAGGACGTGCCACATGCCAGCAAGTGTTTTACCACGCTCCACGTGCCAGCGTGCGCATCCAGAATACCTATCATTGGAAACATTTTGTTTTGGCGCATCAATAAGACAGATAGAAGGCACCGAAAAGTCACGGCAATATGGTGTAGTGGTTATCATGCCCAACCAAATATTGGGAGACCTGGAGTTAGAATTCCGGCACCGTAAAAGATTTTCTCTTTTGGCGGCTTCGTAGCCTCTGTTCCATTTGATCAAGTATGATTCATTCACTGCATATTTTGGGGCAGTTTAGAAAAAATGTATACGAAGTAAATACCTTGTCAAACGTCTCTAAGTTTGTCTCCCACTACTACAGTGTCAATGACTTGGGTAAACTTTGGCATTTTTGAATTCTGCATTGTACCTCGAATTGATGAAAATGTAAGGCGGCTCAATCACATATGACACGTCTACCCAGCAGGTCTTGCCATGGGAGCCGTCAATGCCCGGGTTGAAGGCTTTGGCTGCAAAGACACTGGGACCAAACGTAATTCTCAAGACTGGTCCAGCGGACAGCTGCAGGAGACATGCCAACAATGGGAAGACCAGCACAAGTGTCGTTTCTGCCCTTACTTCAGTTTGAGGAGTGATGCGTTGACCATTCACGAAAGAACACACACCCGAGAAAGGCCCTTCCGCTGCAGCTTCTGCCCTAAAGCATTCATCCGGAAGGACCACCGACGGCTTCACGAAAGGATTCACACGGGTGAAAAGCCGTTTAAGTGTCAGACATGCCACAAGGCCTTTGGAGACGGGAGCTCTTTTATACGACACAAGAGGACCCACACGCGGGAAAAACCGTTGAAGTGCTGCCTGTGTGGGGGAGTGTTCACACGGGCAAGCGAGCTAGCGTCGCATCAGAAGATGTGCCACTCATGAGGGACACTTATCACATAACAGTCGTGGAGGCGGTTTGCACATGAGACACTTTTGAAGCATCAACTTGTGTTTTACACCCTCTGATGAAACTGAAGGCATTATTTTTGAGAGCCTCGAGTAGGGTAGATATTTGCAGTGTTTTTCGCATTCCATATTCTGTGTGGCACATGAAATTTTTATGGTTTTGTTGCAGAAATATTTATGTTCTGCATATAAATATTTGCACTGTAAAAAGATCATTGCCAATACAAAAACAGCAGTAGAAGATATTAGATTATATTTTTAAAGATATCCATTGTTCCATTTGCAGGCCTAAGGCTAAGGGAAATTCAACTGTCATAGCTGCTACTCAACAGAACAGTGCAACCTGTCTACTGAAAAAATTGTAAGGGTGCAGGCGAGCTGGTAAATAATAACCATGTTGAATTAACCTGAAGCTGGGGTAGAGAAGAAATATTAAAGCGTATAAGGGACAAAAAATAGACACGACGACGTCTCAAAAAAAAAAAAAAAAAGGAAGAGAGTTTGAAAATGGATGGATGTTCCTTTATCGCGTCGACCTGTAAAGGTTGTCAATGTTCTTGCATTGTGTGACCTGTAAAGTTTGTTAACGTTCTTGCATTGTGATGGAGACTGGCGCTTGAACTGTATAGACTTTGTCCTTTTGTGTTGGTGGAGATGAACCTCGAGATTGAGACTATATAAGGAGGTGGACTAAATAAACGAGCTAGCTGAGTTTGAGACGTTCTTCTGTCTATTTTCTGTCCCTTCTACGCTTTGTTGTTTCTTCTCCACCCCAGTCTCAGGTTGATTCAACATGGTCAATATTCACCAGCTCGCCTGCACCCTTACGATTTTTTCTATGATCATCCCAGAAGTAGGATTAGTCCCTTTTCTTATGGTCCAACGTTGTCACCACCGGCAAGCACACTAAACTAATTTTCCAAGCCTTCGCGGTTTTGGATAAACTGGGACGTCGACGGGCAGAGTTAGAAGCGGATGTGGCTTTCTTCGGCATCTGTCTTCGCAAGAACTTCGTGGATCCAGAACAATCTGTCCTCATCGAGTATTCCGTGATACGCAAACAAAAAGATCATCAAGGCCTACTGGAACGGAGCCAGCAGGAGGATCGAGGACATCCGAGGTGCGTGTGACAGACTTTGGACACTTCTCCTGGGAGATAATTTCAAGCACTACCATGAATACCACCATTGGAGCAGCACCAGAAGAACTCTGTTTGACCGACTATGGGATGTGAAGCGAAGGCATGTCCTAGACAGCATCAAAGACTTGAGGTCTCATGTTAATGGTAGCTCGAAATTGTGGTTTCGATCTGTTGAATGGTGTAAGCCCCGGCTGAGTGTTGTCAATCATTGTAACGAAGCATTATCACCGAGGGCAGAGGAAGTTTTAGCAAAGGGACCGAAGTGTTGTTTGAATTTGAAGCCTTTGAGGATTGATGTGTTGTCTTCCATTCATACTGTAGCCAGAATGGTCAACCCAGAAGAAAAGGTCGCTTTCATAGATCATGCAATCAGTAGGATGGAAAAAGTAACGGATGTAACATACCCAAAGGACAAAAGAAATTTCAGAGAAGTCAATGCAGTTAAGAGGGAGTTGCAAACAAAGTTCTTAAAGTTGTTAGAAACAGATAAGTCCGGACGGATTGCAGTCTTACCTATGTCAGCATAAAAAAAAAAAAAAAAAAACTGCAATGGATATCTTGTTTTTGGAATGGGTAGGAAACATTGGAAAGTTGAACAGAAACATATGTGCTGTACTGAATGAGGACGAATTGAAGGATGTAGCAAAATGTATCATAAGTGCAATGAATTCAGCATTAGGCATCAAGTTTTTTCTAAAAGATTATAAGTAGGGGTGTGCGAATATTCAAATTTTCGATAATGAATCGAATACGATTGTGTTGTCTAGTCTCCCTCTTGTCCTCGTCTTAAGCGCCATCATGACGTCAAATTCCCAGTATACCAACTAGCCCAACAATCTGCATTGATTCGAATATGAATAAGACAAAAAAAAAAACGGGCTTCGAATATCGAATCGAATATGTGTTTAGTAATAAAAAATTGCAAAGCAGGAGGTAACAGCAGGTTCTATTGCCTTTTTAAAATAAATCAATGCAACTGCATTTTACTGGGCTGCAGCAGGCCAAAGATACTTCTAGTAATGCACTCATTACAAATTGTCGTGTAGGAAAGTTTAACTGCTCGTGTTCAGAAAGTGAGCGCTCCCCATGCGCTGTGACAGCATTTCCGCCAGTAGAAAGGCCTTTTCACTCGGGAAACCTGCGAAATTTCAGCTTTACCTTGCCCTGGGAGGCTTGCGAACTTTTGTCGATACTCAATTTTGACTTTGAAATTTCAATAAAGTTAGAAGTTTGACTTGTGGACAGTGTTGCACTTTGAAAAACACGGCTTTATCTACGGTTTTGTTTGTGCGAGAACGCAAGCAAATAATCTGAGAGATCAAACCCCATGGATGCTTGCCCGCAGCTTTGACAACATTGCATGTAAGTACAAAACATAGTACAGGTAAACATAAACAAGCAATGGCAGCAAAGGCATCCATTTTACCGAAGCTAGCGCACGCACGTTTACGGAATCCTTTTATAAAAAAATCCAGTTTAGAGAAAATTGCGATGAGCCTCCTTTTAGTGAATTCATTCTTATAAACACAATTCAGGAGGGGGCAACACAAAACTTTTTGGGTCTTGCCTGGTTTACGGGGGGAGGGGGCAACGCTTGGGAACAAGCCTCAGTGAATTGTGCACTAGCCTTCCCCCTTTTCCAATAAATGGCGTTTCTCTAAACTTAGGCTCTGCTTTCTCTAAAGCGAGCTTCCATAAAACATGCCCATTCTCTAAAACGTGTTTCGATGAAACGGTGTTCAATCGTAGATAACCCATCAGCTTTGGCCAATGCAAATGATCAGCTGGATAAGAAGGAATTTTCTTTCTTTTCTTTAGCTACGTGTGAAAAATGTAGTGGAAAAGGCGAGATCATTTCGGGAGGATTTCAATCCCCAAAACCCTCCTATTGGCTACGTCACTGCAAATGATTGTGGCTTAGCACAGTGCAATTGGTTCATTTGTCTTTATATGCCCCAGGGGTAGCCAGAGTGGCATGAGGTAAGAGCCGCAGACAAAACTACAAAAGTTCAGAGAGCCGCAGATGAAAAAAAAAGGGGGGGGAGCGGGGGGTGAGGGGGAAAATTTTAACAAGAAACAATATGGAGGGATGTCCTTTTCAAAGGGGACAAGTATAATTGTCGCCTACAAAAAACACCGGCCAGCAAAATTTTAACCGCAAACAAAAATAAATGCATGGTTCGCTAGCCAGCCACGTTACGCATATACGGTTCGAAATTCTTTCTAGAACTGCAAAGAAAACAGTCACTGAACACATCTATGTGTCAAAATGAAGTTCAGCTGTATGTATGCAGCTGAAGAGCCACAGTTTGGGCCAACCCTCATATACCCCATACATAAGTATGCTAAGTAAATATGTTCTACTAATTTTCATTCCAGCATTTCGACTCCTGCTACTATCCTTTTGGGCTGCTCATCTACCACGACATGAAGGCACCAGTGGATGAAAAAAAACTTCGAAAAGGAATCTGGAAAGCTTCAGAGTGGCAGTTAACTGCTCTACAGCTCACAGGAAACTCATCTTTGAGCCAATCAGTGCCCGACATACTTTAGCAAGGCCATAAAAACCAGCTTAGTGAAACGTTTAACCCGTGCACGTGTCTCCTACACTTAAAATGCAAAGGTAATTAATTAAGGTACAAAGAAAAAAAAAAAAAAAGAACAGACTGGACATGTGTGCTTCTTTTAGAGGTAGTGAGAGCTGCATATGTCGCCCCTTCTTACATTTATTCTTTGTTCACACACTTACCTGGGGTGTGGCCAAGTGGCGTGGAGGGGGCATATAGGGCTGAGGATTCCCACTCCCCAAAATACAGTGTATCTGGACTTCAAATTAGGAAGGTGTACACATTGGAGATGTTCATTGTGGGATATGTTCTACATACCACACCCTTGCATTACCTTCTGTCACTGCTCACAGCTGATATATTACTTTTTTTATGCATACTTCACTTCTCAAGTGAATAGGAAATGAGCATATAGGAACATAATCTACTTTGAAGAAATGGGTGTGAGCACATAAATTCAGCAGCAGGGATCGACTAACAATCTTGAGCGAGCGGGCTTGAACTGCGGGCGCCTGCTAAAGCGAGCGGGCTATCAGAGAGAGTCAATTCACGAGGCCAAATATCAATTCACTTTTTTTTGTCTTAGTCACCGACCAGACTCCACACAAAAACTCGATGCGATTCAAAGGCTTGAATATACAAAACTTTTTTTAGCCGCACCAAATTTTTTAAATAAATGGGGGAAGGTAATATGAATGCAGTTTTCAGCATATTTAAATGGCTCGGCAGACATTAGATGGGAATATAACTATCACTATTAGACTAATAAACTAAACTTTGTTAATTAACTTTCTAATTACTCTAATTAGGACACATGTTTACATAACCCACTTTGAGGCAGTCGTATGCCAAAACTTATATTTTGTAGATTTTGTGTAACCAGCCCGTAACCCATAATATTCGTCCCCAAACTTTGCACTTTTATCCGGCTAATGTACCGAAGTTCAGCTAGAAAGCCCCTTTCCCAGAGTTTCCCGGATTGAGTGAAAAAGTCAGATTAAGTAGAAAATTTGAGGGCAGATATCTCGGAACACGGGCTGGTTACGCCAATTCTACAAAATGAAACAGTCTTGGCATACAACTGTCTCAAACTTTGTAATATAAACATATATGCTAATTGCAGTAATTAAAAATTTAATTAACAAATTTTAGTTAATTAGTCTGATAATAGCGATGGTTATACTCCCGTCTAATGTCCACTAAACCGTATAAACACGTAGTGCAAACCACATTCATATAACTTTCCCCCTTTATTTAAAAACAATTGGTGCTGTTAAAAAAATGCCCCGTAGAGTGGTACATGGAACAACTCGGTGAGAGGCCAAGTACCTGAATAAAACATGGTTTATTAGTGGCCACAGGATAATGGTTGAACATGTTAACATGCACTCAATACATTTCCACAAAAAGAGCAGAAAAATCTCTCAATATTTCCTCGCAACAAACACAATGCGCAAAAACTACCAATACTTGCAGTGCCCTGAGGGTCTGAGACAGATGTAAGAATGTCGTAGCATATGATGTTGCAGCTGCTCTCAGTGCATTTAGGCAAATATACAATGCAAGCACATTTCACTTCTCTAATTGCCATCACAGATGGTACAACCTGTACAAGCCCTGAGGACCCTTGACAGACCTGTGCAGGAATGACACATCAGTGTGATGTAAAACATATGGCTATCTACTTTCAATAATAAATGTAAAAAGTCACTTCTTTTTTTCAATGTTTCTGTCGGTGCGTTTTGTTTCATTAGCAGTGCCATTTTGAGTATCGCAGCACCTCCCGAGGTGCATCAAATTTTGGGGTCGCACTGGGTTGAGGCAGAAGCCTCAACCCTGTTCATCTGCCATTGACGCACGGAAGTGACGAGGTCCGACGAAATGGTTTCACAACCGCCATCCGGGTTTTTCTACTGTTTGCCCCAGCCCAGCAAAGAGGAAAGCTAGTGGCAGCCCTTTCCCACTTCTTTCCTGCCCTTTTTCAGTGAAACGGTCTATACAACGGTGCAACTTGTATGCATTTTGTTTCGAACAGTATAAACCTTAACTGTGGAAATTTACCATAGGGGTCATGTTGCTCGTTCGATTAGCTGATGAGATTATTAAACTTCGCTCTCGCTTCACATATATTGCGATCATAATACACATATCCAAGCTTTTCCGTACAGTTTTGCTGTGCCAGCCGTATGAATAAATAAGTGCAACTTATACGGAGGTGCTTTTACACTTGTATTTATTTATTATGCAAACCCCAAGTGCTGAAGCATTGTAGAGAGTGGAAAAGAAAACACAAAAACAAGAAAAGACAAAAAAAAAAAAAAAAGATGCGACAAAGTATACAGACACTTATTATGCACAGTAATTAAAGCAACAAAAAAAAAGATGTCTTCCTCAAAGTAATACATATAAAGCAAGAGGGTCGTGCAGAACCCTCACACAAAGACGTGAACAAAGATTGCCAGAATAGCATATCATTAGATATAGATGCAATATCTGTGAGAAGGTGATTCCATTCGTTTGACTCGGGCGGGATGAACAAAGAAAGTAACGTGTTAGTTTGACGTGTTAGTCCAAATTTATGCTGATGGTGGACATGAAAAGTGATTATTAGACCTTGTAGTTGAATGGTCTTGTTAAGATGGATGACGGTAAAATTTATGAAATAGAGAAAGACGAAAAAAACTTTCTACATATTGACGAGCAGGATAAGGACAGGCTAGATTTCATCGCTATAACGCTGGCTGCTTGATTATACTTAAAAAGAATGAAGCAAACAGAATTATTTTGAATTAGTTCAAGAGCTCTATGCAGGATGCCGTGGTTAGGATACCAAATTGAGGCTGCGTATTCTAGTTTGGGGCATACGAGAGTATTAGAGAGGAAATTTTAGTTTAATTGGGGCTTTTCTGAAGTTTCACCGCAGGTATCCCAGCCTACGGTTAGTGTTGGCGATTATTATGTCGATATAAGGGTTCCAATTTGATGATATAGTTACATTTAGATATAAGTTGAATGTCTGTTAGTGTATATGCTATATATAGTGTACAAGTTTGCATTTGTAGGGTTTCATAAGCTAATTTTTCCACCAAAGAGTAATATTATCCAAATATGATTGTAAAATGCGTCTGTCGTCGTAATTATGAACTTCGCGATAAAGAACACGGTCATCTGCATATGAATGCATAGATGAAGAAACACAACTGGCTAAATCATTATTATTAAAAGAAGTGGACCCAAAACTGATCCCTGCGATACACCCAATGCCACATGTTAGTGGAGAATCAATGCCATTAAGCGAGACATATTGAGAGCAGTTGGTAAGAAAAAATTCAAGCCAGCTTAACTATTTGGAGTCTTATGTTTAGCAGAGGAAGTTGAACTATTAATAATTTATGGTTAACTTTGTCCAAAGCCTTGGAGAAACCAAGGAAAATACAGTCAGCCTGTAAGTTCTTGTCAAGTATAGCATGCAGAGAATGGGTGAAAAGCAGCAGCTGCATCTCACATGAAAACGACCAACAAAAACCATGTTGAGCAGGAGGAAAAAAGAAATTGAAATCTAGGAAATTAAAAATGTGAGTATGAGTTCCATGACTTTACAGAGAATACTTGTTACGGAAATGGGTCGATAATTTAAAGGTGACTGTTTGTTACCAGTTTCATGCAATGGAACCACCTTTCCAGTTCTCCATTCTGAAGGTAAAGTGCTGGAATCGAGAGATTGCTGGAAAAGTTTGCCAAGAAAACGAATGAATACATTTTAGTCTGTGTTATAAATTTTTTAGTTAATGTTATCACTTAAATAAATCAATTAACTTCGCAATTTCTGCAGACTCAAAACAGTAAGAGAGGAATAAATTCGCAAGGTGAAACATCGCGAAAAACATTACCATCACACACAAAAATATTGCCAGAAAAAACATTATTCAACACTGCTGAACATTCTGCCATTTCTTAGATGAACAAAAAATTATACCGGCAATAGTTTAACCAGATACAAATTTGCCTCATCACAAACACAAAAATCTGTAAGCAAACCCAGTGCTGCAGCCCTTCTTGCTTCATAGAACAAAACATCCAACATAATAAACACTAGAAACTTCTGTCCCTATTCCAAAATGTGAAAAATGATCTTTTCAGTACTTGCTTTAAAGTGGAAAAAAAAGAGAACATACAAATATTGTCAAATAGCGAGTCAGCCACGAGACCGCCAGTGGCAATGACGGCGACATCATGTGAAAATATTGTATCTGCACGAATATAACGAGCTTCTTTTCTAAAAATTAGACTTGCCCAGAAACACACCTCGCATTACGTAAAGGAGGGAACAAAGAATGTTGAAAGCATTCTCCGTCGTTTTCATGTTTGTACAACACACGCGGATGCAAATACGACAAAACTAGACGTGCTGCAGGTGTGGCGCCCGCCAGTTCCAGCCAAGCCAAGACCGCTAGTCATGTTTATGAAATCATGAAACACAAGGTGTGTGTTTATGCAGAGGGCCCATAGCAAGGGCAAGAACGATCATGTATTGCCTCCAGCAGTCTTCGTTCTGCCTGTGCATTGTTTAGTTTCTATTCAAAAGTGATCTGGCACTTGTGCTTCTGCTGTTTTGTAAACCAAGCCACTTGACACAGTGCGCCATGTAGTTCAAGAGGGTTGTATACAAAGAGCTCACTCTGAAGAAAAAAGAACTATGAGACAAGCACATCTTCGAAATCGCGACAGCGATAAGGAGCTAAGCAGTGACGATGAGTGCAGTCAAAATGTATGTGTCCCGATTCTTGTCGCTTTTTCACTTGTGCAATGCCCTCGAGTGTGGTAATTTACATTCACATTATATATTTTTTGTCATTTTAGGGACTTTAAAACTGGCCCTCATGTTATATTCGTGGACGTGTCATATCGTGCAAATACAGTATATGTGCTTTCTCTAATTCTGTTCACCCTGCCTTTAACGCTCTTTATTGATTTTTACGGATTTGACCAAACAAGCACCTACATCTGGATTAACCCAGCTTTTCATGAAAGTGGGGTGCACACTTCCCTGGTATTTTATGGTAGGTGTCACATTTTCTGAAGACGGTTTATGATCAACGCAATAGCGAAATTGGGAAGGCGGGCAGGTCTCTGCATTTCACGCCATAACCACAAGCATGTTGGAAGAGAGGTTAACGCAGCTGCATATAAAGCATACATTAGGTTGATTCTAAAATTTGGTTGCCCTGCATGGGACCTGGTTTACAGTGTTCACATCAATGCACTTGAGTGCGTTCAATCTGATGCTGCTCGGTTTGTCCCAGGTAGGTATGATAGCTTCTTAAACACAACAGAAATTAAGCAAGAGTTGGGCTGGGCTCTTTTTTTTTTTTTTTGAAAGAGCGCCGTTGACATCTCTGACTCAAACTTTTTAATCTCTACTTATCATAAACAAACAATAACTAATGCTTTTTTTTTTTTGTAATTCCGTGTTTCTGGTTACTGTAAGTTCTTCAGCTCGCCTGTTTTTACACTTTCTTCAATCATACTTACAATTGCCATATTATATCTCACTGAGAACAAATCATGCTTGCAAAGTTTGTATGCTACCAGGATAAATTTTTTTATACTCTTTTTAACCTCAAGAACCGTAGTAAAAAAAGTATGGCTTCTCGTAAAGCATTACTAATTTCTCTTTTATGCTGAGAATTGAGGTATATGTAGGTGCACTTAAATTAGATATATGTTATCATAACAAGACATACATGTTTCAAACACCAAAAGCATTGCTTCTGCCTCCGACAACCAAATCTTGTAAAAACTACTTCGCGGAGTACGCACACTGAGCAAAACTTCCACTTATCTTGAGGCAAAAACAGTTTTTCCTTAAATAATGAAGGAATACCTCATCTAAATGTAGCATCATCAGGATCTTGAATGATGTAAAAACACATGGCGAAGTTTACATAAATCTCAAGTGTCTCGACGGGAAAACCTTGACTGGTGTTCGTCACAGGAGCCAATCTTTCTAAGGTGTGCAGTTAAATGTTCTCTCCGCACAAATGCCTTTCCACAGTTCTCGCACTGGTGTGGGCGGTCTCCTTCGTGAATCCTTTCATGACGTGTTAAGTTCTTATGATGTCGAAACGTTGTCCCACACACGCCGCACGCGAATGGCTTTTCCTCCGTGTGAACCTTTTCGTGGCATGCCAAGTGAGAACTCCGCGCAAATGTTTTCGGGCAAGTCCGGCACTTATATGGCTTTTCACCCGTGTGAATCCTCTCGTGAGAAAGCAGGTGACTGTTGTGGGTGAATGCTTTGGGGCAGAAGCGACAGTGGAAACGCCTGTTGGTGTGTGTCCTTTCGTGACTGATGATGTCGTGTATACTGAAGCTGGAGTAAGGGCACAAGCGGCATCGTTGCTCTTGGCCTGTCTCCTGCCAACACCTGCTCGACCTGTCCTCTGGAGAAGAGTCCTTGTTCTCGGTGTCTCCACAGATGAAGCTTGCACCGGCAGCAAGACCTGGGAAAACGTGTGAAATAAGATTGAGTTGGCTGATTTACTCCCGCAAAGAGTGGCTTGAAGACGACACTGCCAAAGTCTGCCAGACATTAACAGCAGAGTAGTGAAAAACACTAAATTAACAACCAAATGAAGGCTTAACATTGTGCTTATCATTCAACATCTATAGTATACATCAATAAAAGCCTTTCATACTTCCGGGGGGATCAGTGGCCGAGTGCATTAGCACACGACAGCTTGGAGCACATGGAGAAAGTTTGCGCTGCAAAACCTGGAATCCTGGGTTCGGTATCCACCCCTGCCCATTTTGATCTGGATGAGTGTCGTACTGGCATGTGGTTGTGTTAAATACCGCATGATGCACATTAAACACCCCAGACTGGTGGCCACATTGCATGGCCAAAAATTTCTCATCCACAACGTGAACCAGTGTTTCCACACTCAAAGGCAGACCAACCTTACGCTATCCAAACATGAACATGTAATTTGCTACTTTTTCATTTTTCAAGTTGAAAAAAAAAATCAACGCTGAGGCATGGACTACCCAGAGTGATGCTTTATTATATAACACAAATTTCTGTGAGTAAAGCAATTGCACTTATAAAGGAGCTGTTAAAAAATTTTAATGTTGAAAGAATTGGCATTTTCTGCTTTTGATATTGTTCACTGTGTCACAAATGGCAGAAAACACACCTCCTTTCATCGAAATGTTGCGATTCCGCCGCATAATAGCAAGGCAAAACTTTGAATATTTCCGGACCTGCAGCCACGAGCGGCGGCCATGAGAAACAAGCGGCGTGACGTCAGTGGGAATCTTGTAGAAAAATACCAAGTTGTGCGAATACCTGCTCGATAAAAGGTAACTTCTATAAACCTTGTTGTTCCAACATATATATAAATGCGTCAAAACTCTGGTATCATCGACAAAACCTTTATTATACGGAGTTTTAGTGGCGCCATCTATCCACAGTCCACAAAACCGCGAATAGCCGCCAGAAGCCAAAGGGGGAGGGGGACAGCGCCGGACGGGCAGGACGGGTATGGCCGGACCCGGATGAGACTTTCCTCCTTTCACCGTATATTTCGCAGGGCGCCCGCCAGCACGTGGTCACGCGGTCGCGAGCGGATGAGTTCTCGCTGCTCGCTGATGGCTCTAAAGAGAGAACTTTTCCGGAACCCCGCGCCTACTCAAGTGACGTCACTGCGCACGTGACCCGGAAGACGATGTACGAGTTGGGAGGTGGAAAAAAACCTGGATCTTTTTCATTTTTTAAATAAAAACTAGGGTATCCAGGTAAAATCTGTTTTCTGTAGTTCACTAAAAAGTGTCAGGCATCAACTTCCACAATTATTTAAGCAAAGCCCTGAAATTGTTGCACTTATACAACTTTGCATCATATTTTTTACTATAGCCCTATAAGTTAATGACTGGGGACACTACCAACATCTACAGAGTATTCCCAGAAAGTTTAATTTGTTTGCACTGCATAGTTATCTTTTTATAAATTATTTTCAGTCCATCGCTGCTAAAGAAAAGGTAGAAGTTCAAGCATTTTGAACACATTTTTCTCCATTACACATGTTGGCATAAATTTCACCTTAGGAAAATTATTGTTAGGTAATGGGAAAAAAGGAAAGGCTTACTGATTGTTTTTGTAACTGAAATTTAATGGGCGATGCAACAGTGGAATTCTGTTTTTACTTTGTGTATGTCTTTTATAAAAGATTTTGTCGAAAATATAAAAGGCAAAAAATGTATTCAATTTTTCAGTGCAATGTTAGCATAAAATAAAGTACTTTTTGAAAATTTTGTTTTCACAGGCATTCTGTGGAAACTCTCCAGGCATTCTGCTGTGTATCCAGTGAACAGGGATGTTGGGTATCACATTAGTTTTCTAACGATAGTTCTCCTCAACAGTGTCAGTGTGTTCCTGATAAAAACAACTATAATTTACTACACAATTCATGTACACAGATGAAACTTTGCACTGGATTCTGCTTCAGAAGTGCCAATATACAGTAAAACTTCGCTTGAAGGAACGTTGCTTGAACGAACGTCGCTTGAACAAACTATTCAAATAAGCGAATTTTAGGAAAATCCCGCGCCGAAACATCATTGTATTCAATGCAAGCTAGTTTCAGCTTAATGTATTTCAGTAAGATGCACATTTCAGTTTAAAAGAAAAACATTTTCCACGGAATCTGGGGCAACCTTGCCTCACTTAAAAAAGTACTTTTTCCCTCTTGTTCCCCTTCTCCAGGGATTATCATCGTCAATTGCTGTTTTAAGAAACATTTGTAAGAAGAAGCAATGCAATAATTGCAATAATTGCATTATCAACAGCAGTTGGAGGGCATTTTTCCAATCTGTCGTTTGTGCATAATGACATCAATTTTTTTTTTAAGTGAACAAAAGGCAGAAGAACACAGGTGCTTACCATCATGCAACTGGTGTTGCTCCTGCTGCCACCAGCCTTCTTTAGAAGAGTGCTCGTTCAAGGTGTCCCTGCAGCTGAAGTCCTGTCCTTCGACCTTGATCACTCCCATGGCGAGACCTGCTGAAGAGACACGTCAAACCAGATTGGACCGGCTGATTTTTACCCCAAAAGAAACAGCTTGAAGACGACGACACTGCTAACAGTTACCCAAAACATTAAGGTTGCAGAAATAGAAGTGGACAAAGATGAGTCACTCAAAAACAGCATGGAACAAATCATTTGATAAAGGCTGAACAGTTGGCGACCGATTTTTTCGTTGCCGATAATTCGGATTTGTTTAATATTTCGGATCTAAAGAAGGAACCGTGACCTACCCAATAATGATAAGTGCATATTCACGGCCAATGTTTCGGACAGCTTGATGTCTGAAATTTAGTTTTTTTCGGACAAAATCATTGCGAGCGATCAGCGGGAAACATCGCAGAGAAGTGGCCATTTTGGATTCAATGTTGGCTGCATATGGATTGGCTGGGTTTGACGGCGCTACTTGAGTACAGCTAAGTCCTACTGCTAGGTGACGCTGTAAGGCTTTTTTTCATCTAGCCGTGAGTCATTATCATCATCATTGTTGTCACCATTTTGCTTTGTTAATTCACCATTGCAGTAGTGAACTTGCGCCTCTTAGCTCAATCTTGTCTCGGTGAATCGTATTTTGTGACTAGACTAGCTTGGACGTCATTGCCCCATCTGTTCTTCTGCCGCCGCAATGTGTTGCTAAAAAGCGCAGAAAGTACCTACTCGACCACAACGCTAAAAAGGGAGGCAGCGACTCTCAAGCAAATAGAAAGTTGCTGAACGCAAATGGAGCGTAACCTGAAACAAGGCGTGCAGGCGTAAGCTGAAGCAAGTCACTATGTACAACTTTTTTAAGCCCGGTTAGACTTAATAAAGGCAAGTTTTTTAATCTGCTGATTTTTCGGACTGCTATATTATTCGGATGGTTTTTTAGGCCCCGCGAAGTCTGAAAAAATGGTCGGTGACTGTAGTTTGCACAAATAAAAAATAGTCTTCCAGCCTCCAACGCATGAGACTTTCCAAACACTGAAAATACACATCGAAGTACTCACTGTCCACAGACTGATGTGGTGTGCTTTGTGGACTATTTCGTTGAAATAAGACAATTTCATTTCTAAGCATGCACACAGCGCTCATTTTATCTTATCCCATACTCTCAATCTCAAGGGCAAGATGTTCTTATACCGATAAAAACGAGGCCTATGCAAAATTGTTTGCTATCTACTAAAAAGAATTTAACTTGAGTGAAAAAATTAGGTCAAACTATGGGGATTTTGACACCCGTACAACTACAAGTGAGCTAAAGGAACCATGGCATCACAACTGCATTGTGCTGGCTTCGTTCACTAGCATGAATCGGATGTTTCTGTAATCAGTTTGAGAGAGCACCGCTGCATAATTTGTCGTGCCCAAGCCTTGCTCTGTTGCGACCCTGTTCCACTGATGCAAACGAGGACACTTTCAGAAGACTGGTAGTTCCTACAGTTGATGCTGCCAATGTGACACTTCCGTTGAACCAGTAAAGAGGCATTTACCATAGTCAGTGACAGGTTAAGGGTAAGGTGGAAGCTCCTCCCACTTTAGCAGAACGAACACGGGAGAGGAAGTCGCCTCCTCTCTAACGTTAGCTCTGCAAAAGTGGAAAGGGGTGGGAAGAGCTTCCAATTCTGATGTGCAAGATTTAGGAGGGGGTAAACAAGTGAGAAAGAGTTGCTCCTGCAAAACAAAAACATGAGTTTTCAATGCAGCGCTCAGACTCACAATACATTTCACTCAAAAATATTTTCAGAAAAAAAAATCAAATAAAAAAAAACATCAGCATCCAGGAATGTGCATAAAGACAAAGATTATCAATAATACACTAATGTCCCACTCATTATAAAAAGTTGCTGGTGGTTGCAGCTTAGAAAAGAAAAAACAAAAGTACATACAAAATCGATTTCTTAAAATTTGCTTGAAATCCAACAAATTTGGCGTCATCAAGCATCATCTTAGAGCAGTTCACAAAGTATGCAGAACTTCCAAATGTGGCCACACTTGTTTCTTGCTCGAGTTTGACCGACTGGCTAGCTACTGCCACCGGAGCACTTGACCTCGTCGGTTTGCCAGCTCCGAGTGCAAATGTTCAGAGGGCGTCTTCAAAACTGAAAGCCGAAATAAGAAACAAAAGGGAATATGTTACTGAGGAAACCCTGGGAAAATACATTTGTCCGTAGTTACAGTCAGAAAAAGTACTGATTGCAAACTAGACTGCTGCACCGAAATTCAAGGTTCTTTAGGCTAAGGGGAGACCTTGGTCTTGAACATTTTTTTTATTTCTCGTCCAATCTACACTAAAGTTTCAAACGGGCTACGATTGTTAGTGTTAAGTGTAACAGACCCTTTTCCAAAGTCTATCGAGCAACATTGACGGTCGCCACTGTTTGGAAACGAAGCACGTGACTGGACCCCAGTCCTCACCGTACTGAATATGAAGTTTCAAATTGATGTAACTATATTAAATTTGCTATTCTTGAGTGTAGTAACTAGGAAACATGTTGCTCGTAATCTATAAATAAAATTTCCTTCTGCCCAAAGGCAAAAAATTTACTACAACTGCAGTCTTAGGAACCCGCCGCTTTTGTTGCAAAGATAGCAGGTCACGACGTACAAGACCCACCAGCAGACATGGACTCCTGCATCTATTCAGAAACCAGCTGGTACACCGTGCTTGACAACAGAAGTGGCCCAACTGCGGCTCCTCGCAGGTCCGAGTGCAACTCACGACTCCTTCGTAGACGAACCCCTCCCCTACCCTCCAAAATCCTCCCCCCACCCCCCATCACCACTTCCCACAGTATCAGAAAAAAAGAGACCGAGAATGAATGACACCTTGCACAAACAGCCTTGTACCGCCACACCTTGCAGATCAGAAACTCCCGTCGACAGTCAAATCAACGCACCGCAGAGAGGCGCTTCTCTCAACAATGTAGATGGTGAAATCAAAACTGTGCGATCTTGACCAACAAACGCCTAACTGATCTACTCGGGACTGCAACAACGTACTTCGAGCTGAACTACAACATGCTTGTTTCAGAAATAAGGACGCGCAACAAAGAGCCATAACGAGCAATCGCTTTACGAGTAGACTTCACTGCGACCACCAACCCAGAAGGAAGGAACAAAAAAAAGAAAAAGAAAAACTGCAATTCTACGTCCCCTCGAATAAGTCCGTTCGGACACCCCCGCTCCGGGACGTAGAAGAGGAGACAGCCGTGAAAACAGACGTGCTCGAGAGCGCCCGCGAGAAGCGGCGGCACCTCGTCTTGATGCGGGCCCTTCTGCAGTAGGGACGCCCAAAGTTTCCGAAGCCCGGGATAACCGGTAGCCCGCGCAAAGACCTTGCAGGAGCACCGCAGAACGTTGCGGACTTCGTCGACACATGCTGCCCGAAAAAAGTTTGCGCAGCCAAAAACTGCCCATAAGATGAGAGCAGCAGGGCACATCTTCCGGATGCCCAGCCTTCAGAACAAGCACCTCGCCTTCCGCTATGCATCGACTATGCGCGTACGCTCGAAGCTTGAGAGAGATAACACTAGAAAAAAAAGTAGGTGGAATATGGTAAAAGTAAAAATGAAAAATGCCAAAACTTACTACTACAGGTTTTCCCGCTCATTTTAATCCAAGCGACGACCAATTTAATCCCGGGGTCACTCAATTTAATCCAAGCGCCGTACAATTTAATCCAAGCGCCACACAATTCAATCCCGGGATCAGTCAATTTAATCCACAATATATATATATATATATATATATCTGCACTTATTGGGTGTTCAGTGGTCGTGTTTTGCTTACACAGTCACTAAGAACAATTGTTTATACAATTAGAATTTTTCGGGGGCAATTGATAATTTGATCACTAATGTGATTACTTTGAGTTACTAGTCCCACTATGGACGAGGCTTAATTGATATGTTGGTTACTCTTTTTAGAGCGCACCTTGCGGCTTGAGCGGCGTCGGCATCGCCGTCGGCGTAACCACACGGTGCATGATGGGTGAATTCCCCCACTAATTTTAGCGGGAAAATTTCCATGCTAAATCTAGCAGAAAATTTTCCCCGCTAAATATAGCGGAAAATTTTCTCAGCTAGATTCAGCGGAAAATTTGCGCCGCTAAGTCTAGCGGAAAATTTTTCCCGCCAAAACTAGCGAAAAATGTTCCCCGCTAATTTAAGGGGAAAATTTCTCCGCTAAATTTAGCGGAAAATATTCCCAGCAAAATCTAGCGGAAAATTTTTCCAGCTAGATTTAGCGAAAAATCTATCCCGCGAAGTCTAGCGGAAAATTTTGCCCGCCAAATCTAGCGGAAAAGTTTCCCCGCTAACTTTAGCGGAAAATGTTCCCCGCTAGATCTAGCGGAAAATTTTTCCCGCTAGATTTAGCGGAAAAATTTTCACGCTAAATTTAGCGAGGAAAATTTTCCACGAAATTTAGCGGGGAAATTTTTCCGCTAGATTTCCGCATTGTGAGTTTGTCTAGAGGCAAAAGGCCTCTAGACAAACTCACAATGCACTGTGCTGCGCGGGGAATTGTGGGACGGTATCGCGTACACTTGGGCCGACTCACGCGCTCCGTAGATCCTGGAAGAAGCACAATCTGTTTTCTCTTACCATTGTGAGCTTAACCCCACCCCTGCCCGCTTCGATCCGGATGAGCATCGTCCCGGCGTGTGATTGCGTGTCGCTACTGCATGGTGCACATTAAAGACCCCAGACTAGCAGTCGTACTGCGCTCGCCGAATTTCCAGCTATATAAATGTATGCACATCACTATTACCATGGTGAGTTCGGAACACAAAGAAAACGGAAGGAACAAATAACAAAGCCGATAGACACCCTGTTTCGTAATTATCCTGCCTTGTTAGCATTCTAAAATAGCTAAACGCTAAAGTGGCAGAGAAAACGACGTTGATGCGGGTTACTTCCACAAACCAAACAACGAGGGTGGTGGTTCACTCACCCAGTTTGCGCTGACACGTGTGGAGCTCGCTGCTGAGAGGACTTGAAACTGGGCCATGGGGCGTGCTAGCATCGTGTACGAGGACAAAATTTCCCAGTTCAAACGAGAGAATGTGCATTAATCCCATATCGAAAAGAAGATGTAAGTATGCTCACTGATATGCCAAGACGAAGAGCACCTGCAACACTTTCCGAACATTAGGTACCACAAATCGAAGAACTCGGGAATATCCTAGTTCAACAAATACTCAACTCTGATATACAATTGCAGTTTAGGTAATCCAGGGATGTAATAGTTTAGGTAATCCCAGAAATCATGCAAACACTGGAAGCCAGCTAGCTTTATATTTGTGTCCAGTATGCTCGGACGATTAAACTTTAAGGTGAGAGTACTTATTCACTCTAAGCTGTCCTCATACATAACATACAAATCTAAGGATAGCATGCGTCAGACAAAGCAAAATCTACTTACGTGTACGGTACATGCTATTATCCCCTCTGAGCCCCGCCCTACCCCCCAAAAGAAAAGAGGCAGGTGGTCCACTCACCATATAGCGACATGACTGGTGCTCGCCGTGGAACAGTGGTGTGGTGGCCATCGCAAGCCTGACTGAAAAAGAACTGCATTATTTTTTATTTAGTTTTCACTTTAGCTCGGAGTGCAAGCATCACACCGACTGCTCAGGCTCTGGCGAGCGCGTGATTGAGGAGATTGATTCCCGATGCCGTAGTGGTCCGACGTTCCTACAGGTAGAAAGCAGCGTGTAAAATCTATGCGGTGCATACTCGACTGAAGCTCCTGTGTAATTACTGGGGTATGCAGAACGGTTAGGTTACTTTCATGGGCAGAATATGCAGGCACTTAAACCGAAAGACTGTTAAGCCTCAGACGTGGGTGTACAGGGTCTCCCAAAAAATATTTACAGGGTTTTTCTTCGCAAAAATGAACTATGTATCGTTGAACGCACATTCTCCGCCGAAACATAGCCCTAAAGTTCAGAACCAGACGCCAAAGTTTCAGCACGAACTGATATGTTATTCGAAAATTAAAACAGATTTTCTGAAAATTTCAACGGGGAAATGGAGCCCATTTTCCGTTCCGTCGGCTACCCAGCTCCATCGGCCACCATTTTTCAATGACATTTTTACAAAATCACTTATAACTTTAGAATCAAACATGGGTTTGCGCTGAAAGTTTGGCCTCTGGTTTGCGCCTCTAACGCTACCTTCAGGTGGAGAATAAACAATCGGCCACACATAGTATAATTTTGCGGCAAAAAAAACCTTGTAAATACTTTTCAGGGACACCCTGTACTTAAGACAGCAGGCACAGTATGTTGCGCCTGCTAACGTTGGACGCCCGTATGAGATCCAGTAGGCAGTCTTATGTCTGCCCCTTTCTTCCTTTTTAAGGCCCGTTCACACTCTTGCGACTGCTTGCGACCTCTTAATCCTGGGTTCCTTAAAACTTCTTAAACCAGAGAACACACTGGCGCCATCTATTGGGAAGCAGTGTAAACTCGGCGGTCCGGCATATTTTATTTTATTTTTCGCGCAATATCCTTTCTTTTTTGGCTCGAAAAACTTTTGTCAATGTTATAAACGAGCCTTTCTATGGGTATTACGCACATTTGACCTCGGAAATCCCGCAAGACCTTCGCTTTTGTGAAATGCAGTTCTAGGGTCACCGCATAGATGGCGCCACAATGTCAGTGTGTTCCCTCATTCTAGAAACATTTAAGAAGTTGTAAGAGATCTCGTCTCTCTCAGTCGTACTCGGTCGCAAGAGTGTGAACGGGCCTTTATGGCCATACTGTTGTATACACCATTCTAATGATTACAAATCCACAGCTCAGCACATGCATGTTTGTCACTTTGGAAAGCATGTGCCACATGCTCATACTGTAAAAGTGGTACTGCCTAAAAAACCTTTGCTGGAATGGTCCATACAAGGGGTCTCATTAACGTCTTGGCTAAGGGGCCGGATTAGGGGTCTGTCGCAGTCTCGAGGGTGGGAATAAAAGTGATTATAAATATTATGCTAGATAAGCATTTCAACACAAAAATTATCTTTATAATAAGTATTAAAAATAGCACCCTATGGTGGATAAATGTGTAGACTTCAATACTTTAATTTGAAGTTTAATAGATAGCTAATTGTGACCTTGCAGAAATTTGTGACCAAGAAAATTCACCAGGCCTAAATCAAAGTGCATGAGAAATTTGGAACATTTACCCGGTGCAAAAGACTAATGATAATGATAAAACGAATACTAACATTATGCAAAATTGCGACAAAAGACCCCAAGAACAATGTACATGAGAATGCAAAGAAATTTTAACATGGTTCCAAAGACACGAAGCTGGGGACCAAGAACTGGTGGTGTTGATGTTCAATTAATATTCCTGGATCGTTGTTACGTAAATTGTCCTACCAAAGCAGTGACACCCCACAAAAATATGGCGCCAAGCTAGACACGCGCACTGCCCGTCAAACTTCATAAAATCGGACTACCCTTCTCTCCCGTGCCTAAGGAATCAACTCCTGCGGTTGGGGAATAAAAACAAAGACAGGAAAAACAAGGTGAGGCAGAGAGGAGGTCTCACCTCATTTTGGGTCAGTGTGGGTCGGTGGGATTTTGGGGTGCAGGTGAGTCACTTCTTTGCCTCCGCTCACGTTGCCCAATGCAGACATACGGTATCTTGAACAGTCAGGTAAGTGTGCCTAGATTTCAGGATGTTTCCAACTGCTGGATCAAAGTCACGTGTGAGCCGCATTTACGAAACAAGCTGTAAGCCGCAACGTTTGCACGTTTTTTCAGCCTTTGCCAATTCGTGTTCGTACGACAAGCCATGTCTTCAGCCAGGAGAAGGGACGAAGACTCAGGCGACGTCTTCGTGCATTATCAGCTTGGCAGTCGGGCGTGCCGTACGAAAGAAATTCTATTTGCTTTGATCGGTAAATGATTTCTCTTTCGAAGCTAGACAGATTCGCCAGTACTGCGAACAACAGTTACAAAGCAGAGGTCCCACGCCCGTCGTCCGCCGCCATCACATAGTACGCTTCGTCCAGCCACCTAGCCTGCGACTCCCACGATACGACGCCATGTTGAGAATTATGTACAGAATGCACAGTGTGCTTCACACTCTCTGTGTAACGTTTTTTTTTTTTTTTACTCAACATATTTGCAGTTATTTAGAAGCCATATAAATAAGTATAATATTTTTTCTATTTTTAATATTGAGTGCGTGCCTTAAATAACCCACAATAGAATACGGCACATGACCACAGAGAAGTGGAGTGATGCATGACATACATAACAAACATGCCATGTGCATACGATTTTTCCTACTACATATCTATTAAGATAGAGTAGCCTAATTGGCCAGGTTGGTGCCCTATGAACCTGGGAATGTGAATACCTATTAAAATCAGTAACACCTAAAAAAACTATATAGTGTAAACGACTTATTTTTCGCGGGCTCAATATTTCGTGAAGTTTTGGAATAATTCACAGGTTCTAATTTTTGCGACGTGGTAGGATCTCAATATAGATTCAAATCTCTTTACATTTTACCGGAATTGTTTGCAGGACCTATTTTTTGTGAATTGTAGAAATTCGCAAAATTCGTGAAACTTAGGTTTTTGCGAAAATTAAGTCATTTACAGTATATAAAAAATGTCAGTATGTTAAAACTTTTACAATTTTCCATTTCTTTTTTAAAATAGGAAATGCTTATCTTCTAAATAACAAGATTAGCACACGCTGTGCATCCTCAGAAACCAAAGGATAGAATTTCATTGTGAGTTGACAGCTGCAAAAGGAAAACGAATTGTGTACAGAAGCTCTGGAAACAGGCAAAAACACCAATTTAAGAAAAACCCATTTCAAAGTATATTTTTTTATGCGAGATAGCAAACTCCTCACTCAAACCACAAGGAACTTGGGGATGATAATCCACAATGTCTATCTCTGGATCCCCAGACTAAACTCTCCCGCAGCATGGGTTGCGCGCACCTCACGGTCTTGGCGGTTCGAGTCCTCCCCACAGGATGCTTCACCGGACGGCGTCCATGGGACCTGCTCCCGAAGGTCAGCTTCGCAAACATGCTGGTTATCCTCGTCTGGTCCGCCGCACTTCTCAGTCTGACCAGCTGCTAAGAAGGGAGGACTCCCAGACCTTGGAGTACTTGCTCAAAGAAGTGGCCCCGGTCAGACCAGAGCAACCTAACCAGCTAGCCATGGCCGACGCCAATCGCGCGCGCTGTGAGCACTGCCTTTACGTTGACCCCAAAGCTGACCACAAAGACGTTGACCACTGCATCGTTCCAAGTCACACATTTTACAGCCGGTGGCAGCAGCGCGATGTGATGTGTACACAACTGAAAGAACTTTGCACGTGATGTTTGTGCACTTGAGGTAGGTCCATGGGTTGTTCCGTCGCACTCGCCGCCCTT
Organism: Ixodes scapularis; assembly: GCF_016920785.2. Lineage (NCBI taxonomy): Eukaryota > Metazoa > Arthropoda > Arachnida > Ixodida > Ixodidae > Ixodes > Ixodes scapularis. The sequence goes on from NW_024609879.1 coordinate 83,835,484, forward strand.
TTGCACTTTTGCTTGCGTTTTCCCTTGTATGGGCACAGTGACAAGCTCTTCCGGAGTAGAAAGTTGCGTTTCTCAAGGCCATTTATGGTGGAAAACTCTCAATAGCCAGACAGAAAACTTAGTTCTCGTTTGGGAACTAAGTTCCAGTGACGTTTGTCACCACTGGCGTTCTGTCCAGACGGAAAGTTAGCAGACCCTGCAGAGTTCTGTCCCAGACTGAACTATAACCGCCGCTAAAGTTTGGTCCGGACGGAAGAGAAACCCGCCACTGAAGCTCCGTTCAGCATACACGAGGGTTGATCCCTACGCTCCACCCCGGAACCATTTCCTAAACGAAAACTGGCAATGTTCCCATGTTATTTTTAACATAGTCTTCTTGAAGTCGAGTGCACTTATCCCAGCAATCCTGTAATCTGTACCGCTTCTTGGAAAAAAGGTTTGTCCAACCTCTGCATTAAAAATCTCCTCACGTGCAGGCGTTTCTTCCGTTTTTTTATTAAGAGTGAGTCACTGGGAGCCAGATCTAGAGAATATGGTGGATGTTTCAGCATTTCTACAGCTTTCCTTAGGAATAGCATCTATTGCAATGCAAAGTCCAAGGCTGGGATGCATTGTCGCAATGAAGGCGCACTCCCCGTCTCAACTTTCCGCTAAAGTTGCTCGTCGACTGCAGCTCAAAATTTTGAAATTAGGCCTGCATGGTAAGAAACTGGTAATGCTGTGCCACCTTGTAATTAATGCACAGGAAAAGACACCTTCAGCATCCAAAAAAACCGACCGAGACCTCGGTATTGTTACTCTACCTGTGACGAAAAGAATTAAAACTCTCTACTGGGTCCTCGGGACGGAATCAAAGGGGCTCTACAGGGCTTGCTGTCGTTCCGTCTGGACGAAACTCTGCTGAGCCTGCTACCGTTCCGTCTAGACGGAACTCTACTCCATCTGATATCGTGCCGTCTGGACTGAACTCTAAACATTCCGATCCTACCAGCAGTCTGCGTGCACTGCCCTTTTCCGAGTCTCGTCGGTGTCAAGATTTAGGTACATCTAGGGGGACCACCTTCCTGCTAGCGAAATGCGGGACACGGCGGGGGGGGGGGGGGGGGGGGGGGGGGTGAAGGGGAAGGAGGGTAGGGTAGTGGATTTATGAACAAGCACACCATGAACTTAGGCTCTGTTAACATATTTAATATCCTGTGCTATTTATACACCTGCAAATTGTTCTACAGCAATTAAACTAAAATAATTTTCATTCCCAGTAATATCTTTTTATTACAAATTGGTTATTATATCTTACTGGATGTGCCGACGTTGAAAGCATAAAAATCAACTGCTGCAGAACTCAATGCATCAAATGAAATTAAGAAACAACAAATTGTTTTCGGTCTAATATTGTTTACTGTCAACGCTTACTTTTATCAGCATGGTCCTACTCAAATTTTTAACATCATGTTCTTTTTCAACAGTTGTGAGTTGCAGGCTTCTTGCCTCGCGTAATTGTCTCCTCCTCCTCCCCCCCCCCCCCCCCCCCCCCTTGCCCCCCTAAAAAAAAATCTACAACTACGTTTTAGCATTGACATAACGATTGGAAAATAATTACAATATTTTATATTTAAACTTTTGGCGAGCCGTTTTTCTTACACAATATTTTTCCGCCAAGGGGAGAGGCACAACGGCGCATGCGCGTCGGTTACCGCTCCTGCAAGAACGACGGTCACTTCCCGCAATTCTTAGAGAAAATGCCGTACCATTGCGGTTCTTATGATTACCAGCGACATCCGCGCTTCCCCGTGCCGCGTTGTTCGGCAGCAACATGAGTTGCAGAATGAATTTTACGACAGTATGAAATGCGGGACATTTTGAAGATTTGGGACTTTCTTGCGGGACGCGGGACACGAGCCCTCAATGCGGGACAGTTCCGCGAGTCGCGGGACGCGGCACAAAAACGAGCGTCACTGCTGTTAACTAGACGATTGTTGCTACGAGACCACGGCTTTACGCATGCACCAACGAAAGAGGGCCACTCAAACACGTCCCGTAGATTCAGTACCAGTTAAATATTCTCTTCCCGCGCCGACTATCATCGAATCGCCCCACCACAACCGTCCTCACAGCAAGAAGGCGCAAAGTTTTAACTCCGAACAGCTCGACACCGCGTCACAGCGCGCTCGATCTCCACCAAGTTTACAACTGCCTACTCACCGTAGCTTCCGTCAAGAGCTGTTGACGCTTTTCTTTGGATCTCGAATGAGAATCAAACACCCAAACAGCACCCGAGTCCAGGACGAAGGTCACACAAACGAACAAACACGACCAACACAAAGACACAAAAGTCAGACGCGACCCACATCGGGTGGCTGGGGTGGCCCGCGGGTGGCGGGCCCGCCGCCCGCGTCGCGTCACCCGCGTAGCCAGGCGGTTGGATTGGATCGGATAGCGTTAACTATTTCGTTAAATATTATTGTAATAAACCAGTTCAGTACTAAATAAAAGTGAGATGCACTATTAAACCACGCAATTATTGTTAAAAAAGAAACACGTTTACCACTTTTTTTTTCTCTCTTTTTTTTTTTTTTTTGTAGCGAACACGAGTGGCAGAGTTTAGGTTTCAGTTTCGATATGGGCCGTTCTGCACAAACGGTCCGAGATGAGAGCTAGATTAATTGACATCTCTTTCGAATACCCGGCCTCCAGCACGCGCTCGTTGATTGCTCGTTGATCTTCAAAGTGCTCGATGCTTACGGGACGCCTCACTGTAATCGGAGGTAGGAATCTCGCGCTGGGGGCGTAACTTAGCCTGCATTCCTAACCAAACCGGCTTGCAATTACAAATCAAACACAAATTACAAAAAAAAAAAAAAAAAAAAAAAAAGGAAAAATTAGGCAGATTGATTTTTGCCAGTCAGCCTGCGCAAGTTCGTCTGCTTCTTTTGGAGGGGTTGTGGCAGTTCTGGTGACGTCTGAACGCCAAACTGCGATTGGCTCTGATCAACGTTATTAGATTGGCTCTGATTGAAGGGTAGTGGGTAGACTTGAAGGCAAAATCGCCACCCATCCTGTAAAAGAAGCAGACGAACTTACGCTCAGCATTAACCTAATTTGTCCCCATACCGGCCGCTGTCTCCTCAAAATCGTTAAGCGAATCAGATTTTTTTAATGATTAAATTTTGTTTTATGTTTTGACAACGAGCAGCTACAAATAATGTTGAAAAGGCCTAATAGTTTCTAAATTTTGGGTATTTCATTCGTTTAATCGCCGTTTACGTAAAATAATATTATAGACGAGGTAAAATGCGTTGCCTGAATGCAACATCAAATACGTCTTTTCCGCAGTGCACGCGTGCCGCAGGAGAAGCTAACTCCTAACTCGAATGGTCCAATAAGAACTTTGAAAAATAAAATACAACAAATATGTATGCGAATCCTAGGGCCCTATGATACATGGCGTGACCAAGGGACTGGGACAACGCCGTCTGCTGCGATTGGTCAGCAAAGAGGCACTGACCAATCATCCGACTCCACTTATTATAGTCTGTGGTTCCTGGGAAAATGGAATGGCGACACAACCGTCGGCTTTTAGAGGTACAACCACTGATCACAACCGACGACGACTCCGGCGGAACACAATGATCAATAGCGGCAACAAGCTCCAAATATAAAACATTCTATACAAACGGTCTACGCAAAGTGTAGGAGAGCGATAGGCATCTTCAAGAACATTGCGGGCACAAAGCGAACAAATCTAACCAGTGATGTTCCCTACCACTTCCATACCACGTCCAAGAATTCCCTTTCTTGGGTACAAACATTCTCTACTTGAGGTACTTTTTCCCTTCAAAATTTTGAAATATCTCTGCATGTATTTTCCTCCATTATTTTCCAGCAGCTGCGCCTCATATCATAAAAAAAAAAAAAAAAAAAAGGAATGACGTTGAGCATTTGTAGCGTCCAATTCAGTGGAAAAAAAAAAAAAAAAATCTAACCAAGAAAAAAAAAAAACATTTTCTTGCCGACAAGTGTTTTTCAGCAATATAAATCCCACAAGTGTTTTCTCAAGGTCAGTTCTTGTTTTGATGGTCGACTCTTTCTCGATTATTTTTTTGCCACGCTGTCAGGATCTCAAACTTTCGCGTTATATCCATAGCTAGCGTCACATTCTCACAAAGTTGGAGCTTTCTGCGATGCATAGTGTATTTAGGCAAGTAAAATTCATTTTTTTAGGAACCCTTAGTTATAGCCTGTTGTTCTTTAAAGCTCCTTTGCACCCTATCACTTCTGGAAAATCATTTGCAGATGTCTGTGCGATATTGATAAAAAAATGTTTTCCGCATTTCATAGAGTTAATGTCCTGAGATGGTGCATAATCTTTTTATTTAATTCTATTTTTGGAAATGTGAAGCTGTGTTCGCACGACTTCTTTTTTAAAAGAGTTATCCTTTCGCTCGACATCTAGATGGTTAGGAATTATTTAAAAAAAAAATAGAAACTCTAACCATCTGAAATTTGAAGACCCAACGTTTCAAGGCCGCCTCGGGTTTTTGATCACTGGTGACTGTTTTTCTCCCCCGTCACAGCATTAACCGTCCCATGGAGCGAGCTGATGTCATCAGTTTGAAGATCGAAAACGACACCTAGTTTCCACAATTTTGCCTTCAATCCCACTGGCTGGCGCGCGTCGACAAGACTCCCATTGGCCGCTGCGCTCGTCAGTTTCCACGACCGCTCCACGCAGCATCCAAGGCAGGGTGTAAGATAGACAGGTGGGGAAACGAGAGCCAAATGAGCGACCGCATTGTGTCCCCCTCGGTTTTTTTGGTTTTTTTTCTGTGGCGCCATCTATGTGGAGAACCGAGAACTCTCAATCCGGGTGGGCGACCGATGGCGACCGGCTAAACTGACGGAGATGGTTTCTCGTGGATTTTCAATGGAGGACTGTCGTGCTCTCGGTTTATTTTGCGCACTCTACCATAAAGTTCCACGCAAATCCGATTCCGATTTGTTGTATTGTATTGTATTGTATTCTGCGGCGCAATCTCTTTGAAACGAGAGTCGAAGTTCGACACGCCAAAAAAGTTAAAAAAGAAGAAAAGGAAAGAAAAAAAAGGGGGAGAGAAGGGGGGAGGTCGTCAGGGCCCACCATCTGTCGTCGATGACCCCTGGTGGGCGGAGGGTAACAGCTACACGATCACGGTGGTCCGATCGGTACGCGCTGACTTCTCGGTGCGCAAATCACCGTCGCACTTTCCACCACGCCTCCATGTCTTTGCCTAGAACAGGCCACGTGGTCATGTTCGTTCGTGAAGCCGAGTGCCTGCTCGATGCGGGAATCCCCAATGGGCGCTCGCAGGAGCTTCTGGCACGTGAGCAGCAAATGCTCGGTGGTCTCTTCGTCTTCTCCACAGGCGCTGCATGTCATGTCCGTCACGTTGCTGTCAAACTTTCGACGGTACTGTCTTGTGCGCAGGGCACCACCGCGGGCCTCGATGAGTAGGCGACTTCCCAGCGTGTTTTTGCAGAACGTTATTGGAGCGATCTCGGTCTTGAAAGATGCATACAAATGCATGCTAGTATGCTGTTGCATTCCCAATATCCAGCGCTCCCTTTCGACAGCCTTTATCTGCGTTCGCGCTTTACGCACCCAATCTTTTTCAGCTTGAGGCTCATCACTCATGCAAAAGGCTCCAAACTTTGTGCCGAGGCGGGTGACACGATTCCTCCACGTCGAATGGATGTTCTTGAGGTGAATGTAGATGAAAAGTCGCCGTGCCCAGCGGTCTTCGTCCATATGCCGGAGTCGCGCGTAGTACTCTAGCTTGCTGCTGGCTTCTCGTGCCTCGAAAGATGACCATCCGACGTCTCCTTCAACTAGCTCGTTGGCCACTTGTCCATGGCATCCCAGCGCTTGACGTCCGACATCTCTTTGGCGTCGTTCAAGATATTCACGAAGCTCGCTGGGTATGCCAATGACAGAGTTTCCAAAAGTCAGCCCGGGTACCGCGACGGCCTTCCAAAGTTCCCTGGTAACGACGTATTGGTCGCAGCTCCAGAGGCACCGTCTTCGCAGTATGTTTCGCTTACGCACTGAGGACGTCCTGAGGTTTTGGTGATGCTCAGCGAGGTAGTTTTCTGTAGCTGATAGTGTCACGCCAAGGTACCTGTACTTGGTGCAAACAGGGATCGCCGCACCCTGTAGGATGAATGGTACAATTTTCTCCTCCTCGCGGGAAAAAATAACTGTCGCTGACTTGTCAGCATTGAAGCGTAATTGGAGTTGATCCGCCTCGGTCTCACATGTGGCCAGCAGTTTCCTCATGTCACCCAAACTGTCGGCCATCAAGACAAGGTCATCAGCGTATGCAAGTCCAGGTAGCCGCCATGTAATCACCTCCCCGTGTTGGAGATGCGTCAAAGAAAAACCGATGGCCGCTTTCTCCAGCGCCCTTTCCATGCTAGATGCATACAACATGTACAGTGTCGGCGACAATGGACAACCCTGTCGTAGTCCTTTTTCAACTATAACCTCGTCAGATTTCACACCGTTGAAAGATGCCGTCACAACATTTTTATCGTAGAGCCGCTGGATTAACGTCACCCAGGTTTCAGGCATATTAAGCTGTTTTAATCTTTTTAGAAGCATGGTATGAGGAATGCAATCATATGCTTTCGCTATATCAAGGAAGCAAGTAATCAGTGGTCGCTTCTCCCTCCGTGCAATCTCGATGCATTGCGTCAACGTAAAAAGATTATCTTCCAAGCGTCGCCCACGTCTAAAACCGTTCTGCAACTCAGTCAGTATGCCGCATCTCCTCGGCCCACTGTGTTATATGCCCATTAATTATGGTCGCGAACACCCTGTAGGCAACCGGCGTGACCGTGAGTGGTCGGTAGTCGTGTAACAACTGCTTGTTGCCACCTGTCTTTGGAATGAAGGAAACTCGACCACGTCTCCAGTCGCTGGGAATCGGGTCATCGCCGCAGCAGATTTGACTAAACAGGTGTGCCAGGTGCTCTCGTGCGTCGGGTCCTAAACCTTTGAGCACCTTGGCGGAGATTCCATCCAGCCCCTGTGCTGTGCTGCCGTTTAGCCGCGCCAGTGCACGTTCTACCTGAACACACCCCACGACTGTTGCATTTTGGTCGACTGTGGTACTCTGCGGGGCATCTTCTAAATGCGGGATTTCATCCCTCATGCCTTCATGATCGCAGTTCATTTGTTCCGTCCCAAAGAGAGTGTAGAGATATTCACCCAGAAGTTCTTTTATGTTCTTTACCTCACTTCCATTGTCCGGATCCACCAGTTGGGGAGAGCTGTCTTTCCCATCTAGACTACTAATGTAGCGCCAGAACTTCTCTCCGGCTTTTTTTCCGCCCTTTCGTATGTCTGCCATCTCCTTGCAGTCATGTGCTTGTTTTTTTTTTTCAACAATAGCTTGTGTTAGTGCCTTGCGTCTTTGGTACTCCTCCCAGAGTTGCAACGTCTCTGGACCTTTTCCAAACGACTTTAGTGCTTGGCGATGTTCTCGGTTCGCGTCTTGTCGGTACTGAATCGCTCTCCCGATTTCAGCGTCCCACCACGGGACAAGCCGTCTTTTTCCTTGGGTGCTCCTTGCCACCGAACGCTTGGCAACTGCCTGCCTAAGTTCTGTGGCGTATTCTTCATACGTTGCGGCCTTCATGCGTTGCTCACTTTCTTCGAAGTCTTGACATACAGCCTCGATATCCCCCTCGCGCAGCCGAAACGTCAATGTGCGCTTTGGGCGACTGCGATGCCGTTGGATTGCTCCGAAATGTAGTATTATGGTACTATGATCGCTGCCAACGCTCCGTTCACCATTGTCGTCCACAACTATTTTTTGAAGGCGGTTTGACAGCCTCTTGGAGGCGAGGGCGTAATCAATGCAGGTTTTTTTGTCCCGCACCATCCATGTATACTTTCCTTCACACTCTTCTCTCAGGTTTAATATCTCCAAGTCCAAATCTTCCGCCAGTTGTCTCAACATGTGTCCATTCTTGTCTTCGCGGCTGTCCAGCTCAACCAGGTGACCATTAAAGTCCCCCATCAGTAGCACGGAATGGCTTCGTTCCAAACTTTGGACGTCGTGTCGAACGCAGTCTAGAATGGCCTTGTTTTCATCTTGCCTGTTATTTCCCACCGAAAGATAAATGGCACATACAGCTGTCGGTGCGTTCCCGACTTGTCCTTCCACCCATATGTGTTCTCGGCACCTTTCAAATTTCCTGACCCATGCTTGCCCTTTCTGAGGCCATAGTAAGCCCACACCCCCTCCCCTTCGGTTGCCTTCCACCCTGTTACACCCAGCCCAGCACCATGAAGGGTCCACTGGGGGCTCTTCAGCGTCACGCAAGTGAGTCTCAGCAACCCCAAATAAAGAGAATTGTTGTTCACTGAGCATTATATATAACTCATTCCACTTCCGTTGACGTCTTGCACCATTCAAATTTAAAAAAACCAACGATAACACTTCCTTTTTGTCTCGTTCGACCAGGAGGCAGCGGTAGTTCGGAAGTCGTGGTTTGCTTCTTGTCCATACCCCCTAACACTGCATTCCCGCCAATTGTTGGCGGACTATGCGATTCACCATTTGCGCAACCTCCAGCGGCGTCATGCCTGCCTGGTGCTGGACGTAGCCAGGGAATAGGGGTGACTCCTGATATGTAGGTAGACCCATTCTCAGTGTTGACTTTGGATAACTCTCTCTGTCTTGCATGGTCACCCTCGGCCCTGTCATCCCGCCGCTCTGGTGTACAGGAATAAGGGGTACCCCTATCTCGGGAAAAGTAGGGACCTGGGACAGTTGTTCGCTTTGGGGTTGCAGCATATACTCCGGCTGGTTGCTCAGCGGAGGTTGGTGTCCTTTCACCTGAGTCTTCAGTCGTAGATCCTTGACGTGAGGCACTCCGATATGGGGGGGTCCAACAGTCATCCCTGGGATGTCGTAAGTAACGCACTTTTTTTGCGACATTTCTGTGCGTCCCATTTGTGGGTAGCTCCCATATCGCCATGGATCGCTCTGATACTGGCTTCCGACCTTGTCCCTTCTTCTGAGACCTAAAAAACGGCTTGCCACTGCACCTAGTCGTTCTGTCACCACTCGGATACCTTCTTCGCCATATTGGAGTCCGTCCTTTTGCATTGCTCTCTTGCTTGTCAGTTCACGGCTCAGGTCGATGAACCTTGCTTTGATGCTCTTGCATAGTTGCTTGAGCCTGGCGTTCAGTAGCATGGTCGCCGCATGTATTCGTTTGCCTCTCCTGTCGCTCTCCGGCACTGAACAGATCGCCAAAGATGCCTTCCGGTTGGTCCATTTCATCCTCAGTCGCTCCACTATTGCTTCCGGTTGTTCACCCCTGAGTATGTCGTTTACGCCCACATGTAGTATATACAGATGTGGCACGTTTCTAGCTTGTTCTTCATACGTCTCGAGCAGTTCATGCACTACCTGCGTCGTGGCAGTTCTGTTCATTACAAACTCCAAGCTTTGGGGAGCTCTGACCTCTTCAATGAGCGCCCTAGCAATCCGTGCGACATTTCCATCTCCGGCGATAATTATTTCTCGTTGTATTCCCGGCGGAGGTCTGATCTGCTCTTCTTTAACTGTCGGCTGTATGCTGTCCATTCTCTTCTCAGCGATATCGCGGACATGTTTCTCCGGGGCGAACTTGACCGTGCAGTCTCTGATAGCTTCGGAATTGTGAGGGCTTCCTTGGAAGTCGTCAGTGTCGCACTGTGTCCCGGTGTTCCTCAGTGCGGAGAGGATGTCAGTCTGCTGACATCGAGTTAAGTCGGTGTGACTTCCCTCAGAAACTTCATCTTCTGTTTCTTTCCCCACATCTGTAGAATTTCTGATCTCATATATTGCTTCAACCGCAGCCGGGTTAAGCTCCATTTCAGTGCTAGGGCTTCTCGGCTTTTTCTCCAATTTTTCTACCCGTAGTTCTAGTTCAGCTACCTTGTTTCGAAGATGACATACTTCCTCCCACAGATTCGGGTCATCCCTTCTTGCTCCGTCTTCAAGCCGCTGTATCCTTTCGTTCATGCTTTTCTCTAGTTCCCCTAATCTTTGCGCATATGTCCTGTTGACTGCGTTATTCATTGTATCACCTCCGTTCGCCTTGGCCTTCAAACCAGTGATCGTCTCGATAAAGCTTGTCAGATTCTGGTCGATGTCCACTTCTGCTGACCGAACGAGGGGAACCGTTGCGGTCGTAGACTCCGGAGCGGTGATAAAAGGCACGTCTTGGCTCACCTCGATCCCTGGGTATGGTCGGTCTGGAGTCCTAGGACACTCCGTTTCACTGGCGTCGAGCAACGCGGTGTGAGCCATGCCTTCTGTCAGTGTGAGCGATATGTCTGGTAGCGGTGCATCTGCGCTTGTGTCATCATGGCTCTCCAGGGATGTCGGTTCCCACTCTACACCAGCGAGCACATCCTCGGGGCATTCAGTGGCGGCTTTCAACCGCTCAAGCAATTCAATCTTCGTGCCGACAGTAGATAGATTCCTTAATTTCAGCTCCCGCTTGAGATCCACAACCTTCATCTTCGTCGCCATCTCTTTTTCCTCTCGCCGCAGCGCCATCTGTCGCAAATCGGGGGTACCCGCAAGCAGACACATTCCGGTCACGGCGCTGCGGTAGGCTTCTATGGGCCGTTTCCCTACCTGTCTATCTTACACCCTGATCCAAGGTCACCAGGGGAGCACGCACGCCGACCGGTAACGAAAAGTGTGCAGCAGACGAAAAAAAGAGCGGACGAGCGGCTAGCATGCGTACGCATTCATGACTCATAATAAGTGCTTAGGTGTACCTCAAGCTTTTTTTGTTCTTTTAATCAGACGTTGCTTCTATCATACATCATCAGTGATGCCAAGTTGGAATGGGAGACGAAAGAATAAATTGTTGTATAAAGTCCAAGTAGTTTGTTCCATCAAAGATGCAAAATGACCATGCCAATAACATAACTTAATTATACAGCTTTTTAGTTCAAATGTAAACTTCCGTGCTGGCACTCCTGAATAGTTCAGGGGCTATATAGAGAGGCAGCAACAAAACGAGCTGTTCGACATAAAAATTAATCCCCTCGCGCAAAGATGCACTGCGGCAAAGCAAAATAGGCAGGAATGCGGTCTATCTACAGGTGGTGCTTCTCCGCAGTGCACAAGCGATAGATGCAAGTACACTGCGAAAATGTGAAAGGATGCTGAACTTCAAAGGACATTCTGGCTGTGTTCCAAAACTTACCCAATAGACGTGCTGCGCTGCGAAGTTCTACAGAACAAACGCGTGACTAAAAAATTGAAAATGAAAAGGATGAGTTTACATTGAGATGAGGAGAAACACAACGAACACAAATGGGCGCAGACTAACAACTGTTTATTTTTTTCTTTTTCCTCCTTTTCAATGCATGAGTTTCCAATACGTGAGTTTGAAAAGGAGCGAACGCTATGAAATAATGATAAATGTCTTCATGAAGATGTGTGGACTTTCGATCTTTGTGGTGTTTTTCCCGTTTTCTGATAAACGTTCGGTTTTTGTGGTGTGAGAGGGGACCTTGAAGCTGGTGCTGGTGTCCGCCTCGTTATGTTATGTATTGTCTCAGCAGTTCAATTTCCTTTTTGTTCAGACCCTGCTGGAAATGGCAGGCCTGTTCCAATTGAAATGCACACCCAAAACCTATGAGCATGAATGTGCAATTGGCGCCGATGAGAAAATCCGATGTTTTGCACATTGGTGCAACTGGAAATGCTGCAGAGAAGCCGCAGCACGGGGGAAGGCCAAAGAATCGGTTGAGGGAAAGTCAACTTTAGGGGGCAAGCGCCATGCACGACACTCAGTTTGCTCATTCCAGCCAGTGGCGCTATGTGGCAGAGCCATTGTACGGGAGATGGCAAAGACCCATGCACTGCAGAGAAGTGAACTCGGTGCAGTATGGCAGTGACAATGCTCAATCGCCAAATTAGCACACCCTTGCAAAAATTTTCTATGGGACCGATAGAGATTTTTATGCGATCAATAGGATTTCATCGTACCAATGGGCATTTCTACTGGGCCGATAACAAGTTATATCGTACCAATACAGACTTCTCTTGTACCATTAGGAACTTCTGTGGGACAAGCAGGAACTTTTATGGGACAAGTAGAAACTTCTATGGGAACAACACAAATGTTTTCTGGTCCGGAATACAAGTGCCTATTGGTCCTTCAATAGGATCAATAACAAGTTGTACTGGTTAAGCTAAAAGCTTCATTGGTGAAATGGAATGCATTTCGGATCGAGAACTTTTAATGGTCGACTGGGAATACAGAACATAAAATCTATTAAGTGGGCATCTATCAGGTTAAACAGTATATGCTTAGTGGAGAAATTAGAGTTGTTATATACTAAAGTTTTATGTTTTGAGCACAGGAAAATAATTTTTGCCGCAAATATACCCGATGGCAGGCACGCAGCCAGGATTTTGATTCGCCCATGACAAAATACTGTATGAGGGGGAGGGGGAAAGGAGGCCCCACCAAATGAAAGGTTTGGGAGGAGGGGGGGGGGGGGGGGGGTCCCATGGTCCCCCCCCCCCCCCCCCCCCCCCCCCGTGCAGATACGTGCGTGCCCGATGGGTTCCTCTCTGTCAAATAAACATTTTTTTTAGCTATATAACATGGGTTGGGCCATGTAGACACTAATTAAATAAAACATTCAGTTAATAAAGTGAATATGAACTCTTTTTTGTCACGTGTTTTAGAATTTCCTGATTATGTACTGTCCTCCTTCGTATTATAAAACATGCGGCTGCCAGTAAAACATAAAGAAAAGACTATGGGGAACGGGAACATTGTGTGTGCATATAGTATGCACAAGATTCATGAATAATTATATATAGGCAATCCACGAAATTCAGGTATCATCGGAACTCTGCAGTTTTAGCGGTGTACTCTGTCCTTTTGTTTTCCAGGATGTTTCAGTAACAGTAATAGCGTAAACGATTGCAGCAACTGGATTATGTATTCACATTAGACTTTGCTCCGTTTTATTCAGTTTTACCTGGTTTCGGAGTGGAACGTTCTCGTTTTTGTATAAATTTCGCTCCAGAACCGAGCCAATCAGAGTAAAACCGGGTCAAAAACAGAATAACACTGACTCAAAAATCTTATTATCATCTTTCACGATTGGTCCAAAGCTCTCCGACTTCCGACGTCGGGACTTTAAAACTTTGGCGGAGTTGGCGAAAAAATGCGATACGTCAGGCTTCCATTTTGCCATGTGAACGTATCCTGTTTGAGCCCTAGCAGAGGCTACGCGCTCGTTCTGGGGCGGCAGATCACGTGCACATTCTATCGTGGGCATGCTTTTTATTAACAGAGAAGAAAAGCCGGTAGTGTCGAATAACACCCAATAATTATTAACACCATGGAAGTCATTAAAAAAAAAAAAGCACATAAAATGCGCACACACTCACACACACACGAAATAAGAATGACCTTCCCGAAATTATGAGTGCACCTTGTTTCACGCGCAGTAAGTGTCAGGCAGCGCTTTCCACTTTGTAGTTGAGCAAGGAAGTTCCTTTTTGAAAGGCATTTTACGGGCTTGTTGGCAGTTTGGGCCTTTAGTTTGGCTTCTGGCTTCCCAATGTTGTAGTTTTCCTTGATGCCGGGAAGAGTGTACACTCCAGCAATGAAGTTTTCGAGATTCAAAAGCCCTTCATTTTGCGTCCAATTAAAATGAAGGCCAGCCGAAACAGGGTACGTCAGACTCGTTACATTCGTCTTTGGCAGTAGCCTTTTCGGAAACTTGGACAGGAAATTGGTCTTCAAATCTCCCGTCACTTTCACAATTTTATCACTTGTGTCTTCACTAACTGGCCCAGTACTGTGACCGCTTCTGGTTTCATTGGTACTACTTAGTTCACGGGGAGTTTTTGTCTCACCGTGTTCCGAGACAACCGAGCTTGCAGAAACTGCTGTCGGCGACGTCGGTTCTGGTCCCTGGCCTGTTGTAGCATTTTCCAGGACACAACTTCGTCTCAGGACTGTTGTCCTTGGCAAGCTGGGTATACTTAGTGGCTCCAAGTATATTTTTTTGTTTGGGTTCATGCGGTTCATGGTCGCACAGCGCGACACCCTACGTGTCTCAAATCCAAATTTGAAAATTCGCACCGACGTCGTCCCGCAGCAAATGCAATTTTCTAATTAAAATGACAAATAAAAATTACTCCGTTATAAGTTTAATATATATTCAGTATTTACATTTGACAATTAAGTAATACCATCATTTTTAGAAACGTTTAATATTTTCTTAAGTGCATCAGTCACACTTGTGGGCTTGCGGGTTACACCACGTGACAATATAGAGTGAGCTGGAGTCAATAGAGTGAACAGTGGGGTCACCCGCATGCATAGCCCGCATGACATATAAAACCAAAATAAGTTTCAAAATGCAATTTATGGAAATTTTTTGCTAAATTAAGGTCAATAAGTAGATTTTTTAAGTATTCGTTTACTTCAGCAAACAAAAACAAGAGTTAAAATACGAAGTATTATAGTCACGTGATACATCCCCTGCGTCAGGAACACTGATCTCTATGACAATTAGTGGTCAGGAAGTGGCCCCAGTGGCCCGACGTGATAAACCGAACGGTCCGGCCGGAGGACAAGGAAGCGTGGAAGAAGGAAGAACTGCCGAAGCTGCCGAAGCAACGTTCGCGGGAAGTCTAACCGCCTGAAGCACGTTGCAGAGTCGAGACCAGTTGAGCGGCCGGAATTTTACGAACGATTATGCAAGCGTACGTCTTGAGGACGACCATGAGCCACATATCATCTCAAATTTCTGCCCGTCAAGCCTTGTGACGAAACGGAATCGGACTTCTTCCAAGGCGCGGATCCTAAAGTTGTTTGGTAAGTCCTAGGGACCTATAGAATCGATTCGCCCAACCAGGGGGCGCTTCGAAATTGCGATGGTAGCGCCACCGCAGTACAACACATGGTCGTGTCGCGCCGGTCGTGCTCGTAGCGTTGCATTGGCGTCGCAGGTATTTCGAGCGTACGGTGAAGATTTAGAGAAGGATAGAAAGCGTGCGAGAAATATTTCTCATGGTGAGTCAAGAAACGATAGAAAAGCTTCAATAACACGCATCTTCCACCGAGAAAGCGGTTGATTTCCCCGCCAACGAGTCTGGTCCGCCTCGCAAGTACGGCCGTGCCGGCCGTGCGGCGTCTACGAGATAACTTTACAGGTGAGCGGCACTTGTTTAAATTTTGCGCTGTAATAACATTGTGCCTTAAAGATTACTGATCACAATGAACCACTGTTCTCGTGAGTCCTGTTAGACGACGTTATTAGTATTGTTGAACACGCGTCCTCATCAGCCTGCCTCAGCAGTAGGGAACTAAAACGCCAGGGCACGACCTGAACAAAGGCCTCGTAGATTTATTACCAGGTTTTTTTGTCCCACTTCACTGAGGCAGTAGGTTGCAGTTACTGGGACCTGCTCCTGCTGATTAATGGTACTTTTTCTGCGAGTTTGAACAATAATGTGCCGCGAGATTCTGTCAGAAAGAGGGACAAAACAGTTGAAATCGAAAAGAGGCTAGTCTAGACTAAATCTCCAGCATAAATGTCTGCTATGCATATGACTGCACATAATTTTAGTCGAATTTTCATGACAATGTTCAGATAAATGGATTTATAAAAAAAACTTAATTTCTCTTTCAGGTTCAAGTTGTCCAGTCCACATGCAAGATTTTCAAATATTGGGTAGGGGCTTGATTCATACTTTACTGTGTGGGACATTTTAGGAGGAAAATGTTGTGTAGCAAAGAAAACACCAGTGACACATGATAGGTTGTCATTAGTAGAACAATTTTTATTTTCTGGAAAAATAATCCATGCCTGTCAGTGTTTCATTGCTGCTTCACTGAATAAAGTTTCTTTCGTAGCATGTTGGCATGTTTTCAAGCGTTTCCAGGAATGTACCGTATTTTCCGGGCTATGCTTTTAAAAATGAAAATTTTAGGCTGTGCGGACTATGCGGGATTTTTGTTTTTCAATATCGTTGATTATGACGAGACGGATTTTGTGAATGAAAGGGTATGTTAATGATAATTTATGTATAATACCAGCTTCTTTTTGCGCTAAGAAAGCAGACATTTCTCAAGGTGTGCTGTCTATGAGAGGATATTCGTGACGACTAAGCACCAGGTGCAGACGATGCACTGTATGTGTACAATGTAAGCAAAATCTATTTTTTACCCCAAATTTGCCCCTGTGGACTATAGTCTGGAAAATACGGTACAGCAGCATAATGCATCGCTTTCAGAAATGTTTTGTTGACAGTGAAAACAATTTTTATTGAGTTTTGTCACAACCACGAGTAGGTAAACACACAACCTTGTGACAATATAAAAATTCTTCTCGTGCTCTTAACACGGTGACATTGGCACAGACTCGAAGTATGGCTGGCAGGACACTTGCAGATGATGTACACATCTCGAGAAGCAAGGACTGTCTAAGAAATTGTAGGGCCGAGAACCCCGACTATTTCAGAGATCTTGCACGGCAGATCAGCTGTTCAAGATATTCCAGATCTCACGAAAGATGTCTCCCAGTTCGTGAGAAAGCAGTCGTCACCTAAGCTTATCCATCTTTAGCCAAGCTATATTGAATCTTGGGGTACAGACTAAACCAAAACGTGCAACTCGAAGACGAAAGAGACTACAGAAGTTGCCAATGAACTAACAATACTTTTAACTGGCTAAGAACCGGGCACACATAGAGAATGCAACATAGATGAGGAAAGGTCACCTGCATCTTCGAGCGAGGGAGTGAAAATTAATTTAAATTAACTAAGAATCTTTCACGAGCAATTACAGGGTTGGTAGGTTTCCTGCAATTAGTATTTATTAAACACCTCAGCTGGCATCTCGTCTAGTGACTTGTTGCAGGATGAGCCTCAGCGTTGTCCTTGCAGGTGTTCACGAAGTGCACGCTGCTGATCCTCGCTGACGTTGGCGGAATCAAAACTGAACCGCCCCCACTGAAAAATAAGTCAATAATATAAGATCTCTGGTGTGATCAGCAGAAAATCGACATGAATAGAAACTGTTATTGTCCCTAGCAAGTAAAAACATAATCAGGCTTTCTTTTTATTTTAAAAAGGAAAGGGGGGGGGGGGGGGGGGGCTGGCTGGTTGAGGCTGTTTGGAAGTGCATTCCTTGTGTGTGTTGTTTGGGAGGGGGGGGGGGGATGCATGTGTATATTAAAGCGTCGTACATGATGGCTATAAACAGCTAAAAAAAAAAACGGGAACAGCGATTAAGAAACACACACGGCAGAAGAAAGCTGCAATCGCAACCCCCAAAAGTCCCTCCCCTAGCTAGAAGTGTTCTGACAAAGTCAGAACGGCAGGCAGGGCATCTCTTGTGAACGGCCGAGCTCCAGCACGTCTTCGTTGCCCTTCGTTGCGATGTGGCTGCACGTGAACGCTCGACGGTCGCGAGATAGAAACCCTGTCGACGGTTCGAAGCTAGTGCTGGAGGAACTGAAGCTTCTCGCTGCCGTTCTCACCCTGCCAGTGATTGTAGTTGAAATATTCGTGCCAAAGGGATCCAACATCGCGACCGAAGCCCCGTCAAACACCTCGAGGGAAGCGACAGACGCGCACAAAAATCAGATATTCCGTCACGCAGGCACTGCCAACTGACTTTCCCGCGTTCGGTAGTGATTCTGTTTCTATTCTGACAGCAATTGTATTTAGTTTTTCCCGCGTATTTAGCAAAACTGATCTTCCAACGAACGAGAAACTTACTTTTGTCGGAGCACCGACGTGGTCCAGGCTTGGCGCCGTTCGAGTCTCGCACGGCTTTTCAGGGAAGCGGTAGAATTTTAAGGATCGACTACAACAACATCGGAGATTGTTGCTGCGATCAACAACGAAATATTCGTGCTAGCCGGGCTTTTATATTGTCTCTATCGCAATGAATGTTATATCCGACCGCCTACGACGGAGAAGCGAGGCGAAAAACAACGAGCCACTCGGACTCGGGCGTCCCGCCAGGGGCTGGAATGGCGCTGTAGTCGGCGGCGAAACTTGAGCGCTTCGGTCCTATGTTGGACTTTCGAGAAACTAGAAACAGAAGTGACGTAGTGGCAGGTGACGCGTAACCAAGCAACGGCGCACACCGCGAAACCGCCCTCTATGACGCCGTGACGACATGGCAAGATTGGCGTCTGTCACTCACTTGAGAGGCGTCAAGAGCCAACCGCCGAAGAGCGGAAGTAGCTACGCTGTCCCCCTGCCGTACCTACGCTTTCCCGGTGGTACCTAGTCCCTACGCAAGCGTCCGTTTCTCCGGCAACCGGAAAGGCATTTTCTGCTTTTAGTCAAGCGATGGCAGCCAATCCCTTGCGGCGGTGACCTTCACATCGGCTCTTTTTTAAAGAAACTTGTCAAACTAAAGAAATACACGTGTTCTATTGAAATAAACAACTGATTTTGTAGCGGTTCTAGAAAATATTAGATGCAATAAACTCGCATAAAAGGTTAGAACAACATGCGGGACGCGGATGAGCGCCTAGTTCAAATTACTGGCGCTCATGACTGCTCATGAAACGGGAGGATGTGGCCTCTCTGGTACGCGGCGCAACTGAGCTGAGCCGGGCGCTGTCCAGAGACGACAAAGTTCGTCTCTGGAACGAGCTAACCTCCCGGCTCAACTTCCTCGGGCCTCCAAGGAAGGAGCCGGAAGGTTGGAAACGCTACTTGGCCATGCGGGTGTCTAAGGCGCGGGCGCGGGCTACGGAGCTGGCGAAACAGGCGAGGTAATTTGCGTAGTCTACTCATAGTGTGGACCAAGCTATTGAATTACTTCCTTTACCCGCAGGCAAACAGGGGGCGGAGGCGCCCGGGTGCGCTCACTGGCGTCATCATACTCACGTATTTTGACGCTGGTGGGCGAGGACTCGGCCTTGGGCGCTCCCGGGTTTTCTTTATTTGAAACCAAGAGGCCTGCACTCTAGCCACAACTTGGCACCCGCCTGAAACTGGCCTCCGGGTTTGCCATTTTTCTTATATCGTAATAAAGTGGAGATTTGGGCCAGTTCGTTCATTGCAAACAGAAAAAGCGACGAAAAAAACACGGACGCGGCCGAAGGGAAACAGGACAAGGTGCACTCTCAACTTAAGTTGAATTTCCAATAAACTTCAGTTGAAAGTGCGTCTTGTCCTGTTTCCTTCGTCTGTGTCCCTGTGTTTTTTGTTTGTTTTCTTATATCATTGTTGATCTCAACATGCCTCTACTATAGAATCTGTCATGCTTCCATGTGCGACAAAACACAAACGAAATGGCAGTGTGCTGAATTAAGTGAAGTGTGAAATAATGTCTGTGATATATCCTGGATAATGGCAAAGAGTTTATACACTGTTTACTAGTCCATGCTCAATTTCACTTTAAAGAAAGTATTGCAACCTGTGTTTTCAAACATGTTTATTTTTCACGTTACGGCATTGTTATAAAAAAAAGAAAGCACTTTCAAAGACAAACTGCTTGTTGTCTTCTTTATACGTTCAAACAGACACAAATCCAATATGCGATTATCGAGTAATACACTTGGCTCTGTGGTAGCCATAATAGATTGTAAAATGGAGCAGGGCAATGGAAGTGTAGAGAAAATGAATCAATGTCCAAACCCGATACAAACAATATATTGCAGTAAAAGAAGCAAAAAAGGTCTCACCAGTAGCCTCATTGAGTTCTCCGTTTCCTACAAGGGCGAGCCAGATGCCCCGTTGGCTAGTTAAATAACCCTACAAAACCTTCTGTTATTGTCCCACGCATCTTATGCACCCTGCTTGCAAATTAAAAAAAGGCTCTATCAACATCACCGTGATGCACCGATTAGCTTTTCGGAGGCAGTTCTACATGTCCGTAAAGGTAACATGGTGGTTGTGCGATGAACTGCGCAAAGCGTTGGAGTTGACACTGTGGAGCTTATGGACGGCCATGACTGTGGAGCAACAACTGAAGCACATGCTGCCACGGGGGGGGGCTTCTTTGGTGGCGAGGGCGTCAGTCGAGGTGAGGACGACAAGGGGTTCGCTGTCGTCGGTGGCATCCCTGACGGGCGGGACCTCCGTTGTGGCGACGGACTCCTTAACGCTGGTGGTGTCCCTGGTGGGTGCAACTGCCATCATGGCTTCTGTGGGGCTCCAGGGAGGCACGGCCGTGGCGGGTTCCGAACTGGGCAACAAGGCGCTGCCTCAGAGCCCTGCCCCTGTCCGAGAGGCTGACCTGAGGGTGGGCAGGAGCCAGCCCCTCGTCATCCGTGACTGACCCCTCCGAGCTTGGCCCAGACTCCAACCTTGGCTTGTCAGGGTCACAATCTGGCTCCGATTCTGGCTCCCTCGATGAAAGGCAGATATTGTGGAGCACTGCACACGCCGATATAATGACGGTGGCTGTTGTTGGATGATAATACAGAGTCCGATGCCTTTGCAGACACTGGAATCTGCTTTTCAACAGCCCAATGCAGCGCTCCACAACGAACCTTATAGAAGAATGTGCCTTATTAAACCGGCCGCAAGGGGTGGAGGTCGCGTGGAATCCAGGGGCAGGGGTGATGAGCCAAGGCTTAAAGGCATAGCCGCTGTCACCTGCAGAGTCAGAGAAGGAAATGTAAGATATTAACGCTGTTCTCTTTAAAAGAATACTTCAACGACAGTTGAAATATACCCGTCGTGTTCAGAAATAGGCTGAATATGATCCACAATACCCGTAAATGACAATTGCACATTTATATTTTGAGCCTGATGGCTGTATTTTTCATTATAAACAGCCCACACTGGCAAGCGCTCGGAGAGCAGCCAGCTGAGAGCACGTCACATCCGGTGCAATTGTGATGTAGTTTATCTCGAGATGAGCAAAGCTGCGGTGAGGCAGACGTCGTCAGGATGCCCTAGCTGTTCCAGCAACCAAAGCGGTCGAAGCACGCCAGCGATCGGGCCACCGCAACTAACCCCAAAGCTGCTTTGTGTGAATTTTTAGCGACGGGTTAATCTTCTATCATCTTGGGACACACAAAAGAGAGTCCCGTTGAGTGTGGAGTTCCTCCCTCCCCTTTTGTGCTCGCCGTACAGCTGTCCGTATGACGTCAGGTTCAAAGCATGTATAGTTCTAGGTAAGACAGTTATCATCACCACCTGTCAAGGTTCCTAGACGGGCATTACAAACGGCTTTAGCGACATCTAGAAATTGCTCTTTGCTAATCGCCCAATTTTTTTTAAATGCCTTTTTGTGCCTTTTTTAACAAGATATAAATGTGTCCGATGTGATACTGCTCTTTTGAACACGTATAGACCAAAAAATAAGCACCGAAATTTCGTTGTACTATTCCTTTAAAATTGTTGACAACTAAGCAGGTAAAACTGCTGTTTGCAACTTAACCTCCCCTCCCCCCCCTCCCCCCCCCGTAGTTGACAGCTGCGTCAGAGTGTTTCCAAGGAGACGTGTCACAGGTATGGCCAGAGCGCATGCCAGTTATTCATGTTTGGAACAGTATATGTGATATTGTAGCTTATAAGTGGTGCAGAGCCATCATGTACAGAACCAACAAATAAAGTATGCTTACCGAGCAGGAGCCTGCCATCGTCTATCAGCCGGCCTTGCTCAAAGTTGCTCCGGAGCCACGAGTAGCGCCACGCAAAGGAGTCGTGCAACAACCCAGGATACCGTGGGTCGATCGATGCTCATCACCCGGCAGTCGGCGTCACACCTGCAATAGTGAGACATATGTCGACATTAATTCAACTGAATCCACAAACAATTGATTGCACTCATTGTCATGGGGCCCTGTCAAACACTATTTACATGCTGACCAACACAACACCATAAATTATGTAATTTACAAATTTAAAGTATTAAAACAGCGCAAAAAAAAACAAAAAACGACGAAGTGAATGAAGGAGGACACAGACAGAGCGCTGTCCGTTACAAAGATTAAAATTATATGATAAATAGCCACTACCTTTGATCCACGTAATAGTTTAGGCAAATTTTTTTTTCTTCAAAGGAGAGTTTACAGTTTATCATGCAGGATAGGGACTAATGCTTAAAAGCTTAACACATGAAAACAAACAGAGATCGAAAGCTCTTCAGCTAACAAACCCTCCCATCCTTCGTCGAACAAACACTTGTGCGGAGGATGAACGAGTACTAACAATTCACAACTCTCATTTATAAAATGGCATATCCACACCGTATTAGCGTTACGCTCTTTTTCAAACCCATTCAGAACGGTCATTGATCTATAGCTAAAAGCGCGAGCTAGCTGCTTTGGATAAAGCCCCGACGGCTGCACGAGCGCTCGTGCAGCGACTGCTCCAGTCAAGCCGTTCGCGCTTGCACTCATGCTAAGATGAGACGTAGTATATATGTGATCGCACATACCCCTATCACGTTCAGAGCGTAGAATTGTTTGCGGCACCAATACGCCGCCTTCGTGACGGTGGGGTCGTTCTCTGACGGGCCGACGATGGCGATCATCGTCCCGTCGACGCAACCGATGACGCCGGGTATCCTGCCAAGCCGTTGGAAGCCCCTCTCGACGTCGTCCCTCTTGCCGGTTGTCTGGGGAAAGTCGATCTAGCCGCGCCGGATCCCCAGACGCTGCACAATAGCGAGGGACACAGCCCGCACAACGATGCCGACTGTAGCTTCATTCCTCGCTATGTGCTCTTCGCTCGCCACCATGCCCTGAAAGCTCCCCGCACAGTTTGCTCACCGTGGCGTAAAACCGAAGTGCGCACAATACTTGCTGTTCCACAGACATCACCGTCCACGAACCTCGCAGCCTCAACTCTGGCTCCTCGCGCAGTTCGTCGCACAATCAACGGACCACATTCTTGGTGAGACGGTACTACCTCCGAAAAGCTTCCTCCGGTAGTTCAAAGGCATCGCGGTGTCGCGGTGCAGCCGGTGGAGCCTTTCCGGACGGAAAAAAAAAAGTTGAACAATAGAAAGACTGTCGCTCTGCCTCCGAGACGCCGTGTTTCCAATTTCGCTACCGCGAAGAGACCATCGACAGACTCGTTCCCTTTTCAGACGAAACACCGAGGAAACGATACGTCAAAGTGATGTCACTTCCGGTGGGGGCAATTCGCCGTCTCCGCCCACATTTTCGTAGGGAACTTTCGTCATTCGAGCCTCAACCAATCAGACGCGATGTCGTCACTTCCGTTTCTTTTAGGAGAAACGAAACATTTGTCCAACATAGATCCCCTAGTCTCCACACGCGTTGTGCCCAGTCTAGTGACCATCTCCTTTAAGTTAAAAATTGCAGCTTTAAGCACAATATGTGGGAGTAACTCTCGGCGCCGGTTGTTTCAGGATCGCAGAGTGACGCGGAAACCCAGTGACAGTAAGCGGGTGCTAGTACCTCCGACGAGATGAGTGACTGCCCGGGAGGGCTGGGGACCTATGTTGGACTTTCGAGAAACTAGAAACAGAAGTGACGTAGTGGCAGGTGACGCGTAACCAAGCAACGGCGCACACCGCGAAACCGCCCTCTATGACGCCGTGACGACATGGCAAGATTGGCGTCTGTCACTCACTTGAGAGGCGTCAAGAGCCAACCGCCGAAGAGCGGAAGTAGCTACGCTGTCCCCCTGCCGTACCTACGCTTTCCCGGTGGTACCTAGTCCCTACGCAAGCGTCCGTTTCTCCGGCAACCGGAAAGGCATTTTCTGCTTTTAGTCAAGCGATGGCAGCCAATCCCTTGCGGCGGTGACCTTCACATCGGCTCTTTTTTAAAGAAACTTGTCAAACTAAAAAAATACACGTGTTCTATTGAAATAAACAACTGATTTTGTAGCGGTTCTAGAAACTATTAGATGCAATAAACTCGCATAAAAGGTTAGAACAACATGCGGGACGCGGATGAGCGCCTAGTTCAAATTACTGGCGCTCATGACTGCTCATGAAACGGGAGGATGTGGCCTCTCTGGTACGCGGCGCAGCTGAGCTGAGCCCGGCGCTGTCCAGAGACGACAAAGTTCGTCTCTGGAACGAGCTAACCTCCCGGCTCAACTTCCTCGGGCCTCCAAGGAAGGAGCCGGAAGGTTGGAAACGCTACTTGGCCATGCGGGTGTCTAAGGCGCGGGCGCGGGCTACGGAGCTGGCGAAACAGGCGAGGTAATTTGCGTAGTCTACTCATAGTGTGGACCAAGCTATTGAATTACTTCCTTTACCCGCAGGCAAACAGGGGGCGGAGGCGCCCGCGTGCGCTCACTGGCGTCATCATACTCACGTATTTTGACGCTGGTGGGCGAGGACTCGGCCCTGGGCGCTCCCGGGTTTTCTTTATTTGAAACCAAGAGGCCTGCACTCTAGCCACAACTTGGCACCCGCCTGAAACTGGCCTCCGGGTTTGCCATTTTTCTTATATCGTAATAAAGTGGAGATTTGGGCCAGTTCGTTCATTGCAAACAGAAAAAGCGACGAAAAAAACACAGGGACGCGGCCGAAGGGAAACAGGACAAGGTGCACTCTCAACTTAAGTTGAATTTCCAATAAACTTCAGTTGAAAGTGCGTCTTGTCCTGTTTCCTTCGTCTGTGTCCCTGTGTTTTTTGTTTGTTTTCTTATATCATTGTTGATCTCAACATGCCTCTACTATAGAATCTGTCATGCTTCCATGTGCGACAAAACACAAACGAAATGGCAGTGTGCTGAATTAAGTGAAGTGTGAAATAATGTCTGTGATATATCCTGGATAATGGCAAAGAGTTTATACACTGTTTACTAGTCCATGCTCAATTTCACTTTAAAGAAAGTATTGCAACCTGTGTTTTCAAACATGTTTATTTTTCACGTTACGGCATTGTTATAAAAAAAAGAAAGCACTTTCAAAGACAAACTGCTTGTTGTCTTCTTTATACATTCAAACAGACACAAATCCAATATGCGATTATCGAGTAATACACTTGGCTCTGTGGTAGCCATAATAGATTGTAAAATGGAGCAGGGCAATGGAAGTGTAGAGAAAATGAATCAATGTCCAAACCCGATACAAACAATATATTGCAGTAAAAGAAGCAAAACAGGTCTCACCAGTAGCCTCATTGAGTTCTCCGTTTCCTACAAGGGCGAGCCAGATGCCCCGTTGGCTAGCTAAATAACCCTACAAAACCTTCTGTTATTGTCCCACGCATCTTATGCACCCTGCTTGCAAATTAAAAAAAGCCTCTATCAACATCACCGTGATGCACCGAATAGCTTTTCGGAGGCAGTTCTACATGTCCGTAAAGGTAACATGGTGGTTGTGCGATGAACTGCGCAAAGCGTTGGAGTTGACACTGTGGAGCTTATGGACGGCCATGACTGTGGAGCAACAACTGAAGCACATGCTGCCATGGGGGGGGGGCTTCTTTGGTGGCGAGGGCGTCAGTCGAGGTGAGGACGACGAGGGGTTCGCTGTCGTCGGTGGCGTCCCTGACGGGCGGGACCTCCGTTGTGGCGACGGACTCCTTAACGCTGGTGGTGTCCCTGGTGGGCGCAACTGCCATCATGGCTTCCGTGGGGCTCCAGGGAGGCACGGCCGTGGCGGGTTCCGAACTGGGCAACAAGGCGCTGCCTCAGAGCCCTGCCCCTGTCCGAGAGGCTGACCCGAGGGTGGGCAGGAGCCAGCCCCTCGTCATCCGCGACTGACCCCTCCGAGCTTGGCCCAGACTCCAACCTTGGCTTGTCAGGGTCACAATCTGGCTCCGATTCTGGCTCCCTCGATGAAAGGCAGATATTGTGGAGCACTGCACACGCCGATATAATGACGGTGGCTGTTGTTGGATGATAATACAGAGTCCGATGCCTTTGCAGACACTGGAATCTGCTTTTCAACAGCCCAATGCAGCGCTCCACAACGAACCTTATAGAAGAATGTGCCTTATTAAACCGGCCGCAAGCGGTGGAGGTCGCGTGGAATCCAGGGGCAGGGGTGATGAGCCAAGGCTCCAAGGCATAGCCGCTGTCACCTGCAGAGTCAGAGAAGGAAATGTCAGATATTAACGCTGTTCTCTTTAAAAGAATACTTCAACGACAGTTGAAATATACCCGTCGTGTTCAGAAATAGGCTGAATATGATTCACAATACCCGTAAATGACAACTGCACATTTATATTTTGAGCCTGATGGCTGTATTTTTCATTATAAACAGCCCACACTGGCAAGCGCTCAGAGAGCAGCCAGCTGAGAGCACGTCACATCCGGTGCAATTGTGATGTAGTTTATCTCGGGATGAGCAAAGCTGCGGTGAGGCAGACGTCGTCAGGATGCCCTAGCTGTTCCAGCAACCAAAGCGGTCAAAGCACGCCAGCGATCGGGCCACCGCAACTAACCCCAAAGCTGCTTTGTGTGAATTTTTAGCGACGGGTTAATCTTCTATCATCTTGGGACACACAAAAGAGAGTCCCGTTGAGTGTGGAGTTCCTCCCTCCACTTTTGTGCTCGCTGTACAGCTGTCCGTATGACGTCAGGTTCAAAGCATGTATAGTTCTAGGTAAGACAGTTATCATCACCACCTGTCAAGGTTCCTAGACGGGCATTACAAACGGCTTTAGCGACATCTAGAAATTGCTCTTTGCTAATCGCCTAATTTTTTTTAAATGCCTTTTTGTGCCTTTTTTAACAAGATATGGATGTGTCCGATGTGATACTGCTCTTTTGAACACGTATAGACCAAAAAATAAGCACCGAAATTTCGTTGTACTATTCCTTTAAAATTGTTGACAACTAAGCAGGTAAAACTGCTGTTTGCAACTTAACCTCCCCCCCCCCCTCCCCCCCCGTAGTTGACAGCTGCGTCAGAGTGTTTCCAAGGAGACGTGTCACAGGTATGGCCAGAGCGCATGCCAGTTATTCATGTTTGGAACAGAACCAACAAATAAAGTATGCTTACCGAGCAGGAGCCTGCCATCGTCTATCAGCCGGCCTTGCTCGAAGTTGCTCCGGAGCCACGAGTAGCGCCACGCAAAGGAGTCGTGCAACAACCCAGGATACCGTGGGTCGATCGATGCTCATCACCCGGCAGTCGGCGTCACACCTGCAATAGTGAGACATATGTCGACATTAATTCAACTGAATCCACAAACAATTGATTGCACTCATTGTCATGGGGCCCTGTCAAACACTATTTACATGCTGACCAACACAACACCATAAATTATGTAATTTACAAATTTAAAGTATTAAAACAGCGCAAAAAAAAAAACAAAA
Organism: Ixodes scapularis; assembly: GCF_016920785.2. Taxonomy (NCBI): domain Eukaryota; kingdom Metazoa; phylum Arthropoda; class Arachnida; order Ixodida; family Ixodidae; genus Ixodes; species Ixodes scapularis. The sequence goes on from NW_024609879.1 coordinate 83,862,753, forward strand.
AACGACGAAGTGAATGAAGGAGGACACAGACAGAGCGCTGTCCGTTACAAAGATTAAAATTATATGATAAATAGCCACTACCTTTGATCCACGTAATAGTTTAGGCAAATTTTTTTTTCTTCAAAGGAGAGTTTACAGTTTATCATGCAGGATAGGGACTAATGCTTAAAAGCTTAACACGACATGAAAACAAACAGAGATCGAAAGCTCTTCAGCTAACAAACCCTCCCTTCCTTCGTCGAACAAACGCTTGTGCGGAGGATGAACGAGTACTAACAATTCACAACTCTCATTTATAAAATGACATATCCACACCGTATTAGCGTTACGCTCTTTTTCAAACCCATTCAGAACGGTCATTGATCTATAGCTAAAAGCGCGAGCTAGCTGCTTTGGATAAAGCCCCGACGGCTGCACGAGCGCTCGTGCAGCGACTGCTCCAGTCAAGCCGTTCGCGCTTGCACTCATGCTAAGATGAGACGTAGTATATATGTGATCGCACATACCCCTATCACGTTCAGAGCGTAGTATTTCCTGCGGCACCAATACGCCGCCTTCGTGACGGTGGGGTCGTTCTCTGACGGGCCGACGATGGCGATCATCGTCCCGTCGACGCAACCGATGACGCCGGGTATCCTGCCGAGCCGTTGGAAGCCCCTCTCGACGTCGTCCCTCTTGCCGGTTGTCTGGGGAAAGTCGATCCAGCCGCGCCGGATCCCCAGACGCTGCACAATAGCGAGGGACACAGCCCGCACAACGATGCCGACTGTAGCTTGATTCCTCGCTATGTGCTCTTCGCTCGCCACCATGCCCTGAAAGCTCCCCGCACAGTTTGCTCACCGTGGCGTAAAACCGAAGCGCGCACAATGCTTGCTGTTCCACAGACATCACCGTCCACGAACCTCGCAGCCTCAACTCCGGCTCCTCGCGCAGTTCGTCGCACAATCAACGGACCACATTCTTGGTGAGACGGTACTACCTCCGAAAAGCTTCATCCGGTAGTTCAAAGGCATCGCGGTGTCGCGGTGCAGCCGGTGGAGCCTTTCCGGACGGAAAAAAAAAAGTTGAACAATAGAAAGACTGTCGCTCTGCCTCCGAGACGCCGTGTTTCCAATTTCGCTACCGCGAAGAGACCATCGACAGACTCGTTCCCTTTTCAGACGAAACACCGAGGAAATGATACGTCAAAGTGATGTCACTTCCGGTGGGGGCAATTCGCCGTCTCCGCCCACATTTTCGTAGGGAACTTTCGTCATTCGAGCCTCAACCAATCAGACGCGATGTCGTCACTTCCGTTTCTTTTAGGAGAAACGAAACATTTGTCCAACATAGATCCCCTGGAGGAAGCTTGTATGAGACAGGTAATTGTAATTTCATTTTCGCGCTTGCGAAGCAATTCATAAGACGTATTTAAATTTGAGATTTTTTTTAGTTATGCCGCCACAAGTACAAGGAATTTCATCGATAGGGGTGCCGTGTGTTTGTTTTCATATGCCCAGAAACTAGGTAAAGGTTATGTGTTTTAACATTTTTTCTGTGTTGATAGGCTTAAGGTTAGAATGAATTATATCTGTCAAGGCGTGGCGCAGTGTGTGTCTATTTGGAGAAGAGGTGTGTGTGTGTGTGTGTGTGTGTGTGTGTGTGTGTGTGTGTGTGTGTGGGGGGGGGGGGGGGGGGGGGGGGGGGGGGGGGGGGGGGGGGGGGGGCGCGCGCGTGCGTGCGTGTTCGTTTGTCAGTTTGTTGGGGGAAAGAGAGGAGATGAAGAAGAAGAGGAGGAGGGTGAGGGATCACGTCGAATCATTCAAATCGTTAACTCTGACAGTAATGAGGTAAGAAGGATACCTGCTAGTTACACCGGTTCGGTTTTGTGCCAAACTCAAATTGCGTTTTGCCGCGTAAATATTGCTACAATTATTTTTTTTCATCAACAAAATTAATTTTGAGGCATGCCGTTGACAAATAGGACCCCTGTTTTCAATCCCAGTCCAGGTTATTCGCGACTCCAGCGAACTATAGATGGCGCGCTGCTCAGGCAAAATTCGGACGAAAGAAGGTCGTTTTCGTTGTTCAGCATGCGGACCATCACAAATTCCTGCACTGCAGCGTAAAATCGGTGTTACATTTGAATGCAAAGCGATTTTTCGACCCTAGAAACGTTTGTCTACTCAGTGCGTAGGAAGGACCCGGTGGAATCATTAAAATAATTACTGGAAACAATGTTTGTTTCTATGCTGCCTACGAGAACCAAGCAGCGATAGCGGACGACAGAGTCGGGACAACTTCCTCTCCTGAGCTTCTCGGCGCTGCCGCTACGCGGCGTCGATTTCGCTGGAGTCACGAATAATGCGCTGGTAAATTTCCTGTACATAGTGCTGCTTCAAAGAGGAACTGAAGTTTATGTCTTCTATGTGTGCATTGGCAATGGCATGTGGCTCAACAAGACTTCCCACACGAAAGTTCTCAAATAGAAAAGGGAATCAATGTTCATCTGGTAAGGTTTGGTAATTATCTCCGCCACAGATGACCTCCTTGGCGAATTGTAACCGGCAGACCTTCAAACCGCACAAAGGCTAAGCAAAGCCACAACTGGATGCAGCAAGACTAAAAGCTTTATAATATACTGTAAGGACTATGGCTTTATAATAAGCCTTTTATAGCAAGACATACTGATCTGAAAAGCGTTGTTTGTGGTTATTTTAAAGTGGTGTACGGAAACTTCGTCGTATTGTATTAATTCTGGTTCACTGCACAGTTTAAAGGTTTGTCTTTGTTTGCTGCCAGAGAAATATAGCTTGCGATGAACTAAATCAAAGTTATGACTGCTGGTGTCATGTACATATTCAGAACTTTTTTTTATTAAAATAATTGTAATCAAGTGTTTTTATGGGTTTTAGCACTGTGATTAAGATGCGTCAATGTGTTTTCTAAGAAAGACTACTAATTTGCAGTTTGTATCTTCTCCTAAAATAGTTTGTAGATCTGAGCATGTATTCATACCTGAAAATGCCAGGCATTCCCCAGTATGTGTATAATTGTTTACTAGGCCTGTAAGCTTCCCCACTACATCATTGCCGCTATGTTAGCGCTTCCCAGCTATTATTCGAGAGAGATAAGTGTTTCTCATGATCAATTAGGTTGAGATTGTTTAGCGTCAATGTTTTTGAGTCCCCCATTTTTAATTCCTGACAGAGCGCTTCAATGTCTGTTTATTTTTGGTTTGCCGCTATTTATCACCACAAGCAAAAACATCACGCCACTGGGATTAACCTGAAGCTCACCTCATGATTAACGACGCTGACGTCCACTGTCTTAAGGTGGGCCTACGTTCATGGGTACTTGTCTAGTGGTTCTGGAGTTGATGTTGCTGAGATAACCGAGACGCCGATTTCTACGATGGCCTCTGTCAGCATCATGGTCAATTACAGCTGGCCCGAGCCCGAACCAGGCCAATCAACGTGCTGGCCCGAGCCCGGCCCGGGCCCACAGTCAAAAGTCTGAGCCCATCCCAGGCCTGGGCTTTCGGGTAAGCCCAAGCCCGTGCCCAGTGGTATAATCTTTAATCCAATCGCCATATTGGTATAAAAACGTCAAAATTCCTCAGTTTAAATGTCGGAAGTGCCTCAATAAGAGCAGGTATAAATATTAGTAGCAAATTTAATGATAAAAAAACTGCGCCGACTTTACTCAACAAGATTAACAATTTAATCAAGCGTTTCGTCTCCCATGCGGGGAACATCATCAGTAAAACCTTCAACCAGGAATGAGTGAAAAAACTTCAACAATCTTATTTAAGCAAGTCTGCATAAACATTGTGGGAGGGGGCCGCGGTTAGAGTTGCAAGCTGATGAGTCACTTCAGATGAACCATGATTCCACCAACCTTCGTGGACCCCACCTTTGTTCACACGCCAGAGTGGACGCATTCTCAAAGTCGAAACAGTGACCCGTATTCCAACAATGGTCTACGAGTTCCGTCTTCGCTGTGTTTGTTTAGGCGAGTGCAGTGCTTCCAGCCTGTCTCCCCAATGTAGGATGTGTCACAGTCTAGACAGTTCACTTTATACACAACACCGCACTGGGACTCTGGGGGGGTGTAATCTTTAGGTTTAGAAATGAAGTCACATAGTTTATGGTGGGGTTTGAAAGCTGTGCGGATATTCAAAGGGGCGAGGGCCCTGCGAATGGACTCAAAAGCACCTCTCAAATAGGGTATTGTTGCTTGCCCTGCCTGACTTCTTTGTCCCATCTGTTTGTGCGTGCTATCAATAAATTGTTTCGGATAATTCCGCTTCATCAGCAGGTCAACAATAACAGCATCCTCACAAGCGCGCAAGCCGCCTCGGTGGCTCCGAGGCGAGAGCGCTGGCCTACGGATCCCCATGTGGCAGAGGCTTATTCCGGAGCAGGCGCCGTGTAACCGAGCTTTCGGTTACACGTCAAAAGATCCCCAGGTAGTCTAAATTAATCCTCAGTCCTCCGCTGGGGCGTGCCAGATGCCCGTCGTTGGTTTAGCATGCAAATCCCCCAAATTTGACTTTTTTCTCAGAAGCGCGCAGTTGAGGATTAGAAGAAATGCATTCGGACTGGTGTAGTAGGTTTTTTACGACAGCCCTTTTATGTTCGACAGAATGATGCGAGTTAAAGCTTAAGAGGTTGCCTGTATCACAGCTTTGCGGTACACTGTTGTATATAAGCGACCGGTACTATTTCGGAACACATTAACATACAAAAAAGGCTTTGCACCGTTCTGTTCAACTTCATGTGTGAATTGGATTGATGGTTCAATGCTGTTTAAAGCTAAATGAAAGTCACAAAAGGGACATGGCAAAAGCCACGCATGTGACAAGAGCGAAGACGGAACTCGTAGACCATTGTTGGAATACGGGACACAGTTTCGACTTTGAGAATGCGTCCACTCTGGCGCGTGAACAAAGGTGGGTTCCAAGCAGGTTCGTAGAATCATGGTTCATCCGAAATGATTCATCAGCTTGTAACTCCAGCTGCGGCCCCCTCCTCAATGTGTATGCGGACTTGCTTAAATAGGACTGTTGAAGTTTCTTTCGCTCATTCCTGCTTCAAGGTTTCACCGACGATGTTTCCCAGATGGGAGACGAAACGTTTGATTAAATTGTTAATCTTGTTGAGTAAAGTCGGTGCAGTTTTTTTTATCATTATGATTCCCGGCTTTTGGAATATTTTTGCAGCACATTTAATGAAGAAATGGATGCCGATAAACACCTGCCAAGGTTGACTAAAAATAAACAGAAACATCCAATCAATAGTTATAATTGCACTAAGCGGTTGCTATGTGGATGTTTTTTATGTTCGACAGCTCAGCAAAGTCTGCGGATCTGGTTATGCTTCCTGTACGAGACAGATCACGAAGCGGTTGCTGACTGACCAGTTGGGGCGAAAATTTTTGTGGGAAGGACGTAAGAGAAAGTTGACATTCAGGAACCTTCACCTTGCTGAGTGCATCATAAGTAAGTAATCTCTGGAACAGTAGTGCAGATCGCTTCACATGGAACCAGATTTATGGAATTGTTGGTGTCATACTTCTGTTGCTTTCTTTTATCAGATGCAGTGCAGAGCTGCCATAAATGTGAAGACTTCAAGGTAGAAACCACGCACCTGCCTGACATCAGTCATCTCAAATGGTAAGCTGGTCTTATTAAGCTGATGTTAGCACAAAAATCAAACTTTTTTAGAACAGTAAGTATGGTGTGCAATTTCTTCAAAGCATAATTTCTATGTGAGAGTATTTGAATGCTTTAAATATTAAAGCCAGTGACACCTTTTTTTGGTTTAATTTGAGAGCGAATACTGCAGGTGTGAACAGTATTGAATAATTTTAAATAAAAAAAATTTTGTTTGGAGTGTTTCTCTAAGAGGAAAAATTTCATTATGTAATAGTACCTTATTATGGATTAAAAAGAATGCATAGACAACGAATTTTAAGAACACTGATATTTGATGTAAATCTAACAAACAAAAGTTGGCAATACAGTACACACATCCAGCATGAATGTGCTTTAAGAACAAGGCATAAAATACTTGTGATTTATTTACATCAGTTCCAATTCTTGCATATTTGAGTCACTTCACCTTGAACTTCACTGTTTTATTAGTTTTGTTTCAAAGAATGGTAAACCACTGCTCACATATCTTTAACGTAACATTTTTTCGTTGCTTTTCAGGAACATTCTCCACCACAGGAGAGAGAGATGTGAACTGCCTTAAGTGGGCCTTCATTGCGCTGAGCTTTTTATTATGTTTATCAGACATTTTTTTTAAGCAAAGTATCCTGCATTGTTCAGTAAGTATACTTTATTTTGAAAACCTCATGCTGTCTATGCAGCATTGTTCAAAAATTATACTTTATTTTAAAAGCATCAAGCACTGCTCGTCTGTCTAACAGTAACAATAAAGAGTTAATGGTGATTTGTTTGGCACTGCAACTTTTTCTACAGAACGGATGTGCATGCCTGACAGGCTGGGCAGGAATTTAGTGCGCTACTCACGTTCAAAGTTACGCTGCAAGACTGCAGCGGCATCTTTTGCCATGCAGTCGGTGCTACAGCTCTCATGGAATTCTGGTGTCCTCGTCACTAGAGCATATGACTACTGAAGCTTTAGACTTCAGTAGTCAATTCCTCAGGGCCATTCGTCATAGCTTATAACAATGTTTGTGTCCAGTATTTTAGTTCTCTCGCATGTGGCGAGGTCCACCTCACTAAAACGAGTCAGCATTAGTAGTGTCGCCTTCCTTGTCAGTGTCGTCTGCATTGATCCTGTGGTAAAGCTTCTGAGCTTGATGGTGAAAAAAAAACTTCAATATAAAGAATGTCTGCTGCGGGCCTGATTGCTACATTATACATCTGTAATGCGCCATTTGGGTATACATTGAGAGCATACAGCAAATCTGCCCTCTGAGCTCTTGTTTTGTAAAGAGTTGGACTCTTATCCGTTTAAATCTTTCTGTAGGACAGTTTACACGCTATATGCTAGCATAAAATGAAGGCTGCTTAGGCACTTCCTTGCCCTCCTGGCATAGGGCTGGTCCCTATACCAGGAAAGGTAATATTTCTGAGGTATGTACATGGTACATCCACAGGATCAGGCTGAACATCCTACAATGGTCCTGAATGTCCAGCTGCATCAACCAGATTGTGTTAGTGGTACGTTTTCTGGGGAACCATTTTGCACTGCACAGTAGATACTTTCAATGTTGGATGAATCGTTGCAGATATCCACTGGATACGTTAAATGTCCGAACAACACATCTCTCGGATGTTTAATAGACGGTTGCTGGTTGACTGGGTACCATCAAACCAATGTGCACCGGGGCACCTGTTGTCAATTACCGCTCATTGGTTTTCGCCCCCTAAACGCCATCAACCCAATGTGCACAGGGGTGCCTGTCGTCAATTGCCGCTTATTGGTTTTTGCCCCATAAATACCATCAATCCAATGTGCACAGGGGGGCCTGTTGCCAATAGCCGCTCATTAGTTTTTGCCCCATAAATACCATCAACCCAATGTGCACAGGAGCACCTGTTGCCAATTGCTGCTCATTGGTTTTTGCCCCATAAATACCCTCAGTGCAATGTGCACTGGGGTACCTGTTGCCAATTGCTGCTCATTGGTTTTTGTTTCATAAATGCAATCAGCCCAATGTGAATTCCCTAAAGGATTACCAATTCAGCCCAATGTGAATTCCCTAAAGGATTACCAATTGGTGCACATAGGTTTTTGTTTCATAAATGCATATTGCTCAATGTGTCTGGACCTACAGTTGCACATTGGTTCAATGTGAATTTTGGCCTCATTTCACATCGCCCATTTCCAGCAGGGGAGCAATGGAAGGATCACTGACACACTTGCCGTGCTTCCCTGATGCCATGTGGAAGGCTTCTATGATTTCTCGTTTGTTTCTATTTTTTGATCTGTCCATTACTGATGTGTTTTCGAATAGCGGTTCGCAGCTGCATCTCGCGCAATGCGCTGCTAAGTTGCCAGGTGCTTGCAATTGCCCGCATGAATATTTATGTTCTGAGAGTCTGTCATTTAAGCACCTCCCCGTCTGCCCGATGTATGAGTTTCCGCACGTCAATGGTATCTTGTAGACGACCCCTTCTACGCATTCGACGAACTTGTTTTTGTGCTTTACCCGACACGACGATTGACCCGATGTGTCGCCTTCCTCTTCGTTAACCTTTTTGCACAGTCCTTTAAGCTTGAATGGTGCGGATAGGGCTACTTTGACCTCGTGCGTTTCGGCAATCTTTTTCAGTTGGTGCGAAAATTTATGAATGTATAGCATCACTACCAGAGTGATGCCACACATCAGTAATGGAGAGATCAAAAAATAGAAACAAACGAGAAATCATAGAAGCCTTCCACATGGCATCAGGGAAGCACGGCAAGTGTGTCAGTGATCCTTCCATTGCTCTGAACAAAAAGGAAATTGAACTGCTGAGACAATACATAACATAACGAGGCGGACACCAGCACCAGCTTCAAGGTCCCCTCTCACACCACAAAAACCGAACGTTTATCAGAAAATGGGAAAAACACCACAAAAATCGGAAATCCACACATCTTCATGAAGACATTTATCATTATTTCATAGCGTTCGCTCCTTTTCAAACTCACGCATTGGAAACTCATGCATTGAAAAGGAGGAAAAAGAAAAAAATAAACAGTTGTTAGTCAGCGCCCATTTGTGTTCGTTGTGTTTCTCCTCATCTCAATGTAAACTCATCCTTTTCATTTTCAATTTTTTAGTCACTCGTTTGTTCTGTAGAACTTCGCAGCGCAGCACGTCTATCAATGTACAACCAACTAGCCCAAACCCAAGTCCAAGCTTTATTACCCAATAGACCCTATGCAAAACGTGCAGCGCCACGACAGAAGGGAATTTTGGGAAGCCTCGGTACAGATCACGCACTTTCTCGTTACGCCTCCGCGACTGCGCGCGCTGCCCGGCTGCTACCGCCAGCAGCCGTCGCAGCCATTCGCCATTCTGCCCATCCGCCGAGTCGTACGTCGTTGGCAGCATACCGTGTCTGTGGCAGCGTAAAGGCATCGCGACAGGTAAACTTGTTTGAATACGTTATTCGTCGTAACTTACTTTCACGTATTGAAGCGTCACCGAATCCACTTACTTCGCACCGCAACCGTGGCAGGTTTCGAACAGGTTCAACACAGCGTTGGTGCAGCAGACGACATAGCCGGTACAAAGGAGGGAAAAAAGTCAAGTGAGCGACAAGCCGTTGGCTTGTCGCTCGTTGCCGTGGTAACCTGCGCCTGCTCACGTGTGCCACGTGGTCACATGGTAGTGGGAGGAGGGGCGTATTGAGGACTCCCATTATTCCCGCGCGGCGCGCACGGGGTTTTGGGATTTCTGCAAAGGGTCTATTGGATCCGAGTTACTCCGGCAGGTCGTGTCACGTGACAACATAGATTGAAAAGCGCTGAACGCGGGTAGGTTTTGGAATGCCAAGGTACCAAACCTTTACCCTGGAGCAGGGTGTAAGATAGACAGGTGGGGAAATGGCCCATAGAAACCTACCGCAGCGCCGTGACCGGATTGTGTACTCGTCTGCTTGCGGGAGGCTTGCGGGTACCCCCGATTTGCGACAGATGTCGCTGCGGCGAGAAGAAAAAAATTAGAATCGAATTTGCATGGAACTCTATGGGAGAGTGCGCAAAATAAACTGAGAGCACGACAGTCCTCCATTGAAAATGCACGAGAAACCTGCTCCGTCAGTTTAACCGGTCGCCAGCGTTCGCCCAGCTGGAGTGAGAGTTCGCGGTGCTCCACATAGATGGCGCCACAGAAAAAGGGAAAACCGAGGGGGACACAATCCGGTCGCTCATTTGGCTCTCGTTTCACCACCTGTCTATCTTACACCCTGCCCTGGAGCAAGATCGAGTAAATTTTGGAACACGGCTTCTGTGCTTGAGGCGAGTAGCAAACCCAACAGTATGCTATTCAAAGCGACAATAAAAAAGTTTAAAAGGGGCCTTGAAATGATAGACAGTTTGAGATTGGAACTTACTAATCACATATCGTTTAGTGGCTCAAAGGTAGAAAGCCAAAAGCCTGCTTTTCAATATGAAAATATAGCGGACTATTTCGTACCTCCATTCATTGAAAAGCTTTCCACCTTTTTACTGCGATACACCAGTGGTACCCAAAGCATGTTAGCCTACCCCAGCTCACACGTTGAACACTAGCACTGCATCACTCGGTCGTACGTATGCACTCGTCAACGATCAATCCGTTGACGCATATTTAAATTTGCATTCGTGGCCAATGAGTGCATGGCGGCAGTAATCATCGCTTGCGAATGACAAGTTCCATGGCGTGCTTACAAAGACCAATGGAAGCTTGGGGTCATTCTACCGGTGCCCAGGCACATCACTACCGCGCGATTCATTTCGCTTTTGAGTTTGGGAGAAAAGCTAAGAATGAAGTTGAAAAATCATTTCATGGCCCCTTCAAGAATTGGCATGCCTATCGCAACAAACAGCAGCGTAGCAAGGCACAGGCTGTCTTGGTTTGCAAAGCAAAACTGAACCATGCAAAAAATAAGGATGCGTATTCCAACACTTGCAAATTGTAGTAGAATAAGGACTTTTGCAGAATTTGACACAAATGGTACAGCCATGGCAACACCGAAACATACTACCATTTTCTGCTGGCGAAGATCAAGTGCAAGGAAGGTTGAAACCAAAGCTTACTTGGTATAGCTCGTAGCTTGAAGAATGCTCATCAACAGTAGTGAGGCAGAAAGGCAACTCTTTTAGCTAGGAAAGTAGTTTATTTGTGATACACTGAATCCACAAAGAACAGAGTACAGTAACTGGCACATTTCTTTTTACAACTTCAGGAACACAATTCAACCTGGAGCAAAGTGTCAAAGCTAGGTTAAATTGTAAGGAAATCCAGAGAACTTACCTAGGCGGAATTACTTTTCAAAATGTCGTCACAAAAATTCATACATAGGAATCAAGGTGCCTTAATAAAACCCAATGCTCCTCATACGCTCAAAATGAACAGTTAAAGTAGCTCTATACATCATAAAACGACAATGATCTCAAAGTTAAAAGCAGCTACACACAAAAAAAGGGGTGTAACCGGTACACTCCTTGTCACATATGACACCCCTAAACTTCATTTGGACGTACAGCGCACCAACGTTCAACCGACGCTACCAACTTTCACGGGTGGCTTGATAGCCGAGTTGTACACTCAAGGCGAAAGCCTTATGTCTTATCGCTCGGTCAACCTTCAAAGTCCTTGAGCGAAAACATGTCGGGGACATGAAAGGTACCAAGACGTTTACGTGACGTCTGCAAATTTTAATATTCCTCTGAAAAGAATATACGCTCTTCTGCCTCGGCTGGCATCGAACCAGCGACCATACGTTTAGTAGTCCGACGTGGCACCCCTCCGACCGCCACACCCGTAAATCATGTCTGTCTTTAATGCATCGGCGCTTGGGCTTTTGCCTTCAGGGGTAACATAAGAGACTCTGAATTTATAAAATAGCTTAACTGACTGTAAAAAAAGTAATCAGGATCTTCTTGGCCCCAGTGCAAAACCTGTGTTTTTATTTGTTTTTTTTCTGTAGTCTTTGATGCATACTTTAGCTGTTTAATATCTTATATCACACCATCATCAAGCCTCTCATAAAAGTTGGGGTCGTCATTTTGACGTCGGAAGTTTTGGCACATCGTATATGTGACAAGAGGTGTACAAACTACCCTTTGTTTAGTGTTTAAACTCAATTAAGCGAGGCCATTCAAAACAAAAAATGATACATGGTAGTACTGCAGCTGTTGCCTAATAGCAACTCACGTTAAAAGCTGATAAATATGGCTCCATTTCTAAACTTCATTTGAATAGACAGCACACAGGCAGTGAAGCACACGGTGAGACATGAAATTATACTTCCATACCTTCAGATATTGCATGACACAGATCCCTCACTTGTGAACTTTTTTCCGGTGAGTACTTAAATTGCTACTCTGTTTAAACATTTTCCCGCAGGCTTCGCACTTGTAGGGCTGCTCCCCACTGTGGGTTCGTTCGTGAATCAACAACCTGGATTTAACTGAAAATGCTTTCTCGCAGGTGCCACACTGGTATGGTTTCTCGCCCGTATGGAGTCTTTTGTGAATCCTCAGGACATAAGGTCTGGTGAACGCCTTCTGGCAAACCTCGCAGCGAAATGGTTTCTTTCCCGTGTGAGTCCTGATGTGAGTGCGTAAGTTACAGATTAGAGTAAACGCTCTCTTGCAGACAGAGCAGTGGAAAGGCTTCTCTCCTGTGTGTGTCCTTTCGTGCCTGGTCGTACACGAGGGCGTGTACGACCAGTGTACGTGCGAGTCGTACACGAGGGCGTGTACGACTCGCAGTCGTACACGCCCTCGTGTCGTGACCGCCTCGTGGGTTGCGACTCAACCAGTTCTCCTGTAGGGCAAGGGAAGTCGCTCTGGCTGTCCCCATCGTCCCATAAGGCTGCTTTGCCCGGCACTGTAGGTGAGACGTGAGAAACAAGAAGCGTCAACGACAGTGAAAGTCCAATGCCAACACGCAAGCATTAGACAAGCTTGGCAAAAAAAAAGCACATGCAAACATGTGTACCAGCACCTGTTTGTTTCAGAAAAAAAAACAAAAAAACTCTGCAAATAAGAGCAATTCAAGTACTAACCCCTTCAATTCACTTTTGTTTTTGAAAAAAACTATGCAGTCCTCTTCAGCATCACCTAGGAAGACCACACATCAAATACTATATGACCTAGTTCTGTTTAAACATTTCTTAAACGGTCCAGCAAACTTTGCAACTCGCCAAGTTGCCGAAATCGGCTGACTCGAGAGGCGAATGGAGGTGTCAAGTCTAACGCGCAGTCAAGTCTACGGCGCAGCCGTAGCCAACACTGAGCTAAACGTCATTACCATTGCCCCTTTTTGCTTGTTTTTACTTCTCCGGGCAAGCGTAACGAGTGACGTCAGCAACGTTTCCTCTCAGTGCTCAGCGGCGACTCAGTGCACAGCGCGTTTCTTGGGAGCCGTCCAGCCATCTCGCTGTGGTTCGCCGTTACTGCCATCTCACAGTTTGTGATTATTGTCTCTCGGAGTTTCGTTCACACTACGGGCACTACGTACGCAGACTTATGCCACACTGGTGCAGACGTCGTTGAATGTCGTGGACACCAAAACGCGGTAAAGGCTGCGGTGCCAACGACACTTGCACCTGGCATGCGACCACGCCAATATCGCACGTCGTTGCATAGAGGATCACGTGACATCTCATACTATGCAACGGTACTATGTGAAGCCATGTTCTTGGCGGCCTGAGGCCAATGTTGCCAAACGGAGCCAAAGTTTCGGTTTCAGCTCGTGTTGAAAACGAGATTTAACAATATATATTCCATTTTTCCTGAAGAAAATGACATAGTGTCTACTTTAATGACGTGGTAATTAAGTAATATCACACTTTGAGTTAATGAAAAAGTTACGAGCATAGCCCATTCATGCAGGCAATTTTCAGGTGCACATTATCTTTCAGTGAATCAGCTCATTTCACATTATAATAGCCGTGAGGAACAATAAAAGAGCCTAATATCTGGGCCTGGGAATTGCTATGAAATAAAAATCTGCAGTGAAGGTAGCATGTAGCCTGGGAAGTCTGTCCATTGTAATATTGCTCTCAAAAGGTCTACAGTCACTGTCACTGTACATCAACGAAAAATCACACAACTTGAGTATCCACGCACTGCTTCCAGTGCAAGAATGTGGTTAAAAAACCACAATTGCTGACATCTTGTTTCAAACACCAGGCAAGAGCAAGCGAAGCAAAACAACTCTATCACACTGGTTTTGTTTGCACAAATGGAGTGGTGGTGAATGCAATCACACTGGTTGACTGGTTGGGCTAATCTAAATAACTGGGATCCATCTGATGCAATAGAACACACTCATTTTGATTCAATGATGCTGGACTGGCATAAGCAAGAACACTGCACAAAGAATGCATGCTCTTAAAAGTTGAGTTGGCAAGTCGGAAGAAGTCTCCCTGCAAAGCAACAATGTGCCATTTTCTGCACCTTGCGACGGTTGCCAGAGTCGACCTGCAGCGTTGAGAAGAGATTAATGAGCAAATGTACTGCCGCTTGTGTGAGGTAAGCATTTGACTGTTTTTAACACCCCAAAAATGGCACATTGATATGAACACCAAAAGCAGATCGTAGCAAATAAAATTGGCAAGAGTAGTGTAACAGGACCAGTATTTATATGGCCGTGCTCTGTAATGGACATTCAACTTCGCCCATTGCTTCATGCGCTTTATTTGAGAACAATCTAAAGGCCCGTTCACACTCTTACGACCTCTTAAACCTGGGTTCCTTAAAACTTCTTAAACCAGAAAACACACAGGCGCCATCTATTGGGAAGCAGTGTAAACTCAGCGGTCCGGCATATTTTTTTTTATTTCTCACGCATTATCCTTTCTTTCTTGGCTTGAAAAGTTTTTGTCAATGTTATAAACGAGCCTTTCTATGGGTATTACGCACATTTGACCTATGAGATCCCGCAAAACCTTCGCTCTTGTGAAATGCAGTTCCAGGGTCACCGCATAGATGGCGCCACAATGCCCAGTGTGTTCCCTCATTCTAAAAACATTTAACAAGTTTTAAGAGATCTCGTCTCTCTCAGTCGTACTCGGTTGCAAGAGTGTGAACGGGCCTTAATTCTTAAATGGTGTTGGCGTGGGGTTAGAGTTTAATTGGCTCTCACGCTACAAATACTGAATTTGTTTCTACTCGTGTCATATTTATTTCATAGACACTTTAATTGCAGCTTTTACATTTGGCAGCATTTTCTAGCGGGAAGCAAAGTACAGTCGAGAAAGTATTAAAGTTCAACAACTGCACGAAAACGATTTATCAATGTAAGCAACACAATAAATGAAAACATAAATATCACTGTTCAGAGAAAAAGTTGAAAATTAATTGCCGCATATTTAAGCATTTTAAAATTCTCGAGCTAAGGAGGGAAGCTACTCTACTTGTGTAACACCTTCCGGTAAGATATTTTTACAAATATGTATAAAAAAAAAAAAAAACTTTTACGAAGAGGGGGATGTTGCATAAAAAAATATCTGTAATGAAAAATTTACTTGATATACCCAAGCAAGTCTTTAAAAGACGGCCAAGCAATGTTCTCTTCCGTGCATTACCTATGACACTGTACCTACATCTGCGGCTGTAATGGACCGTTTTACAAAGTAGCACACCCTCATGCAGTGTACATGAAGAATGCGTGGAACCTTGGTGTCAGCATTTGCAAAAGGGCCCATTGCAACAAATTTGTGTTTACAAATACAATAGCGACACACTTTACAGTCTTATTCGTCACATTAACCACATTATGGCAGTGCTTTTACCAAGTGGCAACTTTTACACGGTAGGCTCGCAATAAATAAACTTGGGTATTTTATAGTTCTGCTTAATCCAAACAAATTTCAAAATTTTGGTTGTGCTGCTATGATTTCAGTGTATTCATAAGCCACTTAATTCGAAATGCTTTTTCATCAAGTATTTTCGCCAGTACTTGGACTGTGCGTAAGAGTTCTGACACTGCCAATAGGGTGCCTAAAACCGTGTTGCTCCCTGCTTAAGTAGTGGCATTTTTTCAAAAAGATAGTGAGTTCGGAGCACACAGGAAACGGAAGAAACAGATAACAAAGCCGATAGACACCCTGTTTCGCAATCATCCTGCCTTGTTAGCATTCTAAAATAGCTAAATGCTAGTGGCAGAGGAAATGACGTCGATGCGGGTTACTTCCACAAACCAAACAACGAGGGTGGTGGTTCACTCACCCGGTCTGCGCTGACACGTCTGGCTCCCAGTTCGAACGACAGAATGTGCATTAACTTCATTTAGAAAAGAAGATGTAAATATGCTCACCGATATGCCAAGACGAAGAGCACCTGCAACACTTTGCAGACATAAGGTACCACAAATCTAAGAACTCGGGAATATCCTAGTTCAACAAATATTCAACTCTGACAAAAAGTTGCAGCTTAGGTAATCCACGGATCTTATAGGGGATACTTCAGAAATCATGCAAACACTGGAAGCCAGCTAGCTTTATATTTGTGTCCAGTATGCTCGGACCATTAAACTTCAAGTTGAAAGTGCATATTCACAATAAGCTGTCCTCATACATAACATACAAATTTAAGGATAGCATGCATCAGACAAAGAAAAAGCAATGCAACCTTCCTATGTGTACGGTACATGCTATTACCATTCTCTCTGTTAGAGGACCTCCCCAACCTCCCCCCCCTCCCCCCAAAGAAAGAGCAGGCAGGTGATCCACTCAACATATTAGCCCCGTGCGCGACCGAAAGCGTCGCTGTGGTCGGCCTTCCACGATTGGCCGAACGCTGACTATGACGTAGGAAAGGGGATTTATCATCGACGGAAATAAGAGGAATGAAAGAACTTTAATTTTGACGGTGTTGGCAGTGTTGCTTCAAGAGCTCAATGATTTCAAGCTTCCACCATGCTATTTACAAACACCATCGAACTTGTTGTTTGCAAGGTAATGACGTCACAAGGGGGAACCATAGGAGGGCGCCACCAAAACATCTCGCCGCTAATAGCGACGTGAATGGTGCTCGCCGTGGAAAGGTAGTGTGGTTGCCCGCGCAAGCCTGACTGAAAAAGACCTTTGTCATTTATTATTTAATTTTCGTTTTCACTCGGAGTGCGAGTGAAACTCGGCTAGGCTTGGCTGGAAACCAGGCTGAGCAAGCCTTTTTTTTTTTGGCAGGCCATCGCCGGAAATTCTGGCGAGCGGCCACCCGTTACAAAGGGGACGCCACTAAATCCAAATCCAAAATCCAAAGACGCGACCCACATCAGATGGATGGATAGATGGTAATGGCTATACCCCTTGTAATGGGCAACAGCTTGCGCCACCTAGGTTAACATTTCGTCATCCTATCTATTTTAATATTTGCATAAATTTTGTTCTAACACAACCCTCCCCCCCCCCTCTTTTAAAGCTTTCCATTGCTTATTTTTATCTGTATTTTTTTACCCCTCCCTAGATCTTTTCCACCAATCCTTCCAATCTCCTCTTAGTTACTGCAATTCTTTCCTTAGTCATTCGTCCATCCATGTCTACAAATCTCAGTGGCCCCTACAAACCCGTAGTCATCCCCTCCAAAAGGGTGGGACGAAGCCCCGTGCATCTTAAAATTACATGTTCTATAGTTTCCTTCTCGTGTTTGCATACGTCGCATAGACTGTCGATTTCCTGGAATTTAGCCCTTTACGTTTCCGTTCTAAGCACATCCGTTCTAGCTTCAAACAGCAATGAGCTCCCCAATGAATTATCATACAACTGTTCCTTTTTTTATTTCGTTTTCGTGCCCTGGATATTGTTAAAGGAGCTGTGCAACGATTTTAACGTTGAAAGAATTGGCATCTTCTACTTTTGACATTGTTCACCTTGTCACAAATGACAGAAAACACACCTCCTTTTATCGAAATGTTGCGATTCCGCCGAGTAATAGCGAGGCAAAAATTTTAATATTCCCCGACCTGCAGCCGCGAGCGGCGACCATAGAAACACGCGGCCTGACGTCAATGGGGGCCTTGTAGACAGATAGCAAGTTGTGCGAATACCTGCTCGATAAAAGGTAACTTTTCTATAAATCTTGTCGTTCCAACATAAATATAAATGCGTCAAAAACCTGGTATTATCGACAAAACTTTTATTATACGGAGTTTTAGTGGCGCCATCTATCCTAGGTTTACAAAACCGTCAGCTCTATCTGCTAACGCGAACAGCCGCCAGAAGCCGGAGGGCGAGGGGGACTGGGCCGGACGGGTATGACCGAAGCCGGATGAGACTTTCCTCCTTTCACCATATTGTTCGCGCTGCGCCCGCCAGCACGTGGTCACGCGGTCGCGAGCAGATGAGTTTTCGCTGCTCACTGATGGCTCTAGAGAGAGAGCTTCACCGGAGCCCCGCACCTACCCCATCTACGTCACTGTGCACGTCACCCGGAAGACGATGCACGAGTTGAGAGGTGGCAAAAACCTGGATCTTTTTTCATTTTTTAAGATAAAAACTAGGGTATCCAGACAAAATCTGTTTTCTGTAGTTCACTTCAGAAGTGTCAGGCATCAACTTCCACAATTATTTAAAGGACACATGCAAAGGAAAAAAACATTTTTTTTAGACAGCTTAGATGGAAAAAGGATGTCATAAAACGATTTTACAACGAAGAAACAAAATTTTTAGAGCTATATTTACCGCGCTATACGAATTTGTAGTTGGCGCTCGCGGGAGTCGCCGCCGCAGGCTGAGCGTTGTGTGAACGCCGCTTCAACGCGTTTCTCCACGCCGCCGTCGCCGCCGCCGCACAAGTTCGTCTGCTTCAGGGTGCCACTGCCGTCATCTGACCGGCGCAAAGGTCTATCACGTCTGCTTGCGCTTTTTCAGGAGTTTCCTTTGGGCTCTAAAAGTTACTTATTCGTCTTGGTTTTTGTTATACTTCAAACAAAGATGAATAAGTTACTTTTAGAGGCCATAGGAAGCTTCCGAAAGAGCGCAAGCACCACGTGATAAATAAGGACGAGTCACATGATAAATACGGACCACTTTTCCGCGGTGCCCGCGGGCGCCAACTACAAATTTGTTTTGCGCCGTAAATATAGCTCTAAAAATTTTTTTTCTTCGTTGTAAAATCGTTTTATGGTGTCCTTTTTCCATTAAGCCGTTTAAAAAAAATGTTTTTTCCTTTGCATGTGTCCTTTAAGCAAAGCCTTGAAATTGTTGCACAGCTCCTTTAAGGTTGATTTCCCTTGCATTTTCTCTTCCCACAATTTCCTGTTTCCTTTACTCCCTTTTCTACTGATATGCTCCGATCTGCCCCATCTCGTTGAATGTATCTAGATATCAGCTTGCGGGTTCGGCTTGTCCACTTAGTGTTTAGGCTTTTCATATATAGATACTCGTACACTACACCCCCCCCCCCCTTTTCGCTGCCCACCCTGTATCCTCAATTTCAGCTAGTCTTTGTTCAAATTTTAATTTACTGATTGCTTCTTTACTCTCGAAAGATGCCCAACCCATATCCCCCTGTACTCCCATGTGCCCCCAATGCCAACCTACCTACACTCCTTTGCTGTATCTCTAAACCTGCCTGGATTTCTGACCTCATACACAATACCGCATTCCCAAATGACAGTCCTGGCACCATGACTCCCTTCCATACACTCCTAACGACTTCATGTCTATTACAGTTCCATAGTGCCCTGTGTTTCGTGATGGCTGAATCTTGTTTCCCCTTCTTTATTACAATATCTTCATGGTCTTTTAGACACCGTCTTCCTTCACTTAACCATATTCCCAGATATTTGTACTTTTCTACGTGTTCTATCAATGTGTCCTGTATCTCCAAGGGTTCCCCCTTCTCGTCGTCGAAAACTATTATGCCCGACTTGTCCCTACTAAATTTTAGTCCTAAATTGTCCCCTTCCCTGCTGCAAAGCCTAATCAGTTCCTGCATTGTCTCACGACTTTCTGATACGAATAAAATGTTGTCTGCATACATTAACCCTGGCAATATTTGATTTACTTTATGTCCTTCCTCCATGTAAGTCAGGTCAAAACCTAGGTTGCACTGTTCTAATCTTTTTTCCATCTTACTGAGGTATATCATAAAGAGCAGGGGAGACAATGGGCAACCCTGTCTAGGTCCTCTTTTTATTGCTGCTGGTCTTGTAGTTTCGGCTTCCCAGTTTATAACCACCCTATTCTCCATATAAACCTGTTCCAGGAACTTAACCATGGTTCCCTCTACCCCATACCCCTTCAGTTGGTCCCAGAATTTTTCCTGATTCACATTGTCATATGCCCCTTTGATGTCCAAAAATGCTGCCCATAATACCCCTTGACTTGTCATTGCTATCTCTATGCACTGAGCAATTGCAAATAAGTTATCATCTATACTTCGTTTCAGCTTAGGTCCGAGCGCAGCCTATGTTATTAGCCAAAGACTAATCATACAGTGCAAAAAGTGCAGCGTCATGGTGTGCTCTCTGCGCTTTATAGAACTAGCCCGCAGAGGAACACGCACAGAGAAACGGCGAATACCGGCTGGTCCTATCAACTGCAGAAAGCACGCCATGACGTTGTGCCTCTTTCGCTGTTTGATTGGCCCTTCGGCTCATAACATTGGCCGTGCTCGGACCTAAGCTGAAACGAAGTATAGTCGTCCGTTTTGAAGCTCCCCTAGAATCTGTTTTCTCTCTGCCCATTCTTCCATTCTTCTTTTTACAATTTGCATAGCTAGTCTGTATATCACTGAAGTTACTGTGATTGGTCGGTACGATTTGATACTGTCTTTGTTACCCTGCCCTTATATAATAATCTCATCCTGCTCAATTTCCAGTCACTGGGTACCTCCCCTCCCATAAGTATCTGGTCAATCACCTGCCTTAGTTTTGATTTGCTTGTTTTGCCTAGAACTTTTATCAGTCTCATTGGTATGCCGTCTGTACCTGTCGCAGTTCCAGCCGGAACCTTTCCTTATGCTTTTTCCCCCATTCCCCTATGGTCATTTCCTTTTCTTCACTGGGATTCTCCTCTTGTGTTGTGTAGATGCTATTATTCCCTACGGCCTGATCTGGTTCTAACTCTGAAAATTCTGCTTAGATTGTATGTCTAATGTATTCTCTTGCCTTTTCCCTTTGTCCCTTCCTGTATGGTAGTGTCTGCTGGTACCCCTCGGTCTTTTTTTCTCAGTGCACAGATGTGTTCCCAGAGCCTTTTTGCTGCATTCCTGTCCTTCTGGTTTATCTCTATCATCTACTGGACCCCTGCCCCCCCAATTTTGGCCTGTATTAATGCTGATACCTCCCGCTTTTGTTCCTGAAAGTCCTCCCATTTTGATGTCACTTCGGCTGGTGTGGCCCCCTTATTTTTTGCCCATCAGTGTTCTCTAGATGCTGCTTGGCGTCTCGATATTGCTGCCTTAACCTCTTTATCCCACCAGCTTTTGGGCTTGCATTTTAGTTTTCTTCCTCCTTGTATGATTCAATATTTCTCTAATCCCCTTTTGAAAACACTAAGTCTTCATATGTCCATTCTCTTTCCGGTTGCTTGCATACTATGTTCTCGATTCACTTAGGTAACTCCTGTAATTGTTTATCATTTAAGTCATTTCTACCCTCTTATTTTTGATTTTGCGTTTCTGGTTTTACTGTGCCAAATCTGATCTTAATTCTCTTATAGTCTCTCCCTAAACTTTTTGTGCTTTTCTCATCAATTTCCATACCTCCTAATCTGTTGCATATCTTCCACGACATTAAACAGTAGTCAATAGTCAAGTGCGAGTTCTTTCTCTCCCATCTTATTTTTCCATCGCATTTTACCTGAGCGTTAACCAATCAATACCAGATCAAGATCTTTGCAGAACTCCTCTAACATCCTCCCTGTTGTATCCGTAAGTCCATCAAAGTCTTCCAAATGTGCATTCATATCCCCCAGGATAATTATTTCCTTGTTAGTGCCGATTTCCCTAACGTCTCCTGATAAACATGTTAAGTGTTCTGCGTTTTCCTTCCCTGCATCACTTCCTGTTTTTAGATACACAAAACCCAGGATTGTGTCTAAACCCCCAATATTGCCTTTGATCCACATGTGTTCCCTGCAGTCCTCTCGTTCCCTTTCCCATTCCTGACCCTTCACTAAAATCCCTAATCCGCCTCCCTTGCGTTCCCCGTTGGCCCGGTTGCATCCCATCCAATGATATCCCGGTATGTGTGGTGGTTCTTCCAAATCCCTCAGATGTGTTTCTGCTAATCCATACACTGCAAAGTTTTCACTTTCTAATTGCTCTTCAATCTCCTCCCACTTTATTCTGTTCCTGCCCCCCTGCATATTTATGAAAGCTATGTTAAGTAGCTTCTTTCTCCTGTTTCTGCGTGGCTTCCTCCCACCCTCCCTGGGCATCTCCCCCAGACCCACATTGCTGCCCTCCTCCACCCCTTTGCTTTCCAGTGTCCCTCTGATGTGCCCACCCCGTCTCCCCTCTCTGACGGGCCTTTCGCCTTGCTCCTGACAGGATTCCTCTCCTTGAGAGCTTTGGGGCCTCCTAAAAAAGCCACCGCCTTCCCTGCCAGCCGCCACCCAACGGCCCTGCCCACGTAGGGGCTGAAATAGATACCGCTCCCTTCAAAAGCCTGCTCTCTGTTGTTGCGCACCTCCCAATTCATGTCAATCACCCTGAAACCCATCTCCCCTCCCAGTCTCCAGATGTCCTGGTTTGCGGCTATCACAGCCCTCTCAATGTGAACGCCCTGCCCCCTCACCTCTGGCACTGTGCAGACATGGATCTGTACGTTGTCCGATGTCGCCCTTAAGCCCTCACCCCCCCCCCCCGCGCAACTGCTTCCCCACCCCTCCCCCATTCCCTCGTAGCACATTATTCAGTCCCCCCCGCTATCATCTCGAGGTTTTGGCCTTCTTTTGTTCTCCACAGTTTCTCTTTCACCCCCTCCATCACTGCCCTCATTGTCTGTCCAGCCAACACCCCAATCTGTACCTTGGCGTCCCCCTTCACTCTCTCAGCTATTGCCCCAATGCACCTTTGCATGGTGGAGTCCCCTGCTATGATCACGTTGCGCTCCATGTCCTCCCTACTCTCCGTTAAAGGGGTAGGGAAACAAAATTCCAACGCTTGTTTTCTAGCTTGAATGTATTGCATGTTGCACTCTAACCTCAAAAACAGTGTTCCGTTGAAAGACAAGAAAACTAATTTTAAAGCTAAATAAACAATCTTTCAATGTGCACCTGGTGAATGCATGCGGAGCCTATTTGGGAGGTAATCTAGCAACGTTGGGGAACTTGCTACGTAGTCGTGGCGTAGCAGATTCCTTCGGAGCAGCGCCGCTCTTTGGAATTTCAACATTTTCCTTTTACTTTCATCCTCAACTCACAAATCGCGCATTGTACTAAACGGTCCAAGAAGACGGAAAGGAAGGACTCCCCTCTTTCTCAGACCCTCGTTTGTGCAGCTGGACACAGCCACTCTCTCCCTAGATTAGCCTGTCAATCAAAACTCGAACAAAGGTTGCTTTTCCCACCCCGTTCAGCCCTAAGCTGACAGTGTTGTGGAAGCTACATGCTCCTTGGGCCAGCCACACGCTCGTCACCCCACGGGTACTTTGAACGGCTCGGTTGTAACGTGCCGACGCTATTGACACCACAGCGCTGACAACGCCACCAAGGGCAAAGCTCATAATCACGCCGGCCTTTCTACGTCAGGAATGCGGGGAATCTTTTCTTTGTTTTTGTTTGCGCCGGATATCCCATGACGCATCGCGCACTTTGTTCGCTTCTCTTCGAGCGTTTGCTCAAGTGCACCGTTCGGAACGAAAAATGTGGCCAGTCGTTCAAAATACAAACGTGCAATTATCAATTACGGTTATTATTCGTCATGCTCGACTTATTTCCGAACGAAATTTTAATATTTCAATTTTTGTTTCTGTACCCCTTTAAAGCAGGGGCCTTGCCCTTTGACCTTTCCTCCCTTTTTCCCATCTCCTCTCCTCCCTGCTTCAGTGCTTCTTTGTATGTCCTCCCCCATCCCTTTCTACGACTGTGTCGTTCGATGGCAAAAGGACCACCTCCAGATCTGCCAACTTCTTGTCCACTATCTGTCCTTCACTTCTTTCCCTCTCCAGTTCTGCCTCTAGCTTCACAATCCTTGCCATCAGCTCTGTGTTCTCTGCTTCCAGCCTGTCCTGTCGTGCGTTTAGGACGCACATTCTACACATGAACTCTGACATCCCTGCCTCCTCTACGCTATCAAACCTAATGTCATCTATGTCCATACCTTTCGCAGTCACCACACGCACTGTACGTGTGTTCCCTTCCTCTGCCCGCCAAGTTCTCCCCCGTTCACCCCTTTGTTTTCGCCCTTCTCGTCCCTGAGCCCCTGCCTAGCCTCCTTCGCCTCCATCTCCATTCTCTCTCGAGCCTCCCGCTCCATCCCGAGTTCCCCCCTCATCATCTCCAACATCCCCTTCACCTCATCAGCATTCACGCAGATCCAGCATTGGTACTCGTTGTCCGCTGCTTCCTCCACTCTCGCGACCGGGGTTTCCATGACGAAGCTGACGAAGCCACGAAGCACCGTTGGGCATATCCGGTTCGGCCTTGTCCGGGTCTTTTTCTTTTTTTTTTTTTCATTCGCGCTTCTGTTTTTCCTAATATCTCTAAATCTAACTGAGGAGAAGAAATAGTGTCCCTATATATATAACTTCAAATTGACCGACCGAGAGACAAAGCGCCCGCCAAAAAAAATTGATCAACACGTGTTCGGACACGTGACCCTACACTACCGCTACAACCGCTTCCCTCTACCCCTAAATTTCTACTTAATCTCCCTGATCCTACTACTATATTGAATCTACTTTATGCTAAGCCATAAGAAGTACACTTAAAGCAAAACGCAGATACAAAACAAAAAATTCCACTTAGAATACCACTTAGAATACAATAAAAGTAGGCGCGTCGACCCGGTCTACGCAACGCCCAGCGTTAGGTAGACCCAGAATTCTGATTGGCTATTAAGAAAAAGTCACGTGTCTATATAAATTGAGTGAATTATTTTGTTAAGTTTATTTATATAAATTTTAAATTAGTAGAAATGAAATTATATTAGTTATATTAAATGCATTCTGAGATAATTATTATATGCAATGTCACGTGTTACAGTTGATGAGAAGCGGGAGAATCCCTTCGTTTCCCGCGTTTTGACCGTTGTTTACCTTCTGGTGTTCCTGCAACCTTCGCAAGTCCACCTCCATTTGTCGTGAATCCCCGTTTCTGAGCGTTGATTTTCCCTTCTTGGTGCCTTGTGGATTTTTTCACGTATGTATTTCTTTCGCGAGATTCCGATTGCCTGTCTATTTAGCCCAAAACTCGGTGTACCACGTGCTTTGATATCTGGGGGTTCCGTGACTGGGGCAACTGGGGTTTCTTGTGGAAAGACCTTCGGCATTTTCCTATTGAAACCAGACGTGGCTGTCGAGATTCAGTCGATTCGTTCTTTTTGCGGCGATTAAGCGTCTGTTCGTCATGACTGCTGGATTGACGGTCATCCTCCCGAGGCAAAGCAGCCCGCGGTGGACGTGCCGAGGTTCTGCGGGAAAGAGCAAGGATGACCGGGAGACCAACACTTTCTGCAGGAGCCGCAAGGCAGGCCATGGTTTCATCGAACAGCCGGGAGTGGAGCGGGATGCTGAAGGATAGCGGCGCTCACTTCAGTGAGGTCAGTCGATATGTTGAAGTTTATTTCTTCATCTGTCATTTGATTACTGCAGCACACCAGCCTCGTTCTGAAAATAAGGATGCAGGGGTAAACGTTCGGCAAGCAGAGGCAGTTTGTGTGCTATATAGATCAACATGAAATATTTGCAGTGGTATGCTCATAGGTTTAGCCTCTTGCCCAGTTAAGACCATAACATGCTCTGCATGCTGACATTGTTGTCATATCTTTCTTATGTTGACAGCTATTTTGCTTAACATACTCTTTGTGCCATCCCTACGAAAGCCCCAACAGAAGGGTGGGCCAGGTAATGGGCGAAGTCACATAGATCACTTTCCCCAAGCCCTTAATCTAATGACTAACAAGCCTACCTTCACAACTTTGTGCTTGAACCACAGTTTGCTCTTGCAACAGCGGCCACGGGGCAACCATTGCCAACTGCACCACCTTAAAGCCCCTTTATGTTTCAAAAGTAGCGCAAGGTGCGCTGATGCACGAGGTACGTGCTACGTGTAGCCCTTGGGAAGATCATGGCAGCACAGCGCAGCACTGAGCTAAATTTCAGCCACCATGTTCTTCCCAAAAGGTGGTGCGCGGCACAAGTCTCGAGCATTTCCACAACAATGAATGGTGCCGCTTTTCCCAGGATAGAGGGGCTTTACACCAGCTACAAGCCATCGGAGCCAATCCAAGGCCCTCTGAGTGTTAAGGCTGATCCACACATACAGCGGAGTGCTCAGTTAGCGCTTCATGAGCACTGGAAGCAGCGCTCGGTTGTTGCTTTAGCAGCGCAGTGCAAGTGCGCTCCTTGTGCCGTGCTTGCTGCTGCGAAGCAACGCATGCACGGCGATTCCGTTGTTATTTTTCCTTTGGCATTGAAAGAAGAGGAAGTAAAAGAGCCGCTTTCCAAGCAAAGGGTCGGGCAAACAATTCAGAGTCATGGACTCTGAGCAACTAATTGATTGGGTACGACCTTATCACTTTCTATTCAACATGTGTGATCCTGGTTTCAGAGACACACAGTTAAAAAATAATCACCTTCTAAAGAGCTCTGTGTCCCGGTCCCTCGGCCTGGGAACGAGGTTCACCGGATACCCGTCGATATCTCGGTGGCGAAAGATTTCGTGCACTCAGAAGGCTCTTCTGGGCGTTAAGTCGTCCACACACATATGCACTAGTTGCGTATGTAAGGGCATTTGTCGCCTTTCTATTTCAGCATCCAACATGTCCGTCATGGTACTGTTGCACACCCAACCACAGGAACCTAACATCAGTACACATGTTAATCTGCAGCAATAACGGTCCTACAAGGAGCGCTACTAAAGTGCTGATTGCGCGCTATATTAGAACTAAGTCACGTACAAGGAAGCACCACATGAGCGCTTTTTGGAGCACTCACATAACGCTAACTTAACGCTCCGCTGTATGTGTGACCAGGCCTTTACTTGACCTTGAAGAGGGTGACATGCATAGAGCATATCAAGTGCTACGTTCGCAGAGCTGGGTTGGCTGAAGGCGGCTTGGAGCATCCGCTGCGGTGGGACGTGATGTGAAACAGAATGTAGACCTGTTGCAAAAATACACATTGATGCTATAGTTGTTGAAATAGGGGAAGTACTCTCACTGTCAGCGGACGATTTTGCAAATGTGGGTGCTACCAGTAAGCACTGTAGAGAATGGACCCTTTTCCTGTTTTCCGGTTCGAGAGTACAAAATGCATGTGTTGCTAGGCTAGGTGGGAACAAGGCTGCCATTTTGCTTGAAGCAAGGGCACTGTGCGATTCCCAGTGGCAATGCCAAAGCGCTGTGTTGCGTTCAGATGACGGCATCGGCACCAGCCGGGGGAGGGGACGAGTTTTTTTTTCGGTTTTCTTCCGAGAAATTGAATCTTGATGGAAGAGCGGCGTGAATTTGCACGGTTATAATGTACTAGATTCTAGTAGACCATAGCACGGTGAAGGGGATTGACTTGTCAGGCCCTACAAAGGCTTGGGAGGCAAATAAGCGTGCCCGACTACTGTAAACAACTTAATTGTTCGCAAATTTCTTGACTTAAAAATTTCTGCAAAAAACGCATCCCACCAATATATGGTAAAGAATATATAGCTCACCACTCCTCGCAAAATTTTCTGCGCATGAAATATTCTCCAAATTTGCGAAATATTGAGGCCGCAAAAATAAAGTTGTTCACAGTATGTGGAGCTAACTAGTCGTGGTTCAATAACATTAACGGCACTTTAGAAAAGCACTTCAGAAAGTTGCACAATTGTTACAATGATGCTTTATAAGACAAGAGAAGCATAGGTATAGACCCTTTCAGGCAACATTTCATGGGCGCCGGCATATTGACGTCACGTGACCCTGCCGCCATAGCCGACCTTCAGTTTCTCACCATTTCCCCGCGTTGTGTGCTGCACAGGCCACTACCGGAGCTTTGTTTTCGTGTTCTTTCACGTTCCGTGTTGAAATTGTGTGTCCTTTCAACATTGAAATTGTGTGTCTTTTCGATATTTCTGGCTTTTGTTTAATCATTTGATATCTATATTTCAACACAGCTCTTGTATTTTCGTATTTATGAAATGGAATCGGACAGCGAATGGATCGACGATAAAAGATTATGATTTCAGAGACCATATAAGTTCATCCCGTTCTGGCGTTTTTCTCGCTAATAAAGGGCAGTCTACACCATTGCGACATATGCAGATTTCAACTGACGCAGTAAGGCTATCCAGTCGTGCTTTCCGCTGCATGTGCACACTTGTTTCTGTAAAGATGACCAGCATGTAAGCGATTTAGCTTGCGACGAGACGAGCGGTGGCGACAACGACAAGAGTCAGCGGCGAGCGACGGAGATTTCTTACTGTTGCTTGTCGTGTTACTCGGTTTTTGGGTTTCTAGAAAACATCGCTCACCGTCCTGGTCGCTTGCTTCGTCGTTTCCATTGCGGTTCGTCTCATCACACGACTGACCCAGCGACAGCGAAGCGGGTCACCGTCGCTTGTCTCATTGCTTGCCAAATCGCTTGCATGCAGTTTATACTTAAAATCGAGGCACCAATGGTTCAACGTTGTGTGCTTGTAAATTAATTGAGTATAAACCACATGTAAGCGCTTTGGCGAGCAACAGCAACCCGCTTCGCTGTCGCTCGGTCAGTCGCACGACGAGGCAAACCGCATGGAAGCGACGGCGAAGCGACCAAGACGGTGAGCGACGTTTTCTAGAAATCCCGAAAACCGAGCGATGCAACGGGCAACCGTGAGAAATCTTAGTCACTCGTCTCGTCGCACGCTAAATCGTTTACATGCGGGTCGGCTTTACGGAAACGAGAGGAAACAAACATAGTTGGAATGCTACCCGGTCGAAGTCTTCTCGCTTGACCGCTTGTGTCAAAGCAGTCATCTTTGAAGTGCGCCGAACAAGGGACGTCAGTATTCTTGTGCAACCAACCATCCCCCCGCCGAACAGCATGCTCCCTCGCAGCATGCAAAGTATTGTCTTTAGGAAACCGGCAACGTGCAAAGATGTTTAATGTTTTATTTTTCCGTTAAAGTGCATTTAATCATCTAGCTTTCTCCCGTGAGCTTGTTTGTTTGTTTATTGTGGGGTGTCGGGAAGGGGGGGGGGGGAAGCTAGGAGAAATGTGGGCCTCCGTACAGGGGCAAGTCGCTGCCTAGCTTTTGGGGAATGGGAGGAATAGAGAGGAAAGAGGGAGAGAAAAAGAAAAGAAAGAATGATTGAGGCGTTTGAACGGGGCATTGAATCGTTAGCTGACAGACGAGTAGCGTGACTCTGAATAGCCCCATTTAAACGGGCATCCATACTTTGTGGAGAAAGCAGATCTGGCACAATTGATTAGTGCGTAAATACGCTAGAGCCGGCTTGCAAGTCCACTTTCGCGCAGATAAGCCAGGAGAGCACGAAAGGCCTTCTCGGCTACTCCTTGAGTCCCGTTTGGATTTAGAAGGTCTTCAAGATTGGAGTGGGAGAGGCCGGCCGTCGCATACCGCTGAATCAGAAGCTTCCGATGCTGGTCGTGGCTTGGGCATAGAAGAGCGTGTGCTGTGTCTTTAGGGTCACTGCAAGATGGACAGTATGGGTCTGACTTGCGATCGTACACGTGAAGGCGTTTGGAAGTATACGCACATCCAGCTCGAAGCCTGTGCAGCAAGGACCTCCCGTGAGCCTGCTCACATGCAGTAGTAAGCTATTGGCCTCGGGATCGACCTAGAGGTGGCGCTGCTGTCGTGCTATCATCATTGTCAAAGCGGGGATGGAAGCATTGCTGTTCCATAGGCTCTCCACGTTCGCGTGTGAAACGGTGTAAATTCTTGCATATATTTTGTTGCGCAGTATCGGTGGGAAAACAGTTTTAGCGGAAAGTGGTGCGGTACCGTTCGGTGCGTCAGTAAAGATTGAATTGTCTTACCAGCGTGCGGCTTAAGTATAAATAACCATGTGTGTGGATGAGTCGTCCGCCCTAGGCAGACGTTGGGAAGCATGGCTCACTACGACTGATGCCTGTCTTTGGGTAAACTGCACTATTTATGTTAAAAATTTCTTTCTTTTAAAATAGTTCTATCGGTTCACGAGCGTGGGAATTTAACAAAATAATTAATTGTGACCCGGATAACATAATATGGGTACTGTGGACTGTGAAATGGCAGGTTCTATGCATTTTTGTTTTTGCAATTCTGAGCTTTTTCATTAATATAAATATTTAGGATGAAGAGAAGCTAGTGCTGTATCAGAAATTACCGTGCTATTGAGTTCTGCTGCAGCCTGTTGTCCTTTTCTGTGCCATGATGTGGGTAAGCTTTTCGGAGTCGGAACAATTTTACTATGTTGCAATAAGGAGAGAGTGCCTCTTCTAGTTAACAATCCGGAAACTGATCGTTGGCAGGACAACTGAAGCAAGTGAAACAAACTATTCTAATATATCTGCCGCGATAGGAACAAACGGGTGTAACCAAGCAAGGCAGTAGCGTGCGTGCTATTAGATGCTTTTCTCGGTAGTGTGGGTTCACCCGCTTCAATTTTCTCGGTGAGGGTTGTGGATGTCAAAAAGCCAATATTATAAATTTCTGGCTAAATAATCTTCTATTTAAACATAGTAGACACTGCAACTTCATCAAATGACCCGCACCACGACGTCGCCAGCATCGGCCGCAGCGACAGTCTTTTACTGATGAGGGCTAGGGACTCACGAGACTTTGCGATCACCCTCTGCCCTCACCTAACACATATTGGGACTGGGCAGTACATTGATTAACCTTCAGATTATTCGAGTGATGCTTTAATTGTGATATTTTGTTTTGCCGTTTAATTGGAATCTTGTGCTAAAGGAAGTCATGAAAAAGTGAAAAATGCCTACTCTATAGACCGTTCCATTAAGGTCATAGCAAAGAGGGTAATAGAGAGAAAAAAATGCCCTCACCCTCTGTCATCTGCTGCGCCGAGTGGGCTGTACCTAGCATCCGGCTGGCGTACAAACTCTGTTTAAAATCGCGTCATTTTGGGAATTTCAAGCGCAGATGCGCAGATTTTGGTATGCCAGATCTCGTGTAATACTATGCTAGATAAAAAGACTAACAGGGTCCAACTGCGTTACCTGTGTGCAAATAAAAAGAAATAGTGATAACTGTGTCAGATTTGCCGGTCTCTACGGCGAAAAGTGAATCCGGTGGCTGTACCTTTTTTACTATTCAAAGTTCATACTGGTGTAGGCCTTTAGCGATCATGAGTGAGGTCCGAAATAATAAATAGAAACATGCTCTCGTGCCGCAATAAACGCAGTAGCTGAGGGTAGTACTGCCGGCTGACTCAACTGCTATTTAAGTAACGGAAAAAAAGATATGCTAGTTGATCACTTATTGAAATAGAACAACAGAGAGCTATAGGCTGATTTTGGAGCAGCCATAACTATTCTAAGAACGCGGACCACTCCACAACAGCAGCCACGAGCGAGAGTTCGATGTTCCGTACAGCCCGCCGGTACAGCCTTAAGATGGAGAATAACAACCTCCCGGTTTGTCGTCTTCTAGTCAAGTCGGGCGCGTGCCCTCTCTCGTTTTACCCCACCAAACCCGCTGAATTTTCCGGATGTATGGAGAGGGCACCGCTGTCGAACGAAATGGTGCCGCCCAGAGAGCACTAAATGGAATGGTCTATATTTCTGACATTTTATTTCTTTTATGACACAGGCTTGCACGGTAAACCACTTCAGCATGCATGTGATTGTCATAGAGGGTGATTATACTGTTTAAATAATAACTTAAAAATTACTGCACATTAAAAGGCTTCTTGTGTTTATATTTCTGTAGGCGTCACAACGTGAAGTTTAAAATGGGAATGCAATATGCCATTTCTGACATACTAAAAAAGGTAGTTTTATTGTCTTACATGCATAATGACCGGTGAAAAATCGACTAACAAATTTATCAATTGATTTGTGTATTAAAGGGTAGCGATCAGTAGGATTAATTTTTAATCAAACCACAGCCCCAATCAACATTCAATGTTTTATGAAACCTATGGTTTGTGTGAGATACCAAAAATATATGGGACCAGCTGTCGTATACAAACCACAACACTAAGATTATGGAAGCATCCGACTTAATAATAATCGCTTTGCTGAATTTTCGTGCATGTGAAATGATACTCCATAACTAGGGTTCTGCGTTTTCGGTGTTGTTGTTGTTGTTGTTGTTGTTGTTGTTGTTGTTGTTGTTGTTGTTTCTAGAAATTGGGGGAATTTTGGGGGGGGGGGGGGGGGGGTTCCATTTCTTTTACAGATTCACTGTTTTTTGTGTGAATTGGTGTAGTCATAACCAATTTAAACAAAAACCACGGAATCTGCAGGAAAACATTAAACCCCGAAATAAAATACCCCCGATTTCGAGAAGAAAAAAACACAGAAAATGTGTAACCCTAACCATAGCCTTTAGTAGGAAGAAACGACAGCAATAACAACAAGCGTTGAATGAGGAGGGCTCAGCTCAGCCGGGAACGGACTTGCATCATCAAGATCCGAAATTCGGTTGTGTGTATGTTTATACAGCCTAGAACTTGGTATGCCTCAAAGGGCGACGAGTCTCCCAGCTGTAGATGAGCAATTTAGCGAGTGCAGTACAACCGCTAGCTTGGGGTAACGTGCACCACCCAGTAGTGATACACCAGGCACGTAGCCAGGGGGAAGGGGCCCATGGGGCCTGGGCCCCCCCCTCCCTGAAATCTTCCATTTTGCTGGGGTCTCCCCTCCCCCTCATACAGCATTTTGTAATGGGCGGCCGCTGACTTTCCTTCTTCATCAGAGTGGAAAGGCTGAAAGTTTTAAATTCGCACCGAACCTGAGCGCACTGAACGTAGTAACCTAATGAAACTTTTCTTTTATTTGGATCTCGCTTTATTCTAAAAGTTATAGGCAATTTCAAATTACAAAAACAAGCAAAAAGACACCTCCTTCATGACGTCTTTCGTTGCTTGAGTGGCCGTGAACTAGAGGAGGGGTAGCGAGCTCAGCGAGCGCTCACCGCTGCTGCACTCCGCGTCAACGGCTCGAGAGGACACCACTAAAGCATGTTCTGGATAGGTTGTATGAAGCGGGCAGCCAGGGCGGCTCGCATTGCATTTGCTGCGAGATTAAACACTAATTTGGTATGACACTTCATTGGCCACGAACGACAGCAAACACGGGATAAAGATCAGTTCAGTAAAGCAGCCACTTCACGCTGCCATACTTCCAAACCTGCTCCGAAGGCCTTCGGAACCGGTCGGATCCTCGACCGCAGCGGCGCCGGGTACATTCGAGACCTTTCTACGCTCACCGCTATACTCTGTTTCACCTTATGATGTACCGCAAAAAAGGCTACAAGCACGAGCTCTTTGCTCTGGAGCACATCTCGGCGGCACAAGCTCTCGTGACTTAATTAAGAGTGGCTGCCAACACTATGAGCTTGCGCTTTTAAAAAGAAGCTTTTAGCGGCTCTGACCAGTATTAAGGCAAGGACCAAACACAACACTTTCAGCACCGCGGGTCGCCTTTGTAGGTAGAGAAGGTGTCCACGTCGTCCGGTTAAAATATGACGCATTGATATTTAGTCATTCTCTCCGTGCCCGCTGGCTTGCCCGAACACCAAGAGATGTGGAAACCGCAAAAAAGTTAGATGCTTAAATATGATTGCAGGGCCCCTTTAATGATACCTGCAATTTTACATAACAGCTAGATGACAGGACAATCAATCAAATGCTTGGCGAAATCCAAAAATACATCTATCTGTCCCCTACTATCAATGCACTGGCTGCAATCGTGAAAGACGTCAACTTCAGCTTGTGCGCCTTTGTGTCTAATATCTGCAAGATAGTATATGTGAAGCAAAATGTGTTAGTGCAAAGCACTGTTCCCTGACTAGTAATGTTATAAACTACTCTGGCATACCACTGCTAAAGGGTCAATTGCAGTGCCAGTTTACCTTTTTATAGTAGAGTGAATATTTATAACAAAAATGAACAGGTTTTCAGTGACATTTCTAATACAAAAAAATCTACAACAGTGGTTTGTGATTATGATCAAAAATGCTTCGAGCACTATTTTTATGTGAACTAATGTGCTATTTTGTTCAATACTTAATGCTTTCGCTCGGTACGAAAGCATGCAGTTGCTATTCTTAATGTTCATAAGATGACGTTGCCAGCATGATCAACACATGAGTTTAAACCTGGGTTACAAATGATGCGACGAGTTAAATATTTGTATGAATTTCCTTTCCTTCCACTTCAAAATTAGGGATGACCTATATTCGAATATGTTTTTACTCTCAACAATTTTGATTACTTGTTGAATGTTGAAACTAACTTGTAAATTCACTTTGTTTAGGGGATCATTATCCAAGAGTTTTGTTTTTAAAAGTAGTAACACACTCCTTGGTGCACTGAAGTGGTGTATGTCTGTTCCACGTGGTCTAAAATGGATGGTTGCGGTGCTTGTACTGTGACAATTCTTTTCTCTTGCAGCCCAGCTTGAACCCCACCATTGGCGTCCTGGGCACCACTCTGAATAAGCTGCTTCAGTTGTGACTTGTAGCACAAAGTTTCTGTCACCCAGTTCATCGTCATTTCTGAACCAAAGGCATTGGTCCTGCCTGCTAGTCACCACTTGAATAAAAGTTGGAATGGTGCAGTGTGTTTGTGTAAATAAACTGTTGAAGCTTTGACATTTTGTTTTTGTAGGTAATGAGAATTATTTACTTCGAAAGATCCCATCCATCCATCCATCTATGATCCTTCATGCCTTAAAGTATGTACTATTCCGAAAGTAAAATTTGACAGTCGGGCAGCTGCCGCTGGCCTGGAAAATTGTGAGGGCTCACGCCTGTAAACTACATGTATTGTTTTGTGAACCTCCTCTGACTCCCTTGTGTACCTGAGAACTTGGGAGGTCAGTTTTAAGTCGAAGGGGGATAGCCTATTTTTATTTACAAGGAAACTTTTGTACTTGCATATGCATTATGACCCATAGAGGCTGAACTCCATGGGACGAATATGCTGTGAAAAATCTGATTTTGCCCGGCGGCTTTTGTTCTGCGCATGGAATTGGCACAGTGGCTGCTACATCCCGCGCAAAGTGAGTATGTTGTAGGGCGACATTCTTCAGTTATTCGTCGCATGGGACTGGGAGGACTAAGGTTTTCATGTTCCAGTATAATAACAATAGTTATGTTCAACAGATGTATGTTTGAAAAGTAAACATTTTGGCAAAATTGTGCCTGGCTAGGTGAGTATTAATAAAAAGCTGCAGGTACACTAACCAGCTGTGTTCAAATAGCTCAACATTTCGCGGCCTACTTGTTCACGGGTGGCTTATTTGGCTGGGAGTTTGTCTTTCTCTCCTCCTTGTCGCTGCCTTTAAATCTCTCCTTTTTGTGACACTTAGAAGCCCGTGAATATAACTGCTTGGGAAGGTTCGGGTTCTTTGTATGCTGAATATGCCATGACTCAAGAGTAATTTTTTCCAGGTTCGAGATGAACTGAAAAAACAACTTTTTATAGTTGTAGCTTATTCAGCATACAAAGAACAACCAGAACAGGTCGATCGGTACCATCCCAAGCAGTTATATCCACGGGCTTCAGGGTGCAACAAAGCGAGGACAATGATTTAAATGGCAGCGACAAGGAGAGTAGAAATACACACTCCCAGCCAAATAAATTGCCCGTGAACAAGCAGGCGACAAAACGTTGGGCTCTATAAACACAGTTGGTTAGAGTACCTGCAGCTTCTTTTATTAGCAGATGTATGTTTAAAAAAATAAAAATACATATAGCTTAGGCTTCACAGCACATGCCTAGGCTATTAGGTACTTAAAAGGAAAACAAGGATGAAAATAGAAAAGGTGTGAAATGGCCAACTCAAGATCAAGTTTTAAAAAAATTAAATACAAATATTTGCACTTTTCCTTTTTTTTTTTTTTCTTAAGTATGGCTTTCCACCAGTGTTAATTCAGCCTTTATTTCTCTATCGGCAAGTACTAGGCAAAATACAAGTTCTCACAATGCTGCCTCTTTGATAGCGTGCAAAGGCTAAAGCGATCAAAACATTTTCCAAATTTAGTTATGCAGTTTTGCACCGTTTCCTACTTCGTTGCTTAATTAGGTAATTATATTTCGCTGATTTTACACACTTGTCGCCCTCAATGAAATTAACACTGACCTAAGTCGGGGAGGAAAATAAAACCGGACACCCTTCGTGCTATGGGTTTTAGTTGGTACATGCTGTTAGCAATCGGGTCATCTGAACACGGAAAGACGGGACACGAAGGAAAGAACTGGACAAGCAGCGGTCCATTTGTCCAGTCATTTCCTTCGTGTCCCGTTTTTTCGTGTTCAGCTGACCCGATTGCCAACCCTACGTGCCTGCATAATTAGAGGGGAGCTTCTCCCTTAGCAGGCAAACACTGCGGGAAAGTAGCAGGGAGAGGGGCTCCTCCGTTGTTGTCCCAATCCCGCTGCTAAATAAAAAAAAAAAAAAAAAAGTGTGCGTGTAACTGCAATTTTTTTTTTTTTTTTTTTTAATGTTTCTTGCATGAGTTGGTGAGTTTAGTATTTAGGAAAATCAGAAAGCTCCCATACAGCGGCCGTGCACCGCGTAGTCGGGCTTCTCTCCGGCGCGACGGGGAAAGTACGCCCAAGGGAACCATGGAACGTTTTTCTTCGTTTTAAAAAATCGACGTAATCGCTGGTGTGGATAATGCATAAGACGCTTTTGTTTCTAACTTTATCATTCTTGCAGAATCCAAACGCTGATAAAAGTGCACAAAAAACTGAAATTTCATGTCGGATTTTATTTTCAGTGCATCAATCATCCGATATCGCGGTAATTGTTAAGTATACTTTGGGTGTCGAAAAAGGGCCCTGGTATATTTTTCGAGCTGAAATATACATTCATATAGAACAAACGTTTTAAACTAACCAGTTAGAAAATATTTCTCGTCCGTGTTTTTAAGATAGGCCCAAATTCACCAATTATTTAGGTAATCTTTCCTTGTATATAATTTTTTTTTTTGTAGTTGTAGGGTATGTTGTTGTTACCCTCCGCGCGCCCTTAACTTATTGAGACCGGAGTGGCTAACGGCTGCATCGACTTTATATATATATATGCCCATTTCTGACTCTTGTACAATCGCCGGCTAGCTGAACAAAGCGACATGTCCGTCGTCCCAAAATTAGTCTACTCCGTTTGACCTTACGATGGGCCGCAGCTGGATTGACTGGGATCACTCGTAGCGTACGCTATGCTCTATGTCAACAGCATGCACTCATTTTCACCGAAAACCAACGCGTCTAAAGAGAACTTACAACCCTTCCACGCTTTCTAGAAACGTGAAGATGACATAAATTTCAGTCAATTAAGAAATATTTGCTTTTGTTATCTGAGGAAGTTGGCACAAATTCTACTATACAATGCAGCATACGTATATAGATATACGTATATATATATATATTATACAATATCACAACGCAGTGCCAGCAATTTTTTGCGGCTTATACGCGGGGCCATGGGCTAAAGGTGCACCTCTCCGGTAAATATAATCGATTTTGCAGTATTACATAAGCTTTCGTCTGTAACAAAAATTTAAAATACGCTTGCGTGACTCATTTTTCAAAACAGGAAAATTGTTTAAATAGTTCTTCGGGGAAAAACAGGAGTCTCCAATGAAAACAATATTTGTTGTTTGCTATGCTTTGATGGAATGCATTTATATGGTTTTCACACTGCCATACACCACTTTTGGGCCGTGCCAAGGCGCCCCGAATTCCACTCCCTCTCCTCCCATTCTACCACTTACCCTGTCTTGCGTAAAAGCAACTTTTTTTTTTTTTTTTTTTTTTCATTTTGGTAAAACACTTGAGATTAGGTGAAGATATGCAAGACCGTCACGAATCACACACACTTCAGCTAAAGCAGAAACCTAATACAAATGGCACTTTGGACAAGAACTCATCAACGTTTTATTATGATTATTTACTATCTCGAACGTGTTATGGGGAGTAATCACTGGCGGCCATAGCTATGTGCGCGACTGCTGAGCGCGTGCTGACGGCGAGCTTCCACAGTTATTTTATTACGTGCACTCCGCACCATCAAGATTGCCGGTCTTATCAGCCTATTAATGTGAGCTCTTTCTGAGCATGCGCTCTAGACAGCACCCACAAATATGGCGTCCAGTGAATACCCTATACTGCCTATACTGATAAGGCGAGTGCGTTCAGCGTGTGTACCGTATACGTTGCCATGCTACTTGATGCTGGAGTAATTTGGCACGTGCTTCATCATGAAAGAATTGGTACATTACAGTGTTGTAGTAAAATACGTAATGTACATAGGTATACATGACGGCGGCGGTCAGATGTATTTACAGACTACACAGCCTGTACTCCATCCCAAAAAGATCTGCAGTGCTGATCTTTGCGATCACGAGCGCGTGGTTTTGAAGTGTCTTTGACGCACGAGATTCTGCTGAGCTATGGTCACACGCGTGTGCCGTCTTTACTGCAGACATTTGTGAGACGGAGTAGAGTAGTGACCATAATCCTCTGGCCCCAAATTTTTTTTAGTTTTGACAACTTTAGATTTAGATAACAGATCACTCATTTTTTATTATTTTGTATACACCGTGAACATTTCTTTTCCTTGCAGTTCGCACACCGTTTGGCATGCACATGTAATATATTTGTTTAGAATATTTCTATATTTATAATGTATATATTATTGTAGATACTATGTTCATAGTACCGCTTACCTGTCACAGGCAAACTAAAACCTTCAGCGTCAGCACCCTCTCCTGATGCATCCTTTCGTTTATACGGTACAGCGGGACCTGTCCTTGCCTAAATCGGAATTGGGCTGTCACGCTGTATCACCCAACGCGCAGCTTTACACTATAGTATGTGCGTATTCGTTGCCCCGGTATGCGATCAAGGGACGCGCCATCCCCATTTTAGCGTTCGCGCCCATGGCAGGTGCTTTGCACTTTCCAACGCGGCGAACATGCACGTGCTGAGGTGGTGCCATTCTCTCTGTTCGTGTCCATGCTTACCAAGGCAAAAAAACACGTGTTTGCTGGGTTGTGAATTTGTAGATAACATCTCCAGTGCTGACAAATCAGCGCGGGTGCGAGTGTGGTTTTGAAAAGTGTCTTTTGTGCGCGATTTCTCGTGTAAACAAAATAATTCGGATGAGCTGAGGTCACTGGACAGGCTGAACTAGCCTC
The DNA here is from genome assembly GCF_016920785.2 of Ixodes scapularis. Taxonomy (NCBI): domain Eukaryota; kingdom Metazoa; phylum Arthropoda; class Arachnida; order Ixodida; family Ixodidae; genus Ixodes; species Ixodes scapularis. The sequence continues at coordinate 83,901,889 of NW_024609879.1, forward strand.
ATGCACTTGTGGCATAAACTTTTTGGTTCTATATATTATCTGTTCTTGTGGTATATTGTCAAAACTAGCGTAGCTTCAATGTGCAGCAGCCCCGCACTGCTGCGAGAGCACGTGGCTTTGTCTATTACATTTCATTCGCATGCGTTCGCGCATGCAACTATCTGTGATGGAGTTGGAGCACTGTGGAGGCTAAGCTAGCTTTGACAACGTAGCACAAAGGAGACGCTGCAGTCCCGCCCTGCTATACTTTGAGAGCGTTGCACACTTAGTGTGCAACGCTCTCAAAGCTACTGGCGCGAGCATGGGGCTTGACCTCGTTGATCATTTGCACGTGTTCTCGCGCAAACAAAACCATAGACGAAGCCACGCGCTCGCGCCACTAGCTTTGACAGTGTTGCACGCTAAGTATGAAACGGAGTATAGCACTGTTGCAAGAAATATATCTGGCCACGTGGCTTCGTCTTGCGTCTTATTTGCACGCGCTCTTGTGCAAAGGAGGCGCCGTAGCAACACTCTATTTGCTCGCGCAAGTAGAGTGTTGCTACGTTTGTTGCACGTCTCAGCCACTTGCTCGCGCAAGTAGCTTTGACAGCTTTGTTTGAAGGTTTGTGTTTTTCCGTCCTCTTCTTTTCCCTTGCTGGCGCAGTCGGGGAACGGTCAGGGCATGGTGTGCCCCCGGGGAGTGGGGGGGATCTGAGACCGAGTGGGCTAGCGCACACCAGCTCGGAGCACGTGGAGCGAAAGCTCGCGCTGCAGAACCCAGGGATCCTTGGTTCAATCCCCACCCCTGCCCGTTTCGAGCGGGATGAGCAACGTACCGGCGTGCGGTCGTGTATCACTACTGTGTGGTGCACGTATACGTTAAAGACCCCAGGCTAGCAAACGTACTGCACTGGCTAAATTGCTTATCTACAGTGGGTTACAATGTCGCCATGTTCTGGCAGGCTAAACTCGTCCACTATAAACAACAAACAACTAATTTGTTTGGTTTCCTGTCCCTGGGGAAGCTACGCTGGCTACGCCGCTACGTTCGCCGACGACGACGATGCCAGGAAGCTACACCGGGTGACCGGGGCGCTACGTTCTAGCCATGGATGTCAATGCATCGGGGGTGGCAGCCGTCTACTTTGACTGGGCCACCACCTGGAGCCGCTGCCTTCAACAAAGCGAGCGAACGCACCATCAACCGCTAGGGCATTACCATCCAGTACGTCCATTGAACAGCCTACCGAAGGTCACCTTGGCTCGCTTGCCTAGTGGCCTGAACCGCCGTCGAACCTCCAAGACTCGTGCGGCGGGTCAGAAGAGCACGTCGTCCTGAACACCATCAAACCGCCAAGGGTTTCCCAGCCGCATGGTGAAGGCTCCGGACAGCACCCTTTGCCCAGGCACTTCTTGCAGCTGGTAGAAGTGTCTTGGCAAACTCCGAACCTTCAAGCAACGGTGCTTGCGATGTTGAGAAGACCGCGTCGTCCCCCCTTGTATATATCATCTCATAATCATCATCACTAGACGTGGCACCGCGGGCCTCCATGGTACGGGCTGTCGCCTTTCCGCGGTGCCACGGCTCTCCTGAGCCAATAAAGATTACGATTACGATTACGATTCGCCTTGATAGCGTGGCGGGCGTGGCACGCTGACACTTCCAGCGCCCACTTGAGCTCTAGCGGTAGTCTGAAGCAACTATGCGTTGCTAGGAGGCGTTGGTTGTGTTTGTTGCTTGAAGCGATTTCAAGATGGCCGAAACTGAGTCGCGGGATAGTCGATGCAACGTTCCAAAGTGGTGCTTACCGGTGTTACAATGTCACTCTAGCACAGCCTCGGCGGGATCAGCGAGAGCGGGACATTGTGGGACAGGCAGGTCGGTTTTATCACCGCTATCATGATTTGAAAATGCTGCCGGCATGCAGCAACCATCTCGTTCGAAGACTTCGTCGTGAGGTGCGAGTACTTGTGAAGTTAGCACCGAATAGCGCAGCGTAATTCATAGCTTCAACACGGCAAACAGAACTTGTATCTCGTGTGTTTCCTTCGTACTGTGAAGGTTAGGAATTACGCAGCACTATGAGCTTTGAACCACTATTCGCACACCCTATTTCTCGTGGTTTTGCCCACAGATCTTTGCTGCACCCCGCTCGTAACGTCCACAGAAGGGCAGAGACGGTGTGTGTATATGTGCGTGTCCTTTTTACGTGCCGCCTTCCTCCTTGTGTGTCTCAGGTTTGACTATGTTAACAAGTGCGACTTAGAGCACCGCAGCGGAAAGTGCTTAGGAGAAAAAGGTAATTAAAATAGTAGCAGTCAGCCCGTTAGAATATGGTCTTTGAGTGTACAGTATAAACCCTGATGCGTCTAACCTATTTTAGACTGTCCGAAAAAATAAGTTTCCCAACGTTGTGTGCTGCGATTTGCTACAGAGGGGCATTAAGTCACTTCATCATGATCACGTGTAACGCAGCAACAGTGTATTGTAATAGAGAGTTTTAGTAGATCGTTCCGATACCTCCGATAGCCCCGATAACGATACTATGCATGCTCAAGGGAGGCGGTGGCGGAGTATCGGGTATCGTTATCGGAGTCATGGGAACGACCTACTAAAACTCTCTAATGACTAGGTTTATTGCTACTGAATGAAACCACTAGGTCACGTTGCTCAAGAAAAAAAATATAAACTTGCGAAAGCAGGTGTGGCATGTTGATCATAAATAATATAAGAAAATATCGCGAAACAGTACTTCTCTTCCACTTGACTTTGGCAAAAAGTCATCTGTGATAACCCTGTCGCTCACCCTTTACTTCTTTAACATAATTTAAGAAGAAAAAAAACGAGACTGGGGCTGTTTCAAATCTTACCAAAATGGATTCGAGTTACTCTGGCAGATCGTATCACGTGACAGCACAGATTGAAAAACACTGGACGCCGGTAGGTTTTAGAACGCCAAGGGTACGAAACCCTTACCCTGGAATAAGATCGAGTAAATTTTGGAACACGGCCTTTGTTTCACCTTATGATGTACCGCAGGAAAGGCTACAAGCGCGAGCTCCATGCTCTAGGGCACATCTCGGCGGCACAAGCTCTCGTGTGTTAAGAGCAGCTCACAACGCTATGAGCTCACGCTTCTTGCCTTCTCTGGGGTACAACGTAAGGTGAAACGGAGTATACGTGGTGCAAGTTTGGAGTGAAAATATAAACGAAAAAACTTACCACATTCAAAAAAGAAAAACCTGCCTCGGACAGGCAGGTGCGACTTGGTCAAAGAGCTTCCTAAATCAAGGAGGTAGTATAGCAATTTTAGATGACCGAGCACATACGTCTTGATTGAGGCTAAGACGGCTCAATGCCTAAGAAAGTGGAACAGCACCCATGGTTAACAGCCAAGAGGCGAAGCGTGCCGAGGCACAGTAGACTAGGGCTTGCCCAGTCATGGGGTTAGCCCAAACAGGAAGCGGCGGGGGCCGCAGAAGGCCCAGCAGAGCCTTTTGTGACCCCTGCTTTTGCGGCCCCTGCTGCAAAAATGATCTTAGAATGTTCGTTAATTCCTGCCCGTTTTTCATTGCTCACATTGAAAAAATCTTCTACGATTCCCTACTCTGTTGGGCGTAATCTCATTTCACATGACAATTCAGCTTTTTTGCTTGTTAGTTTGGCCAAGGATGGAATTTGCGTAAATTGTTTGGAATTCAATAAGTGTAAGTCAAGTGCTTAAAGGGGCCCTGCAACAACTTTTTAACTGGTTTTTAATTTGCACCGAACCTGAGCGCACTGAATGTAGTTACTTAATAAAACTTTTCTCAGATTTTTCTTTATTTTAAAAGTTATAGGCAAATTCAAATTACAAAAACAAGCAAAAAATAGCCTTCCTCATGACGTCCTTGGTCCTGGCTTGAGTGGCCGTGAACTAGAGGAGGGGTAGTGAGCTCAGCGGGCGCTCACGGCTGCTGAGCGCCCGCACGCTACCAAACTGCCAAACCGCAAGCCACACCTGCTCACCGAAGGCCTTCGGAATGCTCGGAACCGGTCGGATCTTCGAGCCCATGCGACCGCAGCGCTGCTGCATACATCAGGGAAGTTTCTACGCTCGCCGCTCGTTGGTGCCTGATCCCACTACCCCTTTCTAGTATGTGCCGCCTTTTCCACCGCTGGGTGGTGGGTATGTCGACGGGTCATTCCTTGTTTCCATACTTTATAAACTGCATTCGTTTCTTTTCTGATCTAAAATACTGAACAAAAACTACTTTCATAAATAATTGAAATGGTTTGCACCACTTATATTTTGTATTTCGACTAGTAAAAAAGCTTTTAGCACCTCTGACCAGTAGTAAGGCCAGAACCAAAAACGTCTTGATGTCGTCACATATCGAGCGCTTTCGGCACTGCGGGTCGCCTCCGTAGATGGAGGTTTCCGCGTCGTCCGGTTAAAATGTGATGCACTGATATTTAGTTACTCTCTCCGTGCCCGCTGGCTTGCCCGAACCCCAAGAGACATGGAAACCGCAAAAAAGGTAGACGCTTGAATATGATTGCAGGGCCCCTTTAAGTTGGAATATGCCCAGTGATGATTTGTCAGGCCTATGTATGATTGCCATATTGGACAACAATTTTATTATGGTTATTCATATCTTTTGGCAACTTTCACCTCTTTCCATAAGGTGACTACTTTGTGATATGGTGTTTCTTTACAAATTGATTAATGCTGTAAATCTCTTATTTCTACTTACCATAGAATACCGTGCATCCGCCCATTCCATATTAAGCGCCCATATCCAAATTTTTAAGATAGAAAAAATATGCACAGTACATTTATATGTAAAATTGATGATCGGACAAGTGCCCATCCCCCATTTTTTCGCGTTTATCTCTAAATTTTGAGTGGGCGCTTGCCCGGTATTTGACGGTAGTAAGATTTTATTCAATGTTCCTTAATGTCAAACCAGGCTTAGGGCACCTTTTCATTCTTGTAATTTGCATTGTGAAACTCCTTTGTCTAGGATTCAGCAGGCATATAATAAATGCGACAATACATACCTTGACTTCTCTGCTCCTTTCTCAATGTAAAAAACAAAAAGAAGTCTCATGTATGCTAATTAGGATGTGATAATGTTGGTTTTCTTTTTATTGGATGGGGTGAGTGGACCCCTGTTTAGGTCTAAGAGTTGCCTGGAAACACGCAATAAAACCATGATCGATTGATAGCATGAATACAATTTTTGTCGGTAGACTGTGGCATTTTAAGCTGTAGTCTACTGAGAACATGTGCAAGATGCAGGAAGACCTCAGTTGTCGAGACCCTTTAGTGGAAAGAAATGGCTGTGGATGTAGAAGACAAAATAAACAGTCACTTTGGCTTTGCACAATTGTCATGATATTGTGGTGCAATATTTTTATTTCCATTGCAGAGATTAGTACATGTTCTGCCTCGTAAAACCAGTATACCGATTTTACAATGTTCCGTATGCGAAAATGCTATCTTCCCTTCTCCTTCTCTCCCCTCGTGCACCCTTCTCCTTTTCTTCTCCCTCTCGCTCCTTCCCCCCTTCCCCACCAACGTTTGTTGGTGCAGAGTTTGCTGGCAACAAATATATGTTGTTGTAAACTGAAAGCTTGTACAGGTCTGTTTCGTCCTTCTGTTCGTTTTGTGCTTTCTTACTGTTCCATCTGTTCCAACACGCTCGTCAAAATCTTCTCGACTACTCTTTTTTTTGCATATCTGAGTCTGTCTTCAGTTCCTGTTTACTTACTGCCCTGGTGACATTGAGATAGCATGCTGGCCTATGATGAAACCTGCTCAGGTGGCTTCAGTGTACAGAGTTGCAGCCCAACTGCGAATTATTGTCAGATTTCCCTTATTTCGGGAGGTAGTCAGTTAGACTGTTACGTGCGAATAAACTAAAACTCTGCTGTGAAGGAATTGTTGGGAAATGGAGCCTTGCATGGGGGGGGCACATGTCTTGGTCAGAAGAGGCACTGTCCCCAGTGACATACCTTTACACTCTTTTCCCTCCTCTTTGTATGTTTGTAACTTATTATTTAATGTTCATAACCTATATGAAACACACATTGGTTCTTTCTAGGGCTGGGCAATTGGTCACGATTAATTTTTTTAACCGGTTGATTGGTAAAATTTTGACAGACCAAAAGTAAAAATTAAATGCTTTCACCACGCAGATGTGGATGAGTACACCTATATGAAGGGCATATTTTCAGTGACATTTTAACCTAAAGTAAACTGTAAAGACGAGACTTGTAAATCCAGACAAGTGCAGAAGTTTACACGTGTCCCGGCCACTTCAATGCCATGCGAGTGTCCGTTTGGTGCAGCAGAGACTATTGTGAACGATCAAAGGTGGCCGCTGTTGCCGGAGAATACGAACAAACTTCCTTGCCTCAAGCAGCTGAAGTAATAACCTGCGAGTGTGAGTGTCTCTGAACTGTACAGAACAACATATCGACAATGATTTGTAATTAAAATTGTATATTGCACCGTTTGTCACATATTAAGCAAAGGCAAAAAAAAAAAAAAAAAATATATATATATATATATGTAATTTTGAGTTATGAACGAGACCAATTAATTAATTGAATGAAGGGTGTCAATCGGGTTAAAATTTTTAATCGACGCCCAGTTCCACTTTTTTTCTCTTCATGTAATGGCAGTCGCGGAAAATGTTTCAGAAAAACTAGCAGCGTTCACCCCAACCCACAGACAGAACAAGTGGCCAGATGATCTAGAGCCAATTACCAGAAGCATACTATTTGGATTCACAATTTTGTTTTCTGCTGCAGATACCGGTCACCTAGATGTAGGCACGCATGTCCACCTTGACAGACTCCCACAGGAGCTGAATGCCCTTGCATCACTTGTGTGGCAGCTTCTCTATGCCCTGCTGGAACCACTTTTACAGCGGAGCTGTTAAGGGCTAGTTTCCCCAGGATCGTGTCCCTCACAAAGAAATGAAGACACCGAACTCTGGACACCTACCACCATCTATGAGCGACGGCGGCAAGCCACCTATCTGGTTGCCGCCGTCGTTCATGGGTGGCGGCAGCCTTTCCACTTTGGCTTGCTGACTTGCGGCCAGCCGTTACTTTTCATTGTTCAGCTCCGCTGGTTTTTCTTCTTCACCACAGTGGAGAGGCTGAAAGTTTTTTTCTCGTCATTTGTCCACTTTTGCATATTGCAGTCATATCGGTTGTCAGAGTCCTTTACTAAAAAAAAACAAAAGAACAATGACTTCTTTTTTTATTTTTTGAGTTTTACATTTACGCTTGGACAGCTGCTTCCCGCGTATTTATGACTGCGAAATGCCACATTTTATGTGGTAAACACTGGGGGCCCGGGCAGGCCATACACGACTCGACATCCGACTGGTTGTTTGACATGCCGAAAAGACTGCTGAACCCGATCAGACACCAACAATCACAGACTCACATGAATGCAGCGGCGTAAACTTTCCATCTTCTTGGGGGGGGAGGTGTTTTCCGCTCAAGTGGAAAAGCACCCCCCCCCCCCCCCCCCCCCCCAGAAGCACGCAGGGATTCTATGTTTCATGCATTTTGTCAATAAAGGCAACGTGGGCATTATTTTGTTTACATGCCACTACTAGAAACAGCGTCTCGGTAAGGATCATGGCCCAGGCCCGGGGGGGATGGAGCCTCCCGGATCTCATTAGGGGGGACCAAGCCCCGATGACCCCCCGTAGTCTACGCCTATGCGTGAATACACACGATGCAGCGAGTGGGTGGCACCTGATGAGGTTCGACAATCTTTCTGGTATGTCGTAGGACCAGTCAGACATTTGATCGTGCATGCGTATTGCCTGAGTGGTCCCCCAGTGGTTATCATGTTTGGTGCCTCGAATAAATTATTCCTGCAAATTTGCATTTTAAGTTTTCTGGTGCAGGTAAAAGAATTTTCTTTTTTTTTTTTTCAAACTTTTACTTTTCCAATTGTAATACCTTGACAGGGTAATACAGAATAAAGAAATAAACAACCATGTTGCTCTCAGTATAAAAACTGCCCTCCCATTTTTTTTTTTTGTAAGCTCAGTGTAAGCATGCTGGGTTCCAGGGTACAACACAGATGAAAATATTGTCAATGCTTACATAAGTGCACCTTCAAGGCCAGCATCATAGATAGGTAACTAAAAAGGCAAAATGTGCAGCTTAATCTACCAGTAGCTTTACTTACTGTGTAATAGAGGTCTTTCATGCATGTGAAAAGAAAACCGAAGTGAAGTGGTTCAAATTAATCCTTAGTTCTTCCCGAGGCATCCATCACATCTACATTTGCTTCGGAAAATTAATGCCAAGCATTTTACACTTTCACATTCTCCCACTAAAAACACAACACACAAAAGAAGAAGAAGAAAAAAAAAAAAAAAAAAGAGGACAAGGGGAACACAAGAGAAGTAACCCTGTATTCACTCTTATTAATGTAGTGCATATATATTTCTGGGATGAGGAGGCAGGGGAATGTCCCCCTGCCTCCTCTTCCCAGAAACCGCTGGGATGCTCGTGTAACTGGGCTTCGGTAAGGTGGTCTGTTCTTCCCGAGATCGTACCACTGGTACGCTTAGGCAAGACATTGTTATCGTCGTGAGATATGGAAGGACGACGGAGGGAGAGGCCAAAGCAACGAAAAGCTCTACACTCCGAGGTGGCCTGGTGTGCAAGCGCTCTCGTGCAGTGTAAACGCTGCTCAAGACAATATTCTCGTACTTGTGTTTCTCAGCTCGCTCGCAGGCATGGGGAACACATTGCTTTCGGCGCGAGGCCGGCGAGGCTTCCACCTTCAGTGATTTTCTGGCATCGCGTGAGCGTCCAGCGCAGTGGTCCAGCGTGATCTTGCATGCTTGTGGCTCAGCGGTTTTCGGCGAGCGGGGAGGACGCGCTGGGGTCAGTGCTGCTCTGGTGAGCAGCGATAGTTAGGATCGCGAAGGTTATGCAGGCTTGGCTATATTATCAAGATGCATACATGGGCTCCCTGATACACTAATTTGTTAAGAACTACATGAAATTCTCTAAATAACCGAATAGTCCCGACAGCTGACTTGCCATAGCGCCGCCATTTGTAAACATGTGTGCGTACTCTTGAACCGGAGCGCGAGGTGGCAGCGATTTTTGGTCCTGGTCATTGATGGCATGGGTTTGCCTTACTAACTTAATAGATAATAATTAAAACAAATTTCAAACAAGTGCAAGTATATAACACAAGCGACTCATTTGTATTTTAAATTAATCTAAAGCCGGATATGACATCAGAGTAACAATATCGTTTTGTTGAAAAACTAATGGGTTTGTAATGAGTTAATAACACATTAACATTAAAATAGTTTATTAGCAATATAGTATGTAAAAGCTTTGCGACCCATGCGTTGTAAAAAACCGGATATGACGTTTTGGGTCGACGCAACGTTTAGCGTTGCGTCGACCGGGTCGACCCAAAAGCCGGCCATAAAAGTAATGTGTATGCATAGAGATCATACATACTAACTCTAGAGGAAAAGGTCCGCCATTTTCCCATACATTCTGGCTGCCGCAAGCGGCGGATCATGCAGGCAGACCCTCGGGGTTTAAACACGGTTACATCATCAGAGCAGTTTCGTGAACTTCAACAATCCACGAACTTACCGGTGGAAAGATACTCGCGTTCCTTTCGAAGCTTTCTTTTTGCATAGCGCGCAGATGTACGGCCTCGCGTTAACGCTAAACTAAACCATATACCCGGCTTCGCCGGTGGGCGCGTCTGGGCGCGATTGAGGAATACGAAACTGCGCAACCACCAGATTTCCGAGATTTCGACAGAAGGGAAGTTAATGCAGCGTAATGACTTTATTGCTTTTTATAAGCGTTAGAATAGCTCAGAATTTAGTTTACAACGTTAAATTATCATTGTTTATATTGCCGAGAGTTTTCACTCTTCGCGTTTACCATGGCAACGTTGCTTTCTTTCTCTCGTGTTCTGACGCTCTCTTTTGCGATCTTTCACTCGGGACCCCGGGTATCGGCGCACGGGATTTGCCACTCCTCCTCACCCACCTTTACCCCCCTGTGTGTATGTGCTTTTTGTAGAATGCCTAGAAACTGGACACGTGTAGCAGGATTTAGGTTTCAGTTTCGGTATGGGCCTTTCAGCACAGAAGAATGCAGGGCGTGTCGTTCGAATGCCCGGACTCCAGCCAACTCCAGGGGCTCTATGTTGCGCTTTTTGAACTCCCAGGACCCAGGGCCTTGACCCACGGCGACCAGAGAGAGGGAAGTAACGTCAACAACGATCTTTCCATGTTGAATGGTGGAGTCTTGTTATTTTTTTTTTAATTTAAATTTCATTTCATTTAAATTTCGGTTCAGAAACATCCGCAGCAAAGAATACATTCAGCGATTCATTGAAAGGATAGATTTCGTAAAACGAAAGCTGCTGCAAAAGAAGTGAAACTGAGAAAAACCTGTTTTTAAGTTTCCACACCACTACATTTGATTTGACTGGTGGTGGTGGTGGCAACGAAAAGGCTCCAAGAGCATAGGCGGTGCTTTCTGCTTACACCTAATCTCCAGCATGGCTTTGCTGAGCTTAAAAAGCTTTCTGCGAGTGTCATTTTGTTGTCGGCATGTGGACATTCATTGTCCCGTTGGCTCGTAGAAAGGTCGAGCGCCACTTTTTCGGGACACTACATTGTCTGGTTCAGTATCCCTTTAACAACTTGCAAGATTTCGTTTCTATTTCTGTACAGTACAACGATAACCAAGACGTTAGCTACACATGTTCCTTTTCCAATGAGTTACTTTATTACATTGTTAACATTAGGAATTGGGTATGCTTGCAATACACAATCCAACATCAGCAAGTCTGGGCATGGCAGGCATCATTAAAATACAAAGCAGACGAACCCACCCGAGTTTCTATAACCGAATGCTGGTTTCAGTCAGTTTTGTGTTCAATCCGGGTGGGCTTTTTGATTCTTGGCCATATGCACAGCCACTCCTACATGAAAGCTAGACTTCGATAGTGTTTTTGCCCGAATAGAGTTTACTCTCGAACAAAGATATTTATTGTACTGAAACCGTGAAGAAATGCTTTTTCCAACGAGAGTATGATTATCATTCCAGGGCATACCGGTGCAAAGCTACAGAAGTTTGAAAATAGGAAACAGAAGTTTCCCATTTCAAAAACATGCGATTTTGCGTCGCTGACTTACGTAATGTTTTTTATTATTATTATTTCTCATTTCAGATATTGCAATAAAAATTTGCAGGAGTATACACTATTAGTTATAGAACCACAATACATAAAAATAGAAAAATTGCAATTGCAGCTGCAATGCTCCTCATCCAATCAAAATGAACACTTAAAAGGAGCTCTATACGTCGTAAAACAAAAATAATCCAAAGTTAAAAGCTGCAAAACTTTATTCAATAAAACCATTGAAACCCCCACCTCCCAAAGAAAAAGAAATGCTACTCAGCAGCACTGCAGCTGTTGCCTAACTGCAACTGATAATGTTTATAACTGATGAATATCCCTGTTTCTCAACATCAGGTGAACAAACACAATACAGGCAGTGAAGCACACGCTAAAACATGAAAACTCTTCCACACGAACGACCTCAAGAAATTCGCTGGCACAGATTCCTCACGTGTGCATTCTTGTTTCTATGCCCACTTAAATTAACCATGCAGTTAAACGTTTTCCTGCAGACTTAACACTTCTAAGGCTGTTCCCCTCTGTGGGTTCTCTCATGACGCAACCAGTTATATCTCTGTGCAAATTCTCTCTCGCAGGTGCCACACTGGTATGGTTTCTCGCCCGTATGGAGTCTTTTGTGAATCCTCAGGACATAAGGTCTGGTGAACGCCTTCTGGCAAACCTCGCAGCGAAATGGTTTCTCCCCCGTATGAGTCCTCATGTGAGTCTGTAAGTTACCGATTTGAGCAAATGCCATCTCGCAGACAGAGCAGCGGAAAGGCTTCTCTCCTGTGTGTGTCCTTTCGTGCCTGGTGACATCGATTTGATAAAGACTGGTGTAAGGGCAGAACTCGCAGTGAAACAGGATCCCACGTCGTGGCCACGTCATGGGTTGCGACTCGACCGGTTCCCCTGTAGGGCAAGAGAAGTAGTCTTCATCTTCCAAGAAGGCTGCTTCGCCCCGCACTATTGGTGAAACGCAAAAAACAAAGAGAGTCAATGATAATTAAAGCCCAATGCCAACACGCAAGCATTTGACAAACTTGTCAAGTCTGCATTGAGTCCAGCAGGAACTAGCACACACAAACAAGCGTACCGACACCTGTTCATTCCAGAACAAAGAAGACAAACTCGGCAAATAAGAACACTTCAAGTATTAAGAAAAGCTGTAAGGTTGTTATTACATGAAAGTAACATCACACTTTGAATGAGCATAGCCCATTCATGCAAACAATTTCCATGTGCGGTTTATCTTTCAATGAATAAGCTCATCCCGCATCTTAATAGCATCAAAGAACAATAAAAGAGCCTAATCTCTGGACCTGGGAATTGCCATGAAATATAAGGCAGCAGTGAAGATAGAATGTAGGCTTTAAATTCTGTCCTTTTTAATAATGTTCTCGAAAAGGTCACTGTACAGTCAATATCACTACATCAATGAAAAATCACACACTACTTGAGTATCCACGCACTGTTTCCAGTGAAAGAATGTGGTTAAAAAACCACAATGGCTGACATGAGTGGCGTCACGAGGGTCAGCGGCACCCAAGGTGGCAGCCCGCCGCGACCCCCTCCTCCCGCGCCCCCCCACCCCTGCTCTCGCGTGGCCGCCGCGACTGCCCCCCCGCGTGCTGCACCCGGGGCGGTCTGCCACCTTTCCCCCCACCCCTTGTGACGCCACTGGCTGACATCTTGTTGTCTAAAACACCAGGCAAGAGGAAGCGCTGCAAGACAACCACATCACACTGGTTTTGTTTGCACAAATGAAGTGGGGGTGAATGCAATCACATTGGTTGATTCATGGTAATAAAACCCTAGACTCAGAAACACAGAAGGGGACGAACACAACACAATGTGTCAAACTGTTGAGACGTTGTGTTGTGCTCGTCCCCTTCTGTGTTCCTGAGTCTCGGGTTTCATTACCATGAATCATCACCAGCTCGCTTGTTTTTTAAGTATTATCACATTGGTCGACTAGTTGTGCTAATCTAAATAACTGGGATCCGTCCGGTGCAATAGGAGACGCTGATTTTGATTCAATGATGCTGAACTGGGATAAGCAAGAACACTGCACAAAGGATGCATGCTCCCAAAAGTTGAGTTGGCAAGTCGGAAGAAGTCTCCCTGCAACGCAACAATGTGCCATTTGCCGCACCTTGCGACAGTTGCCAGAGTGTACCTGCAACGTTGAGAAGAGAATGATGAGCAAATATACTGCCGCTTGTGTGAGGTAAGTCTTTAGCTGCTTTTTAATACTCTAAAAACGGCACACTGAAATAAACACCGAAAGCAGATCAAAGCAAAAAGAAAAATTGGTAACAGGCGTGATCAGAAAACGTTTTGTCAATGTAAACAAAACAATAAATGAAAACACAAATTTCACTTTTCAGAGAAAAAGCTGAAATTGAATTGTTGCATATTAAGGGAGAAAACTACCCAGATAAAAAAGTTGATATTGAAAAATGCTCCATTTACATCTGCCAATATTTAGAGAGTATTCCCAGAAAGTTTCATTTGTTTACAGTGCAAAGTTATTTTTTTTTTTTGTAAACTATTTTCAGTTCACTAATGCGAAAGAAAAGGTAGAGTTTCAAACACTTTGAGTTTTTCTCCAATCCACGTTTTGGCATAAATCCCACCTTAAAGAGCCGCTGAAAAGAAAAAAGTTTTTTTAAACAGCCTGGTTAGGACATGTGTGTCAAAAAATAAATTTCAATAAAAAAAAAAAAAAATTTTAAGAGCAATATTGACGGCGCAAGATGCCATTTAGTCGGTTGTCACCTCCTTTCCCCTTGTTTTCTCTCGGTATTTCGGGCGCATGGAAGAGCGGTGGATCGGCTTCGCCTTTACATTGAGGTGGAGAGAGAGAATGAGCGTTCGGTGACGTCATGGACTTTGCGCGCAGATTTTCAAATAAATCTCTCGCCATCAATATTGCTCTAAAAAATTTTTTTGCGTAAAATTAATTTTTTTTCAGGGTGTCAAACTGGAACGTTTTTCGTTCCGGTTCAGGGAAAATGGTTCAGCTCCGGTTCAACTCCGGAGTGAAAAAATACAGGTTCAAACCGGTTCGTACTCGTATGCTACAAAAAAATTGACGGCAGCAAAAGATAAACTATAAATATTTTATAAAAGTGTCGCATATAAAAAGCAAAGTCTCACATTACTGTGTGGAACGAACGAGCTAGTGCTGGGGCACCTCGGGACGTGGGTAAAAGCGCTGTTCAATGTCAGGCAGCTGACCGGAGAAGCATATCCGGAGAAAGATGACACCTCTGAGACGACAGAATGAACTTCAGTGCAGAAAAGGCTCGCTGCACGCTGACCTGGGTCGCAGACACTTCCAGGGCTACTTGCGCCAACGGGTAGAGTTCTAAATGGCGTTCTCTTCTCTCCTCCCAAAACTGCAACACGTTAGCGTCCCTTGAAAGCCGCGGCTCCTTGTCTAGCAATGCTCAGAAGAGCTGTGCGCCTTGATGCTTGTGTTTCAGAGAAAACGGTTTGGTCTTTGCTGTTTCTGCTACCACAGATTGAAGCTGTTTTCTGTAGCTGTAACTGTTGATTGAATCCCCCCTCCCCTTCCCGGTGCTAGACTTTCATTTCGGACACATTATTAAATTCGCCGAGTTATTTTAAAAGCAGATTTGATGCGCCACAGTATGGCAACTAGCGCAGGTTATCAAATATCCACCGGCCTTTGTATCGCTTTCTTATCGGATCAGTTGTACAATGAAATCAAGGCGTTTAAAGTAAATTGCACACAACTCTAAAAAATTGAAAACAAAAAAAAAGTTTAAACTGAACGCTAAAAAAAACAAGGACAAAAAGAGGTTTCTTTTTCTGTGTTCAGTCCGAGATGAAAAACCAACTAGCCCAACTCGCCATTTTGCGACCAAACAGGCTCATTTATTGGTCACTTTTGCTGACGTACAAATTGGCTATGTTCTGGCGTTAAATTTTTTTTAATAAGCCACTTCCGGTCCCCATGAAAAGGTTAGGACGAACGTGGGCATTTGTTAAAGGAATACGTAAGACCAGAAATCTCGGAGAATTTATCGTTACTGTGCTCATTTCGTTTGAGTTCTCGAGACGAGCTTTATAAATTATGAAGACGACCGTTCTCTGAAAACCTGATAATGGAACGTTATAGAGCTTTCCGCTGCCTTTTCTTTTTCTCTCTTTTTGACTTCCCACATGAACGAAACACTGCAAGAATGATTGATCAGTTTTGCCCAGGAACGAAAAAATAATTATTTCGGTCCAACTCAACTCCGATTTGCACAAAAATATTTGCTTTTCTTTCATTCTTTGGTTTACTTTTAAGGTTACTGTGTTTTTCGCCACGCACTTTTCACACAACCTGCCTTCGCGTATGAACCTAAGACCGCATAGGAAACATATCGGTTCCGCTCCGGAGCAAAAAAATGATTTAGTTCCGGGTCAACTTCGGTTCGCGCGAAAATAACGTTTTTTTCCGGTTTTCAATTCAGGGTTCGGGTTCGCTTCGATACCCTGATTTTTTTACACACATGCCCCAACCAGGCATTAAGAAAAAGGTTTTCTTTTCAAGGGCATTTTAATAAAACCATTGTCTCCGTATGAAACTATAGAGACTTAATATTTGTGGCTTATAAGCCAAAATTTTATGAAGATGGTTACTATGAACATGGATTTTGCATTTTTATGTTCCTTTATTATGAAAAATTGTAATTAGCAAAACAAGGTAAATACTGTAAACGACTTAATGTTCGCGAGGACCAAATTTTCGCGAATTTCGGGAATCGCCTATAGTTCGCGAAAAATAGGTCCCGCGAACAAATCGGGTAAAATGTAAACACGTCGGAATCTATATTGAGATCCCGCCGCGTCGCAAAAATTAGAACCCGCGAATGATTCTAAGATTTCAGCTTTGACCTAAATCGCGAAATATTGAGCCCGCAAAAAATAAGTCGTTCACAGTATATAAAAAAAGATTTTTTTCCATCATCTTTTTTTTTGTTGTTTGAGAAATGCAAATTTTCTGGAATTTCCTTTCATAGTAACTGGCAACTGGCATTCCAGTGTGCATTCCAGCAGAAAGAAATATGGAATGAAAAATTTACTTGACATTCGCAAGCAAGTCTTTAAAAGACGGCCAAGCAATGTTCTCTTGCATGCATCACCTATGACACTGTAGTTACATCTGGGGCTGTGATGGACAGTTCTACAAAGTAACACACGCACTCATGCAGTGTACATGAAGAATGTGTGGGACGTAGGGGTCAGCATTTGCAAAAGGGCCCATTGCAACATTTGATAAGGTGAGGCTAGTAAAAAATTTGAAAACTAAAAATTGCCTCAATCAGTACCGCCTCAATGGGCACAGCCGATTTAAAGCCAATGCGGTATAAATGAATTGGCTCCTTGTGTCGTGTGAGAATTTCACCAAAAAGCCAATTGAGAACTGTACTTAGAGAAAACTGGGCCACACCAAGAAACAACCAAGGAAAGACCAAGAAAAGGAAAGGACTCCGCGAAGGGCCACCCAAGATCAACACCAGTGGGTCGACGACGGTCGAGGGCATCCCTGCACCAACAACCGCCGCCGTAGTGATATTTGCTTTTCCCTTTTTCCCAAGGGCAGACCCCTGTCAGGGGGCCCACCCCTCAGTAGAGGAATAGCCGCCACAGCCTCCGTTGCAGCACACAAGCTGGCAGGGCGCACCACGGGCAGGTGGGGTTGACTTCCCTCGCGGCATCCCACCGCAAGGGCTTGCGCCCCGGCTTATTGCAACAGATTTGTTTACAAATACACACTTTCGCGTTATTGGTCGACACACTTTCGTGTTATTGGTCGCATCAACCGCATTATAGCAGTGCTTTTACCAAGTGCCAACTTTTATGCAGTAGGCTCGCTATAAATAAACTCTGATATTTTATAGCTTTGCTTATTTCATCCAAATGCCAAGATTTTGGTTGTGCTGCTATGGTTTCAATGTATTCATAAGGCCCTTAATTCCAACAATGTTTTCGTCAAGTATTTTTGCTAGTATGTGGAATGTGTGTGAGGGTTGTGCGACTGCCGATAGGCCGTGTTGATCCCTGCTGAAGCTGCTTGCTTCCAGAAAGATTGTTAGGTGGGTGCATAACAAATATTCAATAACACTGCCACTTGAACATAACGAGATTAGCCTGTAATTTTGCACATCCGAGGCAATGCCAGATTTTTACGCTGGAACAACCCAGGCATTTTTCCACTCATTGGGTACCACTCCAGCATCAGGACTACATGTGTAAATGACATAAAAAAATTTGGAGTACCATTTGGCGTACCTGCGCAGACATATCTTTGGCATCTCATCCATTGCGCAGGACCTTTTGGCGTAGAGCCGAAGCAGGCAATCGAAAAGTCCCGCCATAGACATTACAACCTCTGGGATTATGATACGCTTCATGCTGTACAATGGCAACTGAGAGTTGCCATCGTACAGCATGAAGCGTTTGTCGTTTGTGTACACCGTCGAGAAAAACTTGTTAAACATGTCCAGTATTTCCTCATTTTTTTCAACTATGTGATCATCGAGCTTGATCGATATCACCGAGCTGTTTTTCTCAGCTAAATATGCCAAAACTTCTGTGGGTTACCTTTCAAAAAGGATGCAATCTAACATTATTAAAATGAAACCGCAAAACTTTTATTTTTGACTGCAGTTGTTTCTGACAAACTCTGATGTAGGCACCTACGTTTGCGTGTTTCAGATGCAAGATTTCATGCATTATTTATGGCTTTTTCCTTTTAATTTCTGGAAGCGTAGCAGAACGAAGCTATTGATGCACGTGAGGACTTCCCTAGAGAAGTACCTGTATGGGCAGATGCTATTTTGTTTTTGTACAGGAGAGAAATGGTCGAAAGTTACCTACATGTAGTCTACGACGTGTTCGAGGACAAAAACCCCCAGTTCGAACGAGAGAATGTGCATCAATTTCATTTCGAAAAGAAGATGTAAGTATGCTCACCGATATGCCAAGACGAAGAGCACCTGCAAGACTTTCTAAGCACAAATCGAAGAACTCGGGAATATCCTAATTCAACCAATATTCGAATCTGATATACAACTGCAGTTTAGGTAATCCAGGGATGTAATAGTTGACACCCCAGAAATCATGCAAACACTTGAAGCCAGCTAGATTTATATTTGTGTCCAGTATGCTCGGACCATTAAACTTCAAGTTGAAAGTGCTTTATTCACTCTAAGCTCTCCTCATACATAACATACAAATTTAAGGATAGCATGCATCAGACAAGGCAAAAGCAATGCAACCTACTTGTGTGTACGGTACATGCAATTATTATTATTCCCTCTGAAACCCCTTCCCCCTTCCCCCTTCCCTTCCCCCCCCCCCCCCCCCCCAAAAAAAAAAAAGAGGACCCAGAAGAAAAAAAGAGGGGGCACTCACCATATAGCGACGCGACTGGTGATCGCCATGGAACGGTAGTGTGGTGGCCCAGCAAGCCTGACTGAAAAAGAACTTTGTTATTTACTTCATTTTCTTTTTCGCTCGGAGTGCGAGCATCACACCGACTGCTCACGCTCTGGCGAGCGCGTGATTAAAGAGATTGATTCCCGATGCCGTCACGGTCCAATGTTCCTACAAGTAGAAAGCAGCATGTAAAATCTATGTGGCACATACTCGACTGAAGCACCTGTGTAATTACTGGGACATGCACAACAGTTAGGTTAGCTTCATGGGCAGGGGAGCAGGCACGAACAACCAAAAGATTGCTAAGCCTTCTTACATTCGAGAAAAGCTAGTGACATTTACCAAACTCGAATAGGAGATGTTAATCTACAAATCCCGATCTATATATAAAAAAAAAGATGGGTTGTGCCTAAATCTTTGGCAACCAGTCTACAGTGTGTTTCAGAGCACTATTCGGGCATAAAATAATTTGTTATAAAAGGGGTGCATGGTGGTGCATTCATTGTGCTCGAATTTCACGAGTGTGGGTTTCAGGATGAAAATTTAAGCCTAAAAAAACCCTGTTCTTTTCACGTAGGTAGGCGCCAGAAAAACACGCAGAGACAAGGAAGTACAGACACACACGCTCTCATCTGCTTTCAGGTGCTTGTCTCAAAAAAACTTTCACGCTTCTGGTTTGTGTTGGGCCATCCGTGAGCACAGTGCCAACCAGATGGTTTTTACGGGTTTCGTCGCAGTGCATAGAAAAAAGACACAATGTTTTACGCCTGAATGGAACTCGAAAATTCCCTGTGCTGCCTGGGACGGTTGCTGGCTTGGAAAGAGGTATTCTAGATATCTGAGATCCAGTTTTGTCACGAGCACAATGACTACTGAAAAGAGTTTCCCAGAAGTAGCGGATACTGGCTTTTGCAAGCAACACGCAACGTGGAGGTTATGAAAGAGCCGTTTGTTGCACCAATGTCGTTGAAATGCTGCCCGGCTGCCAAAGAAAAAGAAATGAAAACTGGCAAAGACTCATTCACTCAAATTGCATCGGCCGGCCGGTATTTGTCGCCAGTAACCATTGTCCCGATCGCGGCGCAACGTACAACGCAAGTTGAAGTGACTGTTAGCCCTTCGAAGGGACCGCATAAATCGGTTCCTTAACGCTTTGCACTAACATTTTGTACACGGGTCGCCAAAAAAAGAGCATTTTGTGCATCAAAATATTAAATAAAAATAAATTAACTTACCTGAGCAAAGAGTAATAAAAAAAAGTTGGGGCTCCAATCCACGCTCTGAAGGTGGTTGGTCAGCAAAGCTGTGGTATCACCTGCAACAATTGCCTACTGCACTATACGAAATGCCGTTGCCGGTCGCAGCAAACCGCCGCTGGTCGTACTCCCGTTTTGTTTCCCTTGCCGCTCCTGGTATTCACGCTGCTATTTGGGAGTCCTAACTATGAGTGGCCTATTCATTGCGGTGCTGCAGCAACAATGAAACCAGTTGCTATACTCCGTTTCATCTTACGTTTAAGAGCAGCGGATGTTACCAGTCATCGCAGCCATTCGGAGGCCGTGTGAGTGTGACGTGACCTTGGAGAGGGGGCACAGTGACGCGCGGAAAGCCTATCACAGGCCACGTCCACAGAACAGGATTGGCTAAGATAGCTCGTAGCATCCGCTGCGTCCGGACGTAAGGTGAAACAGGGTATAGGCGGGTTCTTCTTTTATATATGAAAGGCTAGTGACGTCACCCCTCACGTTCAAGCTGCCGTCGCCGCAACAGCAGGCGCCGTTATCATCCATTATGCGGTTGGCACTTCACACGAGGGCTTTGAATGACGTCAACCCCTTTCGAAGCAGCTGCAAACCTAATCTTTACCCGAACGCGTGGGAGGGTGTTCCTATTGGTCACACGCGCCTTATCATGCATCATGTAATTTTGATGCTTGTTTTTTTTTTTTTTTTTTTTTTTTTTTTTTTTAACGGAAACTGAGCTGTATGCCTGATATGGTGTTTTGCTTTCAATTGTTCGCCCGAGTTTTTTTTGCTTACAACGACGACACGAAAATTTCCCTGGCTGGTAGAGGTATACAGCTTCGCTGTAAAAACTAGGAACCTGATTTTAGCACCTTTTGTTTAAATGTTAACTACGTTGTGGCAGACCCACAGAGGCACGGACATTCTGCTCAAAGACACAAAATTTTTATTTAAATTGAATCGGACGGTGTTGATGTCGCTGGCCTGTAATAAGGCGGAGCCTCCTGAGGGGGCGGTTCACCGAATGATACTTTAGCGAATAGTTGGGCGCCGCGAAGCGGCGTTTACGTGTGGGCCAATACACACACACATGTGGGTTCACATTTTTTGTAATGAGCCGCTTCAGACTGTCGCCGCGAAGCTGCGTAAAGCGCGCAGCGCGGCGGATGGGTTAACGCGCGCCCCCGTTATTGCCCCGGAGGCTCCGCCTTATTACAGGCCACCGCCATCAATACCAATCGGACAACTACCAAATTGCACCTGGCGGATGTTCCCAGAGCTTCCTGAAATACTGTTACGTCAATTGTCCAACCAAAGCAGTGACGCCCCACAAAACTATGGCGACAAGCTAGACACGCGCACTGGCCGTCACACATGGTATAACCGGATTAGCCTTCTCCCCCGTGCCTAAGGAATCAACTCCTGCAGTTGGGGAATAAAAACAAAGACAGGAAAAACAAGGTGAGGCAGAGAGGAGGTCTCACCATGTTTTCGGTCAGCGTAATTTTAGGGCGCAGGTGAGTTACTTCTTTTCCTCCCGTCAGGTTGCCCGATGCAGACACCCGGTACGCCACCCGGTACCTCGAACACTCGGGTTATCGGGGAAGTCATGCGCGTGGGCTGCGTTTACGAAACAAGCCGTAAGCCGCGACGTTTGCACGTTTTTCGAGCTCTTGCCAATTCGTGTTCGTCAGACGAGCGATGTCGTCAGCCAGGAGAAGGGGGGACAACTCGGGCGACGTCTTCGTGCGCATCAGCTCGGTGGTCGGGCGTGTCGTCCGGAAGGTATCCTAATTGCTTTGATCGGTAAACGATTTTTCTTTAGAAGCAGGACAGATTCGCCGGTACCGTGAACAACAGTTCTAAACAGAGGCACCCGTCGTCTGCCGCCATCGCAGCCGTCAAAACGGCGCACGGCCAGTGTTGCCAACCTATATTTTGAAAATACCCCACGGCAGCGTTCAGAAAACCCTACATTACCCTACGAATGTTTCTTATTACCCTACGTTTTATTCTACGAAGCATGGTTGAAATCAAAGCTTACATTGGTATTGCCCGTTGCTCGTAGAAATCTCATCAACAGCAGTGAGGCAGTAAAGCAACGCCTTGTAGAGGAAAGCAGTTTATTCGCGATTCACTGAATCCACAAAGAACGGAGGAGAATCAAAGAACTAGGTTAACAATACATGAAATCCAGATAACTTCAGAAAAATCACTTTTCAAAATGTCATCACAAAATCTAGACATAGAATTCAAGGTGCCTTACTAAGCCGGAATGCAATTAATTCAAAGTTAACAATTAAAAGTAGCTCTATACTTCATAAAACAAAAATTATCACAAAGCTTTTTAAAAGCTGCCAAAGCGTATTAAACTAAAATGCTATATAGCAGTACCACAGCTGTTGCCTAATTGTAACTGATAATGTTTACAGATGATGAATGTGCCTCCATTTCAGAATTTCATTTAAACAAACAACAGACAGACAGTGAAGTGCAAGGTGAAACATGAAAAAATTCTTCCATAACTCCAGATATTGCATGACACAGATCCCTCACTCGTGCACTTGTTTCCGGTGGCTATTTAAATGGCAACGCTGTATATACGTTTTCCCACAGGCATCACACTTGTAAGGCCGCTCCCCACTGTGGGTTCTCTCGTGACACAACAAGCCGGATTTATGTGAAAATTCTTTCTCACAGGTGCCACACTTGTACGGTTTCTCGCCCGTATGTAATCTTTTGTGAATCGTCAGGCCCTCGTTTCTGGCGAACGCCTTCTGGCAAATTTCGCAACAGAATGGTTTCTCACCCGTGTGAGTTCTCATGTGATTTTGTAAGATACTGACTACAGCAAACGCTCTCTCGCAGACAGAGCAGTGGAAAGGCTTCTCTCCAGTGTGTCTCCTTTCGTGCTTGGTGACATCACAAAGATTATGACTGGAGTAAGGGCAGAACTCGCAGTGGTACATGCCCTCATATCGTGGCCGCGTCGTGGGCTGCAACTCAACCAGTCCGCTTCTTCGGGAAGAGGAGTCGCTCTCGCTGTCGCCATCGTCCGGGAAGGCTGCTTCGACCGGTACTGTTGGGGAGATCAGAGAAACAAGACAAGGAAAGTCAAAGACAACAAAATTCCAATGTCAAGGTGCAAACATTAGACAAGTCTGACAAGTTTGCACTGCCTTCATCAGAAAGTATCGCACACAAAACAAGCAGTTCGACTCCTCTTTGAACTGCTTGTTCGAACAGCCAAAACAATGTTTTGGAGCAGCAAAAGTGGCTTTTGGACCAACCAAAACAGTGTTTTGGAGCAGCAAAGTGCCTTTTGGAGAAGATATTCTTAGAAAAATAAGAATATTCGTTTTAAGTGCAGTACAAACGACGGGCACTTTTGTGTTGTGCACTGATGCGACGTGTTGTGACAGAACTCGCTGCTTGTGTTTTTACTGCTGAGACATCCCACAAGTGTGCATTGCTGTAAATGTTGCCGAGCAATTCCGAAAAACCGCTTGCCACTGTTTAATGGTTGCCTACATGCCAGATTTTTGTCAAAAGTAAGCAAACGGGCGGAGACAAGGGCTGTTTGATCGAAACCGAAACCCTACCACTCCGCTCCGTCGCCAACCGATTCTCAGAATTGTATGCAAAATGTGCTTGCCAGGCTTTCAAACAATGTACAAACTAAACACAAAAAAAAAAAAAATTTGAGCGCATCCATGCAAGGCATTGCGAGCCAGGGTAAAAAACTTCTTGGAGCACTTTGTGAAACGACTGAACTCGAGACAAACAAGCGCGCTGTGCAGGTTCAGCGCAAGTGTCTCAGCTCACAAAGTAACTCCCGCCGAGCAAATTCATGGTTTTTTTCGTTTCACAGCATGACGGCATGGCTGGTAGCCGGCACGCTAGCGTCGCAGCGTCCGCACACACCAGCGGCTGTCGCTGAAAATGTTTAAAAAAGAGACGCGAGACGAGACCCTCGAGACGACGAGAGCGCGAAACGCGAGACGGCAGAAAACTATGCAAGAGCAGATGGACAAATGATGCAGCATATTTTGTGTCGGGCAGCCGCTTGCACCACATAACAGAGGCATGCTCATTTACGGTACTCAATTTAGTTTTGGTTTAAAAAGTCGACCGAATTTTTTTTTTGTTTTGCGCAGGATGGGCGCAGATTACCCGTATTATGGCAAAAAGTAGCAGGGTTAGTTCCTTGGAGCAGCAATCACATCACTGTATCACACTTTAAGTTAATAAAAAAAACTGATGAGCATTGCCAATTCATGCAACAAATTTTCGTGTACTTTATCATTCATTGAAGCAGCTCATCTCACATCCTAATAGCCATGAGCAACAAAAAGAGCCTTGTTTTTGGGCTTCGGAATTGCTACGACATAAAAGGCTGCAGTGAATGCTATACTTCTCTGAAGGTACCATACAGTGACGTGTCACTTTAAACGTATGAAAAATCACAAGCTACTCGAGTAAGCAAGCACTGCTTCCAGTGCAAGAATGCAATTAAAACAAACAGCTAACATCTTGTAGCGTCAAGCTCCAGACAAGAGCATGTGTTGCAAGACAACTGCATCACACTTTGTTATATTCCTGGCTAGCATGTAGCGCCACAAGGTCCCCTGGTGGCCTGATGTCTGGAAGTGCGGCTCTTTATTAAACAGGGGGCCACACGGCTCCCTCAGTTGGTGTTGTGTTGGAACCGAACTGCGTCTGTCACGCTTCCGCTTCTTGCCGCCGACGAACGTTGGCCGGTTGGAAGCGAGTTCGGTTTACACTTGTAACACACTTGTTTTATTTTGCACAAATGAAGTGGTGGTGAATGCAATCAGGTAGGTCGAGTGCTTGTCTGCATCTAAATAACTGAGATCCATTTTATGCTATGAGACACTCATTTCAATGATGCTGGACTGGTATAAGAACATTGCACAGAAAATGCAAGATCCCAAAAGGCGAGTTGGCCAGCAAAGCAACAATGGGCCATTTGCCAGATCTTCCAATGGTTGCCAGCATCGACCTGCGAGGTTCAGAAGAGAAATTGCAAATTTACTGTCGCTCGTGTGAGGCAAGCATTTGAACGCTTTTTAACACCCCGAACATGGCACACTGACATGAACACCCAAGGCATATGGTAGCAAAAAAAAAAGTGGTAAGAGGGGTGCCCACAAAAACAGTCACAAGTAAAACAAACAAGACTAGTCTTCATATAGCCTGACTCAGGACCTCTCATGGCACTGACAGTACTTATGCTAAAATCTTTTACAGCACAGCTCTTAGGCACCCGTTTCCAAGTTGAGCGGCGTCGCCGTTCAACTTGGAAACGGGTGCCTAAGAAATGGGACGCTTCTGATAACGATGTCACACGCGACGTCACAAGGGTAAAATTTTCCCGCTAAATTTAGCGGAAAAAATTCCTCACAAAATTGAGCGGGAAAATTTCCCCGCTAAATTTAGCATAAAAACTTCCCTACTAAATTTAGCAAGAAAATTTCCCCGCTAAATATGGTGGAAAAAATTCCCTGCTATATTTAGCGGAAAAAATTCCCTCCTTAATTTAGCAGAAAAATTTTCCACTAAATTTAGCGGAAAAATTTTCCTGCAATATTTAGCGGAAAAAAATTGTTCACTAAATTTAATGGAAAACTTTCCCTGCTAAATTAAGATAAAAAAACTCTCTGCTAAATCTAGCTGCAAAATTTTCTCGTTATATCTAGTGGAAAAAGTTCCCCGCTAAGTTTAGCAGAAATATTTCTCTGCTAAATAAAAAAACACTCCTAGGCCGCCGCCATGTTGCTGATGCTGATGCAGCTGGTGTGACTCTTGCACCCTCTATCAGCTAGAAATTTTCTGCCACTCTAGGACTGTGAAAACCCACTGAGTGCGATTCTCTACCTACGTTTTGCCGTTTTGCATTCAACGTTTTCTGGCCCCTCTTGAAAGCTTCCACTTAATTTTTCTGATGCATGCAGTGTTATCTTCTGTGTTATCTTCAGTGTTATCTTCTGTGTTATCTTCCACTGTGAAAAATAGGTCTGGTAAGTGTTGGCCACTCATGTTTCTGCTCGACATTCACGGGGAACGACGGAGGGAAAGGATGTCGAACAACCCTAGACGCAATTTTGCGAACAATGCCCCTTCCAGAGATAATCCACATACAGTCATCAGTCATCTCCAAAAATAGTTGTATGGGTTGGGGTGGAAAACGGGGGTCACGTTTATTCCTTTGCCTTGGAGCTGGTGTGAAAAAAGGAAGCTCTTGCCAAAATGCGCCCCAAATATGAAGCCATCTTGGATTGCCTCCGATCGTCACGATGTGCCTGTCGTCAACTGTGACTGCGAGATCTTTCTCAAATAAATTCTCTTCAGATAACGCTGCATTGTGTAATATGTACAATATATCGTTTGAATGTTAACACTAGCTAAATTGCATGTCCGTGTCCTGTCCATTGGTAAATACATTATTTGTAAGCGTGAAAAATGCGTGCCTTTCGGCTATCTTCTGTTGTAATTTACTTCCGACAGCTAAGCGCTTTGTTGTTTGACACGCCGCTAATTGAGCGGAGACGTCAAAACTTATAGTAAAAAAAAAAACGACAACATTCTAGTTGCATTCGTTCTTTCGCACAGCAATGTGCTCGGGAAAATACATACACGATGAAACACAAACTGCAGTGAGAAAAGACGAGAATTTAGCCACCAGCAGAGTTTCAAACTGCACCTAAGCAGGCTGCACCTATCGAAAATCACAGTCCACTCGGTTAGGGTTAGCAGGGACGCCATGAGAGTTTGGCCTCAAACCCAGTGAATGGGCTCAAAAACGGTTTGTTGCCACTGGGGTCGTGTTTCTCGGAAAGCTGTATATTTAGTAGAAAAAAATTCCTTGCTGAATTTAGAAGGAAAACTTCACTGCTAATTTTGTGAAAAAATGTCCCCGCTAAATTTTGTGAAAAAATTTCCCCGCTAAATTTAGTGAAAAAATTTTACCGCTAAATTCAGTGGAATAATTTCCCAGCTCAATTTAGTGATAAAATTTTCCCGCTAAATTTATTGGGAAAATTTCTTCGCTGAATTTAGCGGAAAATTTCCCCCGTAGACCTAGCAGAAAAATTTCCCACTAAATTTAGCGCAAATTTTTTGTTAAATGGGACGGGAGCAGGAGAGGAGGAGGGGAGGGCATAAAGCGAGAGGAGGGGCATATCCTCCAATTCTTCTAGGACCTGTGGTCCAACTTGGCACTACAAAGAATTGTAAGCGCTTTTTTTTTTTTTTTTTACCATGTCATATTTTTTTTAAGAACACATCAATAGCAGTTTTTCATTTCGCTGAATTTTCTAGGAAAAAGTAAAGCACACTTGAGAATCTATTAGAGTTAGGCATCTGCACGAAAACAATTCATCAATGCAAATAAAACAATACATGAACACATATATTTCACTTTTCTAAAAAAAAAAAAAAAAAGCAGAAAATTGAATCCCCCTATTTAAGCAATTTAAAAACCACGAGTGCACGGCGGAACTCAGCTTCTGTAACACCCTCAAGCAAGGCATTTTTACATGTATCTAAAAAGAAAAACCTACGATGACAAGGATACTGCAGAAAATAATCTCTGGAATGAAAATATTTTGACATGTATCTAAAAGACCAATCTTACAATGTTTCTAAAACGGCCAAGCAATATTCTCTTGAGTGACACTGCATTTACATGTGGGGCTGTAATAGACCGTTTTACATAGTAGTGCACACCGTCATGCAGTACACATGAAGAATGCATGTAACCTTGAGGTGAGCGTTTGCACAAAGTAGCCATTGCAACCGATTTGTGTTAACAAATAAAATAATGGACCAGTTTTAGAGTCCCTTTTCTCTCGTGAACAACTTCACTGGCCATGCTTTGCCAAGCGCCAACTTCTATATTAAGAGCATAAATAGCTTTGTAAGGAACACCGTAGCCTTGCTTACTTTTCAAAAAAAAAAATTTTACAAGATTAATTATGAAAACATGTATCCAAAACTGCTGACATATATATAAACCCAAAGTTTATCGAGAGCTAAAAGACATATGGAGAAGCTTGAATTCAGTACAAATGGCGTCTCCAGGTACTAGTATTGTAATGTCTTGACAGGTGCCCCACCCCCCAAAGATAGCCCATACCTATTTTTTTCAGGATTTGCCATTTTCTTCAGAAACACTGCAAGATAGCCCACTTCCAGTAATTGCAGGACCCTAGCCAATGCTGACCTCGGAAAAAACGGTGTAACTTAATTACAGCGGGATATAAGCAAACATTGCGGACTGGGAAGGACAGTCTTTGGTTTATTGACCCTTCCTGCAGCCACAAGCTTCAAGAGTCACCATATCTAAAACTACGTAGCATTTCTTCAACTTTTGCTTTATGGCACATCAAACTTTAGCCCACTCCTTATTGTCATCCGATTTTTCGTGGGCTATACCTTTCATGATATTACAATAGATGGTTTCCCTGAAGGCTGGCATCTCGTCCGATTCAAACGTAGATCAGCTCCACTGGTCTAACACTGGTACCACTGCTCTCCCTTATGAATTATTCCGAGACTTACCAAGTTGATTGCATGCTCGACTGCTCACCCAGAAGTACATACTGCACTTTAATATATTATTTCCTCCAAACACATCCTTTCATGTGTGGTGATGCCAAATCTCTCGCAATAAGAGTAAAGACGAAAATGGCATTGGTGTTTGTCCTCTCGCTGATGGGGAGACTTCCACTAGCCCTTTTCTTCTTTGCCAGTGGTGCCCGAGGTGGGTCCTGCTGAGAACAGGTGGCACATCAAGTTGAATTCGGAGACACTGATGTCGTAACATGTTCCAATATGCATCATGTACTATTCATGCAAAACTAAACAATTACAATTTAAGCGCTTCCATGCTATTCATCAGACATCTTCTTGCTAAGGCTTTTATAGAGAGCTATATAAATTGATGAAACTCCAAAGTTTCTATTTCTCTTTACCAAAGGCATAACCAGTGAGCTGGCGTCAGAACGAGTGCAGTAATGAATATAGCTTTGGACCAAAAATATTTCTATGCCCTTACAAGCATATACATTAGCTTGCAGCCTTGGTGTCATGCGACCTCAGTGACGCTGCTTTTGGCATGGAACATGCACCAACGTTCTGCTTCACACAAATCTGGTTTCTGCACAAGCGTCGTGCCCACTCCTGTTGCAAACAAATACCGGCTCCCTGATAAGTAGCACAAAGGCTTATAGGCACATACGATGATATGTTTTGCGATATTTAATCATATGCTAAAAGTCTATTTTTTCGAGAATAGCCATCGGCTAACCATGCACCACAAAAAGAAACAACACCTTTGCAGAAAAAGAATGTAATGACTGCACAGGTATTTCTTCGCCTTCTATAGACCGTTCCATTAGGGTCATAGCAGAGAGGGTAAAAAGAGAAAAAAATGCCCACCCCCTCTCACCTGCATGTCGCCTGCTCTGCCGAGTGGGCAGTACCTAGCATATGGCTGGCGCACAAACTCTGTTTAAAATCGCGTCATTTTAGGAATTTCAAGCGCAGATGTACAGATTTTGGTATGCCAGTTATCGTGTATTACTATGCTAGATAAAAAAGTCTAACAGAGTCCGATTGCGCTGTTATTTGCGTGCAAATAATAAAAAAAAGGGAAAACTCTGTCAGACTGGCCGGTCTCTCCGGCGAAAAGTGAATCCCGTGGCTGTACCTTTTTTACTATACAAATTTCGTACTGGTGTAGGCCTTTAGCGACAACGAGTGGATGTCTGAAATAATAAAAAAACGTGCTCTCCTGCCGCAATACAGGCAGTAGTTGAGGGTAGTACTGCCGACTGACTCAACTGCTATGTAAATAACGGAAAAAAGATACGTCAGTTGATCATTTACCGAAGTAGAACAACAGAGAGCTCTAGGCTGATTTTGGACTAGCCATAACTATTCTAAGAACGCGAACCACTTCATAACGGCAGCCACGAGCGAGAGTTCGATGTTCCGTACAGCCCGCCGATACAGCCCAAAGATGGAGAATGGGAACCTCCCGGTTTGTCGTCTGCTAGCGGAGTCGGGCGCATGCCCTCTCTCTTGTTTTACCCCGCCGAACCCACTGAATTTCCCGGATGTATGGAGAGGGCGCTGCTGTCGAACAAATGCAGAGCCGTATATGGGGAGAGTTTGGTCAGTCTATGATCTCGCCGCCCTAACGTTCTCCTCCCAAGTGAGCCAATTAGCACGCGGCGTAGAGCAAGAGGCATGAGCGCATGCGCGTGAACTCCCGGCTGCTCCCACCCGAGTGGGGAGGGCCGCCATCTTCGATCATTCTCCCGGCAGAATGCGTGGGATCGGCATCTAAATCTCGATTATTGCCTTTTATATCGCTGGCTCTGGCAAGAAAGTGACATTCTGTTATTGCTTGGTGGGTTAAAAAGCTAATAAATGAAGATTTTTCGGCGTATGGCCACAAACGTTTATTCAGGTGAAAAAGAAGTCGGCCCGTAGCAGACGACGCGTAGCCTCAGCAGTGCTCTTCTCCGACCAGCCTCCGACAGCGTTGCTAAAAAATGGCGGTCGTCTCCTCTCTGCTCCCTTCTTTCTCTCTTGCTCCTTTGGCGCTCTCCTCCCTTTCATTTACTTTTCTCCTCTCTGGCGCCTTCGTCGCCACACCCACTGGCCAAACTCTCCCAATATACGGCACTGACAAAATGGTGCCGCCCAGAGAGCGCTAAATGGAATGGTCTATAAGTGAAGTGATCAATGCAAGAGTGGCAACACGACTTCATCACAACCAGCTAGAGTCACTAGATTGTTACCAAAGGTGTCAAGGGCTGTCCATACAGAGCACGGCTTGTGCTGTAGAGTACCTTTGCTGGATGGAAAGGGAGGTTATTCCTTGCCTTCTAGTCCACCTTGAGACATTTACTGCCGGGAAAAAGCCACCCCTTCTACTGATACGAATATGTGAAAGGATAAAACACCGAGGACGGGAACAGAAACAGAACTCCTTTCAAAGAAGTTCTGTTTCCATTCTTTCAGAAGAAGTTCTGTTTCCGTCCCAATCCTCAATGTTTTATCCTTTCATGTATTCGTATCCATTCACCAGCACACTCGTTTTAAATTATTACTGCCCTCTGCTCCCATCCTTGGACAAAGCCTTGCAGCATGCACATGTGGGTACGGACGTAGCCACTCACATGCTGTACCGACTGAAGGCCTAACTCAAGGGCTCTACTGTTGATGCCAGTCCAAAATCTCTCAAAAGCAAAACGGGAGAGGAGACAGGAGTGAGGAGATAAGGGGATAAGTCACACTGTTTGCTTGGTTCATGTACTCGTTGAAAACGTATGCGCACGCCAAAACGCTCACACCTTTTGAGGTGTATTTGCTATGCGCAGCAGATATTGTAACCTGCATGGAAAGTTTTTTAGTTGTGGAGCCAGAGGAGGCTCAGGGAGGGTTCGGCAGCGCAAAATTGTCATCTCTAGGCAACATTTAATTAGTAATGAAATGGTGCAAGCAGAGATGCCTGCAAATGTTGCACAGCATTTTGATTGCACCTTCACCGAAGCGTTGATGACTTGGAAGGTTGGAAATATTGTGAAGAGATGCTCCTGCAAATCAGGTATACAATTATTTTTAAGGCAGTCATTAGGCACACGATATATGGGGTCAGATTTGGAAAATAAAACCCAAGGTTTCGGTTTTAATGAATAAATGACGGATTGCAGGAACCTCTGCAGAAATGTGGCAATATCATTGGTGACAGAATACAGTTTGAGAACAGTGTTATTTGAATAAAAAGATAAAGCTAAACCAAATTTGGGGGTTTTATGTGCCAAACCTACGACGGGCATCTGGCACGCCCCAGCGGAGGACTGAGGATTAATTTCGACCACCTGGGGATCGTTTGACATACAACCGAAAGCTCGGTTACACGGCGCCTTCTCGGCGACTCCAGCAAAACGGACGCCACCAAGCGGGAAAACCGGGAACCAGCCGGACCAGGTCGCTCCGCGCCCCTCCGCGTCTCTGGTGGCTTTCGCGGACACGCGTTGTCGGCGCGGTGGCGAACAGTGTAATTTTACGAAAGTTCGGAAATGTCTTAAATTTTCCTGAGTATTTATTAGTGTGGTGAAGGCTCAGTAGGTCCTTCCATCACGTGTTTGAAAGCCCGTTTACTCCACAACACACGGTCGCGTGCTTTCGATTTCTTGGATGGGGAGGAATCACGAAAAACGTTTCGATTTCTTGTCTGGCTCGAATCACATTCAAAGTGACGACTGCTTGGTAACTGATGAGTGGTTTCTTTATAAGGATGTAGAACAGTGGACTGAGGACGACAGACGAGGCATTTCACTGGAGGGAACACCAATCTTGCAGTCAAGTGAATGGGAACGTTCGATAGCTGCTTTTCTTGAGTTTGGTTGTGTTTGGTTAGCTTCAAGTTTGAGCCACCCACGCCGGTCGGTGCGTTGGCTATTCATCTTGCCTGCTTTTCGCCGAAAATGTCTCTGAACCACACTGAAGGGGTTAGGCTGATTTCGCAATTACTTGATTCAGGAAAACCTGCTCGCTGCAAATGATGAATGAGAGAAATTATCTGTTTTCAAAAGGTGGGGGACGAGTCTCGCAACGTTAGAAGCTGTCACGACATTTTGATCCATTGCGCCTCCAATATTTAGATTATACCCCCGTCGGAGCCAGCAGCAATATACGTCCACATTGCTCAGGTTGACCGGCCACAAAAAATACTAAATTTCTCCGTTTAGGATTCGAAGCAAAGTTCAATGCAGAGAGGTTCTGTGTGAACCTCCGATGAAGACTCTCTTCAGTTTGTCTCCGTGCTGCCGGCTAAAACCATTTGGCTAAGTTTAAGTAGTATCTCTCTGTCTGTCAAACATACTTTTATTCAGCAGTTCACCTAATAGCTAGTCAATTACGCTCATATTTCAACCCAAAGAATATACTAATATCGCTTTAGTGGAACCCCATAGTACGTAATATAATACATGACCCGCTCGTCAAAATGACTTCTTGATTGCTACTAAAACCTGAATTGAAATACGAGTATCAGCTGCTTAGTGGGGCGCCGGCGGGTTAACATGGTCCTTGGCTCAAGAAGCGCTTGCTTAATTTTCGTAATTTTCCTGCAGCCTGTGTTGTTGAGAGAGCAGACGACTGGAGCTGTTTCTTAAACGCGGATACGCACAAAAGCTCGATTTCGCGGACAGATAAGTCACATGGTCGAGACATGCGAGTTAGCTGAAAATTACTTTCGTTGGAACAATTCTGTAGTCATCGCCGTTTTCCTTAGATAATCAAAACTGATTAGTTTATTACCGTCTCTCCGGAGTCCACAGTTTCGGTTTTGAACGGAATCTCTGAAACGAAAGTTTGACATAAAAAGAACAAGAAAACACCGGGAAAACAAAACTATGCTTTGCAAGTTTATGTGCACCGGCTACACTTAACCGTCTAATTTCAAATACCTATAAAATTGGGCATTAAACAAAAGAATATCAGTTAAATTGAACGCGCCACCTGTTCAGGCGGCCCGGCTGAGCTGACGCGACCTGGACTCAGCCGCCATGTTTGTTTGGTGGTGGCACCCCCTATAGGTCGCTGGGTTCGCGAATAAGCCTCCGTCGAAAGCTAAACCAAAATTTATTTTTGAGCCAACACCCACCAAGGCCTAGTGTTCATCAAATGTCAGTTCATTAATATATTTATATTTTCTGTATTATGCTCTGAAGCGTTTGCAACATATAACCACTGCTGGCATCAAATTTACTTTTTTTTTGTTGCGAATTTCTGGTTTTCACGGTGCATAATTTATTTCTGTACGCCAAAAACAGGGTTTCTTTCTCTCACTTGCTCTATAATTCAGTTTAGGCAATTTTTACAAAGGTAGAAATAACATTAACAATAATAGAGACTGTCACACTGATCAAAGGCACCCAGAAAATGTATCTGTCAGACATCAATTTTCTGTTATTTAATAATGCATAAAGACGATGATTCCTTGGTACTACGGCAAAATATTGCGTAAGTATTTTATAAAAAATTTTTAACAAGAAAGCTTTTTGGATTGTCTGAAACGACCGTACGTCACCCATGAGCAGCATGAGCAACGAAATGCGACGGTATGTAAGAAAGTTGAAGCTATATTCAACGTTATTTAGTCTAGAAATAATAAACTGTGAGGTATGAGAACATTGAGTTATTTAACGGCATTCTTGTATTAATTATACACTACTACATCATGTGATTGCAAAACAGTTTCGGTTTCAAACAGATCCAGGTCTCCTGTCGTTTGGTAACCATTATTACCATGCTGCACTTGCCGCCACAGCTCGCATTAGTTATGGAATGCGGTTTTGGGGCCTGATTGTGGGTTAGAATTAAAATAAAACACAAACTAAAGTAATAAAGAATTACAATCCCACGAGGATTTGAGTCTAGACCTCAGAAAAATCAGTAAGAGGGAGGGACGCAACTGCCTGACCTCTCAACTATCAGCACAACCATTTGTGGCTGTTAATTTTTATCGGTGTAGTCCTAGGACATTGCAGTTTTACCACGACTGGCTATAAAATGACGATATTCTTTAGGCTCCAAAGCGGAACGTGTATCGGGGTGGGAGGTATTGTGTTGCGAGACTCGTGAACATTAAATATAGGTAACAAATCACATCTTCTTTTATTATTTTGTGCATGACGGGCACATTTGTTTTTGTTGCAGTTTGCACACTGTCTGGCATGTGCATGTAATGTTTGGTTAGGGGAATCGGTGGCCGAGTAGGCTAGCGCACGCCAGCTCAGAGCATGTGGAGCGAAAGCTCGCGCTGCAGAACCCAGGGATCCTGGGTTCAATCCCCGCTTCTGCCCGTTTCGATATGGATGAGCATTGTACTGGCATGCAGTCGTGTATCACTACCGCGTGATACATGTTAAAGACCCCGGGCTAGATGTTGTACTGCACTGGCTAAATTTCTCATCTACAGCTGGGAGACTCGTCGCTTGTAGAGGCAGACCAAGTTCTAGGCTGTATTATAACGTACACACAACCCAATTTTTTTTCTTGTAATGTTTGGTTGGAATATTTATTTAATATTAATGTATTTTCTTTTCTAGATACTATGTCCATAGTATTGTACACATGTCATCTTCAAATTAACCTTTAGCATAAGCGTTGCTACAAATCTGGTACACTGATCAGAGAAAGCACCCTCTCTACTGATGCATCCTTTCATTTAACTGCGTCTTTTATCTAATCGGGGATGCCAAAGTGGGACAAAACACCATCCCACAAGCATGCTGGTGGGACAGCGAGACATTTCAAGCCTAAATCAGGACTTCTGGTAACTTTAGGCTTTATGATAGTGAGTTATCGCTTTTATCAAGCATGAGCGGACCCGTGAGTTTGAGATGTTCAAAGCATACTCGCCCCGCGTTGGTTAGTCCTGGTGCAGAGCAGGACCGCTCTTTGCCTTGGAAAGAGCGACTCTTCTTTTGTTCGTAGTCTAGTTGATTGTTCACGTCGTGCATTTAGTTGACAAAACCTTGTGAAAAAATCTTCTCTAAGCCCTTTGAAACGCTGTAGGCACTCCCATTGGGCAGCTCAATTTAGCCAGCAGCTACAATTTTCACTCGTAAACAATGTGTGTAAACAAATAAAAAAAAGAAATGTTTACAACTTCCTGTAACGCCGAATTAGAGCGCAACTCTTGAGGAGGGGGGGGGGGGGGGTACGGAGGGGACGGTATGCCACTCCTCCTCATCCGTACTCTCTCCTCCTCCCTCCTCATCTACTCTTCCCGTGCTCCTCGCCTCTTCCCCTCTTCCTCCTCTCTCCTGCGAGGTGCTGAAACGTCACTGCGCCGAAACGTCCGCGCGGTGCACAATGGGAAACCTCCCATAATGTACCGCGGTGACGTTTTTGCATGATGCCGAAACGTCGCCCTTGTCACGTCACGAGGCTGACGAGTGACGTCACGACGGTCCTGCACGGTGCATTATGGGACGTTTCTCATCATGCACCGAGCGGTTACGCCGTTGCCGCTCAAGCCGGAAACGGGCACCTAAGAGCTGCGCTCTAAAAGAGAGATGTGCACGTCTTAGTTTGTGTTTTGGTTTCCAACTGCTTTGTGAGGCTTTTTGTAATTTTACATGCTTTGTCTCTATCGCTACGATGCCGGAGGCTAATGGTAGGAATTCATTTGGGTATATACTCAGAAGTGCAAGCATAGGAAACCAAGAGGTGGCCGGGGGTGGTAAACTTGGGAATACCGCCACACCGCCGTTTGGAGTCACTCAACGTCCCCGACCCTGATCGCCCCAGCACTCGAAGATATGAGTCAACAGCAATTGTTCGGAAGATAGCAATCTTGAGGCGAGAAGTGCACCCCAAAAAGCCGGCACTAGGACTAGCTAGCGGCAGCGACCTCCATAAGCTCGCAGACTTGCTCAACATTTTGTGTGTCCAGACTACTGCGTCCGCAATATAATGGACCCGTGAAGAGGAAGGACTTTCTTTTATACCTGGAGCGTTTTAGGTGATATGGTGAGCACCATATCCAGGAGAACGGTGCGTGAACTTTAAAATGTTTTTCTTGGTTTTGCGTTTTGAGCATGCTTTCACTTTTAAAAGCCTATACCAGAGGTGGCCAGGCTGACCCTGCCTGAGAGCCGCAAACAAAACTACTAAACTGCCAAGAGGTGCCTGGAAGAGGAAAGGCAGAAAGCGGGGGGGGCACTTTTGTTTAGAGCAATAGTTTAAATTTGAACTACTTTAGATCTATCTGAGTCAAAAGCAGTTCAACTGCATGTAAGGTAGCAGTAGCACAAGACAACCAAACCTCAACCTGTTTGACAATTTAAACTGCATTGCATTTCTCTTCTCGAGGAAGTGCTCGTGTGACGGGGAGGGAGGCTGGGGGGGGGGGGGGGGGGGGGGGGGGGTATGTTTATAAGGGAGCTGTGAGCCGCATTTCAACATGAAAAAAGCGGCATGCAGCTCACGATCCCCAGCTTGGCCACCCCTGGGCTATATTTTTTTAGTTTATCTGCCCACACAACTCAAATGGTATATTTCTAGGCTGAAATTTAGTGGAGAATTCAGGAAAGTACTTGGTATACATTCTTTTACATTTCTTCATCACAAAAAAGCTAACTTTTGTTAAAGTCATATAAAAGGAAAATTAAGCCGATGGATCATTTCAGGAAATTGCAGGTTCAGGAGGTTCTGGTAGGAAAACATGTGACCAAGGTATGGCTAGCTCTATTGAGCTGCAGTAACCTAGGTTGGACTCCCCCAAAGTCACTTTTGTCCCTATTGTGGCTAATCTTTTTCTCCCCAAGCTCGCATAAGACTCTTCTTCCCTCTCCTTCCTAATCCGCACATTGTTTCATCCTCGGAAACCTCGAACGCCACTTTCTACCAGGTGGCAACAGTTATTTCTAAAATGGTGGATTTCAAAATCTGTGTTTCATGCTGAAGTACACACCTTACTAAACACTTCATAGATACAAAAAGAGACACAACTTTTTTTTTGTATATCAAAACAATAGTTTGTTTTCAATGGTGCTAGTTCTCAGCAGGTACCCCCCCCCCCCCCCCCCCCCACATTGATAAATGCTCGTAAGGGCCTTCGGGGATTTATAACAAAGCAGGCTGTAAGTTTGCACAAATACCTCCTTTTTGGATTATATTTGGCCAACCCTCCCAGGTTTGCACGGTGAACACACTGTGCATGTTTCATTTCAATCAATGAGGTACTTAAAAGGTAGACCTCAATAGGCCGGGCCTCCACTTAACAAGAAACATTCCTCGAGCTACATGACGAAAATCAGAAGAGCTTACCTTCTTCACTGCACAATACCTATTCTGCCCTCCCTCTAAGAGCAGCGAAGTGGCAGACGATCCAGCATAGTCCTTGGAATGCAGGCTTCGAGCTGTTGGAGCGGCAAGCATCTCCATGGTCTCTGTTAGGATAGACAGCACGAGAATGTCAGTGAGTATGGGTCAAAGCAGAGCCAGTTCGACTTAAAATAGATATCACTATTGTAACTCTGCAAAAGTGTAAATGCAGATGTTGGGAGAACAGCGATCTAGCTGACAGAGGGGAGTTTGACATAGGACAGTTGGTACATAGATAATAGCTAGACCGATCTCACCAGCCAGTTTGACTACGCCACCGCTGCCGCAACGCATCCAGGGAAATTTAGTCTTTCTGCACGTGTGACAACCCCACTGGAGCTCTGTGCGAGTGGTGGAGCACGAGACGGCACAAGCCCTCGCGTGCACGACCGTCTGCCTTCTGTGAACTAAAGTTATGGCGGCGTCACGCATGCGCCAAACGCTTAGTGAGATCGGTCAAATGAGTCTAATAATGAGTAAAGTATTTAAGTTCCTATTTTTAATGTGGTCTACTAACTTGGATTACCCATTACTTATCATTAACATTGTCCACGTAACAAAGACTGCCTTAAATTACTTTATTTATTCCACAATTTGAAATGATACAGTCACAAGGTTATTCACTGAACGAAATCCTTTACTCTCCTCAATGGATGATTTGTAAAGAAGACATACCTCACCCCTGAAGGTTATTGCCAGCTCCAAAGATGAAACCACCTTGTGATAAGAGACATCCGACCAGAACGAGACACTGTCGCCACTTGAAGATTTTATTTTTTTATCTCCAGCTAAATCCAGACCACCACATGACCAGTCAACCGACATGCGCTCTCACCACTCTCACTTCGAAGTAAGAGTGCCTTACAGTGCCACGAGTCAGAGGACAGCACAATCTGAACATCTGAGAGCACTCTGAAAGAACCAGTCGAATGGATTTAGGGCGCTAGACTTCGACCAATCAAATGGGCATAAGTTCTTCAGAGTGCTCCAAGAGGCTGAAAATCAACCAGCCGAATACACCACGAAAGTGACCGCAAGCAGAGCCTGAGAGCGTGACGTCTGTCTATTGCCCCTTTCCGCCCAGGAGCGCTCTGGATTGGAAAAAAAATACATCTTCACGAAGCAGTCAATTTGGAAAAAGAAAACCCACTCTGGTTTCCTTTCTCCGTTGTAGTTGACCAGGTCCCGAGGGGTGACCACAGCACTCTGTCCACTTATAAGATTATCTCTTGGCCTACCGGATTCGTTATTCAGTTCACAGAAGAATCGGTTGTAATGTGAACTGTAAGAGGAGTAAGGAGCGACTCAGGTTTTGTTTCGTCTTATTATTGTTTTTGTAAAAATGGTGTACGTAAAGGGACACCACTACTTTGTCTGTCCATCACTTCCTATCAATTTAACGCAACCGAAGGCCACTTACCGGTACGACTGAGCACTGGTCTCCTCCTCCTGCGTTTTGCAGTTGGCGCTTCTTTGAGTTCCAGCACCAGAAATGCGCCCTTTTTAAGTCGGGGCTTGGCCTTCTTATCTATAAGGTTGTCTGGGAAAGAGTAAAGCTATACGCACTCTGGATTGCACTTCGGACGGAAATGGCTATACGCACTCCGCTAAACTCGTGTAAAACAAATGGTCACAATGAGTTTTCTGACCGGTGGCATAGCGTAGGGGTTAAGGTGTCCACTTTATACGCAAGTGGATGCAGGTTCGACCCGCATGGGCCTACCTTTTTGTTTTCTTTTTTTCTCGA
This sequence comes from Ixodes scapularis, assembly GCF_016920785.2. Classification (NCBI taxonomy): domain Eukaryota; kingdom Metazoa; phylum Arthropoda; class Arachnida; order Ixodida; family Ixodidae; genus Ixodes; species Ixodes scapularis. The sequence goes on from NW_024609879.1 coordinate 83,941,461, forward strand.
ACATTTTGTTTTGTTGAGGCATTTGGCGATATTTACAACTTTTTTTTTTTTTTTTTTCGATGAACACCAAAAAAAGCGAATGTTGTCGATGAAACTTCGCAGAACTAAATGGTATGGGACTCCCTTTCTGGAGCTGCGATCGGGGACAGCGGGGCTTGGGTTGCCGGCTGGACGCCGCGAAGCGGCGTGTACTGGTTAAGTTTTGTAATTAGCAGCCACATACTGTTGCCGCGAAGCGGCGTGAATGCAGGCGGGGGGCTGTGTTAACGAGCTCCCCAGTGATACACGCACCATTCGAAAAGGGTGGCCCAAGCGGCATGAGCTCTTCGCGGAGTGTATAGCCATTTCCGTCCGAAGTGCACTCCGGAGTGCGTATAGCTTTACTCCTGGGGAGTTGTCTAGAGCACACCATGGTGGAATCGTAGCTATCAGAGCGATGCCCTACCAATTAGGGTGACCACCCGTCCAGCAACTTGCGGGACTGTCCCGCTTTGAGGGCTCGTGTCCGGCGTCCCGCAAGAAATTCCGAAATCTTCAAAATGTCCCGCATTTCACATTGTCGTAACATTCACTGCGTAAATTATGGCGCTTCCGAACAATGGGCAACGGGGAACCGCGGAGGTCGCTGATAAATGTGTGAATCTCGATGGTATGTCATTTTCTTGCCAAGCACTGCGGGAAGCAACCGTCGTTCTTGCAGACTCTGACGCGCATGCGCCGTTGTGCCTTTCCCCTTGATGGCAAAATATTGCAAGAGAAAATTGCTAGCCAAAAGCTGAAAAACAAACTATTGTAATTAGTTTCAAATCATACTGTATCATGCAAAAGGGTTGTTGTGGAAAGCTTTTTTTTTTAGTGAAGACGGCCACACAAGGCAAAAAACATGCAACTCACGACGGTAAAAAAAACAACATAAGGTTTTATTTTTGAGTGGGAGCATGTTAATATATGAGTAAATATCGACAGGAAACAATAAGCCAGAAAATAGTTACTGTTTTTTATTTCCTTTTAATGAATTGGGGTCTGGTGCAGTCGATCTTTATGTTTTCAACATAGATACTTTTAATAAGATATTTACCATTACAAATAAACAAAAATACATCACTGTGAGTGAAACTTATCTTAGTTTAATTGCCGCGTACAATTTGCAGATGTATAATACGCTTTCGGACAGCACAGGATTTTGGGGTGTGCGCGGTGGTAAATTCCTCCTTCTAAACGAAACAGTTCTTAATTCAGCAACAAAAGTTTATTGGCCATAAAATCAAAACAGCCTCCGAGGATCCGAAGTCTCAAAATGAGATACGGTATCAAAATGTCTCCGAAACCAGAAATATTTCATTGGGAACATGACTACAATCTTTAAATCTATTTCATAAAGAAACTGTTAGAGACTTATACCAGTTGTTAGAGAACACCATTCCACACTTGTGACTCAAAATAAAATACATTCACAGATAAGGCTTCAGCTGCAATCATATATATTTCGCTCAAAAGTCAAACTGAAAAATTTGTTGCGAATTTGCAGGAGGGATATCTTAGCATCTAGGGCAGATATAAATACAACTTTTTCTGAAACACGAAGCTTAATGTGTGAAGCATACAATGTTGAGAGCAGATTTCTTAATATAGGTTTAAGAGTTTTTAACTTATCTTTTATTTTATTACTCGTTAGTCACACATTGAGCACTGAACTTCAATGAGTGATAACATCACTAACAATGGGTTAATCTTAAAAGTGCTTCCAACATTGTATTATCTACACTTAGTAGTATCTAGCTATGTGTTAAAGAGGATATTTTGTTGAGTAATTTTTTGTTTCCTATTGTTCCTCCAAACAAAAGCAGGTGAGTTTTAATTATATTGAGGACAATTCTACTGACTGAGAAAATGAGCAGATATTTGGAATGAGCACGAAGAGCTGAATAAGCTTGTGCAGTTTCATTCGAGTTAGTCATAAACAATAATAAAAAAAATCTCGAAGACTTCCTTAAAGGGGCACTGACACCCCAAAGGTCGTATTTATTTTTATTGTCTAAAACGATGCAAGTTGCAGTCATAGACACGCAAAAAAAAACCGCATCGCGAAAAAACATTTTCTCGCGCGCACGCGCGCCTTTTTATTTTTGGCGTTTGATTTTCCCGCCTCTCGCCTCCTCGGTTCTTTTGATCGGTGACGTCATGAATCATGAAATTTAGAAGCTTTGTAGGCGACATCTCTATAACATTTAATTACGGCAATCCTAAAACATGTTTTTTAACGCAATTGCGAACGCACTACGGTCCTTCTTTTTGAAATACCAAAAATCGGGAGTTCGTTGTGGTGCCGTCTTCTGGATTTGTATCCTCCAACGGAAAACAGGCGACACCGCTCAAAACCGGTCCGCGGCTACGCCGCCGCTCACTCCTTTCCTCCTCGCTTTGGGTCGAAAATGGCAACAGCAGGGAGTGGTGAAAGAAAGTCGACTCTCAGGTCTCCGCAATTTTTGACGTCAAGGCACCGGCGCCGATCGCGCGGGAACTTCTAATTCGGCATTTGGAAATTGTTTTTTTACTCCACAAATACTGAATTCCCAAATTTCAAATTCTGAGGGTAATGTCCCGGCATCGTTTTCAATCGTTTCGGATAATAAAAAAAAAATATGATTTTGATGTGTCAGTGCCCCTTTAAAGTTTATTCGCTTCAAAGTGGCTTTATATGTCATCAAACAAAAATTATACTGAAGAGAAAAGCTGCTAAACTGTATTAAACAAAAAAATGCTATATAGCAGTACTGTAGCTGTTGCCTAATTGTAACTGATAATGTTTAGAGCTGATAAATGTGTCTCTATTTCTCAATTTCATCTGAACGGACAACAGACATCAGTTAAGCGCCCGATGAAACATGAAAAAATTCTTCCATAACACCAGATATTGAATGAAGCACATCCTCACTTGTGCACTTTTTTCCGATGTCTACTTAAATGGCCCCACCGTTTAAAGATGTTCTCACAGGCTTCACACTTGAAAGGCAGCTCCCCACTGTGGGTCCTCTTATGTTGCAACAAGTTAGGTATGCTTGAAAATTCTTTCTCACAGGAGCCACACTGGTACAGTTTCTCGCTTGTATGAACTCTTTTGTGAATTGTCAGGCACTCGTTTCTGGCGAACGCCTTCTGGCAAACCTCGCAACGGAATGGTTTCTCCCCCGTGTGGGTCCTCATGTGAATGCATAAGGCACCATTTCTAGCAAACACTCTCTCGCAGACAGAGCAGTAGAAAGGCTTTTCTTTTGTGTGTGACATTTCGTGCTTGGTGACATGAGAAAGACGACGACTGGAGTAAGGGCAGAACTCGCAGTTGTACATGCCCTCATATCGTGGCCGCGTAGTGGGTTGCGACTCAACCAGTTTGTTTGTTGGGGAAGAGGAGTCGCCATCGCTGTCCCCATCGTCCTGGAAGGCTGCTTCGGCCGGCACTGTTGGAGATCAGAGAAACAAGACAAGGAAAGTCCAAGACAACGAAAGTCCAATGTCAAGGTGCAAAAATTAGACAAGCTTGTCAAGTCTGTACTTCCTTCAGCACAAAGCAGCACACACAAAACGGGCATCTCGACACCTGTTCGTTTCAGAACAGAAAATAAACTTGGCAAAGAGCAATTTAAGTATAAAGAAAGGCTGTTATTACATTCATGTGAAATCACACTTTAAGTTGATAAAAAATTGATAAGCTTAGTCCATTCATGCAGAAAATGTTTGTGTGTACTTTATACTTCATTGAAGCAGCTCATTTCAAATCTTAATAGACGTAAGCAACAATAAGCAAGGCTAACTTCTGGGTTTCGGAATTGCTATGACACATATGGCTGCAGTGAATGCTATGCTACTGTGGAGGTACCATGTAGTGACGTCTGCTCATCGTAATACAGTTCTACAAAATGTCACTTTAAATCTATGAAAAAACACGCTACTCAAGTATGCCAGCATTACTTCCAGTGCAAAAATGCAATTTACAAACCAATTGCTGACATCTTCTAGCCTCAAGCAAAAGACAAGAGCATGCATTGCAAGACAATCACATCACACTTCTTTTGCTCTGAAAAATGGCGTTGTGGTGAATGAAATCTGGTAGGTCAACTGCTTGTCCTCATCTAAATAACTGAGATCCATTCTATGCTACGAGACACTCATTTCGATGATGCTGGACTGGTATAAGAACACTGCACGGAAAATGCATGATCCCAAAAGGTGAGTTGGACAGTGGGAAGAAGCCTCTCTGCAAATCAACAATGGGCCATTTGCCAGATCTTGCGATGGTTGCCAGCATCCAGCTGCAAGGTTCAGAAGAGAATAAATTGCAAATATACCATCACTCGATTGAGGCAAGCATTTGATCACATTTTAACATTCCAAGCATGACACTGTCATGAACACCCAAGGCATATGGTAGCAAACAAAAGTGGTAACAGGGGCACCCACAAAAAACAGTCACAAGTAACACAAACAGGAGCAGTCTTCATACAGCCCGTCTCTGTACATGTCATGGCACTGACGGTACATATGCTAAGAACTTTTAGAGCGCAGCTCTTAGGCACCCGTTTCCAAGTTGAGCGGCGTCGCCGTCGGCGTAACCGCACTTTGCATTTTGAGACGCTTCTCATAATGATGCCACACGGGACGTCACGACGGTAAAATTTTCCCGCTAAATTTAGCAGAAAATATTTCCCACTAAATTTAGCAGAAAAAATTTCCCGAATATAGCGGAAAATTTTCACTGCAAAATTTAGCAGGAAAATTTCCCCGCTAAATTTAGCGGAAAAATTTCCCCGCAATATTTAGTGGAAAAAATTATCCACAAACTTTAGTGTGAAACTTTCCCCGCTAAATTTAGCGAAAACAATTTCACGCTATATTTAGCGGAAAAATTTCCCTGCTAATTAAGATAAAAAAATTTCCTCCTAAACTTAGCAGAAAAATTTTTTCACGCTAAATCTAGTGGAACGAATTCCGCGCTAAATTTAGCAGGAATATTTCCCTGCCAAGTTTAGCGGAAAACATTTCCCGGAATATTTAGCGGAAATAATTCCCCGCTAAATTTAGCAGAAAAATTCACCGCTACATCTAGTGTAAAAATTTCCCCCGCAATATTTAGAAGAAAAAATTCTCTGCTAATTTTAGCGAAACATTTCCCCGCTAAATTTAGTGGGAAAATTTCCCGACTGAATTTAGCAAGATATTTTCTCCGTAAATTTAACAGAAAAATTTCCTGGCAAATTTAGTGTGAAAATCTTTCCGCTAAATTTAGGGAAAATTTTTGCTAAATAGGAGGGGGGCAGGAGAGGAGAGTATGGAGCAGGAGGAGGGGCATATCCTCCCCTCCTCCTCCTCAAGATCAGTGCTCCAATTCGGCGTTACGGAGAACTGTAAACGTTTTTCTTTTTTTTTTTACCATATGTCATACTTTTTTCATGAACACATTTATAGCAGCTTTCTTCATTTCGCTGAATTTTCTAGGAAAAGCTACAGTTGAGAATGTATTAGAGTTTGGCACATGAACACAAACATTTCACTTTAAAAAAAAAAAAGCATGAAATTGACTGCTTATATTTAAGCATTTTAAAAACCCCGAGCTCACGGGGAAACTGAGCTTCTGTAACACCTTCAGGTAAGGCATTTTAACATGTATCTAAAAAGAAAGACCTACAATGATAAGGATATTGCAGAAAATAATCTCTGGAATGAAAACACTTTGACATGTATCTAAAAAAACTGCCTTACAATGAGAGGAACTTCGCAGAAAAATATTTCTGGTATCAAAAATTTACTCTGCGTTTCCAAGTCTTCAAAAACGGCCAAGCAATGTTCTCTGGAGCGACACTGCACTCACATCTGGGCTGTAATACACCCTTTTACAAAGAAGTGCACACCCTCATGGAGTATACATGAAGAATGCATGGAACGTTGAGGCGAGCGTTTGCAAAAGGGGCCATTTCAACAGATTTGTTTATAAAAAAATAATAAAACAGTCTTGGTCTCTTCTGTCCCATGAACCACTTCATTGGCCGTGCTTCTGCCAAGTGAAAAATTTTATATTAAGAACATGAAGAGCTTTGAAAGGAACACCATAGCCTTGCTTACTTTTCACAAGATGAATTATGAAAACATTTATCGAATACTGCTGCCAGATATATAACCCCAAAGTTTATTAAGAGCTAAAAGACACATGGAGATGCTTGAATTCAGTAAAAATGGCGTCTCCAAATACTACAATTGTAATGTCCAGAGGGGTGTCCCACCTTCCAAAGATAGCTCACACCTATATTCGGTGTGATTGGCTATTTTCTTCAGAAACACTGCAAGATAGCCCACTTCCAGTAATTGCAGGGCACTGGCCAATGGTGACCTTAGAAGAAACAGTGCTACTTAACCACGGCGGGATATAAGCGAACATTGCTGACTGGGGAGGACAGTCGTCTTTGGTTCATCCTGCAGCCACAAGTTTCAAGGGTCACCACATCAAAAAGAACGTAGCATTTCTTCAACTTTGGTTTTATGGCACACCAAAATTAAGCCCACCCCTTATTTTTTATCTAATTTGCTATCGATTTCTGGTGGGCTCGACCTCTGAGGATATTAAAACAGATAGGTTTCCCTCAAGGCTGGCACCTCCTTCTATCCAAACATAGATCAGCTCACATGATCCCTTTTCCACGGGTCTAACACTGGTACCGCCCTTTCCCTCGTGAATTATTCCGAGATTCATCAAGTTGGCTGAATGCTCGACTGCTCACCCAGAAGTACTGCACTTTAACATATTATTTCCTCCAAACGCATCCTTTCGTGTCTGGTGATGCAAACACTGTCACAATAGGAGTAAAGAAAAAAATGGCATATGCGTTTGTCCTCTTGCTGCTGGGGAGACCTTCACTAGCCCTTCTCCCTTCTGCCCGTGGTGCCTGGGGTGGGTCCTGCTGGGAACATGCGGAACATCAGGTTGAATCTGGAGGCACTGATGTCGTAACATGTTCCAATATGCATCATGCGCTATTGTAAAAATAAACAATTACATTTTCAGCACTTGCATGACATTCATCACACATCTTCTTGCAATGGCTATTATAGAGAACTATATAAAGTATTAAAACTCCAAACTTCTTTCAAAGAAGTTCTGTTTCTATTCTTTCAGAAGTTCTGTTTCCGTCCCCATCCTCAATGTTTCATCCTTTCATGTATTCGTATCTATTCACCAGCACACTCGTTTTAAATTATTACTGCCCTCTGCTCACATCCTTGGACAAAGCCTTAGAGCATGCACATGATGTGGGTACGGACGTAGCCACTCACATGCTGTACTGGCTGAAGGCCAAACACAAGGGCTCCACTGCTGATGTCAGTCCCAAAATCCCCCAAAAGCAAATCGGGAGAGGAGAACAATGCGAGGAGGCAAGGAGATTAGTCATACTGTTTGCTTGGTTCATGTCCCCGTAGGAAACGTATGCGTACGCCAAAACGCTCGCGCCTTTTGAGGTGTATTCGCTGTGCACACCAGATGCTGTGCCCTGCATGGAAAGTCTTTTAGTTGTGAAGCCAGTGTAGGCTCAGGGAGGGTCCTAATTACTAATGAAATGGTGCAAGCAGGTGCTTGCATTTATTGCCTAGCACTGGTGACAGCACCTGATAGCAAATGAAACCCAATTTTTTGCTTTTAATAAAGGAATGACGGATTGCAGGAATCTTTGTGGGAATTTGACACTTTAATTGGTGACAAAATAAAGTTTGAGAACAGCGTTATTTGAATAAAAAGATAAAACCAAAGCAAATTTTATTTTTGAGCCAACACTCACCAAGACCTAGTGTTCATCAAATGTCAGTTCATTAATAGCGAGTTCGTTTCACACGGATGAAAACATGTTGGTAAAGCCATTGAGGATAACCGATTCTTTCGCACTTGTTGATGCGGACGTTCCCGTTGTTGCTCCTTCCACAGATGCTGCGATCGTAGACCTTGCATGCAGCCAGTGTATACATAAAGTGACAACAGAGAAGCACCTCGGGAAACGCCAGTGAGTGCGGAGACAGGAAACATCCAACGGCTGCTTTGAAACCAAATGGACAGCAGCGGCGGTGACAGTTTTCTTGAGATGCCTGGAGCAGGTTAAGGAGAACTGATGCCCAAAAAAAAATTATCGACAAGCTCCATTAAAAAAAATTTCCTTACTCAGTAAAGCTGCCGCGAGATGCTCATAAGCAAGGTTTGTTTGACTAAATATATGATCCATGTTCCGCAGTATTCCCATTCACCTTCAAGGCTGCCGGCACTGTTTTTTGGTTCTATCACTTTTATCAAATAACCGCTTATATCAAATTTTTCACCATCCTGTTGACTTCGTTATAACTAGGGTTCCGCGCTGTCGGTTTCTATTTTTTCAAAATTCGGCTTACTTTTTTCAATGCTTATTTTAAAATTCAATTTTCGTTTTTTTTTTGGGGGGGGCGTATATTCATGTTTTTAAAAGTTTATCAACTTTTTTCGGTTAATATAAAATAAACACCAACGGACAATGGATCAGATGATCCTTGTAGCTCTGATATTTGTGATCACTCAAAGAATAATGGCACAAAGATATCGAAAAAGAAATGGACACTCTATTTGGCAAATGTGAGCAACTGTAAAAGAATCAAGAAAACTACAAACAAGTCAGATATGAAACCTATGCCCAAAAACCATGGAACTTCACCTTCTATATATCAGGATTACGTGAACTTATTATAGAACACACACACATGTACTTTCCCAGGTTCTCCTCATTGATCCGCACTCTTTCTCTCCTGTTAAGGGGGGACGCGGGCTTTAAAAACCAAAAATCGCGAAAAAGTCGATTTTTAGAAAACCTTATTTTTCGGTTGTATATCTCATAAACTACCTTCTCTGTAATTATCAGCACCAAATACAACGGGGAAATATTTAAAAACAATTATTTACGAGGCCTGGGTAGCATCCAAGTGACGGTCAAACTTCAAAATCAACCCCAACTTCGCACGCTCGCCATTTTCGACGCGTTAGGCCGACAACCGCCATCTTAGTCTTGTTTTGAACGTGAATTTTTTCTCTTTTCTTTTGCCAGCTCCCAAAATGGCGTCGGCCGCGTGGTTACGGCGTGTTCGCCGTTCTTCCATGTCGCAATCGCAAGAACGCAATCAGACAGAGCGCGCCCTCGAGGAGCGTGCGGTGAGGTGTGCGACTGCTATTGGCTGGGACGCGAATTCTCCGCGCACGGAACGCTCTCCTCTTCGTCCGTTTCTCCTGCTGTTGCTGCTCGCGTCGTCTGCTTTTGGTAGTGGTCTGCTTGCACGCGCTCTTGCTTTGTCAGCTCCGCTTTGTTTTTCGCCATCTTTACGATCGTTTTCCAAACTTTCTTTGAGTAGTTTCGTGTAGCGTGCCCGTCTGTTTCGTGGTCGCACACAATGCGGGGTTCGAAGTACAAGACGGTGCGCGCGTTTGGCGCGCAGAAGCGGTCCATGAAGTTAGTGCGGATGGCGAAGTTGGAAGTTTCTGCACGGCGTGCCGTCAATGATGATTGCGTCAACACTTCCAGTGATGGATTTTCTGTGCCATCGGCTGTCGTCGAGGAAGAACGCAAAGCCTCGCTCACGCCTGGAGTACCGAGCATGCCGACCGTTGTGGTGCCTCCCGAGATCGCGGGTCCCAGCGCCCGTCTTCCGCCTGCCGCGACAAGTGGGAGCGCGTCTTCCAGCACCCATCTGCGGACGCATTTCCTGACACGTGAGGAGATCGAAGCAGAAGCTAGGCATCGTGATACCGTTCAAGCCGAACTTGGAGCTATGCCAGCAACCCAGAGGAAGTTTGAAGCCATGCTGCCCAATCCCACGCCTGCCTCTGCTACAAGCCAAGGTGGGAGGTTCTGCCTTGTTCAGATTGACGTTTTGAGCAACCTGCTCTGCTGCACAGTGTGCAAGCATTGCTCGGGGACTAGATTGACTGTCCAAGAAGGCACCAAACTCAGACTGGCAGCAAAACTCGAGGTCATATGCCCCCATTGCGGCCTTATTGCAAGTTCCTGGACTTTGCCACGCCAGCAAGACTCGAGGGCCTTCGAAGTCAACATCCGCTCCATCATGGCAATCAAGCAGATAAGAAACGGGCAGACAGCTCTCAATGACTTTTGGGCAGCTATGAACGTCTCCCACAGAGGTCTCCACCACAAAACGTTCCAGGAGCACCTGAAGAAGACCTTCAGGGAGCCAGAGGCCCTGTGCGTGGAAAAGTTTTATGCAGAGTCGACCGTCGCGGTGAAGACAGCCTGTAAGAAGATGGACCTGGGGTTCTGCAAGGATATCACCGTGGAGTATGACGGCACATGGCACAAGAGAGGGCAGGGCACACATCTCACATTGTAGTCGGATCAGTCATAGAATACCACACAGGCCTCATCTTGGACGCCGTGGTTTTATCCAACCTGTGCCTTGAGTGCCAAACAGGACCCAAGCCTGGAGATCAAGGGTATGACAGCTGGCACATGCATCATGCCTGCCAGAAAAACACGGACGCCAAATCTGGGAGGATGGAGGTCGAGGCGGCCCTGACCCTCTTCAAGCGCTCTATCTCCAAGCATGACCTGCGGTATACAGCACTTGTCTCCGACGAAGACAGCAGGACCTTCTCTGCCCTTACAGAAGAGAACGTCTACGGGCTAGTCCCCATAGTGAAGGAAGAGTGTTTGAACCATGTTCAGAAGAGGATGGGAACGGCACTGTGCAACCTTGTCCAGAAGAGCGACAAGCCGTTGAGCGCTAAGGGCAAGTTGACGAAGGCCCTCATCGACAAGCTTACCGACTACTATGGCTGGGCCCTCCGAAACAACTCCAAGGACGTGGCAGCGATGCAGCGTGCTGCTATGGCCACCCACCATCATGTCACGACGACTGACCAGGAGCATCACCATGAACTCTGCACGGAGGGAGCTCAATCGTGGTGCCGTCATAGACTTGCCGAGGCAAAAGGTGAGCCACAGCCCCAGCACAAGCATAAACTCCCAGCCTACGTCGCTGCAGCTATGCTGCCCGTCTACCAACGCCTGTCGCAGGTTTCTCTGCTTCAACGCTGCTTGGGAGCAAAGACTCAGAATGCATCTGAGTCTTTCCACTCTGTCCTGTGGTCTTTAAAGCCTAAGGAACAGCATGCATCGCTGATCGCTGTCGAAACTGCACTGCATGAAGCGGTGTTGAGGTTCAACGGCGGCTGCTACAAGGCAACTGCAGAAATATCGGTTGCAGTGGGACTTCAGCCGGCTCATCTAGCCCTCCAACGAGCTGCTGAGAAAGATGCCCTACATCTGCACAAGGCCAGCAAACAACATCAAGAGAAGTTGGAAAGGCGGAACAAGAAGAAAGTGCGCAAGAACACTTCTGACCATTCTGCAGGGTCATTCTAAAGCTGAAAATCTGTGTGCAACTTTCAAGTGCTGTTTTCTCAAAATGGATTTTTTCACTGCCATGTCTGCTCGTCCCAGCGATATCTCCGGAACTGATGAATGGATATTTGTGCTATCTTTTTTATTCTGTTCTTTAATAACTTTGTGAGGGCATAACAGAGCCCTTTTTTTAGAAAACTGTGCTAGAAATTTATAATAAAAAAATTAAATTTGATGAATGTGGGTTTCATTGACTACACAAAATTCAAAGTTGCGTTAAAATTTTTCAACAAGGAAATTAAAAAAAAAAGGGCTCTGTTATGCCCTGGGGAACCTATCCAGAGGTCATCATAACAAGTTTTACGCCACTACTACCTTTTTCAAATGCTCCAGATCTGGGATAAGGAATGCATATGGACGATTTTGATAAATATTTGTAACTTGAGAAATAATATGCACAGCTCCATGAAACTTTGCAGTTACTCTTACGTCTGTGCTATAAACACACCCTGTACATTTCATCCAGATATCTCTAGAAATAAGAAAGTTCATATTTATTCCCCACCTCCTCCCTTAATATGACCCTGAGCTTCGAGAATGCCCTCTCAATGCTAACACCGGCAGGCTGAGGACATGAAGTGCTGCCTGAGCCTAAATCGGCCAATCAACCAATCGTGACCGCCAAAAGTGACGCTTTGAAGCACAACACAACGTGCAGAGCCTGCATCAAGTCAGTCTTCCTTACAACGAGTTTGAAAACAAGCTTGTACATGGCAAAGTCAAGGAGCCTTTCGGACTTCATGTTCGATCGATGATGCGCACATTAAATCAAAACGTCGTGATGTCATCCGTGTATCCCATACATTCGGACACGTTTTGATAGACTCTTACGTTCCACTTTTTCGCCACGGCTCTGCGGCACAACTGGAAGGGCAAAGTGACCTTTTTCGGTTAAAACCGAATTTACGAAAATGAATTCGGCATACTTTTATCGGTTTAAACCGAAAGCTCCGAGTGTATACACATTCACAACCGCAACCCCGACTTCCGCCCACACTTTGTCGTAAGGAGAGGCATGGCCTAAATATCACAAATTAAACAAACATGATTTTGAATATTATTGTCATCATCTTCCATAACTCACAAAGAATGTCTTTGAGAAAGTTTTTTTTTTTTCATGTGCATAGTATTTACTGACCAAATATTTTCAATGTGCTGGTGGCCGCAGGCACTGGCCAGAGACATGTGCAGACCTGAGACTTTGCAACCTCCTTCAAGTACAATGCACTTGAAGCACTTGTTTACAGTGTTGCAACTCACCCTCAAAACTCCTCTTCTAGCCTCAATAACGCGCTCCAACGTGAATTATCATACCAAAGTTCTTTCCTTACTTCCTTTTTACGTCCCCTATATATAGTTAAAGCTGATTTTCCCAGCATTATTTCTTCCCACAATTTTCTTCCGGCTTCTTTCACTTCTTTTTCCACTAAGGTAGTCCAATCTGACCCAGCCTCAGTTTTTGGGTTCAGTCTGTCCACAGTGTCCAGACCTTTTATACATAGATGTTTACCAGGGACGTAACCAAGGGGTTACGCCCCTCTGGCTAATGGTCGGAAGTCGTTCATGTGTGGTACTTGGAAGTGCAAGTATGGGAAATAAAGAGGAGTTGGGGGTCGTCAACATGGGGGGAAAAGCGCCACACCACCGCTTGGAGTCACTCAACGTCCCCGACTCCCATCGCACCGGCGCTCGGTAATACGGACAACACGGGCCCATAGGAGCTTGTGTATTCTTTGCCAGTCACTGATATCCCGAGAAAGGATGAGTTGACAGCAATTGAGCGGAAGGTAGAAATGTTGAGGTGAGAACTGCGACCCCGAAAAGTCAGCGCCAGGCCTAGCTCACAGCAGCGACCTCGATGAGCTCGCAGGATTGCCCAACATTTTGTGCGTCCAGACTTTGGCGAAAGCTCTACAGCACCTGCAATGTGACGGACCGTGAAGAGGAAGGACTTTCTTCTGTACCTAGAGCGTTTTAGGTGAGTTTAGGCCTCGTGCCGGCTCTGGTGTACATAAACATTATATCAATCATTGACGCAGGTGTCCATATACATCTTTCTGTCCACAATAGCATCATTTTTAAAGAAATAAATTCGAGCTCAGATCAGTTATTGTTTGATCAGTTTGCAGTCCGTTGTATCATTGTGTGATACCTGGAAAATGAAGCTTAATTCTGCAAAATCAACATTCTTACGTATTACAAAAAAAAAAAAAACCTTTGAATACATTTTTAAGATCACGGACACCCCGGTTACTGTGGAGCGGGAATGTAAACATCTTGGCATAACTAAATCGGACACACTTTCATGGTCTCCTCACATCAAACATATTTGTGCCTCGGAATCCAGGAAGTTGGGTTACATTAAAAGAAAGTTGAAAGACGTACCGATTCAGCTTAAAAACCGACGACCAGTTCGCGCTTTTCAGTTTTCCCTCACTTCCTCCTCTCCCCCTTCTACCCTGTCTACCGTTGCCTGTTTCTCCTCCCCCACGGTGAGGAGGACCTTCTGTAGGGTGACCACCTTCCTGCAAGCGAAATGCGGGACAGCGGGGCAGTGGGGGCGGGAGGTGGGGGTTAGAGGAAATTTATTACCACCCACACCACGAACCGAGGCTCTGTTAAAACATTTAATATCCTGTGCTGTTTATACACCTTCTAATTGTATTGCAGGCTCAGCAATGTTACTCCAGTGATATTCTTTTTTTTATGCCAAATGTGTTATTAAATGTGTCGAAATCTAAAACACAAAAATCAACTGAAGCAGAACTCAATGCATCAAATGGCAATAAGAAACCGTAAATAATTTTCTGGTTATTGTTTTTTTGTCAACACTTACTTTTATCAACATGGTGCTACACTCTAAAAAAAGCCAGTGCGTCTACTTTTCCGCACAACACTCGGAGAGTCCACCACCGCGAGTTACGGAGGCAGCTCAACGAATGACAACGCCGAAACATATGTTTAGACCGAAAAACGCAGTCTGAGTTTTGACATTAAGCAATGCAAAACGTCACGCTTGCATTGTGTTATGTCACAACTCAAACTGCGTCTTTTTTGTATAAACATATCTTTCGGCGTCGTCATTCGTTGAGCTGCCTCCGTAACTCACGGTGATTGGCCCGACGTGTGTTGTGCGTGAACGTAGACGCACGGGCTTTTTTTAGAGTGTACACACATTCTTAACAGTACATTCTTTTTCAACCCTTATGAGTTGCAGGCTTTTTGCCTTGTGTAGCTGTCTTCACGAAAAAAAAAAAAAGAAATCCACGGCAAACCTTTTGCTGTGCACAGCGATATGAAAATAATTACAGTATCTTATATTTAAAATTTTCCTTACAATATTTTGCCACCAAAGGGAGAGGCGCAACAGAGCAAGCACGTCACTCTACCGCAAGAACGACGGTCGCTTCCCCCAATTCTTGGATAGAAAATGGCGTATTCGTGCGATTCACACAATTACCAGCGACCTCCACGCTTCCCCATGCCCCGTTGTTTGGCAACACCATGAGTTGCAGAGTGAATTTTACGACAGTATGAAATGCGGGACATTTTGAAGATTTGGAAATTTCTGGCGGGATGCGGGACATGAGCCCTCAATGCGGAACAGTCCCGCGAGTCGCGGGACGGGTGGTCACCCTAACCTTCTGCCTTGTAGAATCTCGTGCCTGGTCGTCAGCCTTTAAACCGCGTGGTTTTTATTCATTATTCAGATCTTAGTTGGAGTATGCAAATATTGTTTGGGATCCATTCACTCACAGACATTCGGAAGTTGGAGACGGTGCAACGTCGAGTGGTTCAGTTTATTTACAGAAAATATAAAAGGCTGGATTCACCGTATCAACTCACACAAGCTAACGGAATACACTCCCTTCAAACCAGAAGGAAACTTGCACGGTTAAAATTATTGTTTTGTCTCCAACAAGGACAGACTCGCATAGACCCCTTGCAATATATTTCACCTTTAGCTTCAAGAACTATGAGGCACAGACATCACTTTTTACAAACACCTATTTTTGCATGTACTAAAACGTTATCTTTTTCCCCTGCAGTATCACCAACTGCAATGGCTTACCTCTCGAACTACTTATCGACACCAACTTTGTACAAGGTCTCAAACATATTGATAATTAGCATGTTTGCTTTGTACATTGCTGCATGTTCATCCTTTTAGCATGGGCATTAAGATTGTATAAACCTCTATACTACATCTGGATAGGGCATCTTGTATTAGTGCATGATTGCACTACATGCTGCTTGGTGGTTGCTGTTCTCCCCCCCCCCCCCCCCCCCCACCCCTTTATACATATATATTATGTAAATTTGCTAGCTGATTGTTGTAAACCTTTTAATGTTGTGTTATTTGTTTGCCGATTTATATGTTAACATATATGTTGCACTCCACTCCTACTTAAGCCTTCAATGGTCTGTAGTATCCTCTAGATAAAAAAATAATAATAAAGTGAGCACCATATCCAGAGGAACAGTGTGTGAACTCTAAAATGATTTTCTTGGTTTCGCGTTTTAAGCATGTTTTCGTTTTTAAAAGCCTATATGTTTTTAGGTTCTCTGCCCACACAACTGAAATGGTATATTTCTAGGGTGGAATTTAGTGGAGAATTCACTAAGGTACTTGGTTTTCATCCCTTTTCATTTCTTTATCACAAAATTGTAAACTTTAGTGAAAGTCATATAAAAGAGAAATTAAGCCGATGGACCATTTGAGGAAATTGCAGGTTCAGGAGGTTTTGGTATGAAAATATCCGACCAAGATCCGGCTGGCTATAAGAGCCGCAGTAACCAAGATTGGACTCCCCGAAAGTCTCTTTTGTTCCTACTGTGGCTTATCTTTTTTTCCCAAGCTCGCCCTAAGACGATTCTTTTCTCTCCTTCCTAGTCCGCACATTGTTTCATCCTCAGAAACCTCGGACCCTGTTTTCTGCCAGGTGTCGACAGTTATTTCTAAAATGGTGGATTTATAAATCTGTGTTTTCATGCTGAAGTACACACTTTACTTTGTTCACCCCTTACCCAACATTTCATAGATACAAAAAAGAAAACTTTTTTTTGTATATCAAAATGATAGTTTTTTTTTTTCAATGGTGCTACTCATTGTCTTCCTTTTATAACAAGGCAGGCTGTAAGTTTGCACAAATACACACTTTTTGGCTGAGATTTCGCCAACCCTCTCAAGTTTGCGTGGTTTACATACTATGCATGTTCCATATCAATCAGTGAAGTACCTAAAAAGTACACCTCAATAAACCGGGTCTCCCCTTAACAAGGAACATTCCTGGAGCTACGTGGCGGAAGTCAGAAGAGCTTACCTTCATTCACTGCACAACTCTTTATTTTGCACTCCCTCTAAGAGCAGCAAAGTGGAAGACGATCCAGCGTAGCCCCTGGAGTGCAGGCTTTCACCTGTTGGAGCAGCAAGCATCTCCATAAGCTCTGTTGGAAGAGACAGCACGGGAATGTCACAATGAGCATGGTTCAAAGCAGGGCCAGTTTGACTGTTAAAAGAGATATCGCCATTGTCACTCTGGGCTGATGATGCATATTTAGTACATGCGTAAGTACCCTCAGCAAAAAACAAAATATGGGTCTAAAGACGCGGAAGGCTCTACATTGTATAACTCAGATGTGCTGTGGTACCAGGCTGACAAGTAAGCAAGGGCCATCAACAAGTTATCTTAAAAGTCAGATCATTGATTAACACCCTAGCTGTCACAACCCAAGCAGCACGGATTTCGGCCAAGCATAGGCCGATGGGTGATGTTCGCCATGTCCGCCAGTTGGTAGAGCGCTCCATTGGAAATGGAGAGGTCCCTGGTTCGATACCAGGACCTGGCAGATTTTTTCGGTCGCACACCAGTCACCTGGCTGTGTTTGGACATTTCTGATTGTCCTTTGTCTCCCTTGTTCCCCTTCTCTAGGTATTAGTTTCGTCATGTTGGCGCGCTTTTGATGCTGCAATATTGGTCCCATTAACTCGTAGCGTCGGGAAGTATAGCATTTGGACTTGCTCGACCGGCAATCCACGATCACCGAAGGCCACTTACCGGTACGACTGCGCACTGGTCTCCTCCTCCTGCGTTTCGCAGTTGGCGCTTCTTTGAGTTGCGTTTCGCAAAGGCGCCCTTTTTAAGTCGGGGCTAGGCCTTGTTATTTATCAGGTTGTCTGGGAAATGCCTGGAGCACACCATGGTGGAATCGTAGCCATCAGAGCGATGCCTACCAATCATCCGACTCCACTTCCTCTTTAGTCTGCGGTTCCTGGGAAACTGGGATAGCGACACACCGTCGGCTTTGCAGGCACCGCACTTGAAACACGGGACATCCTTATTCCGGTGCCGCAGACACTGCGATGCCCTGTGGGGTACAACTGGTACAACGGTGCTACAACTGACGACGACTGCGGTGGAACACACAGAGCACTAGCGGCACTATCTGCTCGTCTGTGAACTCTCAATTCAACCCACTGATCTCAGTGATTCAACCACTCAACGCTCTCCAAAGTTCATTTCAAATTTTCAAACGTTCAGTCCACGTAGTACATTGTAGGAGAGCCGAGAGACCCACACGCATGTTCAAGAACTACGCGGGCACAAAGCAACCAAAGCTAACAAAAGCTAACGCTCAACATCCTGGATTGGATTGTCTGGTTTTGTGAAAATTGAATACTTCAAAGCGCAAAATTATTTTTTTTATTCGTAAATATTTATTTTCCTTCCCAGAGCTAGAACAGAAAACCCAAAATATAAATGTTAACTTTTCTTGTAATCCGCCGAACTCACATGGGTCAGACCACTCTAGTTTCAGTTTCGTTTTTGAGCAATCCACGCGCCGAGGGCTGAGTAACTTCAACGCCTTGAAGTTACATAACGAAATAATTCACCTCGAGGTATGTACGACTGTAAGTCTCGAGATTTTATCATTTTTGCGGAGCCTCAGAGATCTGCCACACCACCTCCGTGTCGGTGCCGGGGAAATAAAAAGTCGTATTTCAATTTTTTGTGGTTCGACGTGGTTCCTCGAGTGGCAAGCGGTGAAACTGCAGCCGTTTCTTTTTAAGCTCCGGACTGCACAAACTGTCATTCGGGCACTTACAACGAGCACGCTAGCTACGACTGCGTCCGTTGTGACAGGAGCAACGGGAACAACTGCTCTGTGCTGCACGTACACTCTCCAGCAACAAGCGCCGCAGGTCGTCAACACCAACGTTCATGTCAGCACAAAGGCCGCTTCTCCGCCGTCGACAGTTGTTTTCGCGGCGCCTCTAAAGAGATGGGGGCGCGCTACCACTCACTGGCGTAACACAAAATGGACAGAGTTCTCCATGGGCTTAAGCTTTACTAATTTTTATTTTGTCAGGATAGGCTCGCAGGGCCGACAACAAAGAACTTATGAACGTTTCTGCTTTTCTTTCGAGCAGAAGCCCCAATGTGACAAACTTCTTTGCCATGTATTCGATCCAGGAGGAGGTAAGCGTCAGTTGGTGACGAGCAGTTGCTCGGCAGCAACTGTCAAGTCACACCTGGATAGAAGTATCGGTATCGGCAACCAGCTAAAACCATAGAGTTATTATAATGTACGCTAGAGGTTCAAGTGGCGCTAGTGTGCTGACGCAAATTGAAGCAGACAGCAACCAGTCGAAAATTGACTTCCGGTAATGCATTTCTATGGAAAAAAGTGAGTGCATTTTCTCTCTGCGCTCGATCATAAGAGCAAATATCCCGAATAATTCGTACGTACTAGGTAGCTTGGAACATTTCTCAGTCAGGCCGACGAAATAATTGGTCAGTTACGGTGTTTTTCTTTCAAATTCATCGCATTAAAAACGGTGCTAAAACAGCTTCGTACGTGTATTTATGTGCACTGTCGGACACTGTTAGCGCGAACACGACGTCGGCGCTTTTCAGCGTGGGGGATATACGTGCCAAACGAACGAAAAAACATCTAGAAATTAAGGGAGACGGCAAGAACTACGCAGTAACACTGGATCAGTAAATACCTGTGCATGTACGATCAAAATAAATTGAAGGCCACGTAATCTATTCCGATTTTAAATAAGTAAGTACCGCTTTATTCTTTCAGCTCTGAGCGAAGATGATATTCGTTCTACGTTGAAAATATCACCCGCACGCTCGAAATCTTTGAGCCCAAGTGCCCGATAAAAGCTGCCCGGCAGAGACAATACGAAGAGACACCTTTCATAACCTAAGGACTTTATTCTCTACGGTTTGAATGTTTTTATCCGCTCATGCACGACGGGGTCATTTTCATATAGTGACAGGACTGGCATATTATCACTATATAAAAGCGTCACCCGAATGCTCGCGAGCCTTGAACACACTCTATATTCCTTTCGAATGTAATTTTGCTTTAAATCGTCGCTTGTTTTTACACACCTGCTGCGGAACACACGTTTTGGACTGAAATGTAGCGAAGTTAAACATCGTTCACTGATGAAGAAAAATGCGCTAACTAAAGCAATTACACTTTTACAGTGTTAATCAAGGTGTATACTATTCGGTACGACCCAAATAACCAAAGTGTTCCGTGTTATTTTCCGGCAAAGAGGCAGAATGCACGCGCGTTTTCCCATAGGAATGCACAGGAGCACCGCAAAAGTAGACTAGTTGCTGTCTGCTTCAATTTGCGTCACGGAAGTCGCATAGACACTAGCGCCAGTTGAACCTCTAGCGTACATTATAATAACTCTATGGCTAAAACAAGTTTGGCACATTGCAACACAGCTGTGCGCAGGAGCACAGCTAAGGGATTGTCCGGTCAAATTTTGTATTCGAGAAAACAATTGAATATCATTGTAATTGCCTCGAGAAGCATCGTACGTGCAATATCCGAATTTTCTATGCATTTCTGCGTGAGTAATTGAATTTATACTGCTCCAATCGCATTCTAGCGTAAACGCTGCTTTTGTTGGCAACATTGAAGCTCTGACGTCACAAAACACAAAGCGAGCATTTTCGTCCCGTTGTTTGCTTGCGAGCGAACACCTCAGCGTGCTTCGTTTTTGTTGTGCTTGACTTGTTTCGTGGTTGGGTGAGATTTTTGTTGCGCGGTTGGGTGCCACAACCACCGGGCAGCACATGCGAGCCAAGACATGACGTTCCACACTTTTCCGCGAGACGTGCAATGACGAGCAAAGTGGATCGTCGTCGTACGTAGGGACTGGGTTCCCGTCCAGATCGAGATCCTGCTTATGCAGCAATTATCTCACAGAAGAAAGCTACGAGCTGAGCTCTCAGCGGACAGAAGGCTTGTAAGCTGAGGTGTGATGCTGTGCCAACGATATTAAACTACGCCCGCCCACTCCTCGCCCAAATCAGATCAGTCAATTTAGGTCTGTTCGATTCGCCTGAACTGGCTGAACTAGTCCGGCAGTGCAGGAACTGGTACATTCGATTCAACCGGAAGTTGCACGACCGCTGCACTGGCGCGTTCGATTCATCCCAGTTCTGAACGAGTTCAGACCCAGTTCCTCAAAATCTTGCACCGGGATCCGGACTCAGTTCAGCGTCCGTGCAGAAGCAGATGACAAGAGCAGACGGCTATAGCAGAACTCCTCGTCCGTCTCTGCTCGCGGTACCATTTTCCGCAGCGCTTGCTCAAATGTCTGCGATGTTTAACAATAACGCCGATACGGAGGTTGCATTTCCTCTCATTTATGATAATAACGTACCCGCGGTGGACGCGGAATTAAGATCATAACCGAGGGTAGGAATTTGCTTGAGTATGATATTCTAAAAGCGTTTTAGGCACCTGCTCGCGTAGGTGGCTCCCTGTGGTGAGTGTTGAAATATTGGCTCCCGTAAATTGTTTCTTTTTGATGCTATGTGGGGATTCAGTGTTGATATTCTTACTTACAGACACTGGAAAGGTGTTGCCCTCTTGATAGTCTCCGCCTTCAGTTGCTCTTGGATGCATATTGACGACTCCGATACATTGCAGAGGTCTGGGATTTAGTGCGTTGACACTCGCATGTCCCCGTAGCTGAGCATAATACTGCATGCTTTGTCCGCTGGTATCTGTGGACGCCCACTAACGGGCCTGGGAAAAACACTGAGAATCTGCATTTTTTTGCCGATTCTCGCTACAACTTGACGCCAAGGTTACGGTCGATAATTGTCTTGGCCAAGACGCTATCGTCAGGCCTTCGTCTTCGAGGTGACCGGTATACCGACCGCACGCTGCCGCCAGTGACTCCCGACGCAAAATCACCCTGATGCCGCGAACCTATCGTCGAAATGCAAAGATTCCCTTTGAGGGGCATTTGCCGCTACCTTCTTGACTTGTAACCGACTATAGTTCAGAGCTTCCTGGCCGAATCGAACAGACCTTCATTATGCAGCGAAACCGAAACCAACAGCTTGGCCATCTCGAAATGATACCAGAAGTTGTATTTAGCACGCGTGCAGCCCGATATCTGTTTGACCCGCGTGTGAAAATGGAGCGTAATACCTACGATTCACCAAGCTCGGCCAAGTCAAGTAACGACACGCATTTGAACGGTTCGCCGTTTGCCTTCGACCCACGGACGTCGCCTCCAAGGGAATGACCCGCAGCCTCCTTACCGATCCAGTGGATCCGCCGAAATGTGTACCCAGGTGCCGCTTCGTGTACCTAAGTGCCGCTTCAGAGGCGAAATCTGCATCCTTTGCTTTGCAAGCGCCCCTAGTTCGATCGGCGTCCGGCGCAGTTGTGTTTGCGCGAAACGGCATACGTTTGCTCGAAGCTTATGGTTGTCTGCAAGTAATATCCTTCTAAAAGGTGTGACTTTTTTTGCGCGTGCCTGGGAACTGCATTAAAAGAACCGTATTTCAGTAACGTACTGTTTAGGAGACTATATATAATTCGAAACAAAATACAAGACATCCCGCTTGTTATCCCGACCATCCGACAAACCTTTGCGTTTTGTGACGTCACGCAGCACATACGAATGTCAGCCATTGACACTGGCGAAATTCGGGGTGCAGTTTCGTACATAGGATCATGAAAGGTTTAATTAATAACGGGAGATCATATATCAAAATAAAAATGACGTTTGTCTATATGAAGGCTCCCTCGACGTAACGAGCGCAAGAACTTAAGTACTTCCGGTTTCGACCGGACAATCCCTTTAACTCTGGTGAATGCAAAATCTATTACAGCGGAACTGTTAAGGGCTAGGTTCCCGAGGATCGTGTACGGTACCAAACAAAAGTGAAATGAACAAAGCGACCGCGAAAATGAGAAATGTAGCAGATTTTTCAATGCCATTGTGTGTTTGAGGCAAAGTAGCAAAGCCAATAGTATGTTACTCGAAGTGACGACAACACGTTCCAACAATTTACACGCCTATCATTATAAACAGCAGTGTTGCGGAACAAAAATAATTTTGACGCAAATGGTCCAGCCGTGACATCACCAAGCATACTTCCATTGTCAGCTGGCAAAGATCAATCAAGTCCAAAAAAGGTTGAAATCAAAGCTTACATTGGTATTGCCCATTGCTTGTAGAATATACTCATCAACAGTAGAGAGGCAGTAAGGCAATGCCTTTTAGAGGAAAGTAGTTTATTTGCGATTCACTGAATCCACAAAGAACGGAGGAGAATCGAAGAACTACGTTAACAATGCATGGAAATCCAGAGAACTTTGGAGGAATCACTTTTCAAAATGTCACCACAAAAATCTAGACATAGAATACAATTACTAAGCTGCAATGCAATTAATCCATTCAAAATGAACAATTCAAATTAGATTTATACATCATAAAACAAAAATAATCATAAAGTTAAAAGCTGCCAAAGTGCAAAAAATGCTATAGAGCAGTACTGCAGCTGTTGCCTAATTGTAACTGATAATGGTTAGAGCCGATATATGTGCCTCTATTTCTCAATTTCATTGGAACAGACAACAGACAGACAGTAGTGCACAGTGAAACATGAAAGAATTATTCCATACCTCCAGATATTGCATGACGTAGATCTCTCACTCGTGCACTCTTTTCCGATGGCTGTTTAAATCGCAACGCTGTATATACGTATTCCCACAGGCATCACACTTGTAAGGCCGCTCCCCACTGTGAGTTCTCTCGTGATACAACAATCCGCATTTATGTGAAAATTCTTTCTCACAGATGCCACACTTGTATGGTTTCTCGCCCGTGTGTACTCTTTTGTGAATCATCAGGACATTACTTCTGGCGAACGCCTTCTGGCAGACCTTGCAACGGAATGGTTTCTCACCCGTGTGAGTCCTCATGTGAATCCGTAAGTTACCGCGTACAGCAAACGCTCTCTCGCAGACAGAGCAGTGGAAAGGCTTCTCTCCAGTGTGTCTCCCTTCGTGCTTGGTGACATCACGAAGATTATGACTGGAATAAGGGCAGAACTCGCAGTGGTACATGCCCTCATGTCGTGGCCGAATTGTGGGTTGCAACTCAACCAGTTCGCCTCTCAAGGAAGAGGAGTTGCTCTTGCCCTCCCCATCGTCCCGGAATGCTGCTTCGACCGGCACTGTTGGGGAGATCAGAGAAACAAGACAAGGAAAGTCAAAGACAACGAAAGTCCAATGTCAAGGTGCAAACATTAGACAAGCTTGTCAATTCTGCACTTCCTTCAGCAGAAACTAGCACACACAAAATGGGCATCTCGACTCCTGTTCGTTGAAGAAGAAAGAGAACAAACTTGGCAAAGAACAATTAAAGTATTAATAAAGGCTGTCATTACATTTATGTGAAATCACACTTTAAGGGGGGACACTACCCAAAAAAGTGAATTTTTGAACCACTTGTCTGATTTAAATGACATTTACAGGGCTTGTATCTGTTCATGTTAAGAACATTTGTGCCAAATTTTTTTAACTTGGGTGAAGCACAAAAAAGTTGGACATGGTCAAAGATGAAAGTAGTGGTGTCTGCGTAGGAAAACTATCATTCTGAAATTACTTACAAATTTGGCGTTTTCATGTTATATTGCTTTAGAACAGTTCAGAGCAGATAGCTATGGAGCTATATTTCTATATTATACGATCTTCAATGACAAAAAAGCCACTAAACACAACTGCTGTTTTTTTTTATATTTCCATCCTTTGTCCAAAATGCTAGATCTTCAGCATGAAAATTGACAAAAATAAAAAATTCAAGCTTATAGCAATATTCCCCTTACAATTTCACTCCAGAAAAACTTGAAATGGAGAAAAATGCATTCAAAGTGCTCCAACCTCTACCTTTTCTTTAGCATCGGTGGACCGAAATTAATTTATAAAACATTAACTATCCAGAGTAAACTAATGAAACCTTCTGGAAATACTCTCCAGATGTTGATGGATCTATACATACCCTTTTTCAAAATCAACTTCTTTTTGCAGAAATAGTTTTTTCTGGGCAGTGTCCCCCCTTAAGATAACTGAAAATTGGTAAGCACATTCCGTTCATGCAGAAAATGTTCATGTGCAGTTTATCTTTCATTGAAGCAGCTCATCTCGCATCCTAATAGCCGTAAGCAACAATATGCGAGCCTATTGCCTGGGCTTCAGAATCAATATGACATATAAGACTGCACTGAATGCTATGGTACTGTGGAGGTATCATGCAGTGATTTCTGTTCACTGTAATAATGTTCTGCAAAATGTCACTGTACAGTCAATGTCCCTGTAAATCTATGAAAAATCACACACTACTTGAGTATGCCAGCACCACTTCCAGTGCAAAAATGCAATTTACAAACCAAATGCTGACATTTTGTAGCTTCAAGCACCAGACAAGAGCACGCATTGCAAGACAACCACATCACACTTGTTTTGTTCTGCACAAATGGCGTGGTGGTGAATGCAATCAGGTAGGTTGACTGCTTGTTGTCATCTAAATAACAGAGATACATTTTATGCAATAAGACACTAATTTCAATCACACTAGACTTGTATAAGCAAGAACACTGCACAGAAAATGCATGCACCCAAAAGGTGAGTTGGCCAGTGGGAAGAAGCCTCTCTGGCAAAACAACAATGGGCCATTTGCCAGATCTTGCAATGGTTGCCAGCATCTTCCTGCGAGGTTAGAAGAGAATAAATTGCAAATATACGGTCGCTCGAGTGCGGCAAGCATTTGACCGCTTTGTAATACCCCAAACATGACACACTCACATGAACACCAAAGGCATATCGTAGCAAAAAAAAGTGATAACCATAGCTTGTCCATAGCTTGTACCTTAGCTTGCCAGTAAACATCTTAGGACAGGCAGTTTGATTCCGTCAAACACTTGGCTGGCTGTCCAGTCATGTTTGAAAGTACCAGATAGGTCAGCACGACCGTTGCGAAAAGATGCATTATTTTTCTTTCGAAATGCTCACTGCAGCAGAGAAAACGTGAACCAATGTAAAATGTAAAATAAATATTATTCCACTAAGACGCTAAAATGAAAAATCTGATAGCACAAAATTTGATGTTCCTAAACTTCTTAAAAGGCTAAGGAAACGAAATTCCAGCGCTAATTTTTTAGCTTGAATGTGTTGCATGTTGTATTCTAATCTCAAAAACAGCAGTCTTCCATTGAAAGGCACAAGAAAACTAATTTTAAAGCTAAATAAACAATCTTTCAATGTGCACCTGGTGGATGCATGCGGAGCCTATTTGGGACGTAACCTAGCAACATTGGGGAACTTGCTACGTAGTCGTGACGTAGAAGATTCCTTCGGAGCAGCGCCGCTCTTTGGAATTTTAACATTTTCCCTTCTTAGCTTTCCTCCTAGCTCAACTCACAAATCGCGCATTGTACCAAACGGTCCAAGAAGATGGAAAGGAAGGACTCACCTCTTTCTCGGACTCTCATTCGTGCAACCGGACACAGCCATTCTCCCCTTTGAAGATTAGCCCGTCGCTCAGAACTCGAACAAAAGTTGCTTTCCCACACAGTTCAGCCCTCAGCTGACAGTGTTGTGGAAGCTATGTGCTCCTTGGGCCAGCCACACGCTCCTCACCCCAAGGGTTCTTCGAACGGCTCGATTGTAACGCGCTGACACTATTGACATCACCACAACGCTGACAACGCCACCAAGGGCAAAGATCATAACCACGCCAGCCTTGTTATGTCACAAATGCGGGGAATCTTTTCTTTCTGTTTTTGTTTGCGCCGGATACCCCATGATGCATCATGCTCTCTGTTCGCTTCTCTTCGAGCGCCTGCTCAAGTGCACCATTTGGAACGAAAAATATATCCAGTCGTTCAAAATACAAACGTGCGATTATCATTTACTGTTATTATCCGTCATGCTCGACTCATTTCCAAACGAAATTTGAATATTTCAATTTTTGTTTCCGTATCCCTTTAAGGTAACAATGGTTGCAGAAATGTTTCAGAAACCAGGACTCACCATGAAACCAAAACACCAACTTTACATAACATGAGAAATGGAAAGTAGTATTGCAGAACACTTTTTGAAAATATCAAGATTGTTTTCTTGATAAGTGTAAGGGAAAAGTAACTTGAAAGTAATTTGTAACGTAACAAGCAATCGGTTACTTTTTAACAAAAGTAATTTGTAACGGTGATCTATTACATTTGGGGCTCAGTAATTTGTAATTGTAATCCATTACATTTTCTAAGCAACGGGCCCTAGAAGTCTGTATATACATAAAAACCCAGCTCAACTCACTGATAGTAATCTCAAGCACTCATTTGTGCACTGATCCAGCCTTTTTAGTTATTTCAACGAGAGCTTGTGACCTTGAATAGTTTTAGGGCTATATAGAAGCAGCAACAAAACGAGCAACTCAGCATAAAATTTATCCTTTAGAGTTTAATGGAAAGATGCACTGCAGCCAAGTGAGATATGCAGGAATGCAGTCTACCTCCTGGTGGTGCTTCTTCACAGTGCACAAGCACTTGGCGACCTCAACTTGGTTGTTTAAAACGCACAAAGCGACTGCGAAAATAAAAAAAATGTTGCAGATTTTCTAAGGACATTGTGTGTTTCAGGGGAGTAGCAAACCGAACAGTATGCCATTCAAACTGACAGTAAAATGCTTAAACTATTTACATGCCTATCGTAAGAAACAGCAGTGTAGCGGAGAAAAAATAAATTTGACGCAAATGGTCCAGCCGTGACATCAAAAAGCTTACTCCCACTGTCAGCTGGCAAAGATCAATCAAGCTCAAAATGGTTGAAATCAAAGCTTACATTGGTATTGCCCGTTGCTCGTAGAAATCTCATCAACAGCAGTGAGGCAGTAAGGCAACGCCTTGTAGAGGAAAGCAGTTTATTCGCGATTCACTGAATCCACAAAGAACGGAGGAGAATCAAAGAACTAGGTTAACAATACATGAAATCCACATAACTTCAGAAAAATCATTTTTCAAAATGTCGTCACAAAATCTAGACATAGAATTCAAGGTGCCTTACTAAGCCGGAATGCAATTAATTCAAAATTAACAATTAAAAGTAGCTCTATACTTCATAAAACAAAAATTATCACAAAGCTTTTTAAAAGCTGCCAAAGTGTATTAAACAAAAATGCTATATAGCAGTACTACAGCTGTTGCCTAATTGTAACTGATAATATTTACAGATGATGAATGTGCCTGCATTTCTGAATTTCATTTAAACAAACAACAGACAGGCAGCAAAGTGCAAGGTGAAACATGAAAGAATTCTTCCACAACTCCAGATAATGCGTGAAGCAGGTTCCTCACTCGTGCACTAGTTTCCGGTGGCCATTTAAATGGCAACGCTGTATATACGTTTTCCCACAGGTATCACACTTGTAAGGCCGCTCCCCACTGTGGGTTCTCTCGTGACACAACAAGCCGGATTTATGTGAAAATTCTTTCTCACAGGTGCCACACTTGTACGGTTTCTCACCTGTATGTAATCTTTTGTGAATCGTCAGGCCCTCGTTTCTGGCGAACGCCTTCTGGCAAACCTCGCAACGGAATGGTTTCTCACCCGTGTGAGTTCTCATGTGATTTTGTAAGATACCGACTACAGCAAACGCTCTCTCGCAGACAGAGCAGTGGAAAGGCTTCTCTCCAGTGTGTCTCCTTTTGTGCTTGGTGACATCACAAAGCTTATGACTGGAGTAAGGGCAGAACTCGCAGTGGTACATGCCCTCATATCGTGGCCGCGTCGTGGGTTGCAACTCAACCAGTTCGCTTCTTCGGGAAGAGGAGTCGCTCTCGCTGTCGCCATCGTCCGGGAAGGCTGCTTCGACCGGTACTGTTGGGGAGATCAGAGACAAGACAAGGAAAGTGAAAGACAACAAAATTGCAATGTCAAGGTGCAAACATTAGACAAGTCTGACAAGTTTGCACTGCCTTCAGCAGAAAGTATCGCACAAAAAACAAGCGGTTCGACTCCTGTTCGAACAGCCAAAACAATGTTTTGGAGCAGGAAAAGTGGCTTTTGGACCAACCAAAACAGTGTTTTGGAGCAGCAAAGTGCCTTTTGGAGCAGATATTCTTAAGGACCCCCCTAGAAAGACAGCCAACCGATAGAAATCTAAGTAATCAATACTTCGACACAGCAGTCTTTGAGTTAAAGATGAATTCTTGTAGTAACGTACGATTTAAACAAGAACAGGGATGTTGATGAACATGCGGCAGTATTTAGTTTCAGTTTAGAAAGTGCCGTATCTGCAGCGAAATGGGGACATCAACACCCGATGTCGCGCGACCACGGTGACTGGAAAGCAGGGACCAAAATATAGTTATCCCACAGCCGTTGCTTTCAGGAGCAAGTGCCTCAGCTCACAAAGTAACTCCCGCCGAGCAAATTCGTGGTTTTTTTCGTTTCACAGCATGACGGCATGGCTGGTAGCCGGCACGCTAGCGTCGCAGCGTCCGCACACACAAGCGGCTGTCGCTGAAAATGTTTACAAAAGAGACGCGAGACGAGACCCTCGAGACGACGAGAGCGCAAAACGCGAGACGGCGGAAAACTATGCAAGAGCAGATGGACAAATGATGCAGCATATTTTGTGTCGGGCAGCCGCTTGCACCACATAACACAGGCATGCTCGAGTACGGTACGTTTAAAAAGTCGACCGAAATTGTTTTTTTTTTTTGCGCAGGCTGGGCGCAGATTACCCGTGTTTTGGCAAAAAGTAGCAGGGTTAGTTCCTTGGCGCAGCAATCACATCACTGTATCACACTTCAAGTTAATAAAAAAAACTGAAGAGCATTACCAATTCATGCAACAAATTTTCATGTGTACTTTATCATTCATTGAAGCAGCTCATCTCACATCCTCATAGCCATGAGCAACAAAAAGAGAGCCTTGTTTTTGGGCTTCGGAATTGCTACGACATATAAGGCTGCAGTGAATGCTATACTCCTCTGAAGGTACCATACAGTGATGTGTCACTATAAACGTATGAAAAATCACAAGCTACTCGAGTAAGCAAGCACTGCTTCCAGTGCAAGAATGCAATTAACAAAACAAACCGCTAACATCTTGTAGCCTAAAGCTCCAGACAAGAGCATGTGTTGCAAGACAACTGCATCACACTTGTTTTATTTTGCACAAATGAAGTGGTGGTGAATGCAATCAGGCAGGTCGAGCGCTTGTCTTCATCTAAATAACTGAGATCCATTTTATGCTATGAGAAACTCATTTCAATGATGCTGGACTGGTATAAGAACATTGCACAGAAAATGCAAGATCCCAAAAAACGAGTTGGCCAGCAACGCAACAATGGGCCATTTGCCAGATCTTGCGATGGTTGCCAGCATCGACCTGCGAGGTTAAGAAAATAATAAATTGCAAATATACTGTGGCTCATGTGAGGCAAGCATTTGACCTCTTTGTAATACCCCAAACATGGCACACTGACATGAACACCCAAGGCATATGGTAGCAAAAAAAAAGTGGTAAGAGGGGTGCCCACAAAAAACACTCACAAGTCAAACAAACAGGACTATACCCGTTTTCACCTCAAGAAAAAAGCAACTTTTGCGCATTGTTCATACGCGGTGCGAAGTAGTTCTTACGAGACTTAATTGTTGGAGGAAAAAGCGATGCTTTTGGCGCTTGAAACGTATACGTCTTGATAAGATAAGATATATCTAACCTAACATTCACCTGCATATCTTTTAATTATCCGCATAAAGAGGGAAATTAGTAATGGTCCGCGAAGCGCCGGACTTTTTTTACTATGGTTCTTGAGGTTAAAATGGACCTCTCATGGCACTGACGGTACATATGCTAAAATATTTTACAGCGCAGCTCTTAGGCACCCGTTTCCAAGTTGAGCGGCGTCGCCGTTCAACTTGGAAACGGGTGCCTAAGAAATGGGACGCTTCTGATAACGATGTCACACGTGACGTCACAAGGGTAAAATTTCCCCGCTAAATTTAGCGGAAAAAATTCCCTCCTTAATTTAGCAGAAAAATTTCGCACTAAATTTACGGCAAAAATTTTCTGCAATATTTAGCGGAAAAAAATTGTTCACTAAATTTAATGGAAAACTTTCCCTGCTAAATTAAGATAAAAAACTCTCTGCTAAATTTAGCTGAAAAATTTTCTCGTTATATCTAGTGGAAAAAGTTCCCCGCTAAGTTTAGCAGAAATATTTCCCTGCCAAATAAAAAAACACTCCTAGGCCGCTGCCATGTTGCTGATGCGGCTGGTGCGACTCTTGCGCCCTCTATCAGCTAGAAATTTTCTGCCACTCTTGAACTGTGAAAACCCACTGAGTGCGATTCTCTACCTAGGTTTTGCTGTTTTGCATTCAACGTTTTCTGGCCCCTCTTGAAGTTTCCACTTCATTTTTTTTTATGCATGCTGTGTGTGTACCCTTTCTGTGTTATGTTCCATCGTGAGAAATAAGGCTGGTAAGTGCCTGCATTCAAGCTTTTCTGTTCGACATTCACGGGGAACGAAGGAGGGAAAGGATGTCGAACAACCCTGGACGCAATTTTGCGAACAATGCCCCTTCCAGAGATAATCCGCGTACACTCGTTCTAAGTCATCTCCAAAAATAGTTGTATGGGTTGGGGCGGAAAACGGGTGTCACGTTTATTCCTTTGCCTTGGTGCTGGTGTGAAAAAAGGAAGCTCTTGCCAAAATGCGCCCCAAATATGAAGCCATCTTGGATTGCCTCTGATCGTCACAATGTGCCTGTCGTCAACCGTGACTGTGAGATCTTTCTCAAATAAATTCTTTTCAGATAATGCTGCATCGTGTAATATGTACAATATATTGTTTGAATGTTAACACTAGCTAAATTGCATGTCTGTGTCCTGTTCATTGGTAAACACCTTATTTGTGAGCGTGAAAAATGTGTGCCGTTCGGCTATCTTCTGTTGTAATTTACTTCCGACAGCTGAGTGCTTTGTTGTTTGACACGCCGCTAATTGAGCGGAGACGTCAAAACTTATAGCAAAAAAACGACAACTAACATTCCAGCTGCATTCGTTCTGTCGCACAGCAATGTGCTCGGGAAAATACATATACGATGAAACACAAACTGCAGTGAGAGAAGACGAGAATTTAGCCACCAGAAGAGATTAAAACTGCACCTACGCAGGCTGCGCCTATCGAAAATCACAGTCCACTCGGTTAGGGTTAGCAGGGACACCATGAGAGTCTGGCCTCAAACCCAGTGAATGGGCTCGAAAACGGTTTGTTGCCACTGGGGTCGAGTGTTTCTCGGAAAGATGTATATTTAGCAGAAAAAATTCCTTGCTAAATTTAGAAGGAAAAGTTCACTGCTAATGTTGTGAAAAAATTTCCCCGCTAAATTTAGTGAAAAAATTTTACCGCTAAATTCAGTGGAATAATTTCCCAGCTCAATTTAGCGATAAAAGTTTCCCACTAAATTTATTGGGAAAATTTCCTCGCTGAATTTAGCGGGAAATTTCCCCCGCAGACCTAGCAGAAAAATTTCCCACTAAATTTAGCGCAAATTTTTTCCTAAATGGGACGGGAGCAGGAGGGGAGGAGGGGAGGGTATGAAGCGAGAGGAGGGGCATATCCTCCAATTCTTCTAGGACCTGTGGTCCAACTTGGCACTACAAAGAATTGTAAGCGCTTTTTTTTTTTTTTTTACCATATCTCATACTTTTTCAAGAACACATTAATAGCAGTTTTTCATTTCCCTGAATTTTCTAGGAAAAAGTAAAGCACAGTTAGGAATGTATTAGAGTTAGGCATCTGCACGAAAACAATTCATCAATGCAAACAAAACATTAAATTAACATATACCTTTCACTTTTCTTAAGAAAAAGCAGAATATTGAATGCCCATATTTAAGCATTTTAAAAACCACGAGTGCACGGCGGAACTCAGCTTCTGTAACACCCTCAAGCAAGGCATTTTTACATGTATCTAAAAAGAAAAACCTACGATGACAAAGATACTGCAGAAAATAATCTCTGGAATGAAAATATTTTGACATGTATCTAAAAAACCAATCTTACAATCCTTCTAAAATGGCCAAGCAATATTCTCTTGAGTGACACTGCATTTACATGTGGGGCTGTAATAGACCGTTTTACATAGTAGTGCACACCGTCATGCAGTACACATGAAGAATGCATGTAACCTTGAGGTGAGCGTTTGCACAAAGTAGCCATTGCAACAGATTTGTGTTAACAAATAAAATAATGGACCAGTTTTAGAGTCCCTTTTCTTTCGTGAACAACTTCACTGGCCATGCTTTGCCAAGCGCCAACTTCTATATTAAGAGCATAAAGAGCTTCGTAAGGAACACCGTAGCCTTGCTTGCTTTTCACAAAAAAACTTTTACAAGATTAATTATGAAAACATGTATCCAAAACTGCTGGCATATATATAACCCCAAAGTTTATCGAGAGCTAAAAGACATATGGAGAAGCTTGAATTCAGTACAAATGGCGTCTCCAGGTACTAGTATTGTAATGTCCCGACAGATGCCCCACCCCCCAAAGATAGCCGATACTTCTTTTTTTCATGATTTGCCATTTTCTTCAGAAACACTGCAAGATAGCCCACTTCCAGTAATTGCAGGACCCTAGCCAATGCTGACCTCGGAAGAAAACGGTGTAACTTAACCACAGCGGGATATAAGCAAACATTGCGGACTGGGAAGGACAGTCTTTGGTTCATTGACCCTTCCTGCAGCCACAAGCTTCAAGAGTCACCATATCTAAAACTACGTAGCATTTCTTCAACTTTTGTTTTATGGCACATCAAAATTTAGCCCACTCCTTATTGTCATCCGATTTGCTACCGATTTTTTGTGGGCTATACCTTTCAGGATATTACAATAGATGGTTTCCCTGAAGGCTGGCATCTCGTCCGATTCAAACGTAGATCAGCTCCACTGGTCTAACACTGGTACCACTGCTCTCCTTTATGAATTATTCCGAGACTCACCAAGTTGATTGCATGCTCGACTGCTCACCCAGAAGTACATACTGCACTTTAATATATTATTTCCTCCAAACACATCCTTTCATGTGTGGTGATGCCAAATCTCTCGCAATAAGAGTAAAGACGAAAATGGCATTGGTGTTTGTCCTCTCGCTGATGGGGAGACTTCCACTAGCCCTTTTCTTCTTTGCCAGTAATGCCCGAGGTGGGTCCTGCTGAGAACAGGTGGCACATCAAGTTGAATTCGGAGACACTGATGTCGTAACATGATCCAATATGCATTAGCACTATTCATGTAAAAATATACAAATCCATTTTCAGCGCTTGCATGCTATTCATCACACATCTTTCTGCAATGGCTTTTATAGAGAGCTTATAGACCCTTTCAGGCAACATTTCAGGGCGCCGCCATCTTGACTCAATGTGACCCTGCCGCCATAGCCGACCTTCAGTTTTTCGCCGTTGCTCCGTGTTGTGTGCTGCACTGGCCACCACCGGAGCTTTGATTTCGTGTTCTTTTACATTCCGCGTTGAAATCTTGTGTTCTCTTTAGGTCTAATCGAAATTTCGGGCTTTAATTCAATCCTTTGATATCTATATTTCAACATAGCTCTTGTATTTTCTTATTTATGGAATGGAATCGGACAGCAAATGGATCCACGATACAAGATTATGGCCTAAGCTTCAGAGACCATGTATGTTTATCACATTCTTACGTTTTCGTCGCTGATAAAGGGCAGTCTATACAAGCTGGTCATATGCAAATTTCAACTGACGCAGTAAGGCTATCACAGTCGTGGTTACCGCTGCATAGGCACACTTTAGATATTGTTTCCGTAAAGGCGAACCGCATGTAAGCAATTTTGTGTGCGACGAGCGACGGAGGTTTCTCACTGTCACCTGCTGCATTGCTCGGGTTTTGAATTTATAGAGAACATCGCTCACCGTCTTGGTCACTTGCTCCCGTCGCATTCATGCGGTTTGCCTTGTCGCGTAACTGACCGAGTGACAGCCAAGCGGGTCGCCATCGCTTGTCTTTTTGCTCGCCAAATTGCTTGCATGCAATTTGTACTTAATATTGAGGCGCCAAAGGCTAAATGCTGTGTGCATCGAAATTAAGTACAAATCGCATGCAAGCGATTTGGAGAGCAACGAGACAAGTGACGACGACCCGCTTTGCCGTCGTTCGGTCAGTCACGGCAAGGCAACCCGCATGAAAGCGAGCGACGTTCTCTAGAAATAAAAAAAACGAGTGACGCGACAAGCGACAGTGAGGAATCTCCGTCGCTCGTCGCTGAATTTCTTTGTTGTCCACATTGTTCGTCTCATCTCACGCAAGATCGCTTACATGGGGTTCGGCTTTACGGAAACAATGTCTCCCCAGGAATTTCTGAGAAGTGGACAGTACCGGGAGAAGGGGGGCACGTTGGTCCTTTTTTTTTTTTGTTTGTCGCGTGTGTTCGTTGCTTTCCCCCCCGGGCGCTATCGACGGCGCGCCGCTAAAACAGAGAAAGAAAAAAAAGAAAAGAAAAAGAAACACGCCAAGCACCTGCGCTCTTTACTTGAAGCAGTGTGGCAGTGGCTGCAGTCAGCGAGGTGGTAGCGAACAATAACGTGGCGGTGCGCGGATCTGCTGAGTACGACGGCGACAGTCTGCAGTCATGTGCACAGGCAAAAATCGCATCATCATCCCGCGACATAAAAAAAAAGTCATCGAGCGGTGGGCGGTCAGTAGGAGCGGTGGGCGGCAAAACCACTGCCGCCCACCATGGGGAGAACCTGGTCGCAACTGTATTGACTGCCCTTTATTAGCGACAAAAACGTGACAATGTGATAAACTTACATGGTCAGTGAAGCCTAAACCGTAATCTTGTATCGTGGATCCATTCGCTGTCCGATTCCATTCCATAAATAAGAAAATACAAGAGCTATATTGGAATATAGATATCAAATGATTGAACGAAAGCCCAAAATATCGGAAAGACTTAAAGAAAACACACAATTTCAACGCGGAACGTAAAAGAACACGAAAACAAGGCTCCGGTGGTGGCCGGTGCAGCACACAACGTGGAGCAACGGCGAGAAACTTAGGGTCGGCTACGGCGGCCAGGAAGGCGCGCGGAGGGCGTGCCAATTGGTGGCAGCTCGAGTAACTGACTCGCTGAAAGCTTCTAGTATATAAATTATTGAAACTCCAAAGTTACTATTTCTGTTTACCAAATAAGCTGTGAGCTGGCATCACAACGAGCGCAGTAATGGCATAGCTTTGGAGCTTTGAGACGTTTATTGCAGGGTGAAAGCCACTGCCTCTACTGGCATCCTTGGACAAAGCATTGGAGCATCCACATGACGTGGGTATGAACATAGACACACGCTCTACAGGCGTAAGGCCTATCTCAAGGGCTCTACTGTTGATGCCAGTCTTGAATCCCCCAAAAGCAAATCGGGAGAGGAGGCAAGGAGATTAGTAATACTGTTTGCTTGCTTCATGTTCCCGTTGGAAGCGTATGCACACGCCAAAACGCTCATGGCTCTTGAGGTGTATTTGCTGTGCACAGCAGATGTCGTGACCTGCGTGGAAAGTCTTAGTTGTGAAGCCAAAGGAGGCTCAGGGAAGGTACTAATTACTAATCAAATTGTGCAAGTAGAGATGCTTGCAAATGTTGCCCGGCGCTGGTGATAGCACCTTCACCGAAGCATTGATGACTCGCAAGGTTTAAAAGATTATGAAGGAATGCTCCTGAAAATTAAGTACACAATCATCTACAAGGCACTAGTATGGCACATGACATATGAGGTCAGATTTAGAAAATGAAACCCAATTTTTCGGTTCGAATAAAGAAATGACAGATTTCAGGAACTTCTGCGGGAATGTGACACTATCATTGGTGACAAAATACAGTATGAAAATAAGTGTTATTTGAATAAAAAGATAAAGCCAAACGAAAATCTATTTTTGAGCCAAAACCCACAAAGGTGCAACGTTAATCAAATGTCAGTTCATTAAAACATTTATTTTTCTTTATTATACTCTCAAGCTTTTGCAACCTATAACCACTACTAGCATCCAATTTCCTTTTTTTTTTTGTGCAAATTTCAGGTTTTCACAATGAGTAGTTTGTGTATGTCAAAAAACAGGGTTTCTTTTTCTCACTCTATATTTCACAGTTCAGGCCATTTTTACAAAAATACAAAGAACATTAACAATAACAGAGACCTGTCACTCAGATCAACTGGGTCAAGAAAAGAAAAAGTATCCTTCAGACAACAATTTTTTTTTTATTTAATATACCATAAAGATTTCTAGGTACTACAACAAAATTATTCGTATTTTATGAAGTGTTTAACAATAAAGCTTTTTTGGATTGTCTAAAACGACCCTACGACACCCACGGGCAGCATGAGCAACGAAATGTCACGGTCTGTATGTAGGAAGGTTGAACCTTTATTCAACATTAATTAGTCTTGAAATAATAAACTGTGAGGTATGAGAACATTGGGTTATTTAACAGCATTCTTGTATTAATTACATGCCACTACATCACGTGATTGCAAAACAGTTTCGGTTTCAAACAGATCCAGGTGTCCTGTCGTTTGGTAACCATCATTACCATGCGGCACCTGTCGCCACAGCTCGCATTAGTTGTGGAATGCAGTTGTGGGGCCTGATTGTGGATTAGAATTAAAATAAAACATTAACCAAATTAATAAGAAATTACAATAATAATAATAATAATAATATTTATTCAACTCGGAAAGAGTTGCGACACCACAAAAGGCGAGGAGCCCATACCAGGAGGTCTGTGGTGCCGCAGTTATATGAGCAACAACAACAAAAAAAAATGCATAAAAAAAAAAAAGAGCAATCCCAAGAGGATTTTAGCTCAGACCTCAGAAAAATCAGTTAGAGGGAGGGATGCAAGTGCCCGACCTCTCGACTATCAGCACAACCATTTTTGGCTGTTAATTTTTATCGGTGTAGTCCTAGGACATTGCAATTTTCCCACTACTGGCTATAAAATGACCACATGCCTCAGGCCCCAAAAGGGAATGCATATCGGGGTGAGAGGTATTGTGTTGCGAGACTCGAATACATTAAATATAGGTTAACAAATCACGCCTTCTTTTATTATTTTGTATATGACGCGCACATTTCTTCTTGTTGCAGTTTGCACACTGTTTGGCATGTGCGTGTAATATGTTTCGTTGGAATATTTCTTTAATAATAATGTATTTTCTTTTGTAGATACCATGTCCATAGAATGTCATCAGCAAATTAACCTTTAGCATCAGCATCGCTTTTAGTCTTGTACAATGATCAGAGAAAGCACCCCCTCTACGGATGCATCCTTTCGTTTAACTGTCTTTTATCTAATCGGGGATGAAAAAGCAGGATAAAACACCGTCCCACAAGCACGCTGGTGGGACAGCGGGACCTTTCCAGCCTAAATCATAACTTCCGGTCCCTTTAGGCTTTCGATAGTGAGTTTTATTTCCATTTAATTTCCCTGAGGATCTTTCCCGGGATACACTTGATAGGCCGCTCCTCAAGCACACAAAGGTAATTCTAATGGCTTATATTTACTTTCCTGTATACCGCAGCATGCCATAACAGACTCCGTACGGTGTCGGCATTCAAATCGAATTTGAGTCGACAATGATGTAATAGGCGACGCTGGAGCTCAATGGCATCAGCAACTTACAAGCATCTGAGCATAGTATCAAACGTCACATGTGATAAACTGACCTCTCTACCTAACGTCAGTATGGTGCCATGGTAAAGAAAAATCTGACACTTTTGGCTGTCAATCCAGTCTACATCACCATATTGCACAGACAAAAAAAATCCTTATTTGGCTGCCTACAGTGGCGAATTTTTAGAACTAAGGAAACTGGCGGGAGGAAAAATCACACATCTGGTTTCGACCAGACCAGTGGCGCAAACTATCACCCGTCCTCTGAAAACCAAAAATTATCTTTTTTATGCTAGTAAATGAACCTGAACGATCAAATGAATGAATCTGGGTTATATAATAAAGGGCAAGCACTCCAAGTAAAAATATAACTCAGATTTAAAAAAAAAAAAAAAAAAAAAATGTTTCACAACTTTTTTAAGAAACAGCTCAATTCAAAAGTTCTAGATTCAGAAAGTACACGGATGTAAGAAGAACATCACTATATATATATTTACCATAATATCTCAAGAAAATAGGCCACCTAAAGTCGAAAGCAAATAGGGTGGAAATAAGGACTCAACTGACCTTGTATCCCTAATATCTCCACACGTGACCTTGTGTCTCTAATATCTCACCTACCAGGACTAAGTGATCACTGCTCATTACTTATCTCTCTAAGCTTACCAAAGTGTAATAGTAGAAAGCAGATAAAACTTATTTGTGACTACCAAAAAGCTAATTTCGACGCTATAAACGATTCCCTGAGTCAGTTCGTTGATCACTATTTTGTTAACTGCTTTGAGCGTTCTGTTGAGCAGAACTGGAATATGTTTAAGGGTCAAGTCGCTGTTCTCACCGACAAGTACATTCCACTGCGATCTGTAACGTCTCACCATCAATCACCATGGTATAACCCATCACTGAGGAGGCTATCGAACAAGAAAAAGAGATTGTTTCGTGCCGCGAAATCTTCCAGTACCTGTAACCGTTGGGAATCTTACCACAACGCCAATGCAGTTTACAAAAGTGCTATTGAAGATGCAAAAAACGAGTATTTTAACGTTAAGCTATCGTCTATGTTAGCCACTAACCCAAAGCAGTTTTGGAATGTTGTTAGTAAAAAAGGAAAATTCGTAATTTCACTCAAGGCCGCGAA
This sequence comes from Ixodes scapularis, assembly GCF_016920785.2. NCBI lineage: Eukaryota > Metazoa > Arthropoda > Arachnida > Ixodida > Ixodidae > Ixodes > Ixodes scapularis. The sequence continues at coordinate 83,981,117 of NW_024609879.1, forward strand.
TGGAGACGTAATTAATAGCGATGAATGTGCTCGCATTTTGAATGATGTTTTTATTAAGTCCTTTCAGACTGTTAATAACACGCCTATTCATAGATTTGACGCGAGTGATTTTTTGCCTATGGGACCCATTCTTATCGACCCATTTGGTATTGTTAAAATAATCGATAACTTAAAACTTTCTTCCTCTGCTGGCACCGACAGCATTAACTCAAAGTTCCTCAAAAACACAAAAATGTATTGCTCTTTGATATTATCTCGAATTTTTTCCCAGTCGCTTTCACTTGGAGAGTTGCCTGCTGATTGGAAGATAGGGAAGGTGGTGCCAATCCACAAAGGAGGTGATAAATATTGCCCAGATAACTATCGACTAATTTCGGTTACTAGCGTTCCATGCAAGATACTAGAACATATCATCTACTCATAACTAGTTCAATTTTTAGAATCTAACCTTTTCTTCAGCACCGCTCAGCATGGTTTTCGTAAATCCTTCTCTTGCGAAATGCAACTTTTGTCATTCACCCGTGATTTGCACCTAGCGCTTGACCGAGGAAGACTGCATTTTTTTGGACTTTTCCAAAGCATTCGATAAAGTTTCACACAAGCTGCTGCTATTAAAACTTAACCGTCTTAACATTGAAACAAATGTTCTGTCCTGGAAAACTTGTTTTCTCACTAATCGTTCCCAGTTTGTAACCGCTAACGATGAAACATTCCCGCTCGCCTCCGTCCATTCTGGAGTACCGCTAGGTTCTGTATTAGGTCCGCTATTGTTCCTTATCTATATTAACGATTTGCCGAATTCGATTTCTTCTTCAATTAGTTTATTCGGTGATGATTGTGTTATTTACAGAGAAGTTACTAACGCCTCGGATGTTCTGAATTTACAAACGGACATCAACCATGTTTCAAAATGGTGTGAATTATGGGGGATGGAACTTAACACGACTAAATGCAAGGCCATGACAGTATCGCGTAAATGTAATTTTCCTTCTTCTTATTTTCTCGAAGATGTCCCCTTACATTCTGTCTCTTCTTATAAATACTTAGGCGTGTATATAACCTCAGATATTTCCTGGCAAATGCATGTTGAGTATGTTATTAATAACGCTAATCGAATGCTGGGTTATCTAAAACGAAACTTTTCACTTGCCCCTTCATCTTTGAAACTAACTCTGTACAAAACGCTTGTACGCTCTAAATTACAATATGCTTCTTCTATCTGGGACCCCGGTCATTTCAAGCTAACTAACGCCCTGGAATCAGTTCAGAATCGCTCTGCTCGTTTTATTCTTAATAACTTTCATCGCACCGCAAGCGTGAGCTCAATGAAAACTAGCCTATTGTTGCCTAACCTCAATTAACGTCTAAAATAGCTCGCTTATGTCTCTTTCATAAGATATACCATACTAACTCATTACTTCACAACCGACTGCTAAATCAACCTTCTTATATTTCACCTCGGATTGATCATATGTATAAAGTAGACATTCTAAAATGCAACACTAATGCATTCCAAGAGTCATTCATTCCGAAAACTTCAGTGGATTGGAACCACCTTCTCGCATCTATCGCAACAATTGTTCCTGACCATTTATTTAGGACTGCCATAAATAATCTATACTGCTCAGATTGAGCTGTGAGGTGTACTACTGCCACTAACCCCCACTCCCCTATGTAATGCCAATGGCCTTGAGGGTATTTTAAGTAAATAAATAAATAAACTAATTTATGTTGGGCAATAAAAAAAAAAAAAGTTGAAAAGTGCTGGTTTCAGATTTAGTGAACTGCGAAACTTGTGATTGCTAGGAGGAGCAATAAACCTAATTCGGCTGTCGTTGCCAGTCAGCAATGTTAGCTTGTCTCCCGCCATGGCTAACACCATTTCTATCGAGAGCATGATTGGCCAGAGTCCTCGAATTGCTTTCTTTTCTTGTTTTTGAGGAACAATAGCAAATTATGCCAAAAATATGGGTGGGTTATCTTTGGGAGTGGGGCACCTTTCAAGACATTATGGTAAAACAGCAGTGTAACGAAATGAGTCACAACGAAGAAAAAAAAGCCTAGTGGTGCAATTTCAGCTATTTACTCGTGGGACAAAGTAAAAGCAAAGGCAACACTGTTGCATCAATTGGCTTCATAGAGTATGGAGAACCAGGACATATAGGATAAAATATGAAGAAATGGATAGGTGGTGTACAGAATGCCAAGGGGAAGACAGGAAAATAAAACACATGATATAGAAATGCACGAGGCATAATCCTTCCCGCCCCCCCCCCCTTGCCGGACGGCGTGACTGATTTGGCTGGAGCGCAGGGGTCTGCAGATGAGAATGAAGGAATGGATGAAGAGGGCAGTGCAATAAAAAAGCGATTAGAAGACTGATGGAAGTTACCCAGGGAGAATTGAAGGAAACATGAATACCTAGAAGAGCAGGGAACAGGCGGGATAGAAAGAAAGTGGGACTCCCTCCTGCTTTTCTCCGTCCTGAAGTCTCAACCCAGTCTCCAAGTGGCCATGGTGTTGGGGTGGCACCGACAAGGTTTGGCCAGAGGAAAATCGGCGACTCCCTCGCTAGTGGAGGAGGCGGGGGGTGATGTTTCTTAGTTCTTTTGTCCGACCCCCAAAGGTCATCATGGCACTACTCCACACTGCCTGATGATAGTTATAAAAAGACAAGGGAAGGAAATTGGCAGGAGGAACAATCATGCATCTGGTTTCTACTAGACTAGGTGGCGCAAACTATGTCCGTTATAAATGGTACAGCCGTTACCATCCACCCATCCACCAATCGAATGCACTCAAATGAATGACCTATTAGTGGATTGGATGAGATGGGCTGGCTAGCTACGAATGGGTAGAATCACTGATCTCTACAACAATTGCTGGATCGCGCTTCTCAGCTCCACAAATCCGGCATCCGGAGGGTCATCTTGCGACACTAAACATCTACCTTTTGGAGTGTTGTGAAGGCACAGAGACGCAGCAGTACAGCATGCCAAAGAAGCATTGATCACGCAGAGACCGGTGAGACTTGTGTTCAAAGAGCTGCACTTTTTTCGTGTGGTGCTGCACTTTCAAAAAAATTTTCACGTGTTCTCAAAGGCAACTTTCATTGCTTACACAAGCTTTTAACAAACTTCTTCGGCGAATGACGACAAACGAGCACAATACGTGTCTTCAACCCGTTGCCGCCCAGCCTCTGCAACACTCCAAAAGGTTGATTTTCTGTGTCGCAAGATGGCCGTACAGTGGTTGCACTTGCACTGCAGCGGCCAAGCGGGGACGCACGATCCAGCAAATCGTCATAAAATTTAGTGGGCAGAATGCTGATCAGCTGAGAGCAGTTGGCTAAGAACCAGCAACAGCATTGTGATTCAATGACGTGGCACCTGCGTGAATAAGAATACTGCTCAAAGGACAACTGCCAAGAGTAGGTTCCATAGGTGAAAGCCCCTTTCTTCGAGGCAGCAATTTGAGGATTTGCCACATTTTCCTTGGGGGAATGAACAATGTAGGGGAGATCGACCTGCAAGTACAAGTTGAGGATGTATTGATGTGACAGTGTCCATCGTAAGTGTCCGAGTCTGAGAAACGTAAATGTGAAACAAAATCACAAACAGTAATCCCTCAATATAACGGAATCGCATTTTTCGAATTATTGTTTTTATTGAAGTTCGAAGTGGTCCCGACCGAAATGCATACAGTTTTAACCGGATTATTCTATGTGTATCAGTGGCCGACCACGGTTATTACGAAGGCCTTGGTGCCGAAAGCATTCAAGCCTACACAAAGGCGTACGGAGACCCATGCATTCCCTCCCCCTTCTCCATCGAGGAAAAGAGCAAACTGAAAAAACGGAGTAAACGGCTGATGAAGGGCAGAGAGTACAGAGCAGGCAGAGCGCGGCGATGCGCCGATGCAATAACGTGGGCGGGAAGCAGCGGGAGCAACGTCGACGTTCTGACGTTACTCATGGCACTCGCAACCGACACTGACCGACTTCTGTGGAAATCGGGCCAAGGGAGCAATGGAGCCCGGAGATCATCCCTTCAGGAACCCCCGACACGAGCGCATGCGGCATATCACACGCGCAAGTGCGTCATATGGGAGGAGTGGAGTGCTACCGAAAGTCGCTTAAATGTGCAAGGTTGAGAAAAGTTGCCGGCCCAAGTCCTAAATCGCCAAAGAATTCGACATTACAGCATCGGCTGTTTGACACTGTCCACCATTTTGCAGAGCAAGCAAGGCATATTAGATGGGTTTCAGAAGTTTCTCGTGCAGGAGAGAGCGCGCCCGCGCTCTCTCCTGCGTGAAAAGATCGCCAACTGCTTTACGCATGTCATATTTTCTCTAGCGAGCATGCTTGCCAAGCCAGCGCACGATTTGCATAGCTGCAGCGATCTTTACAGGAGTGCGTGAAAACATGGTGGCAAAGCCATCGAGGATAACTTTTGCTCTTTCACACTTGTCGATGCAGGGTTGGTAAACTTGGGAAAAACCGTCACACTGCCGCTTGGAGTCACTAAACGTCCCTGACTCCCATCACACCAGCACTCGAAGACACGGACCCTACGGGCCCATAGAAGCTTGTCTCTTCTTTGCTGATAACTGACATCCCGAGAGAAGACGAGTTAACAGCAATTGAAAGGAAGATAGCAATGTTCAGGCAAGAGGTGTGCCCCAAAAAGCCGGCACTAGGACAAGGTGACAACAGCGACCTCCATGAGCACGCAGGCTTGCTCATCATTTTGTGTGTCCAGACTTTGGCGGGAGCTCTAGTGCACCAGCAATGTGCCGAACCCATTAACAGGAAGGACTTTCTTCTGTGTACTTGGAGCGTTTTAGGTGATATGGTGAGCACCATGTACCTGGAGCGTTTTAGGTGATATGGTGAGCACCATATCCAGGGGAACAGTGTGTGAACTTTAAAATGTTTTTCTTGGTTTTGCATTTTGAGCCTGTTTTCATTTTTAAAAGCCTATATTTTTTTTCTGTTTATATTCCCACACAACTGAAATGGTATATTTCTAGGCTGAAAATTAGTGGAGAATTCAGTAAAGTACTTGGTATTCAATCTTTTCCATTTCTTCATCACAAAAAAAGTTAACTTTTGTCAAAGTCATATAAAAGAGAAATTAAGCCGATGGATCATTTTAGGAAATTGCAGGTTCAGGAGGTTCTGGTATGAAAATATTCGACCAAGATCTGGCTGACTCTAAGAGCTGCGGTAACCTAGATTGGACACCCCCAAAGTCTCTTTTGTTCCTACTGTGGCTTATCTTTTTTTCCCAAGCTCGCCCTAAGACACTTCTTCCCTCTTTTTTCTGACCCGCTTATTGTTTCATCCTCGGAAACCTGGGAACCTGTTTTCTGCCAGGTGTCAACAGTTATTTCTAAAATGGTGGATTTTTAAATCTGTGTTTTCATGCTGAAGTACACACCTTACTTTGTTCACCCCTTACCCAACATTTACATTTCATAGATACAAAAAAGAAACAACTTTTTGTTTGTATAGCAAAATGATAGTTTTTTTTTTTTTTCAAAGGTGCTACTCACTGTCTTCTTTTTATAACAAAGCAGGCTGTAGGTTAGCACAAATACACTCTTTTTGGCTGAAATTTGGCCAACCCTCTCACGTTTGCGTGGTTTACATACTATGCATGTTTCATATCAATCAGTGAAGTACTTAAAAAGTACACCTCAATAAACCGGGTCTCCCCTTAACAAGGAACATTCCTGGAGCTACGTGGTGTAAGTCAGAAGAGCTTACCTTCTTTCACTGCACAACTCTTTATTTTGCACTCCCTTATAAGAGCAGCGACGTGGAAGACGATCCAGCATAGTCCCTGGAATGCAGGCTTCCACCTGTTGGAGCAGCAAGCATCTCCATAAGCTCTGTTGGAAGAGACAGCACGGGAATGTCACAATGAGCATGGTTCAAAGCAGGGCCAGTTTGACTTAAAAGAGATATCGCCATTGTAACTCTGGGCTGATGATGCACATTTAGTACATGCGTAAGTACCCTCAGCAAAAAACAAAATATGGGTCTGAAGACACGGAAGGCTCTACATTGTATAACAACTTAGATGTGCTGTGGTACCAGGCTGACAAGTAAGCAAGGGCCATCAACAAGTTATCTTCAAAGTCAGATCATTGATTAATACCCTAGCTGTCACAACCCAAGCAGCACGGATTTCGGCCAAGCATAGGCCAATGGGTGGTGTTCGCCATGTCCGCCAGTTGGTAGAGCGCTCCATTGGAAATGGAGAAGTCCCTTATTCGATACCAGGACCAGGCAGATTTTTTCGGTCGCACACCATGCAGTCACCTGGCTGTGTTTGAACATTTGTGATTGTCCTTTGTCTCCCTTGTTGCCCTTCTCTAGGTATTAGTTTCGTCATATTGGCGCGCTTTTGATGCTGCAATATTGGTCCCATTAGCTCGTAGCGTCGGGAAGTATAGCATTTGGACTTGCTCGACCGGCAATCCACGATCACCGAAGGCCACTTACCGGTACGACTGCGCACTGGTCTCCTCCTCCTGCGTTTCGCAGTCGACGCTTCCTTGTCAACCACTCAACGCTCTCCAAAGTTCATTTCAAACGTTCAGTCCACGCAGTACATTGTAGGAGAGCTGGGAGAGCCACAGGCATGTTCAAGAAATTACAAGAAATACGCGGGCACAACGCTGACAACGCTGACAACGCCACCGCTCAACATCTTGGATTGGATTGTCTCGTTTTCCAAAAATCGAATACTTGAAAACGCAAAATTATTTTTTATTTATAAATATTTATTTCACTCCTTAGAACTAGAACAGAAATCCAAAAATATAAGTGTTAAATTGTCTTGCAATTTGCCGAAGTCACATGGGTCAGGCCACTCCAAGTTAGTTTCGTTTTTGTGCAATCCGCGCGCCGAGGGCTGAGTAACTTCAAAGCGTATCTCTCGAGATTTTGTGATTTTTTCGCAGCCTCACAAATCTGTCACACCACCTCAGTGTCGGTGCCGGGGAAATAAAAAGTCGTATTTCAATTTCCCGTGGTTCGACGTGGTTCCTCGAGTGGCAAGCCGTGAAACTGCAGCCGTTTCTTTTTAAAGGGACACTGACAGGGTATTTATGCTCGCCGAGGTTTTTAGTTGTACATGACATATGAGATTGAGAGCCCAACTACCCAGAACACAATTTGCGACTCGAAATTCGGTTTCTTTCCGCCCGAAGTGGCCGGTTCGAGTCTCGCTCACTCTCTTTTCCGTGGTCACGGGCCGATTTCTAAGGTATCGAAGCGACCACCAAATTTAATCAAAGTCCTTGGTCACTGAAGGCACACACTCAGTATTAAAAATAGAAAAAAACATGAAACCCATTTTTTGTGGCTTATAAAAAGCTGCAAATACGTTGATGGAAAAAAAAGTTGCACATAGAACCTGAAGCATTCTGTGAGTGCGTCGTTTCACGTATCGTGGGACTCGCGTGGACGGTGATGGCAGCGGACGACGGGCGTGGGACCTCTACTTCAGAACTGTCGTTCGCGGTACCGGCGAATTCTGTCTGCCTTTGAAAGAGAAATTTGGGACTGATCAAAAGAATTGGTATTCATCCCGTACACGCCCGACCACCAAGCCGATTTGCACGAAGACGTCGCCGAGCCGTCGCTCCATTCTCCTGGCTGAAGACATCGCTCGCGCAAACATCAAGCACCGCACGAGGTGTTTACTTCGAGTTGAATATGCACGCGTACGATTGCTTTACTATAGTGCGAATGTCGCCAATGCGTCGTACTTCCCGACTTCGCCCCAGAGTGCTTTTGCTGAAGAAAAGTCGGCAGCAAACTTCCCAACTTACAGTTTACCGGCTTATCATTACTAAGAAAAGAGAAAAATGTCTGTCCCAGTAGCTCAGCTGGAAAGATGTCCGCTTCACACGCTGTAGGACCGGGTTCGATCTTCAGTGAAGCCAATTTTTTTAAAACATTTTTTGATGTCTACATTTCTTTTTTTTTTTTTTTTTACAATTATCACTGAAGAAACAAACAAAAATAACAAACAAATGTTGTGGCCGACACATGGCTGAATTAAATGGTATGGGATTTCCTTTTTGACACCTGCGAACTCAATGTAATCACTTACCACAAAATGCAAAGGCATACAAATCAGGTAGCGTCCGCTTTCCGAGGTACCCGTAAATGTTCTACAGGAATTTCTGCCAGCCATTGGTCCCGATTCCGTTGATCTTCAGCAAAATAAAAAAAAAAAAAAACAGTGAAGAGGAAAGTAACCCAAAATAAAACGTGATTTGTGTATAAGAGGTCACTAGGACCACTATAAAAACGCGCAAGGCCTATACAGATATGCGAAAAACAAAGATCAAAGGGTCAATGCCGAGTAGACTATGCCTCTTTCCATCGTCATCCATCGTGTTTTTCATCTTTTCCCGAGTATGAGAAATGGAAAGTCGTATCGCAGAACACTTTTTGAAAATATCAAGATTGTTTGTTTGATAAGTGTAAGGGAAAAGTAACGTAACAAGCAATCGGTTACTTTTCAACAAAAGTAATCTGTAACGGTGATCTATTACATTTGAGGCTCAGTAATTTGTAATTGTATTCCATTACATTTTTCAAGGGGCCCCAGAAGTCTGTATATACTTAAAAACCCCAGCTCAACTCTCTGATAGTACTCTGAAGCACTCATTTGTGCACTGATCCAGCCTTTTTAGTTATTTCAACTAGAGAGCTTGTGTCCTTGAATAGTTTTAGGGCTATATAGAAGCAGCAACAAAACGAGCAACTCGGCATAAAATTTATCCTTTAGAGTCTGGTGCAAAGATGCACTGCGGCAAAGTGAGATATGCAGGAATGCAGCCTACCTACAGGCGGTGCTTCTTTACAGTGCACAAGCACTTGGCGACCTCAACTTGGTTGTACAGAACGCACAAAGCGACCGCGAAAATCGGAAATGTTGCAGATTTTCAAAGGACATTGTGTGTTTCAGGCAAGTAGCAAACCCAACAGTATGCGATACGAACTGACAGTAAAATGCTTAAACTATTTACACGCCTATCGTAAGAAACAGCAGAGTGGCAGAGCAAAAATAAATTTGACGCAAATGGTCCAGCCGTGACATCAAAAAGCTTACTCCCACTGTCAGCTGGCAAAGATCAATCAAGCTCAAAAAAGGTTGAAATCAAAGCTTACATTGTGCCCGTTGCTCGTAGAAATCTCATCAACAGCAGTGAGGCAGTAAGGCAGCGCCTTGTCGAAAAAAGTAGTTTATTTGCGAATAACTGAATCCACAAAGAACGCAAGACAGTTACTGACAGATTTCTTCTTACAACCTCAGGGACATAATTCAACTTGGAGCAAAGTGGAAGAACTAGGTTAACAATGCATGGAAATCTAGACAACATAGGAGGGATCACTTTACAAAATGTCCCAAAAATCTAGACATAGGACTGAAGGTGCCTTAATAAACCCTAATGCTCTTCATCCACTTAAAATGAACAGTTAAGTGGGAAATGGGTCTTTGGAGGCAAAAAATTCCTAAAACTTAATTCTTTTAGAAATGGCAATGTCGTCTTCTACAGATGGTAGATGAATATTTGAAGTATAAATCAATTTTTAATGTCTGAGCAGGTTGAATGTGCGTTGAAGTCGACTCTAAAACACTGTTTGCACAAAACACAATTTTTTGACTTGTTGCGAATTTGCAGGAGGGGTATCAGCATCTAGGGCAGATAGAAATCTAACTCTTTTTGAAACATGTAGATAACTGCGTGAAGCATACAATGTTGAGAGCAGATTGCTTAATATAGGTTCAAGAGTTTGTAATTGATTTTTTATTTTATTACGTATTAGTCACATTGAGCACTGAACTTCAATGTGTAATAAAAACACTAATAATGGGTTAATCTTAAAAGTGCTTCCAGCATTGTATTCTCTAGAGTTTGTAGTATCTAGCTACGTGTTAAAGAGGATATTTTGTTGAGTAATTTTTGCTTCCTATTGTTGCTCCAAACAAAGGCCGGTGAGTTTTAATTATTTTGAGGAAAATTCTACTCACTGAGAAAATGACCAGATATTCTAAATCAGCACAAAAAGCTGAATAAGCTTTTGCAGATTCAATGTGTTTGGTCATAAATAAATAAAAAATAAAAAGCTCCAAGACCAGTGGCTTTATACATCATAAAACAAAAATGAACCTGAAGAGAAAAGCTGCTAAACTGTACTAAACAAAAAAAAAAAAGCCACATAGCAGTACTGCAACTGTTGCCTAATTATAACTGATAATGTTAGAGCTGATATATGTGCCTCTACGTCTCAATTTCATTTGAACGGACAACAGACAAGCCGCAAAGCGCACGGTGAAGCATGAAAGAATTCTTCCACAACTCCAGATAATGCGTGAAGCAGGTTCCTCACTTGTGCACTCTTTTCCGGTGGCTGTCGAAATCGCAACGCCGTATATACGTATTCCCACAGGCATCACACTTGTAAGGCCGCTCCCCACTGTGACTTGTCTCATGACACAACAAGCTGGATTTATGTGAAAATTCTTTCTCACAGGTGCCACACCTGTACGGCTTCTCGCCCGTGTGTACTCGTTTGTGAATCAACAGCTGATGACTTTTGGCGAACGCCTTCTGGCAAACCTCGCAACGGAATGGTTTCTCCCCCGTGTGGGTCCTCATGTGCATCCGCAAGTCAGCAATAAAAGCAAACGCTTTCTCACACACAGAGCAGCGGAAAGGCTTTTCTCCCGTGTGTGTCCTTTCGTGCCTAGTGACATGAGAAAGACTACGGCAGGAGTAAGGGCAGAACTTGCAGGTGTACATGCCCTCATATCGTGGCCGCGTCGTGGGTTGCGACTCAACCAGTTCGTTTCTTGGGGAAGAGGAGTTGTTCTTGTTGCCCACATCGTCCCGGAAGGCTGCTTTGGCCAGCACTGTTGAGGATATCAAAGAAACGAGACAAGGAAAGTTTAAGACATCGGTCGCCAAGCTGACCCGGCCTAAGAGCCGCAAACATAACCACGAAACTTCCAAGAGTCGCAGAGGCGGGGGGGGGGGGGGTTAAGTTTTGTTCAGAGGAATGAATGAAACTCGAACTAATTGCATTCTATCCGAGTCAAAAATAGTCCAACTGTAAGTAAGATAGCAGTAACACAAGAAACCGCAACCTGTCTTTGGATTTAACCGAGTTCCATATCTCTTCTTGGGGAAGTGCACGGGGGGAGGTAATGGGAGGGAGCCGCGACCCGCACCTTCACACGCGAAGAGCCGCAGCTTGGCCACCCCTGGTATAAGACAACAAAGTCCAATGCCAAGGTGCAAACATTAGACAAGCTTGACAACTCTGCACTGCCTTCAGCAGAAAGTAGTGCATACAAAACAAGTGGTTTGACTCCTGTTCATATAAGAAAGAGAACTCAGCAAAGAACAATTGAAGTATTAAGAAAGGTTGTTATTAAGGTCATGTGATATCAAACTTCAAGTTAATAAAAAATTGATGAGCATTGCCAATTCATGCAGCAAATTTTCATGTGTACTTTATCTTTCATTGAAGCAGCACATCTCACATCCTAATAGCCATAAGCAAACAATAAGCGAACCTCATTTCTGGGCTTCGGAATTGCTATACCATATAAAGCTGCAGTATGTGCTATGGTACTGTGGAGGCTCCATATAGCGACGTCCGATCACTGTAATAATGTTCTACAAAATGTCACTTTAAATCTATGAAAAATCACACTTCTCGAGTAAGCAGGCACTGCTTCCAGTGAATGCAATTAACAAAACAAATTGCTGACATCTTGCAGCCTCAGGCACCTGGCAAGAGCATGCATTGCAAGAACACTGCATCACACTTGTTTTGTTTTGCACAAATAGAATGGCGGTGAATGCGATCAGGTAGGTTGAGTGCTTGTCCTCATTTAAATAACTGAGATCCATTTTATGCTAGGAGACACTCATTTCGATGATGCCGGACTGGTATAAGAACACTGCACAGAAAATGCTTGATCCCAAAAGGTGAGTTGGCCAGTGGGAAGAAGCCTCTCTGCAAAGCAACAATGGGCCATTTGCCAGATCTTGCAATGGTTGCCAGCGTCGACCTGCGAGGTTGAGAAGAGAATAAATCGCAAATATATGGTCGCTCCTGTGAGGCAAGCATTTGACCGCCTTTTAAAACCCCGAACATGGCACACTCACATTAACGCCAAAGGCATATGGTAGCAAAAAAATGGTAACAGGGGTGCCCACAAAAAACAGTCGCAAGTAAAACAAACAGGACCAGGGTTCATATGGCCAGACTTAGCACCTCTCACGGCACCGACAATACATATACTAAAATCATTTAGAGCGCAGCTCTTAGGCGTAGCACCCGTTTCCAAGTTGAGCGGCATCGTTGTCGGCGTAACCGCGCATTGCATTATGGGACACTTCCCGTAATGATGTACACGTGCCGTCACGAGGGTAAAATTTCCCGGCTAAATTTAGCGGAAAAAGTTTCTTACTAAATTTAGTGAGAAAATTTCCCCACTAAATATAGCAGAAAAACTTCCCTGCTCAATTTAGTGGAAAGAAATCCCGGCTTCATTTAGCGGAAAAATTCCCTGCTAAATTTAGAGAAAAAGTTTCTCAGCTAAATTTAGCAGAAAAAAATTTCCCGCATTATTTACCGTAAAAAGTTACTAAATTTAGTGTGAAACTTTCCCCGCTAAATTTAGCAGAAGACATTCCCCGCTAAATTTAGCGGAAAAATTTCCCTGCTAAATTAAGATAAAAAATTCCCTGCTACATTTAGCGCAAAATTTTCTCTCTAAATCTATGGGAAAAAATTCCCCGCTAAATTTAGCGAAATTCCTTTCTAAATTTAGTGGAAAACATTCACTGCTCTATTTAGCGAAAAAATTCCCCCAGAATATTTAGCAGAAAAAATTCCGCGCTTTTTTAGCTAGAAAATTTCCCCGCTAAATTTAGTGGAAAAACTTTTTCCGCTAAATCAAAAAAAAAAAAAACTTTATGCTAAATGGGAGGGGACCAGGATGTGAGATGCACAGGAGCAGGAGGGGCATATCCTCCCCTTCTCCTCCTCAAGAGCTGTGCTCCATTTGGGTGTTACGAAGAATTGTATAAACATTTTTAATTTTTTTCTTTTACTACATCTCATACTTTTTTCATGGACAGATTAATAGCAGTTTTTTCATTTCACTGAATGTTCTAGGAAAAAGTAAAGTACAGTTGAAAATGTATAAGAGTGGCATCTGCACAAAAACAATTTATCAATGTAACAAACCAATAAATGAACACATACTTCTCACTTTTCTAAAAAAAAAAAAGGCAGAAACCACGATTGCCCATATTTAAGCACTTTAAAACCCCCGAGCTTACGGGGAAGCTCAGTTTCTGTAACACCTCCAGGTAAGGCATTTTAACATGTATCTAAAAAGAAAGACCTACGATGACAAGGACATTGCAGAAAATAATCTCTGGAATGAAAATATTTTGACATGTATCTGAAGAAACAACCCTACAATGCTTCTAAAACTGCCAAGAAATATTCTCTTGAGTGTACCACCAATGACACTGCACTTACATCTGTGGCTATAATAGACCCTTTTACAAAATAGTGCACACCCTCATGCAGTACACATGAAGAATGCATGAAATCTTGAGGTGAGCATTTGCAAAAGGGCCCATTGGAACAGATTTGTTTACAAATATAATAATGGCACAGCTTTAGAGTCTCTTTTCTTTAATGAACAACTTCACTTACCATGCATTTTCCAAGCGCCAACTTCTATATTAAGAGCATAAAGAGCTTTGTAAGGAACACCATAGCCTTGCTTACTTTTCACAAAAAACCTTTTACGAGATTAATTATGAAAACACGTATTTAAAACTGCTGACCCATATATAACCCCAAAGTTTATCGAGAGCTAAAAGACATATGGAGAAGCTTGAATTCAGTACAAATGGCGTCTCCAGGTACTAGTATTGTAATGTCCCGACTCCCAAGATATGCCCCACCCTCCCCAAAGATAGCCCACTTCCAGTAATTGCAGGGCCCTGGCCAATGGTGACCTCGGAAAAAGCGGTGTAACTTAACCACAGCGGGATATAAGCAAACATTGCGGACTGGGAAGGACAGTCTTTGGTTCATTGCCCCTCCCTGCAGCCACAAGTTATATGGGTCATGACATCTAAAACTATGTAGCATTTCTTCAACTTCTGTTTTATGGCACACCAAAATTTAGCCTGCCCTTTATTTCCATCCGATTTGCTATCGATTTTTGGTGGGCTATCTCTCAGGACATTACAATAGATGGGTTTACCTCAAGGCTGACATTTCGTCCGATTCAAACATAGGTCAGCTCGCATGGTCGCTTTTCCGCGGGTCTAACACTGGTACCACAGGGGAGCTATGTTGCACGTTTTGGACTCCCAGGAGACTAGGGAGAAGGAAGTGACGTAGGTGTGAATGAACGTATCTTAGCAGCACCACGCAACGCGTCATCAGCGACTCCACCAATCAGCATCCAAAGAGCGTTGTTAATGTCACTTCCTTCTCCCTAGTCTCCTGGGAGTCCAAAACGTGCAACATAGCACCCCCGGTCTCCCTTATGCATTATTACGAGACTCATCAAGTTGGTTGCATGCTCGACTGTGCACCCAGAAGTACTGCACTTGAATATATTATTTCTTTTAAACGGATCCTTTCGTGTCTGGTGATGCAAACTCTGTCGCAATAAGTGTAAAGACAAAAATGGCATAGGTGTTTGTCCTCTTGCTGCTGGGGAGACTTCCACAAGCCCTACTCTTCTTCGCCAGTGGTGCCCGAGGTGGGTCCTGTTGGGAACATGTGGCACATCAAGTTGAATTTAGAGACACTGATGACACAACATGTTCTAACATGCACCATGTAAATATAAACAGTGACATTTTTAGAACTTGCAAGCTATTTATCACTCATCTTCTTTCTATGGCTTTTAGAAAGAGCTATATAAATTATTGAAACTCCAAAGCTTCTATTTGTCTTTACCAAAGGCATAACCAGTGAGCTGGCATCACAATCAGTGCAGTAATGGATATTGCTTTGGAGCAGAAATATTTCGATGCCCTAACAAGCATATACACCAGCTTACAGGCTTGGTTTCATGCCACCTCAGTGACGCTGCTTTTGGCACGGAACATGTGCAGAAGCTTCACTTGACACAAATCTGGTTTCTGCACAAGCGTCGTGCCCCCTCCTGGTGCAAGCAAATACTGGATAGCTTGTAAGCAGTACAATGGATTATAGGCAGCACATTACCTATGTTTTGCGATATCCAATCGTACGCTAAAAGTCTATTATTTTGAGAATAACCATTGGCTAACCATGCACCACGAAAAAAAAAAAAAGAACACCTTTGCAGCGAAAGAACGCAATTAATGCACAGGAATTTCTTCGCCTTCTATGAGTGAAGTGATCAATGCAAGAGTGCCAAGACAACTGCATCACAAAGGCTTTGTTGTTGTTGATTATGGGATTAATGGCGCAAAGATTACTGACGTCATATTGTGCCAAGTGAGACTAATCTAGAACAATCGAGAATACCAATGTGATTAGAGATTTAAAAATTATAACTGGCATAAAATGACAATCTCCTTAAGATAAGCTAAAACACGGTTGAATGAAACTAAAGGATCATTACCGATCAGGAACATGCAGTGAAATAGAAGATATTCCCTAAAAAGCTCTGGAAAGCACGCTCAACGTAGATCGTGATAAAAAGCTACGATGGCACAAGATATGCAAGATAGTCAAAAGTTTCCTACAATGGTCATAGAGCTTTGCATCCTCGCCACAGAGAAGGTATTGGTCTGTCCACAGAGAATGACCGATTCTCAGGAGGTAAAGGAGAACTTCAGGACGATGGTTTCTGTGGAAGGAGCCCTCCCAAATTTCCAAGATAGGTTTGATAGCATGAAGTTTGTTTTCTTTTTCGACAACCTGCTCCAGCTACCATAAGTTAAAAATTGATTTCTTAAAAAGTGTCTTGAAATCTTGATGGGGCAAGCCAAAAGAGGCAAGCCAAAAGAGGCAATCCAAAAAAGGCTTCTATAGAGCCCTTCACAGATGCCGCCAGCTGATCTGCTTCTTCATTTACTCATATGCCCACAAGGCGCGGCACCCAGCAAAATTTGATGGTTTGTTTGAGCAGGGGAGATTGAATTAGTTTCACATGTAGCTGTGCTAGGAGATTATTTGTAGGCATCACACCAGCTTGACCTACTTAATAGTAGCCAACTACGTCAAGGGCCATCCATACAAAACACAACTTATTTGTGCCTTGCAAATAAAGATTTATTTGCAAGGGTCTAGACTTATTCAGACCACGGAGCTAGTTTTCTTTTTTATCTCGCTGTGTTGCGCGGTGTGTAAATAATTTTATGCTATATAGATCAGTGTAATAATTCTTGTGTTTGTGATCATTTGCTGTGCCGTGTGGTATGTAAATAAATTAGCGCAATCATTTCTATGTTACTATGTCCACGAAAAAATATGATATGAATGAAAATCACGTGAATAAACCTGCGTCCGTGTCTTCATGCATGAAAATGGGATTTAGAAAAAAGTTGAGAAAGCGGAGTGGACGGGTGCAAACCAGCAGGGCGGCTTGTTTGCCGCAGAACACTGGCCAGGTGGTGCAAGCCAACGCCCAATTTCTTTGTATTTATCCATCCATCCATCCTCTGTATTCTGACTACTTGCTCCTCTAGGGACAGGCGTGGTGCATACGTAGTACCCGTGCAAACCCTCTCCCTTTCCGTCCACCTACCGTGGTGCACCCTCTCTTTTTTACTCTGCTCTCTTCTTCCTTCTGCTCACTCTCGCTCCTCCTGCGTAAGCCTGGCTACGTTCTCAAAGCCCCGACCTACTCTATACTTACGACCACTCCATCTGGAAACCCTCCAGTATGCACGTCCCTGAGGGCCACGTTTTAGCGGCTCCTCGTGGCGGGGCCTGGGACTCTATTTTTTTCGTCTTCTCTGCGCTGCACCATGTGGTGTTCGCTGTGCGCGGGTGCAGTAAGGATAAGGATAATTATAAAGTTTATTTTCAATCAAAAACCATCAAACAATCCAGCCCGCTTAAGCGTAGAACGCTTGTATGCGGGACATGGCAGTAATTATATTTATCTTGTAGACAGAAATATAGTTCACAATTAAATGAATCACAAACACATACGACACTTAACATCCTATATGATTAAGATAAAAAAAAGGAGAGAAAAGTACAAAAATAGTACGGGCAGCTACGAGAGTTCACGTACTATTAACGAAATTCAACGCGAAATGCAACAACAGATGCAACAATGAAAAACAATCAGTCAGTCGTAACGAACTAATAACAAGTCTATGCGATAAGTAACATCGAATGCAATAATAAACTCAGTCAGTGGTAACCCATGAAACATCAAACAAACAATTTCCACAAATCAGTATCTACGTACATCTTTTATCGCTCATTACATCACTAGACAGAAAAACACCACTCTTTTATCTTCTTGTTCATCTGCTTCTTGGATGACAGGTTAAGGAGATTTTAGGTAAGTTGTTAAATATCTCAAAAACATAATACTGTCTTTGTTTTTTTCCGTAGTTCGTATATATTTTTGGAATGGCATAGCTTTCTGTGTGTCGGAGTGTTTTTATTCTGTTTGGTATGTCTCTCAACTCACTGGAGAAATAGTGGCTGGTTAAAACAACAAACTTAAATACATTTTCAAAAGATAATATTCCGACTGCATTCATTCTTTCTTCAGTTTTAAGAGGCTCACATTTAGACCCATATACTATATTATTAACACATCTATTTACAATATTATCGATTTTGTGTTGTTTGTATTTAGCGCATGTTCCGTATATTGTAATACCGTAACGGAGTGCAGATTCCCCCAGTGAAAGGTACACCTCTCTCCTCAAATTGATGTCACAGTCACTTCTCAGCTTATAAAGATATGCTGAGACAACACAAAGATTTTGTGTAATTTTTTCAATGTGATTACCCCATGTAACATGTTCGTCGAAATGCAGACCAAGATAGGGTGTTGTTTTAACATGTTCCATTCTTTGGCAGTTGCACTGATGACACTGTCGATCATGAGGAAATATAGGAACATTAAATGGAACATGTTTATGAGGGTTTCGAAAGCACATCAGTTTAGTCTTGTCGCTATTGACAAAAATATAATTATTTTTAAACCAACTCATTAATTCCACTATATCACATTGAAAACTCTGAGCAGCGAGATTATATTGTTCGTGTGGTAGTATTAATGCTGTGTCAACTGCGTATTGGAATAGATATGATATAAGGTTAAGATTACCTATCCCATTAATATAAATGTTAAAGAGTAAAGGACCCAGAGTTGATCCCTGTGGAACACCGAATTTCATTTGAAATGGGTCACTTAGTTGACCCTTAAGCTTCACCATTTGAAATGCTCTTGAAATAATTTTTCAAAAGTGTATAAAATAGCCCCCTGAAACCCATTCTGTATAATTTAGCTAGCATAATTGAATAATCTATGGTATCGAACGCTCTAGATAGGTCCTTTTTGATCCTTTTTTGTAGAGTTTTGATCCTTTTTTGTAGAGTGGTCTGATGATAGACACTTTCATCCCATCTGGAATATTTCCACTTTCAAATATGCCATTAAGAATCGCAAGTAAAGCATTTTTCAATTTCTCGAAATTACAATAAAGGTCCCGCACTCGTATTAGATCATGACCAGCTGGCTTCAGTAAAGACATACCAGAAAGTATTTCCTCTAGCTCACACTCAGTCATCAAAGGCAAATACGCTGATGTCATATTAGTTTTAGTGTCGACAACGGACTCCTCCCTTTTATTTATCATGTTTCTTATACCTTGTACAGTATCAATAAACGTGTGATTGAAAGCGTTTCCGAGTGCTCGAAAATCTGTGGTTTTTCCAAAAGTTTTTGTGATTGCTTCATCAATGTTTTGTTTTGCCTTCAGACCAGCTAACTGTTGTGTAAGTTCCCAGGTTCTTTGAGAGTTACCTTTGCATCCTTTGAATTCATTCAGGAAATATTTCTTTTTTGCTAACCGTATCGTTGCTGTTACTTTATTTCTCATTTTTCGGAATTCCTCTCTCAGAACCTGATTACCTGGGTTTTGTTTACATCTTTCCCAAAGCTTGTGTTTTGAGTAGCAGAGCTCCATTATATCTTTATCAATCCATACATTTTTATCTTTTCTTTTCTTGAGTATTTTTGTTCTTCTTGATTTCGAATATATTTCCTGGAATTTATCTCTTGGGTGTTGGTAAGCAGTGATATGGTCATATTCGGTAAGCAAATTCCAATCATAAGCTTGAATTAATCTGTCAATATTTCTGTAGTCAAAAATAATTACATTTCCTTTTTCCACATACGAGTTATCACCATCCTTTTCTTGGAGTAGTGTTGTTATTATAAAGTAGTGATCAGCAACTTTTTGTTTAATAACTCCAGATAATACCCTCATTTCACTTACTCTTACAATGATATGATCGACACAACTTCTCGTTATACTATCCCCTAAACATTCCTCTCTCGTATAGTCTTGGATAGTATTTTCCAATCCAAATTCAGCTAATATATTTAGGTACTCCGATGATCCACCTCTAGAAAGGTTTTTAGCGTCTATGTTGAAATCACCTGCCAAAATCAGGTGAGGGTTATTGTTACATTTTTTTAAGAGAGAACTGAATTCTTCGCAGAAGGGAGCTACGTTGTAGGTTGGAGGTCTGTACACAGCACAGACTGTAAACAACTCATTTTGTCGGTATATTGATGCTACTACCACTTCTGCTGTAGCAAACATTGTCTCCAGGCGCTCTGACACCCAGTCATCCCGTACAAACATCAAAACACACCTTCCTTCACGTTTTTCACGACAAAGATAATGTAAACTGAAATTATTTAATTGGTATCCTAAACAGGCAGCCTCATCAACATTGATTTCGGTCAATATTAACGCATCTAGGCTACTCAACCTGTCTGACAAGTAGACATTCAATTGATCCCAGTGTTTCTGCATACTTCTAATATTAACATGTAACAGTGTAAAAGAGTTACTTTCATAATCTGTTTTAGTATGTTCTATAAAGTCATCCCGGTCAGGGAATGATTGAAAAGAGTTGTCCATTTTAACGAATTCTGTTAAAGGACACATGCAAAGGAAAAAAACATTTTTTTTAAACGGCTTACATAGAAAAAGGACGCCATAAAACGATTTTACAACGAAGAAAAAAATTTTTAGAGCTATATTTACGGCGCAAAACGAATTTGTAGTTGGCGCCCGCGGGCACCGCAGAAAAGTGGTCTGTATTTATCACGTGACTGGTCTTTATCTATCACGTGGTGCTTGCGTTCTTTCGGAAGCTTCCTATGGCCTCTAGAAGTAACTTATTCATCTTTGTTTGAAGTATAACAAAAAACTAAGATGAATAAGTATCTTTTAAAGCCCAAAGGAAACTCCTGAAAAAGCGCAAGCAGACGTGATAGACCTGTGCGCCGGCCAGACGACGGCGGCGGCGCCCCGAAGCAGACGAACTTGTGCGGCGGCGGCGACGGCGGCGTGGAGAAACGCGTTGAAGCGGCGTTCGCACAACGCTCAGCGTGCGGCGGCGACGCAGCGCGACGGCGCGCGGGCCTACCACGTGACCAGCGGCGGCTCCCGCGAGCGCCAACTACAAATTCGTATAGCGCCGTAAATATAGCTCTAAAAATTTTTTTTCTTCGTTGTAAAATCGTTTTATGACATCCTTTTTCCATCTAAGCTGTCTAAAAAAAATGTTTTTTTCCTTTGCATGTGTCCTTTAAGGTCTCTCACATTTTCAATTCGGATAGAAGAAGCATTCTTTTTTTGCCTTACAAATATTTTACCATTACGCATCCATACAAATTTATATGACTTTTCTTTGGCCGCATCTCCCAAAACAGGCTCCGAAGAGCTCTGGTTATATTTTCGTTAATGCAGATTCCTTCTGCTCCGAGTGCTGTCCTTTGCGCCGTTCACAAGTCTCTGCTCGCTTTTTCCCTGAACCTAACCAAGATCGGAGGGACTTTTCCTTCCTTGGCTTTGAGCCTGTGTGCGGCCTCAATCTGTTCGGGAGCGGGAACTGGAAGTTCAAGTCTTGATGCGAGTTCCTGAACAAGCTTCGTTATATCTTCGTGCCGCTGGTGCTTTATGCCGTGAATCTCTATATTCTTTCTACGAGAGTACATTTTAGCCTCGTTTAGGGCACTTCTCAGCTCGACGATTTCATTGTTACTCTGTTCCAACCTGGTTGCTAGGTCATCCGATTTCTTTTTCAGTTCCTTTATTGTGTTTTCTTGCGTCTTTAGCGTTGAGAGAACCTCATCATATTTAGTGCTGAGCTCATTCAAGCTCTTTTCCATTCTTTCCACTGTTTTTGTTCGGTTCTCTATTTTTTCCATCATGATGTCGCCTTTGCTCGACCGTGCGCTAAGCAATTTTTCTAGACTTTCTATCTTTCCCAGTACATCAGTCAATTTCTTACCTATCTCTGACATCCTGGTCATGACAGATACCAAGTTACAGTCTTGGGAATCTTGAGTCACCAGGTCGCCTGGTGACTGACTGCTTGATCGCCTAGTGTGCGTTTTACACGTGGCACAATGCCAGGTTTTTAGAGCTTCAGCAGTCATGCTTTTATATGATGTTTTTGTCGTTTTGGAACATTTTCCTACGTGGTAAATGTTTTCACACGCAACACATTTAATACTCAGGACATCCCTAGTCAAAGTTTTACGGCACGCCAAACATTCAGTTGTCCGAGACATTTTACACTTAAAGAACAAAACAAGCAAATTGGCAGTCCAGCAGAATACAGTCAAACTTTTTACGTTGACATCGCTTTCTTACCTACAAGATGGAATGTAGGCGATTATTCCCAGCACCGACTCATCGCCGGACTGCCTTCGGGTGCCTTGGGTCGGTCGCTTTTGTAGGCGCCAGGACTGACGTCGGTTAACGTCACGCTTCCAGGCACGCCTCCCAGTTGTCACCGTTTGCTGATAGCAGAATAGCCGCGGTGCCTTCTTGCCGATGACAGCGCAGATCCACGCTGAGTTACGTTCCTTGAGTCGACAGTCTACAAGATGGAATATAGGCGATTATTCCCAGCACCGACTCATCGCCAGACGACACAGCGAAGAAACATGTCCGTGGATTCGTCGCCGGTTTTTTGTGTCAGTGCTGGTCTCACATTTGCTCGTGATAAGTAGAAAAGATGTTAGTGATTACTTCAGCAAAGTTTTAAAAATGAGGGAGGGGATAGAGTTTTTTGTGATGCCTAACGAGAAAACCTCTCACTAGGTGGCGCTAAAACTAGGCCCTCGGCCGGGAGGAGGCTCTCCCATAGGAAGCACTCAAGTGACGTGGTCTTAAGTATAGAGTAGGTCATACTCAAAGCGCGTCGTCGGCGTCGTCCAACGAAATCTTGCACTTTGCAAATAGAGAGTTTTAGCATAGCGCACGCTAAACCTTTCCGTACGCAAATAGCGTCGTCGTGACTGCACATGCACTGAAAACTAACCACGCTTTGCGCTTTGCGTGCGCTTATTTAACGTGCGCTATTTTTGGGAAATTGCACGCGTACGCAAAGAGTCTTTGTGCTCCTCCAAAGAGGATTCTTAATGAGAAGTTGGCTAAAGCCAAGACGAGCAAAGTTAAAAAATGGTGGCTCCCAGGATCACGGCTGCGGTCGCTATGGCGGCATCATGAGAGCGGTGTTGGCGGCATCCTCGCGACTACAATTTTCAATTTATTGAAATCGTTTTGGAAAACCCCCTAAGGTGGGCAATGATCGCTGGCAAATTGATGCTTGCGACACGCGACCATTTCTTGGCAATGGAACAGTGTGCAAAGGTCAGTACACGAGACCTCCCTTGCAGAGGCGACACAGGTGGACGTGACACAGGCGGATATGACTGGCCAACCGTTTGTGTCGCATTCTCATGTTTAAACAGATCTAAAATGTTACTCTGGACCAAAAAACTTGTTTTTTTCTCAAGTTACACCATTTCGTGCGTGCAATAAAAATTGTGACAGTACCTTGGTGGTGTTACAAGCACGAGATGCTTGAGCTTTTGCCTCGCGGCGGAGAAACGCCATTCTAAAACTCTCTTGCGTAGCATGCGCCAATGCAAGCGCTAAATTTAGCGCTCGCGTGTGCAAAAATTGCGGAAAATTATTCTAAAACTCTCTAATGACAGCATCAACCGCATCTTCCGCGCTGCACGACACAGATAGGGACCAATTGCTCACTTTTGCGGCGTACGTTGCAAGCCAGACCTCTTACTCCCGAAGGCCTCCCCACTCATTTACTTTCGCCCGCGGAAGCCTTCACATTGAGGAGATGAAAGCGAGGAAGTTTTTGAAATGGAGATGAAAGCAAGGAACAGAAATAACTCTCGTACAATAATAAGGTTTTCATTTTAGCGTGAAAAACCAACGCCAGGAAATTGCGAAGGAAAATAAATTTCCTTATCGCATATTTTAAACTATTCATCTATCCGCTGCTCATGAAGCTAGTGAGAAGCCTCCCACGTTTACCCCATTTTATCTTCACTGTAGCAACTCTTGGTGACATAGAGCGAGTTTGTTTCACACGTACTGATACCATTCAAGTTCTCACCCAGAATGCATCGCACTCGCAGAGTGTTGCACAGAAAACCGTACTCAAACAAACTTGCCAAATGCACCGAATGCAGACCGATGCTGTCGCCATCTATGTTGTAGAAGGAGTACCAACCTCAAACCGAAACTAGTGTCTTTCTGTTCGACGTGATGGGTGGGAATGCGAGAATGCAGTCGCTGCCAACGTTTATCTATAAACGTAGGTCGCTGGAACCTGTAGTTTATATTTGCGATGACTTCAAGCCACTCGGCTGTCGTAGAGATATTTATACACGGCGTGAATTTCCACAACCAGCTGACTACAAAGCAGCTGGTTGCAATCTTTAAATTTTTATAACCGTTTACACTAGAGAAAATTGACGATGCTATCCGCGCAGAAGCTTGATCCGTATGAGCATGGTATTTATGCATGAACCACTAAAGGGTACTGTTTAAAACTAGCCTGTTGGAATATCCAGCAAAACATTTCGTGGGACTTTCGATTCCGATCGTCATTACAGGTGGATCACGCATTAGCCTTGGTGAGGGCGTCGAGAATGAGAGCTTTCTCAAACAAAATACAACGGGGCAAGATAGCTGACATAGGTAAATTTTAAACATGATGATGTTGCCCAAGCCCCAGGAATGTCACCATGTTTAGCTTTCTCAGATACATATTCAGCAGTCGCAGGTTTTTGTCGATAAATGTTCAATTCTTCATCCGAACACAGATGGTAATAAAGATCTCAGGGGCCGCTGATGCGTTTGTTCTCAGCATTTCTTTACATATTGGTATATTTCAGCACCTAGTACAGTACGAGAGCGACTAAAAACTTGCAAATAAAGCACGGGTTAATTGCTTCCGTCACGAAATAGCAGACGCTCACAATTCAAGCTCGCGTTTCATCGCGTTGCCCGCGGGACGCGATTTCTATCACAAGGTCTACAATTGTTCCTTTCGGTTCCGCTGTACGAATGACACATCGTGGCAGACGAACTCGTCGTCTGCTTCCGCTCGTCGCCGGAGCGAGGCATGGCGGGATTGCATTTTGACGCACGCTCAATTTTCTCGGTGCAGCGGGTGCATGTACCCGTAGGGTGCCGGCGCTTAAAGGGATACTTCAACGAAATTTGAAATATTCCCGTCGTGTTAAAAAATAGGTTGAATATGATCCACGATATCCGTAAATGACAATCACACGTTTGTATTTTGATCCTGGTGGCTATATTTTTCGTTATAAACGGCCCACTCTGGCAAGCGCTCGGAGAAGGCCCAGCTTAGAGCACGTGACATCCAACGCAATCGTGACGTAGGTCGTCTCAAGATGAGCAAAGCTACGGCGAGGCTGACGTAGAGAGGATGGCCTAGTCGTTCCAGCCACCAGCCACCGAAGCGGCTGCTTTTGTACGAATTTTGAGTGACGGGTTAATCTTCTATAATCTTCTAGGGGGACAATAGCGACTTCTGCGACACACAAAAGGGATTTTCGGGAAGAGGGGAGTTCCTCCTTCCCCCCTTCTCTCGTCGTGGCTGAAGACGAGACAACCTCCGTCACTAGCTGTCAAGGTTCCTAGACGAGCATTACAAACGAGGCGTTAGCGACATCCACCAGGAGCTCTTTGCTAATAGTTTAATTCGTTTTAAAATTCCTTTTCGAGACTTTTTTAACAAGATATTGGTATGTTTCATGTGATACTGCTCTTTTGAACACATATAGACCAAAAAAATGAGCGCCGAAATTTCGTTGTAGTATCCCTTTAAACAAACACAGAGCGTGCGTGTAACCAGTGCCGGCCAAAACGAACCCGCTAGTAAATACTGTGCGTATCATTAATCTTTTTTTTTTTTTTTTTCCTCCGCACAGCAACGACTGTTTAAAGTGACAACATGAATTATTATTCTTTGGCATGAAAATGAATGAATAAATGCGTCAACGAGTGCGAGAAATGGTGCATCTGTTTTGATCCCCTAAAACAGGGGTCGGCAAACCACGGCCCGCGGGGCAGTTTTATCCGGCCCCCGGCTCGACCCCAGAAAAGGACTCACTCCCCCCCAACCCCCTTTGCAGCTTACTCACAGACCCAAGCAGCACTCGGAAAAGCAAGAACCACAAAAGGTGTTAGACAGCAGAGGAGAATGGAGCGCTACCACGTAGCATTGTCCGGCATCCCCATACTGGGGCAGAGAACGGCTTTAACTTCTTTTTTGCCTTTTGTTTTTTTCTTGTCTCCCCCCCCCCCCCCCCCCCCCCCCCCCCCCCCCTTCCCCCCGCCTTTTCGACTTGCCATCCGGCCCCCTCCGTGCCAACTTCGTGACGACTCGGCCCGCCGCTGCAAAAGGTTGTCGACCACTGCCCTAAAAGACGCTGACGACAAGTAACAGTCTCAGACTGTCAACTGCTGAGCACAAGGTAGGCAAGGCACGCGCGAACTGTAAATTCCAAGCGAAACTTGCCGCAGGAGCGGTACAGCTGGCACCGCGGTAGCGAGCAGTGGTGGTTGCACTGGTTGTACGCACTGTGGCTGTACCAGAGGAGTGCAACTCCGATGGAACGCAAATTGGAAAACCCTGGGAGGCCGCAGCGCCGTTTGAATCCCCTGGTATCTGGTGGCTGTACTAAAATCAACATGGCGGCACAGCGAAACCAAAACCGAAACTGCACAGCAGCGCCATTGTGTTTAGATGGATGGGCGGTAGCTTGCGCCACCTAGAGTTACAAATATATATATATATTGTAGGTTTTTTTTTTTGCCCGGTTTGCGATTTCACCTTATGTTGTACCGCAACGAAGCCTAGAAAAGCGAGCTCACAGCATTGGCAGCTGCCTTTAATGCACGAGAGCTTGTACCGCCGAGATCTGCCCCAGAGCAAGGAGCTCGCGCTTGTAGCCATTCCTGCGGTACATCATGGTTTATGTGCGTTGAAACGCACACAAGCCAGCACTGAAAAGCGAGGCCAGCAGCAAAGCAGCAGAAACCTAGCAAAGCAACAAAAGTGACACATACACAAAAAATATGCAATGCTTGTCCTTTTGCGTTCATTTTTATTCAACAGACAGTAGAAAATACAGACGAAATTTCTCACCATTTTGCAGACAAGAATCAAAGAAACGAACAACAAAACGGGATGAAACGTTTAGGTTACGTGCGACGAAGGTGATGATATGCGCCCTTGCAAAAACACTTCGCTAAATTTACATAAAACCTCTAGGTTCGTGATCCTTTTCGAGCTTCTTGGCGTATACTGACAAGCCTTACGCCGTCCAGCCACAGGCGTGGAACCTAGAAAAAAAACAAAAGTTGAATTGCTTGATTGACCATTACGTGCCTGATATGGCCATATGAAAACAGCGAGCTTTTTCTGCGTCTCCTTTCAAAAAACGGTACTTGGAGTTCAACACTGCGACACTAAAAACTCGTGTCTCCTCTATTTTTCTTCTCATTGACTTAAATGCCTCCACGCAAAATTGACAATCATTTCGAATTTGGTAAAGACCGGCGACGGTGTCTTGCAACGGTGTCTTGCAGGTCAAGAAAAACAGCTCAGCTTTTTGGTATTGAGTCTTCATGGAGAACCTGCATTCGTTTTTAATATTATCACTTAAATTTAGGAGTGCGTCACTGCTAAACGAAACGGGAAACCAGACCGGATCGCTCCATCGCTCATCCTCAGTTAATCGAAAAATATTTAGGCTCATTTGGTCGAACCGGTCGAATCTGGTGAAAAGTTTCGAAGGTGCGTCGAACCGGTTCGACCCAGTCGAACCCCAAAAGTTCGACCTAAAACTCCGGTTCGACAAAAGTTCGCGACACCCCTAGCCATTTTAGCTAGGGGTGTCGCGAACCGGCCGAGGTTCGAGTTCGACCAGGTTCGACTTTTTCGAACTTTTAGTCGAAAAATTCGACGAACCCTGTATTGAGGTTCGACTCGTGCGCGCATGCGCGACAGGCTGGCCAGTTGGCTTCGGATTGGATGGTGATGGCTCAGGGATTAATAAAGGACAGCGCTGATTGGTTATTTCAGTTAATACAGTACAAAAAAATTAAGTTATTAACTTCTTTAGTGATTAGAATTAGTTTATTTTAATTGCAATTGTTTATAAAATAAAAAAAAACCTTTTTATAAAAATAAATTTTCTAAACCTAGACATGCTTGTATCAAGGTCTGGCCACACTGTCCACAAAGTCGAACCGGTCGAAATTGGTGAAAAGTTCGAAGGTTCGTCGAACCGGTTCGACCCAGTCGAACCCCGAAAGTTCGACCTAAAAATCGGGTTCGTCAAAAGTTCGCGACACCCCTAATTTTAGCATTTTTAGATTATGAGCGGCTTCGTCTTCGTAAGCGGCTAGGAAACCGCTCAACCTAGCTCGAAGGTGTCAAATGTCGTAATTAGAACGTTAGCATTTCATTTTTTAAACATGGTTTTGCTTCTTATTTTAGGTTCACAATTTAATGATAGAGCAATGATGGCCAATTCGTAGCGCCTCCCACCACGGAAGCGCTGCTGAGCGCCCACGCATTGACTCCTTTGTGTTATGGTCGCGTTCCTAAATTTACTCGATTTGACTCCAGGGTAAGGGTTTTGTATGTTAGTACCTTGGCGTTCTAAAACCCACAGCTTTGCCTCTTTGGCCAAAACCCGGAACCCAAAACCTACCCGCGTCCAGCGCATCCCCGCGCCGCTCTATGACGCTCCGCGAGCGCGGCCATTGGACGGCCGTCTTGCAGTCAACGAAATCGCGTTTCCGATAACGTCGCAGAGGCTCGCGGCTGCGTGTTCAAAAACACGCTTTCTACTCATTCGTCGTCATCCGTTGAAGAAAGATTTTTACAACACCATGTAAGCGGTGAGGCTTAGAGTAACTGTATAGGCTCTGCTTGATCATACACAGTTACTCTAGTGAGGCTTTTACAAAAGCGCAGTCTGCAGGAAAAGGTCACAACTCGTGGAAAGCAAGTTTTGCCAATGAAAAAACAGTTAGGGCGCGGGCGAGCTGGTGTAAGTTTACCATTTTTTAGACCACCTGAGACTGGGTGGAAGGAACACGACGACGTCTTTGAGACGTCGTGTTCCTTCCACCCAGTCTCAGGTGGTCTAAAAAAATGGTAAAGTTTTGCCAGTCACGCGGCGTAATCAGAGCTTTCTTGGCACGCCGAGTCTCTGTGCCTTCATCCCGCTTGGGTACCGATCAAGAATTGGAGCCGTGGCAAGGTTTTGAAGGTGTGACGCGCGTAATGTATATTTGCATCATCGACATCGAGGAAAAAAAGGGGAGAAAGGGGGGGGGGGGGGGGGCACAAGTGAGGAATCTGCGTCATGCAGTATCTTGAGGTCGTTTGTGTGGAAGAATTCTCTCATGTGTTTTCGTGTGCTTCACTGCCTGTCTGTTGTTTGTTCAAATAAAGTTGTGAAAAAGGGGCACATTTATCAGTTCTAAACATTAGCAGTCTCAGTTATGCGACAGCCGCAGATGTGGTACGTAACACGGTTTTCTTTTAGATGCGGGGCATCTCTTGCTCGGGTCTGTGTCCCGCGGCGTCGTAGTCCGCACTCACACTACGCATGCGCAACTCTCCTCCTTCCCTCTCTCCAATAGCTGCGCGTTACTCTCTCCGCTCTCTCTCTCCTACCAGCTGCGTACACTTCGCGTGCGTTCGCTTCTACTCACACCGCGCGCGCATGCGCAACTCTCCTCCTCTAGTCTCCTCTCCTTCAAGTGTGAATAAGATATGAGCAGCAGTAGCGTGCTGTCCCGTCAGTTAGTGGGTTGGCGCAAGCAAGCGTCAGCACCACCCCACAATCTAACGTAATAACACTCAAGTTAACAAAGTTAATAACACCGTTAATAACGATCCGCGATGCTCCACATCACCCCATGGTTCCCCTCGGGAAGATGGTGTAATTTTTTCTTGGGAGCTTTCGGTACTTCTCAACACGGTTCGGGCGCTTGAACTTCTTGCGTAGCGCAAGTTCGTCTGCTTCTTTCTGCAGAAGTCAGAAGCGGATTCAGAGGAGGGTCCGGATGTCCTGACCCGGCCCCTTTTGAATTCTGCATGTTTAAAAATTTAGGGAGTGGAAACGGGAAAGAGGGTATATGATACGCTGACCAACACCTGACCCCACTCAAGAAATACCTGCGTCCGCCCCTGGCAGGGGTTGTGGTGACTTCAGGACGCCTAGCTCTGATGGGCCGGTCGAAGGATATTTTGTACCATGATGATTGTAACCCAAGATTGAAGCAAAAGATTTTTTATTTTTTATTTTTTTTTTTTTTTACAGTGGAAGTCAGCGTTTTGTTTTCTGTCATTGTCTTGTTTATCCTCGACGCCGTCCGTCCTGGGGTGCCTGAATGTCTTTCTAGTATTTACGGTGATGTCACCCTTTGTAGTAGAACCCGATGCCGACAGCACGCGCTCACGGGTAGAATACAAAGAAATCGACGAAAACGAAATGTCGCCAAAGCACAGTTAGCGCCACAAACACGTGCAGGGACACGCTCTTTCACTCGATTCTGAACAAAAAAGAAAAGTAAACGTGTGGGACGAAATGGCCAGATGTCTCCACCCCACTGTGCTCCACCCTAAGCAAAGCGCACACGAAGGCACCCTAGTCCGTCCTTGCTGTTTCTCTTCCACTGCAAAAAAAAAAAAAAAAAAAAAAAAAAAAAAAAACTTTTTTTTTTTTTTTTTTTTTTAGTTTTGGGTTAAAATTATTATGGTAAACGTCCGCCAGCTCGCCTGCGCACTGACCGTAATTACCCCAAGACAGGTTGCTTTGAGGCGACGTTGCTTCAAAGTCTCCCACTGTCCTTCAAATAGAGCTAATCAATCCTCGGCATTCGGGCCTCACCACCACCCCTGCAAAAGAAGCAGACGAACTTGCGCTCCGCAAAGACTTCGTACCTCTGTGTTGGTGTTCAGTTAGCTGAGTGTTAGACGTCGCCTTTTCTATTTTCTGTTCCGCCTGCGTTTCGGTGTTTCTCTTATGGGAGCCTGACGTTTTTCCTTATTTACCTTTGTGTCGTTGTGCACTCTATGTTCACAAGAAAATTGCAACGCGCGTTTGGCGCATTCCCCGAAAACGAAAGTGGAACTATCCTAACACAAATAATTTCTGCTTTATCTAACAAATAACGTTTACTTTGTATCAACTAAGTTTTTTTTTTTTCGCTTTTAGGAATAAAAATTGAATTGACGTTCGAGCAAAAATAACATCGATTTGAACTCTTCGGAAGAAACGAAAAGAAGACAATCCAATCCAGGTTCCTGATCGGTGACTTTGTCAATTTCGTTTGATTGCGGTGTATGTGAGTATGTGTGTATGTCGTGAATGCGCCTGGATGGATTTGAACGTTATTGCGGCTTTCTCTAAGTGCAATGTAGAACGTCGCTACCACAGATCAACGAGATCGAACGTACTCCTTCAATGCGCTTCAGAACCAGGGACATGCGCCCGTCTTCAACGCACACTTGCGGTAGATCGGCGCCATATGAACCCTTCGTGAGTTGTAGCGCGTTCACTTCAGAGTTAACAACGAGCAGCTTGTGCACTGTGTGTATCTCCCGAGATTTCGACAGTCGTACTGGTCGTACTCCCACCGAGGGCATCATAGCGCCTA
Source organism: Ixodes scapularis (assembly GCF_016920785.2). Taxonomy (NCBI): domain Eukaryota; kingdom Metazoa; phylum Arthropoda; class Arachnida; order Ixodida; family Ixodidae; genus Ixodes; species Ixodes scapularis. The sequence continues at coordinate 84,012,434 of NW_024609879.1, forward strand.
CAAAGGTGCAATGAGGAAGTGCTGCGTCTTGACGTGTGGCGCCTGTCAATCCGACGGTGTGTCGCTCTTCAGCTTTCCCAAGAACCCTAGACTGAGGAGTAAATGGGTTCGCATGGTCAACAGGGATCGCTCTAGTATCTCCTGTTCCACCGTGGTGTGTTCTAGACATTTCCCAGAACATCTTGTGGGGACGAAGGCCAAGCCGCGACTGACAAGGGGCTCATTCCCGACGCTGCAGCTCCAAGGAGCGCCGACCGCGAGTACCGGAAGAAAACGACTGCGCAGTCGTGCCGGTGAGTGACCTTTGGTGATCGCGACTTGTCGGTTTAAAGGGACACCGACAGGGTATTTATACTTGCCGCGGTTTTTAGTTGTACGTGACATATGAGAGCCCAACTACCCAGAACAGAATTTGCGGCTCGAAATTCGGTTTCTTTCCGCCCGAGTCGCGCTCGCTCTCTTTTCCGTGGTAAAGGGCCGCATTCTAAGGTTTAGACGCGACCACCAAATTTAATCAAAGTCGTGGGTCATCGCGACTCCCCACCTGCATTATGCATTCGGAGGTCGCCGACTTTTCTTGAAAGTTTTGACTTAATTTGCCTGTTCAAGATGCTTACCCTTTTTGTGTTATCTTCCAGTGTGAGAATCAGGGAATTCCAAGGCTCGTAGCCTGCTCGGCCTTCGCAGGAAATGAACGTAGAGAGAAAACGTCAAGCAGCCCATGACACAGGCCATTCGACGTTCTTCAAGAATTATTTCCGTTAAGATAGTTTCCAAAATGCCTTCCCGGCTATGTTCCCGGCCTTCGGGAAAAAATAGCTGATGGGATTCGGTTCGGGGGTATGGGGACGAAATATACACAGTCTTTCATTTGCTTGGTGCTGTGCAGAAGGGCAGCTTTCCTCAAAACGTGCCCCAAAACAAGCCGAATTCCGTCCGTTCGTCATAAAGTAATTATGGTTGACACTGTATATTGGAGTTGCTGTGTTATTTGAAACCTTTCTCAAATTGTGTTTGGATAACGCGGTACCCTGGGTGGGATACATATAATATGCGTTGTTTGACCTATAAAAAGGAAGTATTTTAAGTTAAAGGCTATAAAAAGAAATTGTGGCACTAAAGAATATCATCAGCTGGTGGCTACAGCAAATTCCACTCATAAAAGGATTGCCCAGCATGTTTCCTTACTTTGAGTCCCCATTCGTAAAACAAGGATCATGTCAGAAGTGTGTATGATGGCACAGAGTTAAAACACAGGCTGCCTTCTTTTTTCTTTTCCCTTTTCATTTTTCTTTGGTGGTTGGGGGGGGGGGGGGGGGGGTGTACAGGTTACCAGGGAGCTGTGAGACGCACTTGGGTACCCGAAGTGCTGCGCGAGGCTCACCAGCTACGGTTCGAATATCCCTGATATTATCTACGATTGAGAGTGGGCCACCATGATACTCCTCTGCTTTTAGAAAGCTAATGAATGAAAACACTGGAGAATACTCACAATGCGTTTGGTCCAATGTTGAGCTAAAAGTATGGCTCCTTGCCTATTGCAAACATGCAGCAAGAAGCTCTCATGTCAGTTTCCTTTGTATTCTCTGTTACAGGGTCTCACAATGCTCCTGCTATTTCAGCCTGTGGGGCCTTTTTTTCTGAAGGTGTTGATGGTCTGTCCTCTTCGCATGACCATCTACATGTTGAAGAAGCAACCATCACTGTGGTGAAGCAAGGCAAGCTCCTTTTGCAGCACAACTCTCGTTGCTCTGTAGAGTGCACAACCCGTGGTAGCGAACAAGCTGGACACTGAAACAGAGAAAAGATCAGAAAAGTCTTAAGCTATCAGAAAATATGTCTAAAACAAGAGTCTAACAAGCCGTTGGACATAGCAGTTCCTCCATGTGATGGAGTACAGGTTGGTTTTGTTGTTCGTGGCTTTCAGAGCTGAAATAGAATGATATGGCTTCATCCTCGGACCACTCTGCTGCCATCTGAGTCCTAAAAGTCGATAAGGGATTCACCAGAATTGCCAAGCTTGCACGCATACACCAGTCTCATCTATGACTGTCGGCTACGGCGACGCGCCGTTGCTCAACTGAAAACTTGTCGCAGTGGAGAAAAATAAACAAACTCACAGAAATCCAAACTGTATGTAGCCTTCAAACTATTTTTTTAGACGGAGGAGCGAGCCTGGGAGCTCAGCAGGAGATTTGAAACGGACCTCCGTGCCCTTCGATTATGGGCGATTGATACACTATGGGCACAGTTAGAAATAGTTAAAGGCAAGCTGAAACACTTCTTGAAAAAAACGATTTGGAGGTGAACTCTGGCATATTTTATCCCGTGAATCTGAATATCACTTTTGTTTTCCCCAAAGATGCAACTAAACACGAGAAAATACAAAAAACCTACGACCAGTCGTGATGTCATACTAGACACTTTGGGTCACCAAGCGCATGTCGCTCGTGTGGGCAGCGTGTGCAAGAGCAAGTTTACCAGTTATATTTTTTCGCACTGACACCAGTCATGGCGTCTCTTTCTGACCTTTTTGAAAATAGCAGGAGTGCATGTGCATAGCGTTGACAGGCGCCGAAGATGCGGGAGAGCAGAGATTCCAAAAGCTCCTGGTATGACGTGCCGCCCCGGGAAGGGGAGGGGCTTCAGCGGTACTTTAAAAATTAATTTCTGCAGCCTTTGTGCATAAAATTGAAAAATAACCAGATATTTGTGATTCTAGAGGCCAAATGAAGACAATTTAGGTGTTTTTACTCAAATACAGAACCACTTCAGTTTCTCTCTAAACAAATCTTGCAAAATTTTAAGGCATCCGTCAGGCAGGTCACATTATCTTTGCATGTCGGGATCCACTTATCTGAGCGCATCACATACCACTCGTCTCTTTATGCACAACCATTCAAGCACAAACAATAATCGACTGGAATGACCTCCCAGCACGCATAGCCAAGGAAGATGATGTAACATAATATTATGAACTTATGTGCGATGATAATGTCTAGCTTGTCAACCTTGTACCAGAGCACATCTTGTTTGTTATATCATGTGGATACCTACGCATATGACCTTCTGCCAAAGGTACTTGCATACTAGAGTAACGATGGACGTCACCACTTTGTCAGTCGAATATGACTCTGCTTTGTACTGGACTCGGTGCAACATTCCTTTGCTGTCTCTCCCAACAGAGCCTGAGGAGATGCTTGATACTCCAACCATAGAAAGCTTGTGTTCCGAGGACTACAGTGGAGTGTCCACTACTCCGCTGCACTTGCGGGGAGAGGAAGACAGAGCTTGTGCAGTGAAAGAAGGTGAGCTCTTTGGAATGTTGCCATGTGGCTTCAAGAATGTTTTTTGTTTGAACAAAATGTGAGCAGAAGTGATGTTTTCCTCTTTTCAGGAAGCTAGATGTATTGGACGAAACAATAACCACATATTGCTGCTTGTAAGGGAACAATTTTGAACATAGAAACTATTGCGGAATTGGCAAAGAAGGAGAGCTCACTTCCAATCTTCATAATTCTTCATTTTGTATGCATCTTTTTCTTTTTTTTTAACCATGTGCTCAAAATAATTTTGCATGTGCTATACGCAAAGGCTTCTCGTAGATCTGATTTCGCAAATACTGCGAAACATTCCTTCACGTTCAAGAAATAGACACAGATTGGAAATGTTTCAGGGCTACGGGATAAATACGCAGCTTGCACCGACGTCACCACGGCGGCCATTGTGGTGACCTTGCTAGCGAGCGCGTACCGTCTACAGCGTACGCTTCCGAACTGGGAGGGGGGTTGTCTGCTCGTTATCAGAACCAAAGCATTTCCCACCCCCGACAACAATGAAACAGTCATGGTATCAAGGACACCTTGGCTTGTTACGAGTTCAGCCGGCTCTACCATTATCATACGGCCATTCTTTGTGCTCGTTTCACAATTTGAGTCTTTTTTTCTTTTTCACGAAGGAGTATAATGGTTATGGTGGTCAGGGTTCGCAAATCAGCTCGAACGCATGGTGGCTCGAGTCCCAGAGGTGGCGATACTTGATTTAAGAGCTACGTTGGAACAGCCTCACTCCTCGCCACTTGTTTTCGCGCGTTGCACGGTCACAAGTGGTTTGATTGAGTCGTGATCGTGAGACCGTGCTGGAGAGCAGACAATGTTTCTCTGTATTGGCATGTCTCAACCAGGCAGTTCAGGTTTTCGTTACTTGTGAATGGCCATTCTTCGTCCGATTGCAATCAACATCTGCGCTGCTGGATGCCAGTCGGACTGTCGGAAAAAGTGGAGCGCCAGTGGCGTTCACAACAGCACGAGATCTCTTGGCTGCGACGGCAAACGAAGAGGCTTCCGTGGGCCAGAAGTTTGATAAATGTGGATGCTTTCCGGAGTCAGAGGTCGAGCTTGCAGCGTACGTCGCAGAAGTGCGCGATAATCCCTGCCCATGACGCGCGATGCAATCACCGAGCAAGCGCGAAAGATGCGGTTCATGCGGTCATTTGTGAAATGCGAGATTTCCTTGGGTGAAGCCGACGATGTGTTTTGGGAACGTAGCAGTGATGACGAAGGGAAGGACAGCCCCAGCACGGACGAAAGACGTAGGAGAACGACAGGGCGAAGTTTCAGTTGTCTCGCATCCAACGTGAGCTTCCTAAATTGAACAATGCTTTGGCATCTCGTGCGCGCATGGGCAACTAAAGCACGCCGGAAGGTGTCGAGTGCGCGGTGTAGGCTAGTCGTTTTTAAAGAGGCACCCTGCAGTTCTCCCGAGTTCGCCGTACAGTAGGCCCCTCAGCTATAAATTGTTTTCATTTTGCTGACACGCAATGTGAGGGGCTAGACTTACAATCGAGTTGACTTACAATCGGGAAAATATGGTAACTAATTATTCGTCGTTGTTTTCTTTCGTTAACGGGCCCTGGAAATTGGCAGTTGATTTACTCGCAGCATTACAAGTACAAGGAAGAAACTAAATGTTGACAAGTAATTTTTGTTCTGTGGATAAACAGCTGTTGACTGAGTTCATAAGGCCTGTTCATGCACTTGCATTTGCTGAGGACTGAGTTCTCGTGATCTCTTACGTCTAGAGAACATATTGCACGCTGGAGGCGTCTTGTCAGGTGACCCTGGAACTGCATTTTACTAGAGCGAAAGTTTTACATTCTGTCTGCAAAAAATTGTAGTTTGTAACATAGTCACAAGGTCTTTGAGCCAGGAAGGAAGGTATAATGCCCGTGAAAGATGGGAAATATACAAAAACTGAAAGGGTTCCGCAGCTGTCCGAGAGATGGCATTAGTGTGTTTTCTCGTCAAAACAGATTTAAGGGGTTTCAAGACACGCTGTCATAGCCAGTTGCAGACGCGTGAACCGGTCTTTACTTCACACATAGATATAGAACAATATTTGTTTTGCATTTGCTTCAACAGAGGTGGACTCCGTGTCTGTCGCTTCAACCTGCGGGGATGGCTACCTCGAAGACGCCATCTGTCTCCACTTTTCCGCCGAATGCCCGGTATAAGTCGAGACAGCTTCTCTCAGGGTGAAGGAAGGCAAGTCCTCACAGACGAATATTGAAAAACAGCCGAATTAAAACGTTAGATTGAGCTAGTTGGTTCACGATTTTGATGGTATTAAAAAGCACAAAAAAAGAGAGGCAGAGAGCGTCCGTCTGTGTTGTCTGTATCTTTTTCGTCCCTTTTATAAGTGTGTGAATACCAGTGATGTGATTGCTGCGCCAATTGCGCCAAACTGCGCCAAGGGGCTAACCCTGCTACATCCTGCTACATTACGCCAAATTATGGCTAATCTGCGCCAAGCCTGCGCCAAAGGACCAATTTTGGTCGCCTTTCAAAAACGAAACTAAACTGAGAACCGTAATTGAGCATGCATGAGCTTGGTGGCACAAAAGACGCCGCCGGACACAAAGTACCCTGCATCAATTGTCTATTCGGTCTGGGATGATTTTTCCCGTCGTCTCGCGTTTCGCGCTCTCGTCGTCTCGGAAACCTCGTCTGGCGTTTTTTTTACTTTTTTTTTTTTTTTTTTATTTGTTTAGGGGTAGACGCGGGCGTGTGCGGACGCTCTGATGTTAGTGTGCCGAGTGCCAGACATGCCGCGCGGCGAGAGTTACTTGCGCGGCGAGAGTTACTTGCGCGGCGAGAGTTACTTGCGCGGCGAGAGTTAGTTTGTGAGCTGAAGCGCTCGCGCGACCACAGTCGCCGTGGTTGCGCGACGTCGTGTGTTGCCGTCCCCACGTCGCTGCAGATATGGCGCTTTCTAAACTGAAACGCATCGACATTCCTGCTCTTGTTTAAATCATACGATGCTATAAAAATCCCTCTTTAGCTCAATGACTGCTTGGCGAAGTTTTGATTACCTAGGTTTCTCTCGGTAAGCTTTCTTTCGAGAGGGACTCCGGTACGTGAAAACTCTGCCGCGAAAAAAGTTCATGACGAGAAGTGAGCTAAAGCGAAGAAGGCAATGTCTGCAAGCTGAATCCGCACACCGCGCTTGTTTGTCTCGAGTTCAGTCGTTGCACAAAGCGGCCCAAGAACTTTTTGACCCTGATTCGCAATGTCTTGCATCGATACGCTCAGGTTCTTTTTTTTGTGTGTGTGTGTTTAGCTTGTACCTCGCCTGCCGGCCTGGCAAGCACGCGCCGCTGGACTGTTTATTGTCGTATGCTGGACAGTTACATTTTGCATACTATTTTGGGAACCAGGTGGCGACGGAGCGGAGTGGCATGGTTTCGTTTTCGGTCGAACAGCCGTTGTCTCCGCTCGCGCGACGAAGCACGTGTAACTGCAAGCCTGCCGAAGTTGTCTTCACGTGCATGTGAACATGATTGCACGAGAGGCACTAGCGGGGCGCTTGCAATCCATTGTTTTACATTTGCTTACTTTTTATAAAAATCTGCCACTTCGGGAACCAGTAAAACAATAGCAAGTGTTTTTTTTTGTTTTTTTTTTGGAATTGCTCGGCAACGCTTACAGCGCTGTATACTTGTCGGATGTCTCAGCAGCAAAAACACAAGCAGCGAGTTCCGCCCCAACACGTCACATCACAACACAACACATAGTGCCCTTCGTTTGTCCAGCACTTAAAACAAATATTTATTTTTCTAAGAATATATGCTCCAAAAGTCACTTTTTTAGCTCCGAAACACTGTTTGGGCTGCTCCAAAAGCCACTTGTGCTGCTCCAAAGAACTGTTTTGGCTGCTCCAAAAGGTGCTCCGAAATGGCTTAGGCCAATCACATCACTGGAATACTCAAATATACGAATACAAATCGAATAGTAAGTTCTGAATAATTCGATTCGTGAATCAAATTCCTAGTGTTCGGTCACTCTAGTATTCAGTATATTCGGGGAAAGATGCGCAGTTGGCACGGAGCCGACAAAAAAGCTGTTTTTTCCCCAATGTTAGTGCAGTGACGTTGGGACAGGCCATGTGAGAAGCACCTCATGGTCCTAGCATTCCACAAAAAAAGATTGAGCACACAAACTAGAAAAAAAAAAAACGGAATTGGACGCCACAAATTTTATAGCACGCAAATTTAATTGCGATCGTGACACAATCTAATCTCAAATCACATCCCAAACATCCCATTTGCGCCACTTGCAGATATGAATTGTTGGGAAGCCGCAATTCCACGCCATGCCTATTTTTTTTTTTTCGCATGTAAACCTCCTTGTTGCAAATTAAAGCATCAATGTAGGACACACTTGGCTCACTCACAGAAATCGGCGACTGGAAGATCACTGATAGAAAACTATATTAAAGGGATACTGAACCGAAATTTGGATTTCGCAAAGTAAGGCTGCAGAAGTGTTGAACGCGACGCTACAAACTCCAAAACATCACCCGTACATCGATATCTCAAACGGCTGGCCGTACTTTTGGGAAAGAAGGGCGCGATCAAGAGAGTTCTTTGACGTAACTGTCCTCCGGGAGAATTATAGAATGAGGAGAAGCGGCCTTGCTTCTCTCCTCCTTGCTTCGGTTCACCAGCTTGACAGGACGTAGCGAGGAGGAGAGAAAATGTGAATCGTGACGTGCCTTGTCTCATCGGCCTCGTCGGCCGGGTTCAATCGCGCATTTCTTTTCCAAAAAATATGGCGATCCGTTGGATATACAGTAAAACCTCGTTATAACAAAACGGGATATAACAAACTGATGGATATAACAAAGCAATTATAATTCCCCTTGCTTGCTAATAGTGGGAAGAAATGGACATTGGCTATAACAAACTAATGGTTATAACGAAATAATTACGACCGCTCGTTCAACTTTGTTATAACGAGGTTTTACTGTATCGCCGTATGAGCAATATTTTTTGGTTTTGCAGCTTCCCGCCTATCCACCCGGCCTTGTTTAGTGAGCTCGAAATTTCGGTTCAGTATCCCTTTAAGCATGCCTACATAACTGGCTGAGTTGTCGTTGTTTTGGAACCGGAAGCCACAGGTTCGGACTCGAATTGAACCAAAAGGAAAAAGAATAGTGTGCTATGATTTGAGAGTATTGCCAACTGTTCAGTATGCTTGTTTGAAATACAAACTGCAAGAAGGTGACAAAAGGACGAAAGCGTGGACCAGATGCAGGCGTCGTCACCAGAGTCGTTATAATGTATGCTAGAGGTTCAACTGGCGCTGCTGTCGCGAATTGAAGCAGACAGCGACCGGTTGAAAATTGACTTCAGGTAGTGCATTTCTTTGGAAAAAGCGAGTGCATTTTCTTTCTGCGCTCGATTATAAGAGCAAATATCATGAATAATTCGAACATACTAAGTAGATTGGAACATTTCTCAGTCATGCGGACTAATTAATTGGTCAGTTACGATGTTTTTCTTTTTCAAATTCATTGAATTTAGAACGGTGCTAAAACAGCTTCATATATGCATTTATGTCGGGGGCAGATCCAAGGGAAGGGGGGCAACAAAGTCGACCCCCCCCCCCCCCCCCCCCCCGCCCTTTTTGGAGTGCAATTTGACATGAGTGGACACCCCGGTGACATGAAAGAATGGGAGAATGGTATCCTTGCAAATCTTCCCCCCTCCCCTCTAAACGCAGTTCTGCTGGATCCACCCCTGATTTATGTGCACTGTTGGACACTGTTAGTGCGAACACAGAGTTGGCGCTTTACAGCTTGGGGGATATACTACTTTTCATACAAACAAAGGACATCTGGAAAACCAAGAGAGACGAAAAGAACTATGCAGTAACATTGGATCGGTAACTCCCTGTGCATGTATGATCAAAATAAATAAAGGCCACGTAATATACCTAGTTAGATAGTAAGTACTGCTTTATTCTTCCTGCTCTATGTAAAGATGCTTGTTCTACATTCAAAACATCACCCGCTCGGGGTCATTTTCTTATATTAGTGACAGGACTGTCATAATAGCAATACAGTATACAGGTGTCACCGGAATGCTGGAAAACCTTGAGCACACTTCATATTCCTTTCAGTTGTTATTTTGCTTAGAATCGTTACTTGTTTTTGCACACCTGCTGTGGAACACCGGCCTGGGCTTGAGTCTGGGCCCTTGCATCCCGCTGGTGAAGTCTCGTATGGATGGTGGGGAAAACGGGGAAAAGATGTAGTTTCGGTTTCAGTAGTGAACAAAATATAACTTTTGTTAAGGGGCATGTTTACTTCTGAACCGCTCGCTCGTTCGGCGTGAAATTTACAGGTGGTTTTTGTAGCCATATAAAACGAGGGCATGCAAAGTTTCAGCCCTGTAGACCACTTTTATGAGGTTCTATACTCCTCCCCCTCCCCCCAAACGAAGTAAAGCGTAGCTTTGCATGGTATTTACTCAATGAATGTATCGTTGAGAAACGGTGTTCACCACATATTTTTCTGGTGGAATGCATACTGGAATACTTGTTGCCGGTTACTATGAAAAGAAATTTCTGAAATTTGCATTTTTCAGGTTAAAAATTTATGAAATATATATATATATATATATATTTTTTTTTTTTACATTTGCCAAGTTTTGAATATTATAATTATTCATAATAAAGGAACATGAAAATTCAAAATCTAAGTTCATAGTAACCGGCTCGATAAAATTTTAATAATAATAATGATATCTTTATTTCCATCGATCTTGATGGGGGAGCTCGAGGAAAAAAGCTGCGATATGCAGCTTGGCTGGTCCTCGGTCCCCTTACAGTGGTCAACGGCAGGCATCGAGAAACGAGGATGAAAATCACATCCAGTAGCAGCTGAAGGCATTGTTAACAGGAAAAGAAAACAAAGCAAACAACGTTTTATGAAAATAATGCATCATGTACAAAAATATCCATGCAAGTCTTTGAAAGTCAAGTTTTCAAGGGAAACATTACTACTACAAAAAGTATTTAACAAATTTGGAAGAGTAAATTGGAGCATCTGAGACCATAGTTCGTTCGCTGAGTAACCATCTTCCACTTCTCCGCGTGACGAGTAGAATACACTGGTGAATTTTCCTCCAGCAATGCAAGTTTTTTTAAGAAAGATTTTGGCATACAATCCGCAAATATTAAGTCTCTCGGTAGTTTCATACTGAAACAATAGTTTTATTAAGTGGGATTTGCTGTCAAAAAGTGAAGCCGAGATAAATGCACTTGAAGTTTCAAGATGACGTTTTAAAAGTTTATTTTTGCATCTTAAATGTTAGAAATTCTTTCCAGCAGTGTAGGTGATGTCTACCTCAAACTTCTGATATACTGACATTGCTTTCAGCTATTTTTGCTTCTGGAGGATGAGTGCTGCGTAGTGGAGCGCACCTCACCAACATATAAAGAATAATTATCTTTGACATTGTTTGTCAGTGCACATTGACGACACTTTGTGAGAGTGTTCCTTATTATCCATACATACTAAAACTCAGCAGTTCTGAATATGCATTTTTTGGAAAAAAAAGGTGCAATTCAAGGTAGTGTCCCCCCTTAATTCACTAGAGTGGATCAGGGGGAACAAGATAGCATTTCAGAATCAGGAAGCCACCCGCATTCAGGTGATGCCTTTGGATTCAGTAGCTTAAAAATATGTGGAGTACCCCTTTAACCAAGGAAACAAGCTGCCATGTCGTGCCCTCTCTGTTTCACTAAGCTAGATTGCAGCCAATGGCTGCTAACTGTCATTCTCCCTGTTGCAGTGGAAAGTGCCCACATAGGGTATGTCTGCTATTGCGAGTAAAAGGAGTGAAGGTGCTCGATAAAGATTAAATCATTCCTCGTTTTCAATCATGTTTTTGTGAAATATAATGGACAGATATCTCGTGCTTCTTTGTAAACAGAACCAGATGAGTTTGCTCCCGCCCTTGGGATGGAAGGCGAGGGCAAGACCTCTGAGGCCTTTGACTCCATGTCATTTTTGCCATTGCTGCTGGAGGGACAGCGGAGGGACGGTTCCCTTCATGTGATTGAAGGCAAGCTCTTCTGACTTACTTATTCTTGTAGGAAGTTCCAATGCCATCAATAAGAAGCCTAGATTGATTCGTTGTCTTCCCTTTCGTGGCGTGACGTATCGGCACGATAGAAACATTGTTTTCTCATTTGCTGATGAAATCCAAGATCTAATGGCGTGAAAGTTTTTGAATGCATCATGATATTTATGCTTGAATAACTAATTTACTAAGTTTGACCCTCTGTACCCTGAGTGTGACTACAGTATTCGGGAACCGGTCATTCTCAAAAAGGATGCTGCATGGGCATCCCGTTCACTCGAGAGACGATTGATGGCAGAAATACAGAAATTTAGGTATTCTTGTGAGCATCAAGGTTGTCTCGTTGAGAAAATGTAATTTATTTTTGTCTCACTCTATCTAAAGTTGTGTGAACAGACGCACGCCTCTCTTCGACTTGGCTGTCGGCAACAGTGGCGTGTCATTCTTCCCAGCAGTGCCGGACGAGATACTGCCCACTCCAACGGGCGGAGCTTTCCATTCGGAGGACTGTAACAGAGTGTATTGCTCTCAGCCGGACCTGGAAGGACACCACAAGGGCTGCTTGGTGAAGCAAGGCAAGCTAGACTGCACACAATTTTGTCATCATCAACATAACCTCGTCATTGTAATTAGCTGCAGCGAGTAAAAGCTACCTTGTTCCCGTGGTTCGAAGAAAAGCCCAAAGGCAGGGAACACGAGTGCTTAGGCCTGGTACCTTTTTTTAGCATAGTTATTCAGAGTCAGCCTGCTTCTTCTTTAGAGCTTCAAGTCTGGTACTCATTGCCCATTTGTTAGAATGCTGGTCTTCTATTTTTGTACCAGGTCAAAAGGCTGTTGTATTCTGTCGAGCACACTTATTGCAATCCCACATGCTCACACCTCCAGCTCGTTGCTCGCCTTCTCTCGGCAGAAACAGGAAGCACTCTAAAGAGGGTGCCCCGGTTCTTCTGCTCAGTGGGCACGGTGGAACCGCTCGCAATCATTGCTCGCGAACAGTCATTTCTGATCGCATGCAACAGTCTTGACTGTCCCAATGTAGTTCTGTTGCCAACATTGTATTGTACTTTACTAGAGAGTTTTAGTATTGCATATACTAGAAGCAAGCACCGTGCGTTTACGTAACAGGTGCATCCTCGACGCTGCACTTGCGCATCGTCGCCATGTGCCATTCTGCGACCGCAATTTCGGGCTCTGCACGCATGCTGTGTGGAACATGCAATGCCATCGCATACACAAAGTGCTTGTATTTGCTCCTATACACAATATTAAAACTCACTACTGTTTGACATGTTCTCTAAGGCCAACGAAACTCGCTGCTGTGATCAGGCGTGTAGACATTCCCGCAAACTTAAAAGGCTGAAATTGGCAAAAGGACGGCACATAAACATTAAAGAAAATGAATGTCCTTGAAAATTTTTAATTAAAAAAAAACAAAAAACTGACGGAATCCGTGTCTTGTATGTCTTGTATTTAGTGCAGAAGGATTGGCAGCGAATTTGGAAATATGGTTGTCAAACGTTGCGACTTTGATAGCACCATATATATACTTTACCCACAACCAATGTCATTTTACATGGATTTCTGAGACTAGCTAGAATGCTTTCATAGATTTTAGGCTATTTTTATTTTAAAACTCGTTAATTAAAAATGATGCAATTGGCACCAGGAATCATGATATGCCTAGTTTGGTTAGCCATAGATGTTCACGCGTTGTAAATGAGGTCATAAGCAACAAATTATATTAGAGCTTGAAAAACTACCCTAAAATACTGGGCAAGCGCCCACTCAAAGTTTGAAGATAATCGCGAAAAAATAGGAGATGGGCATGTGTGAAACCATCAATCTTATATAAATATGTATTGTGCATACTTTCTGAAATGTTTCAATTGTTTTGGGAGGGCGCTTAGTGAGGAATGGGCAGATGCATGGGTATTCTATGGTAGGTACTAAAATATTTTAGTCGTACATTAATATTATAGATTGCGGTAATGTAGGTCCCCAAGGAATGCCACAATCACAAAAATATGCCATTTCACCATAATAGTCTTTACGTAAAGGTTACATTTTGTTTTGTTCTTAGCATATGAAAGCCTTTACATTATCATCAAAATAGACATAAACACTGGATGTAACATAAAGTCCTATGCACATTGCCTTAAAAACACAGACTTTGTTGTCTGACCTGGATTTTGTTTTGGGGTTTTTGTTGTGAGAACAGCATTTCTTAATTTATATGTTTTGTGAAAATATGCTAAACTCATCTTCCGTGGCAATATTTTGTAAATTTTAGATTTATTCTGTTGTTTTTGTATTGGGAATAATGTTAAAGCAAATAATCATCTAAATACGCAACAAAATACATTTAAAGGCCCGCAGTTTAATCATTTCGCGCAACAATTACCATATTTACTCGCATAATGAACACACTTTTTTTCTGAAAAATTGACACATATTTGGGGGGCGCCTTTATTACGCGGGGTAAAATTTTTGCATTTACTCATTTTGTGCAGATGTCATATTAGGTGCCAATATGACACGGTAAGGTACTGTGGCACGTCCCCGCCTTTTTAGGGCGTGGCCTTTTTAGGGCACTTTCGGTGTGCCTTTTGTCGAAGGAAAAATGCTTTACAAAGCTCACTTAGCACGAAGAGCAATGCAGCCATTCTTAGGCCTTACCACTTTCACGATTTCACTGTCCGAAAGTGGACCACAGACGACGGCGTGTTTGTTCACACCAATGCATCCGATACGCGAAGAATCTCGAGGCAATTCCTCGACCCAAGCTTCATTAAGTGTGCGTGCCACTTGGTTTCACGGTTGATCACTTCTGCAACTATGCACTTGCAACCATTGCGAGAGCGGCTTGGCTTGGCTTGGCCTGACTGCTTGGCAGCAAAATAAAATTGGCTTGGTGGGCTTGGTGGCTAGCTACTAAGCTCCAAGTACTAAATTCGAGACTTGCGGAGCCGGAAATTAAAGGTGCGTTTACTACGCGAGGGAAAAAAAAGTCCAAATATTGGTACCTGTTGTGGGGGGTGCATTCATTATGCTAGTAAATATGGTATCTGAGCGAGAAAAGACAGCAAGAACACGCAGATATCAACGCTGATTTTTTTTAACAAATACCATATTCTATGTTACCACTGAACTCTCCAAAATATTTTGAAGTGCCTGGATCGGAAACTTGTCACAAAATAAAGTTTCCGGGAAAAACTTTTTTAGCTTAATAATTATGCGGTGAGACATGTTGAGTGAACCAAAATGAATACCTATATCGAGAAGTTAAATCCAAAATAGACGTTAGTTTGGGTTTAATCCCTAATTATAACGTACCTCGTGGCGTAAATATTATTTTAAACACCGTTTTTGTTTTCAGGAGAAAAAGGTGACCTGTGCGCAAAACACCCTTGCTTCCTCGTATAAGCGGAATAACTTGTTTCGCGCTGTAATGCCAGCACACTAGACAGGCTCAGCAACTGCTATAACAGCACGCATCTCCGACCCTCACTATAGTTGCCATTCTTGAAAACGATTGGCACTACCTATACACAGTTGGAGTCGCGAGTTGTGATCTATTGGTAAGATTGACCAGCGTTAAAGGAGTCTACAAATTGGAGACTCTACCCATTAAAATTGCATAGAAATGTAACGACCAGTCTCCGGGTAATCGAGAAATCCCCAGAAATAGAGGAAGCAAGGAGCGCATGCTAAAATTTCCCATGCAGATCCAACTTTACCTTAATTGGTTCAAAAAGTTTGGTCGCTCGAAATTCTTTGGTTGGAAATATTCTAAACCCATAGCTCGAGTTTCGAAAAATAAATGTCAGCCTACCGTGAACTCGTGATTGAACACCCATAACAGAGCGGTGCGAGCTACCTGCACGCCGTACCAACCAACCGCTTCTCTTTCATTCCCTGACCTTGCACTCATCTTTTCCGTATGGTGGTAACGTGATCATGTGGTGAAAGGTAGACGAATGACGTGACCGACGAACGTGTAGCTTGCACCGCACTGTTGGCTTAGGGGTGAACATAGTGGAGTGCCCTTCAAGTCCGATTGCCAAGGTGAAGGGGTAGCTTCGAGGGGGGGGGGGGGGGGGAACAGTGGGGGGGGAATGGGGGAGAATGAAGGCACAGCTTCTGCATTCTCAGCGGGATCACTAAGTGCCCGCTGAATTAAAGTTTTCCAATTCTAAACGCCGCCGTGAAGAAAAGGTGTTATCTCTTTCTTTCTTGCTGCATTAGATACGGTGAGAAGAATACGAGGGTTGGCGAGGGTATGCCCCCTCCTTTCTCCGTGTTGGTTGGTCTTTAAAGGGGAACTCCGCTGATTTTTGGAACTACCTAATCCAAAGGCATCATCTGAATGCGGATGGCTTCCTGATTCCGAAACGCTATCTCGTTCCCCCAGATCCACTCTAGTTACATAAAAAAAATTGATATTTTGTTCGCTGCCGAAACCGATACATCGTTTCCCTAGTTTTTCCCCAATTTTTCCCCATCACCCAAACATGATGTCACCAGCAAGCAGGGAGGCACACGGCCGGCAACCGGTTATGCTTGCGCCCACCTTTCTCGCGTCTAACAACGAGAAAACCTGGGCGTTCGTGCTACAGTCGAAGCTCGTTATTCGACTCCCGTTATTTCGATCATCGCATTAATTCGATCCTTCCGTTTAGCACCGTCAGAAATGTACAGGCTTCAATAGGCAGAAAACCCCGGTATTTCGGTCTGATAAATATCCCCAACCCGATAATTCGTCCCGGGAGCCAGCATCTTCGTAACCGGGAAATATTTTTTAAGCTAACACTATAAGTTTAAAGGTTAAAACGGCGCCTCAGAACACAACACGCGTCCTACCCATATTGGCAAACAGCCGTTGCAGCGAGCCCGCGCCTCATTGCGACACCTCCACAGACGCGCGATGCCCGTCGGCACCCCCGGCGCCTCGAGCTGGGGCGCGCTCCGCGAAAGAGCGCCCGCGCAGACAGGCGCCCTTTTGCCGGCGCATCGCGCCGGAGAAAGGGCTGATTTGATTAGCCGAGATAAGACCCAGTCAGAGCGCACTGGCCCGATCACGTAGGGAGGCGCGCGGAAGGAGACGGGAGCAACGAGAGGGAAATGAGTGAGCGATGAAGTGAGAAAGAACGTCGGGCGGATGGAGAAGGAGACTGGAGAAAAATGAGCGAGCGATGAAGAGGGACGGTGCTGTCACGCGGTTTCTGGTTTCTGTTCTTTGGAGTGCGCGGCGTTTAACGCTCATACCGGAAAATGTCGAAAGAAAAGCGAGGAAAGTACTCTTCGAATGATTTAAAAACAAAAGTTCACATACTCAACGAAGTTAGGGAGGGAAAATTGTCCAGAAAAGAAATTGCCGAAAAGTATGACCTCAAGAAAAGCACGCTTGCTACCTACATTAGGAACGAAGCAGCAATCGTGAAAGCTTTTGAAGAAGAGAAATTTGTGAATTCAAGAAAACGCCTTCGCATTGCAGCCCATCCAGAACTCGAAGAAGCTGTTTACAAATGGGTGACAGAAGTAAGAACGCACAACCTTCCGATGACTGGAGACATGATTCGCGCAAAGGCTCAACAGTTCAGCGAACGTTTGGGCATCGAGGGTAACGTGCTTCCGAGGGATGGCTCGCAAGATTCAGGGAGAGGCACTCTCTTATTTTTAAGCACGTGTGTGGTGAAAGAGCCGATGTGGATGAAGATTTGTGTGAAAACTGGAAGACGTCGGAGCTCGCACGTATTCTTGAGGAGTATGCGCCCGAGGACATATTCAATTGCTACGAAACGGCGTTGTTTTTCAAAGCTCTCCCCGACAAAACGATAACGTTCAAAGGGGATCCTTGCACTGGGGGAAAACGCAGTAAAGAGTGGGTGACCGTGCTCGTGGCAGCCAACACGACAGGCACGGAACGTCTGCCTCTTTTGGTGATCGGGAAATCCAAGACGCCACGATGCTTTTGGAACATCCCGCGGCTTCCAACGGACTACCGTTTCAACAAAAAAGCGTGGATGACACGTGAGATCTTTCAAGATTGGCTTCAAAAATTGAACCGCCAGTTTGCGTCCAAGGGGCGCAAGGTCGTGTTAGTAGCGGACAACTGCAATGCGCACACAAAAATGCCGGAGCTGTCTATGATCTGCCTGATTTTCCTTCCACCCGCAACCACCTCACTCTTGCAACCAATGGATCAAGGAATAATCAAACACCTGAAAGGCTTGTACCGCAAGCATCTCATGGCAAGAATATTGCTTTGTCTGGACCAGGATAAGCGCTATGAAGTCACTCTGTTGGCGGCGATTCATATGCTGGACGAACATGGACGAACATGTCAAGCTTGGACGAACATGTTGAGCTTGGACGAACATGTCAAGCCAGGTCATCGCGAACTGCTTTCGTCACTGTGGTTTCTCGTGTGATGGAAATACCGCGGGTCCGACGACTGCATCGGCTACTACGTCTACATCGGCAACTGCATTGGCTACTACATCGGCAACTGCATCGGCTACAACATCGGCAACCACAATTGAAGATGAAAACTTTGACGAAGAGTGCAGTGCTCTAATGTCCGCTCTACCCGAAAACGTTAGTTTCGATGATTACGTTGCGATAGATGATGAAGTGCTTGTGTGCGGTCAATTGACTGACGACGAAATCATTGCATCGGTTCAGCGTCCCGAGGGTTAGGAGGACGACAGCTGCGAGAGTGACGCCGAAGAGCCGCCGCCACGCCCATCTCCTGCCGAAGCATCCGCTGCGCTCGATATACTTGCAAACTTCGCAACGTTTGAAGACACCGACGGGACGATGTGGCCGCACATTGAGGATATGCGGAAATTTGTTTTTGCGAAGCGTCTGACGGGAATGCGGCAGCAGAAAATATCGGTGTTTTTTTCGAAATAAAACTCTGTCGTCACGGTTGGCTTTTCGCCGCTTCTCGTGACATACGTCGTTACTCGTTTTTGATCGATATTCAATATTTCGACTCTTCGATAATTCAATCTATTTTCGAGGAACCTTCAGAGTCGTATTCGAAGTTGATAATAACCTCTATTTGCACGAAGTATGACCCTGGCCTATGTGCTGAACTATGAGAAAGTAAAAAAAGAAAAAAAAAAAAGGAAGCATTTGGGATTTTGAGAAAACCTTTTTTGCAACTTGGTACGCTCAAGCCGCGGCTCGCTAGTTTCGTGAAATCACTGGCAGATCCGTTCTTCGATCAGAAGGTGGCAGTTATGCTGACGAAGAAAGGTCGACAAGTCAAGCAATACATTTTTTTTTGACAAATTACCCAACACCACGGAAGGTAATGCTCGAAATGTGGATACAGGTGCCTCGCACGCTCGTCTTATACCTGAATGTACATGCCATTTGTTTTAGAATTTCTTTAGAAAGTTACTGTTGCAGATGCCTGCATGTGTAAGTACCCTTCTGGTGTGCATAGGATCCTTGGTGCTTAAGTGGTTTAGCAAAATATCTATAGACCATTCCAGAAAAGCTTTTCTGGTCGGTGCCATTTTTAGCATTCAAACCTGTGGTGCGTACTTTGCTCGCCTTCCAAAGCGATGAACATCTGTGTGCTGGTCTGTGACCTATAACGTGTAGGCTGTGATTCTCTTAAACATTGAAATGTATGGAATGAACTGCATTCATGTAGGCCAGATGGCAGGTTTCTGTTTGTGAAGATTGCGCTAAAATGAAAATTAAAAGAACTCCGCAACCATCAAGCCATACATCAAGGTGCAATGAAAGGCGTAGAAGATACGCAAATGCACCATTCATAATATTTGCTCGAAATATTGCGTAAAGTACAAAAATGCATCATAACATTTCTCATTCAAAATAAGTTAAAGGCCGACGACCATACTCGAGATTCTGCAAGGCAGAAGAGCCTCCTTACCATAAGGGAAGAGGAAACAGGCAACGGTGGACAGGGTAGAAGGGCGAGAGGAGGAAGCGAGGGAAAAGTATTAAGCACAAACTAATCGTCGTCTTTAACAAAACAAAAAAAAAACAAAAAAACTTTGTACATTTTTTTGTTCTTTTGGCATAGAATGCAACACGCTCATCAAACACTCATCTGCGAGCATACATATGGAATAGTGTAAATGTATATAAAAAATTTTTATAATGAAGTTTCGGTTTCTCACAGCCTCCATCAGCTGTAAATTTACATGCCTCTCCTAAACGACATTAATATTTTCATACTTCAAAAAACTTTTCAGCCCTAAATTACATTTCTCCGCTATAAAATAAAATACAGACGTTTTCACCACATTTTCTATGTGGAAGCACTGTATGCCATCCATTCGACAAACCAGGCAATGGCTCTATCGTATATTAATGGAGCTCAACACCTGTTCCATAAACATCTGTAATACCAGACGCGTAAGGCAGTGTGTCGAAAGGTATGTCTAAACTCAGACTCGAACTTCATTTAAACGTTTCACTTCACGTCTTCGACAGATCGGCTGCGTGAGTGGAACTCCGAGAGTAGCCCGTGCTAAATTAAATGTCCAAAACAAATATACTATCTATGAAAAAAAAAAAAAAAAGATTCTGAACGAATTGTGAACAACAAAGCTGACTGCACCAATGTCCACTATAGTACTAGAATGTGCACTATTTTTCTCGATATTATTACCGCTCCTCTTTGGACAGATGTTGTAATGGTTAAGTGGGCTTGAGCCAGCGCTCGCCGCTCTTGAAGCTGTTGTTCTCCAGCCGCAAAAGGATACTCAACTCGCAGCACACGGCTACAAAGTATATAGCCGCGTACTCAAGCCCGTAACCATAAACTACTGTAAAACCCTCTATTTTCGAGGCCTCTATTTTTTGCAAATCGGTCCAAGAGAACAAATCGCGGCCACTAAATTTCGCAAATTCTAGATGCCTGCATTGAAACTTTTAGGGACCGAAATTTTCGCAACCCTTATATCTTGCGAATTTTTCAATTCGCTAAATTCACGGGCTTGCGAACATTAAGGGTTTTACAGTATTCTGAGCATAAGCGAGAATGTTCCATGTGACACTAGTTTGCAGATAACAGATTGCTACCCATTGCAAAG
Source organism: Ixodes scapularis (assembly GCF_016920785.2). Classification (NCBI taxonomy): domain Eukaryota; kingdom Metazoa; phylum Arthropoda; class Arachnida; order Ixodida; family Ixodidae; genus Ixodes; species Ixodes scapularis. The sequence continues at coordinate 84,032,942 of NW_024609879.1, forward strand.
GAACTTTCAACCTTGAAGCTATGGAAAAAAAATCTTGATCGATGGCACCCAGAAAGCCGCTTTGTGGCTGCCCAGGCCGCTCGTCCGCCGGTGACGTACACGGATAGGGAAAAGTAGGGATTTTTCATTGTTGCCAGTAGAGAGTCGCCTCCTAGAAACCTCGCGGCCGGCATAACTTGAAAATTCAGTATCTTCGTGGAAGAACTTTCTTATGAAATATTTTGGCTATTAGTTAAGAAAGGGTTATTGATGCGGTCGACCAATTTTCAGCCATATCGAAGGCTGTAAAAAAATCGGCGGAGCTCCCCTTTAAGCATGATATTTGCTGATGTAAGCCTCCTGTTGATGCATGACTATGAGCTAAAAAGTTTTTACTGTGTGCACTCTTGTTTAAAAGGCATCTAGGCTTCTGTGCCGATTTATCGCATCACTCCTAAGTACTGGAAGAGTTGGCCGGTCGTATGAGAGAAATAAAGCTTTCTCAAGAGATTTTGAACCCCCGCAGTTACGTCTACAAAGAAAACCTGAGCTCATTGTTTTTTTTTTGTTTTTTTTTTTCATTTGTTTGGAGCATAGCAGCTGGAATGTATCCCATCTGATAGTGTATGAATCAAATGGGGTGGGGTACGCTTTGAAATTTGAACCCTACAAATATTTAGCGAGAAACGCGTGATCGGCGATTTCTCGGAGGATTGTGCTCATAGTATATAGGTTTCTATGAAATGTTCAAATAATCAATAGTTCACAGCTGCAAACATCTTTGGGAAATAAGTTACTTAAAAATAGTCACTTCCTGTATTATTGAAGGCCCCCTCAATACTTTATTGCCATTGATTGTTTTCCAGGTCATACTTTTAGAGCGCAGCTCTTAGGGGCCCGTTTCCAGCCTGAGCGGCGTCGGCGTCGCCGTTGGCGTCACCGTCGGCGTCGCCGTTGCCGTCGGCGTAACCGCGCCCCTCCTCCTCCTCCTCCTCCCCCTCCTCCTCCTCCCCCTCCTTCTCCTCCTCCTCCCCTCATTGTGTAGTATGGTCCGGGCGGGTCACGTGACCTCGGGGGGAGGGGGTCACATGACCCGTTTCCAGCCTGTGCGGCGTCGGCGTCGCCCCTCCCTCTCCTCCTCCTCCCCCTCCGCTCCTCCTCCTCCCCCCACCTCCCCCGCCAAGGTCACGTGACCCCGGGGGGTGACTCCCGTCCCCCCGCCGGTCACGTGACGGCCCGCCCAAGGTCATGTGATCCCGTCCCCTCGAGGTCACGTGACCCCCCCGGATCTCTGCCCTCCTCCTCCTCCCCCTCCTCCTCCTCCCCTCATTGTCTAGTATGGTCCGGGGGGGTCACGTGACCTCGGGGGGAGGGGTAAAGGAGAGGGAGGGGGAGCAGGAGGGGAGGAGGACTAGCAGGCATGATCACGAGGGAGGAGGAGGAATATATCCTCCACTCCTCCTCCTCAAGAGCTGCGCTCCAATTCGGCGTTACAGGAAGTTGTAAACGGCTTTCACTTTTTTATCTATGGTTCAATAAAAAATATGTCTAGGGTTCTGCTGTATATAAATCAGTATAACACGACATGGGTCAAGCTTTGTTTTTCATTGCAGTTAATTTGAAACAGTTCCAACCTACTCAACTTTTTAATTGTTCAGGGTTTACCACAGGTTTTTGACATATGTACAACTTTTCCTGTAAGGGATAGGTATCTTTTTCCCTCCCTCAGTTAGAAAGACTGGTACTTGTTCATTTTGTCTTCCCAACAGACGCGGACGATGTGCCAGAGGGGAGCTCCGACTGTGGAAAAAGCCATAGCCTGTCCTCTTCCCAAGAACGACCTGACCAGGAATGTCTGGACGAACAGGTGAATCCAAGACATGGCTGTTCTTTTGGAACCTGCTCCAGCATCTCCACAAGGAAGATCATCACGATTGAAGGCACACAGACAGAAGAAGCGTCTAGGAAGCATCGCTTAACTACTTGTGAAAGGATTGACACAGATGAAAGGCCCTTTAAATGCCTTGCATGCCCTAAGGCTTTTCGGACTAAGTCTTCCTTGAAGGTTCACGAGAGATATCATAGTGATGAAAAGCCGTTTGAATGCCCCTACTGTCCTAAAGCATTTAAAAATAAGTCAAGCTTGGCTATTCACAAGCGATTTCACAGTGATGAAAGGCCGTTTAAATGCCCCAGCTGCCCTAAAGCATTTAAAATCAGCTCACACTTGACGACTCACAAGTTATCTCATAGCGATGAAAGGCCGTTTCAATGCCCCAGCTGCCCTAAAGCATTTAAAAAAAAGTCAAGCTTGACTGTGCACAAGCTGTTTCACAGTGATGAAAGGCCATTTAAATGCCCCAGCTGCCGTAAAGCATTTAAAAAAAAGTCGAACTTGACTGTGCACAAGCTATTTCACGGTGATGAAAGGCCGTTTAAATGCCCCAGCTGCCCTAAAGCATTTAAAATCAGCTCACACTTGACGACTCACATGCTATTTCATAGCGATGAAAAGCCGTTTGAATGCCCCTACTGTCCTAAAGCATTTCAAGCAAAACCATGGTTGACGAAGCACAAGCTATCTCACAGCGATGAAAGACCGTTTAAATGCCCCAGCTGCCCTAAAGCATTTAAAATCAGCTCACACTTGACGACTCACAAGCTATCTCATAGCGATGAAAGGCCGTTTAAATGCCCCAGCTGCCCTAAAGCATTTAAAAAAAAGTCAGACTTGACTGTGCACAAGCTATTTCACGGTGATGAAAGGCCGTTTAAATGCCCCAGCTGCCCTAAAGCATTTAAAATCAGCTCACACTTGACGACTCACAAGCTATCTCATAGCGATGAAAGGCCGTTTAAATGCCCCAGCTGCCCTAAAGCATTTAAAAAAAAGTCAAGCTTGACTGTGCACAAGCTGTTTCACGGTGATGAAAGGCCATTTAAATGCCCCAGCTGCCCTAAAGCATTTGAAAAAAAGTCATGCTTGACTGTGCACAAGCTGTTTCACGGTGATGAAAGGCCGTTTAAATGCCCCAGCTGCCCTAAAGCATTTAAAATCAGCTCACACTTGACGACTCACAAGCTATCTCATAGCGATGAAAGGCCGTTTAAATGCCCCAGCTGCCCTAAAGCATTTAAAAAAAAGTCAGACTTGACTATGCACAAGCTATTTCACAGTGATGAAAGGCCATTTAAATGCCCCAGCTGTCCTAAAGCATTTAAAATCAGCTCACACTTGACGACTCACAAGCTATCTCATAGCGATGAAAGGCCGTTTAAATGCCCCAGCTGCCCTAAAGCATTTAAAAAAAAGTCAAGCTTGACTGTGCACAAGCTATTACACGGTGATGAAAGGCCGTTTAAATGCCCGTGCTGCCCTATTCATTTCAATTGAAGTCAAGCTTGACTATGCACAAGCTATTTCACAGTGATGAAAGGCCGTTTAAATGCCCCAGCTGCCCTAAAGCATTTAAAAATAAGTCAGACTTGACGACTCACAAGTTATCTCACAGCGATGAAAGACCGTTTAAATGCCCCAGCTGTCCTAAAGCATTTAAAATCAGCTCACACTTGACGACTCACAAGCTATCTCATAGCGATGAAAGGCCGTTTAAATGCCCCAGCTGCCCTAAAGCATTTAAAAAAAAGTCAAGCTTGACTGTGCACAAGCTGTTTCACGGTGATGAAAGGCCATTTAAATGCCCCAGCTGCCCTAAAGCATTTAAAAATAAGTCAAGCGTGGCTGTGCACAAGCTATGTCACAGTGATGAAAGGCCATTTAAATGCCCCAGCTGCCCTAAAGCATTTAAAAATAAGTCAGACTTGACGACTCACAAGCTATCTCACAGCGATGAAAGACCGTTTAAATGCCCCAGCTGCCCTAAAGCATTTAAGAAAAAGTCAATCTTGACTGTGCACAAGCTATTACACGGTGATGAAAGGCCGTTTAAATGCCCGAGCTGCCCTAAAGCATTTCAATTGAAGTCAAGCTTGACTATGCACAAGCTATTTCACAGTGATGAAAGGCCATTTAAATGCCCCAGCTGTCCTAAAGCATTTAAAAGTAAGTCAAACTTGACGACTCACAAGTTATCTCACAGCGATGAAAGACCGTTTAAATTCCCCAGCTGCCCTAAAGCATTTAAAAAAAGTCAAGCTTGACTGTGCACAAGCTATTTCACGGTGATGAAAAGCCGCTTCAATGCCCGAGCTGCCCTAAAGCACTTAAAAAAAGTCAAGTGTGACTGCACACAAGCTATGTCACAGTGATGAGAGGCCATTTAAATGCCCCCGGCTGCCCTAAAGCATTTAAAAATAAGTCAAACTTTAAGACTCACAAGCTATCTCACAGCGATGAAAGGTCGTTCAAATGCCTCAGCTACCCTAAAGCCTTTTAGAGAAAGTCATGCTTGATGGAGCACAAGATGTCCCAGAGTGATTAATAAAAGGCCATTTAAATGTCTCATCTGCCCCAAAACATTTAAAACAGAGGCAAGCTTGACTTTGCACAAGCTATTTCGCGGTGATGAAAGGCCGTTTAAATACCCTTACTGTCCTAAAGCATTTAAAATGAAGTCACACTTGACACCTCAAGCTATCTCACATTGATGAAAGGTTGTTTAAATGCCCCATCTGCCCTAAAGCATTTAGAAAGAAGTCACGCTTGACGAGTCACAAGATATCTCACAGTGACAAAAGGCTGTTTAAATGCCCAATCTGCCCTAAAGCATTTAAAAAGAAGTCACACTTGACGACTCACGAGATATCTCACAGTGATGAAAGGCCGTTTAAATGCCCTTCCTGTCAAAATTCGTACTGTAGCCAATCTTTCCTTGAGTGTTCACACAAGGCTTCACCAGAAAGGTGAGAGGACCTTCAAATGTGAAACTCGTGACAGATCATTTGCAGAAAAGTGTCACTTGACCAACAATGAGCTAATTCATGCAGGCCCAAAGCTGTTCACGTGCTCCACCTCTTCAGAAAATTTTCGTTTTAGGGCTAAGTTGAATGATCACAAAACTATTCATGTGCCTGCGGCTTATAAATGCTCCACCTGCCCCAAATTGTTCCGTACAAAGTTTTACTTGAATGCTCATGAAAAACTTCACAAAAATGGAAAAACTTGTCTAAAAGATATTTATCAAAAGTCTAGCATGAATAGTCATAAAACAATTCATGAGTGCAAAGGAACCAGCAGATGTCACACTTGTGACAAATTGTTTGAACAGAGAATGGGCCTAAGGAGGCCCCAGCCTACCAGCTGTGACCTACCACCTGTGGCTATGCACACAGATGGTAGGCTATTTAAATCTGGTACCTGCCCAAAAGAGTTGAGTGGAAAATCTAGCTCAAGTCTTCACGAAAGACTTCTCAGTGGCAAGATGCCGTACAAATCTGAAACTCTTGATGCACCATTTTTATGGAAATATAAATCTGTGGGTTGCGGACAAAATCAGTTGATCAAAAATTATAAGCCACACCTCCTCAGAAGCACTGTGCGAAGAGTCTCAGTTGAGTGCTCATGGAAAGATTCACCAAGATGAACTGACATGCAATCCTAGCACTCGTGCTATTGCAGTCGCTGAAGGAGGGCACGTGAGTGCTCGCCAGGCTGCTCACATGAGTGAAGGTTCATAGAAGTGTCCTGTCCAGCCAAAAGTAGTTAGACTGAACTTACCTCTTCAATCGAAGCTTTCTTTTCAGCTGAAACTTCCCTTGAATCTCCTTTCAAATTACAAGGGTACAATCTACAAATGTAGCACTTCTACCATGGCATTCACCAATGAACAACACTTGAATGCTCACGAGGCGGCTCACACGGGATGAAACCTCAGTTCGCACAGGATGAATTCCCTTCAGTGGCCTGACTTTCCCGTGAGAATTTGAGTGTCTTCCTAGGATTGTCAAGGATATCGGTGCAATGATTTTGATGAGTTTAAGGCTATGCCTGCGGCACTGTGGACTGGCATTCAGATGAAGTTGGTGCTTTGATGAGCCTGTCTTTTGTATAAATGTCTGTTATAAACATATGCATGCCCTCGAGGTGCACAAGATGCAAAGCCTTTTCGAAAGTAGGTAACTCATGCCGAAGCTCCTCCATGCTACTTTCACCTTGTCAGTGATTATAGTGTTTTTGTTAAAAACAGTGACGGATTGTAGTACTTTAGGTTCAAGAGTCAGTATTTAAACAAACTAACGCATCATCTATGTGTTAGTTTATAAACAAGGGTTCTAGGGATGCTGTACATTCCTCCGAGAAGGCTTTTTTTTAGAAATAAAAACTGTCTTCCAATGATGAGGTGCCTGTTGTGACATGAGAGTGAGTGAAGTGTTGCAAGATCATAAAATAGAAAAGAACTGGAACATTCTTCGGATAGCATTCATGTGGTCTCTTGCTAACTACTTTGTTTTTTCAGACAATTTTATTTCCAGCATTTTCCTGTATGGAAGGTGCTGCCTGCATTTTGGTTTCAAAGTAAGGAACTCTGCTTTTTTAATCATGTCCGATACAAGTCTGTGCATTGCATTCAGATCCGTGCCTGCTGTGAAACCATCGTCGGAGAACTTCACTGTCATGATGTCAGGGGCGCTGTGGCACCAACAGGTGGCAGTAGAGGTGGCCTCGTTAAATAAACGCGCTGATGCCCTGGTCAGGCACTCGGCACTTACACCGGAACAGGAGGGTTTGTCAGGCCTTTACATGGTCTTGCCATGAATCTGCTTTTATGACAACTGGCGACGAGATATTAACTTCAGGACATCGGTTCGGTGCAGATAATGCAGCGTGGTCGATTTTGGAATCCCATCGGTTGGGAAGCTTTAAGTCTATGACGCAGCCACGACCACATGGGCGGAATACGAGGATCGAATTCTGTTGTTCTTGGCCAACAATGACACTGAGTGGAAGAAAGCCGTGTTCCTGACTAGCTGTGGGGCAGACATACTGTTGCGAAGCCTCCTGGCCGACAAAATCCGGCAATGCCACGCGCGCGGCAATTTACGCGATGTTTGGACGCCATTTTAAGCCGAAAATGTCTGAAGTTGTTGCGAGTTTTCAAGTTTTTCTTGAGGCAAAGGCAAGAAGGCGAATCTGTCGGTGACTATGTTGCAGCGCTGAACAATTTGGTGGATCACTGCAATTTTGGTCTGACACGAAACCGTATGGTGAGGGACCAGATTGTGTCCAGTATTAGTGATACCGGAATGCAGACACGACTCTGGGAGTCTGTGAACCTGGATCTGGAGTCGGCCAAGCAGCTCATAATTGCCATGGGAACCACCAAGAGGGATTCTCGCGTGCCATGTCCTCATGTCACGTCAGCAGACACAGTGTGCACGACAAACTTCGTGAAACTGCCCAGATGGAGCACAACTGCGAGCGGTGCGGTGAAAAGCATCAGTCGTCTCGGATCGGGCTGAAACTTTGGCATCTGGTTGTGACCTGTAGCGCTACCTTTGGGCGGAAAATGAGCGTTTGAAAATGCCTAGTTTATTTTTGAGGTAAAAAAAAACTGTAAATTTTCTTTTGTGACACCCTGTACTTTCATTTACGTTGTGTAACTTCACTCCTTGAATGGTGTTTTACTGATAGCGAGTTCGTTTCAGATGCACTAGCACCGTTCGAGTTCTTTCCCAGAATGCATCGCACTCACAGAGTGTTGCACAGAGAACTGGACTCAAACAAACACGCCAAATGCACCAAGTGCAGAAGACTGAAGCTGCCGCCATTTATGTTGGAGAAAGAGTAGCGACTTCAAACCGAAACCAGCACGTTTCTATTCAACGTGATGGGTGGGAATGCGAGAGTGCAGTCGCTGCCAATGTTTATCTATAAATATTGGTCGCTGCAACCTCTAGTTTATATTTGCGATGACTTCAAACAACTCCGCTGTCATGGAGATATTTACAGGCAGCGTAGATTTTCGCAATTAGCTGACTACAAAGCTGCTGGTCTTTCAATTCTTATAACTGTTTACATTGGAGAAAACTGATGATGCTGTCCGCGCAGAAGCTTGATTCGTATGAGCATGGTATTATGCGTGAACCTCTGAAAGGTACGGCTTAAAACTAGTCTGTTGGAATATCCAGCAAAACGTTTCGTGGGACTTTGGATTTCGATCGTCATTACAGGTGGATCAGATATTAGCCTTGGTGAGGGCGTCGAGAACCAGAGCTTTCTCAAACTAAATATAACGGGGCAAAATAGCTGATGTAGGTAAATGTTGAACATGATGATGTTGCCCAAGCCTCGTGTAAAGTCACTATGTTTAGCCTTCTCGTATGCTTATTGGGCAGTCGCAGGTTTCTGGTGGTGGACCTTTGTCGACAAATGGTGAATTTTTCACCCGCTTACTGAGGGCGATATAGAGATCTCAGGGGGCCGCTGATGCGTTTGTTCCGAGCATTTCTTTACATGCTGGTATATTTCAGCGTCTTTACGGCAACAGGCAGGGATGGGCAGTATTTCAAATACAAGTATTTGAAATACCTATTTCAAATACTTTGTGTATTTTGCATTTGTATTTAATAACAAATTGGGTAATGTATTTGACGTGTGTATTTAAATACTAAAACGTGGGTATTTCAAATGCAATTGTAATTAAATACAATTTTGTGGGCGAAAATACATCACTCAAATTTATTGTCACTGTCCAGAGCAGTAAGAAAACTACGCTCTGCACCGAATGCAGTGTCTCTCAATCAAGCACAAGTGTTTAGTGACTTTGTGATTACGATGCTAGTCTAGGGCAATAATAGTGAAGAAATCGCCGTTCACAGGCGGACTGGCTAAATAAGTGCCTGCGACAACTTGTGATGCTTTCCAGCCTGATTTCCATCCATATTTTTGACTGTAACATTCTAAATGCGCGGGTCGTCCAAATTTTCCTAACTGATGCGTGTTGCAGCAATAAAAAAATTCTCTAGCTAGTGCTGCGCGTCTTGGTCTTCTCGGTTCTTTGTTGGTCTACACCAGAATGTAATCTACAAAAAAAGCTGCTTGAAGCTCTGTACTTTTTTCACCTATTACGTCGAAGCTGATTACATTTTTTGGGGGAATATATTTTTATTATGTTACTAGAGCCTCGCACACTAACTCCCGAGTGTGCGATGCAAAATTAAAATGAGATACCCAGAAACCCGTTGCCCTGAAGTCGCTGCCCTGAAGTCGTTGCCCTGAAGTCGCTGACGCAAACTTTGAGGAATGTATTTGGAAAAGTATTTGGAGGAGACCAAATACATTTGGTTGTATGTGTATCTTGTAATTAAATGCATTTTTTATGAAGTATTTTGTATTTGTATTTCGATACATATTTGCATGTATTTTGCCCGTCCCTGCAACAGAGCGACTACAAACTTGCAAATAAAGCACGGATTGTCAATTGCTTTCTTCATGAAACAGTAGACGCTCACAATTCAAGCTCACGTTTGATCTGTTGCATGCGGGACACGATTTCAATAAAAAAAATTACTTTTTTCCTTTTGGTTCCCCTGTACGAATGACACATCATAGCAGACAAACCCTTGTCTGCTCCCGCTCCTCGCTGGAGCGAGGCATGGCGGGACTGCATTTTGGCGCATGCTCGATTTTCTCGGTGCAGCGAGCACATGCACGCATGGGGTGCCGGCGCTGAAACGACCCCGCTCCACTGGGCATGCATGCTCACGAGTGCCGTGAAACGAACTCGCTATGACTGATATTTTATTTCATCTGTTTTTTATCAGTCACATGGGGACATTTTTTTTATGTTTGTTGAAAAAAAATTTTCAGTTTTGATTGAGCATGCTTGTTTAATTCATATCCAATGAAAAATATTTGTTTTCGAGAATGTTCCTATTTGAAATTATTCATATTCGAAAGTTTTCTATTCGATTCGTAACCTTTATTATTCGATTCGATTCGAAAGACTTTTATATTTGCACACCTCTAATATTGCTAACGTCGAATAACAGCAAATACTGTAAAAACCTTTATATTTTTCGGCCCCTATTTTTCGCGAATCAGACGCAGAGGTCTTAACTGCGGCCACTAAATTTCGCGAATTCCAGATGCCTGCATTGGAACTTTTAAGGACCGAAATTTCGCGTGCCCTTAAATTTCGCAAATTTTTCAATTCGCGAAAATAAAGGGCTCGCAAACCTAAAGGGTTTTATAGGACCATCGAAGAAAGAAGACATAGCAAAATGTTTAGTGCTTGCCAAATTACCGTTCTGACACATCTAATGATATGCTGCAGCTCGTTACTTCATTACATTTGCCTTAGTGCTTTCACTCACAATATTGTCAAACAAAACAACAAAAAAATTACTAAATTGACAGTACACACATAAAAGGGACACAATTTCTATTTTAGAGCAGAGCTGTGAAGGGCTTGTTTCCCTAGGATCGTGTCCGGTACTAGTCAAATGTCGCCACAACACTCTCGTTGCTGCCGCCGCTCAAAGATGGCGGTAGCTGTCCAGAGTGTTGTGATTGCTGATTGTCTGCTTGCCGCCGTCATTCATAGATCGCGGCAACCTTTCCAATCTGGCTTGCTGACTTGCGGAGAGCCATTACTTAATTCCCACCATAGTACAGCTTCGCTGGTCTTCCTTCTTCATTAGGGTGGAAACGCTGAAAGTTTTTTCATGAGAGTATATATATAAATATACATATATATTTGCGATGGACCGAATCTGCCGAACTTCAGATTCGGCAAAGTTTGGGAAATGCCAAACTTTTGGAGGAAAATTTGGCAAAGATTCGGCAAATGTCTGCACACACGCAAGAATGCAATGGTGGCCATGGATTGCAAATGGACGCCGTGCAGTCGTGTGGTTACCTTCGTGCAGTGTACTAGAACCAGCGGTTACGGCAAGTTGTGGAGTAGGCAACACAGTAACTGCGAGCCTTTCCTCATTGTTAAAGGGGCCCTGCAATGACTTTTTTACTAATTTTTAAATTGCACCGAAATTAAGCGCACTGAACATAGTACCTTAGTGAAACTTTTCTTTTCTCGAAATTCCTTTTATTTTAAAAGTAATAGGCAAATTAAAATTACAAAAACAAGCAAAAAATAACCTCCCTCATGACGTCCTTGGTTGCTTGAGTGTCCGTGAACTATAGGAGGCGTAGTGAGCTTATCGAGCGCTCATGGCTGCCGCACTCCGTGTCGACGGCGCGAGAGGGCACCACTAAAGCATGTTCTGGATAGAGTGTATGCAGCAGGCGGCCAGAGCGGCTCTCATTGCATTTGCTACGCGATTAAACTCTAATTCCTTATGACACTTCACTGGCCAGAAACGACAGCAAACACGGGGTAAAGATCAGGTCAGAATGGGAGCCACTTCGCGCTGCCATACCGCGAAACGGCCAAACCGCAAGACAAAGCTTCTCGCGAAGGCCTTCGGAACGCTCGGAGCCGGTGGGATCCTCCTGTCCATACGACCCCAGCGCCGCCGCGTACATCCGGGACCTTTCCGTGTCGGTGACTGATCCTACTACTTCTTTCTAGTGTGCGCCGCCTTTTCCACCGCTTGGTGGCGGGTATGTCGACGGGTCATTTCTTGTTTCCGTACTTTTTAAACTGCATTTGTTTCTTTTCCTGATCTAAAATACTGAACAAAAACTACTTTAAGATTTCTTTGAGATTTTTTTTTTTTATCTGAAACTAAACATGTCAGGACATTCAAATAAAAAAAGGATTGTTCTCCTTGGATCATGTGCCACGAGATATAAAAATTTGAGGCAAAATAAAAAATACGACTGCACCTCGTTGCCTGAATCCAACATTACTACAACCACTCGGTTGGGAAACTGCCATAGAGACTACTCTGAAAAAGTGGCCCCGATCCGAGCTAATGGCGAACACAACGCCGCCATTTCTCCCGCAGCGGCCACTTGAGGAACTGCACGTTACTTCTGTCTTGGCTTTAGTCGGCCATTTTGGCACCGAAACAGATACAGCGGTGCGAACCCCGTCTGCACCTAGGTCGGGACGTGCTACCTGAAAGCACCGCTGAGGCATGGTTGTATAAAAACAATATTCATTCTTCCGCAAAACCTTGCAAACTAAAGATGTTAAAAACATCACACGCCCTTCATTTTGTACTAAACTCCAATAAATTTCACACAGAAAGAGTCTTTTCCGTTTGCTTTTAGGCAAAAACATGCTTTCTAAAAGCTCAAGGCAACGTTACTAATAGCGAGTTTGTTTCATACGCACTGGCACCGTTCGAGTTCTCTCCCAGAATGCATTGCACTCACAGAGTGTTGCACGGAAAACTGGACTCAAACGAACTCGCCAAATGCACCGAGTGCATGGATGGATGGATGGATGAATACGGCTGAGCCCTTTGGATCGGGCGGTAGCTTACGCCACCTAGCCATTTTGTTTTACCATTTAAGCTTAGAATATTTAAATGTGAAATCTATATTCACTCCGCAGTGCAAAGAAAGTGAGGCTATGAAACCCCCTTGCCATCAGTGGATAAGAAAATACCTAGTTTTCTCTCGATTTCTGCCACCATTCACTTAATCTTTGCTTGGTAATCTCTACAGTCTTGAAATCCACTCTCCCTTCGCTGTCTCTAAAACCCAATGACTTTATTAAATCTATGTTGTCTTCGGTAGGCATAGGGTGAAGCCCTTTACAGTAGAGTATCAAGTGCTCAGCCGTTTCGTCCTCCTCTCCACAAGCAGTGCACACTGTATCAATTTCCTGGTACTTCACCCTGTATGTTCTGGTTCGCAGAACACCCGTTCTTGCCTCAAACAGCAATGAGCTTCCCCTAGAATTGTCATAAATGCTTTCTTTGGCAATAACTCTTTTGTTTAATCTATAGCTTTCCAGAGCCGTCTTTGTCTGCATTCCCTCTAGCCACCAATCTCTTTCTGTGGCCTTAACTTTCTTCTTAACTGAGACTTGCTCTTCGGTATCTTCGCTATAGCCCAAAAACTTTCCTCTTAATTTCCTAGTGCGCTGTCTCCACTTTGTGTCTACATTCCTCATGTATAAATAGCTGAAAACCTTTCGTGCCCATTGCTCCCCGTCCATTTGCCTCAACCTATCCTCAAATTCTACCTTGCTCACCGCTTCCCTGCTCTCAAATGATGCCCATCCCATGTCTCCTTGTACTCCCTGGTTTGGCGTTTTGCAATGTGCCCCCAAAGCCAGTCTACCTACTCCGCGCTGTTTTATTTCTAGTCTCGCATGCACTTCGGATTTCATGCATAGCACTGCGTTTCCAAAAGTCAAGCCAGGCACCATGACCCCTTTCCAAATCTCTCTCACCACCTCATACCTGTTGTAATTCCAAAGTGCTCTATTTTTCATTACAGCTGCATTTCTGTTGCCCTTACCTATTATATACTTTTCATGGTCTCTGAGATATTCTGCACCATCACATATCCATACTCCTAGATACTTGTATTTACTAGCTCTCTCAACTGTAATATTCTGTATCTTCAGCCTCTCAACTTCATCCTCGTTAAAAATCATGACTGCCGATTTTTCGCTACTGAATTCTAAACCTAATTCCTCTCCTTCCCTACCACAGATGCTCATTAATTCCTGCAACTCTGTCCTGTTGTTAGCCATTAGTACAATATCATCCGCATACATCAATCCCGGTAAGGATTGCTGAATTTTTTGGCCTAGCTTACTGTAAGAAAGGTTGAACCCAAGCCCACTCTTCTCTAGTCTATCCTCCAATCCTCTCAGATACAACATAAACAGCAAAGGCGATAACGGGCACCCCTGCCAAAGGCCTCGTCTTATCTCTATTTTCCCTGTCGCCTTTCCTTCCCATGTTATAATCACCTTGTTATCTTTGTAAATGTTCCTTAATAGTGCTGTTAGTCCTTCACCTAGGTTTCAGTTCTCCATTATGTCCCACAGGTTTCTTTGGTTCACATTGTCATAGGCACCCTTGATATCCAGAAATGCCAGCCAGAGCTGTCTGTTTTCTTTTTGCGCTATTTCTATACACTGTGTTAGAGAAAATAAATTGTCCTCCAACCTTCTTTGTTTTCGAAACCCGTTCTGTAATTCGCCCAGTATGCCCTCGCAATCTACCCATTCCTCCAGTCTGTTCTTTATAATCTGCATTACCAACCTGTAAATAACCGGTGTCACGGTTATAGGACGATAATTCCTAATATCAGACTTATCTCCCTTTCCCTTATATATCATACTCATCCTACTAAGCCTCCATTCATCTGGAATATTTCCTTTTGTTATCATGGTACTCACTACCTCCCTTAGTTTTGCCTTAGATTTAGGACCCAAATTCTTCACCAGCTTGATAGGGATACCATCTGTGCCTGTCGACGTGCCACTAGGGACTCTTCGTTCCGCCTTTTCCCATTCTCTTTGTCCAAAATCCGCGATGTCACAAACTGGACTGCTACTTCCTTCGGTTCTCCTATCTTCCACATGTAACCGTTCCCGAAATTTCTCCTCCATCACTGCTCCTATATATTGTATCGCATCATCTCCCTCTAATTGATCTCCCTGATGCGAGAGTATGAACCTCTGTCTAGCTTGCGTTGTTTCACCGAGTGAGTTCAAGTGCTCCCAAAACTTCTTGGCAGCGTTTCTATCTTTCTTACTTACATTACTCATCCATTCCTCACCCTTTCTCTGAATTTTCGCATTGATCAAACTGGATGCCTCTCGGCGACATGTTATAAAATTGTCCCATTTTCTTTTTACTTCCGTTTCGGACTCCCCACTACGCTTGGAATACCTGTGTTCTCTAGAAGCTTCCTGACGTTTTTGTATCGCTTGCTTCACTTCTTTGTCCCACCAGCTTTTTGGTCTATGTCCTTGCTTCCCCTTTCGTTTACTCTTTGTCTAGTTCTAGAGCAAAAAGCCTAGTTAGGCTCTCATAGGTCCAATCTGTATGCCGGTGCCCTGAAACTGCTGCCTCTATTCTTTCAACAACTATTTCCAACTCTTTGTCGCTGCAGAAAGTTTGCTTTGAATTATGTTGTCTAGTTTCAGGATTTACTTCTCTGGCAAAATTCAGCTTAATACGTTTGTGATCACTACCAAGACTTTTGGAACCTTCTTCATCTATTTTCATTACTTGTAACTTACCATATATTTTGTGTGACATGAGTACGTAATCTATAGTTGAATGCAGATTGCCAGTTTCCCAAGTTATGTGCCCGTCACACTTCTGACTGGTATTACATAAAACTAAGTCATGTTTTTCCACCAGTTCTAGTAATATGCTTCCAGTTGAGTCCGTATACCCATCCAGACCCTCAATATGGGCATTCATGTCTCCCATAATAATTATTTCGGAGCCTTCCCCTAGTTCACTAATGTCTCTTGATATGCAATCAATCATTTTTCTGTTTTCCTCTTTAGCACCCGTCCCTGTCCATAAGTAAACCACTCCAAGGACTGTTGATTCCCCAGCGACTTTTCCTTTCAGCCACAAATGTTCGGCGCACTCCTTTCTGATCCTTTGAAAGTTCATATTCTTCTTAATAAATGCTCCAATTCCACCTCCCTTCCTCGTTCCCTCCATTCTGTTGCATTCTTCCCACACATAGTCAGGGTTGCAAGGTGGCTGCTCCATGTCTCTGAGATGTGTTTCCACAAACCCATACACCATTAAATCCTCCTTTCTTAGTTGCTCCTCTACCTCTTCCCATTTTAACCTATTTCTACCACCCTGCATGTTAATATATCCAATGTCTGATTGTGCTGTTTTTTTATACCTGTTCTTACGTTTTCTCCTCTTTTTAACCCTGGGTGCCTCTCCTGACTTCGTTGGGTTTTCAATTACTTCAGTGCCCCCAGGGCCCTCGGTCCCCCCAAAAAAGCAGTCACCGTGCGGCCCATCTTATCCCCCACCCTGTAACCCGTGGCCTCACTGTAGTGAATGCCATCTGCAAAAGGGCGGGAGCCAGCCTCGTACACCTCTCTGTTTACTTCCATTACATCGTACCGAAGCTGTCGACTCATACCCTTAATTACTCCGTTGGCTTCGACAACCCTCCTCTCCGTTAACCCGGACTGCCCCCGAACTTCTGGAATGGTGCACACAACCACATGCACATTCTCAGACACGTCCCTCAGCTTACGTATTCCCACGTTTAGCTGCTTTCCAAGGTTCTGGCTCCTACCCTTCAGCACATCATTAAGCCCCGCATGAACTATTACTAGGTTCCTTCCCTCCCGGTTATCCCACACCCCCTCACGTGCTGCGGTCATAGCATCCACCATACACTTCCCTGGCTGGACCTCTACGGTTACCCTCTGGTCTCCCTTCACCCTGTTATGTACACCCCTCCTCACTCGTGCTACGTTAGAGCTCCCCACTACCAGTACCTTAGATCCCCCTGGTGCCTGCGCGCCTTTGTCCTGCGACTTATCTCCTGTCACCTGACTGCCCGACGCCTGCTGCTCGAAGGCGCCATGGAGCTGAGGTTCAATCAGCTCTCCAGCGTCGTTGAGCCCGCCTGCCAACAGGCCGGACTCCCGACCACCAGAGCCGGTTTGCTCATCTTGCGGCTGCGGACGCGGCCGCGGCCAGGAGGGATTTTTACGTCACGTGACCAGCTCCATGGGGACAAGGAAGTACCTAGCGTCCCTGCCTAATGGCGGAGAGATCCGCATCGCTTCAAGCACAAAGGCCTGATTTCGCTCGCAGAACTGATTGGAGGGACTTTCAACTGGAATCTAATTGACCGCCCCTTTATACTGTAGGAGCGGCAGGTAAAGTTACGGCCAGGGAGGGCAAATAGGAGCCAAAATAAAGAAAAAACCACACGAGATAAAAGCGATAGCGGTATTTTTATATACCTCCGCCGGCGCCGCGCCTCGCACCTTCTGTTGTGGTCGGAGAAAGAAGACGCCGCTGAGAACGGTCGTGTTTTCGATGTTCTCCAAGGAAAACATACCGGCCACCGGCCGGGGAACCGCTGAGGCTTTGGCCAGTACTACTGAAATGTTGACCAATGAATACCGGACCGTGCTACCTCGTCTACCCACAGGTAACTTGAGCCTGAACTCCGTCTTTCTTCATGGCGATCTCGCCGCACGACCCTACCGAGCCCCAGACTTCCGTGACGCCTTACGAGATGTTGTCGACGCCCAAGATATCATCGGAATAGGCCAATTTCAGATGAGCCATGTCTGGATGGTAACGTGCGCAAACGCCTTAAGTAAAACTAAGCTTGTAAACAAAATGGAGCTTACCGTGAAGGGACGCATATGCCTCATCATCGATCCCGACACCAGAGATGTGAAGCTGAAACTTCTCTGGTTACCTGTACACATGGAAAACCAGAGAATCGAAGAGGCACTGGCGCCTTTTGGCACGGTCCGTTCCATTGTACGAGAAAAATGGAAGTGCTCTGGAATGGAGCAAATGGAAACGCTCAACAAAGAGGTGACCCTGACACTTAGAGAAGGAATGAATGCAACGAATATTCCACATCAGCTCACGGTCTTCGGCTGTCGAAGCCTGGTGCTCGTCCCTGGTCGGCCACCGCTGTGTCTTCGGTGTAACAGAATTGGTCACACCCGTCGTGAGTGCAGAGTCCCGAGATGCGGCGAGTGCCGACGCTACGGACACGACGCGAGTGAGTGCGTCACCACCTACGCAGACAAGCTGAGGCAGTCGAGAAGCCTAGCAGACGATGTTGTCCACGATCATCTTATGGACATCAGCGAAGTCGTTGATGCCACAGGGGCATCACCTCTTCCCTTATCAAGACACAAAGGACCGAGTCGGAAACGTCTACACAGCGACCAGAAGAACTTCGTTCTGACCCCGAGTCTGCCAGCACCTTGCCAGGACTGTCAACACCAACCGAGTGTGTCACGGAAACGAAGAGAGATTGGTCGGATAGCGAGTTTCCATCCCTTAACGCACCACCTGAGTTACCGTGCCAGCAAGCAATTGCCCGACGCGAACGCGCCACGACGTCCACTGGCACATCGGTGAAACGACCTGCTCCTACGACGACAAGTAACGCGCAGCCCTCCGCCTCAGGTATCATTGCCGAGAGCAAGAACGACGAGGGAAGTGAGGTGAAACGCAAGCCAACTGCGGTGCGAGAGTTCTTCTGCAACAAGACGTCGCAATCTGAAGCTCTGGACGTGAGGAACGATGACGATGTGCTCCCACCCTAACTAGAAACCTTCCTGACATCACCCCTCAGCTTCGCTACCATTAACGTGAGAGGACTGTGTTCACGTGCACGGCAGTCTCAATTGTACAAGCTCCTTTTAAAGGAACATCTTGACTTTGTTGCTGTTCAAGAGACAAAGATATCGTCTGACGAGGATACTGCTCGTGCACTGGACCCCTTCCTCTCACATTACGAGGTATGCGTCAGTCATGCTGATGGCTTGTCGGGAGGGTGTTTTTTGTTTTTGAACAAGAACTTAGGGTATTCATCACTTTCTCACACTGTCGACGATAAGGGAAGGTTCATATGTTGCGATTTTCTTTTATACGGTACCTACTGGCGATTAATTTGCATATATGCCTGTAATGACGTTAGACAGCGTCATTCTTTTTTTGAAAGCCTGATCCCATTTCTCAGCACCGACAAACATATTGTTTTATTTGGAGATTTCAACTGTGTGTGTAGCATAAAAGACAGGTCAGTGCCTTCTGCAAGGCCCGATAGAAGTTCCGACATACTAAACACTCTTGTATACGACTATCACCTTTTTGACGTCGGAGCTTCCCAAAATACTACTCTCCGATTCACTCACCTTCATGCTTCAAGTAATGCGAGACTCGATCGTATTTACGTCTCAAGCTCGCTTATTTCACACGTGACTGCTTATGACGTAAAACCAGTTTCTTTTTCGGACCACTGCCTTGTAAAGATCCGTTTTGGAACAGACGCACCGCGAAAGGCACAACCAAATTGGGCTTTATGGAAACTAAATACAAGACTGCTAGACAACCAAGACTTTCAGAAACGTGTCCGCGAATGTTTTAATCACGTGTCAACGAATCAGAAATTTGGCATATTTGCTCAGTGGGACTCTTTCAAACAGGAAGTTAAGAATGAAGCGATCGAATGCGCGTGCATTGCATCCTTTCATGCAAAGAAGGAAGAAGCTACACTTTTGAAAAATCTATGCATGCTTCACGAGTTGGAGTGCGAAACACCTAGTATGTTCCAAGAAGACATTCTTCGTGTAAAATGTCAGCTACAGCAATACGAGCACATTCGTTTACACGGTGCACTAGTACGGTCCCGGTGTAGGCGTTTCTTGTCCTCAGAGACACCCACGCGCCGTGCACTCGATGATGAGAGGCGTAACGGCCTTTCAAAGAAAATTAGAGTTTTAGAATGTAATGGGACACTCTCAGACAACGAAGAAGTCATCATGAAGGCATTTGAGTTGCATTACAAAAGTCTCTTTGGAAAAACGCAACATTTAGACATCCAGTTGGCAAAAAACTTAGTTTCTTTAATGCCCAAGGTAAAGCAGCTTCAGCGAGATCTCCTCAGTGGACCAGTAACATTGGAAGAAGTTCGATGCGCGGTAGACGAGTTGCCAAATTCTAAAACACCAGGACCTGATGGGCTCCCTGCAGAGTTTTACAAGACATAAGGACTTGCTATGTCCTTTCCTACTTGAGGTGTTTTTGGAGGCGTACGAGATGGGAACTTTACCGCCGCCATTTTATGAGAGCCATACTGTGTTGATCCCTAAAAGTCAAGACCCAGACAAATTACAGCGCATTGAAGGCTATCGACCAATTAGTTTATGCAACGTAGATTACAAAATTTTTGCTAAAATTTTGACAAAACGATTACAGTGTGTCACGTCATCTGTTGTTGGAGACCACCAAACCTGTGGGATTAGGGGGAGACGTATACAAACTAACATCCACGTTGCGCGTTCAGTGATAGAAAGCTGCGTTCTTCATGCCGGTCAAGTCGCCATGGTTCAGGTAGACTTGGCTAAGGCATTTGATCGCGTGTCCCATGCTTTCCTGTTTGCTATTTTACGTCATGTAAACCCAGGACCAACACTTTTAAAGGGTGTTAAGTTATGTTACCGTAACTGTGCCACCAGGCTCATAGTTAACAGTTCACTTTCAAATCGAATTAGTCTGGAATCGTCCGTCAAACAAGGATGTCCGCTATCACCGCTTTTATTTTCGCTTTATTTAGAACCCCTCTGTTTAAGTGTACTTAACAGCCCTATCGTGGAAGGTTTCCGTCTCTACTCTTCTGAAGTTAAAGTATTGGCATATGCAGACGATATAGCTTTCTTTTGTGCCGATAAACGCAGCGTCGACAATGTCCTTACAATAACACAAAACTTCTGTGACGCAACCGGCGCACTCGTTAATAAGGAGAAAAGCGTAGGTTTCTGGTGCGGGCAATGGGCCACAACACCATCAGAGTATGCTGAAATATCGTGGAGCTGCATTGCCCCTCAGTACTTAGGAGTTCCTCTTAACAGTATCCGTAACAATGGTCATTACTGGACTGAACGGGTGTCGAAAATCAAATGTCAAGCTGACAAGATGAAATCCAACCAGTGGTCAGTTTTCGGGCGAGCTAAGGCCTGTAATATGTTTCTCGCCGCCAAACTTTGGTATATACTTCAAGTGATTTGCTGTACCAGAAGCCATATTCAAAAATTCCACAGAGTGTTTGCTACTTTTATATGGAGTTCCAATTGGGAACCTACAAGACGTGATAACCTCTTTCGCCCCATCGATGTCGGCGGTCTCGGACTCATACACATCTTTCTAAAGCAAGTAATATCTCGATTTTTATTCTTCAAAACTGCATCTCATCATTTCCTTCGCACTTACTTACAGACGGAACTCGCGAGTGCATTACCTTATTTGGTGGTTACAACGATACCCGCAAGCACATCACGTCCTGTGGGGTACCTCAAAGAAGTAGTGAGCGCGATTGAGTTTCTAACAGCTCGTTTTTCTTTGGAGCATTTATTTACGGTTTCACGCAAAGTCTTATATGCTGATCTGATTGACATAACGTTCCCTGAACCTTTGTATCGAAGCATATATAGTGAAGGCCCTGGAAAAGATGTCCTCAGGCGTGTCCGAAAACTACATGTCTCGCCTACAGCAAAGTCATTCTTCTTTAAGCTCCATACTTCTACGTTACCTGTAAAACCCTGGCTTCGCGAACGTGGAATTTTTGTGCCGTGGTCAATCAATTGTCGCCTTTGTAACCAACCGGAAACTATAGAGCATTGTTTTATTTTCTGCACTGATGCTTACCTTTTCTGGGATGTCCTACAAAGGACATTGAAAAAAGACTTGAATATCAATGCTTACACAATACGTTTTTTGCCCTTAAAATTGAATGATAGCTTTCCTTACGATCTGTTTACATTAATGGGGTTGCATAGCCTCTGGAAAACAAGAATGATTGATAGGAATGCGGACCCTCCCCGATCTACCAAATCAAATTTCATTGAAACCGTAACGCATGTACGAAATGTATAGGGTGTCACAAAAGAAAATTTACAAGGTCTTTTTTACCGCAAAAATAAACTAGACATCGCCAAACGCTCATTCTCCGCCCAAATGTAGCGGTAGAGGTCACAACCAGATGCCAAAGTTTCAGCCCGATCCGATAACTTAATCAAAAGTTATAAGTGATTTTCTGAAAATTTCAATGGGAAAATGGCGGCCGATGGAGTTTTCAAACACATGGGGCTCTATGGCACCAGAAACCGAAAACGCGCAAAAATGGGCTCCATTTTCCCATTGAAATTTTCACAAAATCACTTATAACTTTTGATTAAGTAATCGGATCGGGCTGAAACTTTGGCATCTGGTTGTGACCTCTAGCTCTACCTTTGGGCGGAGAATGAGCGTTCGGCGTTGCCTAGTTTATTTTTGCGGTAAAAAAGACCGTGTAAATTTTCTTTTGTGACACCCTGTATTTAACTACCTTGACGAGCGGCCAGATTGGTATGTTCTTTTTGATCGATGCATTAATCTACCTGACTTTTAGCACGTGCATTTTGTATTTATTTAATATTCCTTTCTGTTCCTTTTGTCTGTTCACGATAATGAGCCTATGAGAGTATAAGATAGAGAATCATATGTAATGGAAATTGGGATGTGATAACCTTACCATGTTTTTGTCTTGCAGTTGTCTAATATTTCCATGTAATAAAAAAAAAAAAAATTTTTGTTGTGGTCGAGAGGTTAAAGCGCCGGTACTTGTCGTCGCGGCGTGAAAGTTCCGGGTTCAAATCGCGCTAGGGACTTCTTTTTTTTTTTTTTATTTTGCGCGTGTTTTACTTTTGAAACTGTGATCCTTTTTTGGAAATCATCCACTTGCACTACTGCGCCTTACACGGTTTTTACTGTTAGTCCCACCTGTTCAATCGAAACACCGGGAAGAAGAAAAAAAAGATCAACGCAAGTTAACGCGCTAATTCAATCATTTCGTAATGTTCATTAAAAGGAAACCAAGCTAACAGCATCAGTATGGCTTTCACACAAGCGGAGCCGAAACAAGCATCCTTTCCCCAGCGTTTACAATTTTATCTGTTTTCAAATAACGCTCTTGCTGCGATTCCTTTCAATAACAAGAGACGCCTATTTAGGACTAATAAAAACTGCAGTTGTAGCAATTAAAAAAATAATAATAATAAAACAAGCAAAAAAAAAAAAAAAAGACTTGCAGCTGTGGATACATCGATTGAGCGAAATCCTACAGGCAAGGCAGCAGGTCAAACGTCTGAGAAAGTAGGAAAACTGAACTAAAAGAGATCATACTTTTCGTTGCATGGAATGAGATAAAAAGTATATTTATACTCTTTACATTTTGTTGTGGCAATCGTTTTGTAATATTAACACATTACTTGTTGAATTTCAGTTAGATTAGCAGACGATCACGACCGAATGCAAAAATGAATCAGGCATCGACCATCGCAAACCCTCTCTCTCACGCAAACACCTAAAATGACTTTGGATCAAGAAATGGAATTAATTATAATTAATTCCATTTGGTCGTACATGTGTTTCGCGCTTTACTCCTGCTGGCCGCGGCCGCGTCCGCAGCCGCAAGATGAGCAAACCGGCCCAGGGACCCCAGCCTGCAGACTGGTGGTTCGTCCCGCTAGAACTGACACCTCCTCCTTTCTTCCCTCGCTACTCTCACTCGCTCGAATTACCCCTTCCAGGCGCTCTACCCTACTGTCACACTCCCTCTTACGCTCCTCTAAACCCGCCTTCCATACTTCCCCCAGCTCTTCCGCCTGCTTCTCGAGGCCGACCGGCTGCTCCCTCTCATGATTAAGCTGCCTAGTCAGCTCCTCTACTTGGGCCTCGAGACCCACCCGCTTCTCTCCTTCTGCCTTAAGCTGGGCCTCAATCTCCCGAAATCTACCCTCCCATTCCCCAATTACCTGCTGAAGCTTCACACAAAGCCGACACTCGAAACTCACCTCCGCCGCCACCTCCAGGCTCCCGAAACCCGTCTCCTCCAGGTAACACCACCTCCCACACCCCTCGCACTGCACCAACTCGTCCCCACCCTTGTCATGCCGACCCAAATCTAGACCCATCCGGGAACAAACCGTCCCTTCCCGCCAAAAATTCAAACAGAGCCTACTTTGCGAAACTAACGTTAACTGCTGCTGTTCAAACCTACCGCATAGTCACTTCCAATCAACTCTCAAAAAAAGAGAGAGAAAAGAAGAAAAACTGGCACTTAGCTTCGGATGCTCGAGGAGAACCAGGAAACACGTCCGCTCACCGCAACTCAGTACGAGGACTCGTACTGAGTCCTCGTACTGAGTCCTCGTACTGAGAAGACTGATGCTGCCGCCATCTATGTGGTAGAAAAGGTACCGACTTCAAACCGAAACTAGCGCCTTTCTGTTCCGAGTGATGCGTGGGAATGCGAGAATGCAGTCGCTACCAACGTTTATCTACAAACGTTGGCAACTGCGACCTGTAGTTTATAGTTGCGATATGGTGTACTAGAAGTAGAAGACTGGGCAGTGTAGCGAGCGCCGGCGGAGGGGGGGCTCTTTCAGCGATGACCGGATCGGTGGCCGCGAGAGGGCGCAACGTGTAGTAGGCGTGCTGCCGGAGTGCGGAGAGCAGGCAGCGGTAGCGCTTGGCTGGCTTGGCGTTCCGCACATGTTCGATTGTTTCGTATTGTTTGGCCAACTCTTTACGGTATTCTTTATTTCTGCTGTTTCACATATTATTTATCACACTAACTCGTTGCCAAATGCTTCGCCCGAGACGTGCATCTTCGGGCAGGACGCCACAGTACACATCGCGACACTGCTAGCGCGAACAAGACATTGGCGCTTTCTCGGGTTTACTTCGAAAGAGTATTAGTGAGGACGAACTTTTATCACCTGCATTATAGACCCGAATGAGCTTTTTCCTCAGCAATTCGAACTTTGCTGAGAACCTTTGGTTTCTCATAGAAAAACCGGCGATCGCTTGTTCGCGCTAACGATGTTGCGTTCTGAATAGCTGCGGGAAATCCATCCCCCAGGGAAACGTTGGGGAAGTCTCTTGAAAGGGACGTCCCAAACGTGTGTAATCCCCTGGATAACGTAGGATAAGCATGCTGATGGCATGATACCTAAACAAATGTGTGCTTTTGTGACCCTATAATTTTGCTGTCACTGTAGTTGTGATCGGTGAATTCCGTGGTTGAAGCTCACTACCCTAATGAATTGTTTCAACGTTTGGGAAAACAAAATGGGGCTTACAAAACGGATTATATCGTCTACTTCCGTAGGCTGCATGGAGGTGCCACTGCCGACTCACGCAACTACTTCCACGGGCTTTCGAAGGAATTTCCAGCACTAGCCTTTATCGTGTTTGCTGTTACTACGTGGGGTCTTCAAACAGGACTGTGCGAATAGTTAGAAAAATGTATCCACTCACCAGCTCTGGTAG
Organism: Ixodes scapularis; assembly: GCF_016920785.2. Classification (NCBI taxonomy): domain Eukaryota; kingdom Metazoa; phylum Arthropoda; class Arachnida; order Ixodida; family Ixodidae; genus Ixodes; species Ixodes scapularis. The sequence continues at coordinate 84,057,821 of NW_024609879.1, forward strand.
TAACCACAGTGTATATATTCTTATTTATCCACTGAGCACCAGCTATATTGATATGTGTGGGCACCAGGGCACACAGATAATTTTTTAATTATACACAGGGTGCCAGCGCACAGATGAGATTAATGAGGTGCGGTGCACCCAAGGATTCCGGAGGCGACGGTACTTGCTTTTCCCAAGAGCTCGGGAGAGGGGGGCTCCCGAGCTCCCCCGTAGTCGGCGCCTATGGCGTTTTGCACCTCTACATTCTCCAACGTGAGGTCATGATCTTGAAGAGCTTCGACATCTTCAGGATGAATGACTCAGTATCTTCCGCTGGGCCATAAGACCCTTCAATTTTCTTGCGATAAAAAAAAAAAGAAAAAAAAAAAGAGGCCTCTTAGCACTTTCTCATTGAAGAGACGGAGTGCTGGGCCAACCCTCATATTTTTAAAGCCGTTAGGAAAAAAAAATAATTTGCTCATGTGAGGCCATAACCTTTAACGTCATATTTTCACAGTCACTCCTCCAAGCCTTTCTAATGCAGTCAGCGTGCACAGGACCCTTCGGTGTGTCCAAACCACTATAAAACCGATTTAGCAGATACTTTAGGGTGCAAAAAGTCCGGGAAAAAAAATGTAGAGGACGACTGTCATGACTGCCTGCATTACATGAAGCAAAGCCTCCCTGTCACTCATTTTAATGTTGCGGGACGACGACTGACGCCGATTGAACTCGAGAGGGGCACGAAAAAGGGAACGGGCTTCTTTGCAGGACCGGTAGCCATTGTTGCAACCCGGCACGGGCCCCAGGAATTGAGGTTAGTGAGGGTGTTCGGGGGGGGGGGGGGGGGGGGGGGGGGGGGGGGGGGCATTGAGAATATAAGAGTCGTTGCGAATTAAAGGGGAGCTTTCGGATAAACAAGGGGGGAGTACACCCCCGCTGAGGGGTGTAGGGAAAGCACTGCCCCGACACAAAACACGTCCCGTCTCTCTTGTCCCGCCGTTTTTCCGTCATTGCACGCGTTGTCTACATCCCACTGAACGGCACCGATCACAATCCATTTCACTCAACCATTAAAAAAAAACAAAAAAAACTGCAGCAAAACAAGGCGACGACGCGAACCACGCGATCACAAGCAGTACGACCACACGGCAATCGGAGCGGGGAGGAGCACGCCTGTTACCCGCAGCGCCCCCTGGCCTCCTCGCGCGCCGTCATCGCTGCGCCGACCTCCTCCCTTCGTTGCTTCTCGGCGTGGACGACACACTGCCCAGTTCTAGTACACCATAGTTGCGATGTCTTCAAGTAGCTCGGCTGCCGTAGAGATAGTTACAGACGGCGTAAATTTCCGCAATTAGCTGTCCACAAAGCAGCTGGTTGCGATCTTTCAATCCTTATAACCGTTTACACTGAAGAGAACTAATAATAATAATAATAATTAATAATAATTACAAATTAAATTAAATTTAAAATTAAATTAAAAAGAAAATAAAATAATAACTGATGATGCTGTCCGAGCAGAAGCTTGATCCGTTTGAGCATGGTATTATGCGTGAACCACTGAAAGGGTACGGCTTAAAACTAGCCTGTTGGAATATCCAGCAAAACTGGGACTTTCGATTTGGATCGTCATTGTGGATTAGATATTAGCCTTGGTGAAGGCGTCGAGAACGAGAGCTTTCTCGAACAAAATACGACGGGGCAAGTTAGCTGCGTAGGTAAATGTTAAACATGATGATGTTGCCCAATCCTCGGGTAAAGTCACCATCTTTAGCTTTCTCTGCTGCTTATTGGGCAGTCAGAGGTTTTTGCTGGGGGAGTTTTATCGAAAAATGTTAAATTTTTCACCCGCACACAGATGGTGATAGACATCTCGGGTGCCGCTGTTGCGTTTGTTCTGAGCATTTCTTTACACACTGGTATATTTCAGCGTTTGTACGGCAACAGAGCGATTTAAAACCTGCAAATAAATCACGGGTTGTCAATTGCTTCCTTCGTGAAATAGCAGACGCTCACAATTAGCTCGCGTTTAATTTCGTTGCCCGCGGGACGCGATTTCTATCAGAAAATCTACTTTTTTTCCTTTCGGTTCCGCGACACATCGTCGCAGACGAACCCTCGTCGTCTGCTCCCGCTCCTCGCCGGCCCCGCCGGAGCGAGGCATGACGGGATTGCATTTTGGCGCACTCCCGATTCTCTCGGTGCAGTGAGTGCATGCACGCGTGGGGTGTCAGCGCTGAAACAAACTCGGAGAGTGCAACCACTCGTGGAGCGCCGGCTGAATCAAAAAGTCAAATTGGACGTTTAGTGTTTATACAGTGTAAGGTTGGTCTGCCAGGATGAGGCGACACTGGTTTACACTGTAGATGAGCAATTTTGCCAGTGCAGTACGACTGCTAACCTGGGGTCTTTAACGTGCTCACGCAGTAGTGATACACGACCGCACGCCGGTACGATGCTCATCCAGATCGAAACGGGCAGGGGTGGGGCTCGAACCCAGGATCCCTGGGTTCTGCAGCGCGAGCTTTCGCTCCACGCGCGTCGAGCTGGGTGTGCGCTTCAGCCCACTCGGCCACCGATCCCCCCACCGCCGGCTGAAACGAAACCGTTCCACGCTGCGAGTGGGCACGCGTGGGCACGAGTGCCGTGAAACGAACTCGCTATAAAACACTCAGTTGGGAAACTCGCATAGAGACAGCTCTGAAAAGTGGCCCCAATCTGTCTCCCAGCACCGAGCTAATGACGAACACAACGCCACCATTTCTCCCGCAGCGGCCAATCGAGGAACTGCACGTGACTTCTATTTTGGCTTTAAGAACAGATACAGCGGTAGGGGTTACATGGGTACCACCCCCGTCTACCGGGCGGACGCGCCGCGTTCAACTACCGAAGTTCAAATGCACCTAGGGCGGGACGCGCTACCTGAAAGGCCCGCTGAGGCATGGTTGTATAAAAACAATATTAATTGTGCCGCAAAACCCTGCAAACTAAAGATTTTAAAAACATAACGCGCCCCTCTTTTTGTACTAAACTCCAATAAATTTCATACAAAAAGAGTCTTTTTCGTTTGTTTTTACGCAAAAACAGGCTTTCACAAAGCTCAAGGTGACCACAGTACAGACAAACGATAAAGAGTGGCGCTGTTGTCGCATTTAGCTCGGTCTCGGTGGACGCCAGCGGCCCAGGTTTCGACGGCGAGTTTCCCAACTGAGTGTTTTAGTTTTGCCTAAATCCAAATGAACCCGCCCATATATACTTATATATATGGGCGGGTTCATTATATATACCTATATATATATAATTTCTTGTGGTGTCCTGCCACCTGAACCCCCCCGCCCCCCCTGGCTACGTGCCTGCCAAGGACTGCTTATTTTGAATGCATGGACATCTTATTTATCGCAGTTTTTTTCGCGGGGTATTTAATCTACTGTTTTACTTGGTGATTGCTTATAATCTTTATCTGATCACCATAGGAGAGTCCCGAAATGTTACTCTCGCGCAGGATAAAACATCTCGGCTTGTCACGAACTATTCGTACACCGAGAGTTTCGAAGCTGCTGCGGTCCGGCGCGGTGGCACCCGTAACCTGAAGTGGTTTGTCCCCGGAAGTACATAGCTAACATAAAAAAATTAAGTATTCTATTTTCACTTTTGTGCGTGGAAGTGAAGTTATTTCTTTTATTCTAATTATAAAATATACTGGAAAGTACAACTTCACACTGCATCTCTTTTCTCCCATTATTCCATTTAGCGCTGTCTGTGCGGCACCATTTTGTTTGCACGTCAAAGGCATTGCCAGATTTGCACATTGGAACAACCATGGCATTCTTCCACTCACTGGGTGCCAATCCAGCATCAAGTCTGCGTGTAAATTACATAAAAATTCAAAGCACCATCGTCTAATATGATACCTCTTTGTACGCTAGGTAAAATGCTGTATATAGTTTTGCCTCACTATCAATGGCCTCATCTGAATAAAAATATAGAAAAGATGTGTGATAGCTTCATGAAACTGGAACTCGGAGTCACTTCTCGTATATGGCACTGCTAAGTGTAGGCTTTGAAAAAGGACCCTAGAGTTTTTCGGAAATTTTCGTTGTTTAATTTTTTTTTCCCATGTTTGCCTAAATATATCGCGACTATCGTATCACTCAGATACCTAATATATATTTTAAATAATATCCATATATAAGTAAAATACTACCTGAAAAGTATATGATGGTGAATAAATCATTTCATGTGATACAGGCCTCCAAATCGTTCGAGCAGGCATGCCTTGGCAATGGACCTCTTCCGAAACCGACGCGCCCCATCGCGGCGAAATACCACGCAGTGCACTCTGGGAACTAGTTGGCCACTCAGTTTCGGTTTCGACTGAGAAGCTTCATCTCATGCTATCGCGACCGAACGCGCTTAGTGGCTTAGTCACCTCACCCCACGAGTGCATCTTTGAGCTTGTGTCAGTAATCCCGTCTAGTACCAGTGAACTACCAGTGAATTAGAAGCGATTCAGAACCGCGCATCTCGTTTCATTCTTTCAAATTATCATCGTACATCCAGTGTGACCGCAATAAAGTCTAGCCTATCATTACCTCTTCTTTCACAACGTAGAAAAATGTTCCGTCTGTGCTTGTTTCATAAGATATATCATAATAATCCGATTCTAAAAGAAAGGCTACTAACAACACCTCATTACGTTTCAGCACGCATCGATCACCGTCATAAAGTTGCCATTCCTTCTTGTCGTACTAAACATTTTTATGAGTCTTTTATTCCCAGTGCCTCAACAATGTGGAATCACCTTCCCGGAGTTATTGCCGAAATCCCCGACATCGAGTGTTTTAAAACTGCCGTTTCCAATATTTTTTTGTAAAGAGCCATAACTACTGTATATTATTTTCTGTTGTACGCTGTATATTGTGCTGTACTTTTATTACCCACTCCCCTCTGTAACGCCTCTGGCCCTGAGGGTAAATAAATAAATAAATAAATAAACTACAACTGAAATTTGGTCTTCAGTCCTACACGTATTTTGTTTGCCAAACGTCCGCTTCTTGTTACTTCATTGGGCGAAAAGCAAGCCGCATCCTCACAGGAGTATCAAAGTTGAGCCAGCGTTGGCAGCGCAATAAATTTGACCTCACTACTGCACAAAAGTTACTATGATGTCTTCCTCGTGTCATCACATATCTCACACTCAAGTTTTATGCTGATATAAGATTAAGTTTTCGCAAACGCTGAGATCGGCTAGCTACGACGGAGGCCCTAACAAGCGTCCCCTACTCCTCGCTCAGCCTTTTTGGACGACCTTTTACTGACGCCCAAGATATGTGCCTGAACGGTGTGTCTGAAATTATCTCGGCACACTCAGTGAGGAATAAAGCAAACACATAACAGATATTATTGCCATCAGCAACCGTCAAATGCGCTTTGAATAATTTCGTTCGTTTGGCGCACCGGGGTTCATGCCCGTCCAACGCACTTCCGCCAAATGGTGCGACATTCTTCACACAAGTGCTCGACCTTTGGTTTCTTAAGACGGTTTGTATGTGCGAATGTGCCTATATGATTGCAGGATAACTTTATGCGTATATGCGATGTTGAATATAATTAGTGAAATGCAAGCGGGTGGGTACTTCACGAATTCGTGCAGTGCTGCGGGACAGTACAGATAAGCGATGAGAAGTGTGTTCAAATGGAGCTTTTCAATGGCGCCTCCAAGTTATACCTCGCGTACTCAGGCATATTAAGAAAAAAACAGTAATTGCAAAAAGTTATATTTCGTCTATGGACGCACGAAACAAACAAACTTCCTGATTGCGCAACAACACTAATGTAAAGGCGCGAGCTCGATTTGTGCATACTTACTAGTGTCTTGTCGTTTCGTACACAAGCAAGATCCCCGAGCTTTGCAGCGTCGAGATTCCCAGCACTCGCTAGTCCACATACCTCGAAACGCTAACACAAAGGCTCGAATAGAAAAATACAACAAGCATATGCGTTAAGACAAGCTATACGTCTCGGGCTTGTGCTAAAGCTTCGAGATCTGGCCATTTAGGTCAGTTTAGAGACCACAAATGACGCTCTCGGGACCAGAAAACATAAAACAACGGCCGTTTATAGTGCACGCTCTCTGTATAACCTCTTGTCGACGTGTCCATCGAAACCGAAACCATGGCACTCTCTTCCCTGGCCAACTAGTTCCCAGAGTGCAACGCGCGCCGTGTTGCATGCAGGGCTTTCTGGAAGTAGTCTATTTTTAGAAAAAATAAATATAATTTAATTAAATATGATTACTATATATTGCAAGCAAGCTGTACCCATAGTTTGTTTTTAAAAGGTATTAGAATTCTCCTAATTTTATCGTTTTAGTTATTCACTTTCAAACCTGCCCACTCCATCAGTGCGCGTCCTCTTCTTGCCTTACAATTTTTCCTGGCCCATTTTTTTTTTAACTATGCATTTGTTTATAGCAGACCCTAGACAATGGAATATAAAGACATCAGTGGATTTAAAAATGTCGACCAGCCACCCTTTGGTCGAACGGAAACGTATCGAGGGGAGTGACGACCTTGAGTTCGAGACAATAAAAGGAGGCGGGCTAAATAAACGAGTTTGCTGAGTTTGAGACATCGTCCTGTCTATTTTATGTTCCTTCCACGTTTTTATGTCTCCCTTCTATCTCAGGTTAATTCAACATGGGAGCCCGTCTCTTTTGCTTATTTACCTTTATTTTGTTTTGCACTCGATGTTCGCCTCACAATTGACCCATACATTGACCCCGTAAGTGACTACGTCACAACATGGCGCCTGGGTCCAAACAAACCGTTGCTAGGGACGTTGCTATGGGCTAATGAACGGAGACTCCGCATGAGACTAGATTTTTGCTTACAAGTAAGTAAATAATTTTTTATAAGCAACCTAACTTCTTGATATCTAATTATGAAGATGTTCTTGGCGTCTCAGTGCCGTATTGCAACGATGAAAGCCACTTTTGTAGTATTACACTCCACTTTGCTTTCGTAGCAGACGACACGATAGATTTGCTGGCTTCTGTTGCAGCGGGCGTCTTCATTGAATTGCGTCGGGAAACGAGCGACAAAAACAAGTGCATCGCCATGGCCGCAGAGGCCTCCGCAATATGCGTTTTTTTTCCGTGAAGAACCTAGCTTTGTTCAGAGGGGTGAAAAGGCCGTAAAATCAAACCACGTCATGCAGATCAGTTATGACGACGATCTGAAGTGCATAAACAAATATAGGCATGATAAACAAATCATACGCCGTCGAGGTAAGTCGTTTGTGATTATTATTATTGAGGTTGTCAGGTTATGAAAGAATTACATTTCTATCGCGATTTCGCAGTATTTTGCTTTTCTTTACCCTTGGTATACATCAAATTCCGTGGATGTGCTCTTTTGGTGAAGATCTCCATCGAACCCGTGATGCGATTACAATTTGTTATAAACTCAACTTATGTTTTTTTTTTTTTTTTTTTGTTTTTTTCAGTTCTTTCGCGCTTTGGGTTCTTGCGGAAATCTAAAAAAAAATGCAAGAATCTTTCTCCACGCGATGGTTACAACCAGGTACGAATCACCCTCCTATAGCGCGAGTCCGCGAACACAATTTGGGATCTCAACCGGTCGCCTGAAGTGCTTTTCTCATGGGTGCAACCCGTGAGAAACGCAAGGGTTGCAGACGATCATCTCGATCGACGCCCGGACTTTCGATAGACCATGTTTCATATGGTTTAACCATAAACGCATTATATTTCAAACCAATTCCATATCAGAATCTCGTCTTTTTTCACACGATTCAGACGCCGGTGTCGGCGTGACCGGCGGGCGTGTGGCAGACGACAACTTGCATTTGTCGTCTGCTGCAGGCATGAAATATTTCAGAAACATGCGACTACCGGCGCTCCTTGCACTGACGTCACATCGCTTACTTTCGAACACCATGAAAAATGAGGAGAGGGAAGCTGGCTTTTGTAAAACTTTTGAGTGACAGGTTAATCCTATGCGGAGGGCAAGTTCGTCTGCTTCTTGCGCAGGGGGTAGCGGTGACGTCAGAACGCCGAGCCCTGATTGGCTGATCCTACGAAATCCTACGACAGCTTTCAACGGCAAATCGTATCCCAAGCGAGTGAAGCCCGGTGGCTTCACTTGCGCTGCAGCGAACAAGCGGGGAAGCGCGATCCAGCAATTGTCATAGAGATCAGTGGTTGGAACCACGGCTCTGGTTGGAACCTCCTGGCGTTCGCCGAGAGGCGGCGTTCTAGATTGCGCTACTCCAGAGCCGTGTATTGGGAGAGTTTGGCCAATAGGCGGAGCAAAGGCCGCCGCCAGCGCCGAATATTCCCCCCGCGCTTAGAGTGCAAACTAAATTTGTGACACAGCGTCGACCAATCAGGAGACCGCGACGTCACAATATTGCAAACGACATTTAAAGCGTGAAATGGAAGCGTTCAATCTCGGCCTCTCTGCTTCATTTCACAAATGTCGACAGTGAAGACAAAAGTACAGGCGCGTGAATTTAGCTCAGCAAAACGCTTTTGTTTGTACGAGAACTTGTGCATAGGAGCCACTTTCCAAAGCCTTGTGCTCGTGCCCATGCCTTTCTCTGCACTGCTGATGTTGGCTTGTTAGAACAGCGTCCTGTGACTGGCGGAAAGAAAACAGTGCAAAGGGTGGGGGGCGCGAGCGTCTGGAGACGCGAAGTCCCGCTTGGCTCGTGCGCTGGCTTTGGCAGTGCTTTCTTTCACCGTCTCAGCTGAGACGCTGTTTCTAGCAAGTTGGCCCTGGTTTGGAGCGCACGTTCGTTTATTCTACACTTGAATATTGGCGGGACGAAAGCCTCGCAAGCACAAAGTTTTCAGTCACTGAGAGTTACACCTTTTAACTCTAGCGACGCTAAAACGGCTTGAATTAGTCGTGTCACAAATTTAGAAGAAAGGGTAAAAGCACAGGCGAGCTGGTGAAGAACTTCCATCGTAAACCGGAGACACGGAAAAATAAAAAAATGGACAAAACAACAGCAAGTCTCAAACACAGCTTCTAGTTTATTTGAACACCTCCGCTCTTATATATACACACCAACCCTCCTCTCCAAAGGTCGACACACCTCCTCTCCACTCCATCAACGACATCTCAAACTGAACCAATGACACATGCTACCTCCCTTCCTTTCATACCAACCAAAAACTGACCCCTTTCCAATCCAAGAAACAGGCACTCAAACCCTGCTAACAATGAAAACACCCCCCCCCCCCCTCCACAAAAAAAAAAAAAAAAAATTTTACGGAACCGACCAGCCACAACTGATAACAGGCCTATCGAACAGACACGGTGTTAGCATTCAACCACCCCTCAAAAAAAAAAAAAAAAAAAAAAAAAAATAAAGACACAGAAAGCGTTTTAGTTCACTTCCGAAACCCAAGGACGGTGTGCTGACACAATTGCCACGCTCCAAAATACATAAAGTCTCCCTCACAACTCTCCTACCATTTTCTTTCTCTTTATGCAATACCTGGGTATCCCCCCACTCAGGCTGACAGTGATTGCAGTCTACAACATGTTTAGCTATTTCTGAATGCTGCGCATTGTCTTTTACCGCCCTTTTATGTTCCAGCAACCTATCATTCAAACAGCGACCAGTTTGGCCTACATAAGACAATCCACACCGCAACGGAATGTCGTATACAACTCCTACTTGACAAGTTTTTTTTTATTTTTCCGTGTCTCCGGTTTACGATGGAAGACAAATTTAGAGCTCGCGACCACCGCTAGGGGCTGTTTCGCGGCCTGTGGTTGGCCCCGCGATGCTCGCCTATTCAAACCAATGTATGGCCAAACTCTCTTGATAAACGGCTCTGCGCTACTCCAGCGCTACTCTGCTCCGAAGGAGCTATGCGGAGGGCAAGTTCGTCTGCTTCTTGCGCAGGGGGTAGCGGTGACGTCAGAACGCCGAGCCCTGATTGGCTGATCGCGACCCCCTATCTGAGCGTCGTCTGCTCGCAACGTCGCCTGCGTCTGTCTTACCTTTCCTGCGGCTTTCGGAAGTGCAGAGGTCAGATTCACGAAACGATCTTACGCCAGAAATGTGCGTAAGACATAACTTAAGAACAAATTCGTATTCACGAAACAAAATTGTCGTAAGTTTTGCGCAGGTTACGACGAAATCCCACGACAGCTCCGAAGCTGTCTTAGCACTTCTTACGATCAAATCAGCATGGCCGACAGCGTCGCGGTCGCGACGACCCACGGACGTTTATTTTTCTACGTGCGCTTCTCACACGTCCCGACTTCAAGCAAGAAGAAAAAAGTAAAAAGCACTTAAAACAGACCACGACGAACAAGAACGCTGGATCCACAAACACCCGGGAAAAGCTCCGACGTCCAGGATTCCACCGAACGCGACCAAGCGAGCTTTGCAGTTAGGCCTAGCGGGCACTCCGCAACTCGAATCCCGGACAAAAGCTCACCGGACAAAAGCTCACCGGACAGAAGCTCACCGGACAAAAGCTCACCCATTTTTTCACAGACCCGGACAAAAGCTCACCCATATTTTCACAGACCCGGACAAAAGCTCACCACGAGAAAATTTCATGTTGGTCTTCACAGGAGTGCGGACAACTTAGGTGCATGCGTGCGACACAAAAAGGCAACGATAAATTAAATCTGGCAGGCGCATGGTTTATTGATTTTAGTAGAAACAAGTTTATTTATCGATTGGTTAGAAGCGAATGCAGTCCCCCACTAGCTCCAGCAGTCTTGGTAGATCTCGATGTACATGCAAGCCCTCGCAAATATTTCTAAGACGATTCTGCAGGTGCAGAGTAATTTTTCGCACCCGCTTTACGGTGGGCTCACCTCTCCGGGCTTTTGTCAATGCCGTGGCAACGAGCGCCTGATTTTGCTGCAGGCATTCAATCAGCCTCAAGACTCTTGGATGGGCGTGGCCGACGAGCTTCTGGAACCCGGTACTCTATCTTTCGCAGGTGTTCATCCGGTTTTTATCTTGAAGATTGGTGTCGTACATATTCCACCGTACCGGGGGAAACTCCGGTCGCCGTCGGCGCAGAGTCGGGTGAAGGGAAGAATTCGCTCTGAGTGCCGCCGCAGATGGAACAGAAGCATGACGGAAGCGGCCGTTGAAATACGTGCAATCAAAATAGTCCAGCAGGTAGCCGATGTCACCGGTAAACTTTTCCCTGGTGGTTAGTCCTTGTGGAACAAGCTGTGGTGGAAGGAACCCGAGCCTATCTAAAATCCCGCACAATTTTTTAAATTGGTCATCTGTCTTGTACTTTTCCAAAAGGCCGAACTCCCGTTCTTTCAAAGTACTTTTAAAAAATCCTAAAAATGGTCGAATGTCCATTGCGTCCGCACTTTACTTCAGCCCGTGTTTCGCCCGGGAAGGAAAAAAAAAAAATCGAGGTGAGCTTTTGCCCGGGTCTGTCAAAAAATGGGTGAGCTTTTGTCCGGGTCTGTCAAAAAACGGGTGAGCTTTTGTCCGGTGAGCTTCTGTCCGGTGAGCTTTTGTCCGGTGAGCTTTTGTCCGGTTACCCCGCGACTCGGCGACCGCCTGCCCACGACCGGCTGGCGTGCTGAATGGAATATGCCCGCGCGACCCTTGTGAACCCTTCCCGTATTATACTTTGATCGCTGACCTCAATTTCAGATTGAGAGATCAATTTCTTCCTCATGTTATCTCCTTGTTTCCCGAGGCAACGGTGACTCTCATCGGTGAAAAAGCGGTACCTTCGACAGACGCAGGAAAGGTAAAGCAGCCATCGCTTTGACTAGCAGACGTAAAGCAGACGACGTTAACTGCGCCAACCCGCCGACGCCTTAAAGAGTGAGGGGTCTCGCCGCACACGAATGGAGGGAAAAAGTATTTGGGAGAGAACTTGCGGACACTAACACACTCGTTGTACTTTTGCAGGCGCTACGAAGCCCTCGCTGGGAGTACGACTGTCGAAAACTCCGCAGAAACCCACAGCGCACAAGCTCCTCGTTCCTAACTCTCAAGTGAACACGCTACAACGCACGAAGGGTTTATATGGCGCTGATCTAAGTGTGCGCGAAGACGGGCGCGAGTTCGTGCATCTGAAACCCACCACTGGTGCACGTTTTATCCCGCTGTTGTGTGGCAGCGACGTACTACGTCGTCAGTAAGAACCGCAATAACGTTCAAACACATACCCGGGAAATCACAACAGCCAAACAAAGTCACGCGGGCTACGAATCAAGGTCCTGGATTGGATTGTCTTGTTTGATTTCTTACAAAAAGTTCAAATCGATTTTATTTTTACTTGGTCAATAATTCAATTTCTTATTCCTTCTCGAAGCTAGAAAACAATAGCTTAGAGAAATTAAACGTTGATTGCTACATAGAGCAGAAATTATGTGTTAGGGTAGTTCCATCAGTTCCACTTTCGTTTTCGAGGAATGCACCAAACGCGCGTGTGACGCCATGGGTCAAAACAAACCGTTGCTAGGGTCGTTGTTACGGAAAAAGACATGTGGCTAGGTTTCGCTACGAAAACCCGACCGTTCAAAAATCAAAAATCAAAGGTACAAAAAGCTTGCACATGACGTCATTTCTGATGCCCTCCAGAGAAAAGGGGAAGAAGGAGCTCCCCTCTTATCAGGACCCTCCTTTGTGGCTCCCGGATTTGCACTCCTCGCAAGTGGGCTCATTTTCGTCTTCTGCGCATGAGAAAGGAAGTAGCGGTGACGTCAGAACGCCGAGCCCTGATTGGCTGATCGCGACCCCCTATCTGCTCCTTTGCAAGGAGCAGACGAGCTCGACTTCGCCTTTCGGAGAGGGCAGACGAACTAGCTCGAGCGGTACGGAAGTCAAACGACTCACTGACGAGGTGTCCCGAGGCGCCGAGGTTTGTTTGCTAAGCACCGAGAGTGAGCGTGTTAGTGTCCGCAAGTTCCCTCCTAAATACCTTTTCCCTCCTTTCCTGTGCGGCGAGACCCCTCATTCTTTAACGGCGTCGGCGGGTTGGTGGTGTGGCGGTGTGGCGCCTGTCAATCCGAAGGTCTGTCGCTCTTCAACTTTCCCAGGAACCCTTGACTGAGGAGTTAATGGATTCGGATGGTCAGCAGGGATCGCTCTAATATCTCCGATTCCACCGTGGTGTGTTCTAGACAGTTCCCACAATATCTGATAGGGACGAAGGCCCAGCCCCGAGTGAAAAGGGGCTCCTTTCCGACGCTGCAGCTGCGAGGAGCGCCGACTGTGAGTACCGGAAGAAAACGATTGCGCAGTCGTGCCGGTGAGTGGCCTTTGGTAATCGCGGCTTGCCGATTTAATCAGTGACCCGAAATCACACTGTTGCCGACGTCAGAAGCTAGTGGGGCCAATAAACCAGCAACAAAAGCGCCTTGCACGTGACGTCATATGGCAAAATAGCAACCGCCATTGCGCCGTACCATGCCCCTGTGCGCGGAACTTATGCAATTTGCAAAGTTGCAATGATGATGATGATGAGGATGCGGCTTGTTCCCTTTGAAACGGGCGAGCGCGAACTAAGTTCGTGCCCAAGCCTGGGAGCGAAGAGGTCCTAATGCCCCCTGAGGTGGATCTTATTCCACCAGTCTTCAAGTCTTCGTTTAGTGGCCACTACAAGCCAGTGCCGGCCGCTAGAAGGCCCCTTTATCTGCGTAGCTGCAGAGCTTTGTGCATCAGAGTAGTCTGCTTGGTTGCGCCCGATTTCAGTAATTGTGAAGCCCAACGCCTCTGCGAGCACTAAGGGGCTCTGCAGGCGTGGGCACTGGGAAGGCTGAAGTCCCGCACAATCTAGCACAACGTGCTCCACCGTTTCATCGTAGTCTCCGCGAACCCGACATGCGCTCGAGGTCACCGTAGCATCAAACCGGCGTCTGTAAACTAGTGTCCGGAGTGCCCCTGCGCGCGCCTCAGACAACAAGCGGCTGCCCAGGCTGTTGTCGTACAGCAGTGCTTCCGATGCGATGGTTGTTTTGTGGGTCAGGTACACTTGGAGCGTCGACTTTGTTTTTGCGTCTCGAAGCCATTGTTGGGCCTCGTTATCACGGACTTTCTTCTTAACCTCTGACGCCCATTCCCTTTCTGATGACGCTTCAACGGGGTCAGAAAAAAAGCCATACTTGTGCTCAAGTTGATGAAGGCGCTTCTGCCAGCGTGTCCGCAGCCCCGTCAGGTGAGTGTACATAAACAACCTCCTGGCCCACTTGCAGCTGTCCATATGGCGAAGACGCCCGTAGTAGGTAATTTTGCTGGTTGCCTCCCGAGCCTCAAAGGAGGACCAGCCCAGCTCTCCCTGAACTGCCTTGTTGGCGACCCCCCCGTGGCAGCCCAATGCCTGGCGTCCAATCTCTCTCTGTCGGCGTTCCATATTGGCTCGGACATCACCGGGAATGCATACTACGGCATTTGCAAATGTCAGTCCAGGTACTACTACCGCATTCCAGAGCTCCCGGGACACAATGAACCGATTGCAGCTCCAAAGGCTTCGCTTACGGAGAATGTTGGCTCCTCGTGTGGCTGCGTGGCGAAGATAAGCGTGGTGGTCTTGTAGGTAGTCTGCCGCATTTGACAGATTTGAAGTCGGGGCTCTTGTAGAAAATTGAAGAAAAACTTGTCCCCTGCCCGCTCCCGCTTTCGCACCGCAGGCTTAACCCAATTCCAATAAAAATGAATAGGATCATGTGATCAAGTGAAAATTTCAGGAAAAAGCCAATTGGGATTAAAGGGATATAAATGAAACCAACTATTGTGTTGTACAGCCAGTGGAACGGCCCGGGAAAACCAACCGGTACTAAAAGTACACACGTGCTCGACTCACTGTCCGGCTCCGCTACTAAGACATGAGTGCGTCTCACAGCGGGTCCGACGGTCACTGAATGGCAACCATGAACCATCTAGCCCCGCCGCTCAGTGATCACTTTTATATCCCTCGGCTCCCCTGGAGATCACCCCCGCCACCATGCGGGGGCACCTCCCTATCTGGGAAGTTAGTGCGATGCCCAAGTACTTATATGAGTCGAGTATTGGCACATCGCATCCGCCGAGGCGAAGGCTGCCGAGTGTTGGCTCGAGGGAGCCTGAAAACACAACCGCCGCAGACTTGCCCGCGTTGAATCTCAAGCCAAGCTCTATAGCCTCATGAGTGCAAATGTCAAGAAGTTGTTGCATTCCAGACACTGATGCCGCTGTCAGTACCACATCGTCTGCATAAGTTAGTCCCGGCAGAACCCAGTTGACGGTCTCGCCATGCTCCAGGTGAGTTAGAGAAAAGCCCAGCCCTGATCGGATGAGCTGCCTCTCTAGAGTGGTCACGTAGAGCATATACAAGAGCGGAGATAGGGGGCATCCTTGCCGCAAGCCCCTCGTCACCAGCACCTCCTCAGACATACCCTCACCGAGCTGGGTTCTAACCGTGTTACCATCGTAAAGACGGTAGATGAGCGCTGTCCACTCCGGTCGCATGTTAAGATCCTGGAGTTGACGAACGAGCCGGGTATGTGGGACGCTATCGTAGGCCTTCGCGATGTCTAGAAAGCAACAGATAAGATTCCTTTTCTCCCTTCGGGCCACCTCAATACATTGTGTAAGGGTGTACAGGTGATCTTCCAATCGGCGCCCCTGTCGGAAGCCTCCTTGGAGTTCCGTCAGTAAACCCTCTTCCTCCGCCCATGCGGTCATGTGCTCTTTCATGATGTAAGCGAAAGTCCTATACACCGTACTTGTTACGGTCAGGGGTCTGTAGTGTCGAAGGTAATGACGGTCACATCCTTTTTTAGGAATCAGTATGACCAGAATGTTCTCGAAGATGTCCGCCAGCTGATCCCTGGACTCCCTCCCCAACGCCTTAAGCACACTTGCCGGAATCTTATCTAAGCCTTGGGCGGTGTTGTTCTTAATATGCGCCAGTGCGCGTATAAGGAACACCCTCCCGATTGTTACACAGGTAGCGTCATCCGGCGTCAAGGCCGTACCTTCCGTCTGGCTTAGATCCTGTAGCGGCGCCGCTTCCGGAGGTGAGAACACCTCTACCAAATGATCTGTAAGACATTGTCCCAGTCGCTCTGTTGGCTGCCCTGTGTCTTCGTCCAGGATAGTGAGGCACTGCTCCCTTTCGTTGAGAGTTCCTATTTACCTCCAGGACTTCCTAGGTGCATCTCTTCCGTTTGCACTGATTTCTCTCATTGTGACCATGTCAGTCTGAGCCATTTTCTCTTGGACAAGTTGCTTTGCGGCTTGTTTCTGGAGTTGGTACGCATGCCACTTTAAAGGAACTTGGTCACTGTGGCCGCCAAGAAGGACCGTGCGGTGCTCCTTGTTCAGCTCTTGTCGCAATCTGATAGCGGCTTGTACTTCCGCGTCCCACCATCGCTTTCTTTGTCGTCGTCCACCTCATTCTTTTGTAGAATGCTGTTTGATGAGGCGCTTTAATTCGTCCACATATTCTGCGTATCCAGACGCACTCACCCTCTTGCTGCTGTTCTCGAACTCCTCCACAACCTTCTCAGCTGCCGTCGGGGATAACCGGAAACCACCTGTCCGAGGCGGCTTTTGTTTTCTTAGTTGTCGTGTTGCCTTTGAGAACTGTAACCTTATTCGGTTGTGGTCGCTCCCAACACTATGGTCACCAGCTTCATCGATGTCTGCGTGGACAAGGTAGCGGGCCAGCTTCTGTGAAACCAAGGCATAGTCAATGCAAGTTTTGCTTCCACGGGCACTCCACGTATATTGCCCTTCACATGAGGCTCTAAGGTTGACTATCTCCAGAGCGTTATCTTCGGACATCTGCATCATCATTCGTCCATTTTCGTCCTCCAGTCCATCCAGTTCATGCAGGTGTCCGTTGAAGTCACCCATAATCAGCATCTCTCTTGTAGCAGCAAGGGCCTTGGCATCGGTTGTCACACAAGCCATTAAACGCTGGTTCTCTCCTCTGCGCGCAGTTCCTACCGACAGGTACACTATGCAAACGGCTACAGGGATACATATTATCTCCCCTGTCACCCAAATATGGTCCCAGCACTCTCGTGGTTCCTTCTGCTATTAGCGCCGAGAAGTTTCGGTGGCGCCCTCTTATGGTTTCCCTCCGTGACGTCACGACTGGGATTTGCCTCGCCGTGACGTCACCAGTTGTTATTCTGGCTACTTACCATCGGGGGCGACGACGAGTTCGATGGTGTGTTTAAAAAGCACAGTAGAAGCTAGGAGCGATCGCAATCCGAAACTAACACCGTCAAAGTTGACAATCTGACAATGCTTATATGCCCATGGTTTGGCCAATCGTGAAAAGCTGACCACAGCGACGCTTTTGGCCGCGCACATCGCTAATACTGATGTATTGCGCCACTATACGCCCACTCCTCCACCTCGGCGCTGACCTTCCACACGATTGCGTCCAGCCCAACACCAATTTTCGTTGGTTGGAGCTTCTTACAGATCACGTAGGTGCGTCTCGGCTACTCCAAAAAGTATAATTTTTTCGTCCTCCAACTGGCTGAACAACTCTTCCCATTTCTGCTGCCGTCGGGCTCCTTGGAGATTGAGATATCCTACCACCTCTGTCGGTCGTCTGCTGCGTCTACGTCGCCTTCGTCTTTTTTTAATACTACTGATTCTGACGCTTACCCCTGACCCCCCTCACTGAAAGTGTCTTTAAACTCCTTGCCGTGGACAGTGGTAGCCCAGCTGCTGGTTCACCATCTCTGTCACGATTGCACGCAGATCGTGGAGGGGGAGGGGAGGCACCACATGTGTATACAACTGGGCGACATGTGCTGTCTTTGGGGAGGTCCAAGGTCCCGAGGAAGGCACCGGAAGTCCCCCGCTTGAATCTGTCTGGCACTGAGGGTGGAGTGGGGGCATCTCGGGAGGCCATCCGAACGCTGCAAGATTGTTGTGTGCGACCTGTGTGGACATCAGTGGTGATAACCCTGGAACTCCAGTCGCCGGTGGTAGGCGTATGTTCGAGTCCACGTAACGAACTTGCTGCTCGAGCCCGGGTGTCGGAGTGTAGTTTACCACAGCAGGATAAGGCAGCTGTTGTCTCACCTCCGCGTCTCTGGGGTGTGGAAAGGGATTGTCTGTTACAGTGTTCCCGTAGGGCCGCACTTGCGGGAAACTTTGTTGGGGCCTCTTTGTGTATGGATGAGCCCTGGAATCTGGCCGACAGGAATGTCTGGATGGCTTGAGCAGGCGAAATGCAGGCGTCCGGTGGCTCTTTTGGTGAGCATCGTTGAAGCCGAAAGGAGGTTTCGTCCTCTGCTCTTCGCGGTTCCATTGGTAGCGCCGCTCAATTTTTTCTGGCGCTTTCCACGATTGGCTTGCTGTCCCTCCAACGCCTCTCCGGACATTGCCTTCTAAAAAACGCCTTGCCACTTGTGCCAGTTGTTGGGACTCCACACAAGGACCCATTTCTCCGTAGTGCACGCCATCTTTGTCCATAGTGTTGTGGCCAGTCAGCTCCGCAGTGAGGTCAACGTACCGTGCACGTATCTTCCTGCACAATCCCTTGATCTTAGCGTTCAGCATCATTGTCGCAGCCTGTACAGCCTTGCCTTTGCTCACGACCTCTGGCACCGAGCAGATAGTCAGCGATGCTTTACGTGAGCTCCATCTTTTACGGAAAACTTCTACAACATCCTCTGGTTGGTGTCCCTTCAGCAGGTCATTAATCCCCACATGTATGATGTACATACGAGGAATTTTCCGGGCTCCTTCCTCGTACTCATCAATCATTGTATGGACCTGCTCTGCTGTCGCCTTTCTGTTGAACATCACCTCAACACTTTGTGGGTTATTCACTGCAGATACGAAAGGCTGGGCAATGCGCTCCACGTTGCTGTCCCCAACAATCAAGACCTCTCGTGTGACCCCAGGGGGAGGTCTGTCCAGTCTTGTGAGGCCCTTACTGACTTCCTGTCGTTTAATGAAACTGGTGAGGCGCAAACCCGTGGTCGCCCCGTCGGGGATCCCAGGTCTCTTCGAATCATCCGGGTTGTTTGAAATGTGCAGGAAGTTTAGATCTTCAGTTGAATCATCCTTCGGCTCATCTATGCCAATCAGCCCTTCAGACTCCGGTCCTGTGACACTGGGTATTTTATTCAGGTCGGTTTCAAGCTCCTCTCCGTGTTGCATGAAATCTGACACGTACTGCGTCAGATCTTCGCACTGTGTTCTACCGGCGCTGTTTCGTCGGTCGCTCAGGTTGCTTATGTCGAAACCCACGAGCGCGTCGTTGGACTGCCCCTCGGACATCGACAGTGTAGCTGGCAGAGTAGTTGACGGCATTGATTTTAGTGACCTAGCCTCCCTACCCTGTAAGAGCTCCCTCCATTCCAACAGCTCTTTAAGCTGTTGCTCCATCAACGTGAACTTCCCTTGCATTTCACGTAGTATGTTTCCTTCCGTCGCCGCCTGCTGCAGTCGTTCGGCGAAACCACCTATGCGTACTTCCAGCTCCTCCATCTCCTGCTTGTGCATCCGCCGCAGTTCAGCAACAGAGTCACAGTCCTTGCATGATACCTGGGACAGACCTCTGATAGTCTGAAGGTGTTCATCGGTGACCGGCTCGATGAAATGGTGCGAAGCGTGTTTGGTGGTTGTATCTTCCGGCGGCTCCTGGGAAGGTCTGCCTTGGCTCCCCGCAGAACTAGGCGCCCTGCTTGGGATTGACAGGAAGTCCTCATCGCGATCACTGAGCGATCCGTTGCCAGCCTCTCCCACCGGCGGGGCGAGCAAGGTGTCTGCGCTCACCTTCACGGTGCTGTCCAGCGGTATACCGTACAGCGATGTGCTGTATGGTATACCGCCATCTCGCTGACACCTGTCTAACCATCCTAACCGCGGACGTGATGCGCCTTCGCGAATTTATGCGAAAACGACAAACTTTTTCATTCCGAGTTTTGGTGTGCCACCGTCCAATCGGGCCGTCCCTTCTGTCGGATCCTTGCCCGTGCCGTCATAGAAATGAAAGTGGGAGAATGATTCGGAACATAGAATGATTTTGATAAGGCTTTCCGCCAGGTTCAAATACTGATGGGACGAATCTTTATCGAATCAAGATTCAGATCCGAATCTGAAGATTCGGAAAGATTTGGAAAAGTAGCCGAATCTCAAGAGATTCGGAAAAGTTTGGAAAAATTCGGAGCGTTGCGATGGTGTCCAGATCACGTTGATGACTGTTTCAACTTTTCGTGATATTAAATTCACTAAATTCTACAAAGTGCACAAAAGATTGTTGTAATATAATATCATAGTAATAAATAAAATTTTCCGCTCTGTTTATAATATTTCGGATGTTTGTCGAGAACGGTAGCCAGACATCGCGGGAAAGTTTTCATCGCCCCGGCCCCGGCGGTTCGGCCAGTTCGGTGACAGTCAATCGTGGGGCAGGCGGGGTCATGGCAGTGACCACCGCGGCTGCCCTTGCGGCGAAATGCAAGCGCGATAAGCTCTTCGTTGATTTCGTCAGGCTTGGCGTGGCCGCCCCAGTCCGGCGGGATTCGGCGGACGTGCAGCAGGTGCAGCGGCGGATCGACGGAGAGGGGTGCATCTCGAAACAACCCATTCTTATTTTAACCCTTCTCGTTTGAACCCATTCGCAAAACGCCCTTCTCGTTTTAACCTTTCGCGTTTCGACCCTTTCTTATTTATACCCGTCTCATTTGAACCCATTCTCATTTGAACCCTTCTCGTCTGAACCCATTCGCAAAACGCTCTTCGCGTTTTAACCTTTCGCAGTTCGACCCTTTCTCATTTGAACCCGTTGTCATTTGAACACCGTAGTGAGGTATAGAAAGAAGGAAAAACAGTTGAAGGATGAAGGTTGAAGATGAAGCGAAGCGGCCCCATCTCTTGCATAGCACATGAAACAATTTTCCTTATGCCTGCGTGCCACCCCGAGTCTGTTGACATAGCTACGTGGTCACATGGTGACGTGGTTTCAAAAGTGCTAGCGCAGATTCGGTACTTCATTTCTCTTCTGTCGCTGTATGTCGTTAAGATGTCGTCATGTGGAGCGGATGGATCATTGTGCTAGTCGTGTGTTATTGCTTGTAATGGCCAATTCGGGTGTTCATTTTCCCTGAAAAAAGGTTTTCCCATATCTTCGGCAAGTGCGTTCGCGTGGTCAAAGGCTGGCGGGTGCAAGCTTTTCGGGTTGCGCTTCTCAGGCGTGTACCGGCAATTTACCAGCAGAAGTTTTCCCAAGCTCCAAGACGTCGGGCAGCTTGTCTGCCAGACTGTATCCAGTATCGTCACTTCCGAATCGAGATAGGGAACCAAACGAAACAATGCTCGCTGAGGCGGCAAATAGCGGGTTCGAGTGGCAAACGAAGCCATCGAGACAGGCACCCTTTTGTGCTCTGAGACAAGATAGCAAAAACAACAAAGAGAAATATAATTTATGTTTCAAAGAAAGTCAGCATTTTTGGAAGAATTTATCCAGCCTCAGCAAGGTATGTTTGCTCTGAGACACGGGCTGCATCATACATCACTTTATTCTACAACTCTGTAATAACAAGTTATTACACCACTGAAAAAAAAGTATGCATAGTGATGCAGTTTGAAACTTGAACACGCATTACAATTTCAAGGAGGGTGGGTCCAATGAGGAGGTTGAGGATTCCAAAAAGGTACTAGAGAGTTTTATTAGACCGTTCCGATACCCCTGTTAGCCCCAATAACGATACTATGCATGCGCAAGGGAGGCGGTGGTGGAGTATTGGGTATCGTTATCGGAGTCATGAGAACGATCTACTAAAACTCTCGACTAACAGTAAACAGAATATGGAAAGCGACGCTGGCAAGCCTCCGAGGCAACAGTTAATCGAAAATCCAAACAAAGTTTATTGAAATTTGATGCGCGTGCGGGCAGCACCACACTGATTACTACATCTGCCCTTTCATTGATTTTATATTTTAATATTCTGTCAGCTGTACGGACTGTGGTAATGCCAATATTTTGAAAAGTTTTGTGAAGCCGCTTCTGTTTACACACATCTCAAAGAGTCGTAATTTATGTTGTTGGCGTATGCAGCGTGCTCATGGTACCATAGAATGATCGAAGAAGAAGTTAACAGAGCTCACTCGCGACCCAGTCAAATAAAAACGCCAGTTCATTGTGCTTTGCATTCGGGTGGAGAGAGTCACGTGATGCGCCGCTGGCGCGTTGGTCGCCGGTGCCATAGGCAAGGGCTCGAAGGCAATTAATTACCCGAATTCGCCATAAATACCGCAGAAAGATTGCGTGATCACGATGGATTAATTTGGGTTCGAAATGAGAGAGGTTAAAATGAGAAAAGTCTTTCTGACAATGGTCAAAACCAGAAAGTATGTTTTGAGAATTTGAAATGAGAAAAGTTAAAATGAGAAATGTCGTTTTGAGAAGGGTCAAAACCCGAAAGTTCGTTTTGAGGACGGTTTAAACCAGAAAGGGAGAAACGCGAAAGTTGTTTTGCACTGGGTTGGAATGAGAAGGTAAAAACGAGAAGGTAGAAATGTGAACGGGTTGAAATGAACCACCCATTAATACGTTGAAGTAAACAAGAGAAATCTGATTATATGCAGTAACAGTACCTAAAAACAACACAACTGACCGCATTCGCGAGGTTTACGAAAGGGTTCACGCTGCCGTTTGCAACCAGCGACAAACCTGACGAATATCCGAATCTGCCGAATATTCATTGCGGGAAGTTTGGAACTTTCCGAATCTGTCCAATCCGAATCTCTGGTGATTCGTCCCATCACTAGTTTCAAATTGTTTATAAACACTAAAAAAAGCGACAAGGTCAGTGGAAGCTGTCAACGCCCACCTGTCAGTGGAAGCCGTGAAACTCAAAAAAAAAAAATAAAAAAGCTTTATTCTCCAATGCGATGCTCACCTGCAAGCGCTTTGGATTTCACCGGACTACCGGTCGTGCTTGCATTTTGGGGGAGGGGGATTGCAGTAGGGTGAAGACTTGGGCGATCGAGTGGCCGGCTGGCGCGGTTTTCTCATGGGAGAGCCCACTGCGCTAGGTGAACTTAGCTTTCCGAAACCTTTGCGATTCCAACCTGGCGCACGCATGAGCCCGAGATTATTTTAGAACGGAGCAAGGGGTGGAAGCCTAGCTCGTCATTACGACCCACGGCTCACGGCTGTAAATTCGAGATGTTCCCGTGGCAAAACATGTGTTTTTGACACACCAATCTGTTTCGAAACAAGTTTCATTTCAGGTCCGGGAGTCGGAATGAAAACGTCCAAGCGTCGTTTTCTCATAAATTTGTGAGAGGGCACCTGATGTCTGTGGTTCATATAGCATTGCTCATAGATCAGTCAACCGCAGTGAAGGCAGCGTGACCACGCTTTTTAGTGTGCGTGTTTGGATTTGTATTTATTCCAGCTTTTGACTACGCTCCGACTGATCGAAACGCAGTGTAGTGTAACTCATAGTCGCTCATCAAAGGCTTGCCTCCCGTGGCAATTCTCAGCGGCCCAGGGTTAAAGTCCGACGCACAAAATGAAATTCTTCCTGGCAGAAAATTCCTCTTCTTTCCTTTGTTTCCCCCTTCCATTTTTTTCTTACTTCTTTACGTCCTTCTCGCATGCTAAGCGGTTTATAGCCCCCAAACCTGAACAGAGGGGATTAGTCACACGGAAAGGGAAATGAGCACCGAAAAGTGCTGTTGCTATTGCTTGACTTGGTTTTGTGGATCGCTCTTCGTACTATTCTGCGACGGGATCACAAGTTTCTTTTCGGGACGGAACACACTTCTTTCATTCTTAAGCTATCAGAACAGTGGAAAATATGTGTTTGTCGGACCATTCCTATGTCTCTCTTTAGCCACACAAACAAGTGACTAAGACAATTTGCTCGGTCAACCCACCTCCAGAAAGGATTCAATGCGACCACAATACCACCCTATTGGCCCAATTCAGTACCAGCAGAGGTTGCCCTCAAGCATTCAAAATGTAATTCCTTTGCAATATAATGATATAACTTGTCCACCTGAAGTCACATTGGGAGGCCAGCATAAAACTTAATTAATATTCATTCAATAATAATAATAATAATAATAATCCTTTGTTTGTATAATGCCCCTGTTGCGCTTTGAGGCGCTCTTTCGCTGGGTACTCGTTGAGGACATTGAGGTCGAGAAAGAATAACAGCACAACCGGCTTGTGTTAAACGGTTTATCCGACTGCTCGTTCCCTCGCGCTCGCGATTCCCCATCCCCCTCGTCTTCTTTTAGCTCCAGGCTAAATGACTCGTGTCAGTGGTGTTCATTGTTAGTTTTTCAACATCCTCCAACCGCTCACGAAGTGAGGAAATTGGAGATAAGATTTACAAAGTTTCCAAAGGGTAGAGCAGCTGCACTGGCTGTCGGATTACACAACCAGACGGCAGCTTCACAGCACACGCCCTTACATTTCCATCTCTTCCTGAAAAAACTTCAACGACACGTACCAAGGTCCAAAGATGTCTTGGAGTGATGCGGTCATGCAACAGTACTACATCACCAACGTTCGGTGCACGGCTGCTGAGCGGTGGTGCAAGGTGGGCCGAACGAAGCTCTAGTAGGTATTCTTTCTTCCAACGTACCCAGAAGTTGTTCATGAGCCTCTGCCTATATTTCCACCGGCGTGTTAGTGAATCTCTCGATGACGCGTGGGTTGGCTCCGCCTCTTGAAGAGTTATCAATCGCCTTCCTATGAGTAGGTGAGCGGGGGTCAAGACCGCTGGTTCACTATTATCGGCATGAAGGTAGGTGAGTGGCCGAGAGTTCAGCGCTGCCTCGATGTCAGTTAGTACCGTCGTTAGTTCTTCAAACGACAAGCTCTGCCGTCCAAGAATTTTCCGGAGGCACGTTTTCACCGACCTCACCATCCTTTCCCACCAGCCTCTCCACCAGGCTGCCCGTTCTACAATGAACTTCCAGGTGATTCGGTTAACACTGCAGAAGTCTTGAGATTCTGCACTGCGAAAAGCCTCCCACAAGGCCGGCAGGTCCTTCGCTGCTCTCTTGAATGTCAGCGCATTGTCGCTATAAATGGTGCTTGAGAGACCTCTTCGTGACACGAAGCGTCGCAGGGCCAAAAGAAATGGCGCCGTGGCCGCGGTAGATACCAGCTCGAGGTGTAGTGCCCGAGTGGTCGCGCAAGTGAATAAGGCAACGTAGGCCTTAACGCACTGCCCTGCTGAGTTGACCAACAGTGGCCCCGCGAAGTCGATTCCCACGACTTGAAAGGGTTGACTCTCTTCCACTCTGTCCCGTGGTAGCGGAGCTACGGGGGCTGTGGCCGGTTTTGCTTGGAATCGTCGACAGATGCGACATTCCGCGATGATCTTCTTCACGGCTCGTCGTGAATTTAAGAGCCAAAATCTGTCACGAATTTCTGTCAGAGTGGCCTGCAAGCCTCCATGTAATACCCTGATGTGAGCATTCATGACATGCAACTTGGTAAAAGGGTGATCTCCTAACAGGAGAGTAGAATGTCTCACCTCCTCCGAGACTGTGGCTTGGTGAAGTCTGCCTCGAATACGCAAGGTTCCTGTGTCGTCAAGAAAGGGCTGCAGATCGGTTATTCTCGATCCTTTTGAGATACTTCCGCCTTGAACCAGCTCCTGGGTCTCTCTGCCGAAGCATTCTCGTTGAACATTCTTGATCCAGAAAGCTTCTGCATCTCTAATATCATCTGCCGTTAGGGGCAGTTCAGGTGACTTGTTCTGTCGACGACAACCTTGAACAAATCGTTTTATCCACGCTGTGACACGCAGCATCTTGGTATAGCTGCTGAAATTCTCCAATGTCAAGAGTGCGGTTGGTGCACTCACAGTGGTCAGCAGTATTTCCCCGACCTGGTGTCGTCTCTCCCCATCAATTCCGTTGAGGTTTTCATCTTCTGAGGTACTGCCAATTGGCCAGTTTCCTTCTTCTCGGGAAAGCCACTCAGGCCCAGACCACCATAACTGATACGCACTTAGCTGCATTACCGTCTTCCCTTTAGTTAGGCCGTCTGCTGGGTTCGCGCTGCCCTGGCAGTGGTGCCAATTAGAGGGATCGCTTAGTGCTTGTATTTCTGTCACTCGGTTACCGACGAAAGGTTTCCATGCAGTTGCTGATCCTTTAATCCAACCGAGGGTTATCATTGAATCTGTCAAGTACCATAGCGTAACTACGACACCAAACAAAACAGTACACAGATATTTAGCCATGCGTGCTCCCAAGAGGGCTCCCATCAGTTCTAGTCGTGGGAGGGTCCGCGTCTTAAGCGGGGCAACTCTGGACTTGGCAAACACCAGAGTGACGCTGACGTTTTCTTTTCTGTCCACGGCACGAAGATAGGCACAGGCACCATAAGCCTGAGGGCTGGCGTCTGTGAAAACGTGAAGCTCCAGCTTGCTCTCACCATCCGCATTCTGTAAGTGTCTCGGAGCCATAATGCGTGGCAAGTCCTTTAACTCTGCGCACCACGTTGTCCACTCTTGCCGTAGTGCTTCTGGTAGTTCTTCATCCCATCCGAGACCATGTTGCCATATACGTTGAAACAAAATCTTTACTCGTATGACATAAGGTGAGAGGAACCCTAGGGGATCGAAGATCCTAGCAGAGGCTCTGAGGACGAAGCGTTTTGTAGTCATGCTTGTCGAGAGAATATCCAAGAGATGGTCACTAGAGAACGTGAAGGAATCTGTGGTTTTGTCCCACACCAGTCCCAGTACCTTTGTGACTTCGTGTGACTTGATTGACGTAATGTGAGGTGAATTATCGACGTTCCCCTCCTTTTTATTGAATAGGTTCTGCAGTTGGCTGGAATTGGTATTCCATTTGCGAAGTTCCATGCCGGCCTCTCTGAGCAATGTCTGTGCTCCGTCAGCGAGTTTTCGGGCTTCTTCGGTGCTTGCGGCTCCAATCGGTAGGTCGTCCACGTAAAATGAGTCCAGCAAAAGAGCCGCGATGTCTTTGTTCGAATCACTCACGTTCTTTAAGTGATGACGAATTGTCGCTCCAAGTAGGAATGGACTGGCAGTTGTTCCAAAAGGAACTCGCGTCATGCGCCACTCTTTGATATCGGACAGCGGCTCGCCTGGTCTGGGTGTCTTCTCAAACCAAATAAACCGGAGAGCATCTCTGTCATACTCTGCAATTTCTATCTGCAAGAAGGCCTTTTGGATGTCAGCTGTGAGAGCCACCTTTTGCATACGAAATCGGAGCAGCACCGGCAAAAGTTCTGTGTTAATGGTAGGCTCTTTCTCAAGATGGTCGTTGAGAGATCCGGTGTTTGGCGCGTGTGATGAAGCGTCGAACACCACTCGAATTCTTGTCGATTCCGAGTTTTCCCGAATCACCGCTCGATGAGGCATATAATAAACACGTCCATCACATGGGGACTTTTCGTTCACCTCTTCCGCGTGTCCGTCCTCAAAGTAATGGCGTATCGCTTTGTCATATAGTGCGATGGAGCCATCGTGCTTGAGACGTTGGATCGGGCTGCGGAGTCTAGACCTGGCAGTGATGTAATTATTTCCAAGTGTTGTTGCTGTCTCCTTCCAGGGTAGAGCGACTTCGTAGCGGCCATTCTTCCAACTTATTTTCTCTGTGAATTGTTCGAGTACCGTACTATCTTGCTCTTTCGTACTGGTCGGTTCATCCATGATTCCAATGGACTCCGCCTCCCAGAAGTTTCTTAACGTTGCCCCGTCGTCTTCGGCGGTCAATGCCACTCCTAACACGCATACCATCAAGTTCGCGGTAGTATTCGACAAGACTCTCACGGTGCCTGTTGGACCCTGAAAGGTCCATCCTAGGCTAGTTGAAATGGCCACCAGGCCGGGGATGGATGATGAGCGGCGTGTTTCGCCAGTCAACAATCTCCACATTTGGTCAGCGCCAATGAGCAGGCTTATGCCTTCCTCTGCTTGGACGGAGGGAAACATCAACTCGTCAGCGATGGACCCCGTGATCGCTTTAAGGAACGAGTGTTCGACGGGTGTTTCGATGAGATCTTGGCAGATAAATGGGACGACAACGGCTTCTAAAACATACTCCGTCATCGCATACTGGCCTCGAAGTCGTAGTCTGACCAGTGTGAAGTTCTGTTTTATTACGTCCGAGCAGCTGTTGGCAAAGGTGTTAAGCTTCATGCTTCGTTGGCCTATAATTTTCAAGTTAAGTTTCCTTGCCAAGTCTTCTCTGATGAACGTCTTCTGGCTTCCACCATCGATAATACCGCGGATATATGCGCAGCTCTCATCACTGATGGCCCAGCTCCTGAAAGTTTGCAGTAGAACGCTCGATGCTCGGTGAGGCGTCGTATTACTGGTGGTGAGTATATTGGCGGTCTCTTCCGGAACTGGTCTTGTTGTCTGCCAAACAGGATTGCACATTGACGAGACATGTCGTCCCCTGCATCCACAACATCTCGCTTGCCTGCGGCAGTCTTCGGACCGATGCCCTCGTTTGGTGCAGCGAAAACATCTCATGTCTTGCGCTAATCTTCCTTTCTTTTCACCAAGTGCGATGTCAGCAGTACAGGCGCCGGTACTGTGACTCTGCTGGTTGCAAAAAAAGCAGTAGTTGTCTGTCCCGCTGGTTTGTAACGCGAACATTGATGGTGGATAAACAGTTTGTATCGGTTTAGGAGCTATCCTCGGCACGCTTGCTGGTCTTTTCTCGAGCGGTACTGATCGTTCTCTGCTCTCGATTTCCGCGCGAAGAAACCGCAAAAGTTTCGCCAGCTCCTCACCGGCATCCGTTGTCGATGCAGCGACGTTGACTGCTCCATCGCCAGACGTGCTAGCCCCCTCCTCTCTGCCGGCGGAAACTACAAGTGGTGTTCCGTAGCTTTTGTGTCGATGGTAATCCACAACGATGTCCGTTGGAAGACTGGACAGGAGTATGTCCGTCATCATTGTGGCGTACGTCGCGCCTGAAACATCCAAGGAGCGCAAACCGCGAATTGCAGAAGTGTAGTAAGTTGGGCGAGTTGGTATGATGACATGATGAACAGAACAGCGCACACAAAGACAAGGACAGAGAAAAGGAACATGCAGGACACACAAGCGCTGACTCGTAACTGAAATTTATACACAAAAGAAAGAAGAAGAAAACGTTCTGAAAGACACGCAGGGCACGCAGTGCTTATGACACGCGACACAACACCATCTAACTGCAATGTCTTTGCCCCATAGTTCTTTCTAAAAACAAGGTTTCAGTGTTTAGTAGTGTCACTGATGGGTGGCTGACGCAGCAGTCCCCCAGGCTGTTGATGCAATGTGCTTCTAAGATTTCGCGAGTTGTCTTGTCTCGATAGTGTCCAATTATTGTTGTGCCTTTTAGAATCGGAACGCACGAGCAGGAATTGCAGTGAACTGGAAGGTGACCACCCACCGTAGATTTTAGCGAACGATCATGCTCGAGAAGGCGATCGTTTAGGCACCGTCCGGTTTGGCCCACATAGCTTTTACCACACGTTAATGGGATTTTGTACACCACACCAATTGAACATGGCACATAAGGGTGGCTGTGGCGTTTCTGGCACTTGCCTTTGTTGAGGTTATCCGCTATCGAGCGAACCTTTGAACAGATTTGTGCCATTCTTTTTGGAGCCGAAAACACCACAGGCACATCGTACCTTTGGGCTGCTCTTTTTAAATTATGAGAGGTTTTGTGCATGTATGGTACAACAACCTTTCGTTTCTGTGGTTCTCGAGGTTTCTTTCTCCGAATCACTTTAGTCTTGCGTACTAAGACCGCCACCACCTCGTTTAAGACCTGTGATGGAAAGCCCGACTTTTGGAGTCTCTCAACTTGAGCATTAAAACTTTCACGAACAGTGTGAAAGCAGGACTTCGTAAGTGCAGCCCCAAGTATGGTAACCGCAATCCCCCTTTTAACAACTTTGGAATGTGCGGATGTGTAGTGAAGGATGCCCTTTTTTGACCTAGGGGAGAAACTCCAGCAGATATGGTTTGTTTGAAGAGATAACGAAAGGTCCAGGAACTGTAACTTTCCGTCCGAAGGTTTTTCAACAGTGAACTTAAGCCCAAAGCCGCACCTGGAAAATACGCTCATAACCTTATCAACGTAATCACCTTCAACAGACTTGGGATACACTAGCAAAAAATCGTCAACGTATCGGAACACCTTTGACACTTCTGATGTGCTAAGGGCACCTTCAATAGCTCTATCAACACTTGCTAGAAAAATATCACTAAGAACGGGGGCCACGCATGATCCTATGCACACCCCTGACCGCTGCGTAAAGGTACCATTGTTCCAGCCAACGATCATAGAGTTCAAATAGAATTGCAGAAGTTCTAGAAAGCCTTCTAAAGAAACACCACTAGAGTTTCTGAAGGAGAGCTCCCCTTGCTCTTCAATGCAGGACTTGACTGAGGCAAGTAATGCTTGGTGTGGAAGAGAATAAAAAAGGTCTTGCACGTCAACACTGAACACAGAGTGGTTGTTGAAATTATTGTTCTTGAAAGCTTCCACTACTGCTTCAGAATTGCTGACTAAAAAGGGGTCCTCGATTTGCAAACCTGATAGGTGTTTTTGAAGAAAGCCCGCCATCTGGCGCTGCCACGTGCCTCTCTCAGTGATGATGGCACGGAATGGGCAGGCTTCCTTATGGATTTTCACACTAAAGAACACCTCAAGGTTAAGCCCTGTTGCTTTCTTGATGTTTCCGGACAAGCTTGTCAAGGAATGGCGTTCACAGAGCTTTAATGCCTGCGCCTTAATCTGCTTGGGGGACACTTGTACCCGCTTGAAGTTCTTGCTCATGGCGGTACAGGCTTCCTTTTCTTCTTCTTTCTTTTGTGTATAAATTTCAGTTACGAGTCAGCGCTTGTGTGTCCTGCATGTTCCTTTTCTCTGTCCTTGTCTTTGTGTGCGCTGTTCTGTTCATCATGAAACCGCGAATGTTTGTCTGGACGTGATCGTACACATTGCGCAGTCCTTGGACATCACGCACTGACTTTACCGTTGGAAGGTTTCGAAGCCGTTCCAGATATTCCCGCTGAATGTTTTGCTTGTCGCCAAAGCGTTCAGTAAGTATCTCTATTGCATCTCTGTAGCACGCTGCCGTAGCCTGCAGCCCGGAAACGGCACTGGCGGCAGGCCCATTCAGAAGCGACCGCAGGTACTAGAATTTTTCTCCATCAGAGAGCTTGGTGTTCCGATGTATTGAGGCGTCGAACTACTCCCAGAAGGGTTGCCACTGCGTGAGCTCGCCTTGATAGTGTAGAAGTTGCAGTTTGGGGAGCTTCACTCCCGTAGCTTGGGATGGGTGGCCCCTGTCACCGTCGGCTCCCGTAGCGGATGTGGTTGGCGTTGCCTGCAACCGCGCGATCTTGTTGCGCAGTTCGCTGAGGGTCCTAGCCACTTCGTCTTCATATTCTGCGACAGTGATGTAGTCTGTATCCAGGTCACTATCGCTGATGTGTGGTTTGATCTCCTCGTTGACTTTACGGAGTTCCTCGTTGCTGGTTACCAGTCTGTCTCTCAGGTTCTCGAGAGAAGAGGCATCAACGGTGACGGACTGGAGCATGGTCGTTATCTCGTTGATTATCTTCGTATTCTGATTGCGTCGGACTTTACGCTTGGTCTTGAGCCGATCCATTTTCAGGTTGATTCCTCAAGTCCAAGTCCCGGTTTTCGGCACCAAATAATTGTTGCGCTTTGAGGCGCTCTTTCGCTGGGTACTCGTTGAGGACATTGAGGTCGAGAAAGAATAACAGCACAACCGGCTTGTGTTAAACGGTTTATCCGACTGCTCGTTCGCTCGCGCTCGCGATTCTCCATCCCCCTCGTCTTCTTTTAGCTCCAGGCTAAATGTCTCGTGTCAGTGGTGTTCATTGTTAGTTTTTCAACAGCCCCAGAACAACCTATTGGTTACAGTGTGGTGGCACATAAAAAGTTTAAAAAGGGGGAAAAAAACACCTGAAACAGTACACAATCTCAACACCCCGCCCCCCCCCCCTCCCCCCCCCCCCCCCCCGACATATGCTCTCGAAATTAAAACATTTCACAATCACAAACCAAAAATATGCATATCAAGTAGTCGTTTGAACGCAGCAAAATTTAAGAATATGTCTGCATGAGTCGGAAATTCATTTAAACAAATTTGCATTCTAGCCAAAGGGGACGGTCTCGTTTGGATAGATCTATAAAACACGCTTGAGTTTCTAACGACTCGGGCCGGTACATGAAAGTTTAAAGACGACACAAGATTGCTATCAATTTGGCCGTGAACCACTTTGTATAAAAATATAATGTCACGAGCAATCCTTCTTTTTGAAAGGTTCTGGAGTGAAAGTTATCTAAGAAGGTATTCATAATCAAAATAACATTTTCTATCAAAATATCTATCGTAAACAAGGCGTATAAATCACTTCTGAACTCTTTCTATCCGTGCAGCGTCGGTCATTGTTAGCGAATTCCACACTGAACTACAAAACTCAAGTTTAACTCGTACAAGGGAACAAAACAATCGAACTACGCACATTATATTTGAAAAATCATGCGTCAAACGTGATACCATCCCCATTGTTCTAAAGGCAGAAGCAACAATTTGTTTAACATGATATGAAAAGGTACGATTACTATCGAAATAAACACCAAGGTCACGAACTTGTTCCACACGTTCAATAGTGGAATTCCCGATAAAATATTGATGTAAAACTCTTTCGCGTTTTCTACACATAAATAGCACTTTTGTTTTATCTGGATTGACCAGCAAAAAGTTACATGAGCACCAGTTTGAGATACGTGATACATCTTGCAAAAGAGCACAATCATCTTCCGACTGGATACTAAGATAAAACTTAATATCGCCCGCAAATAAGACCAGTTTCGCATTTTGTATGCACAATTCTATATCACTGAGGAATATAAGAAAAAGTAGCGGCCCCAAATTCGATCCCGGAGGGACTCCAGAAGTTGGAGTAAATACATCTGAGAAGCTAGTCAAGATTATTATTCTACTCTTTCTATCCGACAGATAACTACGACATAAGTTTAAAAGAGACGACGAAACGCCGTATAAAGAGAGCTTATACGAGAGTAAGTCATGATTTACCTTATCGAAGGCTTTTGATAAGTCAAAATACACAATATCAACTTGCCCACGTGTAAGAACAAATGGGACAGTATACTCAAGGAGAGAACAAAGGTTCGATCGTTTCTACTGAACGCCCTTTTATAAATCCATGCTGAACGGTGCTTAGTTTTCGACAATAGTAAAAAGAAAGACGGGCATGTAAAACTATCTCAAAAACCTTTGAAAAGGTTTTTGAGATAGTTTTGAGACAGTCAATTATAAATACTTGGTTAAAATTCATGACACAGTGAAAATCATTGCATTCTTTGCTTTTCCTGTCTATTGTTGCAACTTGTCAGCAAACATTTTAGAACAGGCAATTTGATTCCCTCAAACACTTGGCTAGCTGTCCATTCGGGTTTGCAAGCACCAGATGGGGAAAAAGGATTATTGTGACAAGATGCATCATTTTTCCGTTGAAAGGTTCATTGCAGGAGATAAGGAGGAAACCAGTCTAAAAGGTAAGAAATAATCATATTCCACTAAGATATGATAGAATGAAAAATATGTTACCCCGAAATTGGACATTTTCTAAAGTTCTTAAAGGGGAACTGACACATCAAAATCATAATTTATTTTATTATCCGAAACGATTGAAAATGATGCCGGGACATTACCCTCAAAATTCGAAACTTGGGAATTCCGTATTTCTGAATTAAAAAAACAATTTCCAAATGCCGAATTTGAAGTTCCCGCGCGATCCGCGCCAGTGCAGTGAGTCAAATTTTGCGGTCTCCTGCGACTCGACTTTCTTTCGGACCTCCGCACCACGCTGTGAAGCAAAGCGCCGTTGCTAACGCGACCCGAAGAGAGGAGGAAGTGAGCAAGCGGGATAGAAGGGAGCCGGCGCGGGGGCGGGAAAAAACCGGTGTCTTCCCCGACTCGGCGATAAGCCTCTGCTCGAGCGCCGCCAAGTTTTCTGAGGGAGAACACAAATCCAGGAAGCGACATCACACCGAAATCTGATTTTTGGTATTTCAAAAAGAAAGGCCGTAGTGAGTTCGTCGTTGCGTTAAAAAACATGTTTTACGATTGCCGTTATTAAATGTTATAGAGATGTCGCCTACAAGGCTTCTAAATTTCCTGATTTTTGACGTCACCGATCAAAAGAAGCAAGGAGGTGAGCGCGGGAAATATAAACGCCAAAAATAAAAAGGCGCGCGCGCGCGCGGGGAAATCTTTTTTCGCGATGCGGTTTTTTTTGCGTGTCTATGAGTACAACTTGCATCGTTTTAGACAATAAAAAAGAATACGACCTTTGGGGTGTCAGTGCCCCTTTAAGGTTACAATGGTTGCAAAAATATTCTAAAAACCGGGACTCATCTTGAAACTAGAGCGACATCACATAACAAATATAAGAATTGGACGTTTCATCTCCCGTACATAAAACCAGATATGTGATGCCAAGTTGGCAAAAATGCCAACTTAGCATATTTGATATTGTCACGGGTGGTGACCAAAAAAACAGTAAATGAACAGAATGAAATAAACGTTTAATGTGGCGAACTTGTGCCAAAAATAAAAGGGGTACAAAGAATAATAACAGAGCGTCGCGAGCGTCGAAGTCGGCGAAAACGCAGGATCGAGCGCTGGGGCGAGACTGACTCGACAAGGTCGCGGGCGGCCTCTTATCTAGAGCGCGTCGCTATCTCGAAGATTCGGCGAAAGCGGTTCGAGCGTCGCGTGATCGGGGCGAGAATGAACACGCACTTTCTAGAAAACAAAAGCAGGGATAAATGATAGAAGTTACTTGCGGTACATGAATAAACGGGAACTTTCTGGAGGACCGTGACCGAGCGTTGCTTTCTCAGCCTTGCGCGCGGCATTACTCCCCCCTTTAAAAGTGCATCGCCCCGATGCAGTGTAAAACAAATCAAAATAAAAAAGAACGATAAACTAAAGAGTCTTTTGGAGCACAAAAGGTCCACATTCCTACCGAGCGTAGTACGGCTTCAGGCGCACGACGTGGACGACCTCAGGTCGTGGTGGGCGGCGTGACGATGTTCGTGTTCCGTCGGGCATCACCTCGTAGTTCAGCTCGCCGAGGCGACGAAGTACCTTGTATGGTCCAAAGTACCGTTTCAGCAGTTTCTCACTGAGGCCGCGACGACGGATGGGCGTCCATACCCACACCCTGTCTCCGGGCTGGAAGTGGACATTCCTGCGACGAAGGTTGTAGCGGCCCGCGTCGACGCGTTGCTGGTCTTGAATCAGGAGTCGGGCGAGCTGGTGGACTTATTCGGCCCGTTGAGCAACCACCTGGGCGTCGTCGCTCTCACTGTCAGCTGGCTTATGGGGTAGCATCGCGTCCAGCATGGTCGTTACTTTGCGCCCATGCACTAGTTGAAAGGGTGTCACTCCGGTGGTCTCCTGTACGGCCGTGTTGTAGGCAAATGTGACGTACGGCAACACCTCGTCCCATGTCTTGTGCTCCACGTCGACGTACATGGAGATCATGTCGGCGATGGTTTTGTTGAGTCTTTCCGTCAGCCCGTTGGTCTGCGGGTGGTACGCCGTGGTGCGACGATGGCTGGTGTGGCTGAGACGAAGGACTTCTTGAGTCAGCTGGGCCATGAATGATGATCCACAGTCTGAGATCAGGACTTCGGGAGCGCCATGCCGGAGGACAATGGACTCGATGAAAAACTTGGCGACTTCAACAGCCGTTCCTAATGGAAGGGCTTTTGTCTCGGCGTACCGCGTGAGATAATCGGTTGCAACGATTATCCATCGGTTTCCTTGCGTCGACGGTGGGAAAGGTCCGAGTAAACCCATACCGATTTGCTGGAATGGGGCAGATGGCGGCGCAATAGGCTGAAGAAGTCCTGCCGGTCTCGTCGGTGGCTTTTTCCGTCGTTGACACTCGTGGCAAGATCGGGTGTAGTGGTGTACTGTCTTCGCAAGCTTGGGCCAGTAGTACTTTTCGCGTATCCTCGCAAGAGTCCTGCTGTAACCAAGGTGTCCCGCCGTCGGGTCATCGTGGCAGGCTTGAAAAATTTCTTCTCGAAGACTGGAAGGGATCACCAACAGCCACGCCGTGTTGTTGTCGCTGAAGTTCTCCTTGTACAGTACGCCTTGTCGGATGGAGAAGGTTGGCAGTGTTCGTACAAAACCGCGGGGAACGGCGCTTCCTTGTCCCTCTAGGTGCTCGATGAGTGCTCGCAGCTCAGGGTCGTCTCGTTGGAGTGCTGCCATGTCGCTGACATCCAGAGCGCCGAGGAAACACTCATCGTCGTCCTCTTTGGTGCAGGCAGGACCGGCCTCGACTGGGGCCCTTGACAGGCAGTCAGCGTCATTGTGCTTCTGGCCGGACTTGTACACCACGGTCATGTCGAGCTCCTGCAGTCGTAGGCTCCACCGAGCGAGGCGTCCGGAGGGGTCCTTCAGATTCGCCAGCCAGCAGAGCGAGTGGTGGTCTGTGACCACATGAAAAGGACTTCCATACAAATATGGGCGAAACTTTGTTATTGCCCAGACGACAGCAAGGCACTCCTTTTCAGTCGTTGAATAGTTCGTCTCCACGTCAGACAGCGTCCGACTTGCGTATGCGATAACTCGCTCTGCACAGTCCTGCACTTGGACTAGTACCGCACCAGTCCGGTGTTACTGGCGTCGGTGTGGATCTCGGTTTCAGCAAACTGGTCGAAATGGCCAAGAATCGGGGGCGTCTGGAGTCTTCGTTTGAGCTCGCCGAATGACCTTTGGTGTTCTTCTGTCCACTCGAACTTTGCGGCGTCCTTTGTGAGGTGTGTCAGCGGTGCGGGTAGTTTGGCGAAGTCTCGAAGAAAGCGCCTGTAATAGGCACAGAGTCCGAGAAATCGTCTTACTGCCTTTTTGCCAGACGGCGGCGCAAATGCAGCTACGGCGCGGGTCTTCTCGGGGTCAGGTAGAACACCTTTGTTGTTCACGACGTGGCCGAAGAACTTTAGTTCCCCATAGGCGAACCGACACTTTGTTGGCTTGAGTGACAGGCCGGCGGTCTTGATGGTTTGAAGCACGGCTCGAAGTCGTCTGAGGTGTTCATCGAAATCTCGTGAGAATACCATGACGTCGTCCAGGTAGACGAGGCAGCTCTGCCATTTCAGACCTGCCAGCACGGTGTCCATGACGCGCTGGAAGGTGGCTGGTGCTGTACAAAGTCCGAACGGCATCACTTTGAATTCGTACGGTCCGTCGGGAGTGACGAAGGCAGTTTTCTCCTGGTCACGTTCGTCGACTTCAATCTGCCAGTAACCACTCTTCAGGTCCATCGACGAAAAATATCGGGAGTGGCGCAGTCGGTCTAACGTATCGTCGATGCGGGGGAGCGGATAGACGTCCTTCTTCGTCACAGCGTTCAGTCGACGATAGTCCACGCAGAACCGCAGGGTCCCATCCTTCTTCTTTACAAGGACGACTGGGGAAACCCATGGACTTCTTGAGGGTTGAATGATGTCGTCGTCGAGCACCTCCTGGATTTGATCTTGAATCACTTTCCTTTCCTTTAAGGAGACTCGATACGGCGACTGGTGGACAGGGAGTGCGTCGTCGTCAGTAATAATGCGATGTTTCGCCATTGGTGTTTGGCGAACTTTCGATGTCGTGGCAAAACAGTCACTGTATTCGGCGAGGAGGTCAACCAGTTGCCGGCGCTTCGGAGCTGGGAGCTCGGGGTCGATGTCGAGCGGCGGCGGCGGCGTGCTCTTCTACTGGGGCGACGAGGTTTCCTCGGAGATTGTGGTGACCACGGCTGGCGCCTGAAGCTCCTCGATGTGGCCCACGGTGGTACCCTTCGTTAGGTGCTGCGGCTCCTCTCGAAAGTTCGTCACAAGAACCGTTGTAAGTCTTTCTTGGAGATGCGTCACGCCTCTTCCGACACGAATTCCTTTTTCGAGGAGCAGTTGGACGCTGCCTTCCAGAAGAGCTTCACCGTGCATGGCTGCGTCGGTTATAACGGTGACGAAAACACTCGACCGCGGCGGTAGGTTCACACGGTCGGCGATAACTCGGATCGCGGTTGACGTCGTGTTGATCTCCACCGGCGGCACGACGGGCTTTCGAAGCGTCAATTGGTTTGCAGCGAGGTCGATGACGGCGCCACACTCGCAGAGAAAGTCCATTCCGAGGATAACGTCCCTCGAACAGTCTTGCAGAACGACGGACTTCACAGGGCACGCCTCACCGTGGATCTCGACGCGAGCAGTGCACCTCCCGACTGGTGTGATGAGGTGCCCTTCGGCGGTTCGTATTTGAGGTCCATCCCACGGCGTCGTGACTTTTCGAAGGCGGCGGGAGAGCCTCGATCCACTCAAGACTGAGTAGTCTGCTCCGGTGTCCACGAGTGCCGATGCGTTGTGGCCGTCGATGATGACGTTTAGGTTGTTGGACACCGTTTCAGGAGCGTCGTTTCGGTCTCCGGTAGCGTTCGAGTGGGGGCCCTCCGACGTTCGTGGAGGATCTTGGCGTCGGTCGTCTTCGGCAACTCCACCTCCAGGGGTTGTCGCGCCTAGTTTCCCCGGCGTGGAGCGAGGGGCGACAGGCTTTCACGTCGGGGTCGGTGCATCGGCGAAGCTGGACGTCGTGGTGAAGGCGATCGGAACTCTCGGCGGGACGCAGGCTCGGGGGACTGGGGTCGTCGCAAGTACTCGTCGATCTCCCGAGGGCGTTCACCATACCTGGGGCGCGGATCGCTTGGGTGGAATCCGCGCAGCCCGAGTCGTCGGTATGGGCATCGGCATTACACATGGTCAGCTTCCCCGCAGTGGTAACACAGCGGGCGTCGGTCGGCCGTCCTCCAGACGTCTGTCTTCCTCGGCGCAGGTCGGTCTGGGTGAACGTGCGCCTGATCTTCCTGTCGTCGGGGATACTGCGGCGTTGGGGCGTCTCTTCGGGGTGGCGCCGCGGCTTGGCGGGGAGCTTGCGGTGGTCGTCGGGCTATGGCAGCGTAGCTCAACGTCGGTTCCTCCGGTGCCACCGTGGTGACGGGAAGCTCTGGTTGGAGCGCCCGTTCTACTCCCTCGCGCACAGCCTCGGCAATGGAGAGTGTCGCTGGACGACTTGCGGCTGGCAGCAACTGGCGGAGTTCCTCCCGGACGACCTCCCGGATAATTTCGCGGATGTCCGTACCAGGAGCGTTCTCGCCGCCAAGCAGCGCGGTTGCAGCGACACTTGGATGTCGCTGGTAGTGGGAAGCGCGCGCTTGGAGGGCGCGCTCGATGTTTGTCGCCTCGGTGACGAAGGCTTCGACGGTGCCCGGCGGGTTGCGCACGAGGCCTCCAAAGATGTCGTCTCTCACCCCGCGCATGAGGACCCGCAGCTTCTTGTCGTCTGTGGCTCGTGGGTCGGCACGGGCGCTCAGGCGGAGGACATCTTCTACGAAGCTTGTGACGCTTTCGTCGGGGCCCTGCGTTCGAATTCGGAGGATATCTTCTGCCTTCTCCCGTCGGTGTAGGGCGGCGAACGTCCGCTGCAACTCGGCCACATAGATGTCCCACGACGTAAGCGATGCCTCGTGATTCTAGAACCAATGCCTCGCAGTACCCTCCAGAGAAAAGTAGAGGTTCTGGAGGCACTGCTCCGCAGTCCATCCGTTGTGCCGCGCCACACGCTTGTAGTGCTTGATCCAGTCTTCGACATCCTCATGGATCTCGCCGTGGAAGGGAGTCGGCGTACGGGGAGCGGCGGGCAGGTAGACGACGGCAGGAGCGGCGGGGGTCGGCGACTGGTCGGCCATCGTCGGCTTCGTTGGCTGCTTGGTCCTGGGCGGCAGAAGTCCGAATTCCGGGTGTAGGCCTTGCGTGCGACGACTGAACCGGATCTCGGTAGTGCCTTCGTTGGTTCTTCGTGGGCTTGGCGTCGGACTTGCACTGCGGGCCCTCGGAGGGGAACGCTGCACGGGCATGCGTTACCCCGCACCTCCACCAAAATGTCACGGGTGGTGACCATAAAAACAGTAAATGAACAGAAAGAAATAAACGTTTAATGTGGCGAACTTCTGCCAAAAATAAAAGGGGTACAAAGAATAATAACAGAGCGTCGCGGGCGTCGAAGTCGGCGAAAACGCAGGATCGAGCGCTGGGGCGAGACTGACTCGACAAGGTCGCGGGCGGCCTCTTATCTAGAGTGCGTCGCTATCTCGAAGATTCGGCGAAAGCGGTTCGAGCGTCGCGTGATCGGGGCGAGAATGAACACGCACTTTCTAGAAAACAAAAGCAGGGATAAATGGTAGAAGTTACGTGCGGTGCATGAATAAACGGGAACTTTCTGGAGGACCGTGACCGAGCGTTGCTTTCTGGGCCTTGCGCGCGGCAATATCTCTCCTGTATGCTAGACAAAACGTCTCAACTTCAAGTGTTATAATTGTAACGTAAAGTTGGTGTAGTTTGTTTCATTTCAATGATGCAAAATGACCATGCCGATATCTATACACATAAATCTAGCTCAACTCATTGATAGTATTGAAAAGCATTCATTTCTGTACCACTCCAGCCTTTTAGATTAGATTTCAACTAGAGAGCTGGTGCCCTTGAATAGTTTTAGAGCTATGGTAGAGACAAACATAAAAGTAGCGACAGAACATAAAAATTATTCCTTTAGAGTCTAGCGAAACCCCTGGCAAAAAGATGCACTGCAGCGAAGTGAAATATGCAGGGATGCAGTCTACCTACAGCTGGTGCTTCTTCGCAGTGCACGAGCACTTGAAGTGACCTAAATTTGGCTGTACAAAATACCCAAAGCGAACGCAAAAATGAGAAATGTAGCAGATTTTTCAATGACATTGTGTGTTTGAGGCAAGTAGCAAACGCAATAGTATGTTACTCGAAGTGACAATAACACGTTCCAAATTTACACGCCAATCATGACAAATAGCAGTGTTGCGGAACAAAAATAATTTTGACGCAAATGGTCCAACCGTGACATCACCAAGCATACTTCCATTCTCAGCTGGCAAAGATCAATCAAGTCCAAAAAAAGTTGAAATCAAAGCTTACATTGGCATTGCCCATTGCTTGTAGAATATTCATCAACAGTAGCGAGGCAGTAAGGCAATGCCTTGTAGAGGAAAGTAGTTTATTCACGATTCACTGAATCCACAAAGAACGGAGGAGAATCAAAGAACTAGGTTAACAATACATGAAATCCAGAGAACTTCGGAGGAACCACTTTTCAAAATGTCGTCACAAAAATCTAGACATAGAATTCAAGGTGCCTTACTATGCCGCAATGCAATTCATTCAAAATTAACAATTAAAAGTAGCTCTATACTTCAATAAACAAAAATGATCACAAAGCTTTTCAAAAGCTGCCAAAGTGTATTAAACAAAAAATGCTATATAGCAGTACTGCAGCTGTTGCCTAATTGTAACTGATAATGTTTACAGATGATAAATGTGCCTCCATTTCAGAATTTCATTTAAACAAACAACAGACAGGCAGTGAAGTGCAAGGTGAAACATGAAAGAATTCTTCCATAACTCCAGATGTTGCATGACACGGACCCCTCACTCGTGCACTTGTTTCCGGTGGCTATTTAAATGGCAACGCTGTATATACGTTTTCCCACAGGCATCACACTTGTAAGGCCGCTCCCCACTGTGGGTTCTCTCGTGACACAACAAGCCGGATTTATGTGAAAATTCTTTCTCACAGGTGCCACACTTGTACGGTTTCTCGCCCGTATGTACTCTTTTGTGAATCATCAGGACATTACTTCTGGCGAACGCCTTCTGGCAAACCTTGCAACGGAATGGTTTCTCCCCCGTGTGAGTCCTCATGTGAATCCGTAAGTTACCGCGTACAGCAAACGCTATTTCGCAAACAGAGCAGTGGAAAGGCTTCTCTCCAGTGTGTCTCCTTTCGTGCTTGGTGACATCACAAAGCTTATGACTGGAGTAAGGGCAGAACTCGCAGTGTTACATGCCCTCATATCGTGGCCCCGTCGTGGGTTGCGACTCGACCAGTTTGTTTGTTGGGGAAGAGGAGTCGCTCTCGCTGTCCCCATCGTCCCGGAAGGCTGCTTCGACCGGCACTGTTGGGGAGATCAGAGAAACGAGACAAGGAAAGTCAAAGACAACAAAATTCCAATGTCAAGGTGCAAACATTAGACAAGCTTGACGAGTCTGCACTGCCTTCAGCAGAAAGTATCACATACAAAACAAGCAGTTCCGACTCCTGTTCGTATAAGAAAGAAAGTTCGGCAAAGAAAAATTAAAGTATTAAGAAAGACTCTTATTAAGGTCATGTGATATCGCCAGTGATGTGATTGGCCTAAGCCATTTTGAAGCACCCTTCGGAGCAGCCAAAACAGTGTTTTGGAGCAGCGAAATTGGCGTTTGGAGCAGATATTCCTAGAAAAATAAGAATGTGTTGTGCACTGATGGGACGTGTTGTGACAGAACTCGCTGCTTGTGTTTTTACTGCTGAGACATCCCACATTGCTGTAGGCGTTGCCGAGCGATTCCGAAAAACCGTTTAATGGTTCCCTACATGCCAGATTTTCGTCAAAAGTAGGCAAACGTAAAGCAATAAATTGCAAGCGCCCCGGCTGGTGCACCTGTCGTGCAATCACGTTCGCATGCACGTGAGGGCAACCTTGGCAGGCTTCCAGTTGCGCGTGTATCGTCGCGCGAGCGGAGACAAGGGCTGTTTGATCGAAACCGAAACCCTGCCACTCCGCTCCGTCGCCAACTGATTCTCAAAATTGTATGCAAAATGTGCTTGCCAGGCTCTCAAACAAGGTACAAGCTAAACACACACACAAAAAGCCTGACCGCATCCATGCAAGACATAGCAGCCAGGGTCAAAAAGTTCTTGGAGCGCTTTGTGAAACGACTGAACTCGAGACAAACAAGCGCGCTGTGCGGGTTCAGCGTTCAGACATTACCTTTTTTTCGCTTTAGCTCACTTTACCAACTTTCATTCGCGGTAGATTTTTGACGTACACGGGCCTCCCTAGAAAGAAAGCCCACCGATAGAAACCTAGGTAATCAATACTTCGACGCAGCAGCCTTTGAGTTAAAGATGAATTCTTGTGGTAACGTACGATTTAAACAAGAACGGGGATGTTGATGAACATGCGGCAGTACTTAGTTTCATTTTAGAAAGTGCCGTATCTGCAGCGACGTGGGGACATCAACACCCGATGTCGCGCGACCACGGTGACTGGAAAGCAGGGAGCAAAATATAGTTTTCCCACAG
The DNA here is from genome assembly GCF_016920785.2 of Ixodes scapularis. NCBI lineage: Eukaryota > Metazoa > Arthropoda > Arachnida > Ixodida > Ixodidae > Ixodes > Ixodes scapularis. The sequence goes on from NW_024609879.1 coordinate 84,101,079, forward strand.
CCGTTGCTTTCAGGAGCGAGTGCCTCAACTCGCAAAGTAACTCCCGCCGCACAAAATCGTGGTTTTTTTCATTTCACAGCATGACGGCATGGCTGGTAGCCGGCACGCTAGCGTCGGAATGTCCGCACCCACCCGGGTCTGCTGCTGAAAATGTTTAAAAAAGAGACGCGAGACGAGACCATCGAGACGACGAGAGCGCGAAACGCGAGACGGCGGGAAAACCATACAAGACCGGATGGACAAATGATACAGGGTATTTTGTATCGGGCGGCCGCTTGTACCACATAACAGAGGCATGCTCATTTACGGTACTCAATTTAGTTTTGGTTTAAAAAGTCGACCGAATTTTTTTTTTTGGCGCAGGCTTGGCGCAGATTACCCGTGTTTTGGCAAAATGTAGCAAGGTTAGTCCCTTGGCGCAGCAATCACATCACTGCATCACACTTCAAGTTAATAAAACAATTGATGAGCATTGCCAATTCATGCCGCAAAGTTTCATGTATGTGTACTTTATCGTTCATTGAAGCAGCTCATCTCACATCCTAATTGCCATGAGCAACAAAAGAGAGCCTTGTTTTTGGGCTTCGGAATTGCTACGACATATAAGGCTGCAGTGAATGCTATACTCCTGTGAAGGTACCATATAGTGACGTCTGCTCATTGTAATACAGTTCTACAAAATGACAGTTTAAATGTATAAAAAATCACAAGCTACTCGAGTAGGCAAGAACTGTTTCCAGTACAAGAATGCAATTAACAAAACAAACGGCTAACACCTTGTAGCCTTAAGCACCAGACAAGAGCATGCGTTGCAAGACAACTGCATCACACTTGTTTTGTTTTGCACAAATGGAGCGGTGGTGAATGCACTCAGGTAGGTCGAGCGCTTGTCTTCATCTAAATGACTGAGTTCCATTTTATGCTATGAGACACTCATTTCGATGATGCTGGACTGGTTAAGAACATTGCACAGAAAATGCAAAATCCCAAAAGGTGAGTCGGCCAGCAAAGCAACAATGGGCCATTTGCCAGATCTTGCGATGGTTGCCAGCATCGACCTGCGAGGTTCAGAAAATAATAAATTGCAAATAGACTGTGGCTCATGTGAGGCAAGCATTTGACCTCTTTGTAACACCCCGAACATGGCACACTGACGTGAACACCCAAGGCATATGGTAGCAAAAAAAGTGGTAACAGGGGTGCCCACAAAAAACAATCACAAGTAAAACAAACAGGACCAGTCTTCATATAGCCCGACCCTGTACCTCTCCTGACACTGACGGTACATATGCTAAAATCTTTTAGGCACCCGTTTCCAAGTTGAGCGGCGTCGCTGTCGGCGTAATTGCGCGTTGCATTATGGGACGCTTCTGATAACGATGTCACACGTGACGTCACGAGGGTAAAATTTCTCCGCTAAATTTAGCGGAAAAAATTCCTCCCAAAATTGAGCGGGAAAATTGCCCCGCTAAATTTAGGATGAAAAATTCCCTACTAAATTTAGCAAGAAAATTTCCCCGCTAAATATAGTGAGAAAAATTCCCTGCTATATTTAGCGGAAAAAATTCCCTCCTTAATTTAGCAGAAAAAATTCCCACTAAATTTAGCGGAAATATTTTCCTGCAAACTTTAGCGGAAAAAAATTACTTACTAAGTTTAGTGGAAAACTTTCCCTGCTAAATTAAGATAAAAAAAACTCCGCTAAATTTAGCGGAAAATTTTTCTCGTTATATCTAGTGGAAAAAGTTCCCCACTAAGTTTAGCAGAAATATTTCCCTGCTAAATAAAAAAAACACTCCTAGGCCGCTGCCATGTTGCTGATGCTAATGCGGAAGTCCTAATTGCCAAAGAATTCAACATTAAGGCATCGGCTGCTTGACGCTGTCCACCATTTTGCAGAGGAAACAAGGCATATTGGATGGGTTCGAGAAGTTTCTCGTGCAGAAAAGAGCGCGCCTGCTGCCCGAAGATGAAAGATCGGCAACTGCTTCGCGCACGACATATGTTTTCTCGCGAGCATGCTTGCCGAGCCAGTGCACAATTTCCATAGCTGCACCAATCTCTACAAAAGTGCGTGAAAACATGGTGGCAAACCCATCGAGAATAACTTTGATTTATCCGATCTTGTTGACGCGGACGTTCCCGTTGTTGCTCCTGCCACAGATGCTGTGATCATAGAATTGTGTGCGGCCAGGGTAAACACGAAGTGACGTCGAAGAGGCACCTCGGGAAATGTTGACGACTGCGGAGACGCGAAACATCTGCTTCGAAATAAAGTGGAGAGCAGCGGCGGTGACACTGTGCTTGCGATGCCTGGAGCAATTCGAGGAGAACTGATGCATTACGGGACGTTCCTCTTAATGACGTCACACGTGACGTCACGAGGGCCACTTGTGAAGGTCACGACGAAGGTCGCGGCCTTCAGAGAAGGTCATGTGTAGGCCACAACCTTCACGAGGGTTGAGTGACGTCTCGAGGGAGGAGGAGGATGGGAGGAGGAGGAGGGAGAAGGAAAAGGAGGGGCATACCCTACCCTCCTCCTCGAGAGAGCTGCACTCTCATTCGGCATTATAGGGAATTGTAAACGTCTTTCATTTTTTGACGTCCTGTTGGCTTCATTATAATGAGGGATTACTGTATGTACATTCACAACCGCAACCCCTGACTTCTGCCCACACTTTGTCGTTAGGAGGAAATGGCCAAAATATCACCAAATTAAACAAACACGATTTTGAAAACTATTTTTATCATCTTCCATAACTGACAAGGAAGGTTCTGAGAAAGTTTTATTTTCATGTGCATAGTATTTACTGACATATAAAATGGTTTAGATGTGCCGGCGGGCGCATGCAGGTGCTGGCCAAAGACTTGTGCGGACCCACAGTCTTAAATTTTCAAAGCATGCTCGCCCCGCGTTGGTTAGGCCTAGTGCAGAGCAGGACCGCTCTTTACCTTGGAAAGAGTAATTCTTCTTTTATTCTTTATTCAAAGATTACCCCGCATTGCCCGGAGGCGTTATTGCGGGGGGTTACAGTTTTGAAAAAAAAAATACATCTTCATTTGTAGAGCACACCTGGTCTTCTTTTGTTCGTAGTCTAGTTGATTGTTCACGTCGTGCATTTAGTTGACAAAACCTTGTAAAAAAATCTTCTCTAAGCCCTTTGAAACGCTGTATGCACTCCCATCGGGCAGCTCAATTTAGCCAGCAGCTCCAATTTTCACTCGTAAACAATGTGTGTAAACAAATAAAAAAAGGAGGGGGGGGGGGGGGGGTTACGGAGGGGACGGTACGCCCCTCCTCCTCATCCCTACCCTCTCCTCCTCCCTCCTCATCTACTCTTCCCGTGCTCCTCGCCTCTTCCTCCTCTCCTCCCTCCTCTCTCCTGCGCGGTGCTGAAACGTCCGCATGGCGCCGAAACGTCCGCACGGTGCACTATGGGAAACCTCCCATAATGCACCGCGGTGACGTTTCGGCAAGATGCCGAAACGTCGCCCTCGTTACGTCACGAGGCTGACACGTGACGTCACGACGGTGCTGCGCGGTGCATCATGGGACGTTTCTCATAATGCACCGCGCGGTTACGCAGACGCTGCTCAAGCCGGAAACGGGCACATAAGAGCTGCGCTCTAAAAGAGAGATGCGCGCATCTTAGTTTGTGTTTTGGTTTCTAACTTCTTCGTGTTGTTTTTTGTAATTTCACATGGTTTGCCTCTATCGCTACGATGCCGGTGGCTAATGGTAGGAATTCATTTGGGTATATACTCAGAAGTGCAAGCATAGGAAACCAAGAGGTGGCCGGGGGTGGTAAACTTGGGAAAACCGCCACACCGCCGTTTGGAGTCACTCAACGTCCCCGACCCTGATCGCCCCAGCACTCGAAGATATGAGTCAACAGCAATTGAGCGGAAGATAGCAATCTTGAGGCGAGAAGTGCACCCCAAAAAGCCGGCACTAGGACTAGCTAGCGGCAGCGACCTCCATAAGCTCGCAGACTTGCTCAACATTTTGTGTGTCCAGACTACTGCGTCCGCAATATAATGGACCCGTGAAGAGGAAGGACTTTCTTCTATACCTGGAGCGTTTTAGGTGATATGGTGAGCACCATATCCAGGAGAACGGTGCGTGAACTTTAAAATGTTTTTCTTGGTTTTGCGTTTTGAGCATGCTTTCACTTTTAAAAGCCTATACCAGAGGTGGCCAGGCTGACCCTGCCTGAGAGCCGCAAACAAAACTACTAAACTGCCAAGAGGTGCCTGGAAGAGGAAAGGCAGAAAGCGGGGGGGGGGCACTTTTGTTTAGAGCAATAGTTTAAATTTGAACTACTTTAGATCTATCTGAGTCAAAAGCAGTCCAACTGCATGTAAGGTAGCAGTAGCACAAGACAACCAAACCTCAACCTGTTTGACAATTTAAACTGCATTGCATTTCTCTTCTCGAGGAAGTGCTCGTGTGACGGGGAGGGAGGCTGGGGGGGGGGGGGGGGGGGGGTATGTTTATAAGGGAGTTGTGAGCCGCATTTCAACATGAAAAAAGCGGCATGCAGCTCACGATCCCCAGCTTGGCCACCCCTGGGCTATATTTTTTTAGTTTATCTGCCCACACAACTCAAATGGTATATTTCTAGGCTGAAATTTAGTGGAGAATTCAGAAAAGTACTTGGTATACATTCTTTTACATTTCTTCATCACAAAAAAGCTAACTTTTGTTAAAGTCATATAAAAGGGAAATTAAGCCGATGGATCATTTCAGGAAATTGCAGGTTCAGGAGGTTCTGGTAGGAAAACATGTGACCAAGGTATGGCTAGCTCTATTGAGCTGCAGTAACCTAGGTTGGACTCCCCCAAAGTCACTTTTGTCCCTATTGTGGCTAATCTTTTTCTCCCGTTTGACCTTGACGAGGGTCAGTGCACTGTCCCACCCCGCTGTTGTGGCTCGACCGCTGCAGCTTTTTTTCGAGCACCTCCATGTCCTCTGTCCGGTGTTCTCGTTCAGTCTATCCAGGCGATAGGAATAACCATTGTGTTGCAAAAGTGGATGATCTTTCTTGGACTTCGTGATCGATAGCATTTCCACGTCCTGAACAGCACTCCGTTGGAAGATCCCACTTAGTCGTCACGAACGCCCGCAGTGCCCAGCTCCCCTTTTATATTCGCCTCTATACACCTTTCCAAAAAACACTCGACCCCAGGGGCAACAAACCGTTTTCAAGCCCAGTCACTGAGTTTGAGGCTAGACTCTCACCGGCGTCCCTCCTAACCCTAACCGAGGGGACTGTGATTTCAACAGGCGCAGCCTGCGTAGGCGCAGTTTCAAACGCTGCTGGCGGCTGAATTCTCGTATTTTCCCGCTATATTTTGTGTTTCATGGTACATGTATGTTCCCGAGGACATTGAAAAAGCATTGTGCCACATTTGAAAAACAAAAAAAAAAAAAAGCTGTAAACTATTTTTGTTGGGTACGCGCACGACAGGACGAATGCGACTGGAATGTTTAGTTCTAGTTATTTGTTTTTTTCTTCAGATAAGTCTTGACGGCGCCGCGGGATTCGCCGCATGTGAAACGACAAAGCGCTTTGCTGTCAAAAATAAATTGCAACAGAAGAGGGCCGAAAGGCATGCATTTTTCACGCTCACAAATAACGTGTTTACCGATGGACAGGACACGGACATACAATTAAGAAGTGTTAACATCCGAACAATATATCGTACGTACCACACGATGCAGCGTTATCCGAAAAGAATTTATTTGAGAAAGATCTCAAATAACACAGTCACAGTCGACGACAGTCACATCTTGACGATCGGACGGAATCCGAGATGACTTCGTTTTGGGGCAGGTTTTGGGGAGAGCTTCCTTTTTTCACAACCGCACCAAGGCAAAGAAACAAACGCGACTGACCCGTTTCTCACCCCAACCCGGACAACTATTTTCGGAGATGACTGAGGATTCTACGCGGATCATCTCTGGGAGGGGGGAGAACAATGTTCGCAAAATCGCGTCGAGGGTCGTTCGACGTCCTTCACCTCCTTCGTTTCCCGCGAATGTCGAGCAGAAAAGCTTGAATGGCAGGCACTTACCAGCCTTCTTTCTCACAATGGAAGATAACACAAAAAGGGTACGCAGCACGCATAAAAAAAAATTAAGTGGAAACTTTCAAGAGAGCCGAGAAAACGTCGAATGCAAAACCGCAAAAACGTAGGTAGAGAACCGCGCTGAGCGGGTCTTCACAGTCCCAGAGAGTGGCAGAAAATTTCTAGCTGATAGAGGGCGCGAGAGTCGCACCAGCCGCATCAGCATCAGCAACATGGCGGCGGCCTAGGAGTGTTTTTTGGAAAGGTGTATACCCACGGTTGACGATTGATTAACCTTGAAAGGGTTTCTCCCAATAACGATAGGTGTTATTGGTGGACAGTTTGACCTCTGTTACGTATGAACAAAGGCCGACCGACATGGAAGTTGTAACCCCTTTCACCGTATCTCCAGAATCGCGTCCCGGAACTTCGCGTCCCGGAACTCCTTAGAAAATTCGGGTTAAACCTGAACGTTTAACCCGCTTTCCAGTAAAAGAACACAAAGGTTGTCCTCTCCAATGCTTGTATTTCTTTCGTTCAGGTTTAGTGCGACGAAGAGATCGTCTTTCCATTGTTCTCCAAAGTTATTTTCGAACCTGTGAAAAGAAGCAGCCCTTTGTTCAGAGATAAGTGGAAAGGGAAAAAGGTCTTAGGGTTCACGTTCTCATGAACTGCATTCAATTTTTCAGTGTCAAACGTTCTTCAAACAATACAGTTAATGTCCAGGCGAGCTGGGGATAGTTAATCATGATGTGCAAACGCGAAATTGAGGCGGAAAATTTGGATACCATGAAGCCGAAGAAAAACTACAGAAAAAGACGTCTCTAACGCAGCTAACCAAAACGTTTTACGGAATATGACCTTAGGATTTTTGTTTTTCTGTGTGTCCGGTAATTGCAAAGGGTATGTCCGCGGAATGTTTGGTTACATTTTACGGCGTTTAGCCGTACAATTGTATTTTTTAAACTTCCCACAGGTCTGCGTCCTCAACCAATAAAATGACGTACAAAGCGTTCGATTCGAGAAAACAAGGCACGCACATACGCTCTCGTGGCGCGCGCTCTAATGGCAGGCGCTCTCGTGTCGCGACGCTTTCCCGTCGTGCGCTCTGGTGTCGCGGCGCTCTCCCGTCGTGCGCTCTCGTGTCGCAGCGCTCTCCTGTCGCGCGCTCTCCCGTCGGCGCTCTCGTGTCGTGCGCTCTCGTGGCGCCCTTCCAGGAAACCAAGAGGGGGCGAAGGGGGTAAACTTGGGAAAACCGCCACACCGCCGTTTGGAGTCACTCAACGTCCCCGGCTCCCATCGCACCAGCGCTCGGAGGTACGGACCATACGTATCTCCGATACGTATGGCCCCTAGAAGCTTGTGTTTTCTTTGCCAATCAATGACATCCCGAGAGAAAACGATTCAACAGCAATTGAGCGGAAGATAGCAATGTTGAGGCGAGAAGTGCACCCCAAAAAGCCGGCACTAGGACTAGCTGATGGCCGCGACCTCCATAAGCTCGCAGGCTTGCTCAACATTTTGTGTGTCCAGACTCTGGCGGGAGCTCTACTGCGCCCACAATGTGATGGACCCGTGAAGAAGGACTTTCTTCTGTACTGGAGCGTTTCAGGTGATATGGTGAGCACCATATCCAGGAGAACGGTGCATAAACTTTCGAGCTACATGACGAATGTCAGAAGAGCTTACCTTCTTTCACTGCACAATTCCTATTCTGCCCTCCCTCTAAGTGCAGTGAAGTGGCAGACGATCCAGCATAGTCCTCGGAATGCAGCCTTCCACCTGTTGGAGCGGCAAGCATCTCCATGGGCTCTGTTGGGATAGACAGCACGAGAATGTCGGAGAGAGTATGGGTGAAAGCAGAGCCAGTTTGACTTAAAATAGATATCTCCATTGTAACTCTGCCAAAGTGCAAATGCAGATGTGGGGTGAACAGCCATCTAGCTGCCAGAGGGGAGTTTGAAATAGGACAGTTGGCACATAGATAACTGAAAGTCCAATAATGAGTAAAGTGTTTTTGTTCCTATTTTGATGTGGTCTACAAACTTGGATTGCTCATTACTTATCATTAACATTGGTCCATATGAGAAAGATTGCCTTGAATTACTTTTTCTTCTTTATTCCACAATTTGAAATGATACAGTCACAAGGTCATTCACTGAACAAGGTCCTCTACTCTCCTCAATGGATGCTTTGTAGAGAAGCCTTTCACCCGCGAAGGTTACTGCCAGCTCCAAAGACGGAACCGTCTCGTGGTAAGAGACATCTGCCCAGAACGCGATACTGTCGCCACTTGAAGAATTTAACTCTTCATCTCCAGTTATACCCAGACCACCACATGACCAGCCCACTGGCATGCGCTCTCACCTCCCCCACTTCAAAGTAATTAGTGCCTCACAGTGCCACGAGTCAGACGACGGCACAACCTCAACATCTGAGAGCACTCTGAAGAAAAAGAAGAAACTTAGGTGTTTAATGGCACAGCGGCAACTAAGGCCATAGTGTGCCAAACACAAGGTAAGTTAAAGGCAATACTGAAAAGACCTATAGTAGGTAGTTCCATCTTAAAACTATGGAAAATAAATGATTAAAACCTTACAAGATACAGGCCTATTAAGGCCTCCAGAAATTTGAACCAATGCTCCACTAACCAGAGGCACTCTGAAGGAATTTCATTCACGCAAGGAAGTATGGAAAATGTGCCGACGATACAAGATCGCCGGCTCTCTGCCACCACTAATTTTCAGGTAAACGTAATAGCAAAAAAAACAAACTAAATTTCATAGTCGATGTAGGATGCCAATGCTATCTAAAAACTTAAAAACTTGACGGTGCGGCTCAAGAGGTTCATCACCCAATAATAATGCCGGGTGGAACGGGACGCGATTCCGGAAAAAGGTAGAGAAAAAAGTGGTGCGTTCGTGATGGTACTTAGGACATACGATAAGAATATGCAAGACGCTCAAAGACTCGTTACAGTGTTCACATTTCGGAGCTGCCTCTGCCCGTGGGAGGTACCCATGCGTGAGATGGGTGTGTCCCAGTCTCAGACGACAGAGCACAACCTCAAAGAAGCGCTCCCTGTGTCGGCAACTTGCCCATTCCCGCAGGGTAGGTTTCACACAATGAAGCTTGTTGTGTATTTCCGTGTCCCATTCTAACTGCCACTTTTTCTGGATTGCTTTTTTAAGACTGTGTTTGTAATCAGTGTACGGAATGTCCTTGATATCCACTTGCCTCTCAATGCACGTACTGGCAGCTCTATCAGCATCCTCATTTCCTTGAATACCGACGTGACTAGGCACCCAACAGAAATTGATGTGTAAATCTAATTTTGCTGCAGTGTGCACAATGTTCCGGAGCCTAGTAACGAAGGTATTCTTTGGTACTTCCAAAGAAGCAAGTGCCTTTAAAGCGCTGAGAGAATCAGAGTAGATAACAGAATGCTGGATAGCGTTTTCTATAATGAATTCAACAGCTAAAATTAAAGCACATAATTCTGCAGTAAATATTGAGGCTCTGGCATCAAGACGCCTAACAACCTTCCATGTCTCGCTTATAACAGTACAACCGACAGCACAGTCACTCTTAGTACCATCTGTGAAGAAACTCCTATAGTCACTGTACGTATAAGCAACCTAGGAAAACTCCTGCTGCAGGGCAGCAACAGGAGTTTGCCGCTTATTATATTTGATCAGAATAAAATTGATTATGGGTGCTACGCACTCCCAAGGAGCCACTGCCAGTGGAAGTTGGGCAACTAGGCTGAAACTGTCAAGGTTGTAAGCCTGTGAATATGTTTTAATTCTCTGCGTAAAAGGGGGTACGACAGATGGCTTGTTCTGGAATGTAGTTTCATAGCGAGAATCCTGAATTGCTTCCTGGATCGGATGAGAAGGGACAGAGCGAATTCTTAATGCATACTGGAAGCCTAAATAAAACCGTCTTTTTTCAAGTGAATATTCATTACTCTCAGCATATAGGCTAGGAATAGGGGACGTCCGAAAAACACCTGTGGAAAGCCTCAGACCTTGATGGTGGATTGGGTCCAACACCTGAAGGGTAGATTGACGTGCGGATCCATAGACTACACATCCGTAATCCAATTTTGAAAGAACCAAGCAGCGATAGAGACGAAGGAGACATTCCCGATCGCTACCCCAAGACTTGTGTGAAAGCACCTTTAGGAGGTTCATTGACCTTGAGCATTTCTGTTTCAGGTAGAGTGCATGACTACGTAAATTCAACTTTTTATCGAATATCATTGCCTGCCCCCTTAAGGTCAGACTAGGCTCTAGGATCATGCCCCTACGTAATGAAAAGTTGACACATACTGACTTCTCTGGTGAAAAACTAAACCCATTGGCATCAGCCCACCTCATCAGACTATTAATTCCCAGCTGAAGTTGTCTCTCGCAGACCGAAATGTTACACGAACAGCAAGAGATCTACAAGTCATCCACGTAAAGAGAATAGGAAAGTGATTGTGGGATAGACTTTCCAATAGAGTTCATTTTTATTAAAAATAGTGTTACGCTAAGAACACCACCTTGTGGAACACCATTCTCTTGGACTTGGACAAAACTACGAGAGAAGGTTGTACCAAGCTTGACATGAAAGTATCTGTCTTCCAAAAAGCTTTTGATGAGTGAGAGCATTCGGCCACGAATTCCGTACGAGACAAGATCGTTCAAAATTCCATACCTCCATGTTGTGTCATAAGCCTTCTCTATATCAAAGAAGACAGAAACACAATGCTGTCTATTAACGAAAGCCTCACGAATAGTTTTCTCAAGTCGTACGAGGTGGTCCACCGTTGATCTGTGGGCACGGAAACCGCACTGAAACTTGTCGAGGAGGTTATTTTCCTCTAAAAGATGGACCAATCTTGAGTTTACCATTCGTTCAAAGGTTTTCCCTAAGGAACTTGTGAGGGCTATGGGCCGGTAACTTGAGGGTAATGATGGATCTTTTCCTTGCTTGAGGAGCGGGATAACCTCAGCTCTTTTCCAAGAATCTGGGAAGACCCCTTCTCTCCAGATCTGGTTAAAAAAGCTTAAAAGCACCTGCAGGGTATTGGAATGCAAATGCTTGAACATACAGTAGTGAATTCGATCTGTTCCCGGGGACGTGTTTTTACTTTTATTTAATGCTGCCTGTAACTCTCGAAAAGTAAAAGGTCGATTACAGGGTTCTTGTAGTCCTCCAGAGCAATTTATTCTCTTCTTCTCTATAACACTTTTATGCTTTAAAAATGCAGCCGAGTAATGCGATGAACCTGATACAGATGCGAAGTGCTCCCCTAGAATATTGGCCTGCTGCTCAAGACTAGGCAGTGCACCACCTGGCAGAACAAAAAGCGGTATGGAGAAGGCTCGATAATCCCCATTAATCTTGTGCACTTTTTCCCAGACAACTTTTACACTGGTGTGACTGTTAACGGAGGAGGTGTATTTCTTCCATGTCGTCTTTTTTGATTGACGACGGACATATCGAGCCTTCGCCCGAGCCTGTTTGAAGGCAAAAACATTTGGAGGGGTCGGGTACCGGCGTAGCACATCCCATGAACAATTTTTTTTTTTTTTTCAAATCTCACTGCACTCCTTAGTCCACCAAGGTTTTGGCTTAGCAGGAAGGCGTGTAGAAGACTGCGGAATAGCTTTATGAGCTGCCTCAATTATAGAGGCAGTAAGGCATTTGCAGGCATCATTTACATCCAAGCCAACTAAAGTCTCAGGGTTAATCTCAGATGCACTTTCAAACATGGCCCAGTTTGGCTGGTCTACTTTCCAGCGTGGTGAACGTGTCATGAGAGAAGATGAAAAAGCAGTAACTTTAAAATAATGGGGAAATGGTCGCTACCATATGGGTTAGGATGCACATGCCATGAGAAGTTAGGGAAAAGTGTGGCAGTCCCAATAGAGAGATCAATGCATGTTGAAGAAAGGTGTTGACAGCTAAAAAAGGTAGGCTCACCAGTGTTAAAAAGACAAAGTGTTCGAGAGAATAACACAGACTCAATCATTTTTTCTCGGATGTCACGACGTGTACTCCCCCATAGAGGGTTGTGACAATTAAAATCACCCATCAAAAGGAATGGCTCAGGAAGCTGGTCTAAAAACGAATTAAAATCTGAGGATTTCAAAGTAAAGGATGGTGGTAGATACAAAGAGCACACTGTCAGAGCTTTGTGAAGCATGAACCGTACAGCCACTGCTTCCAGTGAGGTAGACAGTGGGACTTGTACGCAGGGCACTTCTCTCGGGAGAAGCACCGCAACTCCTCCAGAAGAACTGACAAAGCACGGACGATCCTTTCGGAATACCTGGTACCGTCTGAGGAAGTTGGTATGGCTGGGATTTAAATGAGTCTCCTGTAAGCAAAGCACACGTGGCTTGTGTTCCTCCAGCAAAAACTCCACATCATCCAGGTTATGTAGTAGCCCTCGACAGTTCCACTGCATTAGCATTGAAACCATTATTAAGATATGAAATTATGAGCACACGGATGAACAGTAAAAAAAAAAAACATCCCTTCGGAGGGATCACAGGTTTTTTAGTTTTTTGCTTGGTTTTCGGATTCTGCCACTCCATCTCCTCCTGGTCAGACTCAGGGGTAGATGGGGAGGTGGATAGGGCAGGAGCACCGCTCTCCTGAGCTCCGCAAGCAGGCTTGCCTGCCGACTTGGGAGAGTCGGAGCTGCGAGATCCTAACCTGCGGCCACGACCAGAACCTGACGGGAGGGTGGCAGTTGTACTGAAGAGGGATTCAACCCCGTCCATCTTCTCCACCTCCTTCTGTGTTACAGAAGCTGCATGAGGGCCATGCAGCTCCTTGGTTGCAGGCGGTCTCTCCAGGGAGTGGGGCCGAGGGCCTCGCTTTTTCTCCCTGGTAGGAGACCGTGCAGACTGTACAGTCGCAGCAGACGCTGGCCTGTCTTGGGATGTGGGAGCAGCCCGCGAACCCTCTCCCCGAAGAGAGGGAGCCTGCTGCCCCTGGGTAGGCTTTGGGGTCCTGAGGGCGGCAGCCAGGTCTTCGAGCAAGACCTGGGTTGCCCTCGACTCCATACGCGGCGCAGGACCCCGGCGCGCCACGTCGGCATACGAGCCTTGTGCAAGGAATGACCAGCGTTTCCTGGCCTCAAGTTATGTAATGTTCTCTTTAGCCTTTAAACTCAGTATCTCCTTTTCCTGCTTCCACAGGGGACAGGCACGGGAGTACGCTGCTTGGGTGCCTTTGCAGTTGGAGCAGCACACAGTGCTTTCAAACGTCTGCGACATGTTCGTTGCTGCCACACTTGGCGCAGATCTCTCTTCCACGGCAGCTCCTGGACCCATGCCCGAACCTTTGGCACCTGAAACACCTTTGGGGGTTCGGCACATAAGGACGGACACGGCAGTTCAGATAGCCTGCCTTTACTGTTGCTGGGAGACAGTGCCGTTCAATATAAAGAATAAGATGTTTTGAGGGAATCTCCTGACCCTCGCGGCGAAGTATAATCCGCTTTACTGCAATGACACCCGAGTTTCGTAGGCCTTCAAGGATCTCATCCTCACTTACATCTAGCAGGTCCTCTTCGGAGATGACACCACGCACAGTGTTCAAAGTCCTGTGCGGTGTTACCGTGACTGAGGTCTCCACGATGCTCTTCATCTTCTGAATGGCCACACTTTGTTCTTGTGTGGTGACCTCAACAAGGAGGTCCCCAGAATGAACTTTTTTGCTTGGTAGGAGTGTCCGATCAAATGCTCAAGAACCTTGGCAACAATGAACGGAGACAGCTTGGCGGCAGGGCGTTGATTGTCTTCAGAGTGGACTACAAAAAGCTTAACAAAGTGTTCTGTTTCTGGTGCTTTGGCGATGACTTGTTCCGGACAGGGCCGTTTGGATGCCTGCCTGGAACCGGGTTTAGAGAGAGAGGGAGCCATAAGAGGCGGAAAGTGTTCAGAACCTGTGGTGTGCCGCCCACCACGGAGCCCAACAAGGGAATAGTTAACGGACCATAACAAAAATGGCTTTGCTGGAACCGTTAGACTATTAGCACTGCCCAGGTACTATAACCAAATGTGGTTTTGGACGAGGAGTCTGTCGCCACCCAAGGTTAGCCCTTGCCGCCAAAGGAAATGAAAAAAGGAAAGAAGAGAAAATGAGAAGAGTGAAAAGAAGGAGAAGACAAAAGTAAAAGAGGGGAGGGGATAGTAGAAGTGGCGACTGACTGAATCATCCTGGTCGGGCCAAGCCAGGACACCCGTCTACGGGAAGCGGGGGCCGAAGTGGTGTATTGCCTCACCCGGGGGGCCCCGAAGGGTCCAAACCTACCCCCGGTTCGACTCAACCACCAGGATGCCCTTTTCCCCGGACACGGGAAAGCCACGCACAGCCAGACGTGGGCGGGCGAACCCGCATGGCTCGGGGTCCGTGGAGACGCCACTCTCCAAACACCTGTTTTCACAGGTGCCCCCTGCGGGGGAGAGCACTCTGAAGGAACCATTTGAATGCAGTTAGGGCGCTCGACTTCGTCCAATCAAATGGGCATAAGTTTTTCAGAGTGCTCCAAGAGGCTGAAAATCGACCAGTCGAATACACCACGAAAAAGACCACAAGCCGAGCCTGTGAGCGTGCTGCCCGCCTATCGTCCCTTTCTGCCCTGGTGCCCTATGGATTAAAAAAAAAGATCTTCACAAAGGTCCCGAGGGGTGACCACAGCACTCTGTCCACTCATCAGATTATCGCTTGGCCTCCCGGATTCGTTATTCAGTTCACAGAAGAATCGGTGGTAATGTGAACTGTAAGAGGGGAAAGGAGCGACTCAGGTTTTGTTTCTTCTCTTTCATTGTTTTTGTAAAAATGGTGTACGTAACGGGACACTACTACTTCGCCTGTTCATCGCTTCTTATCAATTCAACTCAACCGAAGGCCACTTACCGGTACGACTGCGCACTGGTCTCCTCCTCCTGCGTTTCGAAGTTGGCGCTTCTTTGAGTTGAAGCGCCGGAAATACGCCCACTGACGACGACTCCGCTGGAACACACAGAGCACTAGCGGCACTAGCTGCTCGCCTGTGAACTCTCAATTCAACCACTCAACGCTCTCCAGAGTTCATTTCAAGCGTTCAGTCCACGTAGCACATTGTAGGAGAGCTGAGAGAGCCACAGGCATGTTCAAGAACTACGCGGGCACCGCGGGCACTATGCAGCCAAAGCTAACAATGGTCAACATCTTGGATTGGATTGTCTCGTTTTGCGAAAATTGAATACTTCAAAACGGAAAATTATTTTGTATTTATAAATATTTATTTTACTCCCCAGAGCTAGAACAGAAAACGAAAAGTATAATTGTTCACTTTTCTTATAATCCGCCAAAGTCACAGGCCACTTATAGTTACGGTTTCGTTTTTGTACAATCCACGCGCCAAGGGTTGAGTAAAGGTTATTTTAACAAAATAATTCACATCGAGGTTTGTACGACCATATCTCTCGAGATTTTATGATTTTTTCGCAGCCTCACAAATCTTCCACACCACCTCAGTGTCGGTGCCGGGGAAATAGAAAATCGTATTTCAATTTCATCGCCATTTATGCTACGCAATGTGGATCGAAATTCTATAACAAAACGTTAAAGAAACATTCGCAGTGAAAAGACAAAAAGCTTTCAAAGTAAAGAAGATATATAAGAGTTTGCTTTTCTTTTAAAAGTTCTATGGCGAAAAAACTTTTTTTTTGCTCACCATTTTTTATGTTTTGGTTTTCTCTTTACACCTTTTACAACGAGCGGTGGATGAAATTTGATTTCCAAATCCAATTTGCTTCATTGCGCTAACGTATTTATTTATTTATTTTTATTTCCAATACTACTAATCCCATTCGGGATTATTGTAGGGTGGTACATGATACTGAAATATATATCTTTTAATACACATTTGAAGATAATGGTATGCAAGCCTCTGTCGACAGGTGCGCTTCCAAGTTCCTAAGAAACTGCTCTACACTAGTGGAATGCACAATGTTTCGCGGCAAGTGATTCTGTTCGTTGATAGCGCGGGGGAAGAAGGAATATTTGAAGCAATTATTGTGGGTTGGAAGTTCTTCGTAAAGCTTACCATGGTTATATCTTGTTAGCCGTTTACTAGTAGGAGTTAGATAATTTTCCGTGGGGATGTTGAAGTTGCTGTTAGCTAATTCATATAAAAATTTAAGCCTTGCAATTTTCGCCCTTTTTTCTAGTGACAACAGTTCCAATTGCTTACATAACTCGGAGGGGGAATCATGCCAACTATATTTGTTAGATATAAACCTTGCAGCCATTCTTTGTATTCTTTCTAACTTACTAACACCAGAGGCCGTGTATGGGAACCAGACGACGTTGGCGTACTCAAGCATAGGGCGGACTAGCGTCTTGTAGGCTAATAATTTCGTCTCAGTCGATCCACTTTTTAAGGTTCTTTTTAGAAAATTAAGTTTGTTTAGCGCTTTTTGAGTTACAGAGTCTATGTGTAAGTCCCAACGGAGGTCATGGGTTATATGTGGGCCGAGGTACTTGTACTCTGTGACTTTCTCCAGGGGTTTATTGTTGATGTGGTAGGAAAACGATTTAGGTTGCTTTTTGTTAGTTATGGTCATAGATACAGTTTTATCTAAATTTAACAACATCTGCCAGTCATGACACCATTGTACAATATGTTGAAGTGCAGTGTTAAGGTTGATTTGATCCTGTTCATTGTTGATTTGTGAGTACAGTATACAATCGTCAGCAAAAAGACGGATTTTTACATTAACGTTTTCAACTATGTCATTTATGTAAATAAGAAACAGAAAAGGTGCCAGTACCGATCCCTGTGGAACACCAGATGAAACTTTTCCCTTTGACGATGAATGAGCGTGAATTGTCACAAACTGATAGCGATCAGAAAGGTAGTTTCTTATCCAATTAAGTATTTTGCCTGCTCCCAGAATAGTTTCTAGCTTAAATAGTAGTTTTGTGTGGGATACTCTGTCGAATGCTTTCGATAGATCTATGAATATAACGTCAACCTGACCCCTGTTGTTAATTACGGTAGAAAAATCATGAATGCTTTCGGTCAGATGAGTAACAGTCGATAACTGACGCCTGAAGCCGTGCTGGAATGGGGTTATTATATTATTGTTCTCGACGAAGGTTGAAATGTGTTTTAGTATAATGTGCTCGAGTATTTTGGAGCAAGTTGAAGTGAGAGATATAGGCCTGTAATTAGTAAACTCCTTTTTGTTTCCAGATTTATATATGGGGATTACTTTAGCCAATTTCCAGTCCTCAGGAATTTCCCCTGTGTTGAGGGAGTGTCTAAAGATGAGTACGAGATACTTTGCTATCCATTCCGCGTACCTTTTTAAAAATTCATTGGGTAGATTGTCAGGGCCAGCACTCTTTTTACTATTGAGGTTAAGTAAGAGCTGCAAGACACCTTGTTCGGTAACTACTACATCGTCCAATGTGGGCAGAGCTGAACAAGAGACAAAAGAAGGTATATTATCATTATCCATAGTAAATACAGAAAGAAAGTACTCGTTGAACATCTTCGCTAGATTGGTTTTATCATTTGACAGTGATTCTAGGTGTGACTTAGTTTTAGGGTTAACGTGACTCCAGAATTTACGAGGTGACGACTTAATAAACGACTGAAGTGTCACATTGAAAAATGAATGCTTAGCTGATCTAACTTTGAGGCCAAGTTCTGCATTCAGCTGTGCCAACTTATCTTTATTAAGAGGTGTTTTAGTTTTCTTTGCACATTTGCGCAGCCTGTTTATTTTACGTTTCACGTGAATAATTTCCCGCGTTATCCAAGGGTTTTTTCTGTCAATTCTTTTCGTCTTAGTTGGGAAAAGTTTGAAATGCAGAACTGAATGGCTACTTTAAATTCGTTCCAAAGGGTATCGGTAGTGGTAAGAGCGTTGGAGAAGAGTAATTGGAAGGTATCAAAATGCATATCAAAGTAATCGAGTACGCCAACGTCGTCTGCATTGCTATAGTCCAGTACTGTAGAAACTTGCGGCGCTGCAGAAGCTACAGAGTTCATTTTAAAAGAGCACAAAACCATTTCGTGGTCAGATATACCATCTAAGACGTCGATATTGTACTCGTGGCTCAGAAAATGATCACTAACAAAAACCAAATCGAGCACTGTTTGTGTCGAGCCTTGAATACGAGTGTTTTCGGTAACAATTTGAGTTAGGTTATAATGAAAACATAGTTCTGAAAGAATATCAACACCATGGGATAATTTCTGGGGTTTAGAAAAGGACCAATCAACTAGAGGTAAATTAAAGTCACCTGCTATTATGATCTTACTGCTCATGTTAAGATTCTTACGCATATAATCATACATATTACGAAAGAACTCTGGGGCTGTGTTTGGGGGTCTGTAGGCCACAGCAATGAAGCAGCAACTGTTCTCATAGCTGATTTTACACCATAAGCACTTAATTCCCTGGGAATCGGGCAGCAATGTACATGAAATCCCATTTCGAGCAAGAATCGCAACTCCGCCGCCACGTGATCCCCTATCTTTGCGCAAGATTGTGTAGTTGGGAGGCGTGATTTCGCTATCTTGTATACTGTCTGACAGCCACGTTTCGGTGATTACAACAATATCAGGTTCGGTATTCAGAATAGCTGTTTCAAGTTTATCAGTTTTATTCCCGATACTCCTCGCGTTTAAGTTGAGTAGGCGAAATTCGTAATCATTATTGATACGGCTAGGCTTTAGTCATGGACTTGAAGCCTGTGCAACATCAGCTACCAAACTCTTGTCGTTTTTGACGTCGTCCCAAGTATACACTTTTCCGTTTATTTTAACTTTGTCGTACATCAAAGTGACCTTTTCACCGGCAAGCTTATTCGATTTCGAGCTTTCGAGCAGTTTTTTTCTGATTCCCTGAACTCGTTTCGAGTAGTCCTCGCTGATTGATAATGGTTCATTCATTAACCTATTACAGTTACGTAGAATTTTCATCTTGTCTCTGAAGTCAAGTAGTTTGAAAATCACTGGACGAGTTTTACCTTCAGTTGGTTTTCCCAGGCGATGTATGCGTTCAATTCCATTGGTTTTTACGGACAGTTTGTCCTCAAGGACCTCCTTTGTTACTCGCTCTTCGAGTTTGCTGCTGTCTTCGTTTGGCAGCTCAGAAAGACCGAACATAATTAGATTATTTCTTCTACTGCGATTTTCTAAGTCATCAATCTTATACACGAGTGATGCAACAGTAGATTCGAGTTGTTTTGTCCTGTCTTGGTTTTGGTTCACAGCTGACCTCAGACCTTCAAGGCTTTTAATTTGCAACTCTATGGTCTCTAGTCTGGATTTTGTTTCCGCTTGGCTCAATTTGATTTCCCTGACGTCAGCGGAGATAATATCTAGTTTTTGCAATATTGTTTCTAGAGTAGGCCCGGGATTTACTTCTACATCACCACACAACAAAAGTAGGTTTTTCGGCAACATTTCAAATTCACACAGCACACTCAAACAGCTCCGTGGGCACGGTAGCAGGAAGAGACAAATATTGTTACTGCGGAGGCAACAAGGATATTGTTTCCCTACCTGTGCAATGAACACGAAGTGGTTTAGAAGCGTCATCTTGACGATGCAACCGTGCCCACGAAGAAGTGCAGGTTCCGGCCAGTCTTTTATAGTGCCGAGCGGCGCTAGAGTAGCTGCTGTCACTGTCGATATGGGTCGTGGAAAATCCAAATGTCCGTTGAAGTTCCACAGGAAAAAGTTGTCCAGATCCGACACATTTCGCTCCGCGTTATCGGCTGGAACGGCGAAGCCGCCGCGATGATCAGCCGCTTGATAGTGCTGGGAGATGCCCATATCCTGGTGCAGCGGCAGAAGCAGCATCTGTGCAATGAACACGAAGTGGTTTAGAAGCGTCATCTTGACGATGCAACCGTGCCCACGAAGAAGTGCAGGTTCCGGCCTGTCTTTTATAGTGCCGAGCGGCGCTAGAGTAGCTGCTGTCACTGTCGATATGGGTCGTGGAAAATCCAAATGTCCGTTGAAGTTCCACAGGAAAAAGTTGTCCAGATCCGTCACATTTCGCTCCGTGTTATCGGCTGGAACGGCGAAGCCGCCGCGATGATCAGCCGCTTGATAGTGCTGGGAGATGCCCATATCCTGGTGCAGCGGCAGAAGCAGCATCTGTGCAATGAACACGAAGTGGTTTAGAAGCGTCATCTTGACGATGCAACCGTGCCCACGAAGAAGTGCAGGTTCCGGCCAGTCTTTTATAGTGCCGAGCGGCGCTAGAGTAGCTGCTGTCACTGTCGATATGGGTCGTGGAAAATCCAAATGTCCGTTGAAGTTCCACAGGAAAAAGTTGTCCAGATCCGTCACATTTCGCTTCGCGTTATCGGCTGGAACGGCGAAGCCGCCGCGATGATCAGCCGCTTGATAGTGCTCGGAGATGCCCATATCCTGGTGCAGCGGCAGAAGCAGCATCTGTGCAATGAACACGAAGTGGTTTAGAAGCGTCATCTTGACGATGCAACCGTGCCAACGGTTGCATCGTTATGCAATGAGATTGTTGGTCGCATGGGGGTGAAAAACCGAAGCTCTTTATTGAGGGTCTGAAAGTGAGGGTTTGGAGTTGAAGCTGTGAAATGTGGAAAGCGAGTAGCACTCCCTTCATTTTCTAGAGATCGAAAGAAGGATATGTGTCTGTCAAGATAAAGCGCAAATCAAACACGTATCAAACA
Organism: Ixodes scapularis; assembly: GCF_016920785.2. Lineage (NCBI taxonomy): Eukaryota > Metazoa > Arthropoda > Arachnida > Ixodida > Ixodidae > Ixodes > Ixodes scapularis. The sequence goes on from NW_024609879.1 coordinate 84,121,884, forward strand.
GATTTATTTGGAAATCAACTATTATTTTCACACAGCTCGGGGACTCGTGTCTGTACGAGCTTTAGCATATCAAATGTCGGCACCAGTTTCACGCATTTTGATTTAGTCCGACGCAGACGTGCGCAACTATCTTCCTTGCGTGCAACTAAATAACACTAATTACCTTTTTTATTTTAGGACTTTGCAGTTTGACGTTTATTTAAAATAAATACTTCTAAAAGAAACAGTCGAAACAGTTCTTAATTCAGCAACAGTTTTGATTTTATTGGCCATAAAATCAAAACAGCCTCCGAGGATCCGAGGTCTCGAAATGAGATACGGTATCAAAATGTCTCCGGAACCAGAAATATTTCATTGGGAACATAACTACAATCTTTAACTTTAATTAATAAAAAAACAACTGTTAGAGACTTATACCAGTTGTTAGAGAATACCATCCCACGCTTGTGACTCAATATAAAATACATTCCCAAATATATTTCGCTCAAAAGTCAAAGTGAAGAATCGCTGAAATTTCTCTTTCGGAGCCTCAGCAAGGAGGGAGTTCGTCATGCAGAATAAATTTAGAGCAACAAAAACATTTGCAATAAAAAGCTTGAAAGAAACAAGCATTTAAAACAAGCTACCCAGATTCCGTAATGCAATCATATGTGCATCCTTATATGAATTAATATATTTCATAATACATAAAACAGTACACTGATGACAACCTGAACAAAAACTACAGCATTTTGACAAAATTGTGAATGCCCAGTTCCAAACAGGTTCACAGATTAGACTGCAGTGAATTGGGGAAACAAAATAATGCCAAAGTTCGAAGCTGAAGTGGAAATAAAAAAAAACATTCACTTTTCAAACAAGTGACCAAGAAAATTTGCATGGTCAATCCACCTCCAGAAAAGATTCAATGCAACCACAATACCACCCTATTGGCCTAACTCAGTACCAGCAGAGGTTGACCTCAAGCAATCAAAATATAATTCCTTTGCAATAGATATGACTTGTCCACCTGAAGTCACCTTGGGAGGCCAGCATAAAACTTAGTTCATATTCATTCCACTATAAATACTTGGTTAAAATTCATGTGACATGAAAATCATTGCATTCTTTGCTTTTCCTGTTTATTGTTGCAACCTGTCAGCAAACATTTTAGAACAAGCAATTTGATTCCCTCAAACACTTGGCTAGCTGTCCATTTGTGTTTGCAAGCACCAGATGGGGAAAAAAGATTATTGTGACAAGATGCATCATTTTTCTTTAGAAAGGTTCTTTGCAGAAGATAAAGGGTAAACCAGTCTAAAAGGTAAAAAATAATCATATTGCACTAAGATATGATAGAATGAAAAATGTGTTACCACAAAATTTCATGTTTTCTTAAAGTTCGTAAGGTTACAATGGTTGCAAAAATATTCTAGTAACCGGGACCCATCTTCAAGCTAGATCGACATCACATAACAAATATAACAATTAGACGTTTCATCTCCCGTACATGAAACCAGATATGTGATGCCAAGTTGGCAGGATTGATTGATTGATTTTGGGGGTTTAATGGCGCAAGAGCTACGAGGCCATCTGCGCCAAACGATAGTAACAATCAGCATGCTTTGGTGAGTTTTACCAACGTGCAACCTAGGATTTGGTAAAGCTATATTTTGTATAAAATGCCAATGCTAGTAAGAAAGTCTATTACCGTGCTAAAAGGGACTATAGGATTCTCTCCCAGCAGAAGGGCCGGATAAAACGGGATCTGTTGTCGAAACTACTCGTGAAAATAAACACTATGTTTGTGCTCCAGAGCGGGACAGGAACACAAGATATGTAAGTTTGTAAGAGTATCACCACACTGATCACAAATAGGAGGATCTTCCCCCCAAAGTAGGTATTTATGAGTGATAAAAGAATGCCCAATTCTCAGACGGCACAGCAAGGTTTCATAAAGACGACTCTTGCATGAAGAGCTTTCCCAGGCTCCAAGAACAGGCTTTGTAACGTAGAGCTTGTTTTCGCACTCCCTGTCCCATTCCAACTGTCAACAACGAAAAAGTGATTACTTTATTAAAGGCTTTATACCCTGATATGGTAAGTAGAAAGACGATTGGACAAGGTTTCCCACAGACCCTGCAAGCCTGTCGGCCTACTCGTTGCCCTCTATGCCAACGTGACTAGGTACCAACAAAAATATTATGCTTTGACCGTCATGGAGAGCAGCATTGAGTTTGCTCTGAATTTGTTGTACAAGCATGTTTTTAGTGTCTTTAACAGAGCAAACTGCAACAATCACACTCTGAGAATCAAAAAACAGAACATCCCTACTTATTTTCCTATGTAGAATGTAGTCTATTGCCATTGATACTGCATAGAGTTCTTCAGTAAAAATGCTGGCAAACGAATTAAGTCGCTTAACTTTAGAGAAGTGTTCTGAATACACAGCGCAGCCAACAAAAGATGGAGTCTTGGCGCCATTTGTGTAAACATGAAGATAACCATCATACTTGATTTGTACTTCACAAAACTCTTTCAGTATTACAGCATGGGAAATGCCATGTTGGTTCAATTTTGTGAGCGACCAGTAACAGGCAACTGGCAGTGTCTTCCCGGGTGGAATACGGTCGTCGACATTTCGAATGAGGCCGACCTGGTCCAATGAAAGATGCAGTGAAGTGCAAAGTTCTTCAATGCGGGAGCCTAATGGTGTCACAATGCTTGGCTTGTTGTTAAAGAGACGGGAAAACCTCGACCTTGTAAGGGAAGAATAGGTGGGGTGTTGAGGGTCAGCCAGAATCTTAAAAGCATACGTTAGGCTAAGATAGGTACGTCGTTTGTTCAGTGATAGCTCATTAGCTTCTGCATATAAACTGGAGACAGGGGATGTTCGGAACGCATTAGTTGCTAGTCTCAACCCCAGGTGGTGAACTGGGTTCAACATCCTGAGGGCAGATGGCCGGGTCGATCCACACACTAACGCATCATAGTCAAGACGAGATCTTACAAGAGCATTGTACAACCGCAGAATACATTTCCTGTCAGAACCCCATGACTTGTGAGATAGAACTTTCAAAAGATTCATAGATTGAAGACATTTAGTTTATAAAGCTTTCAGGTGTGAAATAAAATTAAGCTTTTTATCAAATATCACACCAAGAAATCTGTGCTCTTTCCTGACAGGTACAGGGTTTCCATTTAGTTCCAGTGATGGGTCCAATGACAGCCCACGACGCAAAGAAAAGGGCACACAGACTGTTTTGTATGCAGAGAACCGAAACCCGTTCTCATCAGCCCACTTGGAAAGTTTTTTTATGGCTATCTGCAATTGGCACTCATAGCTGGAAAGGTTAATTATAAGAGGAAGACGAGATATGTATATCATCAGCGTAAAGAGAATATGAAACAGAAGAACGTAGCAGTCATGCAATTGAATTCATTTTTAGCACAAATAAAGTCACGCTCAAGACTCCTCCTTGAGGGGCTCCATTTTCTTGCACGTAGGAATCAGATAGGTTGGAGCCAAGACGAGCTTGAAAAGTCCTGTTTGTTAAATATTCCGTTATGCATTGCAGCATACGGCCATTGATATTACATGCATACATATCTTGAAGAATCCCATGTCTCCACGCTGTATCATATGCCTTCTCCAAATCGAAAAAAAAAACTGCGACACAGTGCTGCCGGTTTACAAATGCCTCACGTATCACAGTTTCCAAGCATACCAAGTGATCGAGAGTAGAACGACCTCGGTGGAATCCACACTGGCTGTTATCAAAGGCCCCCTGTTGTTCCAATGCATAAACCAGTCGCCTGTTTATAAGCCTTTCAAACGTTTTTCCGAGGCAGCTTGTCAGTGCGATTGGGTGGTAACTTGATGGCTGTGAAGGATCTTTATTAGGTTTTAGAAGGGGAATAATATGTCCATGCCTCCAAGTCTGAGGAAAGCAAGCCTTTTCTCATAAGGAATTAAAAAAAAGAAGAAGGTTTTCAAGGGATTCCGTGGACAGGTTCCGAGAAGCATTTCATAGTCAAGCCCATCGGGGCCAGGAGCAGATAGAATTTTTACATTAAGGGCCATCTAAAGTTCATATCGCGTAAATGGCCGATTATAAGAGGCTGCCTTCTCTCCAGTTACGACTAGCTTTTGTTGCTCCGCACGGGCTTTAAACTGTGCGAAGTTTGCGCTGTAGTTGACTGAGCTGGATAAATTATAAAAATGTTCTCCGAGGATGTTAGTTATGTCTTTTAATGACGAACAAGGAGCATTAAACGTTGGGATGGCAAAGCACCTATAATCCGCATTTACTTTCCTATATCTATCCCAAGCCTCTTTGGCAGGGACAAAACTAGTTAGAGAAGACAGGTACTTCATCCAAGACTTCCGTCTTGCCCGCTCCAACGAGCCTTGGCTTTTCGGTGCTTGAACTCCACAAGGTTGTGCGAAGTGGGATATCTACGAAATCTTTCCCTGGCAGACTCCTTGCTCCACCAAGGTTTACATTTTTTTGGCACATTACCAGAAGTTTGTGGAATAGAGCGCTGAGCAGCCCTTAGTATCTGCTCAGTAACATGAAGTGTAGTGTTTTCGGGTGACAAAGAAGAAAGAATCGAAGGATCTAAAGTGGAGTGAAGATTAAAGAGTCTCCAGTCAGCCTTCTCTAATTTCCACCTAAGGGGACGCTTTAAAATATTAGGCAATGAAACAGTACTTTCTAAAACAAAAGGGTTATGGAGAACCTTCCATGAAAAGCAAGGAAGTAATGAAGGTGAAGCGACTGAAAGATCAATAGATGTGAATGAGTTGTGCGCCGCCCTAAAAAAGTTGGTTCCTTCCCGTTCAGAATACACAGCCCAGAAGACAATAAAAGACGTTCAAGAACACCACCCCGGGAGTCTTGACGGGTACTACCCCACATGGGATGATGAGCGTTAAAATCACTCAAAATTAAAAACGGTTGAGGAAGCTGTCCTACAAGTCCCTGCAGCTTCTTGAAGATTCAAAGGAATATTTGGTGGTAAGTATAAAGAAACAAGCGTTACAAGGCGGTCCACGAGGAGACGCACTGCAACAGCCTCCAGAGGTGTGCGGAGTGGAACTTGAGAGCAAGCGACTCCACTCTGCACAACTACTGCAACGCCACCAGAAGGAGTGGAAGCGGGACGGTCTTTCCTAAAAACCTGATGACGTCTTAAAATGTTAAAAGAATTAGAGTGAAGATGGGTTTCTTGCAAGGCAAGAGCGATCCCCAGTAGCACCATATGTTGCCATAACGTGACTGCAATGTCACAAATGTAATGTAACGTTGGGGCATATTTGGGTATGTTACAGCATTGTTTGAAAACTAACGTAACAGAAACATTCTCCTCTAACGTTGTTTGACTGTCACTGAATGTCATGTAACGTTACATGACATAGGCAAACGTTCCAGGAATGTTAGAGAAGCAACATTGGAGCAACGTTTAGAAATAACCTCTTGGTAACATTTCCATCCTGACAGACGGGCAATGTTATGCCGCGATGTTGGCCTAATGTGACGCATCACCACATCACACAGAGGCTGGTCCAAGATACACGAAGATACCAAACTTATAATGGTTCAATGTTGATTTTCTTGTTCAAACATTTTTATTTTTATACAAACAGAAAGAACGCTCTAATGCTTGTGACTGGCGTGTTTGAAACAAATGTTCAAAATGTACTCTGGAAAGATTGCAGAAAACTAAAAAAATATCTGTCCAAAAGGTTTATAATAAAATTGAATTCATTTGTGTGTGCGGCATTTCCTTGCACAATTTTATAATCAAGTTTAGCATCATACCTTGGTTTAACGCCTTGGTTTAACGCACCTTGGTTTAACGCACGCCTTAAGCGTCTGCGAAATAAAAAGAAACGGTTATTTCGGCGCGCAAAATTGACAAAAAGTGCTGAGCGCTGGGACGCTTACGAAGCTGCTGATACGGAATATAAACAAGCTGTCGCACAATCAAAGCAGGAGTTTTATCAGTGTACACTTTTTTCTCTTTTAAAAGATAACCCACGAAAGTTTTGGAGCGTGGTCAGCGGTAGTAGATCCAGTGCGGTTGAGCTTTGTGATGCGAATAATGTTCCTGTAGAATATACGATTGTTGCAATGTCCTGAATGATGTGTTTGCTTCTTATTTTTCCCACACGACTCCTACCTGTTACCCCATTGTTTTCAGCCCTAATTATAGTCCTATGTTTCCTGTTAGTATTGATTCATTTGGTGTCGACTGTTTAATCCAGAAGCTTAAAATTTCTGCGTGTGCTGGGATTGACGGAATCAACTCAAAATTCCTGAAGAGCACCGCCACCTATTCATCTTTGATTCTTTCCGAAATTTTTTCACAGTCTTTGCAGTGTTGCACGTTACCCAACGATTGGAAGGTAGGGAAGGTGGTTCCTTTGCATAAATCAGGTACTGCTCACTCCCCACTTAACTACAGGCCCATATCATTGACTAGTGTGCCGTGTAAATTACTTGAACATATCATTTACTCTCACCTTGTTGCCTTTCTCGAGTCCAATTCTTTTTTTACTAATTGTCAAAACGGGTTCCGAAAATTTTTTTCTTGTGAAACACAGCTCGTGTCGTTTACTAATGACCTGATGGTTGCCATTGATGCCGGGCTAATAGTTGACTGCATTTTCTTAGATTTTGCTAAGGCTTTCGATTCTGTCTCGCACGACCTACTTCTCTTGAAACTGAGTAAACTTAATATCGATCCTAACATCTTGGGCTGGATTAAATGTTTTTTATCTAACCGCTCACAATATGTTTCTGTCAATGGGCATGATTCTTCTACTACTCCTGTAACGTCCGGGGTACCACAGGGATCTGTCCTAGGGCCTCTCTTGTTTTTAGTCTACATTATAACGACCTCCCATCGCAAATTGTCTCCTCTATTAAATTGTTCGCGGATGACTGTGTACTTTATCGCGTAATTACTAATGCCATAGAGTGTGCTATACTACAGTCAGACCTCGACGTAGTTTCTTCTTGGTGCGCTGAATCCCTAATGAAGCTTAACGTTACTAAATGTAAAAGCATGCGTGTTTCGCGACTCTCTAAAAACACTGACCCTGCCATATACATCCTTAATGATATACCATTAGATGCTGTTGCTTCATACAAGTATCTTGGTATTCACATAACTCATAACCTTTCCTGGAACATGCACGTCGACTATGTCTCTAATAATGCTAATCGTATGCTTGGGTTTTTGCGGCGCCATTTTCGTTCCGCTAATCTTCGCGTCAAACTGCAATTATATAAAGCCTTAGTCAGGCCAAAACTCGAATACGCCTGTTCCGTTTGGGATCCGGGTCATGTAACATTATCACACATTCTCGAATCAGTCCAGAACCGAGCAGCCCGTTTTATCCTTTCTAATTATTCTCGTACTGCTAGTGTTTCATCAATGAAGACAACTTTGGACTTACCTGACCTTGCTTTACGCCGTAAATACTTTCGTCTTTGTCTTTTCCATAAAGTCTATTATTCTAATCCAATTCTAAAAGATCAACTACTTTTTCATCCGTCATATGTGTCACCTCGCCACGATCACCAGTGTAAGGTTGGCACGCCGACATGTCATACGAACATCTATTTTGACTCTTTTATTCCAAGAACATCTAGCGAATGGAACCACCTCCCTGCCTCCATCGTGTCCATCCAGGACGTCACATACTTCAACAAGCTTGTCAACAATTTCATCTGTACCACCCACTCCTCTCTGTAGAGCCTCCGGGCATTGAGAGTATGACAATAAATAAAATAAATAAATAATGAGCTAAGTGGTAGTGCAAGGCAGGCAAACTGATAATGATCATGCCTTACCTTTCGTTGCCATAGAATTGTCCAGTGAGCTTTAACTCGGGAATTAAGGTGAACAAAATGTTTTGATGTCGCCTCACTAAAGCAGACGCAAACACACTAAGGCACCCTACTGTGGTTTTTGTCCCCCCCCCCCCCCCCCATACTACGAACGAAAACACAAACCAACAGATCTTGTCAAGAAGTCTGTTGAGACTTGCCTGTTTGAACTGGTTTCCTTCCTGCCCCTTAACTCGTCTCGGGTTGGCGAATCTGCTCAATATTCACGAGCTAGCATGCACCGTCATCGTTGCTTTTAGGTTAGGGTCATTCGGATGTCCAGCTTTTGGGACGCATGCTAAAGATAACAAGAGGGTGAAGTCATAAGGTGTTATTGTGTTATCAAAGGTGGAAAACTCACGCTGGTGACGTGACGTCCCAAAGACCTCCCGAACATGTATAGGATAACATGAGAGTGGTACCCTGTAAATTAATTTGGAACAAGCAGCTAGCTGAAATTATCACCAAAGGTGTATTTTAGTTGTGTGCTCTATTACGTTATTTTCGAAGCGTAGCTCTGTTTCTGTGAAAAATATGATCATGATTACCCTACGGCCAGGCCGCAGAGTGCTCTTGGGGGGGACCGACTGCTCTATCCGACCCCAGCTTGCTGCAAAATCATTTCTACTTTTTAAAATAGAAGCAAGGACTAATTTCACAACGGACTCGAGTCAAATCGAGCGATTGGGTAGTTCTTACTCTGGCCCTGTCTTGGTTGTCTGCGCCAGTGCTTGCCATAGAGATTTAGAGAAATATTGGAGCGTGCTGTATGAAATATACCCTGGTTGAAAATTTGTAATAGTTACATGCGGAAGCTCATATTTCAGTCCAATTTACAGCTTAGCACTCTATTTATTTGGAAAACTCAAAAAGTGGCGGCTCATTGCAGCATACTGCAAGTGAGACGACTAGCGGTAGCCATTGTCTCATAGACAGAGGAGGGGAAAAGGGAGACGGTTGAGGGGGAAGGTGAGCGAGGAGATGGGAAGGAGAATAGTGGCAGGACGAAAGAGGTCAAGTGTGAAGGTCGAAGGTCAAAAACACACGCTCACACAAGGAAGAGAGGAGATGGAAGGAAAGGGGGGGGGGGGGGGGACTGAGGATGAGAGGCCGGGGGAGCATGAAGAGAAAGATGAAGAGAAGTGGGGCAGGGAGGAGCAAGATCGGACGGAGGAGAGAGGAAAGAGGGGAGGAAGAGCACACAGAGGGAATATGAGACCAATGGGGGAGAAGGAGTGGAGGGGAATGAGGAGATGGGACGGAGTGGGGCCAGGTAAGACGTAAAACATCGCAGGTCATAGGCCTCGGTTGCATGGACACAAGGTCACACCTCCCCGACCACTCAAAATATAGAGCCATATGCAGCTGCCAGCAAAAAGAATAGGTCAAAGGCCATGAACACAGACTCGCTCAAACGAGAGAGAAGGGGGAAGAGGGGAGGAAAGGTGAGGTGGATGGGTAGCGAGAAGAGGAAGGTGGACGGGAGTAGAGGAAGAGTGGAGGGAGGAACAGGGAGACCGAGGAGATAGAAGGGGAGATGGCGAGGAGGAGCAGTCAAGGGTCCGAAGTCGAGATCAAAGGTCAAAGGCAACAAACATATAATCCTATGGAGGTGGGGGAGGGGGAGCGAGGGGCCACAGGCCTTAAATCATGCGAGGAAATGAGGAGGGAAAGGTTAGGAGAGGCAACATAGGAGAGATGGGACGGGAATGGGGTGAGATGAAAGAAAAGTGAGTGAGAGGGGGGGAGGGGGGGACAGGTAGGAAGGAGATCCAGCATCAAGAACCACGGATACACGGACGTACTCCGCCGACCACTCAAAATGAAGGGCCCCAAGGGGGGAGGCACTCACTTGATCGAAAGACGTGTTAGCGAACGCCCACGTTTCACTGAATGACACTTTAGCGAAACTTGGGACGCCTCGAAGCGGCATTTTCGGGTGGGCCAAGTAGGTTCACATTTTTGTAAATAACCGCCGCAGACTGTCGCCGCGAAACGGCGTAAGCGCAGCGCGGCGGATGGGTTAACGCGCGCCCCCGTTATTCGCTAAAATGTCGATTCGCTCAAATGTCGCTGTTCGCTAAAACGTCATTTGCTCATATGATATGGACCCCCCTTTGGGCCATGCACGGCCATTACCGTAAAAGACGACGAGAAGTGAAGCGCGCGGACGAGTGAGTGAGTCTGATGTCTGCCAAGTTATGCTGAAGTGGGGCATGAAATTGTCGATATTTCACTGTGGCAGTTGACGTTGTGTTGTAATTATATACTTTTGAAACAGAAGCTTTGCGCACCTGATTTAAACAGAAGGCAGAAAACAATAAGCCAGCCATCATCGTGCAGGAAGCCGACGCCAAACGGGTTGTTGCTGATGCAGGCATGCACCAGCTAGGACCAAGAAAATGGTAATATGATATTCCTAATTTTGCTTAAACTCCCAAAAAAAAAATAGTTTTGCATCCTAAAACAAGCCCAGATTTCAAACAGAGGCATTAGTTTACTTTACACAGAGACATTTTAAGTATTAAGAAATTTATTTAGCCAATGAAAGAACATCATGGTATGACATGGTCTGCAATGAGCTTGACATTGTAGAAAACATGAGGCTCATTGACATTGCCCCTGGGTCCGGACAGTTCATCAAACGCTGTTTCATTGAACATCGTTTCACCGAAGCCGTTTCATTGAACGCAATTTCATCGAACGCTGTTTCATTGAACGCCATTTCATGGAAGTTGTTTCATTGAACGCAGCCTACTTGAGCAGTAGAAATATTTTTCTTTTTAGTGCCGGGAGGATAGCGGTGTTTTAATATTTATTATAACTTATAAACTTATATATATATAAAAGGAAGGAACCTTTTTTTGTCACCTTCTATTCTTTTTTTTTTTTTTAGTAAATGATGACTTCTGTTAATGAGGCCAATAAGACACGGGAACACTGACGACACTTTTAAAAGCTGTGATCATCAGGTGCAGTGATGAACGTACGTCCATTCAAAAGCGTGTATATCTTCGTCCTTGAAGAGACCTATTCTGCTTCAATACGAAGCCGTCCTCGATGCAGTGATCTGTCTCCGTGGCCCATGATACGGGGGAAAAAAAAGACGTGTCTCCCCTCTTTGTTAATTTATTATAACCGACAAACAGAGTGTCGAACCGAAATTTTTATCGGTTCGGTTCCGGTTCGGGTTCACGAATTTCGGTTCAGCTCCGGTTCAGTTCCAAGGACCTAAAAATAACGGTTGGAACCGGTTCGAACCGGTTCAAACCGCTAAGCTGAGAATATGTTTTCCGCGTTCCTTTGGCTATAGGCACTTTTCAGGAGTGAAACGAGTAACTATATACCTTCCTTTTTTCATTTGTTGAATCCACTTTTATTTCCAGGTACCAAAAATGAATGGCGTTGTTTCATTTGGATGAAACAGTAAATGAAAGGCTAGATTAACATATATGACTGAACATCTATTTCTTTATACCTCAGTCGCACATTTTTCACCTGAATCTGAAGGTTATCAGTCTGGTGTGTCGCCTAAAATGCACAACATCCGTTTGCACCTCCTCAGACGGTCAAACACAAAAAATTGCAGCTCATGCAATGAACCCGAAGACATCGACCATATATTTTGGACCTGCCCAGCGCATGAGGATCAGAGAAAGACGCTACTAGGAACCTTCGGAAAACTTCACATCAACGCCAGAACTACGCAAGAACTCCTATTCCCGAGAGGACCACGGGCCAAGCGGGCCGCTGCACTCCAGGCGGTGCTTGACTTCGTGGACGAGGCAGGACTCTCTTCTCGACTTCGAAAAATAACAGCCTGATCAGCTCAAATCACGACATCGAGAACCCGCCCTGACTCTTTTATGCGCCCTGCCTAAGGGTCAATGTACAGTTTTTTTTATGTGTTTTTTAACCTTTTCTACCTATATCTTTTCCCCTCTCCCTCTTCCTGTAGGACGAAAAAGCCGACCCCGCTTACGGGAGACTAACCTTTCGTTCTACGCGTTTCCGTTTCCTTCCCTTTTCACTATATTTATTTTCTTTAGTACAAAATAAACAACAACAACAAAATGCACGTGATTAGTAGACCATTGCGTCGCAATATTAAAAGTCAAGTCCTACTGTGCTCTTGTACTTAAAAAATTAATTACAGTGCATACCATCATAAAATGGGCACATTCTCACCATATATATCCTGAAATCCAGATTATAAAATACGTTTCAAAATATATATGATGACGATACAACTAAGCTAAAAGCAATATTATTTTCAAAATGTCAGGAAAGTTTTAGGATAAAACCTTTCAGTCTACTTTTTATAGAACACTGAGCGGCAAGCACAACGCTTGCTTTCCTGACTAATATTGTTTTCCTTCAGCACCATGACGCAGGCGAATAATTATGCAGAAAAGAGTGACCTTCATATTCCGTACGGATCTGGCCTAGAATGGAGCGCATTGTAGTGCATATTTTCGACATAGCTTGGCGTTTGATGTTTGTTCTTGATAAGATGCCGGTCAATTCACTTTGTAAATAAGCATCACCCTTGCTAATTGGTGATGTGTTGTTAAATAGAACAAAGTAGTATTTCATAGTCTACTCGACATTACAGCTGCTTAATTGGTCACTTTCTGACGGTCTGCGTGCGCAATCGTCATAATTCCGCCACGCGCCACTGTGTGCTTTGTTTTCATCCAGCTCACAGACACATAAAATCGTTGTTTAAATAAAAGAACCAACAGACTTCTATATTTTTGAGAAATTGAATACTCGTCAGGAACACTTAAACTGAAAAAAAAAAAATTGCTAAATTTCTTTCAAATAACTTATGCAAGTGCCTCTCCATGATAAAAATGCCGGAAAAGATTTCCAGAGCATATTTCAGATAATATGTGGGTGCATTAACTTATGTATATCTTTAGAGTGATCGTCCCTTTATCTGTGTTGTCAAGTCTTCAGGTAGTAAATAAATATTTGTTATTGTCATCAATCAATTTGACTGTATGAAGTTCACATAAACGCTTGAGACTCACACGGGAGGACGATACTCGAAAATAGCCATCCATTGAGTCTGCGGAACGCGCTTATTTGTTCGCTCTTTGGCAGTGTGAAACACCGGGTCGCGGGGTATGCCAAAAAGAACTGTGTGCTTACGTTTTAGATTTGAGATTAGATCTGCCCACAAAATGGGCAGAAATAGAGATAATAAATGATATTCTTCTAAATAATGCCATTCAAGACGCCAATTACTGCAAAAAGAAATATATAGGAATGCATGTTTTAAACGTAAACACGTTTGACGGAACTTCGTCTGGTTGGGTCAAAAAGTTGAGAAATACAGACTTTCACAAACCAAGTCCTAAACATTTAGTGGACCGACGTTTCAATTGGTCGAGCTCAATAGGTCGAAAGCCGCTTAACCCTCGGCGTGTGTCAACGGACTGGGGCAGTTGAAGAAGTGGGTGAATCAAACGACACACCGTAGATAGAAAAGGAGCTGCTGCTCTCCACGTGCAAATAGTCGTGCACTTGTTTTGGGGCCTAATTTTACAACTCCGTGCTTTATCAGTCATGCGCGCTCTAACATGTTATTAGGCTGCAGAACATCGTCGCGAGACTGCTATATATACTGCACAACTTTACAATTTGCTGCTTGGAAGGGCGTGCCTGTCAGTGTCAAACACGAACGTTCAGTGCCGACGTTGGTCTAGAACGTCGGAAAATGATGACATAGAATTCTACAGGTAGGACAGGCGGAATAGGCGCAAGGACCCCTTCTGATCCTTTCAAGCACGTGACTCTCACACAAATATTTGCTTGTAACACCCGTAAATTGGTGGGGCGCTTACATCCTCATAACTGGATGTTAATTTCCAACACTTAGGAAGATCGCGTATGGTTGTTGCACGCTCTTGTCGTTTCGGTTCTCTACTGGTTCAGACCAAGGACGTCATCAACAAAAGAAAATTTGCACAAAATTCTGAATCTCTTTAACCTATTGTGTCCAAAATGCGCTAGATTTACTGTTTATTTTATGTGTAATCTGTTGCTAGGGTCCCAGTCACTTTTTCGAGCGAAAGCAATGCAAATTAAAAAAAAAAAATGGTCGGAAACGCTTTGCATGGCCTTTTCAAGTACAGATGCAGCCGATGCTACAAGCGCGAGCCTTTGGTCCCGAACACTCGCACTGCAGGAACGCGCGTGCTCGGACACTGAAAGCCCAGAGTTTGCTTTTTTAGCTTCTGGAGTACTTACACTTATAGTGGAACGGAGCATTGTGTTGAGAACATCACATTTCAGCAGAAAACTGGACTGTTTAAAATGGTTCGCATTTTGCTGAGCAAATCAAATTCCGAGGTGCAAAATGCACGCTGCAAAAGGTTCGCGCTCAGCGCAACCCATGTAATCAGAAATTTTTCTTGCATGGCGCAGCGTAGTGAGGGACGGCGCGAGCGCCTGGCACCCCGAAAACGCGCTTTCTGGCAGGAGTGATTTCGCAAACGAAGTAGTTTTGCAGGATCACGCTGCCTGCTCTGCGCCGAAGATGCGGAGCAGAGGAACCTTTACAACACATTAGGTTTTTAACCCCCCCCCCCCCCCCTTTGTTTTTTTTTTTCATTTGGCGGTGCTCCTCTACAGAATACTTTTTAGTTTTGAGAGACCCCTTTCTTTGTTTGGGGGTGCCGATTCGACAATTATATTTCTGTCATTTGTTTTCAGTAATTCTCTATTTCTTTTATTTTGCACCCAAAAACTGTGAACTTTTAATAAACTCCGAGATTTTGGGTGACTGCCGACGTTCGGCTGTCCCTCAAAAGCCACTAGAATCTTTTTTTTTTTTTTTTTTCAGTTATCTCTGCCATACACAGTTGTAGTTTTATTTATCGTCAGATTAATAAGTCATATTTAGTCCTTTCAATCCTTTTATTCTCGGGGACAATTTTCTGAGACTCTTCACCAACGACGAAAACATGTCTGAGTGCCTCAATGATGTCTACATATAAAATGATTCATGAATCAATTTTTGCACTTTCAGTAAATGCCGCTAAGGGGTAATCTCTGACGTTGATAGCTTGCAGAAACACCCGTTAGTTTCCTTCTCTGCTCAATGGCAGACGCAGAAAAAAATAAAGGAAAGAACAGCTTTCCCTTTCTCAACTCGCCGTTCGAACAAGCGGCGATGTGATCTGGCGCTAATTGTATACCGCCAGTGTTCATCATAGTCATGCGCTGGGGTTGGCAAAGAATAAAGCATGGGTTGAGCTTTAGGCATTATTAGAGTTCGGTTATTCTCATCTTTGATTGAACACGAGTAAACACGAATGTTTGGCGATGCTAATTGTCAAAAACCCTTAACACTCGGCTCGGGCTCATGACAACCGAGTACGTCATGGTGTCCCATTACTCGCAGTGAGAAGTCGTGATGGCATGTGACGTCACGGTGTCAACAACGCTAATACATCTAGATTTCTTTGCAACTCAAGAAGGTAAGGCGAGAGAAAAGATTGCCGGGGAGGAAAAAGCGCACGAAACTTTGGAGAAGACAGGGAGAAAATGACGTTCTTAATTTAAGAAGACTTGACGCGGTGAGTCATGTGACCACGCGACGGGACCACGGGGTGTGACATTATTTGACAGCATGTCTTGAAACCATGACGTCACGTGACCACGTGGCACACGATTAACCGTAGTGCCAATACAAAAGCGCCACGAAAACCCGCAATTTCTTATACATTGCAATTTGGTACATAAAAATGCCAGTTGCCAATTTTTACTTCTCAAACACTCACTTTGTAATAAAAAAAGAATTACCGTGAACCGTTTTGAACCGGTTACCGTTATATTTTTTCCGGTTCAGTTCCGGTTCAGTTCCAAGATGGCGGCGAAGATATCGGTTCGGTTCAGTTCCGGTTTTCGGTTCGGTTCGGTTCCGGTTCGACACTCTGCCGACAGAACCGTGGACCTGCTGGATATTCAACATACAGTAATATACTGCATGTCGAAGATCCGACAGGTCCACGGTTCTGTCGGTTACAAAAAATTGACGAAGAGGGCAGACACGTCTTTTAAGAACATCTGTGTTCTTAAAAAGAAAGCTATTCTCTTAGGATAAAATGAAAACAAAGTTAAATCGACAAATACAAAATAAAAAATATGAAAGCCGTTTACAATTCACTGTAACGCCGGTTGGAGCGCAGCTCATGAGGAGGAGGATGGAAGTGTACTGAGGGATAGGTGATTAAGGTCACGTGACCTCAGGCGGTCACGTGACCTCAGGAATCACGTGACCTCAGGCGGTCACGTGACCCGGGGGCACGTGACCTGGGGGGTCACGTTACCTTCGGGGGGTGACCTGAGGGGGGTCATGTGACCTCAGGTGGTCACGTGACCTCGCGGTTACGCCGAAGCCGACGCCGCTCAAGCCGCAAACGGGCCGCTAAGAGCTGCACTCTAAGGGGCCCGTTTGATGAAATGAAAGCCGTTTACAATTCTCTGTAACGCCGGTTGGAGCGCAGCTCATGAGGAGGAGGATGGAAGCGTACTGAGGTATAGGTGACTCCTTAAAGGGGCGGTGCAACAATTTGCGGACTTTGGCTAATTAATTGCGGGAATTCATCCCGGCCACATATAAAACGAAGGACCGAGAACTATTCTTTCCTTCTTGCCCTAGTTTTCATTAAAAAAAATACAAGAAATCGGTATCTCTGGCACCCCTCAACTCAACATTGAAGCGGCACCAGCTTCGCCTGTGACGCCATTCGGAGTGGCGTTGGTTTCCGGTTGGGTTCTTCTGGCTTCCGTTTCCCCGGCGATCGCCGGCTCGCCAGGCTCGCCGCTCTCCCGCTCTCCCGCCGATTCCCGACCAACATGGCGGCATGGGCGGACGGCCTGAGCGACGTCGAGCGCAAGATGCTTGCGACGCGGCGGGCAGTCAAAGTCGAAGTCGTGGTTGAGACACCAGTAACAATAACGATACCACGATACTACGGACCACGACCGACGCACTCCGTCGAGCGAGGAAAAGACAAAACGTCCGGGTTGCTCGTGTAGCCGCCGTAGGCGCCTCGGGCGTCGACAGATGACGGCGACGGCAGGTTTTGTTGACTTGCGGTAGATGGCGCCACAAATAATTCATACCCTTTTAGCGGCAATATTAGGCTTTTGAAGCGTTTCTGCACGCCTAAACAACAAGATTTTTTAAACTTAACCTTAAATCAAGCTTACAATTGCCTAACACTATCACTTACAAAAAACACTCCGAATGACGTCACACCACAGGTTCCATTTGCGGCCACCATGTGGCCGCAGGTTGGGAAAAAAAGCGTTTTTTATTTTACGATTACGCAGCGAAATAGAGGTATTTTGGGATATGGTGGCACTTTTTCTCTTACTTATGCCGAAGTAAACAATATAAAAAATACAAGCTGCACATTCGTTCAGTATTAAAATAATTGCACCGCCCCTTTAATGTCACGTGACCTCAGGGGGGGGGTCGTGTGACGTCAGGGGGGTCACGTGACCTCGCGGCTACGCCTACGCCGACGGCGACGGTGACGCCGCTCAAGCCGGAAACGGGCCCCTAAGAGCTGCGCTCTAAAAAGGCGCTGCGGAAAATAGCTCTTTCCCTCTTAAGAAAGTGCCTTTCACGCGTGAATAAATAGAGGGTTGAAGTGGGAAAAAGTGTGTGGCCGAGAGCAGCCGCCTACCTCGCCAGAATAAGTCGCGTATCCACTTACGTTTTGATACGATAGCAACCTTCTATGATTCAGTAGCCAATGTTTCGGCGGACAAAAAATTGACCGGGTAGTAATTCTATTTCTGGTGAATTTAGAGCGGCGTCAAAATTATTTCAATAGCGATAGTAAATTATGGAAAAAGTATTGTATCACTCCAAAATTTAGTAAAAGGGAATTCAATGAAATGGCGTCAAGTGATGTAATGAAACGGCATTCGATGAATTGTCCGGTAGCCCCTTGCCCCACATTGTTAGTGAGGACGGAGGCAATCTTTCTCGGGACAATTGATGTGACCAGCTGATAAGCCTGCTGATCAGCTGCAAGTGCCAGGTGTCTGGCACTCATGGTGCCATTCCAGTCATAGTTATATGAACACCCTGAGAATGCTGCCTAAAGGTGCTCTGTGGACCAGTTGCCACACTAGTTTGTGGTGATTATAAAGAAATGAATGCTGGACAGGGCCCCAATTACTGCCTAAAAATCTTTCTAGCATGTCATCATTAGGCTGCAGCTAGCTAAAGAGTTTGTTTTGCTAGCAGGCAGCTTTTTATGCTTCAGTGTAAAGAAGTTGAAAAAGGCCTAGAAGGAGAGTGAAAATCAGACACATGGCATGGTTTTCCGTGGGGCTGCCATATCAGATTGTTGGCCAAGCGTGTTGCCAATGCTCAGCTATCAAAACATGCTTGAGCAGGCGCATCACTCCTTGTGGGCAGGTCACGCTTTGCAGTAAAGGTCTAAACTGGATGAAAAGAATGGCTTGTGCATGCAAAGAAACTGAGGTGAGACTGTGCTAGGACAGATGTAGGCATTCTTTTTTATCTTGATGACACTCTCTGCCCTGAAATAGGCACCCATTTTCTGAACGCAGCCAACTTTTTTTGTTATTTTGTTGCAGGAGCAGCGTGCCTCTTCCCAGGAGTGACTCATGGGCTGCTACAAGGGGAGAAGGCAAGCATGTTTCTGATTAAAAGGATGGACAGTTGGGCTGGGCTAGTTGGTAAGAATTTATGTTGAAAAACGGTGCGAAAACCAGACAAAGAAAAAAGAACACACAGCGCCTTGTGGTGTGCGTTTTCTTATCCGTGCATTTTGCGCTGTTTTTCAGCATGTTTCTGCCTTGATTTTTCTGTTATAGTTTTAAATGTCAGTAGTTGGTTACTTTGATCCCAGTTGGAAGCATGTAATTGGTTAACCGTCTTAAATGCATGGAATTGAAAAAAAAGTTCATGTTACCTAAATCATTTAAAAGCTTTTTTTTTCTAATGATTTCTTTTTTCTTTTTTTACAGCCATCCTATGAGTAGAGTGCCTGTTTGAATTTTTTATGGCAATTTTTAATATGCACATGTTACCTTTGATTTCTATTCATGCATACATTTTAGCAACAGCTAGTGGTTTCATTAATTTATGTACACATTAGTGTGGTATTTTTACAAGTTTTAAAATTTATGTTCTTTTTCTAGTCATTTTTGGTTTATTGCCTCCGTTATTTATTTATATGTCCTAGCCCAAGATGGGTGTAATTTGAGATATATTTAGAATTTTATTTTAAGCTACTTGCTTTATGTTGCTGGGAGTTTTAATATTTTGCATTTTTATTTTTATGCAGATCAGCCTTGTAATTTAGTGTGTTCTTTACAATTTTGTAGATTTAATAGCTTGTAAGAAACAGAAGAATATTCTGGTACTTGTAACGTTGGTTTCGTTTTTGAAATAAATTTATTCCAATAACTTCTTGTTTTCTTCCGGAGTCCTGCTCCTAGGATTTTAAAATGCTGATTCATTAATGGCCTGTAATGCACATCCATTTACTCTTATCAGTCACCAGCTCAAAAAATGACTTCATGACACCCATAAATGCAGTTTCCTGGCAACGCTTGTCAATGTATTTTCGGATAACATTGTTCAGTAATGTCCGAGTAACACATGCCGTAATATCTGGCCAGTGCCAGCATGTTGTTAAAATGTTTACTGAAAGTTGACAGAATAAAAGCACTGAGGAAAAACACAGATGACCGCTTTTTCATTCAGTTACGACATTTGTTTTTTTGGAAGCAAAGACTCACACACAGGTCAAGATCAACTGCGAATGGAAGGCTTGATCAAAGGAACTTCAGGGAGATAAGGGATGAGTCATTGACACTTGATGTGTTTTAGTCAAGATTGCCAGATTTTTCCAATTCTCCCTATCCCCCTCTTCCCTCCCGCCTTCGGTATCTAGTTGATCTCGACCTGTGTGCGACTCTTTGCTTCTGAAAAAAAAAAAATGTTGTTGCGAAATGAGAAAGTGGACGTCTGTGTATGTTCTTCTCGTCTTTATTCCTTCACTTTTAAGTAAGCCGTAATGTCAGTGCAACATTTTGGTGTGACATTACTGGATGGTAGAATTCGTGGCCATTAACAACAATTAGCAATGTTAGCGACGACGTCCGAGTAACATCACTGATCTAACGTCCAGGTAACATAGAGAGCTATGTTACTGCAACATTTTGACGTGACGTAACTGGGAGGTAGAATTGGTGGCCATTAGCAACGTTTGGCAACGTTATCTAACAACGTTCCAGTAACATTATTTGGGTAATGTCCAGGTAACGTATGCAGTTACGTTATTGTAACATTGGGGTGTAACGTCACTGGACTGTAGAATCCGCGGTCGTTAGCAGTGTTCGGCAACGTTACCTGACAACATTCCAGTAACATTGCGGCTACGTTTAGTGCTACTTGGGATGGGTCGAAGCTCATCCATGAAATGATTGACATCATCAATATTTCTTAAAATACCGCGACAGTTCCATTGCATAAAATGTAACTTTGTCATTTATTAAAAAAGTGTGTAAATATGTAAATATAAGGAGATAAAACCTAGCAGAATAAATAAAGCTATAAAGAGCCAACTCGAGCTATGTGGAAAATGTGATCGCAATACAACAGCTATCGGGGCTGTCACTTGGGCGCTACTACAAGTTGCTTCGTTTTAGATTTACGAGAGGCTGTCTTCCATTCCATACCATCCTGGTCGGACCCAGGAGTAGACTGACCGTCAGCCTGCGTTGCCAGATTGGAAACATGCTTCGGCACGAAATCATGGCCGAAATTTCACCAGATTTCACCAGCACTAAAATATCGCGTCTATTATCTCCAATTCCTTCAGCTTTTTACGCATGAACTCGCAAAAGGATGGCTTTCAAGAGGTTCACTAATATAAGGCTCATCCCAGCACAACAAAAAAAGGAAGAAAGCAGACATGTGGCGCATCAGCATTGTTACTTTTTAATATACCATGTTTGTGAGATGTTGGTGCTGAGTAGTATTTAGACGGAAAATTCAAATTGATGAAGGCCACCGACACGTAAGAAAGGCCACATAATATTGCACTTAAAAACAGTCGCAGTCTAAATTAAGCATACATCCTCTGCTCAGCAGTAAGAAAAAGAAACGCTAAGAATGAAGTCCAAATACAACACCATGATAAAGTTCAGTTCATAAAAGGTTTTGAAGTCAAGCGTCAAGAAACAAACTGATATGCATGACATCCAGTCACATAACACTTAACTTCACACAAAGTCCAGTCACACTGACACGGAATATCTCTTGACACATAAAGCAGATCTATCGCTCATATCCATAATAATATGAAACATAAACAAATACGGTACATAAATACACTAACAAGTGCCAGAGCTAACTACACTGCTTCGTAAATCTCTGACGTAAACCTTCGAAGTATATCATCAGTTGCAAAAAAACTGCACACAACAGCCCGACTTCAATGACAATGTTGTGCGAATGCGCACAATAGCATCCAGCGTTGCAGACATCTTATTTCTGTACTTGGTCTTGATGCAGGTGAGTTAGCTAAAACCCGTTTCCACTACAGCATTCGACACTGGGCAAGACAGGCAAGATGAGGCATAGAGGGCTAAATCTTTGTATGGTCTCTCTCCTAACCCGTTTTCGTACTTGGATATTCCACTCCAGAATAACGTGCAGTCATCCGGCACTTTGCCATCAAACACGCACTCTTCAGCCCAGATGTGCGTCACAGTTTTTCTGTACTGTTGTTCCAAAATATCTTGCTCTCCCTCCAAGAGGCGGTGGAAGGGAAGCTTCTCAAAAGGGTAGCGTGCCGCTTGTGAGAACACTTTTGACGGGTGAAGGGAAGGAATTTAATTAATGCAAGTGACAAAACCGTTTCTCAAGATTTTTCACCAGTTTTCACCAGATATGGTCTGGTGTAGCCGTTCCGGTACATCAACACCAGTAGCCTTCCAACTTCACCAGGTTTTCCAAATCTGGTGCCGAATTTCACCAGCTGGCAACGCATCAGTTGGTATCTCCATGTCCTGGGAAGTGTCTGATGGATGGAGCATGACAGAGCTGGTCCGGCCTGGCACGCACGGGGGAAAACCCCGGCCACGACCGGATGGAGGAGTGGCGGACGAACTGGGCGAGGGGTCACCCAAGCTTGTATTGACACCTCCTTTCACAGGAGCTGCATGGGTACCATGCTATCTCTCCTCCTCACCCTTTACGTTTCTCTCTTTCTCTCGTTTTGGCGCCGCGCGCGCCGCCTAGGGGGTACCAAGAAGGAGAACTAGCAGACGACGGCCGTGTCTTCTCCGCGCATTCAGAGAGCACAATCTTTCGCGTTGCGTATTTGAAAGTGCAGGTTTCTGATACATTCTCACATTGCATAATGCCAGGCAAGTGTTCAACACCAAGAAAGAAGGAGTTAAACATGACGGCAGCGTTTTCAGCCTTCGGATAAAGCTCACAGAACTGAGTACATAGAAAATAGAACACAGCTTTATTTCCACGAGTAAAAAAGCAACGATATGGTTCTCACGAGCGTTGTAAGCACCGTCATCGTCAGTGATTAAATACGTAAGAATGCCTTCATAATATTCGGCCCCACATAATCGCGAGAATTTCTAGATCCTGCAGTCTTCCACGAGCTTAACGACTACAAGCGCGAATTGCGATTGCTGCTGCCTCCGCGCTAAAAAGATCTTGAAACGCTATAGAAATCATAGCGTAGATAAACATGCATGAGCTATAGAGGACGCCGGACTATTGCGATCATTACTGTCGATCTGGTCTCGACCGAAAACTAGTGTTCCCTCGGTTGTACCGTAACTTCAAGCACTTTTTTTTAGGTTTAATGAATTTTACAGTTATTTGCCATAAATAAACATAAGCTGCACAAGCTATGTAAAAAAAAAAAAAGAAAAGATCGTGATAGATTATTTATATGATGTATTACATAGCATCACAGTTGGGAAGTTTTGCTTCCTTTATATTTACTAAAAGTAAAAATATCCAACTTTTGTTTTGGTCATTACCAGAATGGGGGAAACAATTGCAGAGAAAAGGCAACTGACTCAAGATTAAAATATGTGGCATATATTTGTTTTCAAATTACCACAGACTACCATAGCCAAAACAGCAGTGAATGGAAGCACTTATACACATGCTCAGATACACTTTTTACGACAAAGACAATAGATGAACAATTATTAATAGGAGTCACTACACAAATCTAACAGGCAAAACATAAAAATATAAAAAGGTCTCACACTAGCCAGTTATAACAACAAAGACAGTACACACAAGTATTATTACAAAAAAGCCTCATCTGAAATTTATGTATATAACACTAATATATACATATACATGGCTTGCATTGACGTCACATCAGCCGCCATTGCTCCGTACCGTTCTCCTGTGCCCGTAAATTCTGCAGCCTACATTTGACACCATTGAATTTGTTTTTCTGGTCAAGGCTTGCCGAGAAGAGCTGATTCGATGGTGCCAAATGTATGCCGCAGAAGGCTCCGTACAGGAACCTGGTACGGAGCAATGGCGGCTGGTACGGTGCCATATGACGTCACGTGCAAGGCATGTATACAACACTGAATGTTTACAAGAGGTTAAAGGGGAGACTGACAGTGTACTTATGCTCGCCAAGGTTTTTATTTGTACATGACATATGAGAGCTCAACTACCCAGAACTCAATAGGTGACTCGAAATTCATATTCTTTCCACCCGAAAACCGCATACCAAGAACTCGCCGGTGTGATTCACACTCACTCTTTTCTCCATGGTCACGTGCCATTACCTGTTCGCGTGCTGCAGTTCACGGCACAGCAACCAGGCATATCGGCCGTTTGACAACGCAATCCGTGGCGAAACGCGAAACTGACATCCAGCTACAAAATGAAACGAAAAGCTACACGACCAACGACAACAGCAAAACAGGCACGAACGTCTAAGCAAGTCCGCATCTGTCCGACGCAACGCGAGTCCGGCGTAGCTTGCGGCGCGGCTGGCGACGAGACACACGAGACACGGGAGAATTTGCTGACTGGATCCTTCATGGCTGCCAAAGGGGCGGAGCGCTAGGAGAAGGTCACGTGCCACACACCGGCCTACCGCTGAGCTCGGCGGCATGATCAAAGGTTGTCGCTACTTTTCCTGTACAGAGGGACTTCTCTCTCTCCAGCGAGCAGGAGCGAGTAGCTCGCTCCTCCCTAGAAGGGGACCTAGGAGAGGGGACAGGCGGACAGGCGCGGCTGCTGCCGGCCTGTCTATGGATGGAGGGGCAGCCTGCGTGCTACCACCAGGGACGGGGGGAAGCTGCTGCTGCCCCTGTCGGGGAGCTGGGGCCCTGAGGTCGGCCGCCAAGATCTCGGGAGAGACCATATTTTCTTTGACTTTCAGGGCAAGAATATCTTTTTCTTGCTGAAAGAAAGGACAGCTGCGGTAGTAAGCGGGGTGTGGTCCACCGCAGTTAGCGCAATGGGCCACGGCCTCGCAAACGCCGGAGACGTGGCCTTGACTTCCACACTTCGCACATGTCTCCCTTCCGCGACAGCTGCGTGACCCGTGGTCAAAACGCTGACAACGGAAACACCGCTGTGGGTTGGGGACATAATAGCCAGAACTAGCATGTTTCTTTTGTTTGCGACTAGACCTGTGCGCCGCCGCGCCGCGCCGCCGCCGCCGCCGCCTGTTTTGCTCTCGCCGCCCTGCGAGGTTGTCAGCATCTACCTGCGAGGTTAGAAGAGAATAAATTGCAAATATGCGGTCGCTCGAGTGAGGCAAGCATTTGACCGCTTTTTAACACCCCAAACATGACACATTGACATGAACACTAAAGGCATATCGTAGCAAAAGAAAGTGATAACCATAGCTTGTACCATAGCTTGTCAGAAAACATCTTAGGACAAGCAGCTTGATTCCCTCAAACACTCGGCTGGCTATCCAGTCGTGCTTAAAAGCACCACATAGGACAGCATGAATATTGCAAAAAGAAGCAATCATTTTCTTTCGAAATGCCTACTGCAGCAGAGAAAAAGTGAACCAAAGTGATTGATTGATTGATTGATTGATTATTAGGTGTTTAATGGCGCAAAAAGCAACATAGGCCATGCTGCGCCAAAGAGATAATTAAAAGACTCTATAGTAGAAGGAAGGAATTACTATGCAATGCACTATGCAGAGGATCTATAACTGGTGCAGGTAGCCAGTTTTTTTAAGAAAATCTAAAATGTGATCAAAAGGAACCAAAGGTTCATCTCCCAGTAAGAAGACTGGATGAAATGGAAGACATCCAGAAAGTAAAGGAAAACTCGTCCGGCGTTCCTGATCAAAAAATTTGCAGTGCCATAGAATATGCAGTATAGTTAGCGATTCACCGCAATGCTCACAGACTGGGGTGTCCTCACCACAAAGAAGATGTCGATGGGTGATACGTGAATGTCCAATTCTCAAGCGACACATTAAGACTTCATGGCGACGGTCTCTATGGTGCGAACTCTCCCATAACTCCAAACGTGGTTTGATAACATGTAGCTTATTATTTGTTTCTTTGTCCCAGTCTTGCTGCCAGGCATAATAAACTGCTTTTTTGAGAACCGGTTTAAAATCTTCTTGAGGCAGCTGAACAGGTGTTTCCAGAGCATCCTTAACGGAGGCTGCTAGCCTATCCGCCTTTTCATTACCTGAAATTCCCACATGGCTTGGTACCCAGCACAGCTTGATATTGTATCCCATTTGGAAAGCCAGGTTTAACTCTGCCTGTACTTGTTGCACGAGCAGATTCTTAGAATCATTGAGGGAACAGAGAGAAAGGATAGCACTCTGGGAGTCCACAAACAAAATAGCTTTTTTGATGTTGTTGCCTAATATATATTCAATAACCATGAGCACACCATAAAGTTCTGCAGTAAAAATGCTGGCAACAGAGTGAAGCCGTCGAGCTTTTACAAAGTGTTCTGAATATACAGCTGAACCGACAAAGTGTGGAGTTTTTGCACCATCAGTGAAGAATTGTGCATAGTCCTTATACTTAGCTTGCAAGGCCATAAACTCTTGCTGAAGAACTAGTGGTGCAACAGATCGCTTATTGTATTTCGCTAGCGACCAGTCACAGGTATAGTGAACCGCCTTCCAAGGAGCAATGCTTCGAACTCTCGTCATCAAGCTACGCTCAGGGAGCGCAAGTTGCAGGGATGTAGACATGCATTGAATGCGGAGGCATAAAGGCCGTACTATACTTGGCTTGTTCTCAAAAAGACGTGAAAAAGGAGATACCTGCAAGCAACGATAGGATGGGTGTTCAGGATCAGATTTGACTTTATAACTATAGCATAGGCTGAGGAACTGTCTTCGCTTTTCTAGTGGCATTTGGTGCGTCTCTGCATACAAACTCGGAACAGGCGACGTTCGGAAGGCCCCCGTGGCAAGTCGAAGCCCAAGGTGATGCACAGGATCCAGCATTTTTAAAGATGGCGGTCGTGCCGAGCCATATACAACTGCACCATAATCGAGACGGGAACGAACCAGCGAGTTGTAGAGTCGCAGGAGGCATCTCCTGTCAGAACCCCAGGAGACGTGTGCAAGTACCTTGAGAACATTGGCAGATTTAAGACACTTTCGCTTCAGTTCCTTTAGATGGGGCTGAAAAGTGAGCTTCTTATCAAAAATAACACCCAAAAACTTGTGTTCATGCCTAACGGTTATGTCAGTGCCATTCATCTGCAAGCTGGGATCTAGCGACAACCCCCGACGTAATGAAAAAGGCACGCACACTGTTTTTTCTGGTGCAAACCGAAAACCATTTTCATCAGCCCACTTACTCATCCTATTTATTGCTATCTGCAATTGGCGCTCACAAATTGACAAGTTGCATGAGGAGAAAGCAATCTGGACATCGTCTACGTACAATGAATAAAAAACTGATGATGGTATAACTGCAGCGAGGCTGTTGATCTTAATTGCGAACAAGGTAACACTCAAGACACCTCCCTGTGGGACGCCGTTTTCCTGTGTAAAAACATCCGAGAGCGTGGATCCCAGGCGGACCTGAAAACAACGGTCTGTCAAGAAGTCCTTTATGCAACGCAGCATGCGACCTCGAACACCGCACCTATACAGGTCCTGAAGTATTCCGTACCGCCATGCCGTATCATAAGCTTTCTGTAAATCAAAAAAGACAGAAAGGCAATGCTGCCGGTTCACAAAAGCCTCACGAACAAAAGTCTCTAACCGGACAAGGTGATCCAAGGTTGAGCGACCTCTTCTAAAACCACACTGGTTTTTATCGAAAATTTTCTTTTGTTCTAGAATGTATACTAGCCTTCTGTTTATAAGCCGTTCATAAGTTTTTCCTAGACAACTAGTCAAAGCGATAGGCCGATAACTTGCTGGTAGGGAAGGGTCTTTGCCAGGCTTCAAGATGGGAATGATGTGTGCTTGCTTCCAGCACTGTGGAAAACAAGAAGCTGCCCATAAATGATTAAAGAAAGACAACAAATTCATCAAGGATTCAGCCGACAAGTGCCTCAGCCGTTCATAATGAATCATATCTGGGCCAGGTGCTGACTGCTTCCTTACTGCAAGGGCTATTTCAAGTTCATACATTGTGAACGGCCGGTTGTAACCAGTATCACTTCCAGAGAAATCAATTGGCTGTTTTTCTGCCAAAGACCTGAACTTTTTAAATTTAGTACTGTAATTTGAAGAACTGGAGACCTCTCGAAAATGATCAGCAAGAATGTCAGCCTGATCTTTTAGTGATGGGGATGATGAAGGAAAAAGGGGAATACTGAAGGAGTGGTAAGTACCCCGAATTTTCCGAACACGATCCCATACCTCTTTTGCAGGAACAAAACTGTTCAGAGAGGATACATATTTTACCCATGAGGTCCTCTTGGCTTGTTTTCGTGTCCAACGAGCTTTTGCTTTGCACTGTTTGAATTTAATCTTGTTCTGAACAGTCGGGTACCGCCGAAACCTTCCCCAAGCCTTATTCTGAGCTTTTATGGTGGTCGTACAGTCCTTGTTCCACCAAGGCCTGCATTTCTTGGGAATATTTCCAGAAGTTCGGGGAACTGACAGAGAAGCAGCATTTATAATTTTTTCAGTAAGGTAAAGAGTCGCTTCCTCAGGAGACATAGCTAAAAAAACAGCGGGATCGACGGCTGCCTCCAGAGAAAATAAAGACCAGTCGGCTTTATCTAATTTCCACTTGGGAGCACAAGCTCGAAGAGAAGGAAGGGATACTGAACTTTCTAAAATTACAGGAAAATGGTCACTACCAAAAGGATTTTCTAAAACCTTCCAAGAAAAACAAGGAAGTAAAGCAGGTGATGATATGGAAAGATCAATGGAAGTAAAAGTATTATGAGGTGCACTAAAAAAAGTCGGTTGTCTCTTGTTTAAAAGGCAAAGGCCAGATGACAGTAAAAAACGTTCTATGACACCACCACGGGAGTCTTGACGACCACTGCCCCACATGGGGTGGTGTGCATTAAAATCTCCTAAGATTAAAAAAGGTTGCGGGAGTTGGCCCACAAGTCCTTGCAGGTCATGTACATGCACTGGAAGGTTTGGTGGAAGGTAAAGCGAGACAATTGTAATTAGGCGGTCAAGCAGAACACGAACTGCTACTGCCTCTAAGTGGGTCGCAAGAGGGACAGGAGCACAGGCAATACCACTCTGCACAACCACAGCTACTCCACCAGAAGAGCTGTTGCAAGAAACACGGTCCTTTCTAAAAACCTGATGTCGCCGTAATACCTGTGTATGTGTTTCATTAAGATGAGTCTCCTGTAAACAGATGGCAACAGGCTGG
The DNA here is from genome assembly GCF_016920785.2 of Ixodes scapularis. Taxonomy (NCBI): domain Eukaryota; kingdom Metazoa; phylum Arthropoda; class Arachnida; order Ixodida; family Ixodidae; genus Ixodes; species Ixodes scapularis. The sequence continues at coordinate 84,150,641 of NW_024609879.1, forward strand.
AGCTCATCGAGAAAAAAGTTGACATCATCAATATTTCGTAAAAGACCGCGGCAGTTCCACTGCATTATACCTATATTTTTAACCATTTAAAACAAAATAAGTATAACATACAAATTCTACTAAAAAGCTATATTCCTTACGGTTTAAAATCTATTTTTACACGCGGTGCACTTTGTTTTTTGGGGGGGTTATTCTGCCTCCGATTAGAGTCACCGGAGGCAGAGGGGGTGGACTCTGATCTTGAGAGGAGAGCCTCCTCATCAGATCTCGACCCACCCTCATCCATGGGCTCGTCTGCAGTTGCTGGCAGCTGGCCCTTGGAGGTCGACTGCTTTGGCACTTCCCCAGGCTTCCTCTGGGGAGCAGAGGTGTGGGGAGGTAGGCCCCGACCCCGAGAGGTCGAAGCAGCTGGTTGAGCAGGAGACGTCATCTCCTGTTCTGGGGTGGATGCTGGCAAGGCAGCATTCACCTTGCGGTTCGGAGGCGGTGCCACCGGCGCCGCTCCCGGGGGTTTCGAGGGGGACCGTGATGGGAGATGCAGGTCGTCCGGAGACGTCTGCGTTCCCATCGAAACCATTGGCCGAGCTGGTCCCCTCCGCACGGCCTCGGCATAAGTGCCTTTTGAAACAAAGGCAAAACGCTTCTTTGCCTCAGTATACGTGATGTTTTCAGTGACTTTTAATGTAACAACTTCTTTCTCGTCTTTCCACACAGGGCAAGAGCGGGAGTATGCCGGGTGGTTGCCACCACAGTTTGCGCAATGGGGCTCATTATTGCACGCATCTGTGACGTGCTCCTTGCTGGAGCACTTTGCACAGGTGTCCCTTCCCCGACAGTTCCGTGACCCATGGCCGAACCTCTGGCACTTAAAGCACCGTTGAGGGTTCGGCACATAAGGTCGGACACGGCACTGAAGGTAACCTGCTTTTACAGTCTGTGGCAGAGTGGTTGAATCGAAAGTCAAAATGATGTGTTTTGTCTTCCGTTCCACACCATCACGGCGGATAGTGATTCGTCGTGCATCTGTAACTCCTTGACTAGAGAGGCCCTCAATTATCTCTGGCTCAGGTGAGTCAAGCAAGTCATCCTCAGAAATGACTCCTTGAACACTGTTCAGTTTGCGGTGAGGACTGACGCTTACCTTGTAGTCGGAGACAAGGTTGAGTTTGAGAAGGGCATCACTCTGCTGCTTTGTGTTGACCTCGACAAGGAGATCATCAGAAGCCATCTTTTTTGCACTGTAATTGGAGCCAATAACACCTTCAAGAACTTTGGAGACCAGAAAGGGAGAAAGTTTGCCAAGTGGCTTGTCACCTTCCGAGTGCATTACAAGGAATTTCGGGAATTTCTGCAGTACGAAAGATTCTTTCATCATGTTCAGTGCTTCGGTGCGGCCCCTTTTGGGGGGCCGATCAAAAGGTTTAAGTTTGGAACCCATATGAAGGGGGAGGGTTTTCGGAAACTGTGGTGCACCGCCCACCACCGAGCCCAACAAGGGAATAGGTAACGCTCCATAACAAGAATGGCTTGGCTGAAGACGTTACTCTATTAGTGCTGCCCAGTTTCTATAACCAAGTGTGGTTCTAGACAAGGTGTCTGTCGCCACCCAGGGTTAGCCCTTGCCGCCAAAAGAGTTGAAAAAGGAAAGAAGAGAAATGAGAAGAGTGAAAAGAAGGAGAAGACAAGGGTGAATGGAAGGGAGGGGATAGTAGAAGTGGCAACTAGACTGAATCATCCTGGCCGGGCCTTACCAGGACTCCCGTCTATGAGAAGCGGGGGCCGAAGTGGTGTATTGCCTCGCCCGGGGGGCCCCGAAGGGTCCAAACCTACCCCGGGCTTGGCTCAACCACCAGGATGCCCTTTTCCCCAGACACGGGAAAGCCACGCACAGCCATACGTGGGCGGGCGAACCCGCATGGCTCGGGGTCCGTGGAGACGCCACTCTCCAAACACCTGCTTTCACAGGTGCCCCCTGCGGGGGTGAACCAAAGTAAAATGTAAGATAAATAATATTCTACTAAGATGGTAGAATGAAAAATCTGATAGCACAAAATTTGATGTTCCTAAACTTCTTAAAGGGGTAGGGAAACGAAATTCCTTGAATGTGTTGCATGTTGTATACTAACCTCAAAAACACCAGTCTTCCGTTGAAAGGCACAAGAAAACTAATTTTAAAGCTAAATAAACAATATTTTAATGTCCACCTGGAGGATGCATGCGGAGCCTATTTGGGACGTAACCTAGCAACGTTGGGGAACTTGCTACGTAGTCGTGACGTAGCAAATTCCTTCGGAGCAGCGCCGCTCTTTGGAATTTCAACATTTTCCTTCTTAGCCTTCCTCCTAACTCAACTCACAAATCGCGCATTGTACCAAACAGTCCAAGAAGACGGAAAGGAAGGACTCCCCTCTTTCTCGGACCCCTGTTCGTGCAACCGGACACAGCCATTCTCCCCCTAGAAGATTAGCCCGTCGCTCAAAACTCGAACAAAAGTTGGTTTCCCACCCCGCTCAGCCCTAAGCTGACAATGTTGTGGAAGCTACGTGCTCCTTGGGCTAGCCACACGCTCGTCACCCCAAGGGTACTTCGAACGACTCGGTTGTAACGCGCTGACACTATTGACATCACCACAACGCTCACAACGCCACCAAGGGCAAAGATCATAACCACGCCAGCCTTGTTATTCATATAAACTTCAAGTGTTATAGTTGTAACTTAAAGTCGGTGTAGTTTGTTCCATTCCTATGAGGCAAAATGACCATGCCAATATATATATTCAGACTTGGGATGTAATCCGTTACAGGTGTAACGGATTACTTATAATCTGTTACTTTTTAAAGTAATTTTTTAACTGTCATGTTACTTTTCTGCAGCAGTAATTTGTAACGTAATTTCATTACAATTATTGGTTACGGATTGCTTAAATTACTCGTTACTTTTATATCAACATAATACAGAAAGTGGAGCAATATAAGTAGGCGATTCAACAGCATTAGGCCTAATGAGTTCAGTAAAATAAAAAAAAAAACAGTGAAGAGGAAAGTAACCTGAAATAAAACGTGATTTTTGTATAACAGGTCACTAGGACCATTATAAAAACGCGCAAGGCCTATACACATATGCGAAAAACAAAGATCAAAGGGTCAATGCCGAGTAGACTATGCCTCTATCCATCGCCATCCATCGTGTTTTTCATCTTTTCCTGAGTATGAAAAATGGAAAGTCGTATTGCAGAACACTTCTTGAAAACATCAAGATTGTTTTCTTGATAAGTGTAAGGGAAAAGTAATGTGAAAGTAATTTGTAACGTAACAAGCAATCGGTTACTTTTCAACGAAATTAATTTGTAACGGTGATCTATTACATTTGAGGCTCAGTAATTTGTAATCCATTACATTTTTCAAGCAAAGGGCCCCAGAAGTCTGTATATACTTAAAAACCCAGCTCAACTCACTCATAGTACTCACAAGCACTCGTTTTTGCACTGATACAGCCTTTTTAGTTATTTCAACTAGAGAGCCTGTGTCCTTGAACAGTTTTAGGGCTATATAGAAGCAGCAAAAAAAAACGAGCAACTCAGCTTAAATTTATCCTTTAGAGTCTAATGCACTGCGGCAAAGTGAGATATGCAGGAATGCAGTCTACCTACAGGTGGTGCTTCTTTACTGTGAACAAGCACTTGGCGACCTCAACTTGGTTGTTTAAAACGCACAAAGCGACTGCGAAAAAAAAATGTTGCAGATTTTCCAAGGACATTGTGTGTTTCAGGCGAGTAGCAAACCTAACACTATGCCATTCGAACTGACAGTAAAATGCTTAAACTATTTACATGCCTATCGTAAGAAACAGCAGTGTAGCGAGAAAAAATAAATTTGACGCAAATGGTCCAGCCGTGACATCACCAAGCATACTTCCACTGTCAGCTGGCAAAGATCAATCAAGCTCAAAAAAGGTTGAAATCAAAGCTTACATTGGTAGTGCCCGTTGCTTGCCGAATTCTCATCAACAGCAGTGAGGCAGTAAGGCAGCGCCTTGTCGAGGAAAGTAGTTTATTTGCGAATAACTGAATTCACAAAGAACGGAAGATAGTTACTGACAGATTTCTTCTTACAACCTCGGGACGTAATTCAACTTGGAGCAAAATGGAAGAACTAGGTTAACAATGCATGGAAATCTAGACAACATAGGAGGAATCACTTTACAAAATGTTGTCCCAAAAATTTAGACATAGGACTCAAGGTGCCTTAATAAACCCTAACGCTCTTCATCCACTCAAAATGAACAGTTAAGTGGGAAATGGGTCTTTGGAGGCAAGAGCAATTCCTAAAACTTCATTCTTTTGAAAATGGCGATGTTGCCCTCTACAGATGGTAGATGAATATTTGAAGTATAAATCAATTTATAATGTCTGAGCAGGTTGAATGTGTGTTGAAGTCGACTCTAAAACATTGTTTTCACAAAACACAATTTTTGGACTTGTTGCGAATTTGCAGGAGGGGAATCAGCATCTAGGGCAGATAGAAATCTAACTTTTTCTGAAACATGTTGCTACTGTGTGAAGCATACAATGTTGAGAGCAGATTTCTTTTTTTTTAATTGATCTTTTATGTTATTACTTATTAGTCACACATTGAGCACTGAACTTCAATGTGTAATAAAAACAGTAATAATGGGTTAATGTTAAAAGTGCTTCCAGCATTGTATTCTCTACACTTTGCAGTATCTAGCTATGTGTTGAAGAGGATATTTTGTTAAGTAGTTTTTGCTTCCTATTGTTGCTCCAAACAAAGGCCGGTGAGTTTTAAGTATCTTGAGGAAAATTCTACTCACTGAGAAAATGACCAGATATTTAAAATGGACACAAAAAGCTGAAAAAGCTTTTGCAATTTCAATGTGTTTCGTCGTAAATAATTAAAAAAATAAAAAGCTCCAAGACCAGTGGCTTTATACATCATAGAACAAAAATGGTCCTGAAGGGAAAAGCTGCTAAACTGTATTAAACAAAAAATGCTACATAGCAGTACTGCGGTTGTTGCCTAATTATAACTGATAATGTTTAGAGCTGATATATGTGCCTCTATGTCTCAATTTAATTTGAACGGACAAGAGACAAGCAGCAAAGCGCACGGTGAAGCATGAAAGAATTCTTCCATAACTCCAGATAGTGCGTGAAGCAGGTCCCTCACTTGTGCACTCTTTTCCGGTGGCTGTCGAAATCGCAACGCCGTAATTACGTATTCCCACAGGCATCACACTTGTAAGGCCGTTCCCCACTGTGACTTGTCTCATGACACAACAAGCTGGATTTATGTGAAAATTCTTTCTCACAGGTGCCACACCTGTACGGCTTCTCGCCCGTGTGTACTCGTTTGTGAATCAACAGCTGATGACTTTTGGCGAGCGCCTTCTGGCAAACCTCGCAACGGAATGGTTTCTCCCCCGTGTGGGTCCTCATGTGCATCCGCAAGTCAGCAATAAAAGCAAACGCTTTCTCACACACAGAGCAGCAAAAAGGCTTTTCTCCCGTGTGTGTCCTTTCGTGCCTAGTGACACGAGAAAGACTACGGCAGGAGTAAGGGCAGAACTTGCAATTGTACATGCCCTCATATCGTGGCCTTGTCGTGGGTTGCAACTCAACCAGTTCGTTTTTTGGGGAAGAGGAGTTATTCTTGTTGCCTACATCCTCCCGGAAGGCTGCTTTGGCCAGCACTGTTGAGGATATCAAAGAAACGAGACAAGGGTAGTATGAGTCTAAGACAACAAAGTCCAATGCCAAGGTGCAAACATTAGACAATCTTGACAACCCTGCACTTCCTTCAGTAGAAAGTAGTGCATACAAAACAAGTGGTTTGACTCCTGTTGATATAAGAAAGAAAACTCAGCAAAGAACAATTGAAGTATTAAGAGGGGTGTTATTAAGGTCATGTGATATCAAACTTCAAGTTAATAAAATATTGATGAGCATTGCCAATTCATGCAGCAACTTTTTATGTGTACTTTATCTTTCATTGAAGCAGCACATCTCACATCCTAATAGCCATAAGCAAACAATAAGCGAACCTCATTTGTGGGCTTTGGAATTGCTATGCCATATAAGGCTGCAGTATGTGCTACGGTACTGTGGAGGTTCCATGTAGTGACGTCCGATTTTTGTAATAACGTTCTACAAAATGTCACTTTAAATCTATGAAAAATCACACACTTGTCGAGTATGCAGGCACTGCTTCCAGTGAATGCAATTAACAAAACAAATTGCTGACATCTTGTAGCCTGAGGCACCTGGCAAGAGCATGCATTGCAAGACAACTGCATCACACTTGTTTTGTTTTGCACAAATAGAATGGCGGTGAATGCGATCAGGTAGATTGAGTGCTTGTCCTCATCTAAATAACTGAGATCCATTTTATGCTAGGAGAAACTCATTTCGATGATGCCGGACTGGTATAAAAACACTGCACAGAAAATGCATGATCCCAAAAGGTGAGTTGGCCAGTGGGAAGAAGCCTCTCGGCAAAGCAACAATGGGCCATTTGCCAGATCTTGCATGGGTTGCCAGCGTCGACCTGCGAGGTTGAGAAGAGAATAAATTGCAAATATATGGTCGCTCCTGTGAGGCAAGCATTTGACCACTTTTTAAAACCCCAAACATGGCACACTCACATTAACGCCAAAGGCATATGGTAGCAAAAAAAAGTAATAACAGGGGTGCCCACAAAAAAGAGTCGCAAGTAAAACAAACAGGACCTGGGTTCATATGGCCTGACTCTGTACCTCTCATGGCACTGACGGTACATATGCTAAAATTATTTAGAGCGCAGCTCTTAGGCGCAGCACCCGTTTCCGAGTTAAGCGGCGTCGTTGTCGGCGTAACCGCACATTGTATTATGGGACGCTTCCCATAATTATGTACACGTGCCATCACGAGGGTAAAATTTCCTGGCTAAATTTAAGGGAAAAATTTTCTCACTAAATTTAGTGAGACAACTTCCCCGCTAAATATAGCAGAAAAACTTCGCCGCTAAATTTAGCGGAAAGAATTCCCGGCTTCATTTACCTGAAAAATTCCCTGCTAAATTTAGAGAAAAAATTTTCCCAGCTAAATTTAGCAGAAACATTTTCCCGCACCATTAGCGTAAAAAAAGTGAAAGCCATTTACAATTCCCTGTAACGCCGAATTAGAGCGCAGCTCTTGAGGAGGAGGAGGGAAGGGTACTGGGGGGGGGGGGGGTCAACTGACCGGAGGGGGGGGGGGTCACGTGACGATGACAATGCCGATGATGTCATCAGTGCCGATGACAATGCGGATACCGATGACGTCATTAGTGACGTCATGATAATGTCACCAGTGATGACAATGATGATGCGGATGTCGGTAACGTCATCAGTGACGTCATCAGTGATGATGACGATGACGATGCGGATGCCGGTGACGACATCAGGGACATCACTGATGACGTCATCAGTGGTGATGATGATGCGGCTGTCGGTGACGTCATCAGTGATGATGACGATGACGATGCGGATGCCGGTGACGTCATCAGTGACGTCACTGATGATGTTATCAGTGATGATGACGATGACAATGCGGATGCCAGTGACGTCATCAGGGACGATGACGTCATCAGTGATGATGACGATGACGATGCGGATGCCGGTGATGTCATCAGTGACGATGACGTCATCGGGGGTCACGTGACCTCGGGGGGTCACATGACCTTGGGGGTCAGGTGACCTTGGGGTAACCTTGGTGACGGCGACGCCGCTCAAGCCGGAAACGGGCGCCTAAGAGCTGCGCTCTAAAAGTGAAAGCCGTTTACAACTCCCTGTAACGCCGAATTGGAGCGCAGCTCTTGAGGAGGAGGAGGGAAGGGTACTGAAGGGAAGGTAGACCCCTCCTCCTCCCCTCATTCTTTAATATGCTCCGGGGGGGTCACCTGACCTCGGAAGGGAGGGGGTCACGTGACCTCGGGGGAAGGGGTTGGAGGGGGGTCACGTGACCTTGAAGGGGTCACGTGACCTGGGGACGTGACCTTGGGGGGTCACGTGGGGGCACCTTGGTGTCACGTGACCTTGAGAGGGGCCACATGACCTCGGGGGTCACATGGCCTTGTTGGGTCACGTGACCTTGGGAGGGGACACGTGACCTGGGGGTGACCTTGGTTACGCCGCAGACTCAATGGATGGCCGTTTCTGGCTCCGAAGTTGAGGGGATGAACAATGCTCATATTTCCCGAATTTTCGGCGACTGCCATTGCCTAGAAAAAAATAGCAAAGCCAAGTTCAAGCAGTTATTAACGTTGGGGAGTGATCCTGAGAAGTATTTAGTGATGTATAGAAATAATTTCTATAGCTCCTTTAAGCAAAGTACAGAGGGAGTCGAAACTTGGGCAATAATTTGAGAATGACGCTCGTGTGACTTACAGCGACTGCCAACGATCGGCTGTCTCTCTGACGTCACTAAAATATCCTCTTTTTTTTAGTATTCCTTCCGTACACACGTGTGGTTCTATGTAACGTCATAGTAATAAGTCGCATTTAGTAATTTCAGTACTTCTATTCTCAGGGACATCTTTCGGATGTAGTTCAGCAACAACGAAAAAACATTTGGGTGCCTCAATAGTATAAAATGGGTCTTGCAACATTTTTTCTTCTATTTTCAATAAATAGAGTTAAGAAATAACCCCTAACGTTGATAGCTCGTCGAAACATTTATTAGCTTTCCCCTAACAGCAGATGCAGAAAAAAATAAAAGAAAGAGACAGCTGTCGATATCTCCTCAACTCGCAATTTAAACAAGCGGCCACGTGATCTGATACCGCCAGTGTTCATCACAGTCATGCCCTAGGTGGCTAGGCTTTGGAAAGCAAAAGCTTGGGCTGAGCTTCAGATATTGTTAGAGTTGGGCTATTATCATATGTGATTGACATGAGCCGTTACCCGAATGTTTGGCGGTGCTGATTGTCATGAACCCGAACACTCGACCAGGGGTTATGAAAATCGCTTACGTCACGGTGTCACGTGACTCTCGGTGCGAAATCGTGATGTCATGTGACGCCATGCTGTCAACAATGTTAATACATCTAGTGACTTCCTCAAATTAAATCGAGTTGACGCAGTGAGTCACGTGATGTCACGAGGTCATGTATTGACACCATGACGTTACGTGACAACGTGACACATGGTTAATCATAGTGCCATGAAAACCCACAACTTACCATACTTTTCAATTCAGTATATGACGATTTGATCCGTAGATAGAAACACACTGCAGCCGCCAATTTTTTATACCCATATGCTCATTTTGTGATACTAACAAAAAAGAAAAACAAAATTACCTTGAACCGTTTTGAACCGGTTACCGTTATATTTTTTTCGGTTAGGTTCCGGTTCAGTTCCAAGGTGGCGGCGAAGATTTCGGCTCGGTTCAGTTCCGGTTCGGCTAAAAATAACGGTTCTGTTCCGGTTTTCGGTTCGGTTCGGTTCCGGTTCGACACCCTGATTGTAACCCAAAACTAAAACAAAATATTTTTTTTTTTTTTTTTTTTTTTTTTTTTTTTTACAGTGGCAGTCAGCGTTTTGCTTTCTGTCATTGTCTTGTTTATCCTCGACGCCGTCCATTCTCGGGTGCCTGAATGTCTTTCTATTTACGGTGATGTCACCCTTTGTAGTAGAACCCGATGCCGACAGCACGCGCTCACGGGTAAAATACAAAGAAATTGACGAAAACGAAATGTCGCCAAAGCACAGTCAGCGCCACAAACACGTGCAGGGACACGCTCTTTCACTCGATTCTGAACAAAAAAGAAAAGTAAACGTGTGGGACCAAATGGCCAGATGTCTCCACCCCGCCGTGCTCCACCCTAAGCAAAGCGCACACGAAGGCACCCTAGTCCGTCCTTGTTGTTTCTCTTCCACTGCAAAAAAAAAAAAAGAAAGAAAACTTTTTTTTTTTTTTTTTTCTGTTTAGTCTCGGGTTAAAATTATCATGGTAAACGTCCACCAGCTCGCCAGCGCACTGACCGTAATTACCCCAAGGCAGCTTGCTTTGAGGCGACGTTGCTTCGAGGTCTCCCACTGTCCTTCGAATAGAGCTCCATTCGGACATCACCACCACCCCTGCAAAATAAGCAGACGAACTTGCGCTCCGCAAAGACTTCGTACCTCTGTGTTGGTGTTCAGTTAGCTGAGTGTTTGACGTCGTCTTTTCTATTTTTTGTTCTTCCTACGTTTTGATGTTTCTCTTATGGGAGCCTGACGTTTTTCCTTATTTACCTTTGTGTCGTTATGCACCCTATGTTCGCAAGAAAATTGCAACACGCGTTTGGCGCATTCCCCGAAAACGAAAGTGGAACTATCCTAACACAAATGCCTAATACATATAATTTCTGCTTCATCTAACAAAAAACTTTTACTTCGTATCAACTAGGTTTTTTTGTTAATTTTTTGCGCTTTTAGGAATAAAAATTTAATTGACGTTCGAACAAAAATAACATCGATTTGAACTCTTCGGAAGAAACGAAAAGAAGACAATCCAATCAAAAGAAGACAATCCAATCCGGGTTCCTGATTGGTGACTGTCAACTTCGTTTGATTGCGGTGTATGTCGTGAATGCTCGTGGATGGATTTGAACGTTATTGAGGCTTTCTTTAAGTGCAATGTAGAACGTCGCTACCACAGATCAACGTGATCGAACGTACTCCTTCAATGCGCTTCAGAACCAGGGACATGCGCCCGTCTCCAACGCACACTTGCGGTAGATCGGCGCCATATGAACCCTTCGTGAGTTGTAGCGCGTTCACTTCAGAGTTAGCAACGAGCAGCTTGTGCACTGTGTGTATCTCCTGAGATTTTCGACAGTCGTACTCCCACCGAGGGCATCGTAGCGCCTACAAAGGTGAAATGAGGAAGTGCTGCGTCTTGACGTGTGGCGCCTGTCAATCCGACGGTGTGTCGCTCTTCAGCTTTCCCAAGAACCCTAGACTGAGGAGTAAATGGGTTCGCATGGTCAACAGGGATCACTCTAGTATCTCCTCTTCCACCGTGGTGTGTTCTAGACATTTCCCAGAACATCTTGTGGGGACGAAGGCCAAGCCGCGACTGACAAGGGGCTCATTTCCGACGCTGCAGCTCCAAGAAGCGTCGACCGCGAGTACCGGAGGAAAACGACTGCGCAGTCGTGCCGGTGAGTGACCTTTGGTGATCGCGACTTGTCGGTTTAAAGGGACACCGACAGGGTATTTATACTTGCCGCGGTTTTTAGTTGTACGTGACATATGAGAGCCCAACTACCCAGAACAGAATTTGCGGCTCGAAATTCGGTTTCTTTCCGCCCGAGTCGCGCTCACTCTCTTTTCCGTGGTAAAGGGCCGTTTTCTAAGGTTTAGACGCGACCACCAAATTTAATCAAAGTCGTGGGTCATTGAAGGCACGCAGTCAGTACTAAAAATGGAAAAAAAAAAGAAACCTATTTTTTGTGGCTTTCTAAAAGCTGTAAATACGTTGGTTGAAAAAAAAAAAAGTTGCACAGACAATTGGAAGCATTCTGGGCTTTCACTGCAGAATTCTCAACATGACGTCGCTTCGCATATCGTGGTTCTCACGGATGACGACGGGCGTGGGACCTCTACTTCAGAATTGTCGTTCACGGTACCGGCGAATTCTGTCTTCCTTAGAAAGAGAAATTTTGGACCGTTCAAAAGAATTCTTATTGATCTCGTACGACACGCCCTACCAGCAAGCCGATTACATGAAGACATCGTCGAGCCGTCATCCCTTTTCGTGGCTGAAGACATTGCTCACTCAAACATCAAGTACGAAGTGCATACTTCGAGTTGAATACGCAAGCGTACGGTTTCTTTACTAGGTGCTAATGTGGCGAATGCAAGGTGCTGCTTGACTTCAAGCTGGGAGTGCATGTGCTGGAGGGAAATCGGCAGCAAACTCCCCGACATACAGTCGACCGGCCGCATTACTACGTACGAAAGAGTTCCTTCAGTAGCTCAGGGGAAAGACGTCCGCTTCACATGCGGCGGGTACAAATTCAATCCCTAATGGGTGTACCATTTTTTTTTCAGGCATTTTGCCATCTTTAGATTTCTTCTTTTTTTTTTTACAATTTTCACTGAAAAAAACAATTGTTGTGGACAATAAATACGTCGCTGAACTAAATGGTATGGGATTCCATTTTTGACACCTCTCCCACACAATGCCACTTTCAGATGCAGGACATGTGAGGCAGCTCTTCACGCAACATCTTGGGAGTAATCTTTTCGGAGCCGATCACGGGAATTCAACACGGGCACTCACTACTAATTGCCAACACTTCAATGTACAAAACAACTCAACTTGAAGTAAGAACAGCCAGCGGAACAAACATAAGTGCAAAGGAATTGCACGGCGAATGGATCCCGCAACGCGTTTTGTCTGCTGCGCGCAAAATAAAAAAAATAAAAAAAATAAATAGCATGGTTGGGTGTAGTTACATGACTTCCGCCACTCACTCTCTCCTCTCCACCTCTCCATGTGGTGCGGGGGTTTCGGATTTGGTTTCGAGCAGTTGCGTTTTTTGGCTTTATTAAAAAAATATGTGACTCTGTAGCAAAATATTAATTGGGTAGTATTTCGACACCGTAATAAATCGCCTGGCAAAAAACAAAAAAAAAAAATTTTGGGGGGTGTCAGTGCCTATTTAACTGATACGATTCCAAGACTTTGTTTCACATGAGAACACACCGTTGCCGATGTTAGAAGCTAGTGGGGCCATTGAAGCAGCAACAAAAGCGTCTTGCACGTGACGTTATATTGCACCGCACCAGCCGCCATTGGTCCGTGATATGCACGTGTGAGCGTGCCAAGGGCACCAAACTTGTCTAGAGTGCCCAAGAGCGGTGCGCTGCGGACTCCGCATGAGACATCTGCCCGCGGACGCTGGACCCGAGATAGTGCTCCTCTGAGCGTGCACTGCCATTGTACAGCGCGGGGCAGAAGATACTATGGAGTTAGGAAGCTTTTTGAGGCGACATGACGCCACCAAAGGTGAAGCCGGGGGAGACTTCCGGTTGCTGTAGCGAAACAAAGAAAGGAGGAAACAGCACACAAATTAAAGGGCGCACTCTCTCCCCAAACCGTCGACTGCATCAGTGCAGAAGGTTGTCCCCAAGTATATTTTCTTGCAAATTTTTTGAAGATCTTCGGCTATTCCCAGTGTCACTTGTGCGACAACATTTACTTCGAGCGATGCAGAAAATAAACGTTGCTTATGCTTTACGGCTCTTTCAAGGAATTAGCAACTCATTTTAGGCACTTGAAGGCAAAGCTGGTGTTTTTTTTAATGTATTGGGCTTCTGCACCAGGCATTAAGTTACCCAGATTTTACTCTCAAGCAGCGGCAGAGTTTAGACTTCCTGGCTTCAAAACAATGAAGCATAAAACAGCTGTACCTCAGAGTCCAATTGCCTATAGACCTTTGAAAAAGGGCCTTTTTGGCCGCCATCATCTTGCGATTCGAGCGACCCCTATCAGTCAGAAATTTCTGCCACCCGCCCGAGCTGCAGAAACCCGGTCATCGCAACCCCCCACCTGCATTATGCATTCGGAGGTCGCCGACTTTTCTTGAAAGTTTTGACTTTATTTGCCTGTTCAAGATGCTTACCCTTTTTGTGTTATCTTCCAGTGTGAGAATCAGGGAATTCCAGGGCTCGTAGCGTGCTCGGCCTTCGCAGGAAATGAACGTAGAGAGCAAACGTCAAGCAGCCCATGACACAGGCCATTCGACGTTCTTCAAGAATTATTTCCGTTAAGATAGTCTCCGAAAAGCCTTCCCGGCTATGTTCCCGGCCTTCGGGAAAAAAATAGCTGATGGGATTCGGTTCGGGGGTATGGGGACGAAATATACACAGTCTTTCATTTGCTTTGGTTCTGTGCAGAAGGGCAGCTTTCCTCAAAACGTGCCCCAAAACAAGCCGAATTCCGTCCGTTCGTCATAAAGTAACTATGGTTGACACTGTATATTGGAGTTGCTGTGTTATTTGAAACCTTTCTCAAATTGTGTTTGGATAACGCGGTACCCTGGGTGGAATACATATAATATGTGTTGTTTGACCTATAAAAAGGAAGTATTTTAAGTTAAAGGCAATAAAAAGAAATTGTGGCACTAAAGAATATCATCAGCTGGTGGCTACAGCAAATTCCACTCATAAAAGGATTGCCCAGCATGTTTCCTTACTTTGAGTCCCCATTCGTAAAACAAGGATCATGTCAGAAGTGTGTATGATGGCACAGAGTTAAAACACAGGCTGCCTTCTTTTTTCTTTTCCCTTTTCATTTTTCTTTGGTGGTGGGGGGGGTACAGGTTACCAGGGAGCTGTGAGACGCACTTGGGTTCCCGAAGTGCTGCGCGAGGCTCGCCAGCTACGGTTCGGCCATTCCTGATATTATCTACGATTGAGAGTGGGCCACCACGATATTCCTCTGCTTTTAGAAAGCTAATGAATGAAAACACTGGAGAATACTCACAATGCATTTGGGCCAATGTTGAGCTAAAAGTATGGCTCCTTGCCTATTGCAAACATGCAACAAGAAGCTCTCATGTCAGTTTCCTTTGTATTCTCTGTTACAGTGTCTCACAATGCTCCTGCTATTTCAGCCTGTGGGGCCTTTTCTTCTGAAGGTGTTGATGGTCTGTCCTCTTCGCCTGACCATCTACATGTTGAAGAAGCAACCATCACTGTGGTGAAGCAAGGCAAGCTCCTTTTGCAGCACAACTCTCGTTGCTCTGTAGAGTGCGCAACCCGTGGTAGCGAACAAGCTGGACACTGAAACAGAGAAAAGATCAGAAAAGTCTTAAGCTATCAGAAAATATGTCTAAAACAAGAGTCTAACAAGCCGTTGGACATAGCAGTTCCTCCATGTGATGGAGTACAGGTTGGTTTTGTTGTTCGTGGCTTTCAGAGCTGAAATAGAATGATATGGCTTCATCCTCGGACCACTCTGCTGCCATCTGAGTCCTAAAAGTCGATAAAGGATTCACCAGAATTGCCAAGCTTGCACGCATACACCAGTCTCATCTATGACTGTCGGCTACGCCGACGCGCCGTTGCTCAACTGAAAACTTGCCGCAGTGGAGAAAAATAAACAAACTCACAGAAATCCAAACTGTAGTCTTCAAACTATTTTTTTAGACGGAGGAGCGAGCCTGGGAGCTCAGCAGGAGATTTGAAATGGACCTCCGTGCCCTTCGATTATGGGCGATTGATACACTATGGGCACAGTTAGAAATAGTTAAAGGCAAGCTGAAACACTTCTTGAAAAAAATGATTTCGAGGTGAACTCTGGCATATTTTATGCCGTGAATCCGAATATCACTTTTGTTTTCCCCAAAGATGCAACTAAACACGAGAAAATACGAAAAACCAACGACCAGTCGTGATGTCATACTAGACACTTTGGGTCACCAAGCGCATGTCGCTCGTGTGGGCAGCGTGTGCAATAGCAAGTTTACCAGTTATATTTTTTCGCACTGACACCAGTCATGGCGTCTCTTTCTGACCTTTTTGAAAATAGCAGGAGTGCGTGTGCATAGCTTTGACAGGTGCCGAAAATGCGCGAGAGCAGAGATTTCGAAAGCTCCTGGTATGTCGTCCCGCCCCGGGAAGGGGAGGGGCTTCAGCGGTACTTTAAAAATTAATTTCTGCAGCCTTTGTGCATCAAATTGAAAAATAATCCAGATATTCGTGATTCCAGAGGCCAACTGAAGACAATTTAGGTGTTTTTCCTTGAATAATGAACCACTTTGGTTTCTCTCTAAGGATAATATTGCAAACTTTTAAGGCATCCGTCAGGCAGGTCACATTATCTTTGCACGTCGGAATCACTCATATGAGCGCGTCACATGCCACTCGTCTCTTTATGCGCAACCATTCAAGCACAAACAATAATCGACTGGAATAACCTCCCAGCACGCATAGCCACGTAAGATGATGTAACAAATTATTATGAACTTATGCGCGATGATAATGTCTAGCTTGTCAACCTTGTACCAGAGCACATCTTGTTTGTTATATCATGTGGATACCTACGCATATGACCTTTTGCCAAAGGTACTTAAATACTAGATGCATGCGATCGGTTGAGAGTAACGATGGATGTAACCACTTTGTCAGTCAAATGTGACTCTGCTTTGTACTGGACTCGGTGCAATATTCCTTTGCTGTCTTTCCCAACAGAGCCCGAGGAGATGCTTGATACTCCAACCATAGAAAGCTTGTGTTCTGAGGACTACAGTGGAGTGTCTACTACTCCACTGCACTTGGAGGGAGAGGAAGACAGAGCTTGTGCAGTGAAAGAAGGTGAGCTCTTTGGATTGTCGCCATGTGGCTTCAAGAACGTTTTTTTGTTTGAACCAAATGTGAGCAGAAGTGATGTTTTCCTCTTTTTAGGAAGCTAGACGTATTGGACGAAACAATAACCACATATTGCTGCTTATAAGGGAACAATTTTGGACATAGAAACTATTGTGGAATTGGCAAAGAAGGAAAGCTCACTTTCAATCTTCATAATTCTTCATTTTGTATGCATCTTCTTCTTTTTACCATGTGCTCAAAATAATTTTGCATGTGCTATACGCAAAGGTTTCTCCTAGATCTGATCTCGCAAATACTGCGAAACATTCCGTCACACCAAGAAATAGATACAGATTGAAAATGTTTCGGGGCTACGGGGTAAATACGCAGCATGCACCGACGTCACCACGGTGGCCATTGTGGTGACCTTGCTAGCGATAGCGAGTGCGTACCGTCTACAGCATAAGCTTCCGAACTGGGAGGGGGGGGGGAGGGGGGGGTTCGTAACCGGAACCAAAGCATATCCACCCTCGACAAGGTTGAAGCAGTCACAATATCAGGGACACCTTGGCTTGTTACGAGTTCAGCCGGCTCTACCAGGAGCATATAAGCATTCTTTGTGCTCGTTTCACAATTTTAGTTTTTTGAAGGAGTATAATGATTATGGTGGTCACAAGTTGTTCGATTGAGTCGTGATCGTGTGACCGTGCTGGAGAGCAGACAATGTTTCTCTGTATTGGCATGTCTCAACCAGGCAGTTTAGGTTTTCGATACTTGTGAATGGCCATCCTTCGTCCGATTGCAATCAACATCTGCGCTGCTGGATGCAAGTTCGGCCTGTCGGAAAAAGTGGAGCACCAGTGGCGTTCGCAACGGCACGAGATCTCTTGGCTGCGACGGCAAACGAAGAGGCTTCCGTGGGCCAGAATTTTGATAAATGTGGATGCTTTCCGGAGTCGGAGGTCGAGCTTGCAACTTATCAGTGGTGGAACTGCTGCGCAATTTGCGCCAAACTGCGCCAGAACGAATAACCTGCTACATGCTGCTCCAAAGGCTCTATTTTTGCACAATTATTGCGCCATGTTTGTGCCAAAAGGGGGCTGTTCTCGAAATGGAAACAAAATGTCTGGCACATGGCATTCTTGGGGGTGCCACTATAAATTAAGAAAGTAGTTTTTTTTTGTTTTTTTTTTCGGGTGCCTAAGTATCATGTGCAAAGAGTAGGGCTGCACGAATATACAAATTATCAAATGCTAGTTTCAAATAATACGCTATTTGATATTTGCTTCAAGATTAACTGCAATATCCATTCTTTTCGAAATGTTTGTTTATCGCGGCGGGTTAGCCTCCTTGAGTGCGCTTCTCCTCAAGCACCAATGCACTGTGGAGAAGCAATACCCGCGGAGCTGACGATGCGATCTCGCTACTTGCTTCGCCGCAGCGCAGCCGTGCGCTTAGGCGAAAAGCACACCTCCAAAGTGGTATAACGCACGCTCACGCCTAGTGTAATAGAAAAAAGAAAATATTGTTATTGTTGATATTTACATTGCAGTAAAATCTTCGAAATTTAACTGCGGCTATTATCCAAGGGCATATTTTAAGCAGCAATGTTTTAACAATTAACTTGTGTTCATTATTTGTGCTTGTTTTGTTTTAATTCAGGAATGAAGAACATTTTTTCCATATAGCCAAAAGATTTATAAATCCCCTCAATTAGGTGTGGCTGGACTCCCTTATCGGTTTAATTTCAGGTCAAATCTGTCCTTTACCTGTCATCCTATTGTAGGCGTTGGACTGTCTGAGGCTATAGTCAATAAATATAGCCAGATTATATTTAACAGAGCTCTTAAGTGGACAGTTAGAGGCTTGGGAACAAGCTTTGCGAGTTCAGCTGAATTTTTAGTTTAAGCATGGTGTAACAGTACTGAAAAGCATGGAGAAAGGCGCAGGAAGTATTAAATATTCGATTAAAATATATTCGGCTAAAACCACTATTCACTTTCAATGTGCTTTGAACCATATAGATACTATTTTGACATGCCTAACGAAGAGTTCTCGGTTTTTGTGCGAACATGCTTACATAGGTCGCAATGAATAGGTAGTGCTACTCGTGATCGGTTAGAGTAGAGCCACTAAATGAGCTGCGCTTAGGGCTCGGCACTTTGTTCCGCGACATTGTTGCGGGCGCCACCATTTTGGTGCTTGTGCAGAGCAGACGCAACTGCCAATCGTCATGATTCAAAAGTGCGACTTCCTCCGAATAATATTCGGTGTTAGGAAGCTCGTGTAATATTGCTTTGCTTTGTCGCGAACGGTTTAAACATTGATAAAAGCCGGAAAAGCGTTTCTTGTGGTTTCAGATAACTGGCAACCATGATTTTAAGCCACAATATGGCCAAGTGTTGTTACTCTGAAGCATAGATTATTTAGTGGCACAAGGTTAGAGTAGCTACGTGCTGCGGTTAGCTGCTCTATGAACAGTAGCAGGTTGAAGACGAGTGAGGGGGCAGCGTGAGACACATTTAACACAAAAGTGTCCGTTTGACGTTGAACTCGCGATAATTACCTCACCGCGATACAAACCCTACAAAATAGTCAAAAACATATTTTTTACATCAAACACAAACCGAAGAAGACATCGGTACTTCTAATAGGTTATTCAGACATCTGAAAAATGATCGGCATGAGATTGTTCAATAAATCAATAAATATATGGAGTGGCCAGGTACCCCGTAGGTACGATACCTTTAATAGCCTTCCAACACTACAACAACTGCAGTTTTTTTTTCACAAATTAACTTTTAAAGAGACCATATAAAAGTTTCTGACATGATAGCTCAAAATTGTCTGCTACGAAAGTGGGAATCTCTGCTCCTAAACCCGTGGTTTTCTGCTACAAGAGCTGCTCTAAATCACTACGTATCAGTTCCACCACTGCTTATGTCACAGAAGTGCGCGATAATCCCTACCCATGACACACGATGCAATCACAGAGCTAGCGCGAAAGATGCGGTTCGTGTGGTCGTTTGCGAATTGCGAGATATCCTTGGGTGAAGCCGACGACGTGTTTTGAGAATGTAGCAGTGATGACGACGGGAAGGACAGCCCCAGCACGCATAAAAGACATAGAAGAACGACAGGGAGAAGTTTCGGTTGTCTCGCATCCAACGTGGGCTTCTTAAATTGAACAATGCTTTGGCATCTCGTGGGCGCATGGGCAACTAAAGCACGCCGGAACGTGTTGAGTGCGCGGTATAGGCTAGGCGTTTTTAAAGAGGCGCCCTGCAATTCTCCCAAGTTCGCCATACAGTAGTCCCCTAAGCTATAAATTGTTTTCATTTTGCTGACACGCAATGTGAGGGGCTAGACTTACAATCGAGTTGACTTACAATCGGGAAAATATAGTAACTAATTTTTGGCCATTGTTTTCCTTCGTTAACGGGCCCTGGAAATTAGTGGTTGATTTACACTCAGCATTACTTAGTACAAGAAACTAAATGTTGACAAGTAATTTTTGTTTTCAGGATAAACAGCTGTTTACTGAGTCCATAAGGCCTGTTCATGCACTTGCATTTGCTCAGGACTGAGTTCTCGTGATCTCTTACGTCTAGAGAACACATTGCACGCTGGAGGCGTCTGTCAGGTGACCCTGGAACTGCATTTTACTAAAGCGAAAGTTTTACATTCTGTCTGCGAAAAATTGTAGTTTGTAACATAGTCACAAGGTCTTCGAGCCAGGAAGGAAGGTATAATGCCCGTAAAAGATGGAAAATATACAAAAACTAAAAAGGGTTCCACAGCTGTCCGAGAGATGGCATTAGTGTGTTTTCTCGTCAAAACAGATTTAAGGGGTTTCAAGTCACGCTGTCATAGCCAGTTTCAGGTGCATGAACTGGTCTTCACTTCACACATAGATATCGAACAATATTTGTTTTGCATTTCCTTCAACAGAGGTGGACTCCGTGTCTGCCGCTTCAACCTGCGGGGATGGCTACCTTGAAGGCGCCGTCTGCCTCCACTTTTCCGCCGAATGCCCGGTAGAAGTTGAGACAGCTTCTCTCAGGGTGAAGGAAGGCAAGTCCTCACAGACGCATTTTGAAAAACAGCCGAATTAAAACGTTAGATTGAGCAAGTTAGTTCATGACTTTGATGGTATTAAAAAGCACAAAAAAAGACAGGCAGAGAGCACCCATCTGTGTTGTCTGTATCTTTTTCGTCCTTTTTATTAGTGTGCGAATACTCAAATATACAAATACAAATCAAATAGTAAGTTCCCAAATTATTCGATTCGTGAATCAAATTCCTAGCATTCGGTCGCTTTAGTATTCAGTATATTCGGGGAAAGATGCGCAGTTGGCACGGAGTTGACAAAAAAGCTGTTTTTTCTCCCGATGTTAGTGCAGTGACGTTGGGACAGACCATGTGAGAAACCCCTCATGGTTCTACCATTCCACAAAAAAAAACCAAGCGCACAAACTAGAAAAAAAAAAAAAGAATTGGACGCCACAAATTTTATAGCACGCAAATTTAATTGTGATCGTGGCACAATCTAATCTTGAATCACATCCCAAACATCCCATTTGCGCTGCTTGCAGGTATGAATTGTTGAGAAGCCGCAATTGCACGCCATGCCAATTTTTATGTTTTCGCAAATAAACCTTCTTGTTTTAAATTAAAGCATCAATGTAGGACACACTTGGCATACTCACAGAAATCGGCGACTGGAAGATCACCCATAGAAAACTACATTAAGCATGCGGACCCCAGGCGAAAATCAGTCCACTTCCAGCTGGATTGTGGAACTGGAAATGAGGGAGCGCAATTGTTATTTTGCTTAGAATCGTTACTTGTTTTTGCACACCTGCTGTGGAACACCGGCCTGGGCTTGGGTCTGGGCCCTTGCATCCCGCTGGTGAAGTCTCGTATGGATGGTGGGGAAAACGGGGAAAAGATGTAGTTTCGGTTTCAGTAGTGAACAAAATATAACTTTTGTTAAGGGGCATGTTTACTTCTGAACCGCTCGCTCGTTCGGCGTGAAATTTACAGGTGGTTTTTGTAGCCATATAAAATGAGGGCATGCAAAGTTTCAGCCCTGTAGACCACTTTTATAAGGTTGTATACTCCTCCCCCTCCCCCCAAACGAAGTAAAAGGTAGCTTTGCATGGTATTTACTCAATGAATGTATCGTTGAGAAACGGTGTTCACCACATATTTTTCTGGTGGAATGCATACTGGAATACTTGTTGCCGGTTACTATGAAAAGAAATTTCTGAAATTTGCATTTTTCAGGTTAAAAATTTATGAAATATATATATATATATATATTTTTTTACATTTGCCAAGTTTTGAATATTATAATTATTCATAATAAAGGAACATGAAAATTCAAAATCTAAGTTCATAGTAACCGGCTCGATAAAATTTTAATAATAATAATGATATCTTTATTTCCATCGATCTTGATGGGGGAGCTCGAGGAAAAAAGCTGCGATATGCAGCTTGGCTGGTCCTCGGTCCCCTTACAGTGGTCAACGGCAGGCATCGAGAAACGAGGATGAAAATCACATCCAGTAGCAGCTGAAGGCATTGTTAACAGGAAAAGAAAACAAAGCAAACAACGTTTTATGAAAATAATGCATCATGTACAAAAATATCCATGCAAGTCTTTGAAAGTCAAGTTTTCAAGGGAAACATTACTACTACAAAAAGTATTTAACAAATTTGGAAGAGTAAATTGGAGCATCTGAGACCATAGTTCGTTCGCTGAGTAACCATCTTCCACTTCTCCGCGTGACGAGTAGAATACACTGGTGAATTTTCCTCCAGCAATGCAAGTTTTTTTAAGAAAGATTTTGGCATATAATCCGCAAATATTAAGTCTCTCGGTAGTTTCATACTGAAACAATAGTTTTATTAAGTGGGATTTGCTGTCAAAAAGTGAAGCCGAGATAAATGCACTTGAAGTTTCAAGATGACGTTTTAAAAGTTTATTTTTGCGTCTTAAATGTTAGAAATTCTTTCCAGCAGTGTAGGTGATGTCTACCTCAAACTTCTGATATACTGACATTGCTTTCAGCTATTTTTGCTTCTGGAGGATGAGTGCTGCGTAGTGGAGCGCACCTCACCAACATATAAAGAATAATTATCTTTGACATTGTTTGTCAGTGCACATTGACGACACTTTGTGAGAGTGTTCCTGATTATTCATACATACTAAAACTCAGCAGTTCTGAATATGCATTTTTTGGAAAAAAAAGGTGCAATTCAAGGTAGTGTCCCCCCTTAATTCACTAGAGTGGATCAGGGGGAACAAGATAGCATTTCAGAATCAGGAAGCCACCCGCATTCAGGTGATGCCTTTGGATTCAGTAGCTTAAAAATATGTGGAGTACCCCTTTAACCAAGGAAACAAGCTGCCATGTCGTGCCCTCTCTGTTTCACTAAGCTAGATTGCAGCCAATGGCTGCTAACTGTCATTCTCCCTGTTGCAGTGGAAAGTGCCCCCATAGGGTATGTCTGCTATTGCGAGTAAAAGGAGTGAAGGTGCTCGATAAAGATTAAATCATTCCTTGTTTTCAATCATGTTTTTGTGAAATATAATGGACAGGTATCTCGTGCTTCTTTGTAAACAGAACCAGATGAGTTTGCTCCCGCCCTTGGGATGGAAGGCGAGGGCAAGACCTCTGAGGCTTTTGACTCCGTGTCATTTTTGCCAGTGCTGCTGGAGGGACAGCGGAGGGACGGTTCCCTTCATGTGATTGAAGGCAAGCTCTTCTGACTTGCTTATTCTTGTAGGAAGTTCCAATGCCATCAATAAGAAGCCTAGATTGATTCGTTGTCTTCCCTTTCGTGGCGTGACGTATCGGCACGATAGAAACATTGTTTTCTCATTTGCTGATGAAATCCAAGATCTAATGGCGTGGAAGTTTTTGAATGCATCATGATATTTATGCTTGAATAACTAATTTACTAAGTTTGACCCTCTGTACCCTGAGTGTGACTACAGTATTCGAGAACCGGTCATTCTCAAAAAGGATGCTGCATGGGCATCCCGTTCTCTCGAGAGACGATTGATGGCAGAAATACAGAAATTTAGGTATTCTTGTGAGCATCAAGGTTGTCTCGTTGAGAAAATGTAATTTATTTTCCTTTCACTCTGTCTAAAGTTGTGTGAACAGACGCACGCCTCCTTTCGACTTTGGTTGTCGGCAACAGTGGCGTGTCATTCTTCCCAGCAGTGCCGGACGAGATACTGCCCACTCCAACGGGCGGAGCTTTCCGTTCAGAGGACTGTAACAGAGTGTATTGCCCTCAGCCGGACCGGGAAGGACACAACAAGAGCTGCGTCGTGAAGCAAGGCAAGCTCAACTGCACATAACCTTGTCATCATCAACATAACCTCGTTATTGTAATCAACTGTAGCGAGTAAAATCTACTTTGTTCCCGTGGTTCGAAGAAAAGCCCAAAAGCAGGGAACACGAGTGCTTAGGCCTGGTACTTGTTTTGAGCGTAGTTTTTAGCGTAGTTATTCAGAGTCAGCCTGCTTCGTCTTTAGAGCTTCAAGTCTGATACTCAGTGCCGATTTGTTAGAATGCTGGTCTTCTCTTTTTGTACCAGGTCAGAAGGCTGTTGTATTCTGTCGAGTACACTTATTGCAATCCCACATACTCACACCTCCACCTCGTTGCTCGCCTTCTCTCGGCAGAAACGGGAAGCACTCTAAAGAGGGTGCCCCGGTGGTTCTGCTCAGTGGGCATGGTGGAACCGCTCGCAATCATTGCTCGCGAACAGTCATTTCTGGTTGCATGCAACAGTCTTGACTGTCCCAATGTAGTTCTGTCGCCGACATTGTATTGTACTTTACTACAGTATAGACCACTTACAACGTAACCGCTTATAGTGCAGGACCGGGTATAACGCGGTTTTTTTAAACCACCGGTTCGCCTCCCATAGAACTCCATGTAATTACATACCGCTTAAAACGCAGGCGCGCGAAGGGAAATACCGGTTATAGTGCGGTTTCTGGCACAGCCCGCCGACCGCGCCGACGACCGGAGCAGCGAGCACGCTTCCCTGTGCGACACTAGATAACTGCGCTGACGGCGCGAGCCGCAAGCGTTGCGCAAGCGGCACTCGCGGGGCAAGGAGGTTGCTCGAAGAAGCGGGAGAAGTGAAGAGAGAGGAGAGAGGTTTCAGTTGCCCTAGCGACGGAGGGACGCACGCACGTGTCGTTCACGTGCGTGCGTCCCTCCGCTGCGTTAGAAACCAACAGCCGCAACGACAGACCAATCGCAGGTCGAGGAAAAGTGTTCGCGCGCGTTGCATGCATGCCGGTCGCGGGCCGACTGCTGGTTGTGATCAACGTTGTGATCGTCGTCGTAGGCGGCGTTCATCTCATCTTTCCGCGTAAAAGCGCTATCCTTAACTGAATTTTCGTTGTGTGTCGCTATGATAACCCAGCACGTACTAGAAGGGAAGATCCACCTACTCGAGCGGCGATGTCGTGGCGGCGCTCTCAAGACGGCAGAAACGCCCGTGTCGTCGTGTTTGTTTACTACGACTACAGTGGTGATTTCTAAGCATTTGTGTCCTCGAACATCGCCCGGATTTCTTGTTTGGCGCATTTCATGCGTGTGCTCAAGTTCAAGGTATTACTGGCGCGTACCGTATGAAGGATGCGAATTTTCACGCGTTTTCATCTCCGGAGAAAAGTGATTAGGGTTAGCAATGCTGAACGCTCGCAACGTCCGTCCGCAACCCGCGACGCCGCTAAAAGGCTGCGCAGGCAAAAGCCGCTCATTTTTTTCAAAATGTGTGACACACTTGAGAGAGAAGTGTACTAGTGTGGTGAAATAAAGACGTTCCTCAAACTAAGCTTTATTTTTCATCTAACATAAAATAAATTCTTTTACAAAGGTAAGTTGTCTTACGGCATGTATTTTGGCCTGAAAAATTTATGTTTCGGTTATAACGCGGTACCGCTTATAGTGCGGATTTTCACGACTCCCGCGACATACGTTATATGCGGTCTACACTGTAGAGAGTTTTAGTATTGCATATACTAGAAGCAAGCGCTGTGCGTTTACGTAACAGGTGCATGCTCCACGCTGCACATGCGCATGGTCGCCATGTGCCATTCTGCGACCGCAATTTTGGGCTCTGCACAGATGCAGTGTGGAACATGCAATGCCATCGCATACACAAAGTGCTTGCATTCGCTCCTATATGCAATATTAAAACTCACTACTGTTTGACATGTTCTCTAAAGCCAACGAAACTCGCTGCAGTGAGCAGGCGTGTAGACATTCCCGCAAACTTAAAAGGCTGAAATTGGCAAAAGGACGGCACGTAAACGTTGAAGAAAATGAATGTTCTTGAAAAATTTTAATTAAAAAAAAAAGAAAACTGACGGAATCCATGTCTTGTATTTCGGGACATTTGGTGCAGAAGGATTGGCAGCGAATTAGGAAATATTGTGTTCAAACGTTGCGACTTTGATAGCACCATACAGGGCCGTACCCAGAAAAAAAATTTCGGGGGGGGTTTTCGGGGACAACGGCGGCCATTTTGAAAGTGTCTATTGTCTTATTTTCGCCTATGAATCATGTGCATCGGTGGCATATAATGGAGAGTTACAGCAAACCGGAGAACCGGTCCCGGTTTGGTACCCGGTAGCCGACCGGCGCCACTGCGCGTGCGCAGAGGTGGAGATTAAAATCGGCTGGCTGCCAGTGCACCGACCAGGGCCGTACCCAGAAAAAAATTTCGGGGGGGGTCAGAACCCCCTATCCCCCCCCCTGGTTACGACCCTGGCACCATATATATACTTTACCCACAACCAAAGTCATTTTACATGGATTTCTCAGACTAGCTAGAATGCTTTCATAAATTTTAGGCTATTTTTATTTTATAACTTGTTAATGAAAAATGCTGCCATTGGCACCAGTAATCATAATATGCCATCTTTGGTTTGCCATAGATGTTCACGCATTGTAAATTAGGTCATAAGGAACAAATTATATTAGAGCTTGAAAAACTACCGCAAAATACTGAGCAAGTGCCCTCAAAATTTGAAGATAATCGCGAAAAAATAGGAGATGGACATGTGTGAAGTCATCAATCTTACATAAATATGTACTGTGCATATTTTTTCAGATGTTTCAATTGTTTTGGGAGGGCGCTTAGTGTGGAATGGGGGGCAGATGCATGGGTATTCTACGGTAGGTACTAAAATATTTTAGTCTTACATTAATATGACGAATCGTGGTAATGTAGGTTCCCAAGGAATGCCACAATCACAAAAATATGCCATTTAACCATAATAGTCTTTACGTAAAGGTTTCATTTTGTTTTGTTCTTAGCATAGGAAAACCTTTACGTTTTCATCAAGATAGACATAAACACTGGATGTAATATAAAGTCCTGTGCACATTGCCTTAAAAACACAGACTTTGTTGTCTGACTTGGATTTTGTTTTGGGGTTTTTGTAGTGAGAACAGCATTTCTTTATTTATATGCTTTGTGAAAATATGCTAAACTCATCTTCCGTGGCAATATTTTGTAAATTTTAGATTTATTCTGTTATTCTTGTGTTGGGAATAATGTTAAATTAAATAATCATCTAAATATGCAAAAAAATTCATTAAAAGGCCCACAGAGTAATCATTTCGCGCTTAATTATTATATTTACTTGCATAAGGAAGACACTTTTTTTTCTGAAAAATTGACACATATTTGGGGGGTGCCTTCATTTAGCGGGGTAAAATTCTTGCATTTACACACTTTGTGCAGATGTCATATTAGGTGCCAATATGACACGGCAAGGTACTGTGGCACGTCTCCTCTGATGGAGACGCACCCATGGCTGGTCGGGGGCATGGCACAGTAACCATGCTTTATAAATTGTGAACCTTTTTAGGGCGCTTTTGGCGTGCCTTCTGTCAAAGCTCACTCAGCACGGAGAGCAATGCAGCCATTCTCAGGGCCAACCACTTTCACGATTTCACTGTCCAAAAGTGGACCACACACGACGGCGTGTTTGTTCACATCAATGCATCCGATACGCGAAGAATCTCGAAGCTGGGTGATTCCTCGACCCAAGCTTCATGAGGTGTGCGTGCCACTTGGTTTCACGGTTGATCCCTTCTGCAACTACGCACTTGCAGCCATTACGAAAGCGGCTTGCGGGGTGTGTACCGACCGGAAAAACCAGGAATTGTCAGGGAATTTTAAGGCACCTGGAGAAGTCAGGGAATTGGCAGGGAAATTTTCAAAAAGATTGCTGAGTCAGGGAATTTATTCCATGCTTGCCCGCTTACGCTAGAACAGGCAGGCACGGGCAGGCATAGCCACGAGCGCAGTCAAGTGCGGCGTCGCGACCCCCTAGGCACGATGCGACCCGCCCAATTTTCCACGCGCTGCGCTTCACACGAGAGCATGTGCGAAGCTGGCGGCTCGTCATTCTTTTAGTACACTCTAAAGCCACTAAATAAGCTACACTTTAGAGTAGCAACGCTAAAGTGTGGCGGCTAAAGAGTTACTCACAGTTACTAGTGAAGCAGAGTAGCAGCGGCCATTTTGTTTAATTCGTGACTCTAGTCAGGTGGTGTTGCTCTAGTACGAGGAGAAACAGTTACTCTAGCGGATACTAGGTGACGCGAGTCACCACTCGCTCGAAAGAGGACAGTCGTCGTCCATTCATCTACCCTCTGAGAGACGCGTGCCTAGCGATCCATTCGTTTGTCAGATATGGTGTTTTCGCGCTTCCCCATAAACGCAACCTGGACGCCTGCACTCTACGAGCTCTGCCACGTTTGTTTGTGGCTTTGAGTTGGGCTTTCTATTGTGTTATTTTCCGGAAGTGGAGATATGTTAAAGTGACTTATGTCGCTGTCGAGAATGTGCTCCTTCAACCTCAACGGGACAAACCCGGACATATCCACGAATGCAAGTTGGATTCGGCCCATTCCAAATGATCCAAATAGTGCTCACTGCACAATGTGCTGCAAGAAGTTCTCCCTGAGCAACATAGGGAATAGGGCGACTACTACTCATGTTAAGGGTAAGAAACATCAAGCTGCTATGAAATATCTGCAAAGCGTTTCCCAGAGCCCAATCGTATTTTTCAAAACTGCGACAAATGTGGACTTGCCTTCCAGCAACGGGTATTTTTTGTCCGGAGGTAGCAATGGTGCTTGTAGGGCTCCGGCAATGCGTCTAACCACCGCCACGGAAGCTCTTAGCCCCTCTGTGAAGACGTGGGTGGTGGCTTTTTATTGAAAAAGGAAGTCACAAAGGCCGGGAATTTTGTGGTGCTTGAACACTATAACTATTCATGGGTCTTTTCGTTCAGCGGCATCGTCTGCCTCGCTGTTTCTGTTGATGTTCCCCATGTGTGATACCGCCAGAAAAATACAGCTTGGAAAAGACAAAGTGGGATATACCATATGTCATGGTATCGCCCCATACTTTCAAGAGAAGTTGCTAGCAAGCCTCTCTAGCGTGCCATATCTGGTGGTTGCTTTTGATGAGTCACTGAACAAAGTCACTCAGAGAACAAATGGATGTACTGTTCAGGTACTGGTACCAAACTCACTGAAACAGTAAACCCGGGTCAATGATGTATTCTAAACATCTTCCAAAGTTTGCTTTACCTAACTTAAATAAAATATTTTACGTTGTGAATAGTGTCTATCTATCATATATTGTGTTTTGGTGTCGGTAGTTGTGGGCCAGCGAATTTAATTAAAATAGTCGGGGAAAACCTGGAAAAGTCAGGGACTTTTAAAAAGACAATTTGGTAGACACCCTGGGCTTGGCTTGGTTTGGCTTGGCTTGACTTGACTTGACTTGACTTGACTTGGCCTGACTGACAAGGAAACAGCGCACCCTCAAAACAAGCACTCTAAGCTTTCATGTACACAAAAGAAAGAACCACTTACACAGCGCTGACTGACAACTCTATGTTACATTTACAATTTTCGTTTTCGTCTTTCTTTGGGACTAGCGTTTCTATGGCAAAAAATTGCCCTTTTCTTCTTCCTTCTTTTTCCTGTGTTTTTGTAATAGGAAGCTAAACCATAAAATTATTGTATGGCTAAGTGCTCTAGTTCTTTGTTGGACAACATTATGGAAGGAGTGCTGACACATCTCTCCCTTTGCCTGGCAATGTTCTCTGCTTCCATGATTTCTCTTGTCAGCTTGTCGTAGTTCCTGCCTAACACTGTGCATTTCTCCAACTGCGCTGTGCAGCCACAGTCCCGGCAGTGAATTCCCAGGTGTCCGGAGTTTTTGTTGGTGATAGTGCAGTTGTGCTCACGAAGGCGATCGTTGACGCACCGTCCGGTCTGTCCTATGTATTGTCGTCCGCAGGTTAGAGGAAAGCAGTAGACCGCCTTTTCGGTACACTGTACGAAGTTGTTTTTATGTTTCTTCGTGCACTTGACTGTGGTTCTTGTGGGTGTGTTTACTCGCTTGCACAGGCTGTGAAGTTTGTTAGGGGCGGAGAAGACGATATCCAGGTTTACTCTATTAGCTATTTTCTTTAGAGCGTGGGAAAAGTTGTGAATATATGGCACAATAATCGGTTTTTTGGCCCTGTCTTTTTTTTTTTGTTTAATGTGGTCCCCTTGCTTGATGTCTTTGATGAGTCTTTCGGCCACTGATGTTAGTAAGGAGATTGGATATCCTGCGCATTTTAATCGAGAGACTTGCCCGTTGAAGCTTGTTTGCATGGAATGGCAGCATGATTTTGTAAGTGCGTTGTTGAGACTTAACCGCACAATGCTCCGCTTAACAAGTTTCGGGTGCGCCGAGTTGAAAGGTAGAAGCGGCTTTTCCCCCCTGGGCTCATAGGACCAGCATACATGATAAGGTAAAATAAAAAGTCGCAGATCCAGCAATCTTAACGAGTGGTCAACTGGAAGTTTGTGCATGATGTTTAAAGGGTTCATGCAGCCTTTAAAGCTGTCTAAAACTTCGGCAACCATGGTTGTAAAGTCATGATCATCGGTTTCTAGTACGATTAAATAATCGTCAACATACCGGAAGACTTTGATAACTTTGGAAGTATCCAAGGTGTGCTTTAACTGCCTGTCTTGGTGGGCAAGATAGAGGTCGCTAAGGACAGGGGCAATGCTGTTTCCTTGTCAGTCATGAACAACCAACTCGCCCGAACCTCCGTTTTAATTGGCCTGACTGCTTGGCAGCAAAATAAAATTGGCTTGGTGGCTAGCTACTAAGTTCTAAGTACTAAATTCGAGACTTGCGGAGCCGGAAATTAAAGGTGCATGTACTACGCAAGGGAAAAAAAAGTCCAAATATTGGTACCCGTTGTGGGGGGTGCGTTCATTATGCGAGTAAATATGGTATCTGAGCGAGAAAAGGCAGCAAGAACACACAAATATCAACACTGATTTTTTTTAGCAAATACCATAATCTGTGTTACCACTGAACTCTCCAAAATATTTTGAAGTGCCTGGATCGGAAACATTTCACAAAATAAAGTTTCCGCGAAAAACTTTTTTAGCTTAATAATTATGCGGTGAGACATGTTAAGTGAACCAAAATTAATACCTATATCGAGAAGTTAAATCCAAAATAGACGTGAGTTTGGGTTTCATTCCTTAATTATAACGTACCTCGTGGCATAAATATCATTTTAAACACCGTTTTTGTTTTCAGGAGAAAAAGGTGACCTGTGCGCAAAACACCCTTGCTTCCTCGTATAAGCGGAATAACTTGTTTCGCGCTGTAATGCCAGCTCACTAGACAGGCTCAGCAACTGCTATAACAGCACGCATCTCCGACCCTCACTATAGTTGCCATTCTTGAAAACGATTGGCACCACCTATACACAGTTGGAGTCGCGAGTTGTGATCTATTGGTAAGGTTGACCAGTGGAGTCTACAAATTGAAGACTCTACCCATTAAAATTGCATAGAAATGTAACGACCAGTTTCCGGGTAATCGAGAAATCCCCAGAAATAGAGGAAGCAAGGAGCGCATGCTAAAATTTCCCATGCAGATCCAACTTTACCGTAATTGGTTCAAAAAGTTTGGTCGCTTGAAATTCTTTGGTTGGAAATATTCTAAACCCATAGCTCGAGTTTCGAAAAATAAATGTCAGCCTACCGTGAACTTGTGATTGAACACCCATGACAGAGCGGTGGGAGCTACCTGCACGCCGTACCAACCAACCGCTTCTCTTTCATTCCCTGACCTTGCACTCATCTTTTCCGTATGGTGGTAACGTGATCATGTGGTGAAAGGTAGACGAATGACGTGACCGACGAACGTGTAGTTTGCACCGCACTGTTGGCTTAGGGGTGAACATAGTGGAGTTCCCTTCAAGTCCGATTGCCAAGGTGAAGGGGTAGCTTCGAGGGGGGGGGGGGGGGGGGGGAACAGTGGGGGAGAATGGGGGAGAATGAAGGCACAGCTTCTGCATTCTCAGCGGGATCACTAAGTGCCCGCTGAATTAAAGTTTTCCAATTCTAAACGGTGCCGTGAAGAAAAGGTGTTATCTCCTTCTTTCTTGCTGCATCAGATACGGTGAGAAGAAAACAAGGGTTGGCAAGGGTATGCCCCCTCCTTTCTCCGTGTTGGTTGGTCTTTAAAGGGGAACTCTGCCGATTTCATTTCATTTCATTTCATTTATTATTCCTTGAGGGCCCGTTAGGGCATTATACAAGGGGGTCAATAACACACACTTATAATCATAGTTTAAAATAAATTAACACTCACAGAGAGGAAGTCAGCAATACAGATGAATCAAAGAACAACAAAATACAAGTAGTTATCAACATTACACAATATTATTAATATTTTAACGGTATGCACTGTGAATATAAAAAGGAAGAAAAAAAATTAGCAGATAGACATGTTTGTAAGTTCCAGGTAATTGATCAGTTCTTCGGCAAATCTATCAGAGTTAGTCTCGGTTACAATACTATCGGGTAATTTATTCCAGTCCTTGATTGTCATGGGCAGATAGGAATTATAAAATGATACAGTTGAACTAAAAATCGGGCAAACTTTGCGGGAGTTATCATGGCGGAGAGATATGCTGTGGGGTGGAAGGAAGAGGGATGCTCTAATAGAGGCATAGTTATAGTATAATTTTTGAAACAGGGCTAGTCCAAAAAGAATGCTCCTAAATGAGAGTGTGTGAAGGTTAGCTTTGCTTCTTAGGCCTGTTACGCTAGTGAAACGAGAGTAGTCTCAGAAAATGAACCTTAAAGCTCGGTTTTGAATTGCCTCTAACTTCATAACTAGGTAATGCTGCCATGGGTACCATACAGAAGACGCATACTCTAGATGAGATCTAACTAATGTTATGTATGATAATTGTTTAATTTCAGGTGAGGCCAGTTTGAGGTTGCGCCGAAGATATCCTAAGGATGAATTAGCCTTAGATAAAATAAAATTAATGTGAGTTGCCCAAGATAGATCACAGGTTAAATGAACGCCCAGGTATTTATAAGATGTACAGGGGTCAATTATTGTGTCGTTGAGTTGATATGAAAAGAGTGATGGGGACTGTGATCTGGTGAAAGACACTAGTTTCGTTTTATTTACATTAACTGTCATTTGCCATGTTTGACACCATTCTTTTATTATTAGTAAGTCAGCCTGTAAGAGTAGGTGATCATTATTATTACTCATCGGCCTGTATAGAGCACAATCGTCAGCAAAGAGGCGAATTTCAGATGTTAGGTTAGCAGGAAGGTCGTTAACGTATATTAAAAACAGCAAGGGGCCAAGAACACTACCTTGGGGTACTCCGGACGTTACACGAGAAAGAGGTGAACGGGACTCGTTTACAACAGTATATTGTGTACGATCGGATAGGAAATTTTTGATCCAAGTGATTACTGAATTATGAATACGCAGTTGGGTTAGTTTTTGTAGCAGACGTTGGTGGGGAACTTTATCGAATGCTTTAGAAAAGTCTCTGAAAATGACATCGGTCTGTAATTTGTTGTCAAGGTTACTGTGAAGCTCATGAATGAAATGTATTAGCTGGGTATCACACGAATATGTCTTACGAAAACCATGCTGATTTTTAAAAAGAAGATTGTAATTTTCCAGATATTTCATGGTAGAAGACAAAATGACGTGCTCTAGTAATTTACATGAGATGCTGGTGAGAGATATTGGGCGATAGTTTGATACAACATTACAATCCCCACTTTTAAAAATAGGGATGACTCTACCAATTTTCCAATCAGACGGAAGCTTGCTGACATCAAGTGACTGTTGAAAAATAAGGGTTAAAAATTGGGATGCGATATGTTTTGTGTTTTTCAGCAATTTAGAATTTATTTGGTCATCACTGGAGCTGGCAGAATTTTTGAGATTTTCTATCGCTCTCACTATACCCAAATATGTTATTTCGATTGAAGGCATAGCAGAATGAGAAAGGTGATTTAGGAGAGGAATATTGTCATTGTTTTCTAGTGTAAATACTGAGCTAAAGTAGGTATTTATTAGTGAGGCGCTTTCACTATCAGACGCGGGAGTTCCATTCATATTAGTCAGCTGGATGGATTTATGCTCTTTAGGATGAATGATCTCCCAGAACTTATTAGGCTTATTCTTCAAAATGTTAAGAAGGTCGAAGTTAAAAAATTTGTTCTTTGCATTTTTCACTTCTCTTTTATATTCCTTAGCAGACGCGTTGTAATTATCCCATGCAATAGTATTGTCCTTTTCTTTAGCTTGCTTGAAATGTCGTTTCTTCCGAGCACTTAATTTGGAGATTTTCTTGTTGTACCAAGGCTTTGCATTGTTTGTTTTAATTCTGATGGTTGGAACGTACGTGTCAGTCAGAGTTGTTACCTTGTTTTTAAAGAGATTCCAATTTTCCTCAACTGTTCTTTGATAAAAGTTGATATGAAAAGTATCATAAAACTGTTGAAGATTTCTATTAATTGCATCATAGCCAGCTTTATTGTAGTCTTTAATAAATTTATAATGGCATGATCTGATGACGACGTCAAACTGCAGGTTTAAGTGTATAACATTGTGGTCACTAATAGCGGGAAGATGAGTGATGTTATTCACATGTGAGGGGTCAGTAGTAAGGCACAGGTCAAGAATGTTGCTATAGTGATGGCTAACTCTTGTTGGTTTAGTTATCATTTGGGAGAGGTTAAACGTAAGAGCTAGGTCGATGAACTCATTATCAAACTGATGACCTGGTGAAAGGGAGTCCCAATCAATATTCGGAAAGTTGAAGTCGCCAAAGAGGATGACCGACGCATTTGGTTTAAGGGTATTAAAGATGGACGAGAGGGAGTCATGAAGTTCGCTAATGAAACTAGCGTGATGATCGAGTGCTCTGTAACATACACCAATCAAGATATCGGAACACTGAGAGTGAAGTTGAAGCCATACCATCTCGAGGTTACCAGGAACGTTAACTTGTGACGCACTAATATGATTGCGGATAGCGATTAGGACACCGCCACCCCTCTTTGTTAGTCTGTCGCATCTGTGTAAGGTATAATTCATATTGGGGGGGAACACTTCTGAGTCAGCAATTTCGGGTTTCAGCCACGTGTTTCTGTCAGAATGACGAGGTCGGCAGTGCATGATTGAATTAGTGATAATAGGTCATCGCGGTTTGTTAAAACACTTCTTATATTTGTAAAAACGACCGAACATGACTTGGTGTTTCTGCGTACTCGGGAAGACTGGGGTGGGCGGCGGCGTGTACACATCTCCTATGGCTTTTTTTCTTCATATATACTGTTTTTTGCAGAGTTGAAGCAAAATGTTTTGTTATCAATGACGAATCTGTTCGAGCGCAGCTTGTACTGCTTTCCTTGTTGTTTCGCAAACTCAATCAGTTTTCGCCGTGCCTCGCGTACTGCTGGTGAAAAATCCTCGCTGACGGCAAAACCGGTATTTTTTAATTTGTAACACGCGCTCAAGATACTATCTTTATGCTTGGTAGAAGAAAGCTTGACAATGATAGGGCGTGTTTTATTATCGTTAAAGCGACCTAGCCTGTGCGCTCTTTTTACGAAACTAGATTGTAGCGAAAGACCCAGGTTGCGAGAGCACATGTCAAGAGCCAGTTTTTCTGATTGGGCCCACGTTTCATTTTTTTTTGTCAGCGTGACCATAGAACACAAGATTGGAACGTCGCATTCTATTCTCCGCGTCCTCACACCGTGATTCCAAAGTATGAATTTGTTCTGTCATGCCTTTTAAAGATATTTTTGTGCTTTCTGCATCTTTGCGTATCTCGAGTCAGCCCGGTAGCTGCAGCCGGTGCAGGCAGGCAGGAGAACCAGACAGGCAGCCATGCTTGGATGAGCACCTGAACGAGGGCGAGCGGTAAGCCTTTGGAACTACCTAATCCAAAGGCATCATCTGAATGCGGATCGCTTCCTGATTCCGAAACGCTATCTCGTTCCCCCAGATCCAATCTAGTTAAATAAAAAAAGTGATATTTTGTTCGCTGCCAAAACCGATACATCGTTTTCCCTAGTTTTTCCCCAGTTTTCCCCATCACCCAAACATGACGTCACAAGCAAGCAGGGAGGCACACGGCCGGCAACCGGTTACGCTTGCGCCCACCTTTTTCGCGTCTAACAACGAGAAAACCTGGGCGTTCGTGCTACAGTCGAAGCTCGTTATTTTGACTCCCGTCATTTCGATCATCGCGTTAATTCGATCCTTCCGTTTAGCACCGTCAGAAATGTACAGGCTTCAATAGGCGAAAAACCCCGGTATTTCGGTCTGATAAATATCCCCAACCCGATAATTTGTCCCGGGAGCCAGCATCTTCGTAACCGGGAAATCATTTTTAAGCTAACACTATAAGTTTAAAGGTTAAAACGGCGCCTCAGAACACAACACGCGTCCCTACCCATATTGGCAAACAGCCGTTTTCAGCAAGCCCGCGCCTCATTGCGACACCTCCACAGACGCGCGATGTCCGTCGGCACCCCCGGCGCCTCGAGCCGGGGCGCGCTCCGCGAAAGAGCGCCCGCGCAGACAGGCACCCTTTTGCCAGCGCCTCGCGCCGGAGAAAGGGCCGATTTGATTAGTCGAGATAAGACCCAGTCAGAGCGCACCGGCCCAATCACGTGGGGAGGCGCGCGGAAGGAGACGGGAGCAACGAGAGGGAAATGAGTGAGCGATGAAGTGAGAAAGAACGTCGGGAGGATGGAGGAGGAGACTGGAGAAAAATGAGCGAGCGATGAAGAGGGACCGTGCTGTCACGCGGTTTCTGGTTTCTGTTCTTTGGAGTGCGCGGCGTTTAACGCTCATACCGGAAAATGTCGAAAGAAAAGCGAGGAAAGTACTCTTCGAATGATTTAAAAACAAAAGTTCACATACTCAACGAAGTTAGGGAGAGAAAATTGTCCAGAAAAGAAATTGCCGAAAAGTATGACCTCAAGAAAAGCACGCTTGCTACCTACATTAGGAACGAAGCAGCAATCGTGAAAGCTTTTGAAGAAGAGAAATTTGTGAATTCAAGAAAACGCCTTCGCATTGCAGCCCATCCAGAACTCGAAGAAGCTGTTTACAAATGGGTGACAGAAGTAAGAACGCACAACCTTCCGATGACTGGAGACATGATTCGCGCAAAGGCTCAACAGTTCAGCGAACGTTTGGGCATCGAGGGATTCCGTGCTTCCGAGGGATGGCTCGCAAGATTCAGGGAGAGGCACTCTCTTATTTTTAAGCACGTCTGTGGTGAAAGAGCCGATGTGGATGAAGATTTGTGTGAAAACTGGAAGACGTCGGAGCTCGCACGTATTCTTGAGGAGTATGCGCCCGAGGACATATTCAATTGCTACGAAACGGCGTTGTTTTTCAAAGCTCTCCCCGACAAAACGATAACGTTCAAAGGGGATCCTTGCACTGGGGGAAAACGCAGTAAAGAGTGGGTGACCGTGCTCGTGGCAGCCAACACGACAGGCACGGAACGTCTGCCTCTTTTGGTGATCGGGAAATCCAAGACACCACGATGCTTATGGAACATCCCGCGGCTTCCAACGGACTACCGTTTCAACAAAAAAGCGTGGATGACACGTGAGATCTTTCAAGATTGGCTTCAAAAATTGAACCGCCAGTTTGCGTCCAAGGGGCGCAAGGTCGTGTTAGTAGCGGACAACTGCAATGCGCACACAAAAATGCCGGAGCTGTCTATGATCTGCCTGATTTTCCTTCCACCCGCAACCACCTCACTCTTGCAACCAATGGATCAAGGAATAATCAAACACCTGAAAGGCTTGTACCGCAAGCATCTCAAGCAAGAATATTGCTTTGTCTGGACCAGGATAAGCGCTATGAAGTCACTCTGTTGGCGGTGATTCATATGCTTGTTAAAGCTTGGACGAACATGTCAAGCCAGGTCATCGCGAACTGCTTTCGTCACTGTGGTTTCTCGTGTGATGGAAATACCGCGGGTCCGACGACTGCATCGGCTACTACGTCTACATTGGCAACTGCATTGGCTACTACATCGGCAACTGCATCGGCTACAACATCGGCAACCACAATTGAAGATGAAAACTTTGACGAAGAGTGCAGTGCTCTAATGTCCGCTCTACCCGAAAACGTTAGTTTCGATGATTACGTTACGATAGATGATGAAGTGCTTGTGTGCGGTCAATTGACTGACGACGAAATCATTGCATCGGTTCAGCATCCCGAGGGTTAGGAGGACGACAGCTGCGAGAGTGACGCCGAAGAGCCGCCGCCACGCCCATCTCCTGCCGAAGCATCCGCTGCGCTCGATATACTTGCAAACTTCGCAACGTTTGAAGACACCGACGGGACGATGTGGCCGCACATTGAGGATATGCGGAAATTTGTTTTTGCGAAGCGTCTGACGGGAATGCGGCAGCAGAAAATATCGGCGTTTTTTTCGAAATAAAACTCTGTCGTCACGGTTGGCTTTTCGCCGCTTCTCGTGACATACGTCGTTACTCGTTTTTGATCGATATTCAATATTTCGACTCTTCGATAATTCAATCTATTTTCGAAGAACCGTCAGAGTCGTATTCGAAGTTGATAATAACCTCTATTTGCACGAAGTATGACCCTGGCCTATGTGCTGAACTATGAGAAAGTAAAAAAAGAAAAAAAAAAGGAAGCATTTGGGATTTTGAGAAAACCTTTTTTGCAACTTGGTACGCTCAAGCCGCGGCTCGCTAGTTTCGTGAAATCACTGGCAGATCCGTTCTTCGATCAGAAGGTGGCAGTTATGCTGACGAAGAAAGGTCGACAAGTCAAAAATACATTTTTTTTGGACAAATTACCCAAGCACCACGGAAGGTAATGCTCGAAATGTGGATACAGGTGCCTCGCACGCTCGTCTTATACCTGAATGTACATGCCATTTGTTTTAGAATTTCTTTAGAAAGTTACTGTTGCAGATGCCTGCATGTGTAAGTACCCTTCTGGTGTGCATAGGATCCTTGGTGCTTAAGTGGTTTAGCAAAATATCTATAGACCATTCCAGAAAAGCTTTTCTGGTCGGTGCCATTTTTAGCATTCAAACCTGTGGTGCGTACTTTGCTCGCCTTCCAAAGCGATGAACATGTGTGTGCTGGTCTGTGACCTATAACGTGTAGGCTGTGATTCTCTTAAACATTGAAATGTATGGAATGAACTGCATCCATGTAGGCCAGATGGCAGGTTTCTGTTTGTGAAGATTGCGCTAAAATGAAAATTAAAAGAACTCCGCATCCATCAAGCCATACATCAAGGTGCAATGAAAGGCGTAGAAGATACACAAATGCACCATTCGTAATATTTGCTCGAAATATTGCGTAAAGTACAAGAATGCATCATAAAATTTCTAATTCAAAATAAGTTAAAGGCCAACGACCATACTCGAGATTCTGCAAGGCAGAAGAGCCTCCTTACCATAAGGGAAGAGGAAACAGGCAACGGTAAACAGGGTAGAAGGGCGAGAGGAGGAAGCGAGGGAAAAGTATTAAGCACAAACTAATCGTCGTCTTTAACAAAACAAAAAAAAAACAAAAAAACTTTGTACATTTTTTTGTTCTTTTGGCGTAGAATGCAACACGCTCATCAAACACTCATCTGCGAGCATACATATGGAATAGTGTAAATGTATATAAAAAATTTTTATAATGAAGTTTCGGTTTCTCACAGCCTCCATCAGCTGTAAATTTACATGCCTCTCCTAAACGACATTAATATTTTCATACTTCAAAAAACTTTTCAGCCCTAAATCACATTTCTCCGCTATAAAATAAAATACAGACGTTTTCACCACGTTTTCTGTGAGGAAACATTGTATGCCATACATTCGACAAACCAGGCAGCGGCTCTATCGTATATTAATGGAGCTCAACGCCTGTTCCATAAACATCTGTAATACCAGACACGTAAGGCAGTGTGTCGAAAGGTATGTCTAAACTCAGACTCGAACTTCGTTTAGACGTTTCACTTCTCGTCTTCGACAGATCAGCTGCGTGAGTGGAACTCCGAGAGTAGCCCGTGCTAAATTAAATGTCCAAAACAAATATATTATCTATGAAAAAAAAAAAAAATAGATACTGAACGAATTGTGAACAACAAATGTGACTGCACCAATGTCCACTATAGTACTACAATGGGCACTATTTTTCTCGATATTATTAACGCTCCTCTTTGGACGGGTGCTGTAGTGGTTAGTGGGCTTGAGTCAGCGCTCGCCGCTCTTTCGGCTGCAGAAGGATACTCCAACTCGCAGCACGCGGCTATAAAAGTGTGTAGCCGCGTACTCAAGCCCGTAACTCTATAAACTACTGTAAAATCTTTTATTTTTGCGGCCCCTATTTTTCGCAAATCGGTCAAAGAGAACAAATTGCGGCCGCTAAATTTCGCAAATTCTAGATGCCTGCATTGAAACTTTTAGGGACCGAAATTTTCGCAACCCTTATATCTTGCGAATTTTTCAATTCGCTAAATTCACGGGCTTGCGAACATTAAGGGTTTTACAGTATTCTGAGCATAAGCGAGAATGTTCAATGCGACACTAGTTTGCAGATAACAGATTGCTACCCATTGCAAAGGAAATTTCAACCTTGAAGCTATGGAAAAAAACATCTTGATCGATGGCACCCAGAAAGCCGCTTTGTGGCTGCCCAGGCCGCTCGTCCGCCGGTGACGTACACGGATAGGGAAAAGTAGGGATTTTTCATTGTTGCCAGTAGAGAGTCGCCTCCTAGAAACCTCGCGGCCGGCGTAACTTGAAAATTCAGTATCTTCGGGGAAAAATTTTATTCTAATGAAATATTTTGGCTATTAGTTAAGAAAGGGTTATTGATGCGGTCGTCCAGTTTTCAGCCAAATCGAAGACTATAAAAAAAAATCTGCGGAGCGTAAGCCTCCTGTTGATGCGTGACCATGAGCTAAATAGTTTCTACTGTGTGCATTCTTGTTTAAAAGGCATCTAAGCTTCCGTACTGATTTATCGCACCACTCCTACGTACTGGAAGGGTTGGCCGGTCAAATAAAAAGAGAAATAAAGCTTTCTCAAGGGATTGGCAACCTGTGCACTTACATCTACTAAGAAAATCCCTGCTCATTGTTTTTCTTCATCCGTTTGGAGCATAGCAGCTTGAATGTATCCCATCTTATATTGTATGAATCAAATGGGGTATGCTTTGGAATTTGAACCCTACGAATATTTAGCGAGAAATGCGTGATGGGTGATTTCTTGGAGGATTGTGCTCACAGTATCTACGTTTCTATGGAATAATCTATTAATCAATAGTTTACAGCTGCAAACATCTTAGGGAAATAAGTTACTAAAAAAATGTCACTTCCTGTATTATCGAAGGCCCCTGAATGCTTTATTGCCATTGATTGTTTTCAAGACCATACTTTTTTTATCTATGGTTCAGTAAAGAATGTCTCTAGGGTTCTGCTGTATTTCTGCTATATATAAATCAGTATAACACGACTTGGGTCGAGCTTTGTTTTTCATTGCAGTTCATTTGGAACAATTCCAACCTGCTCAACTTTTTAATTGTTCGGGGTTTACCGCAGGTTTTTGACATATGTACAACTTTTTCCTGTAAGGGATAGGTAACTTTTTCACTCCCTCAGTTTGAAAGACTGGAACTTGTTAATTTTGTCTCCCCAACAGACGCCGACGATGTGCCAGAGGGGAGCTCCGACTGTGGAGGAAGCCATAGCTTGTCCTCTTCCCAAGAACGCTCGGACCAGGAATGTCTGGACGAACAGGTGAATCCAAGACATGGCTGTTCTTTTGGAACCTGGTCCAGCATCTCTACAAGGAAGACCATTGCAATTGAAGGCACACAGACAGAAGAAGCGTCTAGGAAGCATCACTTAACTACTTGTGAAAGGATTGACACAGATGAAAGGCCCTTTAAATGCCTTGCGTGCCCTAAGGCTTTTCGGACTAAGTCTTCCTTGAAGGTTCACGAGAGATATCATAGTGATGAAAAGCCGTTTGAATGCCCCTACTGTCCTAAAGCATTTCAAACAAAGTCGAGGTTGACTGTGCACAAGATATCTCACAGTGATAAAAGGCCGTTTAAATGCCCCAGCTGCCCTAAAGCATTTAAAAGTAAGCCAA
Organism: Ixodes scapularis; assembly: GCF_016920785.2. Classification (NCBI taxonomy): domain Eukaryota; kingdom Metazoa; phylum Arthropoda; class Arachnida; order Ixodida; family Ixodidae; genus Ixodes; species Ixodes scapularis. The sequence goes on from NW_024609879.1 coordinate 84,192,570, forward strand.
GCTTGGCTATGCACAAGCGATTTCACTGTGATAAAAGGCCGTTTAAATGCCCCAGCTGCCCTAAAGCATTTAAAAGAAATTCAAGCTTGACTATGCACAAACAACTTCACAGTGATAAAAGGCCGTTTAAATGCCCCAGCTGCCCTAAAGCATTTAAAACCAAGTCATACTTGACGACTCACAAACTATCTCACAGTGATAAAAAGCCGTTTAAATGCCCCAGCTGCCCTAAAGCATTTAAAACCAAGTCGCACTTGACGACTCACAAACTATCTCACAGTGATGAAAAGCCGTTTAAATGCCCCAGCTGCCCTAAAGCATTTCAAACAAAGTCGAAGTTGACTGTGCACAAGATATCTCACAGTGATAAAAGGCCATTTAAATGCCCCAGCTGCCCTAAAGCATTTAAAAGTAAGCCAAGCTTGGCTACGCACAAGCGATTTCACTGTGATAAAAGGCCGTTTAAGTGCCCCAGCTGCCCTAAAGCATTTAAAATCAACTCGCACTTGACGACTCACAAGCTATCTCACAGTGATGAAAGGCCGTTTAAATGCCCCATCTGCCTTAAAGCATTTCAAATGAAGTCAAGCCTGGCTAAGCACAAGATATGTCACAGTGATGAAAGGCCATTTAAATGCCCCATCTGCCCTAAAGCATTTCCAACAAAGTCGAGGTTGACTGTGCACAAGATATCTCACAATGATGAAAGGCCGTTTAAATGCCCCATCTGCCTTAAAGCATTTCAAATGAAGTCAAGACTGGTTAAGCACAAACTATGTCACAGTGATGAAAGGCCATTTAAATGCCCCATCTGCCCTAAAGCATTTCAAACAAAGTCGAGGTTGACTGTGCACAAGATATCTCACAGTGATAAAAGGCCATTTAAATGCCCCAGCTGCCCTAAAGCATTTAAAATTAAGCCAAGCTTGGCTATGCACAAGCGATTTCACTGTGATAAAAGGCCGTTTAAATGCCCCAGTTGCCCTAAAGCATTTAAAATCAACTCGCACTTGACGACTCACAAGCTATCTCACAGTGATGAAAGGCCATTTAAATGCCCCACCTGCCTTAAAGCATTTCAAATGAAGTCAAGCCTGGCTAAGCACAAGCTATGTCACAGTGATGAAAGGCCATTTAAATGCCCCATCTGCCCTAAAGCATTTAAAAAGAAGTTATCCTTGACCACTCACGAGATATCTCACAGTGATGAAAGGCCGTTTAAATGCCCCTCCTGTCCAAATTCGTACTGTAGCCAATCTTCCTTGAGAGTTCACACAAGACTTCACCAGAAAGGTGAGAGGACCTTCAAATGTGAAACTCGTGACAGATCATTTGCAGAAAAGTGTCACTTGACCAACAATGAGCTAATTCATGCAGGCCCAAAGCCATTCACGTGCTCCACCTCTTCAGAAGAGTTTCGTTTTAGGGCTAAGTTGAATTATCACAAAACTATTCACGTGCCTGTGGCTTATAAATGCCCCACCTGTCCGAAATTATTCCGCACAAAGTTTTACTTGAATGTTCATGAAAAACTTCACAAAAATGAACGAACTTGTCTAAAAGATATTTATCAAAAGTCTAGCATGAATAGTCATAAAACAATTCATGAATGCAAAGGAACCAGCAGATGTGACACCTGTGACAAATTGTTTGAACAGAGAATGGGCCAAAGCAGGCCCCAGCCTACCACCTGTGACCTACCACCTGTGGCTATGCACACAGGTGGTAGGCTATTGAAATCTGGTGCCCACCCAAAAGAGTTGATAGACAAATCGAGCTTGAGTCTTCACGAAAGACTTCTTAGTGGCAAGATGCCATACAAATCTGAAAATCTTGATGCAGCATTTTTATGGAAATATAAACAAGTGGGTTGCAAACAAAGTCAGTTGATCAGAAATCATGTTTTATGCCACACCTCCTCAGAAGCACTTTGCAAAGAGTCTCAGTTGAGTGCTCATGGAAAGATTCACCGAGATGAACTGACCTGCAATCTTAGCACTCATGCTGTCGCAGTCACTGAAGGAGGGCACGTGAGTGCTCACCAGGCTGTTTACAAGAGTGAAGGTCTATCGAAATGTCCTGTCCAGCCAAAAGTAGTTAAACTGAACTTACCTCTTCAATCGAAGCTTTCTTTTCAGTTGAAACTTCCTTTCAATCTCCTTTCAAATTACAAGGGTACAATCTACAAATGTAGCATTTGTACCATGGCATTCACCAATGAGCAACACTTAAAGGCTCACCAGGTGGCTCACCTGGGATGAAAACTCAGTTCGCACAGGATGAAATTCTTTTAGTTGCCTGACTTGCCTGTGAGAATTTGAGTGTCTTCCTAGGATCGTCAAGAATATCGCTGCAATGATTTTGATGAGTTTAAGGCTATGCATGGTGGTACCTGTGGACTGGCATTCAGATGAAGTTGGTGCTTTGATGAGCATGTCTTTTGTATAAATGTCTGTTATAAACATATGCACGCCCTCGAGGTGCATAAGGTGCAAAGCCTTGTCGAAAGTAGGTAACTCATGCTGAAGCTCCTCTTTGCTACTTTCACCTTGTCAGTGATTATAGTGTTTTTGTCAAAAACAGTGACGCATTGCAGTACTTTATGTTCAAGCGTCAGTATTTAGACGAACTGACAGATCATCTATGTATTAGTTTATAAACAAACAATATAGGGGTGCTGTACATTCCTCCCACAAGGCTTTTTTTTAGAAATAAAAAATGTCTTCCAATGATGAGGTGCCTGTTGTGACATGAGAGTGAGTGAAGTGTTGCAAGATCATAAAATAGAAAAGAGCTGGAACATTCTTCGGATAGCATTCATGTGGTGTCTTACTAACGACTTTGTTTTTTCAGACAATTTTATTTCCGCATTTTTCTGTATAGAAGCTGCTGCCTGCATTTTGGTTTCAAAGTAAGAAACTCTGCTTTTTTTAATCATGTCCGATACAAGTCTGTGCATTGCATTCAAATCCGCACCTGCTGTGAAACCATCGTCAGAGAACTTCACTGTCATGATGTCAAGGGTGCTGTGGCACCAACAGGTGGCAGTAGAGGTGGCCTCGTTAAATAAACGCGCCGATGCCCAAGTTAGGTGCTCGGCACTTACACCAGAACAGGAGAATTTGTCGTGCCTTGACGTGGCCTTGCCATGGGTCTGCGTTTATGACAACTGGCGACGAGAGATTAACTTCAGGACATTGGTTCGGTGCAGATAACGCAGCGTGGTCGATTTCGGTATGCCATCGGTTGGGAAGCTTTAGGCCTACGATGCAGCCACGACCGCATGAGCGGAATACGAGGATAAAATTCTATGATAATATAGTTTTGTTGTACGAGGGCGGTCCGGTAAGTACTTAGCCTCACCACCCAGTGGCGCCACTATCGCAAAAAAAATGTACTATCGTGTAGTACATTCTCGTAGACAGCTACTATCGAAGTTTCAACCAAATCGGACTCATAGTTTTGTTTTGATCGCATGTGGAAGCGGGCGTGTCCGTGAATTTTAGAAAAATGGAAAAAGAGCAATATCGGTCGGTGATTCGATTCTTGTTTTTGGAAGGGAAATCGTGCAGTGAAATCAAAGAGCGCTTAGATGCTGTGTACAGTGACTCTTCTCCTTCGATGGCGACTGTCAAAAATTGGTTTAACAAGTTTCAACATGGTCGCATGTCGGTTTTTGAAGAGTCACGCCCAGGTGCCCTGAAAACGGCTACCATGGAGGATAATGTGACAAAAATCCACAATCTCGTATTGGCAGACCACCGATTGAAGGTGCGTGATATAGCTGAGACAGTAGGCATCTAAAAAAACCGCGTGGGTCATATCCTGCATGAAATTTTGGGCATGAGAAAGTTGTCGGCGAGATGGGTGCCGCGTTTGCTCACTCCGGGCAACAAGCGCAACCGTGAGACCACTTCAGAGCAGTGTTTGACGCTGTTTAAGCGCAATCCGAAGAAGTTTCTGTGTCGTTTCGTGACCGTCGACGAAACATGGATGCACAGGTACACACCAGAGACCAAGGAACAGTCGCAACAGTGGACTTCACCCGGCGAACGTCGTCCGAAGAAGGCGAAGACTGTCCTATCGACCGGAAAGGTGATGGCCACCGTTTCTGGGATTCACAAGGTGTGATCTACATCAACTACCGGGAAAAGGGCAAATTGGTCACAGGGCTGTACTATGCCGAATTATTGGGCCGATTCGACACCGAAGTGCAGAAAAAACGGCCCCATTTGGCGAAGAAAAAAGTGCTCTTCCACCATGACAACGCACCGGCTCACATCTCCGCCCTCGCCACGGCCAAATTGGTCGAATTGGGCTACGAACTGCTGCCCCATCCACTGTATTCTCCAGATTTGATCCCGTGCGACTTCGTTTTGTTTCCAAACTTGAAAAAGTTACTCGCCGGGAAGAAATTTGAGTCGAATGAGGAGGTCATCGCCGCCACGGAAGAATACTTTGCAGACCTCGAGAAAACCTATTTTTTAGATAGGTTAAAAAAGTTGGAGCATCGCTGGGTCAAGTGTATCGAACTAAAAGGAGACTATATTGAAAAATAAATCGCCGCTTTTCCAAAACTTTTTGTTTTTCTTTTGTAGGCTAAGTACTTATCGGACCACCCTCGTACTTCGTGGCCAACGATGACGCTGAGGGAAAGAAAGCCGTGTTCCTGACTTGCTGCGGGGCAATGACGTACTCTTGCGAAGCCTCCTGGCCCTGACAAAACCCGGTGATGCCACGTGCGCGGCAATTTTTGCAATTTTTGGACGCCATTTTAAGCCGAGAATGCTGGAGGTTGTTGCAAGTTTTTGAAGTTTTTCTTGATGCAAAGGCAAGAAGGCAAATCAGTTGGTGACTATGTTGCGGCGCTGAACAAGTTGGCGGAAAACTGCAATTTCGGTTCGACATGAAACCGTATGGTGAGGGGCCAGATTGTGTCCAGTATTAGTGATACCGGAATCCAGACGCGACTCTCGGAAACTGCGATTCTGTACCTGGAGTCGGCCAAGCAGCTCATCATCACCATGGAAGTTACCAAGAGGGATTCTCGTGTTCAGTGTCCTCATGTAACGTTAGCAGATACGGTGGGCATGATGAACTTCGTGGAACTGCCCAGATGGAGTGCAACTGCGAGCAGTGCAGTGAAAAGCATCAGTCTTCTCTGTGTCGACACCGCACCAGCGCCTGCTTCAAGCGTGGACGGCAGGGCCACGTTGCCAAAGTGTCCGGTGTGATGGCAATTGCTTCCGAAAATTTGATATACTTGTGCCCAGTGCACAAGATGGACTAAGTTCCCAAGACAGAGGTCAACGCCGACGAGTGCTCCATGTGGTCACTGCGTGCAGAGGAGCCCGGGTCCATGCAGATGAAAGTCCTCGTGAAAAACGTGCCGCCGGTCATAGAGCTGGACACCGGTGCCTGCGTCTCCATCCTCGGTGAGGACAAATATGAAACTCTGTTTCCCGGGACGCCGCTGGAACATTACGAAGTGCAACTGTGGAGCCATTCCCGAGAGCTCTCATCAGTTTTAGGGAAGATTACTGTTGCAGTCATGGTGGTCACCCGGGAGTCGACGTTGCCGCTGCTCATGGTTGAAGGAGCATGGCCGACGCTGCTCTTAAGATTACCATGCAAGGACTTTTTTTACTGGTTTTAATTTGCACTGAACCTGACTGCACTGAACGTAGTAACTTAACAAACCTTTTCTTTTCTCGAATTTCGCTTTATTTTAAAAGTTATAGGCAAATTAAAATTACAAAAAGAAGCAAAAAATAACCTCCTTCATGACGTCCTTGGTCGCTTGAGTGGCTGTGAACTAGAGGAGGAGTAGTGAGCTTAGCGAGCGCTCATGGCTGCTGCACTCCGTGCTGACGGCTCGAGAGGGCACCACTGAAGCATGTTCTGGATAGGCTGTATAACGCAGGCAGCCAGGGTGGCTCGCATTGCATTTGCTGCACGAATGAACACTAATTCGGCATGACACTTCATTGGCCACAAATGACAGCAAACAAGGGGTAAAGATCAGTTCAGAACGGGAGCCACTTCGTGCTGCCATACCACCAAACGGCCAAATCGCAAGCCAAACCAGCTCGCGGAAGGCCTTCGGAACGTGTGGAACCGGTCGGATCCTCGAGCCCGTATACAACAGAAGCGGTGCTGCATACATCTGGGACCTTTGTACGCTTGCCGCTCGTCAGTGCCTGATCTCACTACCCTTTTCTAGTATGCGCCGCCTTTTCCACCACTTGGTGGCATGTATGTCGATGGGCCCTTTCTTGTTTCCGTACTTTATAAATGGCATTTGTTTCTTTCTGATCTAAAATACTCAACAAAAACTACTTTCATAAATAATAGAAATGGTTTGCGCCACTTATATTTAGTATTTTGACTAAAAGGAGCTTTTAGCGGCTCTGACCAGTAGTAAGCCCTGGACCAAAGACTTCAGATATCGTGCGCTTTCGGCACCGTGGGTCGCCCCGTATTTGGAGGAGGTTTCTGCGCCGTCCGGTTAAAATATGACTCACTGATATTTAGTTACTCTCTCTGTGCCCGCTGGCTTGCCCGAACCCCGAGAGATGTAGAAACCGCCAAAAAGGTAGATGCTTATATATGATTGCAGCACCCCTTTAAGGCAAATTTCTCTGATGTCCCTCGAAATATAAGGTGGTTCAAGTCACTGGGCTCGATCTAAAATGGACCGTAAAAATCGGCGCCTGCATGTAGCAATCTAAACTTTTCATTAAAGGTGTACTTCACAGGTCGGTTTTTTCTTGTAAAATTACGAAGCGTAGCTCTTTTTCTGTAAAAAATAAGGCCAAGAGACTTGTTACGGTCTACGGCGGGCAGCAACGCAGACGACGGGTCCCGTAGCGGGGTGTGTTTGGCGTTCGTATTGATAGATGGCGCTACCTCCTTATCGCGACTGCTTGCGACCACCGTGCTTTATTAAAATGAATATAATTTTTTTGAAATGTACCTTCGGTTAAAACATAGATGCAAACAATAAAAGCAAAACTTAAAGTAAAAAAATGTGTCTGCATTACGGCGGCACTTGTCCTGCCAACGGATTTCGTCTTCGTGTCGTCTGCTATCTTTCGCTGCTCGGCTGCACTTTGAGACGCTGCTCCCGACGCCATTTACGAATACGAACGCCAAACACACCTTGCTACTGGACTTGGTCGTCTGGGTCGCCGCCCGCCGTAGAGTCTGGCAAGTTTCTTGGCCCTATTTTTTTTAATAATAATTGGGTTGTGTGTGTGTTTATACAGCCTAGAACTTGGTCTGCCTCACAGGGGCGACGAGTCTCCCAGCTGTAGATGAGAAATTTAGCCAGTGCGGTACAGCCGCTAGCCTGGGGTCTTTAACGTGCATCACGCAGTAGTGACACACGACCACACGCCGGTACGATGCTCATCCAGATCGAAACGGGCAGGGGTGGGGCTCGAACCCAGGATCCCTGGGTTCTGCAGCGCGAGCTTTCGCTCCACGTGCTCCGAGCTGGTGTGCGCTAGACCACTCGGCCACCAATCCCCCCTATTTTTTTTTTTTTTTTACTAAAAGAGAACTACGCTTTGTAATTTTACAAGAAAAAAACGACCTATAAGATACACCTTTCACAAAAAGTTTGGATGGCTGCGTGCAGGCGTCGATTTTTATGGTCCATTTTGGATCGAGTCTGGTGACTTGAACCACCCTATACATGTAAAGTGTTCTGAATTTTCCTCCCTTGAGTCATTTCCTGTTTTCAGGTAAGCAAACCCCAGAAGAGTGTTCAGACCTGTTACCCTACCTTTCAGCCATAAGTGTTCCCTCTCCCATTCCCAGTCCTGCCCTTTTACTAACACCCCAAGGCCACCGCCTCTCCTTTCCCCTGCCCTCCGGTTGCAACCCACCCAAGAACAGGTATGTAGGGCGGTTTCTCCTCATCCCTAAGATGTGTTTCAGACTGCAAATTGTTGTCTCTAATTGTTCCCCGATTTCTTCCCATTTTAACCTGTTTCTAGCCCCCCCTGCATGTTTATAAAACTTATATTTAGCTGTCTCCTTTTATTTATTTTTTTTTACAAGGCTTCTTACTGTTCTCCCCTCCTACCATCACTGTACTTCGTATCTCACGAGCGTTTCGCCGCAGTAAGGTTGCAACGCCTATTGGCTGAGAAAAAAAAAGTAAAAACAAGCAAAACAACAAAAAACGGAAGTGACGTTGATTTTTGTTTTGTTTGTTTTTGCTTTTGTTAGTTGTGTTTTTTTTTTTTTTTTTTTTACTTTTTGTTTTTCCAATCTTTGGAATTAAAAACAGCGCGGAAAGACGAGGACCAGACAAAGAAGTGACACGGATTTAGCGCTGACTTACAACTGAGTTTATTGAATGCAAAATCGCAATATATATTTGCGGTGTCGTGAACAAAAGAGAAGGAAGAATTCAGCCCATGTGATGCATCACCAATGCAAATAAAACAATGATAATATATATATATATAAATAAAAATGCACCATGACACAGCCGTATAGAGTACGTGATAAAAAACAATTGAGTCGGGGAACCAGAAAATTCATCTTTTTGCTTAATAGGGCCACAGAAGGATTGCTTACACATGCTGCACCCAACCTCGCTATCTCAACAGCCTCTAGAATTTCCCAAGTAAGCTGGTCCCTATGACGCTTAACAACCTCACACCGTTGGAAGTCGGGTAGGCAACCACGGTCGCGGCAATGAATGCCCAGATGACCGGGCAAGGTTGTGGAGACACTGTAAGCGTGCACCATAGAGATTGCATAAAATGAGGAAAGAGGGGCAGTTGCAACTTCTTTATTACGTCCTCTGCCACTCCACCTCGTGTGGCTGCGGTGTAGGTTGATGGGTTGGTTGTATTGAATTCGAGCTTCCCAGCGACTACCTCCGGGAGTTAATAGACCGATCTCACCAAGCATTAGGCGCATGCGTGACGCCGCCATAACTTTAAAAAAATTGGGTTGCGTGTGTGTTTATACAGCCTAGAACTTGGTCTGCCTCACAGGGGCGACGTAGTTCGCAGGAGGCAGGCAGCAGTGCACAAGATGGCTCGTGCCGCCTCATGCTCCGCACACGCAGAGCTCCAACAACCCAGGTAGCACTAAAACATTATAATAATGTTATTTTTTTGTTTGGCCCAAACGTTTGAAATATGTCCTTAATGTCATTTAATTTAATGTTTCCACAATGTTTATCTGTACGTTATCTGTGCTTGCGGCCTGACTTGTAGACCACAGTCATGTTGAACTCTTGTAGTCGTAGACTCCATCGAGCGAGGCGTCCTGACGGGTCCTTGAGGTTCGCAAGCCAGCAGAGCGAGTGGTGGTCCGTGACTACACGGAACGGGCTCCCGTACATAAATACGGACGAAACTTCGTGATGGCCCAGACAACCGCAAGGCATTCTTTCTCAGTCGTGGAGTAATTTTTCTCCACTTTGGACAGTGTCCGACTTGCGTAGGCGATAACTCGCTCGGTGCCTTCTTGCACTTGAACCAGTACCGCGCCAAGTCCAGCGTTACTTGCGTCCGTCTGAAATTCGGTTTCCGCATCTTGATCGAAATGTCTTAGAACAGGAGGAGTCTGCAGTCGTCGCTTCAGCTCGTCGAATGCCTGCTGCTGCTCCTCGGCCCATTCAAACTTCTTGGCGTCCTTGGTGAGGTTTGTGAGCGGTGTGGAAATCCTTGCAAAATCCCGGATGAAGCGCCGATAGTAGGCACATAGTCCAAAAAACCTTCGCACGGCCTTCTTTTCTGTCGGTGCTGGAAATGCTGCGAGGGCGCGAGTCTTCTCTGGGTCGGGGCGAACGCCTTCGTTACTAACCACGTGACCTAGGAACTTCAGTTCGTCATAGGCGAACCGACACTTTGACGGCTTCAGGGTGAGTCCGGCGGTCTGTATGGCTTGGAGAACTGCTCGGAGTCGTCGCAAGTGCTCTTCGAAGTCGCTAGAAAACACTACAACGTCATCGAGGTAGACGAGACAGCTCTGCCACTTCAGTCCTGCCAGTACGGTGTCCATGACACGCTGGAAAGTTGCTGGAGCCGTGCACAGTCCGAAGGGCATCACCTTGAACTCGTACAGCCCATCTGGCGTGACGAAAGCTGTCTTCTCTCGGTCCCGTTCGTCAACTTCGATCTGCCAGTAGCCGCTCTTCAGGTCCATGGATGAAAAGTATCGGGAGTGGCGCAGCCGGTCTAACGTGTCGTCGATGCGGGGGAGTGGATAGACGTCTTTCTTCGTCACTGCGTTCAGCTGCCGGTAGTCCACGCAGAACCTAAGCGTTCCGTCCTTCTTCTTAACCAGTACAACTGGAGAGGCCCACGGACTGCTTGAAGGTTGGATCATGTCGTCATTCACCATCTCTTTCACTTGCTCCTGGATCACCTCCCTTTCTTTAACGGAGACTCTGTACGGCGATCGATGCACAGGGCGCGCGTCGTCCTCGGTAACGATGCGGTGTTTCGCAACGGCGGTTTGGCGCACCCTCGACGACGTCGCGAAGCAGTCACTGTATTCGGCGAGGAGGTCACTTAGCTGCCGTCGTTTCGGGCCTGGAAGGTTGGGGTCAATGTCGAGCTGCGCTGGCGGCGTAATGTGTTGCTGAAATGGGAATGATTCTTCAGCAATCGCGGCGATTTCGGTGAAGTTCCGAATTTCTTCGACGTGGCCTACAGTGGCACCTTTCGTGAGGTGTTGCGCTTCTTGTCGAAAGTTCGTCACGAAGACCACAGTGCGCCCATCCTGAAGTTCAGCCACTCCTCTTGCGACGCCTATTCCTCTTCCTAGGAGTAATTGAAGGTTGCCTTCAAGAACAACTTCGCTGCAGGTAGCTGCATTGGCCACTACGGGTACGACAACACTTGATCGCGGCGGCAGGTTCACGTGGTCGGCAGCGACTCGGACGGCGGCTAACGCTGTTCGAGGTTTCTCTGAAGACGGAACAGGCTTCCGCAGCGTCCATCTGTTCTCACCAAGGTCGATGACAGCACCGTATTCACACAGAAAGTCCATGCCGAGAATAACGTCTCTGGAACAGTCTTGTAGAACGACGAACTTCACAGGGCACGTCTCACCGCGGATTTCGACGCGAGCAGTGCATCTCCCGATTGGTGTGATGAGGTGCCCTCCGGCGGTTCGTATTTGAGGTCCATCCCACGGCGTCGTGACTTTTCGAAGGCGGCGGGAGAGCCTCCCACTCAAGACTGAGTAGTCTGCTCCAATGTCCACGAGTGCTGATGCGTCGTGGCCGTCGATGACGACGTTTAGGTTATTGAACACCACTGCAGGGGCGTCGTTTTGGTCTCTGGTAGCGTTCGAGTGGGGGCCCCCCGACGTTCGTGGAGGATCTTGGCGTCGGTCGTCTTCGGCAATTCCACCTCCAGGGGTTGCCGCGCCTAGTTTCCCCGGCGAGGAGCGAGGGGAGACAGGCTTTCACGTCGTGGTCGGTGCATCGGCGAAGCTGGACGTCGCGGTGACGGCGACCGGAACTCTCGGCGGGACGCAGGCTCGGGGGACTGAGGTCGTCGCAGGTACTCGTCGATCTCAGTAGGGCGTTCGCCATGAAGGGGGCGCGGGTCGTTCGGGTAAAACCCGCGTAGCCCGAGTCGTCGGTATGGGCATCGGCGGTAGGTGTGGTCCGCTTCCCCGCAATGGAAGCACAGAGGGCGTCGGTCGGGCGTTCGCCACACGTCGGTCCTGCGGGGTGCGCAGGGCCCCGGGCTGGCGTACTGGACCTGGTCGTCGTGGCGTCGGTCGTGCTGCGGCGCAGGAGACTGACGTCGGGGCGGCGCGACATAGGTGCAACGAGGAGGCGGTGGCCGTCGGGCCACTGCGGCGTAACTCAACGTCGGTGGTTCCGGAGCGGTGCTGACGAGAACCATCAGGCTGCAGCGCTTGCTGGACTTCTTCCCTGACAATCCCGGCGATTGAGGGCGAAGCTGGGCTTGCGGCGGCAGGTAGAAGCTTTTTGATCTCCTCCCGGACGACGTCCCGGATTATCTCGCGGATGTCCGTGGTGTTGCAGCCGGAAGAAGAAAAGGAACCGACGCCGGGAACTCGGTGATAGGGCGGCTCGTGCTTGAAAGGCACGTTCGATGTTGGTGGCCTCCGTCATGAAGCCTTCGACTGTGGTAGGCGGGCTTCGCACAAGACCACCGAAAATGTTTTCCTTCACGCCGCACATCAAGAGTCTGAGCTTCTTTGCTTCGGATGCTTCAGGATTGGCGCGGTTGCTCAGTCGCAGGACGTCTTCCACGAAGCTAACGACGCTCTCGTTAGAGCCTTGGATCCTCGCTTGAAGTAGCTCTGCCGCTTTCTTTTCGTTGTTGGTTCGTGAATGTTCTTTGCAACTCAGCCTTGAGTTGCTCCCAGGAAGTGATCGAAGCTTCGTGGTTCTCAAACCAGTTCCGGGCGGTTGCTCCCAAGGCGAAGTATGCATTCTGTAGGCACTGTTCTGGTGTCCACCCGTTATGACGGGCCACTCGTTCGTACTGTTGGACCCAGTCGTCGATGTCTTCGTGGTTTTCGCCGTGGAAGGGAGCCGGTGTCCGAGGAGCGACGGGTAGGTAGACGACGGCAGGAGCGGCGGGGTTCTGCGACTGGTTGGCCATCGTCGTCGTCTTCGGCTTGGGCTTGTCCAGCAGCAAACCGTACTCAGGATCCTCTCCCTCGGTGCGGCGGCTGGTCCGAGTTTCAGGTTCCGCGGTGAGTGGTCTTCTCACCGAGCCGGGAATCGGACTTGCACTGCGGGCCCTTGGAGGGGAACGCTGCACGGGCATGCGGTACCCAGCACCTCCACCAAAATGTCACGGGTGGTGACCAAAAACAATAAATAAACAGGAAGAAATAAACGTTTAATGTGGCGAACTTGTGCCGAAAATAAAAAGGTACAAAAGATAATAACAGAGCGTCGCGGGCGTCGAAGTCGGCGTAGCAGCACAGTCGAACGCTGGGGCGAAACTGACAGCAGATCAGCACGCGGAGTCCCTTATGTACACGCGTTGGGTTCTGGAACAATCGGCCTAGATTGTTCAGCGACTGGAACTTTTGGAACTCGATCATACGAGAATGTTCTCGAACACACTAGAATGCAATGTTGAAAGAACAAATAAAAGGGCTTTCCACTGACTGGAATCAAACCCAGTCTCTCCGCGCGACAGTCAAGCACAGTAACCACTCGGCCACGCACGCGGTCGCTCGCCGACGAGCGTGGCAATATTGTTGCCCCAACCTGCAGCTAGGTGCGTACTCCTATGAAAACGCAGCGAAGCCACCCGTCTTCAAAGCAGGGGTGGCTTTGTCATATGGATCAGAGTGGTGAAATAGGTACCTAGACTGAAAATTTTCAATTTCCCATCACCGCTGCGGGTCTGTGTCCACTCTCTAAAGAAAAAGGGCGCATGGGCTCTCGGTGCCATATGCTCGTTCCTTTGCGGTAGTTGGCATCGCGACTGCTTGTGCCATCTCTTGTCTCCCGTGCCAAATGGCGCCGTGTTGTTTGAAGACCGGTGGCTTTGCTGCATTTCCATAGGAGTTAGGCCTTTTTCTTTTTTTTTAAATTTTTCCTCAGGCAAGTTCGCTCTTTGCAAATTTTATAGAAACAATGCACCACCTGTGGGTAACGCTGCACAAAATCGTGGCGGGATAGGTTAAAAAACCTATTTTTGCAGTCAATTCAAAGAGCCTGGCCGCTATTTGGGACACCCTGTAGAACAACTCATTAGTGAAACTGCCATAGAACCTGCTCTGAAAATGTGGCGCCGATCTGTACTTGAGAACCGAGCTAACAGCGACCACAACGCCGCCATTTCTCCCGCAGCGGCCACTTGGGAAACTGCACGGCTGCTTGTGTTGGTTTGGGAGTATCACATATTCAATAGCGTCCACCGTTAATGTTCTATTTTGGCTTTAATCTGCCTTTTTGGCGCCGAAACATATACGGTGGAAGGGGTTTCAGGGATGCCATCCGTCTCGCAAGTGGACGCTTCACAAATTACTACCGAAGTTAGGATGCGCCCTTGTTGGGACAGGCTGCCTGAAATCACCTGTGAGACATTGTTGTATGAAAGCAATATTAATTGTGCCACAAAACGTTCTAAAGATTTTAGAAAACAATGCGTGCCTTTCATTCTGTACTAATCTCCCAAAAAGTTCTTACAAAAAAAAGCTTTTTCGTTTCTTTTTACACAAGAACATGCTTTCTAAAAGCTCATGGTTACTACAGTAAAAAAAAAGATACAGCCGCCATCTAAAGACGCCGAGAGGCGGCGTCTTTAGCAGACAATTTTTTCGACTCAAGGCGGCGTGCTTTCCTCAGCGGCACAGTCGAAGAACCAAAAACAGGCACCGTAACAAGGAACTGCAAAGCAGACGACATCAGTACCCTGCAAAAAACAGTCAAAATATCCCAACAAACTAATTTCTTGATCAATTATGTGTCCATTCAATATGTTTTATTAGTAAGGATAATAATGCATTGGCAACTATATCAGAAAAGCTCGCGCCGCTTTTGAGTAAAAAAAATCGTCTGCTAAAAACGCCGGCTCTCGGCGCCGTATGCTCGTTCGTTGGCGGCAGTTGGCGTCGCGACCGCTAGCGCCATCTCTTGTCTCTCGTGCGAAACGGTGCGTATTGCTTGAAGACCAGTGGCTTCGCTGAGTTTTCATAGGAGCTAAGCCTTTTTCTTTCTTTACTTTCTTCTCGGGCAAATTTGCTCTTTGCAAATTTTACAAAAAAAAATGAACCATCTGTGGGCACCGCTGCACAAAGTCGTAGCGCAATAGGTTAAGAAACCGAATTTTGCGGTCGATTTAAAGAGCCTGGCCACTCTTGAAACACCCAGTAGAATGAATTGAACGCGCCAGTGCAGTGGTAGTGCAACTTCCGGTTTAATCGGATGCGACAGTTCTTGCACTGCTGAACTCAAGCACGAGAGCTTGAGGTCACTGCTTTTAAGTGTTCTTCCGCAGAACAGGCACTCATGCTAGAAACGGGAAAACTCGCGCTCCTGGCGGCATTTCAGGTGTCTATTTTGTGTGCTACAACACGATAGCGACCACAACACAAAGCGCCTAAAATTTGGAGATTACCTTGTAACCGCTGTCTTTTGTTCCAGGGAACTTTTCTTTCGGACACGTCGTTGTGAGGCTGGAAGGCTTGAAATCATCATTTTCATCATCGTTCCAGAATGTAGTTGACCGTGCGCGTCTAGGTATCCCAGACTGTCAGTACACGGGGTTACTTTATAAGAAGGCAACCGGGAAAGTACCAACACGCCCAACGGAGCCGAGTGACGGAGCAGCGGCCACGATGAAGCTGAGGAGCGACGGAGCTATCGACCAGCATAGAGGTGCACGAAAACACAGCGAGGGTGAGGGTGAGCTGGTGTAATTTAACATTTTGTTAAAACACTTGAAACTGAGAGAGAAAATCTTGAAATCAAAAGTACCTCAAATAGCGGCAAGGCTCTCTATATCAACTGCAAAAATAGGTTTCTTAACCCATCGTGCTATGATTTTGTGCAGCATTGCCTACAGGTGGTGCAGTTTTCCTATGAAATTTGCAAAGAGCGAACTTATCTGAGGAAAAAGTAAAAAAAAGGGCTTACCGTATTTGCACGAATATAACGCGAGGGCAGTTTTTGATGCCCCCAAGAAGAAAAATATTATTACTATTATAACGCGAACCGATGCCGCGTCAATTTCTCGCAATCGGTGGCATAGCAGAAATGAAAAGTCAATGGAAATAGAAGAAATATCAGTTTATGTTCTAACTGCACTCATCCTCACTGCTCAGGTCCTTCCGTTTACAATCCACTTGGCGACTACGCAGATAAGCAGCAGCACGGCACCTGCTTGTCTGGTAGTTCTTTTTTCTTCCGTGGGAGCTCCTCGGCAGCCCACAATCCAAACAAGGCGCAGAAGCAGAAGCACCAACACACAAACACCAGACCACTCTGGAGCAGAAACTAAACAATGCGCAGGCAGAGAAAAGACAGCTGAACCCGACACACGATCGCACTTCTTATTCTGGTCCCTCTTCGTAAACAAATGCCTCGTGTTGCACGATTGCGTAAACGCGGTCGGTGGTCTTGGCTTGGCTTGTGTTGACTTGACTTGGCCCGGCTTGGCTTGGCTCGAATTGGCCGGTGCCCGCATTCCCGCATGGCGCGCGCGCGTGCGGCGTGCGCGCGTTGTAAAAACACAAAAACGATAAAAATGCTTTTTTTATGTTTTCTATTCGCCCCTTCACGTGGCCCAATGGCTAGAAAATGCCCCTCCACACCCCCACTTCTTTTTCCATTGGATCTCTTGCATTGAGCTGGAGGGATGACTTTCTCCTCTGGCTTTCTCCAGACTCGCGCGCCTCGTGGCTGAACTCGATTCCGAATATAACGCGAGGTGCGTTTTAGAGCACGTAATTTCGAAAAAAAAACTCGCGTTATATTCGTGCAAATACGGTAACTCCTATGTAAATGCAGCTAAGCCGCCGGTCTTCAGATAGCCTTCTTTAGCAGACCACTGTGCTTCCCACGTCGTGCTGCAAATTAATCAGTCAATGTTTTAGTTTTCCTTCTACAAGAGACAGTGGTTGGGGCGAAAAGTTGCAACAAGTGCAGTTTGTATAAAGTTTCCAAAATTGCTAAAATGTCTCTAAATAAGCAGATTTTGTGGCTTTTGATGACATTCAGCAGGTTTATCGATGGAACCAGGTTTATTCTCCCCATTAAATGCTTCATTACTTGACCTATCACGAAGATTAGCCATATGCTATATATATATATATATAAATATATATATATATATATATATATATATATATATATATATATATATATATATATATATATGCCAGATCCCCCTTGCCGTGTACAGTCATGTCTCGTTAATAACGCCTCCGTTCCCCAGAAAAATTGTCTAAAACAAATCAGAATCAAAACCCAAATGTCGCTTTGTCACTTGCAGTGATTTGGCAAGTTACGGTAAAATTGCTTTGTGGGTCCAGAGCACGGTGGTCCAGAGCTTCTGTCCCATCCCCTAAAGTTCACACACTTGCAACCGAGTAGGACCGATGGAAACAACACCGGCTTTTAGGCCTCTTGCGACGGCGTAGGGCCAGATGCACTGCTGCGGAGCAGGGCCTATGCCGCCGCAAGAGGCTTAAAAACCGGTCCTGTCTCTATCGGTCCTACTCGGTTGCTAGTGTGTGAATGGGCCTCGACGGTAACAAGGTCTACAGTGAGGTGACCTAGCTGCTTCAGGCAGTGGCGTATCCAAGGGGCGGTGGGGGCGATCGCCCCCCCCCCCCAACCGCCTCGCCAGGCAACCCCCCCCCCCCCCCCCCGGGTTCTTCGTCAGCTCGAAGAAAAAACGTAAGCAATCGACGCGAGAAACAAAAGATTAAAACAGCGGTGGGTGGACGCGCCTGCTGGGCGCTTCCAAAGTGGGGTTTATCTCCGTCAAGGTCACGGTACGTCCTCCCAAGAGGGACTGCGCCAGGAGTTTCGAAGTGAAGAGACAGTGGGGAGGCGCATTAAATATCGGGGTCCTCGACTGCAGGCACACTTCCAAACAAGGCCAGCATGTCGAGCACGGGGGGAAAATACCTTCAACATATTTAGTCCCCTTTCTCTCTCTCTCTTTCTGTCTCCCTCTCTCTCTCTGGGGGTTGTCTGCGAAAAATTTGTGCCCTGAAAGCTCCCAAACGCAGACGTCAAGCAGCCTTCCTCAAGGGTAGCGGATTATCCTTCCTCTCTAGCGGCCGCCTTTTCATCACTTTTCGTTTGATGCTTTCTTCGTGGTTCTGGGCTTGCCTTTTGGCATGTCTTTTTTGGCTTGCTTTGAGATGCTGTCGCCCACAGGCTCACTAAAGGTATCTTATCGGCAGGGGCGGATTCAGAGGGAGGGTCTCAATGTCCTGACCCTCCTCTTGATTTCTGCTTGTGTAAATTTTAGGGTGTAAAACAAAGGAGAGGGGGAGGGGGTTTCTAAAAATATGGTACGCTGACCAACACCTGACCCCCCCCTCAGCAAATTCCTGCATCCGCCCCTGCTTATTGGCATGGTGTGCTCATTGCCAAGCAGGGCTTAAAGTCTGGGGAGTCTCAGGGGGTCTCGGATTCCCCACTGATTTTAACTGATGGTCTGAGACCCCCCTCCACAGCCCCAGCATGAGTGAAATCAAAAGCATATCTTGCAATAAAATAGCTTGTTTTCAGAAATCGGACATTTTGGAATTAGCAACTTGAGGGTTGCAGGTACAGCGTGGGTAGAGTCAGCAGTGGAGTTTATTTTATGTGCATTTAGTACATCTCGTCAGAATCCTCCCCCCCTTCTTGTAGGGACCCCTGTCAATTTACGGTAGACTTTAAGCACTGTTGCCAAGGCAAGTGCGAAGGGGACGTATTGGAAGGAGATGGTTCAGGAAGGGGGGGGGGGGGGGGGGGGGGGGGTGATGCAGCTTGTACAACCAGGTGACCAATTGCTTTTCTTCTCAACTGAGAGAGGAAGCAAATGCTCTGGGTACAGTGTAGTCTGGGTCTGAGCTTCTCCTGAAGACGCTCCGGACTTCCCCACAACCTTGGCTTCAACATAAGCCCGCTTTCGTCCTCGCCTCCATCCCTCACTGAGGATCAGCGCCGCAGCGCGGAATATAGAAAGAAGCCGACGAGCGCCAGAAGGGGGAGATGTTTCCTCTAATGGGTTTCATACTGCCTGCGGTACGACTTCTCGTGGCGGGAAGCTAATAAAAGAAAGATAAACGGTACGAGCACTCTAAAGGCTGGAGGCTGCTTACACGGGGTCCTCAAGCCGACGCCGTAGGCATTTATTTGTATACAATGCCGTTTCAACTTAGGGTGGCGGGACATATTTTAGGAAAGGCGCCCGCTACCCATTGTCTCCCCTTGGCGCCGTCTTTTCCAGTTAAACGCGGCTTCTGTGGATTGACGGCAGAGCTTTCGCGCGGCTTTGCGGGAGCAAATATGTGTGTGTCGAACGGACTTGGGGAAAACGAGCCCTTTCAAAGATGCGGCTATACATAAATTAAATAGACAGTGCCTGTGCCCGTTCGAGTGAACACCGACTCCCAAACATCCATGCTGCAGTCGTGGTCGGCCTTTAGCCCAGTTGAGATTCGCCGACCTTACAACCGCTCTGCCCTATCATATCTCTGCACCTGTCCTCTCGACCCTGACGAATGAGCTAACTACCCAGAAACAAGTAAGTGTTCCTTTGATACAGAAAATATCCAGACGAAATGCAATTGAATATAATTTGGAAGGATCCATTGCTGGTTTAAGGTCTTGTCTAAGTTCGAAAGTTATAGTTGCCGAACTGCAACATGCTTTCAAAAATTTTCAACAATTATTCGCTTTCGTTCTCTCGAGTTGCATCCAGAACACGTGAAAACTCGAGTTTGGGTTGGCGATGCCGCATGTGCTGCGCTCTGGACATTCCAAATATACGGCGGACAACCGACGAACTTGCATGGCAGCGTTCGTTTCGCTCACTGCGTCAACAGTGTTTTGACGCCGCGAGCAGCGTCGAAGCCGCCGGGCCATTTTTGTCACTTGCATTGATGTGATTGGCCTAAGCCATTTTGGAGCACCTTTCGGAGCAGCCAAAACAGTGTTTTGGAGCAGCAAAAGTGGCTTTTGGAGCAGATATTCTTAGAAAAATATATAAAAAAAAAAATATTCGCTTTCAGTGCTGGACAAACGAAGGGCACTTTGTGTTGTGTTGTGACGGAACTCGCTGCTTGTGTTTTTACTGCTCAGGCATCCCCCAAATTCAATGATGGACGCCCGCGTCTATCATTGAAAATATTTAAAAAGGACCTGAGACGAAATTCCCCAGACGACGAGAGCGCGAAACGCGAGACGGCGGAAAAAAACCATGCAAGGCCGGATGGACGATTGATGCAGGGTACTTTGTGTCGGGCGGCCACTTGCGACACCTAGCTCGAGCATGCTCAATTACGGTTCTCAGTTCAGTTTCGTTTCTGAAAGGTGGTCGAAATTTGTCCTTTGGCGCAGGCTTGGCGCAAATTACCCATATTTTCGCAAAATGTAGCAGGGTTAGCCCCTTGGCTCAGTTTGGCGCAATTGGCGCAGCAATCACATCACTGCACTTGTTTGAAACGTACTCGCTCCGCTGATTTAAGCCGCTCTTCCCGTTGCCGCAGCAGTTCAGCACTAGCTCCAACCAGAATGTCTGCCAAGGCAATGTCTTTAAGCTGCCCTAAATCGACTGCTCACGTAGTGTCGGTCTGAAACCCAAGTTTCAGAAAGGATAGTGTCACCACAATTCTTGAGATACTTACCTCTAGCATGGTCACCTGAAAGGTTTTAATTCAAAGAGTTCATCCCCGACAGGTAAACCGATACAAAAGCTCTCAAGATCTATATTATGTTATCAGAGTTTAGTAAAAACGATAACTCCACAAAAAATATAAACTCTCCCCCCCTCCCCTCCCCCCCCCCCCCCCCCCCCGCCGTTTTACACCGAGGAACCGCCCCCCCCTAAAAGTGGAGGTCTGGATCCGCCCCTGGCTTCAGGGTTCATTCTTCTTTGTTCCCAGTTATAGGTCATACACATTCTCAAGCAACAATAAACTGAAAGCGGTAACAACATATTTTACAACAAAACGAAAACGTTTTATGGTACGCAGCTCTTATGCGAGACCTGCAACGGACACTGAGGTGCACACTGACTTTTTGGGTCCATCAATATCTGACAAATTTTTTCACCTATTTTTTAGCTGGGGTAGTGGTATTCAAACAAGACAAAAATGCCTGTATTTACGCAATTCGTCCCCAAAGTATCTTGTCATAGTATGGACTGCGGGTTTTCCAATTAACACGGGCAAAATTGCATGGCGAACGATTGGTCGCCGAGAAATGACTAATTTACAAGCACAGACCATGTTAGTGTACCTTTCACAGCTTCATTTTTCTTTAATTTGTCCAAATTAAAATAATACAACCTCTAAAGTTCCTTTTCCCTGGCCTTCGGGTGGGCTGCTCAGAGGTCTTGCGAGGTGAAGATCCCAGGTGAATCGGCGTATTGCAGGGTATGTATAAACACACCAGGACAATTTGGCACTGTTGGAGAGTTGCCAAAAGGTACACCACACGTTTTGGCAAATTTGTTGGAGCACTCCACCGAAGAAGACTCCATCTCATTGTCGGGATAAGTTCTTGTGTTCTCTCCCACGTTTTGTTTCCAAGAAGGTAACGCACCGCCATACTTCAGGAACCTTCACATGTCGTTTGAGGTTTCAGTTTGCAAGATACTTTAGAAGAAGAGGTAAGTAATGGCTCGTTTCTTGCTTTGATTGTAGACTTGAAGAAGACTCAACCAATTTTCCACTGTCATCGTGTAAACAAGCCATGACCTTGACTTGCATGAATCCTTTTTAACTTTCACTCATTTGTTGAATTGAGTTTTAAAATGTGTCGTTCCATCCCTACCAGTGAACCCAGAAGCTAAACTTAAACAGACTGCAAACTCCACAAACTGCTTCCCAGTAAAAAGGTCCTGGTCTAAAAGACGAAAGACAGCAATAGCATAGTGCCTGGATTGTGTCTTTGACTGGCGTTTATCACCTTGTCCTACCCATGCATTCAAAGTAGTCCCAATGCGACAACAGATAGACCTTTCCGGGAAATCCCAGGGGTCTTCGCGGCGAGTGGAATTGTAGGCTATTCAAATGTATGCTTGTGCCGATTCGAATGCTTTGTACATCCTGGAAGCGGCCCGATTCACAGTCTTATCATTAGAAAGAAAGCAAAAATAGAGCGAACACAAAGGGAGGTCAACACACACTATGTTTCGCTTTCTTCCTGCTTTCAACTGCTTTCCGAAATCACAAAATGTTAAACCAATGTCAACATTGTCTTCGATTCCTGGATAATCTCATGCGCTGTACATCGGAACATCCCAATGCATCAAGCGGACGGCGGGGGCGCCACATGCTTCCGAAAAGGCCCATCGTGTCATAGGAGCCCGCGTGTCATGCTGTCGGATGTCGCTGTTCAGGCAATTAGTCCTAGAAATGCTGGCAAGAGGCTAGCGGACGCAAGGGTGGATGTCATTGCAGTGTCCCATCTCGTGTCTGCCTTGGTCACCGTGGACCGTCTGGCTGAAGAGCGACCTACAGCAAGACGAGCGTCTGCAACCTTTGCCTCCGCTTTTGCGCTACCGCCAGGCTCGTGACAGGCAACAGCACGATACCTTTACGACGGCATCGGGCAGAATTCGAGGGATAACCTTTGAGGATGCAGTACACACACCGGTTGCAGACGCACTCCACGCACAACAGAATTAGTACACACAGTTCCCCACTCTGGGGCTACTCCAAGGTATTACGACACAGAGATCCCAAAAGAATGAGTATATTGGCAGCACATGAACATGCCCGACGAAGATATGGCTATGTGAAATCGTTGCCAAGGGTCACCGAGCGTTCTGTATTAATCATTGGGAGATTCCAGTAAAGAAGTCAGCACGGGCACTAGTACCAGGGTCCTTAGAGTTCTGGGGATCGATGCCAAACAATCTCGACGATCTCCGATGCGTAACCTTGAGAGAACCGATAACTACAACATTTGTTAGAAGGAAAAGATCTGCAGAAAAGAGTCATATAAAGCACACTTCATTTATTCAATCGCCCGTGTAACACTTATATACAACGTACTGAAGTAAAACCTCTAGGGGGTTTTGAGCCTCTTCTGCTGGTCTTGAACACATTCAATGACCACAAAAAAAAAAAAAAAAAAAAAAGTAGTAACCCTAAAACACACACAAATGAGCGACAAACATATCACAATCGATGTACTGTACACATTATAAAAAGATGAAATCTTCCAAAGCATGGCTGATGAATGGTGCCAGCCACATCAGTTACCGCTTCAACTTTAAAGGGATGACTGGGGATGGACCCACTTTGGAAGCCCTTCTCTGAACATTGTCATTTTTAGCGATGCTGAGAACAAACAATCTACATAGCACTGTTTACATAAGCATTCTCCGTCATTAGACCACCCTTGCAACAACCCTTGCATCTACTCAAGACCGACCGTTTGAATGCAAACTTGGAATGTTGACATTTGGCGATCGAATGTGTTTGAAGTGTGAGAGGAGGCAAAGGCAGCTTTCTTTGCGTCTACCCTATAATCATTCCAACCAGAGCTCGGCATTGTGGCACCCCCCCTCCCCCTTCCTCCCCCCCCCCCCCCCTAGCGCTTTCGTCTCCTCCTCTCCCCCAGTTTCTCATTGCATAGCTTTTTTTTTACTTATGGGGAATAGCATTGTGAACACTTAAGAGCTGTTTCTTAGGGATTTCTGTGGCCCTGGTGCTGGCTTTGCAGATCATTGTACCTTGGTCAGGCGGTTTATGAACTCTCAGGTTTAGACTTGCCACAAAATGTTACCGAGGTGTAATTCTGTGGGGGCCAATGCATTAAAATAATATTCTAGTACAAATACTCTCGTTCACAGGTTTCGTCACTGCATGTCACTTAGTCCTGGTGAACTCTTCTGCGGTTATTCAAGCTTGACTAACGGGACACTTTTTAGTAGGTAGGCTGTTTAAATGGCTTTTGAAGTGTGAATAGTTCGGTAAAGAATTAAGTGACATTTCTTAGCGAATGTTTTGCTTAAGAATGTTGACTCTGATGGGCCTTTTTTTTTTTTTTGTAAGGTATATTCCATGTTGATTCAAGGAATATTTTAAACGAAACAGTTTTTAGCATGTACGAAGCATTTAAACGACTTTTCGTTTGGGTGGTGAAGTACTTTGCGACTTTTTGAGGAAAGCTTTATACGGAACACTTTTACGCAGGTGGAGACGACAGCGTACGGCAACATCGGAGCGTACGGGAACTGCATTTAAATTTCTTTTCACCTATGGTCACAGCCTGGTTGCCTTTAACCGTTTTTCAGTGAAAGTCTTAGAAAAAGTGTGCCATTCGAGAGATGTTTTGCCTTTGTAACTTTTCTTAGGCACAATCGAGCTATACCTCTGTAAAAATGATTTTGCACAGGTGGTGCACTGAAAGTGTCTCTCTATGAATACCTTCGTGGCAAATCAAGCTAGACATCAAACGGAACTCTATTTGGTAGCTGGAGCATATAAATGGCTTTAGCCTGGGTGAACACGTAGCATGAAGTCTGTTGAAATTACATTTCTGGGCGAAAGTTAAGGGTTTCACACTTGTTTATTTCATTCTCGTGAACACTTTTTTGACTGCTTATCCCTTGGTCGCCGCCATCGAGTGTGATGGAAATAAAATATTATTATTATTATTATATGGAACACTCTTAAACAAGTGGAGCAATTGTAAGCACTTTGCACCTACCGTAATATCCCAAGACATTGCCCACCCCACTTTTTGGGCGAATATTGATTTCCAAAATAACACCGAGTGATTGGCAACCTCTACAAATACCTCAACGCGAACTTCACAATCCGCGAACATTCATCCTACTCGAATGAAGCGGCCGTGGACCTTACGGTTGCAGGATGTTCGTGACAAATTCCCCGCTAAATT
Organism: Ixodes scapularis; assembly: GCF_016920785.2. NCBI lineage: Eukaryota > Metazoa > Arthropoda > Arachnida > Ixodida > Ixodidae > Ixodes > Ixodes scapularis. Next base: position 84,217,135 of record NW_024609879.1, read on the forward strand.
TAGCGGGAAATCTTCCCCTAAATGGGAGGCGAGCAGGACAGGAGGAGGGGAGGGTACGGATGAGGAGGAGGGGCATACCTTCCTCGTTGTACGTTCCCCTCCTCCTTCTCAAGAGCTGCGCTCTAATTCGGCGTTACAGGGGGATTGTGAACGTCTTTAATGTTTTTTTTTTCTAACGAAGAGAACATAGCATGGTAAGAAACATGCTTTCACAGAACAACCATTCATGCTGTGTGCAGATCAGCGGTGTTCAATGGTCATATGGAAGCAACAAATCTTGCTATAGTCCAGGGGAGGCCAGGCTGACTTGGCCTAAGAGCCGCAAACAAAACCACAAAACTTCCAAGAGCCGCGTGGGGGCAGTCAGTTGTATGTAAGGTAGCAGTATAGCACAACACTAGCAAACCGGAACCTTTCTTTGGATTTAAAACACGTTCCATTTCTTTTTCGGGGGAAAAGCTCGTGTGACCGCGAGGGAGGTGGGAAAGTGTATGTGTGTGTGTGTGTGTGTGTGTGGGTGGGGGGGGGGGATAGAGGAGGGAGCCGCGAGCCGCACTTTAACACCCAAAGAGCCGCATACGGCTCGCGAGCCGCAGCTTGGCCACCCCTGCTATAGTCCAACATTTTTTCGTGAACATTTCTTACATAAAAGGATGAAACTAATACGAGTTTTGAGTTTAATGCATCTCTTGTGCAGCCGCGTTAGATATGTACAAAAAAATTGGCGTTTTGTCTAGCTTTTTTTTTTTTTTTTTTTTTTCAACTTTTTGTGCTTACCCACCTAGACATAGCCCACCATACTTTTTTTTATGAATCTCAGGTGGCAGGGGGATGGGCGATGACTCGGGATATTACGGTATGCATCCTTTTGTGAATATTCAAGTTACAATTCCACTGAAATGCCTTTGAGCATGTGAGGCACGTGAAGCACTTCACAACTTTGGGTCCCACTTGGTGAGCAGTGCACCTGAGGTTCCCAGTGAATTTCTTGCCACAAGTGTTGCATTTATGAAGCTGATCACTTTCACGCATCCTTTCATGGAAAACCAAGGAGGACCCCATTCGACTCTTTTAGAACAGATGAGACAGTTAAAAAGCCTTGCATCACTGTGAGCTCTTGCATGGACAAACGAGTCAGACCTCGTGGTGAACACTTTCTGGCAGGCGTCACTCTTGAAGGTCCACTTTTTGGTGTGCGTCCTTTTCTGTTTGGCAACAACACTTTGATGATGCTGGAATAAGGGCACAAGTGGTACTTGGGTTTAGTCCTCTCATGTTGTCCAAGTGGTCTTGGGAAGAAGACAGGCTGCTGCTGCTCTTGCCATGGTCGGATCTCTCTCTCTCCTTGCACATCGACTGGTTCTGCTAGAAACATTTCAAAGGAAGTCCATCTTTGTAAGGTGGAGTACAAGTAGGAGAAACGTTACATACCCCTTACAGGGGGAAGGCATTGACACAAATATGAAAGCATGTGTGGCCAATCCAGCTGATGATTTGTGTCATCAGTGCAACCAAAGACAGTCTACTTTGGTAGTGCATCTATAGAGGATAAATTTACTTGGATGGTAACGACACAACAAAATATTATGGGGTGAAATAAAGTCCAGCTCTGCCTCGCTTTTCTGGAAGAAATATAAAATAAAATTATAACCTCAATTAAAAAAAGTATAGAAAGCACAACCATTTCATAATCTGCTGTCACGCACTGCTTTAGTAGGTGACAATTAAAAAAAAAAGTGTTCCTGTTTCCTACATGATGCAGTCAGTTTTTTTTTACTTTTTATGTGTAGATAAAGAAAAGCACCCACTGCTTGCTGAGACCTCTGCTTTGATAAGTCTCAGCTATTTCTCGTGACATTTGTTTCCGGCAAGAGAAATGTTAAAGGTAATTTCCTTGCCTTGATAAAAATTGAAGAGAATAGCAAGAAAACAGAGCTGTACACTGTTTGAAACTTATTGCTGAGCTGCTACAACGGATCTTGTTTAAAAAGAAAAAAACATGGAAGAGGAATTTTTAGTGTGCATTTAACAACATTACGCACGGGAAAGGAGAATCACAACACAAGAAAGTTGAGAGACGGGAAGACACCCCACTGCACTGGAGTGGTGCAGCATTGGTAACAACATTGGAGCTTGGCAAGATGCAGAGCAAGATACATGAAAACGTTTGGGTCCTTAAAAGCACAATCGTGCTTGTGCAATGATTTTTTTCTTTCGCTCGCCACTCTGGTTAGCACCAAAAGCTATTGCAGTTGGAGAACTAACAGTCAATACCTACTTCTGTGTCTCCCCCAAGAGAGAAAGGGGGCAGCGTTAGACCCGCACACCACGTCACTGTCTCTCCATGCACATTCTCCCTTGGCTCCTCGTATTCCGCCGCAACGTTGCCACCGTCACACACAGCAAGCCTGGTTATAACAAGCTGTAAGTGGAGAGAAAATCATTTTACTACAACTAGGTGTGCAGTTCACAACATGCAATGCCTATTGATGCATGTAGTGGCTCATTGCACGGTACTGTGTGAACGAGTAGGAACCCGGGTTAGTAGCTACAACATTACATTTTTGCGTTCTTTCTGAGGTAATACGGCTGATTTTGCAAATAGTATTTTGCTCTGGAAAAGTGGATAGCGAAAGCTAAAAAATAAAGAAGAGTACAGCGTTATTGAACAAATCACAATTCAGAAGCCTTTTAAGTTTTTTCTTCTTCGATGCAAAGACCCAACTTTTTTCAGAAGTATACAACTTAGTACGAGTTTTTCTCTGAAAACGTCGCGAGAGAGGACTTCGCAAGTCGTCGTCTCCATACTACTTGAGGGACAGGTCTGATGAATGAAGCCTTCTCGCAGCACACAGTGTTAAGCACATGCTTTGCAGAAATAGCACAGAGTGCGGGAACCCTCTCTCAAGAGATGCCTGGTCTGAGTAAGTGGCTTTCGTGTAATACATTATCACAATATGGAAAAAGCACTCGATGAAGCTACCTAACCTGCACACCATACAGCCGCACAAAGCCAAAAATGCACGTTCCATTTGGCACTACCAAAAGCCAGCACGCTACATCTCGGGCAAGGCACTCATTGTATACCATCAGTTCCTTTTTTTTTTCTTGGCCGCTAAACTAGACTAGCCAGGTGTCAGATGCTTCCAATATAACAATCAGAGCACAGAACATCTCTAAGGGTCATGCATCATATTGCTTTCTAGATATGCAACCCGCACATACACATCGCCAAATGAAAAGGAATATCTAAATATGTTTACCGAACCAGCAATTGATGCGACGGTGAAATTGAATGCTTAGTCGTCCTAATCAATGTCCCAATGTTTTAAACACTTGTACAATCCCACCATAACAATGTGGCAACAGAGCTAAAAAGCTAAATCAACTTTTGGCCCCATGCTGGTTGTAATTCTCCGTGCTTCGACAAAATGCAGCAGGGTGAACGTTGGGGTGCAAGAGTTGAAAAGCGTGCAAAGGCCAGGCGCACCAAAAAACACTCAAAACTTTTTGTGTCGTGCATTTCGTGTGTTGTGTACCGAATCCCCCGTCTCGTGGAAAGTTCTTTTGGGCAGACGGGCAGGTGTCTGAACGACAGACTCCTCATTATGATCTATACCGTATTTACTCGCAGAATGAACACACTTTTTTTTCCAAAAAATCGATGCAAAGTTTGGGGGGGGGGGGGGGGGGGGGGGGGGGCGTTCATTACGCGAAGTAAAATTTTTGCGTCCTATTTACTCGCATAATGAGCCGACCTTTTATCCTGGAAAATCGAAGTAACTTCTTATCTCTTTGCGCGGGGCGGACCCCGTAACCAAACTAAACTGTGCAAAAAAAAAAAAAAACTCCTCTATGTTTAATTTTTCTCTTAGTTCCTTGGTTTTCCTTTTTTCTTTGCCGCCTTTCGCAAGCTGTTTTGTTTGCTTAGGCGTTGCTTAGGCGAGGGCTCTCCGCTTATCTTTCTTATCTCCTTGCGCGCGGCACCCGACGCACGACCCCCGTAACCAAACTGCACTGTGCAAAAAAAAAAAAGAAAAAAAAAAGCTTTTTCTTTTGTTTTTTTCTCAGTTCCGTGTTTTTTTTTTTGTTTTTTTTTTTTTTTTGCCGCCTTTCGCAAGTTTTGTTTGCTTAGAGGGCTTCTCCGCTCCTCTTTCTTACCTCCTTACGCGCGGCGCGCGACCCCGTAACCAAACTGCGCTGTGCAAAAAAAAAAAAAGAAAAAAAAAAGGGCTCCTTTTTGTTTTTGTTTTCTTTTAGTTCCGTGGTTTTTTGTTGTTTTTTTTTTTTTTGCCGCCTTTCGCAAGCTGTTTTGTTCGCTTAGAGCGCTTCTCTTTCTTACCTCCTTGCGCGCGGCGGCGCGCGAACCCAAAGTCCAGACTGCTGCGCTGTGCAAAAAAAAAAAAAAAAGCTCCTCTCCATGTTTTTTTTTTTTTTTTTTTCTTGCTTCCGTTGGATCTTTGCGAATTTTTTTAACGCCTTTTGCAAAGCGTTTTGTTCGCCCACGCTGCCCATGCATTCGGGACCTCGCTGCACCAGGATAGAAAAGTGCGTTCATTTCGCGCGCGTGGGGGGAGGGGGTCAAAATTTTGACGTCCGAGTTGGGGGTGCGTTTATTACGCGAGTGAAAAAAAAGTCGAAATTTTGAAAGCCGACTTGGGGGGTGCGTTCATTGTGCGAGTAAATACGGTATATCCAGAGAACCGTTAGTTTTATAGCCTTGTTTATCCTTATAACTTAAAAATTTGTATTCCAGCAAAAAACAGTTAAATCCTATAGACCGACACGCGGAGCGGCTCTGTTTACCAACACGACCGGAAGGCCGCACATGCGCGGTAGCTATCTGGGCAAAAGCAGCCCAGCTCTCCGTGTTTTTGCCATTGCGCTCAATGGCGTGCGCTCGTTGACGTTGTAGGGACGCTTGTATCTTTATTTGTGCGTCGTATTTCCTCATAACGTGTGTCGTATGCTATGCCCGACTATTTGAGCTGGTTGCCCGAGCCTGAACGGTAGCGGTATTGAAACAAACTGTGCGTGGACGGCGTTGCCTACGAGGATCCGTACGCAGTAAACAAGGCCTGCTGGACTTCCGACGTAAAGTTGCTGCCACGGAAGTCGACGACTCAGGTCGTCGTTTATTTGGTTTTTTCGCCAAGCCAGTTCATGGCCGACACGGTGCAGGCGTACAAGTCTCTCGAGGTCTACGATTACATCGAGTCGGTTTCCGCACTGCCGGCGGGATCAGCAGACTATGGGTCTGCAGAAGTGTCTGTATTCATTAATTGATTAAATACACTTAGCGTCTTCAAGTCTAGGTATGATATTTTTCATACCCTCATGACCACAAGGCGTTACAACCAGTAAAGGTTTGTCCGTTCTGCAGTCTTGGCGGTAACAGGTTACAAGTAACGGCGTTACCAGGAACGCGTTACTTTTTTTAGTAACGTAGTAACCTACTCGTTACGTTTTTGACACAGTAACGGATAACGTACCTATGTTACTATTTAAAGTAACATAGTTTGGTTAGTCGTTACTACTTCCCAAGTCTTAAAGAAATTACACTTCAATTGTTTCCGTGTTTAAGGCCTCAAGCATGTTTTTCTTTGCGTTTTTTCTCGTAAGTATTTAGGTGAAACCGTAAAAAGAGATAAAATAATTATTTTCAGTTTCTGCATGAACATAATGTTTTCTGATATATGACCTGTATCGTCAAAACCGTAAAATGTGTTAAATCATAATTTAAAAAAGTAACGCAGAAGTAACGTGCCTTACTTTTTATCGGTAGCGGTAACGCATTCCTTTTATTTTTAGATAGCGTAGCTCAATAACGCGTACATTTCATTTGCAAGTAACGAGTAACGTATTTCGTTACTTTTTTTTTTTTTGGTTACGCCTACAACACTGCCGTTCTGTCGCCGATCCCCTTCTGCTCGGTAGCACGGGCGTAGCGAGCCTCCGACGAGCGCTTGGCCGAGGCGTTGTGCGCGAACACCGTGGGAACAAAATCCGGGTGGTCTCGATCAGACAACGGTTTCCCTGCACATAAGCAAGCCTCGGGACGGAAATTGAAATGGAAGCCGCACTTGCCTCCAAGAAAGTGTTTGTCGCACAAACGGTCGTTAGCGCGAGGCGACCATTATTTTCGATTTACGGATATTATCCACCTTCTATGCCTTTCAGAGTCTGCCGGGAACTTGTGGAAACTCACTCCGCTGCTTTTCTTGTACATTTCGGTGCAATTAACGGCAACACAGCTTCGCGGCATGCTGAAATGTTATGACGCCCATGCGAAACGTGCGCGCTTTTGCCCACACCCCCCGGCTCCGTCGCGATCGCAGCGCCGCCACAACTCCGTGACGTCAAGCCCGCGTGTCGGTGTATACTGACCAGAAACACACAACCAGTGTAGAGTGAGACTGGCATGAAAAGCCTAACATCTTAATAGAATCTCAACAATGGCAGTTGAGGCACACAACCGTACACTGCCTGGGTGATCTACAGGGAAGGGCTGCACAAAGAACTTGCCTTGCTTCACAAACGTGTTGGCTGCCTGAGCTTCACTTGCAGGCTTGTGAGAAGTGGACAGGGTGTGAGATTCTCCAGATTCCAAGCCCTCGCACGTCAAACTCCCATCTTCATCGTCTAGCTCTATAAAAAAAAGTTGAAGAAAATCAGGGGAAAATATGCTACAGGGAACTCCAACCCGAGCCTATGACTATGGTTCTGTGTTTTCTGTATTTTTTAACAAAAACATTTGGCATCTTTTGGGCTCAATTGTTGGTATTAGATAAAAACTCGGAGTTTGTCGGGGTTTACGTTGAAGATATGGGACACGGGCGAAGGACTTATCAACCCCCAAAATACTCTGAAAATTACCAGACACCGATAAGCCAAGGAAGCAAGGTAAGGGGTGTACAGTTCCATAAAAAAAAAAAAAAAAGCAGTCTTGCAGTCTTTTTATCAGGTGTGTTCCAGGTCGATATAAAAAAAAACTGTAGATAGTAATTTTCTTCCCGTATAGTTTGGATCAATTCTTATTCAAGTGCGCCTCCAATACTGGATATTTCGGTTTTGTCACGTTCACAGACGATATAAAGGGTGTAATAAGGCAACGATTACAAGTTCTGACATCTTGTCGAGTCGAGTGCCCAAACCAGAAGACCGCCCGCGACGAAAGTGGCTGCTCTGGAGTCTTGCCAACCTGGTGGCGCCATCTGTGAGCTGTGGCACTCACAACACCCCCCTTTCTTTCAAGTTGTCTCACTGTCTTGCTTCTTTAAGTCGAGGCGACTGGGAGGTCTTGCTTGTCGTCCACCTCTTGTGGCAACTAGTCCAGGCTGCAGATGACAGCTGGTGCGATGCCTGGTGCCGCTGGTCGTGTCCACCACATATAAACGTGGAGATTGAGCAGGCTGCAACACTATGCCACTTGTGGCTGCGCCAGAGAGAACCCCCACAGCTGTGTGCGGAGGTAGGGGGTCTCTTCCTCCGACCCTGTGACGAGTGTCGTATTGTGCGCTCTGCTTGGCCTTGCAGGCTAGACTCCTTTACCAGAACGGCCGACAATTTTGCAGTGGTTGGAACTCTCTGGACATGGCTGGTACATTGGTACATATCTGCTGTCCCATTAGGAATTCGGCTGGGGAGTACCCTTCAGTTGCTGTGGTATCCCGGTGCGTCAGCAGTGCTTGGTCGATGTCAAGTGACTCCTTGAGCAGCTGCTTTGCAGTCTTTACGGTTCTCTTGACGGCATTGTTACTTTGAGGATGCTATGGGCTGCTTGCAGTCATGGGCACGTTAGTGATCAAATGTAAGTGTTACAGTTACAGTTCCCAAGGGGAAAAAGTAACTCTGCTACAGTTACAAAATTGAGAGTAACTTGTTGCATTTAGTTACTTTGCTAAAGTAATGCCGTTACTTCGTCGTTACTTTAGAAAAATATTAGGAAACATTCCAAAAAAACCTTTCTTAATGTACCCTTAAATTAGCACAGAAAACATGCCTTAGCACACAATACTCAATATAAACATGTTTGATCCTTCCTATTTCAATTTTTATAATGATAGCTCCCTGAACAAGATCATAATTTAGGACAGTATTGGGATAAATTCACTACATGATAAATCATTTATAATTTATTCTTTGGCAAAATTACAGGCGACTTTAGTCTTTCAAAATTTTAAGCTCGCAGATACCTGCTAATGATACATGAAGAACTTTCAAATAAGCGCGACCACCATAAAGTATACACGAACACAACAGCATGCGTCTAGATCTCGGGTACACCAAATCCTAATGCGAGTTTACAATCGGTCAAATATAATTTCGAATTTCTTCGGTGAGGCCAAATGGAATGAAAGCAATAAAAATTGTGTAAATGTGGAGTCAATAATCATCTAATTCATACCTTACAATCAGCTTTGAAGATGTTTTCTGATGCTACTTCAATCCACTCATCGGCCTAATTGTTTTCTACTGCGAGTGCACCATCTTTCATAAAACACAAAGCTTCTCTTGAAAACTTGGAGAGCAATGTTGCGGCATCATTTCTCTGTCAAACCCGCTGAATGCGGCAGCGGTGCAAAAGAAGCACTGATCGAGGTACAAATGACCACTGCATGTAGAATTCCAAACGGCTGTTGCAACTTTTTCTCCGCCGCTTCCTAACCAGATGGGACATGTTTGTGTTCCTCCGTCTCACCACCCCAACTAGAAGATACCACCCGGAAGGCCCACAACGTGAATATCTATAAATCAACTGATGCCAAGTGCCCCTAGTCCTGGATAAAGGCAGTCTTTCAGTTTCAAGAAAACACACGAACAAGCAGAACATCACAGACATTTAGAGCGAATACTCTTTTTCAATTGACAAGACCAGAGAAGCAGAGCAATGAGAGAAAAATGGGAGAGCACATGGGCCTAAAGTCGAGACCTCATAAGAGTGCATCTGTGAGTTGGATGATTCAAATTAGAGGGGAAGGAGGTGCATGCTTGGCAGCAAAAAGACTATGTTCGGAAAATTGGTTGTGCCGTAAGCCTGCGGGTGGTTGGGGCGGCAATCACCAAAAACTTTCCTCCGTGAAAAGCACTCGCTCTTTCCGCCAAACGGAGGAAAGAGAAACGCTTTAGAGATGCCGCACTTTGTTACATATGCGTGCGCTGTGGGAGATGTACAATACCCAAAGGGTACGGACACAATGGTCCCCATCCTCCCAGTTGGCGGGACCAGCTTGGCCAAGCAAGGTCAGCCAAACTTTACCTTTACTCATTTTTACCTCAAGAAAAAAGCAATTTTTGTGCATTGTTCATACGCGGCGCAAAGTAGTTCTTACAAGATTTGGCTGTTGAAGGAAAATGCGTTGATTTTGGCGTTTGGAACGTGTATGTTTTGATAAGACAATATATATCTAGTCTAAAATTATCCTACATATATCTTAATTATCAACATAAAAGGGGAAATTGGCAATTCTCCGCGAGAAGATGGACTTTTCAATTTGATAAGACAATATATATCTAGTTTAAAATTATCCTACATATATCTTAATTATCAACATAAAAGGGGAAATTGGCAATTCTCCGCCAGAAGACGAACTTTTTTTACAACGCTTCTTGAGGTGAAAACGGGTATAGTTCCTTTTTTGTTTTCTTTCTTTTCCCATTCGTGCTCCAGACGGTTTCTGCAGCAATTTCTGCTGTGCCCTTCCAGTATCAGGACTTGGGACTCTCTCACGAGTTGCAAGACGATTTGGTGGTCGTGTTAGCAATATTTTTGAACGTAAATCTGAGAAGTAACTATAACAACATTACTCTTTACAGTTACTTTAGAAAAATAGAAACCCTGCTATTGTTACAAGTTATTTCACTAAGTAGTAATGAGTTACAGTAACAAGTTACTAAAAAAGTAACTAGTAACCAGTAACTTGTTACTAGTGACCAGTTACTGCCCAAGACTGGCTGCTCGTGACATGACGTGATCCCCACTCCTTCGCAAACTTTTGAAATTCTGCAACAGTGTCTGCGTGATGTCTTGGGTCGTCGTCCTCTTGAGCTTCTCGAGTTCGAAGAACCTTGAGAAATGGTCCACCACTACAAGTAAGTTCTCTCCGTTTTCGTAGAAGAGGTCCATTCCAACCACTTCCCATGGGTAGTTTGGGAGTGGCGTGTGTAGCTGGGGCTCTGTACCAGGCTTTCAATGAGCTTGGCAAACTGGACATATCGAGAGATAATCCCGAAGGTATGGGCCGATGTAAAAACGGCCATCTATGGGGGAGTGATTTATAGACCGAGAAATACAGTATGTTGGAGACACAAGAATTCTGTTGCAGTCGAGCCTACCTTTCTTTACCATGCAGTCCTTCCAGTATCTCCCCCAATGTTGCAGGGAAGGTGACATGTCACCGCTGTCATCTGTGCAGCGACTGTCTACCGCAGAAGTGGGCAATATCTCATCTGGCGCTGTTGGAGACAACAAAACACAGATGTTGTCGATATTTAAGAAAAAGATGATCACACAGAGAAAAAAAAATCCTGGACTGCCGCAGAACAAGAGCATGGGTGTGCATAGGACTAGACAAAGTAGAACGGTCTGTGGAAAAGTTGTGCCAATACGGTGACCAAGTGTTCTTTCTTCAGGTAAAGTATTAAAAATAATAATAATCATTATTATTATTCTGATATTCTCACAAACAGCACTAAGCATAAAACGTGGCACATTGTTGTAGGAATAGGAAGAAAACATGTGCAAAGCAGAACGAAAACGAGAGAAGCAAGTTACAACCATGCACACAGGCTTCGCTGCTCATTGCAAAGTGCTCATGTCACAAAATATATCCATTACAGATTAGCCTATTATATTTCAGTTGCACTCCTGTAATCGGTGACACATGGTACAAAACCAGTGGATAAAACAAGCACTGAGAGTGGCTGGACTGAGAGGAAACATAAAAGCAAACAGTGCTTAAAAGCAGTTAAAAGGTAACAGCTACATTGATCAACGTAAAATCAATAAATTGTGTAAACGACATCTATTAAAGGACATAATACAAGTTTCCTAAGTTACCTGGTATAGCAGTAGCAGCACTTGCTCAGACACGTTTAGTGATACTCCGAGTTTCCAGACGCCAGACGCCTCCGTTCACGGCGCTCATCATCGGGTAGTTTAATGTGTACCACGTGTACACACTTGATGGTTGTTCGTAGAATGAAGCGATGCCACCGCTAACGGGGCTGATAAACCTGGCAATCTTCCAGAGCCTTCCATACTCTCGAGCTTCTCTCCCCCAGGTGTGCACAAGTGGTCGACCTCTTCGCCCATCTCACTCCTCCTCTCCCACCCGTCAACCAATCAGTGTCGAGCCTCACGGCAACGCTTTTATCTGGGCTCCACGAAATGCCAAACACGTAGCCAAAGAATGCTTCACTTTAAAAAAAAGTTTGATTTGTGTCCGCCAACTTTGCCAAGCCGCCACATGGAAGACCGGGAATCATCCTTGCCTTCTTCAACAGTAAAGTACAGTGCTCTACAAAACTAAACAGACTAGCAAAGTGCCTGGCCTTGCACATATACAGTCACTTTAGCGACGCCTAGACTAACTATAACCTAAAGTAACCGGCTAGAGCATCAGTTCTCAAAATAAGTTCCAAGGAACCCAGAGGTTTCCTTGGGGTACACTCATCGGTTCCCCGACCTCCCAAATTTGCTTCACCATTCTTGTCGGAAGCAAGATCATTTAACCGATTGAGCGCTATTTTAGCAGATCTGAGCCATTCATCGATGTACAACTATGAGCCAAATGGGCATTATTGTCTACAAGGTTTGAAGGCTCCAGCACTGCTTCACTGCATCAATGTCATGACCACAAGGTGGTTCCTCGGCTAACGGTCAAGAGCGACAGAGGTTCCTCGAGATCAGAAAGCTCAAGAACCTCTGCACTAGCAAAACTGCACGTGCTCCTCGAGTGGAGCATATGCACTTGCTCTAGCAAGGCCACGCGCTCCGCCGGTCTATTTTGTTTTGTCGGGCACCGTATCTCCGATAATAGATGGGGTGCAGGAGCTTGCCTTTGGTCACAGGTGGAGGGCCGCCCACCCAGGATTCCTCCAACTGCACTTGCAGGAATGCCAGAGGGTCCAGGGATTCCGAGCACGAGTCCTCGTCTTCAACCTGAGAGTCGGCCGACTCGGGCGGCTCTGCGCAAGGAGGAGCAGGACGTTGGCACCTTTTATCGCCGGAAAACAACACCGCCTACCGCACGTTTCGGTCTATAAGTCACACCGCTGTATAAGTTACACCCCCCTTATAAATGGTGGTACATAGGTCACACCTTTGTAGGAGTTGTGCATAGTTATGAAGCGCCGCAAAGGATGGCGCACAGAGCTGCCACAGCCAGAGACCTATGCTGCCACACTTCAGACATTCTTCAGACTGCCAAAAGAGCAGGCCATTGGCGAGTACTCTACTGCTTTTATGCTTCGTAGAAATGCCCACGACGCCATGCACTCTCCCCTTTGGTGGTTTCACTATGTGTGGCATGCTGTTATCTTCCTGGTCTCGCTTGACTAGACACTTTTGGGCTGTGCACTGTTTCACGGTACCCTTAAAGATCTTTGAACACATCTACCTGTCGATTCCTAGCAAAACTTGTTGGCCGATCAGCACCATCATTTCCAAGAACTGCGCCTCGGACATAGACAGGTGCCGAGCATAATACCATGTCTATTTTTCTTTTTAACGCTCCATAAATTAGTTTGTTCTGTACCTCAACAACAAATAAGTTATGTGTGCTGTGATCATAACATATAAAGCACTAACAAAATGAGTGTATGCAGTGGACTGTCTAAACTTAATTTTTGAGACGTCCGTAAAAGGCAGTAAACTGTACAAACCCTGCTGTATGAATAGGGTTGTTTGTTTTCGGGTTTTATATTTTTTCAAATTCGGGGGGTAAAAATCGGGTGCTATTTTTCAAGCTGATAATCGGGGAGAAATCGGGTTTTTTCTAGAAATATTTCGAAAATCGGGTATTTTCGGGTCAAATTTACAAATATAAAAAGTAATACATTCATTTTTCTTTCTTTTTGTCTTTTTTTATTGGAAGGTATCATGGGCTTCCCACCCTATTATAGCATTCGAGTGTGGGAGATAATCGTCGTTTTGCCATTCCCGAACGTTAAGCTTGCCGTCGGTTGCTTCATGGGAAGTACCACTCAGGGAGTCCTCCTTTCCCTCAGGTATCAACAAAAACCCGGACCGTTTGAGGAGCGGTCGTCTTCGATCAGATATTTCGCTAGGGAATAAACCTGTCAAGTTTTCCCCGATCTGCTCACCAGGACTGACTGGCTCGGACGTTGTACGTGAGAAAGGTAGACCGCCAGCGAGATGGCCATGCTACCCGAGAGAACTGGCTGGGCGTCGACACCTAACAGCGGTCAAAGGGGGATTGATAGTGCATTTCACAAGCTGCATGCAGCAGGCCGAAGCTACGTGGCGTGCCGAACACCTTTTGTCGCTTTTCTTCAGCCGGCCTCCGTAGAATCTCACGGTGAAGTTAGGCGCGCTCCTTGGGCGGTTGGTTGACAGCCGTGTAGCGTCCACAGTACTACACGCAGCTTGCGAAATGAACTATAGGTTACTGTGGTCCCGAGGTAGGGTAACTAGCGTGTGTGCACGACAAACTCCGTGCGGCGTAAAAATAAATAGGTCAATTACATGGTTTTGGAATTCGGGGAGAAATCGGGTTTTACCCGATTCTCCTGAAACATGTTCGGGGTGTAAAAACCGGGTAAAATCGGGTTTTACCCGAAAAGGAACAACCTTATGTAGGAATAGTGGCCTTAGCATTATTTTTCTAGAACTATATCTTTTTCACACCAGACATGTCACCGAGCTCTGTCAAAGATAATACACAATATTTTTGTGACAACAACGTGCCTCTAAGGTATCTAAGGCTTTCTCAGAACATAGAAACACAAGTTCTGGCTCGTCTCCGTAACGACAATGAAAAGAAAGGTCCTTCTGGAACCATGTCGCCGCAACCAGAACAGCTTACCTTTTTTTATCGTGGAAGTGTTGACCATTAACGACGGCATAGACAGCACCTCCTCGGGCTCTGTTGAGCGAGAAAGCGCAGAAACATTCCAGTGAATCAGATGAGCAGTGAAAACATATTCAAATGTCGAAACTGTCCTAGTCCATTTTTGCTATCCGGAGCGTATATGCTGTCATTCAAGTAAAAGACAATGAATGTGGAGTCCGTTGCAACTCAAGAAGGTAGGTCAAGGGAAAGGAAGACCGGGGAGGAGGAAGCTGATGAAACGCTGGAGAGGACCCTTTTTGAGTTGCAACAGGCTATAGCAATATGTTATTTTGATGACTCGATAGTGGCGTCCAAATAATATATAAAGCCACTGCTTATAAAACACTGCAATCCTTCCCAATTCGTTTCACAAACTTCGGTGAAACAGTGTCCAACAATTAGGTGAAAGGAGATTCGATAAACTGACCGGCACACATTTTCCGGTAATAGCCGTAAGGGCCGTTCACACACTTGCAACCGAGTACGACCGAGAGAGACGAGACCTGTTGAAACCTGTTAAAATTTTTTAGGACGAGAGAACACACTGGCACGCTGGCGCCATCTATGCGGCGAACCTGGAACTGCATGTCACAAGAGCGAAGGTTTTGCATGCTTTCCGAGGTCAGATGTGCGTAATACTTATGAAAAAGGCTCATTTATAAAGTTGACAAAAGTTTTTTGAGCCAAGAAAGAAAGGATATTGCGAGAAAAAAAAAAGAAAAGATGCCGGACCACCAAGTTTACACTGCTACCCAATAAATGGCGCCAGTGTGTCCTCTCGTTGTAAGAGATATTACGAGGTTCCAAGGCACTCGGTTCCAAGAGGTCACAAGTGTGTAAAGGGCCTTTATACACAATGTCACTATTTTTGTGATACGTTGTTGAGGCCAGCGTAACTTCTGCAGCGCTTCGAATTCATCAAGGCTAGTTGCACGGGCCCATGCAAATGAGGCGCAAGAAGCCACATGCCCTCAGAGCAGTGCGGGGACGCAGCATTGTGCAAGCTTCACAAGCGTCGACGACGTATTGCACAAAACAGAGAATGCATCACGCACCCTTCTGCCTCAATGTTCAGCCAATTACAGTTGCTCGCGCAATCTATGGGGCACCTAAAGCTGCGGGACGAGAAGAGCTTGCCTTCCTTCATTGCAATGCCGGTTGCGGGGTCTGCACTCGGGCGCTCACGGGAACAGGTCGAGCCGTCGATACGTCCACAATGGCAGCTCTCACCGTATGGAATAACAGGTGCCTCTTGGGCTTCTGTCAGAAGGAGTGCAAAGCAAGCCTCGCGTCAACGCTCCATCCTCTTTGTTTAAAAGAGGCAAGGAGTCGCACACTTAGTGAACACCGGCCCAAACAGATAGCTCATATTTCCAATATTTTTCCATTCGTCGGCACCGTGCTCTCTCAAGATGCGGGACTAGTATGGTTGCCCACTTTCGTGATGCCAACAATAATGAGGACAGTAGGATGGAAAAACGGGCTTGCTGGTACGTTGGAAGAGTACGAATCGTGCTTTACTGACAACTAAACTTTAAAACAAAAAAAAAAGGAATTGATATGCGTTTTCTCGTTGCAATGAAGACGCAACACTGCGTCATCGCTGCGACGAGAAGGCACACGTTTCTGTTTTTTTCACACTGAAGTTCAGCCGTTTCGGTCACTGAGAACGGAATGGCATCCTTTTCGAACACCCAGCCTCCAGCAGATGCTTGCTGCCTTTCCTCCGTGCCTTGGCCATGCGTGCATGCTCTAGGCTCACGAGACGACGAAGCGTCATCGAAGGTGGGAAGCTTGCGCTGGAGACGGGACTATTTGAAACACCTCCTTGACGTTCACACACAGTCAATGACTACTAGCGCACTGTTCACGTTCTTTTTCGGTACTCGTCCCTCGGCACTTTTAATATTCTCGCACTAAGTGGGGTTGTTAGAGCTATGCCTCTGCAATCAGAAGGTCTCCCGAACGACTTATGACAGATCCGTTTCGAAACCCCGTAACGTTGGCGGCCGCCGTTTTTCGGGCACCAAGTGCGCACTGAATCCGACACCTTGCTGAATGTCAACATGGCCCTCGTGTCTGGTACATGCTCGGAGAACGTTCCCAGGCAACGGCGAACTCGGGTGACTGGCACACCTGCTACCAGAGGGCGCGCTTTTGAATGGGATCTACGGTTGTGAGGAGAATTTCACACAAGCTCACCTTCTTTGACCGCAAAAGTGCAGTTCCACCGTCGTTTTGGCCGTGAAACAAAGCGGAGAGCTCCACTGCAGTCTTCGGAAAGTGTGGGCGGTCGCACCGACGCAGCATCCATTAACTTCAATCTCTTTCGCTCGCGGTACGCTCTGCTTCGCCGTGCAGCGGCCCTGCGCTCTTCGAGCACTCGCCGCAATTCTGCTTCCGCCCACTCCGAAGCGGACTCCGAAGTGGACGGTTGCATTAATGTGAACTGTTGCAACTGCAGTTGTTTTCTTTCGCACTTAGCCTTTTCCCACTGCGCAGCATGCACAATCCTGCAAACTTCGACTGCGCGCTGTTTGTCTTCGTCCGCCTTCTCGAACGTGCACGTTAGCGCCAACGAGGCGCCTTGCATCTTCGATTTCTTTCTCTCCCGGTACGCTTTGCTCCGCTCCGCAGCGACAACCTTGCGTTGTTCGACTGCTCGCTGTCTGTTTTCATCTGTCTCCCCAAAAGTGTGCAGTTGTGCTAATAAGGCACCTTGCATCTTCAATTTCTTTCTCTCCCGGTAGGCTTTGCTCCGCGCAGCGGCAACCTTGCGTAGTTCGGTTGTTCGCTCCAGTTCTGTCTTCTCAGAAGCGGGCGGTCGCGCTACAGAGGCACCTTGCATCTTCAACTTTTTTCTCTCGCGGTAGGCTTTGCTCCGGGCAGCGGCAATCTTGCGTTGTTCGGTTGCTCGCTCCAGTTCTGTCTTCTCAGAAGCGGGCGGTCGCACTAGAGGGGTGCCTTGCATCTTCAACTTTTTTCTCTCCCGGTAGGCTTTGCTCCGGGCAGCAGCAATCTTGCGTTGTTCGATTGCTCGCTCTAGTTCTGCTTTCTCGGAAGCGGGCGATTGCGCTGGCGAGGCCTCTTGCAGCTTTTTCCATTTCTTTCTCTCGCGGTATCGTCTGCTCCGATGCGCGGCTGCACTCCTGCGTTCTTCCATCGCTTGCTGCGAATCTGAATCAGGTTTCTCAATCGCAGACGCAGATTTCATTTTCTTTCTTTCTCTTTAAGCGCGGCTACGCTCGGCACACGACTGTCTCGAGGGAGCCATGCAGTGTGTTTAATAAGGGAGCACGATCTCACGCTTAACAAGGCGGTTTTTAGGACACCGGGACACTGTATTCGGTTAAAAACGATGCGGCGTCTGCTCGACTTTCTGCTGTACCTGCTTCGCGTTTCGGTGATCCAAAGGACTCCGGTTCGATCCGAGGGGCACGGACGCTTTGCGAGACGCACCTGTTTTCCAAGATGTCGCTGACGGTGGCCGACGATGAGGCGCGTCACGGCGAGATGCGTCACGGTCAGGTGCGTCATGCAAGCGAACTCTTCGAAACATTAAAAATGGCACAAAAACGTTCAAGGCTGTGGCTGTGGATAGATATGGCTAAAGGTGTGTAGCAATGGTGTGTGTGTGACTCTTCTCCTGTCGAAAAGAAACGTAATTTGCGTAATTTATTGTAACGTAATTGCGCAACATTTAACCTACCGTTAAAAAGAAAAGACAAGGTTGATGCCAGCGCAAAACCCAAATAAAGGCGCGTTTGAGATTTTGTTGTGTTCGTCCGTTTTTTATCGTTCCCCATCTCAGGGTTTACAGTTAGTATGTAGGATCTCTATGGGGTTTACAAGATGACGTTTGATTACCGATTACCAGCTCGCCTGCACTCTCTCACTGCGGCAGGAAGTTGGATTACGGGCAAAACCATTTGTGTGGTGCGCAAGAAAACAAGACAATCCAATCCACTTTGTTTGTTTTCACTTCGTGGATGCCGTGTGAACTGGGAATTAGCAAACCGAGCAAACCCATCGATTTTTGCGTTGCTGCTGCGCATCCACACCGTTCTCCCCCTCGTACAGACGCAGCACTTCGGCGTGCCAAAGAAGCTTTGATTACGCCAGACCGGCAAAACTTGCTGCCGACGAGTTATGCTTTTTTTCTGCAGCGCTGCGCTTCTGTAAAATTCCACGTTTCCACGTTTTTCAAAGGTAAGTCTCACCATTTTCACGGGGGTTTAAGACACTTCTGCGAATAACGCCGACTTTGTAGAAAACGTGTCTTCAGTACGCTGCCGCCAGCCTGTGCAACGCTCGCAAAGACGCGATTTCGTTGCATTGACGATGGCCGTCCGGTGGGAGAAGGTTGGAAAACAAATAGACGTGCTTGCGCTGCGCGGGGAAAAAGCGGTCACCGCGGTCGCGTTGTTTTGTCGGCATGCCAGTGTAAAGCCATAAAGCGAACGACAGATATTCCGTTGGTCAAGAGCGCCAAAAAATATCCCGCAAAGAGAAGCTTGGATAGCTGTCGCGAGTAGAACAAATCCAGATGGCTCGCCGTGTCAGCCGAACGAGCTGTGCGAGATCTGCAGCGTGGATTTTGTCGCAGGTGCGTCGGTCTTGAGAGCTGGCGAGTTTCTGCTGACCTCTTGGTGAATATGTGCTGCCACCTAGACACGCTACTCGGTTCGAGACTTGGTGGCTAGAAAACAACGCGCGCCCAAGGCCTCTCACACCCTTTCTACACCCAAAACGTCATCTACATCCTGTTCACCCATTGAGGCGCTGTGACCGAGATACGGCTCCCCCAAACTCACCTTTGTTATAATTATAATGCAATTAAATGCAAAGGTTGCAAGCGAGCTGGACGAGCATGACGAAAATAATCCCTGGAGAAGGGGAACAAGAGGGACAAAGGACGAAGGACACCTAGCTGTGTTTGGAGATTAGTGTTTGTCCTTTGTCCCTCTTGTTCCCCTTCTCCAGGGATTATTTTCGTCACCTTTGTCCCCATCGTAATCTTCTGCCCTGAAGTCGACACAAAGAAACCACCTTCCCTCTCTGCTCGGCCGGGAGGAAGAGAGAGAGGGTACTGGAACCATTTGCTCTCGAACCGATGTTTCTACAAAAGGTCCATTGCAGGGCGGCCATCAACCTTCCAGAACGACTCTGACTTCGTGCCCACTGCCGTTAACCGCACGGGGAAACGGGACGACGCCAATCGCTCGGTGAAGATGCAAAAAGGTGAACTGCATAGACACCGTAATTTTATTAAAACTTCATTTGTTATCCGTTAGTTACATGCTAATAAGCCGCAGCAGGGACGTTTTTCGACTGAGCAGAGGCTACAAGAGCGATTGAGCACCGAGCCTGACCGAGCTTTCAGTGTCCGTGCCAAGCATGCGCGTGTGCACAGTGCAAACATTGTTCAGGGAACATGCTCTCGCATGTAGCTTTGACTTCGCTATCATGTAAAGTGAGATATGCTTGCTCACGGAGGTTATGAAAAAAGGCAATACAAATAACAAAGCTGAAAGGAATGTTCTATAAGACGCTGAAGCCTCAAGCTGCATCATTATTTTTGAACGATTTATTACTGATGCTGACAGCCTGATGCGCTTCTCAGGGAGTGATTTTATATTTGTAAACTATTAGTAAAAATTGAATAGAACAAATTAATCAGTCACCTGAATTCGGTGGACAATGTGCAATAATTAAAGAATTTATAAAAATTTCTGCTTTTCTTTTAAGCAAAAGTCGCCTTGTGACACTTTTTTGCCACATATTCGATGTGGGAGGAGCTAAGCGTCAGTTGCTGCAACTGTTGAGTCCCACTTGGATAGAGAGGCATCGGTATCGTCAAGCTCAATGTTGCTAAAACTAAAGTACCTCTATGTTTCTATTTTACAAGTAACGTCAGCCAATACAAATGACAAAGCACATTCCGCTGTAACAAAACGACGTCATTCAGTTCAGTCCTCTGGTGTGTGCCGCCGTTCGCTTTCTAAGACCGGCACCGTCACATAGTCGGTGCTTCAAAGAATGTCGCTACTTGTAGGAAGCTCTCATTTAGGAACTTTAGCGAAAGCAAGTGTGCGGCGCTTTGCAACACAACTGTGCACGCGTGCACAGCTAAGAAGGCAGCACATCATTTACTCTGCTGAACGCAAAACCTTTTTCTAAAACAGCCTCCAGAGATTCGGAAAGAAATACCAGAGAGGCTGTGAGTAGGACTGACGCACGCCGCGCAAGCTGTAATGTGGAGCTCCAGGCTCGCCTTTGAACATTTTGAACAAACTTCGAGGTGCTGTTATTCATTTGAAAGATCACTCACAAGAAACTATGTACACGTTTCTTTATTATAAACCGTTTTTGATCAGCATAGATGCGAGCTAACATAGCCACTCTGGGCTTTGACATGGCGCGGTGTCTGTTCACATCCCACCAGCTCCGTCACAGGAGGGCGGCTGGGAGGTGGTGCCACCAAAGCATCTCGTCGCGAATAGAGGAGTTTGGGCAATGGGAGGCACAGGCAGAGCCAGGGCGTGCGCCAGACGCAGAGAGAGGGCTTGACATGCTCTCTTGACAAACCATAAGCCGAAAAGAATTCCCTAGCAATGGTTGCGAGAAACAGTTTTAATCATAGGTATATGGTTTTAACAAGCATCGGAGGGTTAAATATTGATGCAGTAGCCGCCTCGGTGGCTCCGAGGCCAGAGTGCCAGCCTATGGATCCCCATGTGGCGGGTTTGAATCCCGAGATCAACGGGCCTGTGCTCTCTTGTTGAAGTTGCTGAATCCCAATGTAAAATTCGCTTCGTTTCCTGCCTAAAATATTTTTTGTAAAAAACGTTTTTTGTGTGTGCAGTGTTGTGACGGTAAGAGTGTAGTCAAGGTAATCCAACTGTTGCAGTATGTTTTTATACTGAAGTGATTTGGGGGTCCAATTCATAGAGATTTCTAAATCTCCCACTCCAGAAGCGGCTTAGGCCCCTGTTGTTTGTGTGATAAGTGGGAAGAACAGAATATTGTCTATTTGCAGATGTCTGCCTTTGTCAATTGCCCACCGCCTTTATGAGATACGTGCCCAATCACATCTGGTCCAAGGAAGCTTCGGACAGTGACCTTTTCGGATAAACCAGACTACCGTTACACAACTGCTGGCAGATTTGCACTCCCTCTACCATATCGACCCTCGCTCACTTCATTTACCTTCGCTTCTTGAACACATGGCCCACCAAATCTCACAAGTTTTCTTTCTTTTTCCCCGTTTTATTAAATATGATTTTCTGCGTCTACATTTGAGGCTGTTGCATGATGTTTCATCACTCCCGGCAAGGAGGCAAAAGTGTATTGTCAATGTCATTCCGCTGTCTCGTTTAACAGAGTCTGAGGAGATACTACCCACACCGACGGATGAGGGTGAAGAAGAGCCGGAGGACTGTGATGGGATGCCTGTTTTTAACCTGCACGTGGAGGGACGATGGGATGAACCTATTGCAATTAAACAAGGTAAACTCGCCGATTAAGGCTGGCTCGCACACTTGCATTTGCGTATGACATGCTGCATGTCGACTGCTGGCGCCGTCTAGCAGGCAGGCCTGGACTACCTCCTACCTGCATGTAACTGTACTGAAAGTTTTTCTAGGCCCTGTTTATCAGAATCGGTCCCATGACGTTGTCCGAATCATATTGAGCACGGTGAAAGAAGGGCACGTAAAATATGCGCAGCTCACAAGTGTTCCGGGGCTGCCCTATAGAGGGCGCTGGTGTAATTTTTCGCCGTAAGCAATCCCGGGCAGTTGTAACGCGGCCGTTCACACCCGAACGAAGATGTGTGAAATAGCCTTCGCGCAGCTGAACGAAAGCAAAATAAATGACTTGTATAGCTTCAGTGGCATGAAATGTGATCGCAGCTGAAGTATCACGAGTGAAGCCGCATGCTCCGCTAAAACCGATTCTAAGGATCTGACCAGCTGCTTAGCAAGTGGCAAGCGGGTTAGCTTTTAGCCGAGCAACACTGGGCGATGTGTATCGCAGCACCACCGTGACGTCACGTCACGTCGCGTCGCAATGGTCCTGAGGACGATTCCGCACGTGCCGCGCGCCGCAGTACTGATGGCTGATATCAGTGTTGCCATCCCTCTCGAGCTCATAGTTTCGGTTTCGCCGCAGACGCCCGAAACCAAACTTTGAGTCGTCATTTTTATAAAATTATGCACAACATAAAAAAAAAAGTTATACTTTATAATTCAGCGACCTTGACTGAGCTAAAATACAGTTGTAATTCCAGATTTTAAAAAATTTACCGCAGTTGTCCTTTAAAAGGGTCAGGATACGCCAAAAATAAAATTATAGATGACTATAGAGTTAGGACCCATTGTAGGTTCCTATAATCCTGCTAAATTTGTTTTGAAAATTGCATGATGGTTTCGTGGATAAATTGATTTATATGCGGGACCCTCGGATCTGCCCCACTCAAAAAGGCCGCCATGGCTGGAGGGCTGGTGTCGACACCAGCCAACCGCGCGGCGTCCCCTTGCAAGCACTCGCAGACTTGGCTCTTTTGGCGTCTCGAGCTTCAGCTTCCTCGTTCACCTTCCATATTTCGAGCACGCAGTCTGTGACGATATGTCTATGGCATCGCTCGCTCCGTCGAAGTCTTTGGCGCTGATTGCAGTAGCGATGAGAGTGATTGTTATCAAGAGATGTTGGAAGCTGTTCATTTTGACTGCGATACGCTGGCGACCAGCTCCAGCGACAGCCAGTCACGGACGAGCTCGCCCTGGTCGCCGTCGTCCGGAAGAGTTTCGCAGACACATGCAGGGTGGAATGTCACGGGGCTGGGGCAAGAGTGAGAATAGCGTTGGGGGTTGCCGAGTTGCGTGAGCGGTTTCAATCGCACCGTGGCAAGGCAAGCTTGGGCGATCACGGGGTTGCCTTGAATGAGAAAGTGTTCATGATTACATGGTTAATGGGCACCGTAGGTGTGACTAACTGGGCAGTGTTGCCTGGTCACCAGATGAAAATGATTAAAATTCGTGAATTGATTATTGCAATTACCTAGAGCACTAAAAATTGCAAAATTTGGTGTATGTATTCCATCTCAAGAATAATCAATTCATTTTATTTTTCTGTCCTAGCCCGTTTAATTCGTTGGCATTAACAAGTGGAATGTGGAAAATTCCAACATTGCCGTGCTTTGGAGAGTGCACCGAACAAAGAAAATATTGGCCGTTTCCTCTGGCCAGTGTCGATGAAGGGTGTGTCTTTGTGCCCGTTTCCAATATTCCAAATTTCTGTCGTCCTCCGTCCGACAGAGCCGGCTGAAGAGTCCTCGTCTGCTTCGACCTCCGAGAGCTGGGACTGTGCAAACGCCGATGAACCGTACTTCTCCCACGAGCACCCGAATGTGGGCCAGACGACCCTCGTTCTTGCGAAGAAAGGCAAGCTCCTTGTGCCACTACTCTAGCCACTTTGTAGGCTGCGCAGTCGAAGATTCTATAGTTGGTGAAGGGTTAAAAACCCACTAGACGCTCTGCCTCGATCACAAGCTTCCTGCCTTTGACGGCGCTTTGTTGCACGCGCAGCCAAAGCCCGGCCGAAGGCAACAGGTGTATGATGGAGTTGGAACATCTGCTGGGTCCTTGTCCAGTTGCCGACTATGCGTTGCTAGCCACCTTTCACATTGTTTTCTGATTGCCATCGCTCGGCCTGCCCCACACATATTTCTCGTTAAAGAGCATAGACGCTCTTACTGTTTACAAACGAGAGCCATCTCTTACTACCCCCCCTCCAAAAGACTTTCGGTGGCTCCATTTGGCCAGGCCTCTCCGAGCCTTTTGATGAAATTTCTGGGATGATTAAGTTCTACGGAAATCACACATTTGGGGATTTAGCGAGGTCCTTATGTCGTGCTGCTCAACATATAAGAGGAAATCGGTTGTCTTACTGTTAGGTTGTATAATAAAAGATACTCCAACAAATTTCTTGCTAACTGGTCTTTTAGCTAACCACCTGGAGAACAAGTCATCAAATATTTCATGAACGTTACAAGAAGCAATACTATGATGGGGATTGCTGGTCCTCTCGTCTGACCGGACATGATGGTTTCGTGGGAACGCATTTCGTGGGAATTTTAATTGCCAACAGCACCCCCCTCCGGCGCTTTCAATAAAAGGGTATATACAGGTCCCCAGCCACCTTGGTATACAACTGGAGCATTTTGTAGGGGCATGCGAATATTCATAATTTTTTTATTGATTTATTGTTTGAATGGAATATGATTTTCTGAGGTTTCTGAATATCTTTCTTATAATTTCCGAAATTGGAAAATTGTGAATCGAATGTTCTCTAGGTTTATATTGTTATTAAGCACTCCAACTTTCCTTTCACAGTCATCTCGTAGCATGCATTCCATATGTCTAGGCACAATCATTAGCACTACCAGTTTGTATTTATTTCTGTGCTTTTTCCTTCATCTGCTACACCTAGGGTTTAAAGGCCCATTCACACACTTGTGACCTCTTAAAACCAGGTGTCTTGGAGCCTCTTAATATCTCTTACAACAAGAGGACACACTGGCGCCATCTATTAAAAAAACACTGACACCACCCCAAATTTTTTTTTTTTTTTCATTTTTTGCCAGGCGATTTATTATGGTGTTGGAATACTATCTAATTAATATTTTGCTACGGAGTCACATATTTCTTTAATGAAGTCAAACAACGCAACTGCTCCAAACCGAAACCGAAACCCCCGCACCGCCCGGAGAAGTGGAGAGGAGAGAGTGGGAGTGGCGCAAGTCACGTGGCTGCATCTGACCATGCAATGTTTTTTTGTTTTGTTTTTTTTCTTCCAAAGGCAGCAGACGAAATGCGTTGCGGGATCCGTTCACCGTGCAATTCCTTTGCAGTTGTGTTTGTTCCGCTCGCTGTTCTGTACTTCAAGATGAGTTGTTTTGTACATTTAAGTGTTGGCAATTAGTAGTGAGTGCCCGTGGTGAATTCTTGTGATCGGCTCCGAAAAGAATACTCCCAAGATGTTGCGTGAAGAGCTGCCTCGCATGTCCTGCATCTGAAAGTGGCATTGTGCGGCAGAGGTGTCAAAAATGAAATCCCATACCCTTTAGTTCAGCGACGACGTATCTTCCGCAACAATTGTTTTTTTTCAGTGATAATTGTAAAAAAAAAAAAAAATTATAAATATTGCTAAAGGTTTGAAAAAAAAATGGTACGGCCATACTAGGCACTGAACCCGTGCCCGCTGTGTGTGAAGCGGACGTCTTTTCACTGAGCTACTGAAGGAACTCATTGTTTCGTAGCAATGCAGCTGGTCAACTGTATGTCAAAAAGTCGTTTGCTGCCGATTACCTCCCAGTACATCCACTCCCGGCTTGAAGTCGGGCAGCACCATGCATTGGCCACGTTCGCACCTAGTAAAGAAATCGTACGCGTGCGTACTCAACTTGAAGTACGCTCTTCATGCTTGGTGTTTGAGCGAGCGATATCTTCAGCCACAAGAAGGGACAACGGCTCGGCAACGTCTTCGTGCAATCGGCTTGCTGGTCGGGTGTGTCGTACGGGATGAATATCAGTTCTTTTGATCGGTCCAAAATTTCTCTTTCGAAAGGAAGACAGAATTCGTCGACACCGTGAACGACAGTTCTGAAATAGAGGTCCAACGCTAGTCGTTCGCTGCCATCCGCTAGTCCCACGAAAGGCGAAACGATGCCATGTTGAGAATTATGCAGTGAACACACAAAATGCTTCCGGTTGTCTGTGTGTGCAACCTTCTTTTTTTCGATCAATGTATTTGCAGCTTTTTGGAAGCCACAAAAAATGGGTTTTATATTTTGTTTTATTTTTAGTATTGACTGTGTGCTGTCAATGACCCACGACTTTGATTTAATTTGGTGGTCGTGTCTACACCTTAAAAAACGGCCCGTGACCACGGAAAAGAGGGTGAGCGCGACTCAAACCGGCCAGTTCTCGATCGGCGGTTTTCACGCGGAAAGAAACCGAATTTCAAGCCGCAAATTCTCTTCCGAGTAGTTGGGCTCTGATATGTCACGTACAACTAAAAACCTCGGCGAGCACAAATATTCCGTCAGCGTCCCTTTAAGTAGCAGTGTAAACTTGGCGGTCCGGCATATTTTCTATTTCTCTCTTGCATTGTCCTTTCTTTCTGGGCTCAAAAAACTTTTGTCAATGTTATAAGTGAGCCTTTCTTATAGGTATTTGCACATTTGCTGTCAGAAGTCTCACAAAACCTTTGCTCTTGTGAAATGCAGTTCCAGGGTCACCGCATTGATGGCGCCAGAATGCCAGTGTGTTCTCTCGTCCTAAGACATTTTAAGAGGTTTCAACAGGTCTCGTGTCTCTCGGTCGTACTCGGTTGGAAGAGTGTGAACGGGCCTTAACTGTGTGCTTTTCCACAAAACTTGCACGCCTCCGAAAAGCATGACGCGGCAACGTTTCTGAGCATAAATTGGGAATGGGCTGCTGCAGTGCTCCCACTCAGCACGAGCGATCTAGAAGCCTCTGGCACCTATTCATCCAAGTACCTCGAGTGTGCCGCAATCTTAAAAAAGCCAACACGAGCATTGTTTTAGTTTTCGTCTAGTTCTCATAATCTAAACTCCCGAGACACAGAGAAATAAAATAATGGACAAGAGGACAAAATATATAGCCATCCGTGTGAACACCTCTATACTGCTATTCCCTTTCGATTAAAACCAGCTGCGTTTGAGATTTTGCGTAGTGTTGTCCGTCATTCTATTTCTCCGTGTCCCAGGGTTTATATTATCACGTTTTCTAACCAGCTCGATACTTTCGCTTCTTGCATTCCATTCTAGTCATTTTTCCCTAGCCCTCTGTTCTTGCAACCATTTCTAGAAGGCCGCATGGACACTGGACTCTATTCTTCTAGACAATGTAGTACTCTTTTTTTATAAACAGTCTATCCACTATTCAAAAACTTTTTCGATTTGATGCCCCCCCTCCCCCTTGACTGATTCGGTTTCAAAAATCAGTTTGCTTACCTTTGGAGTCTCTACTAGCTTAAGAAACGCAGATGGTGGCGAGTCCCGGCATCATAATGTTACTCCGCAGCCAATCAGATAGTGGCATTAGCTCGTAAAAACTTCGACGAACAAAGCATCATGCGTGGACGTAGTAAATCATGCCCTACATTTATTAAGCTATCAGTCAGCGACCTTAGTATTTTGCTTTTCTGTTGATGCGTGCTATTATTCTCGAGCTATAGCACAATTTGAAAGATTTTGACAGACTGCCATAGCTTTGTTTCTGACCCAACTAATGCTGATGGGCTTTCTTCCGTAACAGAGCCTGAGGATTTCCTGCCTACTTCAGTGGGTCAAAGCATGCAGTCCGGTGACCAGGGTAGTGCGTCCACCTCTGGGCTGCACTTGCAGGGACACTGGGACAATGCAGTTGCAATAAAAAAAGGCAAGCCATTTTTTTTTTTTTTTTATGGTAAACTTGCGTTACTTTGACCCCAGCACGGACCCCAGCACCTTAACATTTGTATCAAATTATTCAACGATTCAATGTAAAAAAAAAAAGGCTGAAAGACAGTCAAAGCCAGACTCACTTTGATTAGAAGTAGTTGGTGATACTTTGTTGCTGTTTACGCTTGAAACACGCATTGAACAGCAGGCTCCAGAGGGCATCGTTATATTTTGCTCTAATGAAAAGTACAGTTCTGCGGCCTGAAATCACTCCTCAACATCGGCAACACTCGGGGTTTTTTTGAAAGCCTCCTCCTTGCTTTTATCTCCTGCATTCATCCTTTGGCCAGTCAAATCGGCTACAATGTCATCATCCGTAAGTGGTTTGCAGACGTTAACAAAGTTGCCATTGTTCACAAAGTCTCGAAAGGAGGTGCCACCTGGTACAGGGAGCAAACTAGAGCCTTCAGTGGAAGACAGCTCCACGTCCCAGCGGCACTTGCATCTGCTACACTCAGGTCAGGCGCTGCAGAACCCAGGGATCTTGGGTTCAAACCCCCCCCCTCCTCTGCCTGTTTTGATCAAGATGGGCATTGTACCGGCGTGCGGTCGTGTATCACTCCTGCATGATGCACGGTAAAAACCCCAGGCTAGTGGTTGTACCGCACTGGCTAAATTGCTTATCTACAGCTAGGAAGCAAGTTCTAGGCTGTATAAACATACCACAACCCAATATTTATTTTTGCACTCAGGTTGGTGCCACTCGCACCGTCCAATGCAGACAGGAGGTCCGTAGGGGTAATGAAGCCGCACTTCTTCAAGCTATTTGCGATGGTTTCCTCTTTCATCAGCTCCTGCGCACAAGCGATCATGTGCATCGCACAAATTATGATAATCTTGTGGCTTTTGCCACTTACAAAGCTGAGGTACATCTGTTGCTTCATTTTCCTGTACAGGAAGTTCTTGACAGCTCTCTGATCCTCCGGCCGCACAATTGCAGGTACATTTGTTGGAAAAAATTTGAAATGTATCACCTTCAGTTCCTGCACGTCAACGTGAGGACTGCAGTTGTCCACGATGAAGAACATGGCTGTACCGCAATTATCCGACGAAATCTTCCGATTCAGCTTCACAACCCGTTCTTCGAAGAGCTCTGCCGTCGTCCAAGCTTTGGAATTTGCTGTTTATAGTCAACGGGGAACATTTTGATCCCCTTGAAACCGTGCGGCTGTGCCGCCTTCCCTGGAAAAAGCAGGCGACACTCCTCACTGCCCGACATGTCAATGGCTACACAAGGACGGTTGGCTGCACTTCATTGCACTTTCCGCCGCCGCACGCATCGTCCCCGGAAGCCAACGTCGTGTCCGGGAGCATCTTGTAGGACAGAGCAGTCTTGTCTGCATTGAAAATTTAGTCTGGAGATGTCTCCCAGCCGGTCGTTTTTACGACTTGCACGCCCTGGAGGGGTCAACATCCGCCCGCCGGCCGCAAATTGTGCAACACGTGAGCCGGCATCGACACTCGAATCGTTGCAACCAGCCATCCAATCAAGTGAGGTCAGGCTCGTTTAGCTTGGATGCAAATACTCTAGCGTTTTTGTGGACGAGAGGTCTGCCGAGAGGCAAGTTGCAGCTTCTCGTGTCACTGATTGCAGGAGCACTGCCTCCTAGGCATCTGGATGCGCTGATGTTCTTATCCATTCTCTGGATTCATCAAAATGCTCCTCCGTTTGAACCTCAGCGATTTTCTCTTTTGTCAATCAAGGTGGCAAGTGCTTTCCTTCACACCATAGCTTTCGGCTATCTCCTTTCTTGATTGATCACCCTTGGCAACATACCAAAGAACAGCTGCCTTCGTTCTGATGGACAGTGACGTGACCTTCCTGCATGTTGCCACACACAGTCGATGCCGCAGCTTGCAACATGCAGGAAGGAACAGTAATGGCAGGTATAGACGGCGCTCCCACACAAACTGTACCTCCTGCAATTTTTTTTAATGAAATACGGTCGTCCAGTGTACACTAACTTACAATGGAATTGGAGGTTCCATTTACTTTGTGTAAACTGTGACTGACAATTATTCATATTTGTCACCTTTTGCATATTTGTTACAGGTACTTTTTGGAAGTTGAAAGATAAACAATTCTCTGTATGTTCTGGAAGGAACAGTAATGGGATTACAGATTAACTTTTGTCTAGAGGTCTGAATTTTTTCAGCATAGATTGGGAACTTAGTTGTTTTAGTATCTTTGCTAAAAAAAAAAACTTTCAGCCTTTCCACTCCGGTGAAGAAGGAAGAGCAGTGGAGCTGTAGCTTCCGTTCTCGGCGGTGGCTTTCCAGGCGAGCGTTCTGCTCTTCTTTGGCTAGGGAATCTGAAGCGCTGAATGCAGTGAAACTTCAGGCGATAGCGGCCCTGTGGCAGTTACGGAACCACTCGCGCTGCTGCGCACATCGCTGCACGTTCCACTCCCGCTCTTCTTCCTCTAAAGAAAGGTTGCCGCCATATATGAGCGGCAGCAGCAACCAGTTGTCTGGTTGTCACCGTCGCTCATAGATGGCGGTAACTGTCCAGAGTTTGGTGTCATTTCTTTGCTGGTGGACACGATCCTGGGGAACCTAGCCCTTAACAGCTCCGCTGTAAAAAGTTGAAACACACTCTTTATACGTTTGACTAGTTTCATAGACTGCACTACACTCGATTTTCATGCTTTATTGTCTGTGTTAGTACAGTGTAGACCGCATATAACGTATGTCGCAGGAGTCGCGAAAATCCGCACTATAAGCGGTACCGCGCTATAACCAAAACATCAATTTTTGAGGCCAAAATAAACGCCATCAGACAACTTACTTTTGTAAAACAATTTATTTTATATTAGATGAAAAATAAAGCTTAGTTTGAGGAAAGTCTTTATTTCACCAAACTAATACACTTGTCTCTCAAGTGTGTCACACATTTTGAAAGAAATGAGCGGCTTGCCTGGCGTAGCCTTTTAACGGCGTCGCGGGTTGCGGATGGACGTTGCGAGCGTTCAGGATTGCTAACCCTAATCACTTTTCTCCAGCGACGAAAACGCGTGAAAATTTGCATCCTTTATACGGTATGCGCCAGTAATACCTTCAACTTGAGCACACGCATGAAATGCTCCAAATAAGAAATCCGGGCGATGTTCGAAAACACAAATGCTTAGAAAGCACTACTGTAGTCGAAATAAACAAACACGACGACACGGGCGTTTCTGCCGCCTTGAGAGTGCCGCCACAACATCGCCGCACGAGTAGGTGGATCTTCCCTTCTAGTATGTGCTGGGTTATCATAGCAACACACAACGAAAATTCACAGTCAAGGATAGCGCTTTTACGCGGAACGACGAGCTTCCACCACGCCGTCTACGTCAACGATCACAATCGACGCCATGTTCGCGGATAGAAGCAGCCGGCTCGCGACCAGCATGCAACGCGCGCGAACACTTCTCCTCGACCTGCGATTGGTCTGTCGTTGCGGTTGTTTGTTTCCAATGCAGCGGAGGGACGCACGCACGTGAACGACACGTGCGTGCGTCGCTGTGGCAACTGAAGCCTCTCACTTCGCTTCTCCCCGCTTCTTCGAGCAAACTCCTTGCCCCGCGAGTGCCGCTTGCGGCTTGTGCCGTTATCTTGTGTCGCACAGGGAAGCGTGCTCACAGCGCCGGTCAGTCGGTGCGCTGTTCCAAAAACCGCACTATAACCGGTATTTCCCTTCGCGCGCCTGCATTTTAAGCGGTATGTAAATACATGGAATTCTATGGGAGGCGAACCGGTGGTTTAAAAAAGCAGCGTTATTCCCGGTTCTGCAGTATAAGCGGTTACGTTGTAAGTGGGCTATACTGTATAGGCAAAGGGACATGTACTGGTATATTGCTTTATCCAACTCAAAATCAAGCAGATATTGCAAAAATTTTCCCTTCTCTACTTCATGTTTATAGCTAAAAGATGTTCTACTATATGACGGTGCATCTTCCATGCAGAGCCAGTTGATGATTCAACCATCTATCCTGAGGACAGCAACAGCCAGCTCAACTTCCAAGAAAAGCAAAAAAGCCGGCAGAAGGAGGCACATCCATGCAAGAAAAGTAGCAAGCTTCGGTGCCGCTTTTGCTCCTACACCAGCAGCACAAAGTCTCACGTGATTGCTCATGAGAGGACACACACAGGGGAGAGACCTTTCACATGCAGCATCTGCCAGAAGGCATTCAAGCAGAAGATCCATTTGAAGGGACATGAAAAGACTCACATGGGTGAAAAACCTTTCGTGTGCAGTTTTTGCCAGCAGACGTTCATGCAGAGAATACACCTGAAGAATCACGAGAGGACTCACAAAGGGAAGAAACTTTTCACGTGCAACGTCTGCCAGCGGACGTTCAGACAAAGGGCCAACCTGAGTCATCACGAGAAGATTCACACGGGCGAGAAACGGTTTCAGTGCCTCACCTGCCAGGAGGAGTTTTTGCTCAAGGCAGAACTGAACGAACACAGGAAAAGAAACATGTGCAAAAAACAGTTTCAGTGTGGAACGTGCGGAATGTGGTGCAAAAGAAACACCCTGATGACTCATTTAAGGACACACATGGGGAAAAAGCTCTTCAAGTGTAGTTTGTGCGGAAAGGCATTTAAGCGGAACCACCCTTTAATGACCCACCTAGAGAAATGTCACATGAAGAAAAACATGTTGCCATGATGCCTCCACTATACTCGTCCAACAGTTCTCTAGTTGGTCTGAACTTGAGTTTGTATCCTGCACATACTACCAGGGTGTCGAACCAGTCACTATTTGGGTTCAGGTTCAGCAGCTTCATATTTTGTTTTGGTTTATTTCAGTTGTCCGTTCAGCCATGCAAAATACATGTTTGGTTACTAGTTTCAGCGGCACAAACCGGTTCACCAAATACCTTAGACAATGGCCACCCACGTATTGCCTGTAGCTTTTGCCGAGTATGCGCTACTTGCAGTAGCCGGACATAAAAATGGTGTAATGTGTTCATCACACCAAAATAACCTTACAGAAGGAGAAATACATGTACTGTCAAGATTGGTTATAACAAAGTCTACGTGAATCTGATATCACTTTGCTACATCCGCTTCTTAGTCATATCTAAACTCCATAAAAGTAACACGCAAAAAAAAAAAGAATAACACTGGCCGTCATGGACACATGTTTATCATACCTGCAGAAAGCGGTCGACGCTTCTTTGTACGCATTCGCTGCTGGATCGTAGCTGCTTCTCGCCAACTGCGAGAAGCTCCGATCGAAAGAAAATCTTGTGAACCACGTATGGACCGCGTTCAGAGCGGTATCGAAAGCTGCGAGACCGCCGCAGGGGACGCCGGCAGTGGACGTCATTTTTATGTTGATGCGCACTTTGTCGAGGATGGCGGCATGCTTTTGTTTCAAGGAGATTGCCTTAGTCTTCCCCGTCGAGGTGCCGGCGGTTCCGGGAATCGCCATACCGTAAAATACCGAGCAAGCGCCTACTCATACTTTGGAGATAATCGCAAAAAAAATGGGCGATGGGTGCTTGTCTGGTCATCAATTTTACATATAAATGTACTATGCATATTTTTTCAGATTTTACGAATTGGGTAACGGGCGCTTAATGCGGAATGGGCGGATGCTCGGTATTCTACGGTAGTTCAGTGGCGATGAGTTGCTCAATCAGTGCTTGTGCGAAGCTAGACTTTTGCGTAGAGAGCAACCACATTGACTAGGAAAGCCTACACGGAACACGAAGCAAACAAAACGTGCACGGCACCGAGTTTGTGTTTCGTCTGTATAGAGATCCTAGATTTAAAAAAGGGGCAACTGCTCGATTGGGGTCACGTGGTTTGCAGGCCACGTTTGCAAAGCAAGCTGCAGCCCGCAAGGAGTCGAAAGCATTCACCGTCTGCAAACTAGGGATGCCGCGAACTTTTTTCGAATCGAAGTTTCGATGATCGAATCAAGCGGTTCGAAAGGTTCGAAAGATTTCGATTTTTCGAATTGTCTATATCGTAAAATTCGACGGAGGTCGAATTTTCGAACTTGTTAAGCTAAGAAGTTCGACGCTTTTCGAACCGTCGAACTTATTACGCTAAAAAAATTCGATCTTTTTCGAAGTTTCGAACTTATTGCGCTGCAAGGTTCGATGCTTGTCGAACTTTCGAACTTGACTGACCAAAAAATTCGATTAATTTCGAACTTTCGAAATTATTTATCAAGAAAATTCGAAAAGTTTCGAACTTTCGAATTCTGAAAAGTCAGAAGTTCGACGAACTTCGAACTTTTAGGGTAAAAGTTCGACGTTCGTCGAACTTCGAAAGACCGGCGGACGGTTTCATTTGATTTCAAGTAGTGGGGTACATTCGTAATTTTTTTTTCTCGAACTTTTACACGCGGTGCTGCGTTTCTTACGAAAGACAATGTCATTTATTTCAATGTTCTGGCATGCTTAGGTTTAAAGAAATAAATCCCCGAAGGGGCGAGGACGGACGACGGGTTTTTGACGATTATCGTTTGTGCCAGATTTGAAGCACGCTGCAGCCGGAGCTATTTATGGCAGATATGTTATACTTTTTTAAGAATGATCTATGTATAGCCTAGGTAAGTGCCGTCTTAAGATGTGATTATTGTTATTCAACGTGAGTTTCGAAGAAATGTCCAAACATGTATCTGCATGCAATTATGACCTAAACTTGATATTTATTTTCGTCTAAGTTGTTTGAGGTATCGCATTTAAATTAACACCACAGACAGTACATATCATTGCCATCTGCAGAATACAAAATAATATATTTATTGTTTTTTCACGTTAAGGAATAAATTAACTCATTGCAGAAGATTTCTAGTAGTGTTCAAGTTCAGCAGGTCATTAACAGAAAACGTTTTTTTTTTTTCGCTTCACGTTCCTGGGACGTGTTTCTTTTAGCCTGTACACATTTTATAATAAAAGAAACTTGTTTCGAAGTTCTGAACCTCTGAATATGCAAGAATAGAACACTTCCGACGAATTCTTGATAGTTTTTGTTTTCTCCTGCTTTTTATTCCCGCATTTATTCTTTTTTTTTTTTTCGTTTGTTCTATCGGCACAGGTGTTTAGGTCGAAAAGACATAGCTTTGAACTTCCGAACCACTAAGCATGTGACGAGCAGTGCCTTCTAACAACGAGTTTCTAACAGTGACCATCTACGCAACCTTTTATGCAGTGAAGAGCGACAGTAGCTATACATATGCATAAATAATTTCAGATTAAAATAAGCTCGACCACGCCCTCTTTCCCCGTATTGTTTTCTTTAACAGTCCGAAATACCTGCAAGGGGGAAAAAGAGGCTAAAGCCCCCCCCCTCGCTACCCTCTTTCCCCCCGTTTTTCCTCTTCCGACGCCACTGGTATGGTAGAACGCTCCTCGACCTCGAGTTGTGTCGGCTTTTGTGCTTTTTGCGAGGCGATTCCTCCGTCCCAGAAAATAAACCTCCAGGACAATTATAAACTTCACCGGATCGGATTACTACCAGCGTGCAAGGGGTGGCGAGGTAGTTTGCCAGGTCGCTTCCAGGTTTTTCTGAGCCTCAACCTCCTGCTCGCCCCTGGCCGTTTCGAACTGGATGAGTCTCGTAAAACAGTGTGTTCGTGCAATCACTACTGCGTGATGCAGGTTAAAGACCCCCCCCCGGGGCTGGCGGTCACAATTCTGCACTGGCAAATATTCTAGCACGTCCGGGACACTCGTGTCTCATTTAATTGCCTGACCAACTTCACAGAATCTAGATATCACACCCTAACTTTTCTAAACTTGATTTTGTGAAAACCAGTGAGTCGTGAAAACGTTATTTGAAACTGAAACTGTAGAAAAACTTGAAAATCGGACTTTAAACTTTGAAAACTTGGATTAGAAAAAAATTCAAAATCTTCGAAGGTTTTTTTTTTTGTTTTTTTTTTATTTAGCGTTAAAAGAGAATCGAAACTTTCGAACTTTTCGAGCTTTATGCCAAAAGAAATTCGAAATCTTCGAATTGTTCGAACTTTATGTCTATAAAAATTCGAAGCGTTCGAAGTTTTCGAATTTTTTTTACAAAGAATTTTGAAATCTTCGAATTTATCGAACCAGAAGTAAAACAATATTCGAAATATTCGAATTCGAAATTTTAGAAACCGTGAAAGCTTCGAAATTTTCGGATTCGAAACTCCGCTGTGGACAAAAGTTGCGAATTTTTCGAAATCGAACCTCGGTCGGTACGAAAATATCGAAATTTTTCGAAATCGAACCTCAGTTCGCTTCGCAAATACCGAAACCTTTCGAAATCGAACCTAGGGTGGTTCGCGACATCCCTACTGCAAACGTTGGCCGCCTCCGCCTGGTTTCTTCGCCACGCTGGCCATGAGATAGCCAAATGCAGGTGTAGGGGTGTAGCCAGGGGAAGAGCTTGTGGGGCTTTAGCCCCCCACCCCCGAAATCCTGCCGGTCCTAAAATGTACAAATGCATGTTGACTCGCTCCCCCCCTCCCACAAAAAAAAAAAAAAAAAAAAAAAAACTTCCTGGCAACCTTATTAGGCAGGCACACTTGATCCCATCTGCCCTGGAGGCATCTGCCTTGAGGCTGCTCCCTCTCTAAAATCTAGATTCTTTCCATCATTTTTTCGGTATGTCATGGATACGTTGTTGCTAGCACTCCGAACGCTCCTATCGGCACGCCACGACGGCTTCTCCGCGTGCAATGCGGAAAAGCCGCTTCCAAGATAAAGAGCGGGGAGCAGACGTGGACGCGGAGGCTGTTGCTGGCAGCCTTTGCAGCATGTCTGTGGCTTGTTCTGGGCGGCTGCTCGGCTGCAGCAGCAAAGTGCAGCAGCCTGCGACTCTATCCACTTTCAGAATTTTACTATTTTTTAAATTATCAGTAAATTTATCTTTGCTATATCTGTGGCAGCCGCTGAATTCCCTTTGCTAAAAACAGACACAAACACATAGAAAAAGTGCAAACGGGAATGGGCAATCGTGATCGCTTTGCTATAGCTGCTATTTCGTTATAACTAGGGTGTGTATTTTCCGGTTTTAACCGAAAAACACCGATAAACATCCGTCGGTGACGAAAATACAAAATCGGTTAAAACCGAAAAACACCGGTGGTTGGATATTTTTGCCCCGGTTAAAACCGAAAAACACCGGTCGTTGCACTTTTCCGACCTAGCGAAACGCTTTCCCCGTAGAAGTTCGTCAAACGTGTTATCTCGTGGATCCTGCATTCTTTCAGTGTCTATACATGGCTTGCACGTGGCGTCAGTCCACCCTCCTTTCTGGGGGTGAAAAGCGTCCAGTTAACGCAGTGAAAGCTAAGCTCTCACACGCCTTTCCCCCATTGTGTCGCCCATGGCCCCCTTTTGTGGAAAAATTAACGCAGCGGAGGTATACGCTCTCACGTGCCTTTTCCCCATTGTGTCTGGCCAAGTAATGTCGGTGCAAGCCATGTATTCAGAGGTTGCTGTGGTTCCTGGAAGAGAATGCCAACGTCCGTGTCGTACAGGGCTACTGAACTTTCAGAACTGAGATGCGTTCCTTGTTATCTGTTTAGTTTCTATGGGCTTTTGGGGAAACGGAAAAAGGGTTTTGTTGGCGGGGGAGTTTTTCGCTGTATATAAAAGAACCG
Organism: Ixodes scapularis; assembly: GCF_016920785.2. Classification (NCBI taxonomy): domain Eukaryota; kingdom Metazoa; phylum Arthropoda; class Arachnida; order Ixodida; family Ixodidae; genus Ixodes; species Ixodes scapularis. The sequence continues at coordinate 84,254,330 of NW_024609879.1, forward strand.
TTCTGTAAAAAAATTTGCAGACGTGTTTGAGAAGGCGCGTCCGTCCCGTGTCTGCGGGTTCTCTCAACGCGAGACTTGCTTCCTCTCGTCGTCACGCGGAATAGAAGGCCACCAGGATAGGAAGTAAGCAGAAAGCTCAGGATGACTACGCTACAGATTTCATGGATGAATCGTCGTTTTGGTTCCGCGTGCCAATTGTTAATCTGTGCATAAACGTGGAGCTGCCAGAGGGATTTGTGCCTTATGAAAGTATCTATCGGCTGGTCCTCCGAGACGAGAGCTAGCTGAGTGACCTAGAATCAGAGTTTCTTTGTTACCGCCAGTATGCTGTGACTAGCACCGTTGATCCAGTGTTATTTTGGAAACTTCATTTACCTGACTGGAGTCTACTGACCCAAGCCTGGCTGGACATTTTGGGATTTCCTGTGTCCAGCGAAAATGTGGAGCGTGTGTTTTCAAAATTGCGGGTTGTGAACCGCAAGGAACGTGCTGCCATGATGAATGCAAACCTCTCGAAGTATGCTTGCATCCACTATAATAACCAAGTGTGAGAAATATACGCTTTCTCGAGAAGTGTATGAAATATGTTAATAAAATTAGAACGCTCTGTCTGTGATCAATCGCATTTTTTTTCCACCGATAATCACCGATTTTAGTTTCGTCGTGAGACGTTCCACCGAAATACACCGGTGTTTCGAAAATAAATAAACACCGAAAAACATCCGCCGATTTTTCTCACAAATAAACACCGGAAAGTACACACCCTAGTTATAACCGACTTCGTTATAAATGATTGCGACAGTATAATATTTAGCTCAACCGATGCAAACTATGCTCGGTCGCCACGTATGCCATGTGCACTGTCACTACACAAGGCACTACTGATCATACTTTTGGAAAGTTTACCTACCCTTTTAATGTAAATGTTTGTTAAGACTCTACATATTACTTTGTTATTTAAAGGAGATGCAAAGTTGAAAAACGGCAATATTTTGCAAAAAATGTGCTTTTGGGTTTCATAGTGTCTTATTATTTTTGATTCTTTATATTTGATGTATAAAAATAATTAGTACCGATTATGATCGAAAAATTACCTAGTCAAATACGCATTTGAAGATCTCCAGGCAACCCAGAACGGCATCAATTTGAGTAATTTTTCTCCGAGTTGCTCCTGGAAGTTGTGACGTCGCCTGCCATAACATTGACGTTAACGCCGTGACCTCTGCATTGCAGACTTCTGTAGCTTCAATTTCTCACAGAAATTTATTAAAGGGGTCATGGAACGATTCTTCAACTATTTGCTGTTTTGCTTTCCTCCTCAACTCACAGATTACGCATTGTACCAAACACTTCAAGAAGACGGAAAGGAGGGAGTCTCCTCTTGCTCAGACCCTTATTTGTGTACCCGGACACCGCCTTTCTCCTCCTTGAAGATTAGCCCGTCGCTCAAAACTCGAACAAAAGTTGCTTTCCCCACTCCGTTCACCCTGAAGCTGACAGTGCTGTGGATGCTACGTGCTCGTTGGGCCAGCCACACTTTTGCCACTTGAATACACTCCCTTGCGCATACCCATGTGAAAATAATGAGGTCGCGTGATGAAAGGGAGGCGGCTGATTGGTCAGGCAAGCGCATAGCTTCCATCGCAATGTCAGCTTAAGGGTTGAAGGGAATAAGTGAGGTCTGGTGTCGTGCGACGTGCGTTTGGGCCGGGTGACATGCTTTGGGTACTGCGGATGTATCACAGTCAAAAGGCAGACAGCTTTCGAAAAGAAGGAGGTATGAAATAGTTGTTTTCAAATTTTCGTAATGAAAGTCAGGTTTTTGACTTCATTCTTTCTTTTGGCCCACTAAACGATATGCTATTAGTAAATTCCCAATCTAAATTCATTTATCCCATCCCAAAATTTGTTTCATGGGGCCTTTAACAAAATATAATTTTCTGCATTCCAAAAGAGTATAGCTACACATCTGTGGTAAGATTCAAACGCGTGTTTCTTTTAATCTAATTGGGGGCATCTTCATAGATTATGCCCAAGAATTTCTGTTCTTAATATTGTCCTATCACCATTAAATCTGGCATGCATATATAGGATGTGCCAAGTCACCAGGCTCGATCTAAAATGGTCCATAAAAATCAACACCTGCACGTAGCAATCTAATCTTTTCATCAAAGGTGTCTTTCATGGGTCGTTTTTTCTTGTAAAAATACAAGGTGTTAGTGGTGGACGGTGAAGCAGATGGCTAAGTCAAGTTGCAGGGTGCATTTGGCACATTATTTTTGTTGTTGATTCCCCTAGCTTTATTCACTAAGCTTTTTTTAAGTTGTCATGCCTCGTGTGCGCACGAACATGGCTTTTTGTGCATGTACATTTCACGAAAAACCTATAAAAATAAGCTATATTAAATATAACATCAGGTTTCTAAAGAGAAGATTATGCACCATAAATAAAAAGAAAATTGTTCCCCTGGTGCATGTCCCCTTATAAAACCAACAATCCATTGAATAGAACTTGTATTTCAATCAAATGCAACAAGACAACATTATTGGTGACATTTTGTCTTGAAAATGATTTGAACTGAAATTATAAAGTTGCACCATGAATGAGGGATCTCTTTGCAATTATGGTTTGAGAAATGAAGCTTGGCTTGCTTTTAACATAAAATTAATGCAATGTCAAGTCAAATGGAGACTTGTGGCACACACCAGTAAACAAAAATATTGGAAAGGAGATCAAACTGCATTAAAACACTGGTTCTCTCGCCATGTTATTTGTGCATTGTCACCATCATTATACCGCTCATAGTTCCTTGTTTCATGCTTGTAATTATATACTATTGCATATTATCAGATCTACCTTTTTAACATTTTGCTCCATATGAATATTGCCAAAGTTCCTATAGATCTCGAGTTGTACCTGGCGAGTTTTCTGTGTCAACTATTTTGCAATGTTCTCAGCAACATTTTAAATTTAAAAATATTTTGATTATTGTATTTAGTTTCAATTTATTTAAATACTCATTCAGGTTTATTTATTATTTCCTAGTTAACTTTCCGGTCCTCAAGACCCCTAATCCATCCCCTTAGCCAAGACGTTTGGAGAACTCTAGTCTGAACCAAAATTTATATTGTGTTGATTTTTTTTTATCCACCTCGATTGTTTTAGACTAGAGCGCTCTGCTGTTGAGTGAAACACAGAAAAAGAATACAACAGGCACGAAATCTTAACTCCACCCGGCAAATATTTTATCTATTTAGTCGTGGGTTTAAATCAACATACTGGTAATGCTCTTCTGTATTGAAAGCAATCCCCATTAAAAAAATGTCGTACAGCTTTCTACGAAGATTGAGACCAATTAGAGAATGTGCATTTCTCATATACTAAATAAACCACTACTTTAAAGAAAAAAAAATTTACTCGGTATTGCATTATTTGGGGTACCAATACCTCTTTGCGATGTCGGTACAAAAACCAAGTGCAAGTATATGCCTTCTTTTTAGCAAGGGAGCTTAATGTTACGTCACGTCCATAGTTTCATTTATGGTAGGCAATATTTGTAGCATCGACGGCCTACGCTGTGATCCTATTTGACCCCATTCACACTATTGGTCTATATATTTTTCGCTATGGGTGAATGCACAACAGTTGTGAAAGAAAGAACATATATGAAGCAAGCCCTTCATATATGTTTGTGACAATGCTGACAACATCCGTTAGGTCCCGAACTGGGTCCGATAAAGCGTAAGCTTCCACTTATCTTGCCGCTAGTACACAAGGATTAAACCTTGTAGCTCCAGTCGCTGGAAAGAAGGTACATTCAACTCACCGTCATCCGCTATAAAATGTCTATACAAAAACAGCTAGTCATCCGAAGCCGTGCTGTGGAAGCGGGGTCAGCGGAAAAAACGTACGCTCATGTTTGTTCGGCAATCTTAACGTTTGTCACAAATACCACTTCAAACGAATTACGTGGTCAAACAGGCACTCAGAAATAGACCCAAAGTACAGTACTCGCAAGCAAGGTCAACCAACCAGCAAAAAGAAAAAAAAAAAAAAAAAATCTCCCCAAGCAGCATTTGCCTATACTGTTTCACCTTTGGCGGACCGCAGCAAACACTACGGGCCACCCCAGTTAACCCACCGCTGTGAGCGCCTCGAATATGCACCCCAAATGTGGCTGTACCCATCTCAAAGGTTGTGTAAAACTCCGTCATGGGATTGGCTTTGATGGCACATAAAATTGATTGGACACTTGAATCTGTGAAAAGCCATAGAATGAAATGTAGAAAATTTTTCACTTTGAACGGAGACCCCATGTAGAGCTGGTTACGAGCCAAGTTCACGACTTGTACATATCCTGCCAATCATATTTTTTTCTTATTGCATATAACAATTTCAAAGTCCATCCTTTGATCCCTCGGTGAAACGAAGAGCTAAAGTTGAACCAACTACAAACTGCAACGAGTCACCCAGGTCGAAAATGCTTGTTAGTACAGGTGCAACTTTTTTGAGGAGGCAGAACTGCGGCAGAAACTTGGATGAGAATAACTTTATTCCGTTATTCACATAACACATTCAATCGGCATAAAAAGGAAAGACGGACTCGCATTCTTTCCAACTAGCCTTGGATCCATTCAAGCATTATGAACAAAACGAGTAACCCTGACACACGTGCAAAGGGCATACAAATTATGACGACTGAATGAGCCAACACAAATGATGGCATCAATGTAGTGCACAAATTCTGTGTACTCCAATAAAGGAAATGCCTATAAATAAAAAACTGCAGGAAACCGAGAGGAAGAAAGTAGATAATTCAGGTGTATCGTCAAGTCACGGCACTGCGGTGGCACTGCTGTCGGCACTGTGCATGCACACACGCTCATCACTTGGATGAGAGGCACCGGGTCATCTCTGAATAAATGGTCACCTAGGAATAAAAGGCATGATTAATTTATGTTTTTTAGTTACAAGAATGACTGCCTGATGTGTTAATTCTCAAACTAGATGCTTAATAATTGTGTGCGGACTCAATGCTTATCTGCAACTTGATGCAGAAAAAGCGGCAAGCACTTCGCCTCCACACTTGCAGGTTTCGTTTACCTTTTTAACATTAAACCGATTTCTCAAAGGGTATTTGAAGGCACCAGTGCAATTCGGGGCACGGTATCCATCGGTCTAATGGGTAAATAAAAGTATGGTAGTTTGAACTGCTCCAGTTTAAACCACCACTTAGACTATGGCACATGAAATATATGTTTGCATCAGTGTTTGTGATTCTTGGTCGAACTCCCGGGCAGGTAGAGCACCACAAGGGCCCCATGTCTTGGTGAACCCCTGGGTGTACTTCTCAAAGTTGCTCATATATGATGAAAGCCATTGTGCAGGTGTTGCATTTGTAGATCTTTAACTTGTAGGTTGCAAGATTCCAGGGAATTCTCAATTGATTAGGACACATGACTTGAAAGGGAAGCTCAAAGGGGAATTTTAACTGCTCTTGGTGGGTGCTGCGTTTGTTCAACCTTTTAGCTTCATGAATCCTTTCATAAGCAACCGTAGCTTTGTGCAACTCCTTTCATGAGCAGCCAAGGAAGCCTCCAAACAAAACCTGTTCCAACAGAAGCAGCATTTAAAAGCCTTTGGAAGCAAGTGAATAGTGTGGCGTCTATTCGAGCCACTCTTTCGTCTGAACACTGTCACACATCTCACCGCTTTGCCGATTGCTATTTTAAATAGGGCTAATGCGGTATGCCACAAACCTAGCTCTATGAGTGAGAATGTAATGAAGTGCAAACCTGCACATCTTGCTACGTCGCTGTGAGAAAATTGCCCATGGGAACAAGGGTGCTATAAAACTCGAGTACTAGTCTCTGTGGATGTTCTCGAGGTTGCAAACAAATGCACGCACCGAGCTGGTATGACGTTCAGCATACATCGATCTGCGTTCACTTGACTTTTCCGCTGCTGCGTTTTCGCTCTTCCCGTGCCAGCAAGATTACAAATGTTTCATTATTTGCTGTGTCCGATATCTAGCGACGAGAAAAGGGTAGACTAAATCGCACTTAGGTGTGGAAAAATTCACGACATGAGCAACGGCTATGCAAATACAAGAGCAGATGAGATGCACAACACCTACCCATTGACACTTTCCCCCTCCCAGAGTACACCCGAACCGTTAGGGGCGCTGCTATTCGGCATATTGACCATTAAAAAAACACCAACACTCCACAAATGTTTTGTTTTTTCCAAACATTTTAATGTGGTCAGGAAACTACCTAATCAATATTTTCTTGCAGAGCCACATATATTTTTAATAGAGCCAAAGAAGCTTGACTGTTTGAAACCGAAACACAAGCATGAAAATTCAAGGCCGGAAATTATGTGGCAGCATCCGACCACATTTTTTGTTTTGTCGTGGGCAACACAACGACCACGACGAATTTGTCTGCACTGTTTGTCGTGCCATTGTTTCGCACTTGGACGTTTTTGTTTCCTTTTGAACAAGTTTTGTGTTGCCGAAAACAAATGAAGCATGCACGTATTTATTGCAGGTGGCTTTGGTGCTGGTAGAGGGAGTACAGCGGTGATATCCTCACCCTTCGGTTTGAGGCGCAGCGCGTTCGGCCAATTGCGATCGTGCAAGGGGTCATGTGAGAGTGCTCCTTGCCATTTGGTCTGTCTCGCTTTCGGTTGCCATTCCCTTGGCGAGAATGGGGCGGCCGAAGCATATGTCGGAGCAAGCAGCGGCTGCTCGACGACGTAAATAAGGCGGCGAGAGAACGTCATTCATGCGTATATGCGCCGACAGTAGTACCCTGGGTGTTAGAATGGAATGCATTCAACATCAAGATGTTGCTGCATGTAAATGTTAAGCGGCGTTCAGAAGAAAGCGTTTCCGAGCAAATGGACATGCTAGTGTGACCAAGCAATTTGTGCAGCGAGTCCGTGAGAATATTTGGTACTATACTTCGTTGCACCTAAGTCCAGATGCAGCAGATGCTATGAGGTGATGGTGCACTTAAAAAAGTGCACCATCAGCTCTAAGTGCACCATCAGCTTTAAGTGCACCATGATGGCACACTTAAAAGTGCACCATCGTGGAGTTTATCATGTTTTTGAATGTGTTCTATCATTGCTGAGCCAATCAAACAAGAAAAGCCCAGTGACTTGCACTTTTAACACTGTTTGATTGGTCCCATTAGCTTGTACCGTCGGCTGTCCAAAACCACGGTTGTTTTGGCCGTCAGTAGGGGCGTGTCCCTCCACACTTGTGGCTTCGCCTCTGGTGGCGTCATGTCACCTCCAAGAGCTTCTTACCTCCCTGGAATCCACCGACGACGACGTGACCACAACTTGTGTTCTGGGCAGTGTTGCGTTGCCCCACCGGAAAGCACAGAAAAATTCAAACGTCAGTATTGGCGTTCAAAGTGGGAAAGGAAGGGATTGTTTCTGGATGGCAAGTTCGGAATTCAGAGATAATAAAGAGCATGCCGCAAAGGGTAAATCCCGGATAGTAGTCCAAAACCATAGTTGGGGGTAAAACCATAACTGGAGCTCCATTTAAAACCTCTGCACTCCCCTCATAGAGGTGGCGTTGAGACGTCCGCCGCCGGGTTCTCGACCTTGACCGGTGTCCCCTCCCCACCCTTCCCCAGCTCTGCCAAACTCTTTGGCAACTCCAACGTGTCTTCCGCATTCCCTACGACACCCGCTCCAGGCGCGACCGGCGCCGTCTCCTTCGACGGTGGCTCCTCGTGTTGCAGCTCCTTGTGCTGGATCAGGCAGAGGGTGCTCTTGAACTGTCGTCCGCACACGTTGCACCGTGGGGCGTTGCCGCAGTGGACTTGCTCGTGGACCGTCCTGCACTTCTTGTCGGTGAACATTGCCTCGCAGAAGGAGCACTTGAACTTGCCCTCCCTGTGAACCTTGAGGTGCCTGACGTAGTTGGCCCTCGTCGCGAAGCCCCTGAGACACGACTGGCACTGGAAGGGTTTCTCGCCCGTGTGCGTCCGCTCGTGCTTGAGGAGGTTCAACTTGTGCTCGCAGGAGTACGGGCAGAAACGGCACTCGTGGAGCGCCTTCTGGCGTCGTACCTTCCACCTTTTCGGCGGGGCAAACGGGAGACTTCCACCACTTTGCCGGCCGGGAATCGCCACTGGTGTTGCTGAAAGAAAGGTTGCACGGTTAAACCCTGCGGTGCCGCATCATGGATTATAGACAGAAGCGGAGCTCCGACGTCGCACGGCGCATGCACAAACAGTTCGACTTGCGCGAATCTGGTTTCCAGGTGAGTGCAGTGTCCACAAGTGGTGTGGCAGACGCCAGCTTCTTTTGTAAACTGCGCGTGCGCAGAAATTAGATCTGCGCAAGTTGAAGCATCCAAGCGTGTGCTATGCCGACGGCAGCGCCACCGCAGTGGCGTGACGTCGGAGCTGCGACCTCCGCCCTCGCAGATCGGCCCCTCCCACCAAGCTCCCTGCCAGCCACGATTGTTGATTTCCTCCTCTCCGGCGTTTGCTTTGCTAGGGTGGAGAGTGGAGGGCTTTATGGGACAAGCTGATCTGCGAGGGTTGAGGTCAAATTTTTGCATTTTGTCGTACGCAGCTGCCATTGAATCACTTTACTGTTTCGGTATGAATTTAAAGGCAAACCCTACTATCTTCTACCAAAAGCCACAAGTGACACAAATCGAGGGCAAAGTTCTTGGTGATAACTATCGCATTTGATTCTCCGAATCTCAGCTAAAACGCTTTTGATGAAGAGCAAAGTGACGCAATTAAAGCCTCTGCTTAAAAGTAGTACATACCAGAAAAGAGGAAAAGCACTGCCAAACAAGAATAAGCATCTGTTCCTATCTACGATGTCTTTATCTCGGGTTGTTGCATAACAACCTGTTTTCCTTAGGATGTGCGATTTACTTTATATATTGGTTTGCATTCAATTATCTTTCCATGTCGATGCAGAACATCTGTATGGCTCTGACATGTTATGCCCTTGTTTTTAACTATACCTCATTCTTTCTAATTTATAAAGTTTTATTTTTATAGAAACAACCGCCATTCTCTTGTGCAAAATATCAAGTCCCATATAAATTAACTAAGCAAAAGCTTCAGAAAAGAGTTTTCAGGTAACAGACCTAGTTATTCTCTCGTTCAATCGGACTATCTTGTACCTATTTCTCGCATGTGTAAGCAATTTAACACGAAAGATGCGATTGAAAACTTACAAATATGGAAGCTGGTTTTGCTTTTGTAAACAAACAATAGTACCCTCCAAAATTTAAACGACTGCTACAATCCTACAAGTCAGACAAAGAGTACTAAATGCCACAAAGCATTTTGAGGTGTCAATAATAATATCACAAATTTAAGCAGAAGAACTACTCCGCTGCAGGTTACGAAAAGAAGGAGAAGTGTCTCCCACAAGGCTCTTCACTCTTTCCACTTTATCAGGGCAAACGCTGGAGAGGAGATGAGTCCGCTCTTCTCGTCTCTAGGATTCAGTCTGTAAACTGGAAAGAATAAAGGGCTTTGGGGCAGGAGTTTGTCCTACTTAACCTGCAACAAGGTATATAGAGTAAAATCTGAGAGGACACAAATCAGATGTCAAGTGTAACTGTCACACTTCTCTACAAACCCAAACCAGCTTTGCAAGTGCCAAGTAATGAAACTGATGCAAAGCACATCGACGTGAAACAGATGATACAGGGCATACGATGTCGTGTCCATTCATAACAAACAGTGCGATTACCATATGCTAAAAAACAACAACAAAAAAACACCATGAGATCTTTATACGGAGCAGGCCATTTGATGGGTTTCATTTGCAGGGTACACCAGTCATTGCTAAGCCAGACAATTCATTCCAGCACTTTTCCGTGCAATAATGCCTGCAGTGACGTCCACTTTTTTTAGATGAGCCACATTTTGCTTCAAAATTGCCCTGAAAAAAGAAAAGAGAAACAAAACAATTTGTATCGTATGTGCACTTGTTGGTTCAGGGTACAGATTTCTAGTATACAAGCCATACTATTTGTTAGTTTCTCTCCAAGATAAACCCGCAGCTCAGTCCTCCAAACAATCACGACTATAAAACCAAAAAATATGTGTTGTGTACGACTGAACATGCCTGTCATGACTTAGTGATTGTTTTATATTTCCTTATTTCCCCAACATATACATCACTAAAGTTTATGGTTAGTTCTGGATTTTAGCAACAAATAAAATCTCACTCTTGCATACAACCTGTGCAAAAGTTTTATTGAAAGATGACAAAAAAATTGGCATAGAATTATATTTAATAAAAAGAGTAATGTTTTCTCAGGTAAACAATAATCTAGCATTTACATTGTTCATAAACCAAGAAATCAAGTTATAGCTTTTTTCATGCAATCTTTTTATTTGTATGTCACAAATTTTAGCAAACTTTTTAAGCATATAGTAAACTGATTTGCAGGATGTATAATGCACCTTATTGCTTACGATTTACCTGATCCCATATACAACTTAAAAGTGTGTATCCTGAAAATCCCACCTGGGCACATAAGGTGATTTCAGCACATCAGGCGAAGCATTACGAAAACACTGGAGGGCATTTAACTTTCTTTTACATGGCTGCGAATCCAGAAGGTCCTTGTAAATAGATATTCACAAGGGGGAGAAATCCCCCTTTTTGTTCCCCGGCATGCGCATCACGTAGTAATGCTACGCCTTTGCGCGCAGCTGTGCTGACATAGACATGCCGGGGGGGATAAGGGAGGTTTTGCTCCGACTGCACAAAAAGTCCCCGCCTCGGCGTGGGATCTGGCAACTTTACAGATTTTGTTTAGCGGGATACTGGTGGTAACATCAAGATCGCCTAACTTGTTGTGACATGCACTGCGCATGTTGTCTGAGGCACCCAAAGGGGTCTTCAATATTCATTGGTTCCGTCCTCAAGCCACTCCTCATACAGTTGGTTATGGATTGTGTTGCATCCAGCCATTCAAGCAGCACCTTTTCTTTTAGGAGAAAACGGTTTGTCGTCTTCTGCATCCAACAGTGCTGCTGCCATAATAGCAAATCGCCGTTGCCTGCATGCCTCCATTTTTCTGCTCTCATCGGTGCACACCGAGAGAGTGTGGTCGCCAAATGCGTCTGATAACACCAGACTTGTACTGTACGCATTACAAGTAATCAAATTACTTGTAATCGATTACTTTTTGGAGTAATTTTGTAATCAGTTGATTACTTTTATTAGGCAGTAATCACAAGGGTAATCTGATTACTTTTTGAAGCAATAAAATTACTTGTAACCATTACAATTTGTCCACGGGACCCCCCCCCCCCCCTCACGGCACACGCTTTTTTATGAAATGACAAAAATAAAATTTGCTTTTCTTTTTCTAACAGAAAAAAGAAAGATTTTAGCGGAGCTGTAGGAGACGAGGTCAGTCTCTTTCTAAGTACAGTTTCTGTGGAATGTCCGTTTTTTTCGAGCTGGGACTGGGAAACCCCAGGGAAGCCACAGTGCGTGACAAAGGCCATTCAGGGCGAAGTTTGAGGAAGCAGAATGTAGCTTTGCGAGTCCTTCGTTCAAACTAGCACCCTCACACACACACACACAGAAATAAAAAAATAAAACATCCTGCTTAGGATACCTACTCGCAGCCCGTAGGAGAACCAGAACCGAAGAATGTCTAAAGGGATGCAAAATATAACAAAGGCAGTTGAAATATTTCCCCGTTTCCGCTATGTGGTCTTTGTGACAAGCAATGTTTCGAGTTGAGAAGTGGTCGGGACGATCTCTTCCGCTAATGGATACTACACATGATCCGTTTCAAATCCTGGAGCTGCTGCTCCTTTGTATAACATGCGAGCTCATCCACATGTGAATAATAAAATATAAAATGAGCGACGCAAACTTTGAGCGACAACCCTTGCTCAAGCTTAACAAGATCTAGAACCCCCTCCGCCCCCCCCCCCCCCCCCCCCCCCACACACAAACTGGCGAACGCCCAAATCATTAAATGTCTTCAAACGAATTCTATACTTGTGTCCGCATTGTGAAGGTGCAACGACCACGAAGAGTGAGCCAGTTTTTTTTCTTCAATACTTGTGCAAATGTGAAATATAGGTTGGAAGTAGTTCATTGTTATGAGCGCTAAAGATGTGTCTTCACACAATAAAGTAATCGGAAAAGTAACGATTACTTCTTTAAGTACTGTCCAATTACTTTTGCCGTCGAGTAATCAAGTAATATAATCAAATACTTTTTAGCCAAGAGTAATATTAATTGTGATTACTTTTTTTTAGTAACGTGTAGAAGAATGGATAACACTGACATCCCTCTCGGCTCCTCGCCGTTCGTGTGAATGCTCAAGTCGAGGAGGGAGTCCCACTGGTTCCGCAGATCGCTAACATGCCGCATATCACTTGCAAATATCCTTTCTTTATTATCCAAAACGATTGAAAACGATGCCTGGGCATTACCCTCAAAGTTTGAAACTTGGGATCTCTGTATTTGTAAAGTAAAAAATACAATTTCCAAAAGAAGAATTTGGAGTTCCCACACGATCCGCACCAGTGCAGTCATGTCAAAGATTGAGTCGTCCTGCAACTCGAATTTCTCTTATACCTTTGTGTCGCAAGTCCCTTCCATGGTTGGTCCGGTGGGCCGCGATGACGCGGAAGGGAGACTCGACGTCCGCGAGGAAGGCGTCCGGGTTCACATCAATCACCAGCCCTGTGGGACCCCTTCTATGGGTGGCAAGCAGCGCCTCCGCCTCGATCTCTCCCAACTTCTTTATTGCGAGGAGACGGGCAGCCATCTCCTCGTCGGTAGTGTCCACCACGACGATGTTCCGCCTGAGGTTGATGCGGGTGGTGCAGCCCCTGCCCGCGATCAGACCGTTGTCCCGCCCCACACTGAAGCGGTTAGCTCTTTTCAGGGCCGCCCGCTCTCTGTGCCAAAGCAGGACGGTCTGGGGGGTTGGCTGACCCGCGTCCCGGCATGTCTCGATGTGCTTGCTGCCGTTCTGAAGGTGGAGGGGCACGGCGCCGTTGCCCGCTCCTCCGCATCCCTTATCCAGCCTCCCTCCTCTGCAGACTTTCCTCCAGGGGGCATGGAGATCGTCGCCGCAGTCGTCATCGCGCAGGTCCTGGAAGATGTTCGCAGAGTGGAAACGGGGGTCGAGGGGGGCAGACGTGGAGCCTGCTGCCGGCGCGGACTCTGCCGGGACAGCGAGGGGCCGGGGGGTGATGTCTCTCCCCTTCTCCTCCCCTCCCTCCCTCCCTCCCCCTCCTCTCCTCCCCCCCCCCCCCCGGGCAAGATGAGGATCTTGGGCGGGCACGGGCGCCATCTTTGCCGCCCGGTGCGGGGGAGCCGACCGGGGAGGGCTCCCCATTGTCTCTCATCGCCGCCATTACGGGAGCCGAGGCCGTGGTCACTCCGCCCCGCCCGGGCTGGTCCGCCATCACGGCAGCGGCGGTCTGGTCCGTCATTTCGGCAGCGGCGGTCCCGGTGGGCCACAGGCTGTCGGTCACAGTGCCTTGGGTGGCCCTCGGGGGCTTTTCCGGGGGCACGCGGCCCGGGTCCACGCCCCCGACTCCGTCGCAGCGGCACCCGAGAAATTCGCAAAGGTTCTCGTGGACCTCGATCTGGCTGAGGGCCCGGTCGGGGACAGTGGTGTTCAGTTGCCTGGAGAATACCTTTGTCTCCTGGCGAACGCGGGCCGCTACCAGCAGCCGAGCCCGAATTGCTGGCGATACGTTTGGGTCGACGGGGTCCTCCTGCTCCCCGGACTACTCCGGACATCGACGTGGTCCCTGGGTCTTGTCCACCGTGCGCCTCAAAACTCCAACGGCACCTCCGTCGCTCTCCTCGAGAAAAAAAAAGAAGGAAAAAAAAAAAAAAAACGCGCGCACACAGTCTTTTGTTTGATTGTCCATCTGATAATTGAATTACGGAGTAGTAGAATAAATCGCTTCCCCAGGGGTGCTGAGGATGAAGACGGAAGAGCTCTTGCCGCATAGACTCTGATGTAACCTCACCAGCAACGTAAACATCTAACCGCGGTCGGAATCGCGCGCCGCCGATCAAACTATGATCAAACCACTGGATCAAACCGAGCAAGCCGCACCAGCGAGACGCCATCTTTAGCCTGGTGGTAAATTCCAACATTACTGGTAAATTCTAACGAGCTGTTGGTAAATTCAAGGGCGAATATATACAAATTTGGCACTGCCCGTGATTTTGACCAGTAGCCATCTTTCTGTTCTAGTTGTCCTAACACGAGCGATTCGGAGGAGGAATAATGGCAGATCACGTGACCCGACGTCACCGAAAGTGACGTCACAAATATAACGTCACGTGACAAAGAAATTTTGTTTTGCTTGTTTTGTTTTTTGTGACGTCACGGTTTTTAGCGAGGAAACTTTTTCTTATTTTTACTTTGTTGACGTATTATTTTTTTTTATTTTGTTTATTTTCTTGTTTTTTGCAATCACGGGACCGCGTTTCTGCGCTTCAGATTGCGAAAACTTCTACAGATTGGATGTTTTGGATTGATAGTTGGTGTAAATGTAAATTAGTGTCAATGCTGGTCAATGCTCACCTGTCATAAATAAAAATAATATTTATTACTACACCCGAGTATTTGTGAATAAAACCCATCAATTGAAAGAATATAGAAAGAGCAACTAGGCATTATCAGCTTCTCTGCACGCGTTTTCAAGAAGTTTGATTTCAAGGATGGAAGTCAACCAAACAAGACAATCCAATCCAGCTTTTCTAAACCGTGTGGTGTCGTGTTGTTAATCTGCCCGAATCTGCCTCCCTCTTCCGTGTTTTAAACGCATCCTGTCGCCACCGCTCATGTCCTTACACCTGGGAGAGAAGCAATCCGTCAATTTCTTTTGTGGCGGCTGGGAATCACACAATCCGATAGCACAGGAAGCAGTGAGCCGTCGCGCACTTCGCGCAAATCGGCACTTCATCGCGGAGAGCGTTGGTGGGGCCTCCTGTTTTCAAAGGACAGTAGACAGTAGACACCCCGGCTGAAAAAAAATGCCCATTTGACGCTGCGACTCATAGGAGCGCCTACTGCGAATAGCGCAAGAAAGTCCGCGGGCAGTCGGGCCATTTTGATCCCTCAGATTCTCGATCCTGGATAAACCCCGCCTCTGTCCCAGTAAGTAGCCTGTGGAGGTCATTCTCTGGCCAGAGAAAAATTAAGTCCCCTTTCTTCTCCCATTATGAAACTCGCGCGGGGGCCAGCTAGCCCAACCACCGAAGGTCGAGGGCCAACACGGAGAAACGGGGAAGAAGGGGATTATGTTTTAGGACAAGAAACATAAACAGCAGTGGTTTTTACTGTGCAAAGTAGCCGAGTCTCTCAGTGGAACATTTTAAATTTTCTAGAAAAGGGACCTTGTGCTCTCTTCTTTTCTTGGACTTGCATATTTAGCTTTGATTTCCAAATATGACTACTTTAGGCCCATCCCTGATATCATGACAAAATGTAACATTACACCACACCGCTAACCTGCTTGCACTTCAACGGAAAAAAATAAAGAGCAAGCACATTGTTTTTGTTGTGTCGCTCGAGTCTGAGACTACCATCGCTATGTGTCGTCGCGGATCGTCAAGAACTAGAGTCAATATGGCGTCGTTCAGACTCGTGCACCGGGCACCAAGACAGTGGCACCCACGAGGGAATCGGAGAACGGCGTGCCGCCACTGTATGTACTCTGTATTTGGCGACTCTAGTCCACACTCTTCGTGCGCAGGCCCCCCGTCTCCGGTGCCCAGCTGCGATGTCTTACGGGAGGCGCGGAGGGTCTCGGTGTTGCGTCCGCAGCTGCTCCAACTACCAGTTGTACAGCCCGGGAGTTTCGTTCCACACGTTTCCCCGCGACGCCGCTCGTCGGAAGCAGTGGATGGACGTCGTGGTCCAGTGGAACTCTGGGACGCCCCTGTCGGAAAACAGACGGGCGTTGGTTTGTTCCGACCACTTCCTGCCGGAATGCTACGACCGAAACCTGCGTCTGTTGGCCGACGCCGGCTTCTCAACGAAGTTTGCTCGTCTGAGGACGGATGCCGTGCCATCAGTCCTTTCAGATCGACGGACCGCGGTACGTATCTCCGTCCGTCGTCATGCGCTTTCTCTAGTGCCCCTGCAAAACTTTGCATTCTGTACTCGGGTAGCAAATCGGGACAGTCGGTAGACTTCGTACAGAATGGAGATAAACAGCTCAGAAAACAGTTGAAGAACAGGCACAACCACAACGGGATATGGCTGTACTTTAATAGACTTGAGTCACAAGTACAGCTTTGTTCTGTCATGGTTGTGCCTTTTTTTGCCCGCGTTTACTGATATGTTCGTCCACATCATGCGCTCTGCATTTTCTGTACTTGACGAAAGACCAGAACGCATAAGAAAGGGTGCAGCCACAAAAAACTAGTGCACTATGGCATTATTATATACTGAAATGATCTGTTAGGGAATATTGTATACATCTGAATGTAAACTTGCAAACAAGTCTATCTACAGTTGGTGACAGGTTGAGATCCCACTAAAAGCCCTGCCTGTAGTATGTGCTTCTGTCAGGCATTGGCTGCGCATGAGACAAAGTGTTACCAAAGGCAGTAAGCTCGCACTCAAGGCGAAGCGTATATTGCGACTTTGACCCGTCGCTAAGGCAGTAAGCTCGCACTCAAGGCGAAGCGTCTATTGTGACTTTAACCCGTCGCTGACAATAGATATTTAGAGTTGAAAAAGACTTCCAACCAAGCCCTAAAGTTTACGGGCCCCAGCATTTCAAACTGACTCGGTCACTTCTTCAGAGGCGACTATATAACAGTTGAGGAGCAGTAGTTTCGTTAGCATCTTTAGTAAACATTCTCTTCTCATACACTTTGAAAACAACTTATTATTTTAACACGGTAGCGTTTAGAAGCTCATGTCGCAGAATATCTGGCGTCGGTGAGACCAAGAATTCCTATCGTGCGATGCACGCAGCCACGTGTGACGTCACACGCGGCTGTAACGTCATGACCCTATTGACCCGCTAAATGTTTCCACGAAATTTAGCGGAAAATTTTCGCTAAATTTAGCATCTCGATAAACTTATGATGTCTCAGCCACGTGTGACGTCAAGCGTCATGTGATGCTACCGACTAGACCACACACATGCTTGCACAGCTTGGGAACAAGCTTGGGTTTATATGAAAAGGCTTTGCGAACGGGGCCCGATAACGCTATCGCGTTCCACTCTAATGGCGCGTTCACACTGGAAGCGGTTCCGCAAACGCAAAGCAGATCCGCGCGTTCTCAACCGGAATACGGTTAGGATCTAGCGGTCGGAGCACATTATGCCAACCGCTTCGGAACCGATTTCTCCCAACCGCTTTCACAAACCGCAAAGCAATCACAACGCGACGCTGACGTGATGTCAGTGACTTTTGAAACAAGGTGGCTCCTGTCGCTGGTGAGGCATCCAAGGCGCTGTAGTTCTAACGTGACAGCAAACAAATCAACGGAGAAACGTGATGTTCGCGTCCGTCACTTGTACCTGCTGCAAAAAGAATTGACTCGTAATTTTAACGGGCTTCGCATCGGTGATTTGGTTCGGGTAAGAGTTTATTTATTATTCTAGGTGCCACAGCCTGTAGCTCGCCGACTTGTTAGTGTCTGCCCGTAGAACGTCGGAACCCGCCCCTGATATACTGAAACGTCAGCTTTTCTGCCCACGATAGTCGCGTCAACTATTAAAAGTTTTTGACACCGTGCATGACCAAAACGAAGGCTGATAGAGATCTCGTGAGCTTGATTGCGCAGCCAACACACTACCGCAGAGCGGGCAGGGTACCTGCGCTAGCTCGACCTGTAACGTTTACTACTAACAAAAGAAAATAAAGGAAACATACTTAAGGAATAAAGTGTATGTACCAGACAATGCAGAGGTAATTCATACGGCGTTTATTTGAGCTTAAAGTCAAACGAACAGTAGACTTGATTGACGTGCGAGTGACGAGAGGGGAGTCCGCCACCAACGAAGCCACGACCGGCTAGCACCAAACACATTCCCCGCACCACTGCCCACCCCACCACTCACAACTTCGAAAATGATAAGAGCGAACATCGAGGGAGGAAAACTGGCCCTCTATCTTGAAAACAAGGTCAGCTATTCCTGCTGGTCCATTTCGAAGAAAAGGTTGGGGGCATGCTGTTCTGAGTCAGCAAGGCGCACTTAGCTGGGCTTTGCTTGTGGGCGAAGTTGAGGGAATCACAGGGCACGCAGGCGAGTTTTGCGGGTCCATGCCTTTTTTTTTGCTGCCTGAACTCGTGATGCGTGCGAACATCCCGAAGCAAAATCTTTAGAGTGCCAAAGTAGCAAAATTTTGGCATTGAATCGTGAATTACAGTGGATTTTGGATTTTAAAACAGGGTTGCCAAATGCAACTCTCAAAAGATCACGCGTGATCGCCGAGAAACTGCCTCGCCAACCGTCTCTCGGCGTGTCTGAACGGGGTCGCTTGCGAACCGCAACCGCTTTGCGAATGCGGATCTGCTTCCAGTGTGAATGCGCCTTTAAAGGCGAAGCTTAAGCGTCCCCCAAGTTTTTAAAGCCAGGTGTCTAAGAAATATATACTTCTGCTAGTACTTCCTTTAATGAAGACTGTATAGTGAACTTCTTATGTTTTAGATTAAAATAGTTAATGAGCAAGGCCTACATTTACCGCATTTCCCGGGCTATTGGCGAGGAGATAGAACTATAGGGGGTGCTCTGACCCGTTTGTTGTCCCCACATCTCGGTGTTTACCCAACACAAGGCCTGTGCACATGCCCATAGGCCTTGTGGGCATGTCCATGTCACCTTCTTCAACAGAGCGTGGGGCACAGTGTAATGTAAAAATACTAACAATAAATGAAGTGACGCTAAGTGCCGGTTCTCTCCCGAAAGCAGTCGTCAGAGAATGCAAGCTTGACCCACTTCTGCTTTTGTACTGAGTTGGGCACCATGCATGCTGCATTGTTCGTGCCGGCCGGAGTGGTAATAAAAGAGCCCCGCCTCCCCCTCACCGAAGAACACAAACTCCTGCCAAACGCTGATGCCTCGTTCGGTGAAGTCAGCCGATCGCCGAGTCATTGTATTTGCCGTCCCCATCCGTGTAGCTCTAAAGTTAACCGCTTGGGACGCCATGGTCTGATCTCCTTCCCAATAGTCCGCGGACTATACATATTTAAAAGTTTAAAATTTTAGGCTGTGCAGACTATCTATACATGCAAACTATACAGGAATTTCGTTTTTCAAGATTGTTCATTATGACGAGACATGAAGAATTTTGTGAATGAAAGAGTATGTTATTGAAGATTTATGTATAATACAAGCTTCTTTGTGAGCTAAGAAAGCAGACATTTGTCAAGGTGTGCCGTGTATGAGAAGATCGTTGTGTCGACTATGCATCAAGTGTGGACTATGCACAGCGTGCGGGCTATGCACTGGGTGCGGATTATCTAAGCAAAAACTTTTCTTCTTGACCCCAAATTGGCCCCTGCGGACTATACACCGGATGCAGACTATAGCCCAGGAAACATTGTTCTAAACTTTTTGTCAAATTACCCAAACAGCAGGGAAAATGCAGAGAAATTTTGTATATATGTGCTGCACATGCTTCTATGTATATAGACCTTTTCCACAAGGGCGCCGCCATCTTGAATTGACGTCACTTCCAGTATGGGCGAAAACACAACTTTGCCGTCGCCACGCCAATAGAAGACATTTAGGATATAAGCCTAACCGTCACACATTCTCGATTTGGCTCCCCTCAATTTTTTTACTGGTTGGAGGTTGAAACGTTTTACTATTTTGTCGTCGCCCATACTGGAAGTGACGACAATTCAAGATGGCGGCGCCCCCGTGGAAAATGTCTATAAAAACTTCCAAGCCCCATTACTAAAATATGGCGTTGAGAGGTCCACATGCCGAGTGTATAGTAATTTCTTTTAAATATTTGCTTTAGAAAATTTACTGTTGCAGATGCCATCACATGCAGAGCACATAACTACACCTGCAGCATGCGCCTTTGGTGCTCGGCTAATTTAGCATAATTTCTATCGCCGCTTACATTCACAATTGTAGCAACTCATTGTTGTAGCATTTGTAGTAACAACACAAAAGGTTTGCTTATGTAGAAGTTTAGTGTGGTGAACAAAAAATAGTGAATCTTAAATGATTGCTTTACAGATCAGAGACCAAGCTACGGCTGTATCATTTCTGGAGTGTAGCACCAGCACAGCCTCGACACCGTATGCTTTTCCAATGGCTGCAACGCTTGATGGCACTGGAAAAGACACAGGAGCACACGGGTCATTGCTGGATGGACCTGTAAGCGTCCTCCAGATGTGGGTTAGTGCAGAATGCTTTAACCAGTTATTTTCTCTGGTAGTCATCACTGCTAGTTATGTCTTATGAGCTTGCCAAGACTATCACCTTGCACGCTGCTTTTACAGGGCAGGAACCAGTCTACTACCGCAGCGCAAGAATGGAGCAGTAGCGCAGCCGTGGCATGTGACATCTTATCAGTGGGTGCTTCGTCCGATGTGTTTGAACCAGACCTGGAGCCACGCAGACAGAGCACGCCAAACCACATATGCATGAGCACTCTAACAAAAGGTAGTTCTTTGGTATTGTTGCAGTGTGTCTCATAACTATGCTACGATAATGTTTTTAACGTGCCAGGTGCACAGACGCCATTTTGGAATGTCAGCAAAGGCGTTCAAACGGAAGAGCCTCATCAGACCTCTACTGGAATTCAGGCGTCGGTCACACCCCCAGGTACGTCGATGTAGTGACTCGAAACTTTGGCTGCGTTTATGAAACAAGGTCACAACAGAGGTTCCAATGCAGTATGTTTCTGTCGCAGGTTTGTTTCACCACGATGCGTCTCCTGATGACCAGTGCGTTTTGGCTGTGACAAGACAGAGCTCCCTGGAGGTTGGGACAGTTTCCTCAGGATATCCACAAGCGGCTGGAGGAACATTGACAAAAGACAAAGGACAATCGCGGCAAGGGTGTTCCTTGCCTCCAAGTGGCAAAATGTCAATTCCGTTTGTGGTTAGATTTGAATGCCATTCCTGAACATGTGGTACCTGAGGCCGATCCTTTGGACACGAGCCACGAGAGAGCCTGGCGTCTTGGACATAAGCAACCCATGAGCTCCGAGGATGATCCAGATTCTTCAGACACAACTACCTCGTCAGACTAACCTGCAAACTCGAACGATGGAACACATTGTGAGCATGTGGCCTCTGTATCGTCCTCGAAATTATTCTGCTATGAGCATGAAGGGAGGTTTAGTTGTATTGTGCATGTATGTACTAAAGGTGCATAGTAGATACAGGTTAATTAGAAGGGACAAAAGAATTAGTGGAAATAATAACTTTCCCTTCTAAACTTAAAGCGCAACTCTGGTCGAAAACGAAATCAAAATAAATGACCGGTATCGCTTTAGTGCCACAAAATATGATCGCAGCCGAAATATTACGTCAAAGTGACGCCGCATTCTTCACTAAAACCGATTTTAAGGAGGCAACCAGCTTCTCTTTAGCGGGCAGTAAGCGGATTAGCTTTTATTCGTGGAATATTGGTGCAGCACCCTTGTGTTGTCACGTCGCGGCCGGATGGATTGATGGATGAATGTTAATGGCTATGTCCTTTGTAACGGGCGGTAGCTTGCACCACCTAGCCCGAGTCTAAAAATACAAACGTATGTATCCTCCCGCTCTTCTACACGTCACGGCCGGATGAATTGATGGATGAATGTTAATGGCTATGAACGGGCGGTAGCTTGCACTACCTAGCCCGAGTCTAAAAATAGAAACGTATGTATCCTCCCGCTCTTCTAAGCCAATTTTCTCCCCCTAACTATCACCAGGCAGTGCGAAATATCACCAGGATGACCTTTGGGCGATTGGGCAAAAAAACTAAAAACATCACCCCCCGCCTCTTCCCCTGGGTGAGGGAGTCGCCACTTTTCCTTTGGTCAAACCTTGCCCCGGTCACCTCAGCACCGGACAAACTGGGGACAGAGGGTTAAGACTGGGCCGGAGCCACGCAGGAGGGAGTCCCAATTTTCCTCTATCTCGCCTGTCCCCAGCTGTGCTAGTTAAGACCCATTCACACTCTTGCAACCGAGTACGACCGAGAGAGACGAGATCTGTTAAAACTTCTTAAAATTTCTTAGGACGAGGGAACACACTGGCATTCTGGCGCCATCTATGTGGTGACCCTGGAACTGCATTTCACAAGAGCGAAGGTTTCGCGGGATTTCCGAGGTCAAATGTGCGTAATACCTATAAGAAAGGCTCGTTTATAACGTTGGGCAAAGATTTTCGAGCCAAGAAAGAAAGGATAATGCGCGAGAGAAATAGGAAATATGCCGGACCGCCAAGTTTACACAGCTACCCAATAGATGGTGCCACTGTGTCCTCTTGTTGTAAGAGGTTCTAAGGAACCCAGGTTTTAAGAGGTCGCTAAAGAGTGAATGGGCCTTTAGTTGTGCATCACTAAATTTTTCCTAGATAATTTCCACCAATCTTCTAATCGTCTCTTTGTGACTATGATCTTTTTCTCTTCCGTCCTTCCATCATTTTTTTTTTACTGTGATCCTTTTCTCTTCCGTCCTTCCATCATCACCAGCAAAACCTAGGGCCCCGGCCAAATCTGTTGCCTTTTCAGGGAGATCAGGGCGAAGCCCCATGCACTTCAAAACCAACTGCTCTGGTTTCTTACCCTCATCATGGCAGGCAGCACATAGTATGTGTTTGTCACCTGAAATCTAGCCCCATACGTCCTCGTCCTCAAAACTCTCTTTCTCGCCCCAAACTGTAAAGAACTTCCCAGTGAATTGTCGAACACGTTTTCCTTTCTGCATGAATGGATGGTAATGGCTATACCCTTTGTAACGGGTGGTAGCTTGCGCCACCTAGCCTAACATTTTGTAATTTTTTTTTCTTTTTTTTTTGTTAATTTGTATAAATTTTGTTTTAACACCCCCCCCCCCCCCCCCCCTTTTTAAAGTGTTACCCTTGTTTATTTTTATCTGTATTTTCACCCCTCTCTAGATCTTTTCCAGCAATCTTCTAATCTCCTCTTAGTGTTGTCATCCCTCTAGCAGATAATTTCGGTCTTGCCTACATGCCCGAAACCAAACTTCTAGCCGTGATATTTTTAAAACTACACACAATATAAAAAAAAATACTTTGTAATTTAGGCATACTGCCTTAGCTCAAAACAGTTGTAATCCCAGATTTAAAAAAAATTTACCGGAATTGGCTTTTAATGGAGAAACTGAACATGTGTGTAGGTCATGTGACATCATTTTCCCTGCTAAATTTAGCAAGGAAACTTGATTCATGTTGAGGTCACGCAACGTCAGTTTGCCTGCTAAAACTAGCGGGAAACTGAATTTTTGTATAATTTGCGGAACATCAATTTTCCCGCTAAATTTGGCTGGGAAACTGAATTTGTGTATGGGTCCAGCGACATCGAGTCATGCGACGTCATTTTTCCCACTAAATGTAGTGGGGAAAATAATTGTCCATAAACATACTTTAAAGTGGCCCGAAGATCCTAAGAAAGCTAATCGCTTCAAGACATCTTTTAAAACTTACAGGATTCTAACTCTTGCTTTGCAGTTCTGTCTTCCTTGCATCTGTCAAATGCAACACCTCTTGAGTGACACTGGACCTGATCGAGGAATTGTCTCCAGCACGAGCTAAACCGACGGGGGTCCTTGGTGGACACAGTCATCGCAAGTCTTGGAGCCACAAGACGGAGTGGGGAGCATGCCCCGTGTTAATGGCAAGGCACTCCTCAACATTCCCTTGCTTGCTGCTGTCACATTTTCTGGAGCCTACCATGCCTGAGTTTTTTTGCCTGTTGAGCTCGATAGGCATTGCTGGCGTACAAAAAATGTGGTTCTTCAGGGTCCAAAGTTGACTGGTGTTTCTTGCTGCCAGAAAGGTGGGCACCTGTGTACAAAATTGCCAATTGTAGCAACTTTTTTTTTTTTTGGGGGGGGGGGGGGGGGGGAGGGGGCATTGTGTTGACATTTTTTTTCTTCATTTTACCCCTTCAGCTCTTTACCCCTTCAGTAAAAGGCTAACTGTATCAATACACCAAGTGTTTCAGCAAAGTCTTAAAAAAAATTTGCAAATAGGGTGGCTTTGAAAAAACTTAACTCACCTCGGAAACAAACTGGCAGTCACAACAAATGTCAAAATTGCAAAAAAAGAAAAAAAAGAAAACGCAGAATTTGTAATATATTTTTTTCTAAGATCTAGTACTTAACTTTTTATTCCTTGAAGACAAACATGGTTAAAATGACAAACTTGCTGAGCGTCATTGAATGCCCCTAAATCAGTCAATTTCAGAGGGACTTGAAGCATGTGGGAAGGGCGGGGGTGTGCTTAAGAGACACTACCTGGGAATGTCAACTTTTGATCCGCTCCTCAATCGGCGTGATATTTGCAAGTGGTGTTTCTGGCCATATAGAAGAAGGACATGTGAAGTTTCAGCCGTGAACCAATTTTATGAGGTACTGTACCCTCAGAATGAAGTAAAGCATAGCTTTGCATGCAATCTGCTCAATGAATCTATCATTGAGCACCACATAGTTTTCTGGTGGAATGCATACTGGAATGCCTGTTGCCGGTTACTATAAAAAGAAATTGAAGAACTATGCATTTTCCAGATAAATGTTTTTTTTCTTACGTTTATCAAGTTTTGCAAATTACAATTTTTCATAATAAAGAAACATGAAAATGCTAAATCTAAGCTCAAAGTGGGTGGCTTCATAAAATTTTGGCATGTAAGCCGCAAATATTAAGTCTCGATAGTTTCATAGTGTAATACCCCTGTCAGACGGGCTAGTTTAGTGTCACTACAAGCGAGTGCACTTCGCCCTTAGTGTCATTTCTGTAGTGTGCCACGCGGCTCCTTTCTGGGGAACACAGTTGGCATCGAGTGAGTTTGACGAACTCACTTCGCTCGATCGAGTGCGTGGCATCAATAGGAGTGTTTCAACAGTAAAACATAACAACACAGGAACCAGAAGGGTGGCGTAAGTTTCATTTTATAAAGAAAAAGAAATTTGTGAAATAGAGGAGTGACATTGCAAAAAATAGTGGGGTGGACTCGGAGTTTATGCTGATCTGTACCAAGATTAGCGCAGCGTGAATTGATAAAAGACGACGACAAAGTCAGTCATTCAACGGTTATCTTGGTTAGCAGAAAATGGTGGAGCGTCCTTTTGTTTCAGCATGTAACTACTCGAGACAACAAGATAATTATGATCTAATTAGGCAGTTTCAGGGCCTCCTCGTAGATTTCCATGGAACGAAGCAAAACGCTAAAGTTGAATATGCTTCGTTCTTTATCTTGGCTTGCGATGGTCGATCGTTCATTAATGTAAAGATCGTTCATTAATGTAACGCTGTTTTAGAGAACAGCTCCGAGGAACCCGTTTCTGAGTTGAGCGGCGTCGGCGTAACCGCACGTTGCATTAGGGGCTGTTTCCCAAAATGACGTCACACGTGACGTCACGTGTGACGTCACGAAGGTAAAAATTTTCCCGCTAAATTTCGCGGTGAAAGTTTTTGCTAAGTTTGGTGGAAAATTTTTCTGCTATATTTAGAAGGAAAATTTTACCCGTGTGGCGTCACGTGACGTCGCACTTAACATTTCAGGTGACGTGTCATGTGGCGTCACACGTCAATTCAGCGGGAAAATTTCCCAGCTTAATTAGCGGGAAATTTAGCGAAAGTTTTACGCTAAGTAGGATGGGAACAGGAGAGGAGGATGGGAGGGTACGGAGGGGGAGCAGCTGCATACCCTCCCCTTCGTACCCTTCCTCCCTCCTCCTCAAGAGCTGCGCTCCAATTCGGCATTAAAGAGAATTGTAAACGGCAAATTTTTTTCAACGTGTCTTTATTAAGGGGTATCAATGGCCGAGTGGGCTAGCGCCCACCAGATCGGAGTACGTGGAGAGAGAGCTCGCGCTGAAGATCCCAGTGATCCTGAGCTCAATCCCCAGCCCTGCTCGAAGAACACACTTCCAATGAAGTGAGTTCGGGGAGCACACTACGCTCACTCCGGTAGACCAAGTGTGTAATATCGATAGCAGTTTTCAAGGAGTAAAAATAATAGAAGAAATTAACGATGCATAGAATTAGTATTATTTTTATAGGAGTAATATTAGATGCGGACTTGTTTTTTGTTCGCAGGAAAGTAGTGCATTGTAGAAAAACAAGCGGCTAAACTAGTTTCCAGCCTTGGCCCCTGCGCGGCGGCCAGCGACGGCCAGGAGGCACCTGCAAGACTCCACCAGGAATCTGAAGGTGGCAGGAGAGACGCGAAAGGCTTGCTTGAAATGGAACTCGCCCAAATGGGGAAAGGTGTCTTCGAACCACCGTTCGTTCCTCTGGAAAGTCCACCGTTCTCGACTAATCACGCGGGTAGGTTGTCGGTCAAGAGAGCGGGTATGGTGAAGGCATTGGCCTGCAGCTGCTGATCGATGTCACTTGAAATTCTTGCCTGCGCCTCGGAATTCAGGTCTAGCTGACTCTCATCTGAAAGGCGTTGGGCTCTCACGGAGAAAAGTGACCCAACCAAGCGCTTTCACTGTCCAACATCGCGAATATCGCCCTCCGGCTCGTCCTCCACACACTCCATGATGTTTCATTGAGGTGAGTGGCGAGTGGCTGAGTGGGCTCGCGCACACTAGCTCGGAGCACGCGCAGCGAAAGCTCGCGCTGCAGGGCCCAGGAATCCTGGGTTCAATCCCTACCCCTGCTCGTTTCAATCTGGATGAACATCGTGCCGGCGTGTGGACGTGTCTCACTGGCTTATAATGGCTGATCGTAATTATCAAATTGGATTTAAATTTGGATTAAAGCTCGTGACTTAGCGCAATAATGTGTGGTAACGTGTTTCTAATGAGACAACGAAGTTATTTATGAAAAAAATGCGTATGCACTCTAATATTTTGCATGCGCTTTACTTACCCATCGTCATTGCCATCATTTTGGAGTGACACTAAGTTTTCCCGTGTAGCACCAACACACTTGGAGTGTGTTTCGACGGGTTGAAGTGCACTCGCTTGTAGTGACACTAAACTAGCCCGTATGACAGGGGTATAACACTAGTTTTATTAAGGTTGCATTTATGCCAAAAAGTGGATTGGTGAAAAATGCATTCAAAGTGCTCGAACCTTTACCTTTTCTTCAGCATTTGTGAACTGAAAATAATTTATAAAAAAAAAATAGCTATGCACTCTAAACAAATTGAACTTTCTGGTAATACTCTCTATCTCTAGATCAGTGGTCTCAAACTCATTTGAGTGTGGGGCCAGATAGATATCCTACTCCGGAAAGGTCGAGGGCCAACATAAGACGAGGGAGGGGGGGGGGGGGAGCCTTATGCTTTACGCTTTTTGTGAACTTAGTTTTGCCAGCGATATCTTTGCATTTGATTTGTTTCTGTGACTACTTTGAGCCTTGACTTGATCTGATAACAAGAATTAAAATTACACCACCCCGTCAACGTGCTGGCATTAATAGACCATTCCATTTAGCGCTCTCTGGGCGGCACCATTTTGTTCGACAGCAGCACCCTTTCCACATATCCGGAAAGTTTAGCGGGTTCGGCATTGGTTCGGCGGGGTAAAACGAGAGAGAGGGCACGCCCCTGACTCCGCTAGCAGACGACGAACCGGGAGGTTGCCGTTCTCCATCTTTGGGCTGTATTGGCGGGCTCTACCGAACATCGAATTGTCGCTCGTGGCTGCCGTTTTGAAGTGGTTCGCGTTCTTAAAATAGTTATGGCTACTTCAAAATCAGCGTAGAGCTCTCTGTATCGGTTATAAAGCTAGCTGAGCGTGGGCGAGCTAGGAGAAGACGACGAAATAAAGGTGACGGAAAAGCAGCCGCCGGCACGTAAGCGTTCTGAAGCAAAGTGTCCTCTTGATTCGTGCCTATTAACAACGATACATGGTGTCAGAAGTGGTTGAGTAGTTCCTCTTCAGTGAAACGAACCGCAGCCATGGTCGAACTACCGCCGCCGGCAGGATTAAGGCTATCGGAGGACACAGCGGAGAATTGGAAGCGCTTCAAACAGCGCATCGAACTCTACTTCCGAGCAACAGAGACGAAGGAGGCGAGATCGAAGCAGCAGAAGGCAGCTATATTTCTCCATGTGGCTGGCCAGGAGGCCATTGACGTCTATAACACGTTCAATTTGGCAGAATCTGAGAAAGATGACTATGAACTGATCGTGAATAGATTCGAGGACTACTGCCTTCCAAAAAGCACGAAACCTTCGAGCGCTATGTCTTTCGAACACGACAGCAGACGGAAGGTGAGAGTTTCGAACTGTTTTTTCGAGACTTGCAACTAAAGTCGAAGTCCTGCAACTTCGGAGTGTTAGTTGAGTCAATGCTTCGAGATCAAATTGTGTACGGCATACAGAACAAAAAACTCAGAGAGAAGCTGCTGAGGGAAAAAGACTTAACACTTGAGAAAGCCGTCGACTTCTGCAAATCTGCGGAAATTTCAGAGCGCCAAAACAAGACCTGGGAAACTCCAGATACGCTTGTGGAGCCAGTGACTCGAAGGGACAGAAATTCTCCCGGAAGACGCAAGTGTCAATACTGCAGCTCTATGCATGAGCCGAGAAAATGTCCAGCATTTGGAAAATCATGCAACAAGTGTGGAAAAAAAAAACACTTTGCGTTAGCCTGCAAAGGCAAGAAGATGAGCGTCGACAACGTTCACGAACGAGAGCTTAGCCAAGATGAAGGAGCCGATACCTTTGAGATTCTATCAGTTGATGGTCGCAAAGTAAAGCATGAGCGTGACTGGACTGTGATGGCGAAGATAGGAGGCCGCGACGTTCACCTAAAGGTGGACACCGGAGCGCAAACAAATCTTCTACCTCTTAGCGTTTTTAAGAAACTTCAAGTTTCGACGCAACCAGTACCAAGCTCCACAACACTGCGAAGCTATGGAGGAGGAAAACTACAGCATATGGGCAAAGTCTGCCTCTCTGTAGAGCTCAAATCCAAGATTGAAAACGTGGACTTCTTCATCGTGAAGAAGAGCAAGCAAGCGCTGCTGGGGCTTCAGAGCTGTGAGGCCTTTGGATTGGTTCACCGCATAGACAGCCTCGAGGAAACAAATTGCCTGCGACACCAAGTGATCTCTGAGTTCCCAGACGTGTTCCAGGGCATCGGACGCACCAAGAACGAGTATCACATGGTTCTCAAGGATGATTGCCGTCCTGTGGTTCAGCCAGCACGTCGAGTGCCGCATGCTCTCCGCGAGCCTCTGAAAGACGAACTGGACCGCATGACCACTAGTGGCATCATTGCCAAAGTCCAAGAACCAACAGACTGGGAAAGCCCTCTTGTGATAGTTGCAAAGAAAAATGGAAAAATTTGTGTGTGCATGGATCCAAAGTACGTGAACATGAGCTTGAAACGAGAACATTTTCAACTTCCCCGCAGAGAGGACATTGAGGCTGACTTGGCAGGTGCAAAGTATTTTACAAGGCTTGACGCTAACAACAGATTCCACCAGATTCCGCTTGATGACAGCACCTCGCGGATTTGTACGTTTGTAACGCCATTTGGGCGCTACCGATACCTAAGATTGCCTTTTGGAATTTCCTCTGCGCCTGAAGTTTTTCAGAGAGAAATGACTCAAATTTTTGAAGGATTACCTGGAGTATGAGTTTATATAGATGATGTACTCATTTGGGGCGGTACTCGTGAGGAACATGACCTAAGACTGAGGAAAGCCTTGCAAGCAGCTAAAAAGGGTGGCCTCACGCTAAACCTCCATAAGTGCCAGTTTGCTTTAGAAGAAATTTGTTACTTGGGCGACAACATTAGCGCTAAAGGGATCACGCCAGACCCTGAACTAGTCAAGTGCATTGTAAGCATGCCACTACCTACAAACAGAAAAGAAGTGCAGCGTCTCTTGGGGGCGGTCAACTACTTCGGGAAGTTCATTCCTAACTTGTCAGAGAAGACTACATCCTTGCGTAGCTTAAACAAACAAGATTCACTTTTTGAGTGGAGTAGGCAGCATACGCATGAATGGAAGATGCTGCAGGGAATGTTAACAAAAGCCCCGATATTGGCCATTTTTGACGCTGGGAAGAAAACGAAGGTCTCTACAGATGCATCGAAAGGAGCCTTAGGTGCCGCCTTGTTCCAAATGCATGGTCAAGATTGGCGCCCTGTAGCCTACGCTTCGAGAGTGTTGACTGATAGGGAATGCCGCTACTCTCAAATTGAAAAAGAAGCTCTGGGAATTGTATACGGATGTGAAAAGTTTCATGACTTTATCTACGGACGGCACATTACTGCCGAAACAGATCACAGCCCATTGATTTCCATAGCCAAAAAGTGCATCGGAGATATGCCACCACGTTTGCAACGCCTGTTTTTGAGGTTAATGCGATATGATTTGGAGCTAGAGTTCCTGCCAGGAAAAGCACTGGTTCTTGCTGATACGTTGTCTCGAATACAGTAAAACCTCGTTATAACAAAACGGGATATAACAAACTAATGGATATAACAAAGCAATCATAATTCCCCTTGCTTGCTAATAGTGGGAAGAAATGGACATTGGCTATAACAAACTAATGGTTATAACGAAATAATTACGACCGCTCCTTCAACTTTGTTATAACGAGGTTTTACTGTACAGGTTTCGACGACAAAGGAAGGCTCAAGTGATGATGTGGAGCTTCATGCAGCAACTGTCCTGTCTACGCTGGTCAGTGACAAAACAATGGCACTGCTACTTGCAGAGACAGAAAAAGACAAGGAACTTCAAGAAGTTGTCAGCAAGCTGACTAATAACACTCCACTTCAAGGCGAGTTTAAACTTTTTAAAGACAAACTGTCTGTTGTAAAGGGTGTCCTGATGAAGGGAGCTAAAGTCGTAATCCCGCGGGTCCTCAGAGCAGAGATGCTGAAACGCCTGCACAGCGGTCACCTTGGTATCAACAAATGCAAAGCACGGGCCAGACAATTAATGTTTTGGCCGGGAATGAATACACATATTACAGCGATGATCGACCGATGTGCAACCTGCAAGCAATATGCCTATCGCCAGCAGGAGGAGCCTCTTCTGTTACGAGAGACGCCACTCCAACCTTGGGCGCGAATCGGTGCAGACCTGTGCATGTATGCTGGGAAATCATACCTGGTTCTCTACGATGCTTACTCAAACTTTCCCGAGGTCGCCGAACTACGAGATACTACATCAAAGACTGTGATCGACGTCATGGCAAGCATGTTTTCTCGTCATGGACTTCCTCTTGAGGTTTGTACAGACGGCGGTCCACAGTTCATAGCTAGAGATTTTACCGAGTTTGCAACAAAATACGACTTCAAACATGTGATGTCTAGTCCGCGCTTTCCAAGGTCTAATGGACTCGCAGAGAAAGGTGTGCAAATGGGGAAAGGCTGCTAAAAAAATGTGCACATTCTGGCCAAGACTTCTGGTTAGGGTTACTAACCTACAGGGCCACACCACTAGATTGTGGATCAGCTCCAGCAGAGTTATTAATGAGAAGGAAGACGCGTACACTCCTGCCAGATTTCGTGTCTGAACCAGCTAGACCCGTGTTTAAACACAAACAAGACAGAAAAAGAGGTCGAGCACTTTCCCAGTTAGAAGAAGGAGATGCTGTACGAGTTCGAGACGATAAAGATAAAGGTTGGTCAGCGAAAGCACAAGTGACCTGTGACAACGGCCCAAGATCGTACAAGATACAAACTGAGAAGGGTACACACATACGGCGGAACCGCCAACACCTACTGAAGACATCGGAGGAATTCAATCCTTATGATGAGTTAGAGTCCGAGGCATACGACACCGCTGACGAAGATGCAGAAAGCCCTGAGGCTCGAGTGCCAACGTTCGCTGTCTCCAGCCCAGATACATCAAGTCCCGGTAGAAGCCAGCAGGATAATAGCACAAGCACAAGTCAGCTGGATAATAGAAATCAAGCGTGCCTACAAGGAAGTCTGCCTCTGATCACTCCTCGGCAGTCTACTCGTGAAGTTCGTGTACCTAGGAAGTTAACGTATGATGAGAACTTTAATCAAGTATGCAAGTGAAGTGCAAACTGAAAAGAACATGATTTGAAATCTACAAACGACATTACAGTGTATATATTTGTACATATTTTGAGTAATCTCTATATTTTATTTGTATTTGTATAGTGTATATATTGTAAGTAATTTTCTGTTTAACTTTTAAAGAAGAGAAGGTGTATCGGTTGTAAAGCTAGCTGAGCGTGGGCGAGCTAGGAGAAGACGACGAAATAAAGGTGACGGAAAAGCAGCCGCCGGCACGTAAGCGTTCTGAAGCAAAGTGTCCTCTTGATTTGTGCCTATTAACAACGATACACTCTCTGTTGTTCTATTTGGGTAAATGATCAACCAGCATATCTTTTTTTCCGTTACTTAAATAGCAGTTGAGTCAGCCGGCAGTACCACCCTGAACTACTGCTTGTACTGCGGCAGGAGAGCACATTTTATTTATTATTTCAGACTTCCACTCATGGTCGCTAAAGGTCTACACCAGTACGAACGTTTGTATAGTAAAAAAGGTACAGCAACCGGATTTACTTTTCGCCAAGGAGACTGGCCACAGTTTACTCTATTTATTTTTTTTTATTTGCACGCAGGTAACAGCGCAACTGGACCCTGTGAGTCTTTTTTTATCTAGCATAGTATTACACGACAACTGGCATGCCAAAATGTGCGCATCTGCGCTTAAACGTTTCAAAATGATGCGATTTTAAACAGAGTTTGCACGCCAGTTGGACGCTAGCTACAGCCCACTCGGCGGAGCGGACGACATGCGGGGTGAGAGGGGGAGTGCATTTTTTTCTCTTTTACCCTCTCTGCTATGACCCTAATGGAACGGTCTATAGAACAAGAGGGCAAGTACACTGTCATTTCCATTGCTCAGTTCCCTCGGGAATTAACCAAGCGCAGCATGTCTCTTAAAAGACAATTAGTTAATTTTACAGTTCTTGCTTTCTTGATGATTTTAATTACAACACTCGAACAAATACTTGTCTTTTAAGGGGGTCATGAAACAATATCGGGTTGGAATGTTCATGACTTTGCAGAGGCGTGCACTGGCCCAAGTATATTCACGCAGACTGCAACAGATTCAGAAGCTTCTTTGTTTCGGTTAAATTGCGAGGATAAAAGGGGACTATTTCTTTCAGTATTTTCATCGCAAAGCTTGATGACGTAATTGTGGGATCAAAACTACCCACCCGACGACAGTCGAGCGCGGCTTATGTATTGGACGCAAGGACTACGTTAGCACTCGACCTCGGCTCGTAACAATCAATGCCTCGGCGGACACTGGGTAGTGGCTCGTGTCCAACCACTGCGGTGATGAGAATAGCCCAACTCTAACAATGCCTGGAGCTCAGCAAGCGTTTACTACTTTCCCAACTCCAGCACATGGTTATGATTAACGTCGGCGACAGGATAGGCACCAGGCCGTGTGGCCGCTTGTTCTGGCTCCGAGTTGAGGGGACGAACGATGCTCATATTTCTCTAATTTTTGGGCGACTGCTATTGCCTAGACAGAAAGACTAAGTCAAGTTTATTCAGTTATTTATGTTAGGGAGTGATCTTGAGTAGTATTTAGCGAAAGCAGAAAAATCGTTTCATGGCTCCTTTATGGTGGTATTCTTTTTTCTTTTTCTTTTGAAGGCAAGAATTTTGAGCTCTTAGCTTTATTTTTGGCAGCTGCTTCTGCTGATCGAGAGATTGCACAGCTGAGATGCATCCTTCAACGAATAGCTCGTGCTTGCATAACAAAAAGCTGGAAAGCAAAAAAAAGAAATCAAAACAAAGGGCAAATGAACATGGATAAGTATAGACTATGTGAATACGTTAAAAGGGCAGAGCTACTTTTTGAGCGAAAATTAATCGACGAAACAATATTACTACGAAGCATGCCAATTCTAGTGGTCGAGACATGGGAACTGGGACTCGTAGCCAGTTGCCTTTGGGCCGCGTCCCAGCGAGCTACGGGCCGTGTGTGGCCCACAGGCCACGTGTTTGAGTCCCCTGCTGTAGATGTTGGCAGATGTAAATAAGACAGTTTTTAAAATCAACTTTTTCTGCAGAAATTCTTTTCTCTGGTTAGTGTCCCCCTTTAAACTTCCCACTCATGCAGGAGGTAGAAGGTTTGCGATGCGAAAACGTGGTTGACCTTTTTATAAGCCGTGCTTCCACCTGTTGCGCGAGTGTTAACCTTCGGGCACCCTCGCACTATCCAGGGCTTCAAGTCCTCCTAAAATTTACTGATCTAGGGGTATATGTTAATTTTCAACAATTAAGAAGCTAATTAGTAAAATTTAGGTAGTTCTTTTGCTAATTAATGTGTTTTCTGCAATTCCTGACATCTGCTATCGCTGGCAGCTTGTTCCCGAAAAGGGTTACTTCTTTTCTCATCCATCCTATTTGTAAAGATTTTTAAAATTCTTTGCAGAAACACCCGGTTTGTAGTAAACAATACTTTGGCAATTTGTTGGTTGTTTGGATAACGTTGATCAAGCCTGCAACAGACCGAATGAAAGAATAAATGCCTGCTTTTGACTGAAGTGGCCTTTGAATGCTATTGTCTAAACCACATTTGGATAAATGATAACTGGTTTGACCTGTTCTCCACTTTGTTGTGTCACCCTAACAGATGTGACCGAGATTTTCTCAGGTGATGAGGAGGCCGTTGATTGCAAGGAAAGAAAGAGCGACCTCCTCCCAAATAGACGGACCGGACATGGATGGCCCAACGATGGGACAAGAACCAGTGCTGTGGGGCCACAAATGAACATTCTTCATTTACTTGTTTTGGCCTTGCTAACAACGACTCCCGCCAGGATGGTGCTTTAGCTTAATGTATTCTTTTATGTGATTTTAGAGGGGTCTAGGTAAATTGTCAACATACCTTTCTGGATAGTAGCGCACACCCCGAAGCACCACAGGTGAGGCCTTATGGAAACAGTGGGGGTCGCTGCTCCGTCGTCTGCTGCTACCGCTGCGAGAACCTCGTTGCCTGCATTTGCGTTGGGTCTCTGCGTATGGCAGACGGCGATCTTTGCAGCGCCCTGTACCGCACTGCATTGCCCAGATGAGATGAGAAACCCTCAATCGTACCACATCTGTCGACTGCCCTTTTCTGGATGGGCCCTCGTTCTGGATGGGCCACCATTCCTCTTTGAACGGGCCGTCGCACGTGGGCCATGCGCCAAAAGAGCGAGCTCTCGCTCTTTTGGTTGGTTTTTCTATTTTCTTGTTAATTTTTTTTTCTTTTTTAACAAGAAGAACATAGCGGTGTTACAAACATGCTTTCACGGAACAAACGTTTATGCTGTATGCCAATCGGCGGTGTTCATAGCGTGTATGCAAGCTACGGGTTGTGCGATTGTAAAGCGTTCTTTCATAAGCATTTTTTCACAAAACAGTGAAACTAATTGGAACTTTGAGTTTAGATTTTCTCATGTGCAATTACAGGAAATATGTACAAGAAATTGTTTTTTTTTTTTTTTGGGGTGGGGGGGGGGGGAGGGGAGGGGTTGACTTTTTGTGTTTAGTCACTGAAACATGGCTCACTCCTCTTATTTTTTTTTTTAATTTCAAGTGGCAGCGGGGTGGGCGATGACTTGGGATAATATGGTATATCTAGGGTTCCGCATTTTAGGCTTTTATTTTTTTTAAAATTCGGCACATTTTTTTCTGTGTTTATTTCAAGATTCAAATTTTTTTTTTTTTTTTTTGTATATTTATGCTTAAAAAAGTTTGCCGTTTTTTTTTGGTGAATATGAAAAAAACGCCATCGGACACCGGATCAAATGATCCTTGTAACTCTGATATTTGTGATCCCTCAAACAATAATGGCACAAATACATTGAAGAAAAAGAAAAAACATCAAGATTTTGTTTGGCAAATGTGTGCAGCTGTAAAAAAAACAACACAGTGGTACAAACAAGTCAGTGCCCAAAAAACATGGAACTTCACCTTCTGTACATCTGGATTATGTGATCTTCTTATAGTAACCACATACATACTTTCCCAGGTTCTCCTCGTTGATCCACGCTCATTATTTAATGTTAATGACCCTGGGTTTCAAGGTTGCCCTCTCACCGTTAACACTGGACACTGGCAGGCTGAGGAGATGAAGCGCTGCCTAATCCAAACTCGGCCAATCAACCCAAATGTGAGTACCAGAAGAGAGACGGTGCGACGTTTTGAAGCACAACATTATTTGTGTACTCACTAAACTCTGGCTGCGGATCTTCCATGAAGCTAAAAACCTTATACTAGCCCACACCCAAACTTTTTTTTTAGGACCAGGAACTTGACACACTAAGCCCGATCACAAAAAGGACACAGATGTCCTGTGAAGGCCAACCCAAGACCTCTTTTGTTGCATGTTGAACCTTGAAGAGGGCACTCACGAAGAGGTCACACAATGTCGAACCTTGCAACGCCCTCTCTCCCTTCCCTCCTCCCCCCGCCCATCTCAATGCGACCCTAAAAAACTGACCATTTTCGGTTAAAACAGAATTTAAGAGAATGAATTCAGTTTACTTTTATCGGTTTAAGCCGAAAACTCCGAACCCTAGGTATATCTAATCTAAAATGTACCTACAAGAAGCCAAACTTTTTTTTACTATGGTTTTTGAGGTGAAAACGGGTATCGGCGACGAGATGTTTTGGCGGCACCCCCTTGCGGGTGCCTTCCTGTGGTGGAGCCAGTAGGATGCGAGCAGGCGACGCGCTATGTCAAAGCACAGAGTGGCTGTGATAGTTCGCAATGATGCCGATTAAAAACTTTTTTTATTAAAGAAAGGTCTGTGACGCTTTTGTTACTAATCTTTCTAATGAATAACGGTGCCTTGAAGTTGCTTCTGATAGGACAAAAAACTTTAAAATGTTCAAAAACAAGCCTGGATTTCACATTACAGCTTGCGCGGCGTGCGTCAGGGCTTTTCACAGCCTCTGATTCTTGTTTCTTCGAATTTGTGGAGTTGGCTGTAGAGAAAAGTTTTGCATTCATCAGAATGTGCTGTCTTCTTGGCTGTGCACGCGTGCACAGTTGTGTTGCAAAGCACCGCACACTAGTTTGAGCTACTACATTGAACTTGTCGATACCGACGCTTCTACCCCAGCATGACTCGAGAGTTGCGGCCGAGCAAATGTTCATCAGCAACTGGCGCTTAGCTTCTCCCAAAACGAATATGTGGCAAAGAAGTTTGTCACATTGGGACTGCTGCTCGGAAGAAAATCAGAATTGTTCATAAATTCTTAAATTGTCGGTCATGGCTTGGCAAATTCAGGTGATTGATTCATTTGTTCTATCTATTTTTTACTGACAATTGTTTGCAAATTTAGCGTTGCGCGCTGAGAAGCGCATCAAACATTGTACGGATTTGAGTCTGCAAAATGAAGCATACAAATGGTAATATTTCATAGCAGGTGTACACCTCATTTTTTGAGACGCTGAAGTTTTACCGACTTATTAGAATTTAGGCTTTGATAGCGAGGACATCTTGCACAATTTGCGTCAACCGGTGAATAAGGAGGGATTAAGTTGAAACAACTCCGGAAGCCAGCCTCCACTTCCTGCCAGTTATTTTGAGGAAATGTTTGTTTACTGGTTTACAAAATTCGAAAATAAATCAACTTGGAACTAATAAGAGACCAGTACTCGCAAAACACATTGGAACCAACAGGATACACAGAGTCGCTTTCACAAAGTGCTTACTACACGCGCGATTGGTTCTTGAATTTCGCTTTCCTATTTTAAATTTGATGAGACATTCCTTTCCCAATTTTATTTTGCCCGAATCATAATAAAAAAATATATATATACTCCATTCGTCTCGGTAGGTGATGTAGTGGGGGAAAGCACTGGATATTCTATTTTCATCATCCAGATTTTTTTTACTGGAGTAAAGAACAGCACATCACCGCCGAAGCGTTTTGACACATCAGTGCCAAAAGTGTTTGTTTGCACGACTATGCGTGCCACAATTTCAAGGTTTGGTAAAATATCCTACAACAAATATTTCACGAAATAAACACGACGCGTGAAGCAGGCTTTGCCGCGCGTTACCCAAATAGCGCAGGAAGCGAGCTGACGAGCGGAGTAAGTGAAGATCTGTGCGTTCTGTCCCAATCTGTCCCACCCGTGATATCACAAACGATGATGATGATAGCTAGAAAAGCGCCATCTGTAGTTTGTGCACGCCACCAATAGTGGCTCAAATATTGGTATAAGTTTTTGTATGCTGATGGCAGTTAAAATCTAGAACCTATTCAACCATTGACAGACTTAAGAAAGTTGTGGTGTTTGCTGCGCAGTTATTGCGTTATTTGTTTTAGTGTTTTATGGTGCCAAGAAGCCGAATAAATCTTTTAGCTGCGTTTAAGACATTCTCTTGTTTCCTGTTTTCTGCCCCTTCTATGTTTGAGTTTCTATTTCATACCCAGTCTCGGGTTAAGTTGCAACATGGTCAAGAAGCTGCCGCTTTTTCTTTTTTTTGAGGCACTTGGTTGAGTAAAACTCTATAGTTACCCACATTTTATTGTGCTGAGCTGTCTGGGGCACGCCAAAGCCGAGCATTCCAAGGATTTACGAGACATTCTCAAATGCGTAGTAGTACATAGAAGCTTCTAAGTGTCACCACGGTGACATTGAACAACAATATGGTGAACTAACGTCTGGAATGTTCAGGCTTCACATCGGTGCCTGTCTCCAGATCCTTCCTTTGCCAGCTTGCCATTAGTATACATTCTTTGCACTGGCATCACATCATCCATTTTGCACCACCACGGAAGAGAAAGAAGGGGAAGATGCTTTTGTATGAATTTTGAGTGACGTGTTAATCTTCTATAATCTTCTAGAGGGAGAATAGCGATGTCTGGGACACACAGAGAAGAGTTCCGGTGAGAGAGGAATTCCTCCTTCCCCTCTTCTTTGGTGGTGGCCGGAGAGCTGACTGGATGACGTGAGTTGCAAAGCATGTGCCTTGAGCACGTCTTTGACTGGTGTGTTTAGCGTCCTATGCTGCCCTTACATCAAAAGGGGTTCCGAAGTGGCAACAAATGACGTCGCAGAAGTCAAAGTGCCATGATGTTACACGTCGCGATCCTGGCAGCTGGTCGTAGGAACTAACGAGAGGCTGCAGGTATCACAAGCGAACGCGAGTGTTGCTGTCATCACAGCATCTCAACTTCTGGCTGCCGGGATTTTGTGCAAGGCCACGCTGGAAAGCGACCTGCAGCAGAACAGACGTCTCCCGCATACACCACAGCCAAAGTTACTAATAGATTACCTCAGTTGTGGAACTCCCGCGGAAGGGGGTACCCCCTCACTCAGTCGGCCTCCCATCATTGGAAACGCCATCTAGATTTTCATTTACGAATTGAGTGTTTCATAGAGTATGGTGGAACGCGGTCTAGACTCCACGCTTTGAAGCGTATGTATCCTATAGAATACACTGCAGTTACCAAAGCAGCCGTCTGGCACGTTGAATGACGGGTGGTGAGTTGTGGAGAGTAAGGGGTGTGCTGCTCGTGCATGCAGCGCCTATGAGCAGTTTCATAAGTGAGCTAATTTAATAATGTTGACCACAGCTGTTGGGATGCCACCGGGATCGCGACTAGCGATAGCATGGTACCTATGACGTCATCAAGCGGAAATTGAGGTACTTTTTTTGGACGCAGTAAACATACCAGACGGAGAGGCGTTCTAGGCACCATATTTATAGTGCAGTGTAGTGCCACTAAATAAGCTACGCTTCGGAGTAACGGCACTTGGCCATGGCTTAAAATTATGGTTGCCACTTATCTGAAGCTTTATCTGAAATCACAGGAAATGCTTTTCCGTCCTCCACAAAGTTTTAAACGGTTCGCGATAGAGCAAAGCATGAGCTTCCTAATGCCGAATCTAATGCTGAGGAGGTCACACTTTTAAATCGTGACGATCGGCAGTTGCGTCTGCTCTGCACAAGCCCCAAAATGGCAGAGCCCACAACATTGTCGGAGAAGGGGGTGCTGATGCCCTAAGATCAGCTCATTTAGTGGCTCTAGGGCAGTGGTTCTCAAATCAGGCTATGCGGACCAGCCGGGATCCGCGAAACCCTCGGCTCAAACGTTAACGTTGCTCAAACCTAACAAGGGATGCCACAAATTTTTTTCGAACCTAAGTTTTGAGGATCGAATCAAGCTGTTCGAAAGATTTCAAATTTTCAAACTTTCTATATCGTAAAATTCGACGGAAGTCGAATTTTCAAACTTGTTAAACTAAGAAGTTCGACGGTTTTTGAAATTTCGAACTTTGCACGTTCAAAAATGCAATGTTTTTTTAACCTTCAAACTTATTACACTAAAAAATTTGATCCTTATCGAACTTATTACGCTGCAAAATTCAATGCTTGTTGAAATTTCGAACTTGATAGACCAAAAAATTTCATGATTTTCAAACTTTTGAACTTTTTGTACTAAAAAGCTCAAAGCTTTTCAAACTTCGTACGCTAAGGAATTAAATAATTTTCGAACTTTAGAACTTATTTATCTAGAGAAATCGAAAAGTTTCAAACTTTGAAATCCTTAAAAGTCAAAAGTTCGACAAACTTCGAACTCTTAAAAGTTTGAAGTTCGTTGAACTTCGAAAAACCGGCGAATGGTTTCATTTGAATTCAAGCAGTGAGGTACAATCATAATTTTTTTTTCTATAATATTTACATGCAGTGCCGCGTTCCTTATGAAAGACAATGCCGTTTATTTCAATGTTCTGGCATGGGTAGTTTTAAAGAAATGGGATGACGAGTTTTTGACGATTGTCGTTTGGGCCATATTTGAAGTGCGCTATAGCCAAAGCTATTTAGAGATGTCAACCTTTTTAAGAATGATATATGTATAGCCTAGGTAAGTGTCGTCTTCAGATGTGATTATTGTTATTCAAGATGAGTTTCGGAGAAATGTCCAAATATGTATGTACGGGCAATTATGCCTTAAATTTGGTACTTTTTTTCGTCTTAATTGTTTGAGGTATCGCATTTAAGTTAACACCACAGACAGTATGTATCATTGCCATCTGCAGAATACAAAATAATGTATTTATTGTTTTTTCACGTTGAGGAATAAATTAACTCGTGGGGGAAGATTTCTAATATTGGTCAAGGTCAACATGTCATTACAAAAAAAAAAAACTTTTTTTTTTTTGCTTCACGTTTTTGGGACGTGTTTCTTTTAGCCTGTACACATTTTGGTAGGAGAAACTTGTTTCGAAGTTCTGAGCCTCTGAATATGCAAGAATACAATTTTTTTTTCTTTCTCCAGCTTTTCATTCTTGCGTTTATTGTTATGTTTCATTTTTTTTTTTTTAACGTAGAGTTATTTAGGTCGGAAAGACATAGCTTTGAAGTTCCAAACCACTAAGCATGTGAAAACTAGTGCCTTCTGACAACGAGTTTCCGACATTGACCATCTATGCAATCTTTTATGCAGTGAAGAGCGACAATAGCTATACATATGCATGAATAATTTCAGATTAAAATAAGCTCGACCACGCCCTCTTTCTTCGTATTGTTTTCTGTAACAGTCCGAAATATCTGGAAGTGGAAGGGAAGGGGGCTGGAGCTCACCACTCCCCACTTCCCCGTTTTTCCTTTCCCG
Source organism: Ixodes scapularis (assembly GCF_016920785.2). NCBI lineage: Eukaryota > Metazoa > Arthropoda > Arachnida > Ixodida > Ixodidae > Ixodes > Ixodes scapularis. Next base: position 84,296,108 of record NW_024609879.1, read on the forward strand.
ACGCCACTGGTATGGTAGAACGCTCCTCGACCTCGAGTTGCGTCGGCTTCTGTGCTTTTTGCAAGGTTGCAAGGTTCTGGAGATTTATTTTCCGTCCCGGAAAATAAACCTCCAGAACAATCACAAACTTAACTTACTGAATTAAAACTTGTGTTTGGGCGAGTTGGTTCATACTGATTTAAAAGGTTAAAAAGCGCAACACAACAAGGACAATAAAGACACGAAGACGAAGCGCCCATCCTGTCGTCTTCGTGTCTTTATTGTCCTTGTTGTGTTGCGCTTTTTAACCTTTTAAATTAACTTACTGTATGCCAGCGTCACTCGGGCGGCATTCGATCGGATTACTATCAGCATGCAAGGGGATGGGGAGGTAGTTTGCCAGATCGCTTTACGGTTTTTATGAGCCTCAACCTCCTGCCCGCCCCTGGTCGTTTCGAACTGGATGAGTATCGTAAAGCAGTGCGTTCGTGTGATCACTGCTACGTGATGCACGTTAAAGACCCCCCCCCCCCCCCCCCGGGCTGGCGGTCACAATTAGTGATCTATGGTCACATATGTCACTGCACTGGCAACTATTCCAGCACATCCGGGACACTCGTCGTCTCATTTAATTGCCTAATCAACTTCACGGCGTCTCACACCAAAACTTTTCTAAACCTGATTTCGTGAAAACCAGTGAGGCATGAACACATTATTTGAAACTGAAACTGTGGAGGAACATGGAAACTGGACTTCAAACTTTGAAAACTTGAACCTAAAAAAATTTTAAAATCTTCGAAGATTTTTTTTTTTTTTTTTTAAATTTAGCCTTAAAGGGGGGGTGCAACGTTTTAAAATTAAAAGAATTTACATCTCGTCATTTTCACGTTGTTTATCGTGTCCCGGAGAATAGAGAAAATGTCTCATTCAATAAAAAATGTTGTGGTTAAGCTGCATAATCATAAAGCAAAAGTCGAGCTTTTTCCCCCACCTGCAGCCACAAGTGGCAGCCAAAGGAACTACGGCGAGAAGCTTACGTCACCTCGCTCGGCTCTAAGCTGCAGCATAACTAGGGGTGTCGCAAACTGTTGTCGAAAAGGATTTTTAGGTCGAACTTTCGGGGTTCGACTGGGTCGAACCGGTTCGACGAACCTTCAAACTTTTTACCAGATTCGACCAGTTCGACTTTGTGGACAGTGTGGCCAGACCTTGATACAAGCATGTCTAGCTTTGGAGAATTTTTTTTTTTATGCAAAGGGTTATTATATTTTGAGAACAGTTGCAATTAAAAGAAGCCAATTCTAATCACTGAAGAAGCTAATAACTCAATGTTTTGTACTGTATTAACTGAATAAAACCAATCAGCACTGCCCAGGGGGGTAAAGGTGGGTGAGGAGGAGTGGCAAATCTCATGCGCCGACATCCGGGGTCCCGAGTGAAAGATCGCGAAAGAGCGACAGAACACGAGAGAAAGAAACCAATGTTGCCAGCTGAAGGACGACAGTCGCAATGGTAATCGCAAAGACTGTAAGCTCTCAGCTATATAAACAGTGATAATTTAACGTTGTAAACTAAATTCTGAGCTATTTTAACGCTTATAAAAAGCAATATACTCATTACGCTGCATTAACTTCCCCGCTGTCAAAGTCTTGAAATTCTGGTGTTGCACGGTTTCGTATTCCTGGGGTGCGCCCACTCATGCCCCACCCGCAAAGCCGGTTATCTGGTTTAGTTTAGCGTTGACGCAAGGCCGTACATCTGCGTGCTATGCAAAAATTAAGCTTCAAAAGGAACGCGAATATCTTTCCAGTTTCCACCGGTAAGTTCGCGGATTGTTGAAGTTTATGAAACTGCTCTGATGATATAATTATATTCGTGAAATCAAAGGCAGTTGGTAACAATGTGTGGGACCCCGAGGGTCTGACCGCGTGCTCCGCCGCTTGCGGCAGCCAGAATCTATGCCAGAATGCATGGGAAAATGGCGTACCTTTTCTTCTAGAGTTAGTATGTATGATCTCTATGGCGCTACCCTTGATTCATCCCTTAGCCATCACCATCCAATCCGAAGCCAACTGGCCAGCCTGTTGCGCATGTGCACACAAGTCGAACCTCAATACAAGGTTCATCGAATTTTCTACAAAAAGTTAGAAAAAGTCGAACCTGGTCGAACTTGAACCGCGGCCAGTTTGCGATACCCCTAAATAATGCCCGCTAATGTCGGCAGAGAGAGGGAGAGGAGGGTTCCTCCGAGAGAGCACATGGGAAGCTACACGTACGGCACCCCGAATTACGTCACTAAGAAAGGGACCAGGTGTGGCCCTGAAGACTGGGAGTGAGTTGAGGGGTAGCACAAAGGCCAATATTTATCTTTTTTTTTTTTTTTTTTTACACAACTACTAGGACACGCAGGCGAAGTTGGTTTTTTGTTCTTTACTTCAGAAGTGTCGGAGGGCAAATTCCACATATTTTTGACTGTAGTCCGGAAATTGTTGCACCCCCCTTTAAAAGAGAATCAAAGCCTTCAAACTTTTCTAACTTTATGTAGAAAGAAATTTGAAATCTTCGAATTTTTCGAACTTTATGTCCATAAAATATCGAAGCATCCAAGTTTTTCAAATCTTAGATCTAAAAAAATTCGAACTCTGATTTTTCGGACTTCAGATTCAAAGAAAATAGAAATCTTTGATTTTTCGAACTTCAGATACCAAAAGATTTAAATTTTTCGAATCTAGATTTTCAAGATAGGGAAGTTCGAAAACTAAAATTCTCGAACCTGAAGTTAAAAAAAAAAAAAATTCAAAATATTCGAACCCGAACTTTTAGGAACCGTGAAAGCTTCGAACTTTTCTAATGGACTTCTTCCAAAACCGACGCGCCCCATCGCGGCGAAATGCCACGCAGTGCACTCTGGGAACTAGTTGGCCACTCAGTTTCGGTTTCGACTGAGCAGCTTCATCTCATGCTATCACGCCGCGACCGAACGCGCTGCTTGCGTTTTCGATTATCTGACTTTTCACGAACGTACAATACACTCATTCTCGAGCGATACAAAACGAAGACCGGGGCACTTTCCTTGGTTCCCAAAACACCGGATATTGTGCGTGCGTATGCGAACGTAGTAAGTCGTGGCTTAGTCACCTCACCCGACGAGTACATCTTTGACCTCAATGTCAGTAATCCCGTCTAGTACCAGTAAACTACAACTGAAATTTGTTCGTCTGGAGCCTTACACACATTTTGTTTGCCAAACGTCTGCTCCTTGTTACTTCATTGGGCGAAAAGCAAGCCGCATCCTCACGGGGTATCGAAGTTGAGGCCAGCGTTTACGCATGAACTTTTAAGGAAACGCAATAAATTCGACCTCACTACTGCACAAAAGTTACTACGATGTCTTCCTCGTGTCATCATATATCCCCCACTCAAATTTTATGCTGATAGAAGATTAACTTTCCGCAAACGCTGAGATCGGCCAGCTACGACTTAGGCCCTAACAAGCGCTCCCCCTACTCCTCGCTAAGCCTTTTTGGACGAGCTTTTACTGACGCTCGAGATCTGTGCCGGGAACGGTGTGTCTGAAATTATCTCGGCATACTCGGGCAGGAAGAAAGCAAACACATAACAAATATTATGGCCATTAGCAACCGTAAAATGCGCTTTGAATTTTTTCGAGCACTTGTGTGAAGAATGTCGCACCGTGCGCCGGATGGTTCATGCCCGTCTGACGCACTTCCGGCGAACGGTGCGACATTCTTCACGCAAGTACTCGACTTTTGCATTCTTAAAACGGTTTGTATGCGCGAATTAGCCTTATGCGCATACGCGATGTTGAATATTAGTGGAATGCAAGCGGGTGGGGACTTCACTTCGTGCAGTGCTGCGGGTCAGTGCAGATAAGAGATAAGTGTGTTGAAATTGAGCTTTTCAATGGCACCTCCGAGTTTTACCTCGCATACTCAGGCACATTAAGAAAAACAGTAATTGCAAAAAGTAATATTTAGTCTATGGACGCACGAAGCAAACTTCCTGATCAAAAACACTAATGTAAAGGCGCGAGCTCGATGTATGCATACTTATTGTTTGCTACAGCTTGTTGTTTCGTACACAAGCAAGATCCCCGAGCACCCGAGCTTCGCAGCGTCGAGACTCCCAGCACTGGCTCGTCCACATACCTCGATTGGAACGCTAACAGGAAGGCTCAAGTACAAAAATACAACAAGCATGTGTTAAGACAAGCTATACGTCTCGGGCTTGTGCTAAAGCTTCGAGGCCTGACCATTTAGGTTAGTTTAGAGACCACAAATGGCGCTCTCGGGACCAGAAAACAGTCTCTTGTCGACGTGTCGATCGAAACCGAAACCATGCCACCCTCCTCCCTGGCCAACTAGTTCCCAGAGTTCAACGCGCGCCGTGTTGCATGCAGGGCTTTATGGAAGTAGTCTATTCTAAACTCTACTGTGATCAAAAGTTGCGAATTTTTTTCGATTTTCGAACCTTGGTCGGTACGAAAATATTGAAATCTTTCGATTTCGAACCTCACTTCCGTTCGAAAATATCGGAACCTTTCGAATTCAAACCTAGACACCCCCCCCCCCCCCCCCCCCCCCCCCCCACACACACACACACACACACTTTTTTTCCTTTAAAAAAAAAACAAAAAAAAAAAAACATTCTTTTACTATGGCCAGGTGGCACAAGCCACCGCCCGTTATAAGGGTAGAACATCATTAGTATTTATCAGAGCCGTATATGTAGCTCTGGTATTTATCCATTCATCCAGATGGAAAAGCGAAAATCTCTTGCCATAACATGGAGAACCTTGCGCTGCAGAGCGTGTTGGTAAAATTGGTAAAATTGACTGACACAGAAAGACTGAAACAAACTCAGGACGAAGGGCGACGAACGTTTCTTCAAACTGACAGAAATGTTCGTCGTCTTTCATCTTGAGTTTGTTTCATTCTTTCTGTGTCAGTCAATCTCTCGTCGGTCTCTGAAAGTTTTGAGCGCTTTCGCCATTCGTAGTCTTTGGTTTCTGTTCCTAATTATTTGTGCCGCCAACGGAAGCTAATGATGATGCCGGCAATGCTAAAATGCGATTGCATCAACTGTGCCCTGTCCGCAAGACCCCATCCACTGACCCCATCCGAATCTTGGAAGTTCGGTCAGGCCAGCGTCAGGCTCAGTGCTGAACCATCGTGCTTTTGGTGCATCTCATCTGCTGACTGGCTGGCAATGGGCCATCGCAGGCCGTCACGTCCCGAGAAGAGAACCCAATGTAGTGACTCCCGGGGTTTGTCGGCCTCAGCGTTTCAACTTTCAAGCGTTCGAAGTCGGAACTGTGTCGCGAGCGGTAATTTAGGCGCCGAGGTGTTGAAACTGAAGCCACGGTGTTATTGCAGCTTGTTTTTGCATTAACTGCGCGTAGCAACTGGATACTGCCAAAGTGGGATTTCGCATAACGCAGGTAATGTTTGAAAACAACTAGCCACGACAAAAAGACAGTCTTCACAAAAACTCCGAGCTGGTGTGACGTCTCTTTCTTTCGTCGGGGTTCCCGCCTTGGGCCCCGCACCTCGGCACCCCGCGGCCCACGCGCCGGCAATGTAAGCCTTTTCAGCATCTTTACAGGCCTTTCGGGGCGCTGTCCTTATCCTAGCTTTTCCTGTCTCTTTCCACTCATTCATAATGGCCCTACGCGACCATTACAGCAGGCAACATGAACACAGCTGTCGCGTCGTTACCGGCGAGGGGCCGGCATTTCGTGGAAACACGTTTCACAGAAAACTTTTCACTCATACACGGTTTATCGACACTCGTTATACGAATTGCATGCTGTAGAGACATATTTCCTTGCGCATGTATCACTGGGTCGCGTGTTGACCTACCTGGCCTACCCGTTTACGCCGCCTTGCAGCGACGGTGTGCGGTGGCTCAATACCAAACGTCAACCCACCTGGCCCACCCGTACACACCGCTTGGCGGCAACAGTCTGAAGAGACTCATTAAAGAAAAAAGAAAAGCTGACTGAACAAGCTGTAGATGAAACAATCTGTCAATGAAATGTCATTCGATGAACTGATCCAAAGCCAATGGAAGGCGACTGCCAGAAGAATATCGGGGAAATTATTCTTCCGGCTGCAGGGAGAATATACGCTGCCTGGATTTAACGGTAGAATCGAAAAGGAATATGAATAATTGCGTGTTAGCACTTATCACATTGCTTTTTGTATGTCATATAGTTCATTCCATCTGAAGTCTGGATGCAGCCGACGCTACAAGCTGATGAAATCAATCAAACAGTCTCAAAGGCACAAGTCACTGGGCATTTCCTGAACATGATTGGTTCAGCGATGATAGAATACATACGGAAACATGGCAAGTGGCTTGTTATACTCGGGTCAGCTTTTTGTGGCAATCCGAAGAGAGAAGGACAGTGCTTGTGCGGTAGTTGGTGCACCCTCTCCCCTAACATTGACTGCATTGCCACAGAAAGCCGACCACGAGTATAGTGTGCTTTTGACGCTGTTCGATCGGTCCCCTAAGCTCGTAGCGTCTGGTGCGTCCAGACATAGGGTGAAAAAGTATAGTGCTGCTAAATAGTGATTTTTGTACAAATTTGGGATCCAATGTATTGATAGCTTCATCATGTTCTCTACATCGTTTGGTACTGCAGAATTGTGATTTTTGAAGTGACTTGAAAACATCAAAACTAGCAAGGCACCGGCTGTCATGACCCTTTGCATTCCCCACTCCCTTAAAGTGAATACCAAAACGCCATTACCATTCCAGCCTTTTTCTTCGACTTCAAAGTTTCCTATTTCTTCCCTCACCACAGTCTTGGGTTTTAAACATCATGCGCCTGCACACTTGCTGTCTTTTCATGTACATACCGTCTTCCACTTGGTGCCCAGTGGTTGCACTTTTTTTTTTTTGCTGGAAACAGGAGGACATATTTGGTTAAAAAATTACGTTACATATTTAAATAGCCATATTATTTAGGGGGACCCCCTTGAGGCGCAGCAGTTGATGCGGTCGGAGTGTTTAATTTCTAGTAGCGCAATTTATCTTATCGGACATGTCTTTTCTCTTCCCAAGACACTGCTACCTGGGAGCCAGGAATCCTTTTAAAGACGGTGATCCAGCGGACACGGACAACCCGATTGCACGGTGGCATGACCAGTGCTGCTCCGAGGCCAGAACCAATTGTTTTTGTTGAAACCACGAGGCCTGCCACGACTTTTATCTGCAACTTGGCCGATCGCGGCTTTTCTCACTCGTGCTCTGGCTTTGCAGGCCTTGTCCTCAAGAACCTTATGGAAGAGAAGACGCTTGGCAGTTCCTTCTAGAGATGGGGAGAAGAGATGTCTGGACCGAAACATGGTCACGGTAAATGCAGTGGAAACTCGCTCGAATTAGGAAAGTTCCGTCAAACGTTTTACCTAGGGCACCTCTGCACCCTGGACGGTCCCCCAGGTGTTGGGCGAGCCCTCCGAAAGCATGTCTGTCGGCCTATAGTCTGTTGCAGATTTTGAATAGTGGGACAAACCCCTCCCACGACACTCTCGGCTCGCCCTGATTGGTGGTTTTCCGCTCTCCAGTGTTTTGCTCGGCTAAAGTGAAAGCAGTGCAATGCTTTGTGGGAGTAGTTTGTCCTGGTGTTCTTAAAGAGATACTGAAATGAAAAATAAAAACATACCTCTCATATTCATAAACGAGTCAAGCACGATACACGAAATTTGCTATTGACAGTTGCACGTTTGTATTTTGAACGGATGGCTATATTCTTCGTTACAAGCGGCCAATTCCAGCTAACGCTTGAAGAACAGCTGTCAGGGAGCGCTACACGTCTCGGGAAATCCGGCGCCTCCCGAGGGTTTGTGATGTGTCTTACTTCACGTGCAAGCCTACGGCGAGGATGGCATGGTTGTGAACTTCGCCACTTGGTGGCCTCAACGGGTTAAAACCTGGCTGTTCGAGATGCTCGCTCCTTGCTCTCTGCAGGAGTTGGATAAGTGTGGGCGATGTGAGAGACGAGGGGAGTCCAGTTCGGTCAAATTTGACAGTCTAGAGCTCTGCGGCATACTTCTGCTGAGTGGCGCTGCTTTTATGGGAAGTTTGGCGTAACGACATTCGGGGACATGCGCCATGTGCAACCTGGTAATTGGTTCGTTCGTCTTGAATAACATTTTGAATAGCTTTTCTTTTACATTATGCTGTGAACAACTTTATTTTAAGCAGCTCAATATTTCGCAAACTTTGTAAAATGTATATTGGAGAATATTTTGCGGAAACACAAGTTTCTCACTGAGGGTGTTGCATTATGTATTCGGTACTATAGGACGATGTATCCGTGTGATTAGTTTTTTTTCCTGTGTTTGAATTGCAAAATTTGTGAAAATGAGGTCCTCGCAAAAATTAAGTCATTTACAGTATATAGGAATAAAGTCCGCCAAGTAACCCTGAAATTTGGTCGCCCAGACAACAGATTTCTTTATGGTCTCATTATTCGGATATGATTGCAAATGCCCGTCAGCTTATGTTGGGCCTGAAAGTTTGAGTGACTGGGTCCGGGTCTGCATGTTTTTTTTCTGCAAAGCCTGGCCTTTATAACATTTGTTTTAGTTCGGCTCCATTGTGGAATTTTATCCTGGAAGTGAGAAGTGGGGAGGGCACAAGAGACAGTTACTAAATGGGGTCCACTCCACAGTATTGTTGGTAGTTCACAAAGATGGGTGTGATTATGAGCTAGGAGGGTCAGATGATTGTTCTGCCAAACAGACAGAACAGTGGTCATCACTTTGGATTGCCTGCTACTATTGAATTTTTTTCACAGATTCTGCTTGTAGCTAGTGTCAGTTCAACACTGCCAGAATGTAGGTTATAGCTTTGTAAAGGGGGAGCTAATGCTGCCTAGTAGTTTGTCTGTGAAAGTTTAGCGCGATTGCTTTCCGCATGTTTCTCTTCCTATGAAACAGTCTCGGGCTTGGTCAACTCACCCCTGCTTCTGTGTTTTACTGGCCTGAAACACTTTTCAGGAATTTCACCCAAAGTGCTGTACTGCTACAAGAAGAGACAGGGGTGCCGGCTTGTGTCCTGCACTCCGACCGTCTATTCCTGTCGGTTGTATCCCGAACCTTCCATGTCATGATGGCAGTAGAACTTCTCATTTGTTTTTACCTGCTCTTTTTTTGGTTATGCGTACACAGACTTTGATTTCCTGTGTTTCTAGAACAGCTAGAAGGTTGTGTAGCTATAACGTCTTTGGCTCAAAGACTGTGATAAATTGGGAACTCCTTCATTTTTTTGTTTTGTTTCCATTGCATTCATTGAAGGTGCGCTTGGATTGTGACCGATTTAACCTCGCAGCTTGAGGGAATTTAATATATTTTGTGCAGTCTTTCGTTTCTTGACTTCACTATTTTTTAACAATGCACGGTACTTTGTTTCAATGTGGATCTGTCTTTGCTCACAGTGTGCTGTTGCATCAGTGCAGTCTGAATTCTGTGACTTTCTCCTTCCGATTTGCCAAAAAGAATGGACAGTTAGAGTATGACGCCATGTAACGGTTCTCTAATGCACATTTATAAGCGGTAAAATGTGGAATTACTTTAATCTTTTGAATGGTACAACAAAGCGAATGTGTGACGTTTTTTATTGATCTCAAACTCGTTTGCCGCGTTGCCCAGGCAGTGCTGTGTCTGAACGACTGCATGCTAACGTTTGCACCACAACTAAAATCTTACGGTTTAGCTAAGACTTAGCTTGGCTATGGCAGGATATACGTAGCGTGAGCTTATGCGCACAAAATGAGAAGCGCTATCAAGCGACTCCGGTGAAGCGTCAGACTTGGCTACTGCGCAACGGAGGCGCACAGCTGGGCATGCGGCTGCACCAGTGCATCTGCCGCGGCTATGACATCACTCTGGAATGCGCAGACCGGCGAGGCGGGCGCGGCGGCTTCGCGTGGCTTTCATAATGAGCCGTGCTCATTATGCAGAGCTTTGCCATTACCGCCGCGCGCTCCGCACAACGAGCACGGTTCGCATAATGAGCATGGCTCATTATGAGGGCTACGCGAAACTGCTCAACCTCGGCCAGTGTAGCTAATGCTACAAAATATTTATAAAACCAGACAACCTCACAATGTTTCAACATCCAAGGCAATGTGTGAGGTTGTCCGATTTTTTTTTTTTCTCATATCCTCGAGTCGATTATGGAGTTACGTCACACGCTTGCCTGTGTTTTTCTCGTTTCGTCGTTAACACTAGACGTTTTGTTTTTGTAACGAAACGTCCTCGACATTCCGGCGGTCTCGGACTCCGTTCCAGAGGTACTTTACGCGACTTCTCTGTTGGATGGCGAGCTCTCATCCTCTGAATTCAATTTTGGGTAGCGTTCAAAGAAAACAGGGTGCGAATGCAGAATTTATATTTTTTCAGAGATATAGCAGATAGTAGCACCTCCCAGAATGTTTGCGGTTGCACGTCTAGGCGGGAACTTTCAAATGTGTAATCGCTGCCGTACGCGGATGGCAACGACTCGACGGCTTAAAAAAGGGCTGCATTGACACAGTTATGTTGTTTTCTCTTCCTCCCTTGTGCAGGACTGGACGAGACGCCCGCTGCTGTGGTGGACGAGCCCTTTAGGTGCAATACCTGCGAGAGCCAGTTCCCTTCCCAGCCGCTGCTGGACACCCACTGGACAGAGAACCACATCAAGAAGGAAGGCAAGTGCAGATGATCCTTCTGTTTATGTCGTGCCACATCTGTGAAGAGGAAGCACTTCTTTAAAGGGACGGTAAACTAAAAAGAATTGTTTCTAGATAAAATGTACATGCAAAAAAAACAACCTTCCCCTAAGGAAAAGAAAACACTAATTTTGCGCAATACTTAGGTTGCGAGAACCGTTCCGAGTATCGCGACATGCTTCTATTCTGGTACGGCATACCAAAGTACTAGCACACTTAGAGTCGCTCTTCACACAAAGTGAGTCTTGTGACAACGTAAATATTGCAGTACAATATTTCTTGTTTTCGTGGAAAGTTTATTTTGTGTCTCACGTCTGCAATCTGAGCACTTAAAAGAGCTGTGCAACGACTTTAACATTGAAAGAATTTGCATCTTCTATTTTTGACATTGTTTATCTTGTCACAAAGGAAGAGAACACATCTCCTTCCTTCAAAATGTTGCAATTTTGCCTTGTAAACACGAGGCAAAAATTCTATTATTTCCGAATCTGCAGCCACGAGCGGCGGCCATGAGAATCACGCGGCGTGACGTTATGGGGGACTTATAAAATATAGCAAGTTGGGCAACTACCTTCTCGATAGAGGGTAATTTTTCTATAAATCTTGTCATTCCAACATAAATATAAATGCGTCAAAAACCTGGTATCATTGACAAAACTTTAATTATATAGAGCAGGGGTGGCCAGGCTGACGTGGCCTAAGAGCCGCAAACAAAACCGCGAAACTTCCAAGAGCCATGGGGGGGGGGGGGGGGGGAGGGGCTAACTTTTGTTTAGAGCAATAAACGAAACTCAAACTACTTTCAATCTATCCGGTTCAAAAGCAGTCTTACTGTACGTTAGGTAGCAGTAGCACAAGAATGCCGAACCGCAACCTGTATTAATTTAAAACGCGGGAAAGTTGATTGGGGGGGGAGGGGGGCCTTGGGGAGCGAGCCGCGAGCCGCACTTTAACACGCGAAGAGCCGCAGCTTGGCCACCCCTGATATAGAGTTTCAGTGGCGCCATCTAGCTGAACTCAACAAAACCGTCAGCTCTATCTGCTACCACGAGTCGGCCTGTAGCCGGACGGCCGCAGAGGACGGCCAGACCCAAACGTGCACATTGGCACCTTCCTTTATTCACCACGTTGATCGTATGGTTTAACCCTTGGTCACGTTCGCGAGTGGGAGATTTCTCGCTGCTCACTGATGGCACAAGAGAGATCTCCACCAGAACCCCGCTCGTTCCCCATTCACATCACAGTGCACGTGACTCAGAATATGGTGAAGGAGTTGAGAGGTGCCAAAAACCTCAATCTTTGTAATATGTTTTTATGAAAACTCGGGCATGCAGGCAAAAGTGGTTTTTCTTCTTTTCTTCAGAAGGGTTGAGACACCAACTCCCACAATTATTTAAGCAAAGCACTGAAATTGTTGCACATCTCCTTTGAAAGGACATGCACCAGGGGGTTAACTTCTCTTTTAATATTTACGATAACTGAATAATGCTTTACGGTTTATAGTGGTTGATCTTTTTCTTTTTGTAAATCTGGTGCTAGTTTTGATATAGCTGTTCTAAATGCAATGCACACGAAAAAAAAAAATGTGCGCACGCATAAGGCATGGCAGCCCACTTAAAAAAGCCTATTAAAATAAGCTAATTCACTCCTTTTAAACCATTGAGTGCATTGAACAACAAAAATAATCTGTGCGAGATGTCGTAAAATTCTGTAAGAACGCCCACCCAAAACAAAGAGATAAAGGGTGATAAATGTGTGGTGGGTGATCTTTGGGGATGGAACCGCAAAATGTTTATCAAGAATTAGCGACAAACATTGGGGCACCCATGTGAACCTGGAAGTGATACTGCAGATTTTGGACGCAGCAGGTTCGCATTTCATGGTGCAATAAACTCGCAGGACACCACTACAAGCTTGCATATCACGCCGCTACGAAGTCACTTATCACACATGCCAGTATCGCAGATCTCGCCGTTGATGTGATTCCTGTTGGACATAGCGTGATGCCTGACGTGAATCGGGGGTGGGCGATGTTTAGGAATCTTTATGTTATAGATATTTAGCCCGAAAAATGAGATGGGCGATCTCTCGGGGGAGGGCATTCCTACGGGATTTCACGGCAATTAGAAGTGACAAATAATATCATTCTCAAAGGCCTAACAAAAGTTTCTTTAAGTTTTTATAAATATCAAAATATACATTCTAACCAAACCTTTATAGCTGCATTCTACATATATTAAAGCATTTGCATGCCAAGTATTAAGAGGAAAAATTTCCGTGCACAAACTGTGAAGATTCCTGAAAATTACAGAAAGAGAAAAATGTGTTAAAATATTACCATTGGTGTGTAGCAACACTTTTTGCAGCAGAACAAATAATTTTCTGTTGTTAATTTTTCGCGAGGAGAAATTTAAGTTAGAGGAGACTGCAATGGAGTGGAGACAGCTAGGCTTACCTCTCAAACTAAATGTGATGGTGGGCAACGTGACTATTAGAAGAACTGCACACACGAAAATGGCTCAAATGCATGCATTTTTGGGCCGCCAAGAGCTCTTCAATTTTGTATCTGACTAATTTTGCAATAATATTTGGTCCTTCTTATTTTTCTACACAAAATATGAAGATTCGAAGATAATAGAGCATCGTAAAACCTGAAATAAAATGTTTTGCAAATTATTGCTGTTTTTCAACCCCCATCTCCCGATTAAAACCAAGTTTTTTGGGGGGAGTTTGTCTCTAGGATAGCATGCTTCTGTTTTGGACCTCACAAATCTCTGAATGAAGGACTATTTCTGAATGAAGGACTATTTCAGACTGTGAAAAGGACAAAATTCTTTTCATAGTCACACTCTTTAGATATTCTGCTTTGTATAGGGGAGGGGAAAGAAATGATGAACTTAACTTTTGTGAAGGAAAATATATCACTCCCCGATAGGGAACTGCTGTAATTTCATTCACAATCAAAGCACATTGCTGAAACCTTTTACTCCACCCATCAGTATGACTAGCAGCCTACACTGTCAATCTCCTCGAGTTTAAGCTAGGAGCCCAAATTGTGGCCCTCCCAAGTAGCGTTCTCTCTTAACCCCCGGCACAGGATGACCACAGCTTACAAATATGTCTCACAATGTTTGTCCCTCCTTTAAAATATCTTTTGAAAGCTCCACTGGTGCAGTAATTTCAGTGTCCAGTCAATTTGTGGCCTCAAAAATTATTTGCTTAGAATTATTCGGTGTTGCCTGGAGTATGGTAAAATACCACTTGAACAGTTTCTAAGAGACCTAAAAAAATAGTTTGCTTTTAAGTGAATGTTTATTCTGCCAAACGCTCTGGACACAATGGTTTTTTTTTTTTGGGGGGGGGGGGGGGGGGGGGGATTATACAAAAGGTTTTTCATCTGAATTTGACTGGAGTTTGAGTGGTATTTCACTGTACTTCCCTATCTGAACCATCACATAAATTTTTCAGATTCACTCGGGCGCTGTCACTTTCATGAGCAAAGCTCTTTTGTGACATTTCGCTGCAGTGCTCGAGGAAACGACACCCGAGCGTGAAGGCAAGAGCCTCCACTGCGAGAACTCCTCGAGCCAGCTTCCCGAGAAAGAGGCAGATGACAGTGACTGCCCTGCGGTGAAGCGAGGCAAGTGGCAGCAGCGATGTAGTCTGCGCTCCTGCGGTTGTTCACCTTGAGCCGCACATCTCTGAGTACCTAGCTATCTTGAGCTGTAAAACTTCAAAGGGGTGGAGGCTTCTTGAGAGGCTTCAGGGGGCGGGGGCATGTTGAGCTCCAGAACTTTAGGAGCAGAAGCTTTCTCAGGCACCACACCGCCATCTCTAGCCACTTCACAATACACCTGCAAAAAAAAAAAAAAAAAATATTCCTCAAAAGGTGTACTCTTGTCTCAGAAGTTCTACTCAGTGCTACAAAGAAAGAAAACCACTTTGAATTCCTGATGTGCACAAAAGTGGTGACTGAGATATATGTGGAAGAAAGTCTAGATTACGCACAACTCGTGAGACACGGCATAAGTGTATTAGCGAATACCATCTTTGAATTTTGTGACACTCTCGCGACTCGACGCTAACATTGTGTTAGTTTTGAGCGACTCCCATTTTTCATCGGCTTGGCACTCTGAAAATAGTTTCTGGCTTGGACCTATCCGGAGTGTTTCGTTGCCAGGAAACCTCGAAGAATGAAGGGGAGGTTGCAAAACTATTGGCACCAATTTGTGTCGACTGCTCCAGCCGTGCGAGTGCAGTAAAAATAGGGCATGTCAAAATAAAGCTTGCAAATAATGTGTATAAAAGCGTGCAAATCTGTAACCTAGTTTGTCTTGTTTTTGTACCAGATGTGACGATGGTGCAACACACTGGGCATCCAGACATCACATTTCGACCGATTTAGTTTCGACGTAGGTTACCTAGGCTGTTGCCTAATTTTAGATGCTTAGGTGCAACATAGAGAACTAAATGAGCTCTACTTGGAGTATCTGTACTCCGTTCCCCGGTTTTCTTGTGGGTGCCGCCATTTTGGTGCCTAGTGCCAAGCAGGCACAAAAGGAAATCGTTACGTTTCGAAAATGCAACTCCCTCAGCCTTGGGTACCGTGTCGGGGAGCTCCAGCGACATCGTCTCACTTTCTCGCGAATCGTTTGACCATTTCTCGAGGACGGAAATCTGTTTCTCGCCATTTCGGATAAAGCTTCCCATATTGGCGTCAATGATTTCAGGCACCAAGGTGGCCAAAGTGTCATTATTCTGAAGCTTAGCCTATTTAGCGGCTCTTGTGCGACCCTAGTGGCTGGCACTCATACTACCGGTCCCACCTGAACTTCTCGTGTATGCAGAGTCAGTGCACGGCAGCAGGCAAGGAGAGCTTGCTGGGGGCTGGACGTCCAAAGGAGTTGCTTTGCTGTACTAATCCTCTCGGCGTCTGTACGTGTTCTTACCTTCGAGTTAAACTTTGTGTTCACTGTTGGTTTAAGGGAGGACGCCACCCAAAAGGGTAAACATATGAACCTTCGGCTTACTGTGAATTAAATTTACAGTAGGTACTGGCGGTTGTGAGGCAGAATGCAGGGCAAATTTTCATCCGTCTATGTGAATTGTGAAAGAAAATATACTCATTTTTATCGGGAACACATAATGACCTTGTTTAGGAAATCTACCGTTTGGAGACAAATGTAATACCCAACGTTTTTCTTCACTAGGTGTGCAGCCGAATGCCTGTTTGGAGAATGCAACTGTAAAAACAAAATTTCCCAAGAGTAATTCATCTTATGGTAACGTCACAATGAAAAATTTAATAATACTTTTTCTCTCATGCTGGTAAAATCTATCTTTCATAAAAGACATCCACAAAGTAAAAAAAAACAACACCACAGTTGAATTGTCCATTAAATTCCAATGAGCGAGCATTTCCTTTTGTCCCGTCACCAAACAATAGTTTTCCTTAAAGTGAATTTTATGCCAAAAAGTGGAACGTAGGAAAGAGTGTTCAAAGTGCTTTACCTCTGCCTTTTCTTTAGCATCAGTGTACCGAAAATAGTTTGTAAAAAAAATAACTGCAGTGTAAACAAGTGAAACTTTCTGGAAATACTTTCTGGTTGTAAGTGTGGCATTTTTCAAAAATCAACTTTTTTTTTAATATAAAGTTTTTGTATTCTTTTTTTTTTTTGGGGGGGGGGGGGGGATGTTTAAAGAGAAAGCTCTCGTGCTTTTTGTTTTTTTGCCGCAGAGCCTGAGGAAGCGTCGGAACAGGAAGGCGAGAGTCTCCACTACGAGAGCACTTCAGGCGAGCTCTCCGAAAAGGAGCAAACTGATGGCGGCAGCCATGCAATGAAGCAAGGCAAGTGGTTGTTGCGGTGCATTTCACACTGAGCAGCGGGACTACTACTACACCATTTCTGCCAAGCTCTTCACCCTGCTACTTTTTGTTAGCCTTTGTCGAAATATGACTGATTCGTGCCAGCCTCTGATCAAAAGTTAATTTTCCTCGATACAGTCAGATTGTTGATATCGACACTTCCATTCCCACCAAATATGTCCGCAATGTTGTCATAATAAGGAGAGGAAACGCACATATTTACCTGGTTTGTCCCCAAAGGTTTTGTCTAGGTAGCAGGATGTCCATATTAATAATCTCCGTATTAAAGGGAAACACGACTGTACCACAACAGCGCAGGTCCCAGTTTGTTAGGTTAGGCACATGCAGACAGTTGAGGCATTTACTAATTGATTCAGTTAACACAGCATTGAACCTTATATTAAAAATGCTAGTACTAGGACAGTTTGCTGTGTCATTCATTGTTTGAAGTCTATTTGGGGCAGGCTATAGTTAGCTTTGCTGGATGTGTGTGTAATACCGCTCTGGAGCACCGCTGGAAAGCAGTGCACTCAGAATAGACATTAGGAAAGACCTAATACACAGGAAAGACCTAATTCACAGTCACGTACAGTGCATCGTGACGAACCATATGAGCATGCCTTTCTGAGCTTCCCAGTGAGTACTGAACTGCAACTACTGTCATCTGCTCTCTACATAATTGGAATAACACTTAATTGTGCCATATGAGAATATACTGTTGAAAAGTCGCCTCTGTAGAGTTAAGTAGGAATAGCTTCAAAATTATTGTACTTATAATGGCAATTTTTTGCACGTTAATGGAAATTTTGAGCAATCCTGGATTGCCTTTCGCAGCTCCTCGGTCTGTCTCTTTGCCGCAGTGCTATCCAGGTGTAGGTAGAAAGCACTCCTTCAGAGTGAAATGTTGGATGCTATTGTGTCGGGTGTGCACCAGACTGAAAGTTGCAAAATAGGTCTGTATCATTGTTTACTAATGCAACTTCATAAATATTAATCTGGCAATTCTAGCTCTTGGTTCAAATTTTTAATTCTGCGCTCATTAGGCAAAGTTGTAGAATAAGCTCCAATGTTACGAAGCGTGTCTATGGTTGCAATTTATTTTTGCTTGTGCATTTTTAATTAGGTGGACATAAGCCTAAATTTTTTTTTAAATTCATTTTTCAATTTTGATTTTTTCGGTTTTAAAAACTAATCATATATTCTTACACCTATTTTGATAATCATACACCAAATAGTTAGGTTGATATAAAATATTTTCAACACATTTTGAGGCAGTACCAAATTAAAGGAGTTAAATATTTGAATGCATTTTTCTCGGTTCTGCTATTTGCTGCAAATGTCATACGAAGGAACCTTTTTGTTCGAAGGTAAAAGAATTCCGATACCACAATCAGAGCTGAAAGTGAGCACAGTACACCTACACCTTATGTTAAATCTCTCCTGCAAATTTCACTCTGATCACTTGAGTAGTTCATTAGTTAAATCTCCAGCCAGTGTCCTGCCCCTCAAAGACCTTTAATATATTGAAAGGATTTCTAAACCCCCAAGGCTAGTCTACATCATAGTCCTAGTTTCTATGTCTGATCATTCATTTTTTTATTCTCAGGTCACCAATTGTATGATGGCACACTAAAAAAATGGCATAAAAACATATTGTTTTATCAGTGAATACCTGCAATTCACTGACTTTTGTTTAGCAATTTAAGAAACAAAATCATCTTTACTGCCTCAGAACTGATTTTGTATCTCCATAAGAATGCTTACGAGCTAGATTCGGTTGAAACGCTTCATTAAATTGCAAACAAACAAAAAAAAAATCTTTTTGTTGGCACAGCTAGAAATTTCACTTTTTGCAGCTCTCACAAGTTTAAAAACAATCAGTCTGATGTTTGCAATTATCGTTCCTTACAGAGCCTGTGGAGACGCACGGTGAAGGCGAGGGCATCAACTGCAGCTACTGCGACGCTTGGTTCGCCTCCCAGCAGTTGTTGACTGCGCACAAATGGAGGGCGCACCGGCAGGGCTTCAAGCACCGGTGCCGCTTCTGCTCCTACACCAGCCGCAGGAACTCTTGCCTCACGAAGCACGAAAGGATTCACACCGGAGAAAAACCCTTCAGCTGCAAAGTCTGCAAGAAGGCGTTCACGCAGAAAAACCACCTGACCAGCCACGAGGTGGTGCACGCGACCGAAAGGCCCTTTGCCTGCGAGCTCTGCCCCAGAAAGTTCCCGCTGGAGGTTAGCCTGAGAGCCCACGTGAGGTTCCACGTGAGGCCCTTCAAGTGCGACGTCTGCGGAAAGACCTACGCGGAGCGGAGCCACCTGGCTGTTCATCAGAGGACTCACGGCATCGAGAGGTCCTACAGATGCAAGACTTGCGGGGAGACGTTTTCGAGAGGAGATTACCTGGCGGCCCACCGAAAAGTGCACACCGATGACTTTGTCTGCAACATCTGCGGGCGGGAATTCATCACGCCTTTCAACCTGAGGCGACACAAGAGGGTGCACGCCCGTGGCAAGCCTTAGATTGCAATGGTGGCACGTGTCCCTGGAATGTGGCTGTGTGCCAATGCCAGCTTGGCAAAAACAGATTTTTCCTATTTTTTCTTTTTATTTCGAAATAAGTTTTAATGGATCTGGCCTGCTTTGTGACCTGGCATTGTGAAGTTGGATTCGGCGATGTCTCGTTAATATTTACACCTTCGTTCCCCTCGAAAATCATTCATTATGCGAGTTGTTCAGAATAAAAAAATTTTTTGTTTATATAGCAGGCAATTGTAATAATGAGGTCCGTATAAATGAGACATGACTGGATCCTAACCACATTTTAAAAATGTATCCACTACAAGGAGGTTATATTACAACTTCTGGAGTGGAGACGCCAAGAACGTCGACAGTCACCATCTTGCTCGGGGCAGAAAACGGTCCGACGCACCCTGTGGCGTAGGACCAAGGTTTGTAATGTGATGTGCGGCATTTCATTGTGAAGTAACGGCAGCCATTTCTGAAGTCGGTGGTAAGCTCCTGTGTCGCTATCGACTGTGTAAATTGCATGCAAACGCCAGGAATTACTTTTCATGTGCAAGTATATATATGCAGCAAACACGCTGCAACCAATCTTGCTTGCTCGCTATAGTTTACTACTGTATGTGAGCAGGCTCATGGGAGAAAGCTCAATGATTATGTGCATTTGAACGGCAAAATGGAGCCTTAAACATGTTTGCACGTTGCAGGTTTCCCAAAGACCGCACTCAGTGTGTTGCGAGGGAGCGTGCTGTTCAACGGGGGAATGATTGGTTGTCTAATACTGGCATTCTGTGTTCGGTATACTTCGAAGATAACTGCTTTGACACAAGCGGTCAAGCGAGAAGACTTTGATCAGGTAGCATTCCAACTGTGTTTCCTGCCTTTCCAGCATGCCTGCAGAAAGATGCGAGTATTGTAACGATTGTGGACACTTATTTTGTATTTCAGTTAGTTGCATCTAAAACTCGAGACGGTGTGCTTATAACAGCCGTGCAGTTGCAAAACAAGTATTATAAACGACGTTATTTTCGTGAGCTTGATATTTCTCTAATTTTTCAGTGTGCCGGTTTTGGTGATAGCTCACGTGCACAAATTTTCGCGATCGTGAGAGGTATGCTATGTGTTCATTACGAAAACATTAAGTAGGCTGAATACAACTGGATAACAAGTTGCTGTGAAGGAAAAGTAGTTGGAATTGAATCATTTGAGGGTTTGAAAACTGTTTTGTGGAAAAATTGAGTATTTTTTTACAGATTTTGCCTCTATCAGCAGCCTGCCGGGAAGCAATGACAACTTATTTAGTTAATTTACTGTGTTCAGCTCATCATCGTGAGCGTTGTTTTTTGTAAGTACTGTAAAGAAATAAACAAGCTCAAAAAGAAAAAACTGGTAAAAAATATTTTTTGGTTCTTCAACTCGGCCTAGATGCTTCTGTAATATTTCAGAGGTAGCTCCAAAGTTATAAAATATCCCAGAAAAAGGAATCCAACGTGTCTGAAGGGGCCTTGGAGTAAAGCAACGGAGCTCTGCTAGCGCCCTTTCCAGTGCCGCCTCCCTTTTGCCCCAAGCAAGATGGCCGCTGACCGGCAAAACTGGCTTCACCCGGTCGCACGGGAGAGTGCAAGAGACTGCCACTCCAGAAGTCTTGTATAACCTCCTCGGTCCACTATTATCCTTTGTGACATGGACAAAGAAACAAACCTGGTTCCGACGATTATTGCTTCCACCCGTTTTTGTTGCTTGTTTGCTACTGGGACAAGCATTTTGTGTAGGGCACTCAGTTCGGCCTTCCCAACACCTGTGCAGCAGGAGTGGCACATTTGGTAGTTTTCCCTGTGGTGCTCTTGTGTTGCGCTGGAGGGAGTGGATTAACATGGAATAAACACGGAGACACAATCTCCATCACGGTTTCTGCCTTTTTCTCTCGTACCTTACTGTCCTCTCGCAACTAAGTAAATGCTTGAGTACATACACTCCACGACACTGTTGGTGTGAATAAGCCATTGCTGATTTTGTTTTTTTCTCGATATTGAAGGGCTGCCATCAAAACTACTCTAGTGGTGGAAAGTGGTCAGTTGAGATACTAACCTAAGGAGTACATTTTTATGCCGGCCAGTACCCCTTAGTGAAGTGAAAAAAGGTGCCGAAGTCATGTTTGCATTAACACTCGCAGTGTGCCGGAGGCTTGCTTGCCCTATTCTCCCGAGACGAACGAATTCTAAAAAATTTAGTGTCGGCACAGCTTTGCAATGCAGACCGCAAACCCCAGGAAATTTATGAGACGACGTCGGAGGAGTGGATACTAGGCAACACCGTTTATGCTACAGCGAGACACTGAACCGTTTCATTAGAATTGTAATAATTATGGTCCAAAGCAAACTCTGTTGTCTGCAAAAGAAAAACTCAAGAACCCATGATTTGCAAAAACTGAAAATGGCCCAGTTATCCTGCCATTCACATATATATAAAAAGTGTGATTGAGAGAACAAAAATGTTTGAGCATTCATAGTTTTATTGACCCATGGATCACTTAAGCTTTTATAGTTCCATTCTGATGACACAAGATTGAGAAGTAAAAAAAAGGCAAGCCTGAGTGCCTCTTTTCAGAAGAGAGTAATTTGCACTGTCCTATCACTACTAGGCGTGCACACGGGAACAAGAAATAAATGGCATGACAGCTAGACCCACTGACCACACCTTGTGGAGGCATTACAAGAAATGAAAGCTGCAAAGGAACTAATAAACAAAGGTTGCGAGTTGTGACAAGGACAGATTTTGCGAAGGACAGCGTGAACGTACTGTTTTATCCAGGCTGAAACATCTCACTGGTGTGCCTCTTTTTGTGTCTCGCCAGAGATGAACAGGAACTAAATTCCATCTCGCAGACACTGCACTTGTAGGGCTTCTCCCCAGTGTGCAGCCTCTCGTGATCTTTCAGGTGGGCCTTCTTTGGGAATGCTTTGCCGCAAGTGTCACACACAAAGGGCCTCTCTCCAGTGTGAGTTCTTTCGTGGGCTTCCAGGTGTGCCCTCTGGTTGAAGCTTGCCTGGCACGTCGGACACCTGAATGGCCTTTCGCCCGTATGCACCGTCTCGTGGTACTTCAGCTGGACGCGTTGTGTAAATGTCTTCTGGCAGAAGAGGCAGCGGAACGGCTTGTCCCCCGTGTGTGTCCTCTCGTGTACGACCACGTGGCTTTTGTGGGGGCTTGTGTAGGGACAGAAACTGCACTTGTGCTTGCTTTTCCGTTGAGGCTTTTTCTTCGACACGTCTTTGGAAGTGGACTGCCCGCTGCTACTTTCGTCCTTGGATTCAGAGATTGCCTGTTCAGGCTCTGGGGAGGTAAATGCAGAGGGATTCATTTTTGCTTTGAATCCAGATCGTGATTTTTTTCTAGAAGCCTTCTTTTTAAATCTGAGAACGGGGCACATTTGTTTGTTAACTGTTCTACACACGGCCCCCTTTATAGAAAAACTCCTGCAGTGACACAGATTTTCGAACTAGGAGGTTCTAACTTTCCATAAGATTTTCCTCATTTCTCAAATGTTCTCATAAAACCATCCTTTAAACTGATAGTTTACTATGAATAGTTTGTTTTCACGTAAATCCCATCAACACACTGAACTGCATATAGTTGGGAAAGCCTTTGAAGAATTGTTAGCTAATTTTCTTTTGTAGTTATCAGATATAAATTTTCAATGATTTGGCAGTGCCTTGATGTCTTTGGCCTTTATTGTGTTGGCCTAGTTGGCACAGGCCAACTAGGCCAACACGTGATTGTGACATCAAGGTATGCCAAGCCAAATGTGTTACCAATGACCACTGTGTCATTAATAATTCCTTGGCATTATCACCATTGGGCAATAATCTGAAATTTTAAAATACAAATATGCCCCAAGATTTGACAAGCCCTCATGCATACTAGCAGTAGCTGCAATGGCAAATGATAAGCCCATTGCACACTAAGTGCCCATATGAGTTACGTGCTCCACAAGGAACACATTCACTTGACCAATTATGAACACTTGCCCAGATTCGGTAATTTACCACCTCCCTCCCACAGGTCTCCGACCTACTTAGTCATGCCCACCTCGTGTGAATTTAATTGAGAACATTCATGCTCACAGAAGAAAAATTTGGTTGCAGTAGGCAAACATTTACTGACCCCAAGACTGATTGCCATTATTTTAATCAATGGTTTTACATATGAGGCCTTTGTTAGCTTGTCTGTCGGCTTTTATTGCAATAGTTTGTATCTTTGTGGTGAATGACAGGTAGTCTGTTGGGCCTTCCTTGCAAAATAATTGGGCAGTTCCTTTACAACACATTGCAATTGATTTTTTTTTTAATACTTCCGTGGTCCACATTTTTCAATAAGAGTGAGTGAGACCCTTGGTGTCAGAACTCCATAATACAGCCATGGAGCCTAAATAAAAATACCATTCTCCACATGCCAAGTTCTCAAATTTTGGGGAGAAAACACCTGAAATCTTAACTATAGAATATTTAATTTTAAAAAAACTTTTTGCTTTGAAATGTCTAATGAACTTTATATTACAGTATTACAGTGTTTCGATTTCAGAGGGTATCAAAAGCAGTGATGGAAGCATCGTTTGAACTTCAGGACCCATTTGCTTGAATGCGGTTAACTTTAACTGCGGCAGAAAGTTAACCGCATTTCTTTACGGGGGGGGGGGGGGGGGGGGGGGAATTTTAGGTTACATGACTGGCATGGTAAGGACGGCGGGGAAACATGGCGGGGCCCCTGCAAGCGAGCGTGACTCACTTTGGAATATGTTGTAGCAGCTGAAATATCGGGCGCATCAGTCGGCAATGAATGGTGCAGAAGGTTTTCGCTCTGCTTTACCTCACTTATCGCAAAGGATGAGCAATGATCTTGCCCTATTTTTTAGATAGTTTTTTTGTTCTTGCCATTCCTAAGCCTAAAAGAATGCTGTAACTGTCGACATGGCAACGTCTTTGGAATACTAGTGGATTGCCTTGGACTCAATCAGCCAGGTATTGAAGGCACGCAGAAGCAGACCGCGTCCTAATAGACCTTTTGCTAAATTACCAAGCGCAAAGGAGCATGCTACGAGAGTAGTTACACCCGCTGCATGTGCTGGCGTCTGTAGTGGTAACTGTTCTAAGCAAAAGCCTAAAACAAATTTTATCTTGCACGCACGTTCGTCAAGGCCTTACTAAGATTATTTACTTCTAATCTTTTTTACGGAAAAGGCAAGCGCATGCGGAGCGCAGAATTACATTGTAAGCATTTTCCTCGATGCTTCAGTAATTTAGTAATAGGTTTATTTTCACTGGAGCCAATTACATAGTTTTCAATTTATGAATGCTTTATATACAGCTCTTGTGCGCTGTCCAACCATGCTGCCAGCACACTGCCCGCCTTTCACTGCTCACTTCTTCAACGTCTCTAGGACAGAACTTTGTTTTGAACTTAGAACGAAATTTCAACGAGGCTGCCTTTCAGACAGCCAAACATTAAGCAATTTTCCGAACAAGGGCTAATTTAGTCTTACCTCACCTATTATCTGTACCACGAGCAACAAGAAGTGTTTCTCAAGCTCAAATGCATGCTGCATTGCATCGAGAAATCCCGGCAGCGCGCGTTCTTGGGTCCCCTCTTTTCAGGAACTTTACCATGAAAGCCACATATATTGTTGGCTATTGTTCATCCAACCATCATCAAACTATAGGCTAGATACTTGTAGGTACCTAGTAGGGAAGGGCGGTTAACTTTTTGCCGTGGTTAAGAGCAGGACCCTTGAGCAGGTTTTGTAGCAGGCAAAACATTGGTCTGGAGCAGCCACTGACGCTATTGGAGCAGACGTCAACATCTGTCAGCACGTCACTTGAGAATAAAAAAGTGATTGCATTGCTAAATTAGTTCATCCTCAATGATGATTGAGAGATCCTCTTGAATACAAGAGCATATTACTTATTACATTTTGCAATAATAATAGAAAGGGCACAAAACGACCACAAGCTTTCTTAAAGATAAGGCTTTAATGACAGAAGGTTTCAATATTAATAGGTGGTTGAGAAATGAATCATCCTGGAACACTTGAGTTGGAATAAAACCTCACTCCCCTTCCCCTTTCATGCTCAGAAGTTTATTTAGCCCGTAAATATATTTTTTTCCATAAAATGCCAGCAAAAACCAGCACATCGGATAACATGTCTATCAGTAAAAATGCATACCCCAAGTTTTATGAACCTATTAAACTCAAGACTTTAATATCATGAACTGCAAAAACAACTACCCACAAACATAAAAACCTCCAATCATGCTTTAAATGTGACACTGCTTTTTAGCGGTGTTGGAACCAGAGTTAAGTAAAAGCTCGCTACTCTTGACAGCTGCTCTTGACAGCTGGATGGACCCTGACTACTGTATTTCTTTAAATATAAACCCATGTTTTTCTTTCTTTCGGCACACATTTCTTTTTTTAAATAGAGATCAACCTACAACCAAGACCAAAAAAGGTGGACCTGTAATAAGACTGAGCCTATCGTGTTAACCCAAATGCTCATCCATGTCAGAAGCTGCTCCTAGCACTCCGGTGCGAAGTGGCAAAGCTCGACGCATTCGCTCTAGTGAGAGGTGGTGAAGCTTGATGCGGGCGGCACAAGTGCCACGGTACTCTGTAGCCACGGCACTGAGGCATGTGGCAGACCTGATAATCCAATAATCTCATCAGGAGTACAAGACCCTGGGTTCTGCCTTATCACAGTATCCGCCATCCTATCTTGCAATTTTCTCGCAACTTTTATCTCCTGACAATCGCCAACATTATCTGGAAATATAGACAATATCGGTGATCAATTAAGCAGAGCATCAACCAGCCAACGCAGATGACGAGAAATTTTCGTTTCACCCCAAGTCAAAGCGCAGCCGACTCCACGAGCCAACGGGATTAATCAAACAACATCAAAGCGCCACATCGTGGCGCTTTGACGTTGTCATCTTCATCATCTTCCTGTGCATGTTCTTTCATCGGCTAGATCATTCAAGTGCAGCAAACGTCCCGTGACTGGAGCTTTTAGCATGTGTTTGTGGTTGTACGTCATCTAGCCTTCACTTGCACTGTGACCCAAGATAAGACAAACCTCACAGTAAGTAGAGATGCCGTAAAATACATATTTGTACCATTTTCATTTCTTCTTACTTCTCAGAATATTAGAGTCAACCAAAGATAAAATATTTTTGTTGTTTTTGTTGAAGGCCACTTGGCGCAGGTGTGGTGCAATGCCTAGCAAAAATGGCATTTTGGCACAAGATGTGGCAGGCGTTCGTTTGAGGTGCCATTTGGCGCAAGTGGCACAGCACTTCCACCGCTGCAAGAGTGCATCAGTGTGCCCGGAGTCATTACAGAATGAACTGGGCTCACCTTCCTTCAACGCATGCATTTCAAACTGATGATGATCCAGGTCTGCTTGGGAGTAGAACAGGCTGCCACAGCACATGTAACAGAAGCCATCCTCTCCGGTGGTCAGCAGCACTGTCTCCAACTCTGCTGGAAAGCATACAACAATTTTTTTTCAAGGGTACAGCACTAAAAAAGATTCCTGTATAATGACTCTAACCCTGCAGCGACATCGAAATTCAAAACTTTTACTCCATAACAAAATCTTTTCACCTTACGTAAAGAAATTTCTCTTACAGAGGACTTCTCGTGCCACCTTTGGCACTGCAATGAAGAGAAAATGAAGCAAACTCTGCTGACTTTAAGAAAACACTCCTTTCAAATACCATAGTGGAAATGCTTCAACACTACATTCATTGCGACCAAACAAAAAATCTAATGTCTTTATTGTTAAGAGACACATCTTAAGAATAAAGAAACAAGCTTTGATTGATGCCAGTTAGTACAGCTATTCACCTAGCTATTCTGCATTCCAACAGTTCATCAGCTGGAAAGTACAAGTTTTGATTGTACACCACCCCAGAATATGCTACGCACAATAAATTTAAGGGAAATAGCTTATCTCGATATCAGAGATGTCAACATGCATTCCTACCTTAAAATCAAATGAGCCATTATAAGTGCTGTTTTTCCAAAAAAGAGTTAAAAGAAAGCAGGCAAGCGGCCAATAAAAAGAAAGAATAATAGCAACAAAACTGTTGGAGGCTATTAAAAAAAAAAATCATCAATTTTTAAAATATTGCTACTTTTTATGTCGCAGCAAAATGTAAACAATCTGGCAGACAAAATGGCAGATTGTGGAAAAGAATATACAACACATCCTGATCGGCAGAATATTGCACAACACATTAAACAAGACATCGGCAATTGGCTGGAATGTGCTCACAAGCGAGTCAAACACCACGTCCTACCATCCAAGTACATAGCACTGCAGAAGTGCATCCAACACACTGGTACTTTCAGATGTCACCCTTTAGTACAAAGTGAGGGAAAGGCAAAAAATATAGGTGATTGTGCATTTCGGTTGGTGGAAACTTGTGACAGTTCCTGTAATCGGCTGCAACAGCCTCCAAATGCCAGACTGCAGATTCTGCAGTAGTCTCGCCATTAGGTGCATAACTTGTGTACATCTTAGGTTCTTTCTCGGGCTGGAAGAGCAGGCAAACTTCTGCTCTCAAAGGTTACACCTGTAGGGCCTTTCAACGGTGTGCACCTTCTTGTGACCCAACGTAATTTGAGCCCTTTCTGAAAGCACTTTTGAAGGTGGTGCAAATGTAAGGACATTCACCACTCCGAGTCATCAGGCCAGGTCGACTGTTATGTCTGCCAGGTCGACTATTATGTGTGAAATTGTGAACGCTTTCTAGCATACGTTACAGCTGAAGGGTATTTGCCATGCACATGTCCTTTTGTGATTGATCACAGTGTGCCAGCAATGGCTAAAAAAAGAGGAGAAGCGGCGCTGATGTTTCTCATTTTCTCGAATCCTCCTCTCTTTGTGTCAAGCTGGTAAGTTTTAGGATGACAACAGGTTTCCGTAGTGCTCGACAAAGAAGCTTTCAAAGCCAGGATTAAGAAAAGTTCCTTTGAGCCCTGTTGCGGAAGACATGAGAAAAGGATTCCATTGCTTTGTAGTGAAGAGACTGTGTATCTGAAGCTTCCAATAGATGATGATTAGGAATTTAGTGCCACCAAGCTGGAGTTCCTAATAGAAGCACCAGAGAAATAGTAGTGTTTTACATGAGTAGCAATAGTGTGACAGTGCAAAAACAATGATGTAACAGGAGCAAATTAAGGCTGGTAAGAAATAAGCACCAGTTAAACAACTCTTCCTGGGTGCAATGGCCACAAACCATGAAACAATCATGAGATTCCCCCAAGGAAGCTGGAAGCTTCGAGTACATTTTCAGGGGTTAACACTAGAACTCTCTAGGACGTGTGTGAGGGAGGACCAGTTTTGGAAGAATGTGTCCTGTGAAGCTAAATGCCTAAAGCAAATAGTTGATACTATATGCCTTGCAAAGCTTCTCAAGTTATGACAAGAATATTTCAACATGACCGCCACGAGTGCTGCTGGGACAGAATGGTATGCAGAAAAGAGTTGCAAAAACTGGCAATCAAAGCTTTTCCACTGGTTAACTGATTTTTTATTTATATTCACTTCTAAATAGCAAGGCCCTCATAATGGTGCATAAATGGTGAGGTGACAAACACTAAAAGATATGAGTTGCCAAATACAATAGGATTTCGGAAAGCATCATACATTAGGCACACACCAGACTAACTAGAAAACCTGGTACTAAAGCATGTCGACATATGTAGCGTGAAAAACGGTTGACGACGGTGCTTTATTGCAGTGAGTGACGGCATGCAAGCACAATTAATGAGTAAACAAATTATGGCAGATTGGATCTTTCACCAAGTTGAAAACGCTTGCAGTAGACACCGAAACTTTCACAGTCATAACTTGCAATTCTGTTCTGATCTATTTTAATGGTTGCCAGGCATCACTGGGTGCTCTGGGAAACAATTTCAAACATTATACAAGCTGAAAGCGCACGCTGACACCCGCTGAAAAAGCATTAATTCCTGCTGCTTCGTCATGTTGTTGTTATTGCACTTGCCTTGCAACTTGACAACCCTGTAACACACCGATTTCACCAAGTGAAATGCATGCACAATATCTAGATTCCGACTGTGCCAAAACAGGCCATGGCCACCACAACTGCAGAGTGCAGCTAGTATAGCCAAGAAGCAAAAAGGACCCACAGCACATGTTGCAATTCTTGTCCTTTAGAATTACTGGAACATTCATTTCTTAGTGCCTTACAGAGCAGTATCTAATCAAAGAAGGTAGTACAAAAATTGTCTGTCTTTATCCAGCATCACAACATACTAGAAGTGAATACAACACTTTCCATAGGGTCAAACGCCAAAGGAGCAACTCTACCAAAGGTGACATCAGTCTAATCTCTTAGAGACTGATATGAAAACTCACAAGTAAACCTAGATATAACAAACTAAGTCAAACTAGGGTGATAGCTGTATCTAAGTAAATAAACAAACATGCAGATACAATTTGCCGTGGTGCCCTGCTTCCATACAAGCACATGGTACAAACATGCCCTTTCACATATACCCTCCTCAAAGCCAAGGTTTAGGACCAAACACTTTAACTATTTCACCAGGTTGCAATGAAGCCATTTTCTCCTCGCCCCCTGCCGGGATACTGTGTCAACTTTGAAATGCACCGTCTCTTTAAAAGTTAGGCGTGCAAAATATATAATTTTGCCTCGTTTAGTTGCAGAAGTTTTACATCTTGTTTCTGCCCAGTTTCAACAGAATCAGAATGTTAGATTCATAAACTTGAAGCAGGTAGTATTTCCAATGAACGAGCAACTGAAATGGGGCCAGAGGCTAAAAACAAACTACAGAACACTTTCTAAAATATGCAAATAGCAATGGAGGTGCAGCGATTCCCGCATCAATCTTGATCAAGGATCCCATGGTCCTTAATGTTGAGAGACAGTTAATAAATCAAAACGTGCAATCATTGATGCGGTGTTAAGGTATCATCATGGAAGGAGTCCCCAGAATTTTAGATCTGAATCGAGTCATGCTGGCCATTGAAAGACACTCAGCTAATAAAGGGTACTACAATTGGCACCTTCTAAGAGTAACCCAATGTTGGACATGACATACACCACAGTTGGTTGTACAAGTGCAAGTAAAGTCTAAAAAGTGCCAGCTTGATAATCTAAAATATGAAGAGATAAAAACAAAAACTTAGGGTTCTTTTTTTTTAAGGAGTGATGGATTGCCTTTTTGATATTATTACTGGGGTGTAAAAAGTAGGCCAGAACGGTAATGAAGCAAAAACATGAGTAAGCAAACAAGCACTAGGCTGTGTTACATTGGAGGGCCCATGGGGAACATAACCAGGGAAGAAAGATAAAAAACAAAAAGCAGAAACGTGGAATAGAAAAGGGCCACAGGGAATGTTTTAATGAAACATTAACCTTTCATAATCAAAAGGAAATTCAGAGTCACTATTTAGCAATTTTCACGGTTAAAGTGCAAAAAACAAATATACCCAGCCTGGCATCACTACTGCTCATAAGAGAGCATCTCACCAGCTTGTCGTGTAATCACAACTGCACGTTAAAGACCCCAGGTTAACAGTGGCACTGCGATAGCCAAATTATTTATCTACGGCACAGACGTGAGATGTCATTTCGAGGCAGACTAACTACAACCTGCTGCCTGAACGTTCATAAAACAAACCTGACTTGTGACAGAAAGAACAGGTAAGGAGACACATTACCAAGCTGTCTGCGGGCACACATCTGTGATCGACTGTGTTGCTATAATTTGTAACGACTTATGATGAGACAATACACTGGTGCCACCTATTGGGCAGCCCTGGAATGCTTCTGATCTGTGCATAACTAGACCAAAGGTTTTGTCGTGTTTGTAATATTATTGCTTTGTAAGTTTCCATAAACATGGCCAGGCGGTGCGTGCAGACGCAAGAGCAAGATGGCACCGATGGGTCTTGAAACATTCTCCACGTGGTGTTACTCGTTACAATCATGTTAGAACCACATGGTGTCAGAGGTGCTTCGGAAATGGAAACCCTACCAACTCGGAGAACGTAAAGGCCCAAGCAACGATGACGGGTTGAGCGCACAGAGGAATGGCCAAGGTATGTAGGTATGTAGAAGTGAGCAGACTGAGACAAACCACTTCGGGAGCAGTCATATCACATCTCAAAGCAATACTTTCTCGTCACGGAATACCCGAGGTTCTGCAATCAGACAATGATCCACTATTCCGTTCCAAGCTATCTGAAGACTTCTCAAAGGATTACAAGATTGAGCACCATTACAAGCGGCCCTCCGTACCCACAGAGTAATGGGGAAGCAGAGAGAATGATTAAGATCGTCAATTACTCCTCAAGAGGTCTGAAGACCCTGAGCTTGACCTACTAAACTACAGACCACCAGAACCTTTGGGATGCAGCCCAGCATAGCTTCTGATGGAAAGACAGTTGCGATCCACACTGCCAGTATTGACTTCTACACTGTTGCCAAGACTGCCCAACCACGAGGAGTTCTGGAAGAAAGACCGAGAAGAGAAAAATAAGCAAGCATAAAATTAACAAGAGACATGGAGTGTGCCGAAAACAGAACCTGGATATTGGCAGCGAGGTATGGGTGAGGGAAAGCAGAGCAACTGGAACAATCACGGCAAAGAGACCGGGACCTTGATCTTAGACTATAAGGACAAGGAGGATATCTTCGCCAAAATGCACATCACCTGGTTCCAACATCACAGGTGTCTACCAGCAACCGAACACATTCTGAAGCAAGCACTTCAAAATTGAGTGCTCCTCCACAACAAAAAAGCATCTCAAAGACCAGGTCAGGACAGACCATAAGAAAACCAAAGAAATTTGGCGAATGACCTTCTTGTGAGAAAAAAGAGATGCAATAGTATTGTTTTGTAAGTTTCAATAGACGCGAGGGCAAGTTGGCGCCGACGAGTCTTGAAACATTCTTTACGTGGTGTTACTGGTTATGGCGAAAGTATGATGCGTAAAATGTACCATATCTTCCGGACCATAGTCCACACCTGGTATGTAGTCCGCACCTGATGCCGCCTAGACTACACCTGGTGACTAGTCTCCACATAAAAAAGCTTCGTACAGAGCACAACTTGACAAATTCCCGCTTTGTTAGCTCGTACAGAAGCTCGTATCATACATAAATTGTTAACATACTCTGTCGTTCACAAAATGTGTCACATCTTGTTGCAATGGACGAGATCTAGAAAACAGTTCCACGTAGTCCACACCTGTAGACGGTCTGTGCCGTGCAAAATTTCAGCTTTCGAACATGTACACTGTTAAAGTCCGGAGAATTCGGTATGCAGGTCGGATGTGTTCCAGGGTTACCCAATGATAGATGGTGTCTCCGCATAAGTGACAATAAGTGACAATAAGCTGTCACTACACACTCAACTACATTCGAGGGAAAATGTATGATTGAGCCTAAAACACTTGTAAAACAAATCTGACCTTCGATAGAGATAGGCCAGGTAAAAGAAGACGCCACTGTACGGTCTGCGGGCACACATCAACCCCCACTCAAAATTGTCACCGAATTTCGCCGCCAGGTGCGTCTGCGGACGTGGACCCCCGCACCGCTAAGACACATTGCCCAGATGCTTCTGGCAGTGCTTGGTGAAGTTGGAGGAGCAGCTGAATGCGAGCCCGCAGGTGAGGCACTTGTAAGGCCTCTCGCCAGTGTGCACCCTCAGGTGTCCCTTGAGGTGTCCCGCCTTCCGGAACTCCTTCCCGCACGTGCTGCACTTGTGCGGCTTCTCCCCCGTGTGGGTCCTCAGGTGGTAAATCAGGTCGATCCTCTGCGTAAACGCCTTATGGCAGACCTCACACACAAAAGGCCGCTCCCCCGTGTGCGTCCTCTCGTGCATGGTCACGTTGTGCTTGATTTGGCTGGAGTAAGCGCAGAAGCGGCACTGGTGCCTGGCGGCGCCACGGTGCGTGCCCCCCGCTGGATTGGCGGGAGGGAACGGGCTGCCGTGGCGGATGCGCTCGGGTGTGCCGTGGCCCAAGGTGATGTTCTCCGGCGCTGCTGTGAGACATGTGAGGGGGACTAGACTGTCAATGACTCCCTGCAGAGCAGCGGCCAAGCACTCGTGTAACGCTCATTCGAACCAACACCACCTAAAATGAACTGCCTCGGTGGCTGCAACGCAAAGCGCTGCAGCCCACCGATCTCGGGCAGCGGGTTTGGATCCCGACCAAGGTGCCCGCAATCCGATGGAGGCTTATTACAGGCGCGAAACCTTATTGCAGGCACATAACCTTACTGTGAAACTTCAGTTGCCATGCGACCGAGGTTCCGGTTGCATGACAAAAGATTCCCGGGCAAACAAAATTAATACTCGGTCGTCCATTGGGGTGTGCCAGATGCCTTTCGTTGGCTTGGCACAAAAAAGTCCCAAATCTGATTTGACGACCTAGAATAATCAAGGCCTGCGAACATCCTCCTCTTCCTTCATGGAACGTCGTCGCAGCTGGATGGCATAGACTCGGTAATCAGACCCAAGCCCAATGCAGAGCGTCCTTCGGCGTGTTCATAGCCTTTCCGAAATTGTGAAACAATGCATAGATTATGCGCAGCCGCCATTAGTCGGTTTCATCACTTCCGGCGTAAAGTCCACGATTGGTTCCTAGTTCGCACCGAACAGTGATGCAGCACTTCTGTGGAATGCGTTTCGAACCGA
This sequence comes from Ixodes scapularis, assembly GCF_016920785.2. Taxonomy (NCBI): domain Eukaryota; kingdom Metazoa; phylum Arthropoda; class Arachnida; order Ixodida; family Ixodidae; genus Ixodes; species Ixodes scapularis. The sequence goes on from NW_024609879.1 coordinate 84,329,980, forward strand.
GTACACTCCAAATACTGAGGAGGCGCTCGTGTCCAATGCATGCTCACATAACCAACTAATGGCGACCACAGATAATCTTTTCATTATTTCAAAAGTGGCATATTGGAAACGAGGCATGACCAAACATTGATGCGGCATTTGTGTCCAATTTGTGTCTTTGCTCAATCTCAGTGCGACGACTTCAAAATTGTGGGGCGCAGGATTTTGTCATTCTAGGTGACGTTGGTCAAACACCTCACACATCGCCGAACGCTGTACTGTTCACCACTCCGTTGTCTATACTTTGCACAACCTTCGCACGACCATTGTCGTCTAGCTGGCCACACGGACTCGTGTGTGGGTGGGAATACCTCCTGTGGGATTTGTAACTAAGAGTTAAAAAAAAAAATCTCTATTGATCTATCTGTCAAACTCTTTTGAGGCCAACACTGGTAATCCTGCTCCCTGTGGCCAAAATGTGTGATGTGCGTGTGCTGCCATGCATTGCTCAATAAGGTGTCTGGCACTGACATCAAAAAGGGAAGCCTTATGTGGCAGTGCAGAGGCCTTCCAGCCGATTCTATGTGCGCCACCATGCATCGCACATACCGTAGAATACCCATCTGCCCATTTCACACTAAGAGCCCACCTCCAAAATATGAAACATTTGAGAAGATATGCACAGTACATATGTATGCAGAAATGACGAGCTGACATGTGCCCACCCTCTATTTTTTTGTGATTATCTTCAAATATTGAGTAGACGCTTGCTTAGCATTTCACCATAAAATGCTGCATGTGCTTTATATGACTACCATGTAGGTGGATTTCATAGTTTCTGATCATTTGCATCAAGTTTTCAATTGCAGTAATACCTTCAAAATATATAATTAAAATTTTTAATTACTTACAGCATTATATTATCTCATTATACCGAATGCAATTAATTTTCCTTAATCTTTTGCACAAACCACTACGGCATGAACCTTTTTTTGCTTGCGATGCAGTTTCCACAGGAGTGATTTGGCCCAGATTACCAAAAACAATGAAGGAAAACTTGATCAAAATAGATAAATCAGTTCAAGAAATACACAAAGCAGCGACATAAATCTTGAGCAAGACAAAGTGCAACAGATGTGCTTGGAACTTTGTGAATGCTTTAAAAAAGAATCTAAAGAGATGATGAGTAAACAGTGTTTTGAAGTGGGCTGTTTCATTCAGAGAATGCAAATAAAAAAGAGGCTGGTAACTTTTGCAATACGCTGATCAAAATGCAGACCAGCTGCACTCCACGGCTCACAGAAGTGAACAAATACAGCAATAACGGTTGCTACTGCTATATCTGAAGTGGGCCAATATTCTGTTTTGTATACCTTTAAACCCATTCCAAGAGACTTCACACCTCAAATCAGAGCTGCAAAACGTGAAAACAAACACATGCCATCTAACAGTCTGAAAATGATAAGGTGACACTGAGTTCAGCTTCCAGTTTCACAGTTCATGAAGTTTCTCATCGGTGGTGACAGTGGGTCAATATGACAAACTGTTTGTCACAGCACCTCCACAAGAACTTGTTTGATCCAAAACAAGGTCAATTTTTTCTCAGGGCCTGAAAGCAAATGAAGAACAGCTGTCATTGGGCCATTCAACGAATTACATTATTTAATTCTTTCAGCATAAAGTACACCATAATTATGACATGGCCCAGCAAGAATTAGATGGAATCTCTTACATGCAATGAATATAAGGTTCAATGTCAAATTAATAATATACTGCACTAAGAATAAGCAAACAAGCAAACACATCTGCATCACATAAAATAGTTGAATGTTTAGTTGTCACAATGCTAAGCCAACACATTGACTAAGCCTTGTAAGAAAGACCTGCCCACGTACAATGACAAATCACATTCACACAGAACCTTGGATAGAATGAAAACACTAATAAAAAAACTTCCTCGGATGGCTCAACAAGAACGAAGTGTTGCCAAAAGGAAAGGATACAAACGATTTCTGTAAGTGCAAGGCAAGATTACACAGCTTGCTCTTGGGAATCCTCAGAAGAAGAAAAAACTGAAATGAAACTCTATGCACTACATCAAGACACTTTAAACGTATAAAATCAATTTATGAGCACAGCATGCGTGTATTTATTAAGTGGTTTGATATTTATATATTATGCACATAAAAGAAGCATTGCCGTTTATAGTACTAGTATATTATGAACATCATCAGGACATTATAAAGAGTTCTCAGTAAAAGTGAAGACACCACTTCAAGGTGCTTTTGGAATTTATATCTAATTTCGATTCCCCAAGGCACGAGAAAAACACTGCTAAAGCCCTCGATGAAAGAATGAAAAAGATTGCATATTGTAATTTTAGACAAACCCCCGAGACTTTGGAAAAGACGAAGGACAACACAGCACACAGAGTCTCTGTGTATTGTGTTGTTCTTCGTCCTTTCCCCAGTATCGGGGGTCCGTCTAAAATTATGTTAAACCTTCACCAGGTCGTTTTTGCCCTAACGTTTTGTTCAGATTGTAAATCATGTGCACATAGAACTATGAATAATGCTCACAAATAGTCTGCATATGAAGCTTTAAGGTACAGGGCAGATGAGGAAAATGCAACCACTGTTCCTGCAGGGTTCTGTGCCTAACCACCTTTCTTCTATACAAACGCATAATTCAGCTCATTTTTGTACAGAATGCAGATTTATGAAGCTTTGACTGAATGCAGAGTCGTGCAAAGAGAGAGTCTGATCAATGGGAGGAGCCGGCAGGAGCCGGAGTAGAGCAGTGAGAGTGCCGCCGCCACTGCCACACATTCCCCCTTGTGATGAACTTGCGAAGCAAAAATTAGCTAGGATGACCTTGAAGGATTCGCACAGCGCGGCACAGGTTTTTTTTTGTTTCTGGATAAGGCTGAAAGTACATGAATGTAAAATTGTAAGAGGAGGGTTCTAAGGCGCTGAGTGCGTTTACTGAGTCAAGAAAGGCGATATTGACGAGAAATATTTTCTGAAACATGAGGCAAAACTGTCAATGCTTTCGCAGGCGTGTTTGAGGTTTGGGACAAAACTCCCCTGGAGCCGAATCCACAGTTTTTACCGTTCACTCCGTCATGGCCACGGCTGCGGCGTTGGCTGCGAGTGTAATCAAAAGGAAGATTGAGTGTGTTCTGAATATCGCCATGACGACAAGGTAACGTGCGTTGCCCTTTCAGTTACGAAGAGCCGCTAATTTGAACTCTAGCATGCTGAAATGAAAGACTTGAATATATCCGAGCACTAGAAACAATCAGTTTCTAGTGCTTGTAAAAACGACATCCGGGAATATTTGGAATAATGCGTATAAAAAGGGAGCATTTAGAAAAAAACTATAAGCCTTTGGACTTGGCGAGCTAAAATACCCCTTATCACAAGCTGGGTGTAACGTAAAAAGCACAAGCAGGAGCACGTAGCACTGCAAAACCTTAGGGCCTAAACTGCTGTCTGACAGTGCTCATACCAATGCTAAGGGCCATTCAAACAAAATACTTGCAAATAAAATTATCTCTTCACGTGTTCAGAAAGCACCAAACTGTTGTACCAAATGACGTGCAATGTGTGACGCGGCTGGGTCAAAGCTGCAGTCACAGAGGGCTTTTTTTTTCCCTCACACTTAAGGTTAGTCAAATAAATTTCCGTATCTACCATCAACGGTGTAATGAAATGTTCATATCCAAGGCACCTATCTGTAGGTGCCAAAATAAGGGTTCAATAATAAGGACTATGAATGTGAGAAAAAAAAAACACCGCTCTGGATGAATTACACTCAAACAAAAGACTGAGGTCTCCGTAAAGAAAGACTCCAAAGAACATGGCGTCCAAACTCTAACGATGTCATCCCACAATCGTAATCCTCGATGGTGCGCCGAATGAGCGAACGCAAATAGATTGCGCTCGTGCACGGCAGAGCCGTATATGTAGAGAGTTTGGCCATTCGTTGGAGGAGGCACCATTGGCTGAAAGCGGGCTGGGCGTGTTCCAGGGCATCTTCACAAATTCGAATGTGACCAACCAGAAGCTGGAAATAATACCCTGGCGGTGGTCGCGAGAAACAAAACCTGATAACTGCGTTAAAGTAACTCTCGATGGCTGAAAATATGGTACACGTGATGTTTCAATCACGCTCATCCAAAATGATGGTGTAGGAGTGCGACTAGCGGAACGATCGACATAATCCGTACGCCAAGCGCCGAGGGCCGGGAATCTGCCGTCCGAGAGGTCACACTCTGACCGAGCAAAACCGAGTTGAGTGGCGCATTCGTTTCTTACATCTTTCTGCATGATCATGATCAAAACAACACGTGCACCCTATTTTCAACCACGGAGAGTTACTACACTTCACTCTTATGCGCTTATTTAAAACCATTTACAAACATAGACCTTTGATCAGAACTGTTTCTCGCTACCACCACTAGGGGATTCTTTTCGGCTTCTGATTGGTCAAGAAAGCATGCCAAGCCCTCTTTCCGAGCCTGGAGCACGCCCTGGCTCTGCCCGCGGCTCCCATTGACCAAACTCTCTACATATATGGCTTTGGTGCACGGCAGTCACAAAGCGTCTAAAGCATGCAGCTCCATCTTGTGGCATTTACTTTGCTGGCACTGATCGATAAACATTGGGACTCGAATTTAATCAGCACCTCCTAGATAACGTAGTATTGAATCCTTGCTGTTGCCTAAAAAAGGTTGACGTGGGGCACAAAATAGACACGACTGCTGCGTCCACGTTTAGCTGGTACTTATGTTTTCCCTAAATGGACACAAATTCCTTTAATTGTCTTTCGCAACACTTCTGTAACTTCAAGTGCTCAAAGTCGACAAATTTCGAGTCAACGGAGTAAGCTCAGTCTAGACATGGCAGGCTCTGCATCCTGCTTTTAGACTTGGAAGAATCATTGTATGGTGCTCTAAATACAGCGTTGCAGAAATACCTTGGTTGGACTACTATAAGAAGAAGACGGTGAATATAGACCATTCCATTTAGCACTCTCTGGGCGGCACCATCTTGCTCGACCGCAGCGCCCTCTCCACACATCCGGGAAGTTCAGCGGGTTCGGCAGGGTAAAACGAGAGAGAGGGCACGCGCCTGACTCCGCTAGCAGACGACAAACAGGGAGGTTGCCGTTCTCCATCTTTGGGCTGTGTCGGCGGGCTCTACCGAACATAGAACTCTCGCTCGTGGCTGCCGTTGTGAAGTGGTTCGCGTTCTTAGAATAGTTGTGGCTACTCCAAAAATCAGCCTATAGCTCTCTGTTGTTCTATTTTGCTAAATGATCAACTAGCATATCTTTTTTCCGTTACTTAAATAGCAGTTGAGTCAGCCGGCAGTACTACTGTTTGTATTGCGGCAGGATAGCACGTTTTATTTATTATTTCAGACTTCCACTCATGGTCGCTAAAGGCCTACACCAGTACGAACTTTTGTATAGTAAAAAGGTACAGCAACCGGATTTTCTTTTCGCCGGAGAGACCGGCCAATCTGACACAGTTTTCCCTATTTTTGTTTTTTATTTGCAAGCAGGTAACAGCGCAATTGGACCCTGTGAGTCTTTTTATCTAGCATAATAATACATGACAACTGGCATACCAAAATCTGCGCATCTGAGCTTGAAAGTTCCAAAATGACGCGATTTTAAACAGAGTTTGCACGCCAGCCGGACGGTAGCTACAGTCCACTCGGTGAAGCGGACGACCTGCGGGGTGAGAGGGGGAGTGCATTTTTTTCTCTTTTACCCTCTCTGCTATGACCCTAATGGAACGGTCTATATTGCTGGTGGCCGGCATAGGAACTCGGGTAAAAGATTGCCGGCAGTGTCCTCCTATTGGCTGGCTATACTGTAAACAACTTACTTTTTGCGGGCTCAATATATTTCGCGATTTAGGCCAAACTTGAAGTTTTTAAGTAATTTGCAGGTTCTAATTTTCGCGACGTGGTGGGATCTTAATATAGATTCCAATGTGTTTATATTTTACCGGAATTGTTTGCGGGACCTATTTTTCGCAAATCGTAGGCGATTCGCAAATTTAGGTTCTTGCAAAAATTAAGTTGTTTACAGTGCCGCCGTACACTGACATTTCTGAAAAAAAAGAGTGTGAGAGCACATCGTTAATTCATGGTGAGCGCATGCACACTCCCATACCATTGATTGCATTGCCACGAAAAAATATTGTTTACATACTCTCGGGGGAAAAAATAAAATCAGCGAATAGGCACAGAGTGCCTAGAGTCTAGGCTGTGAAGCAAATCTAGTATTTTTTTCTTCCAGGAATATATTTTGCCTGCAGCCGGCACGATGTCATCCCTAAAAATCAGTAAAGCTATATGCACTCCGGAGTGCGCTTCGCGCGGAAATGGCTATACGCACTCCTCCGAGAGATAATGCCGCTCAAGCCACCCTTTTCGAACGGCGCGTGAATCACTGGGGCGCTCGTTAACACAGCCCGCCGCCTGCGTTCACGCCGCTTCGCGGCGACAGTATCGGCTGCTAATTACAAAGCGTAACCAGTACACGCCGCTTCGCGGCGTCCAGCCGGCAATCCAAGCCCCGCTGTCCCCGATCGCACCTCCGGAAAGGGAGTCCAGTACGATTTAGTTCTGCGAAGTTTCTCGACATTTTTTTTACTGTCCATCACAAAAAAGGAAATGTCGTAAATATCGCCAAATGCCTCGACAAAACAAAATGTTTGAGAAAAAAAAAAAAAAGAAAAAAGTAGGCCCACCGCGGATCGAACCCGCGTCCACTTGCGTATGAAGCGGACACCCTAGCCCCTATGCTATGGCACCGCTTAGGAAACTCGTTGTGTCCACTCTTTTTATACGAGAAAAGCGGAGTGCGTATAGCCATTTCCGTCCGAAGCGCACTCCGGAGTGCGTATAGCTTTACTCTCTAAAAATATGCCGGTAGTAGTCATCTGACCGAAGGCGGCCAATCAGGGGCAAGTACGGGCAAGGGGCAAGTACGGGCAATATTTTTTCCCTCTGTGCTGTTGTGCCGGCTGCAACAAAAATATCCACACGGACGATATCACACTACTCACTAGAGTGCCTTCATGTTCGCTAAGCGGGACATGAAGGCACCCTACTACTCACAACCCAGCACAACATACACGGACATTCAAGCGCGAGTCCTTTACTACAGGGTGTCACAAAAGAAAATTTACACGGTCTTTCTTAAGGCCCGTTCACACTCTTGCGACCGAGTACGACTGAGAGAGACGAGATCTCTTGCAACTTCTTAAATGTTTCTAGAATGAGGGGACACACTGACATTGTGGCGCCATCTATGCGGTGACCCTAGAACTGCATTTCACAAAAGCGAAGGTTTTGCGGGATTTCCGAGGTCAAATGTGCGTAATACCCATAGAAAGGCTCGTTTATAACATTGACAAAAGCTTTTCGAGCCAAAAAAGAAAGGATATTGCGCGAGAAATAAAAAAAATATGCCGGACCGCCGAGTTTACACTGCTTCCCAATACATGGCGCCAGTGTGTTTTCTGGTTTAAGAAGTTTTAAGGAACCCAGGTTTAAGAGGTCGCAAGCAGTCGCAAGAGTGTGAACGGGCCTTTACCTTAAAACTAAACTAGGCATCGCCGAACGCTCATTCTCCGCCCAAAGATAGAGCTAGAGGTCACAACCAGATGCCAAAGTTTCAGCCCGATCCAATAACTTAATCAAAAGTTATAAGTGATTTTCTGAAAAGTTCAATGGGAAAATGGAGCCCATTTTTGCATGTTTTCGGTTTCTGGTGCCATAGAGCCCCATGTGTTTGAAAACTCCGTCGGCCGCCATTTTCCCATTGAAATTTTCAGAAAATTACTTATAACTTTTGATTTAGTTATCGGATCGGGCTGAAACTGTTGCATCTGGTTGTGACCTCTAGCTCTACCTTTGGGCGGAGAATGAGCGTTCGGCGATGCCTAGTTTAGTTTTGAGGTAAGAAAGACCGTGTAAATTTTCTTTTGTGACACCCTGTATATGCTCTTCGTGCGCGATTCAGCGCGATATCTCAGCCTCAAAATATTTTCCCACGTTATCGCAGGCAGACAGAATTTAGTTTTCGTTTATTTTTCTGCAGTAACCCAGCGGCTGCGTGTACAAATAAACGCGTGATCGTCGCATATAGGGGGACAAGCTGCCAAAACTGATCCGTCCGCCGGTGCAAACGTCACTGCTGACGCGGGATATTGACTTAGCTGACAGTGCGGGTGTTCCTTGTTGGCGGCATCAATTCCGGCGAATGTCCCGCCGTAAGAATATGTCAGGATTATAAGAGGAAACTATAAAACGTGTTGACTGTACGAGGGCACAGGGACAACGACCACTTCTCCGTTAGGCAGTGGATTGGATTGGACACAGGACAGGATAGAATTCAATACCCATATACGGCTCTGGCAGCACACCTATCCCTCTAGCGGTTCAGACACACCCCAGGAGCAAAAGACAATCAACGGGTAGTTTAGGTTTCGTTTTCGCCGGGTTGTGCACTTGTCGTCTGCTAGCGATTCTCCGCGAGGAATCGGACTTTTTTTCACTGCGGTTTTCGAGGATAACAGGCCTGCTTCGGCGATCGTTATTTTCAATCAGGCAAACGCGGTACTTGACGAACCTCGCTGTACGGGAATGCGTTCAAGCGCAAACATGCACATCTTGCTACGTCGCTGTGAGGAAATAGGCCACTGGAACAAGGGTGTTACAAAACTGGAGTACTAGTCTCAGTGGCTGTTTTCGAGGTTGCAAACAAATAGACACAGTGAGCTGGCACGGTGTCCTTTCACTTGAGTTCGCCGTGGCGGCGTGTTTGCTTGCTCACCGTGCCATCAAAATCGTAATTGTTTCGTTATTCGCCGTGTCTGGTGTGTAGCGACGAGAAGAAAAGGGTACTTACTGCACCGCGCGGAAGTGTGGGGCAATCCACGACGAGGTGAGCAATGACGGTAAACAATAACTCATCACCACATGTGTCCTTGACTATTGTTAGCGCTTTTAATTTTATAAGTCATAAACCAACTCGCCCGCTTTGACAGTTTACTTCCATCCAAATCCATGCCACAGTTTGAAGTCGTAGGCGAAAAACAGCTAATTTTCAAACTTGTTTGTGAGCTTCTGTTGTTTTATTGGCCGTATCTCTTTTAGTACTCTCACGTTAGGGTAATTTGGATTGAATGGCTATGGTTTCAATTTCAAAGGTTCATATTAACTAAAAAATTTGTATTTAAGTACTTATCTACAGGGTGCGGCCGTAAAAACTTTCACATTTGGCACGCCTAGCAAAAATCGAATTTCAAACATACATACCTGAAATTGGGCGCACGAACGTCGTTTATTTCAAAGTTTTTTGCCTATTTTTTTCAGACGTCAACTCTGGAGTAGCGAATTATTAGAAAGATAACAAAAATGGCAGACGTGCATTTCCTATGGCCTATACGTCTGCTATCTGGTTCGCGACGCCGCTCCCAGGTGGCGCACTGAACGCAAAAACTCGGGAAACCCGCTCGAAAGGCTGGTGTCGGACGAGATAATCGCGATAAAAAGTGATTTGAACCAAATATATGAAGAATTGTTGAAATTACCTGTTTCAAGTCAAGTTCTGACAGATCGTCATGCAAGCAAGAAGACACCATGATGCGACGAGATCATTTATTTACAGCTGCTCGCCTTGTTGACAATTGCGGGTCGCTCTCGAAGACAGCAAGCACCGCTTCAATGAGCTCCTCATTTTTCAGTAGGCTTTCACGTTCACTGACTGGATTCTTCTTTTTACAGTCTTCTCCACTCACAAAACGATCCGCCCAACTCAAAACAGTTGGGCGTGAAGGCGGGCGTTTATGAAATGCAGTGCGAAATTTTCGTTGTGCTGTGGCCACCGAGTTCCGCTCCACGTACCACTTGACTGCCTGGGCACACTCACTTGCCGAGTATTGTGGCATCGCAGGGCGGCGCGGAAAATATTTTGATAATAACTGCAGAAGACAGTGCAACAAAAGCAATAAATAGGAACAATCAAGATGCCTCAGCAGCGGCACTCTTGATTCCAAAGTTGAGCTTTCACCGGGAACTGACCCGTCAACAGATAAGCAGACGACAAATGAAGACACACGTTCGTCTGCTTTAGAACATATTTTTATTAAACGAGGGCGTCCGCCAGTTTCTAAATTTCAAGTAAAAGGGCATAATCGTTCACATATTTCGGTAAAATCACTTTTTATCGTGATTATCTCGCCCGACACCAGCCTTTCGTGCGGCGTTTCCCGCGTTTTTGCGTTCAGTACGCCATCTGGGAGCGGCGTCGCGAATTAGATAGCAGACGGCGAACGGGCGGGTATAGGCCATAGGAAATGCACGCCTGCCATTTTTGTTATCTTTCTAATAATTCGCTACTCCAGAGTTGACGCTTGAAAAAAATAGGCAAAAAACTTTGGAATAAACGACGTTCGTGTGCCCAATTTCAGGTATGTACGTTTGAAATTCGTTTTTTGCTAGGCGTGCCAAATGTGAAAGTTTTTACGGCCGCACCCTGTACATGATCATTTATTGTTTCTCCTCGTTTATCTTTACTTATTTATTTTCTGGCCCTCGAGAGAGCGACAGGTCCCCGATTCGACCGGGCGTCCGAGTTCCTGGCGATCCTGGTGATCCTGGCGGCTGAAGCAGCTGAAGTTTTCGTGAACTATCGAACTGCTGAGCGGCCCGCAGACCAGACGTCGGCTGGTTACACCGCCATGATCGCAGCGGGAAACAGCATGTCACTTTTAAGTCATCGGGCAGATATCCGAGGACCACACACGCGTGGACATATGGCAACCGTCCCAGGCACCATACCGGAGATTGATTTGCATGATCTGTCTAGACATGGCGACTGCAACTGAAAAACAATGAGCATGGAAAAAATATTTTCTAGGCTTCTTCTAGAAATTATACACAACTACTAAAAGGTACCTTTGTGTGTCCTGCAATCCTTTTTATTGCAACCATTTTTGTTTTCAGCTTAGTTTTAGACGTGCAGTGCATGCGTACCAGAAAATTAAACTGCGACAGACTAATAAATCATGTTCAAAGTATAAATTCTTGTACAAATGCGGAGCTCAAGTTCGTCTACTTCTTGCACAGGTGTTGTGATGATATCAGAACGCCGAACACTAACTGGCTGATTGAAAAAATAGTGGGTAGACCTCATGGCATCAAGCATTGAGGTCTGCCCAACGTTACTAAATTGGTATGTCCACTATCATTTCAATCAAAGCCAACCAGAAATCGGCATCATTCCGACGTCACTGCAACAAGCAGACGACTTGCTCCCCGCATAGGGATCAATACTGACCACTTTTTTGCCATTCAGATGCCTAATCTTCACAGCAGATACTTTACTAGCTTTACTAGAGTGCTAAACACCTGCAAAAGGCTGTAAAACGTGTACTAAAATTATGTATTCACTCCATCATGACACATATATACATTCTGTTATGACTTCGTCGCTGTCTGTCGCGCAGCCGAGTGCGCAGTATGCGATACGAGCAGGGAAAGGACCACGCTGGGTCGGTGGCAGGTGCATAACGTCTTTATTTATTACCCCTTAAAATATAGCCTGCACCTGGGGCATAACAGCAATCCAAGGGGTTATCTGCTTGATAAAAAAAGTAACATTTGGGTGAGAATCAGCAAGTAACATTGACGGTTTCTACCAAAATGATGACGCTGCAACATATTCTATACACAAAAGTAAAACTATTGGGATCCATAGCCTCTTTAGTACATCTTGGATTTGTCGAAATATTACAAAGGATACAAGGGCAAGCCTGACACACACGCAGGCACTACATAAATCATGACTACTGATGCACGTCTACAAGAAAGTTGTATAAAGTCATTCACAGCGTAATTTGTAATGTGGATACCTAAGGATCGAGTTCCAATTTTTAAAACCAGATTTATGGAAAACTTCTCAGCAAAATTGAACAACGACGTTATAAGTTTCTCCTCCCGGCGTTGGTGTTGTTGGCTCAACAGCGTCCATGTGATCATTGTAACATGGATGCACTAGCTTGCAATGCCCTGCGCACTTTTTGGAGCTGAGAGCTGGGAGCAGTCCGTTTCGTCTCGTTGCTGCTCTAGCTTGAGAACGACATTTTGTTTACGATATGAGCGCAGGCCGCATCTCCGATGCCTAGCTGCGATGAATGTCAAAAGATCCATAGGCTCACGATGTTGTGTTGCTGCCTGCTCGAACTTTAACAAGTTAACAAATCCCCCTTTTCACAGGGAACGGTCTGATTGGCATGTTTTATGAAACATCCTTTGGGGGCTTCGTTATGTCATTAAACATGCCAATCAGACCGTTCCCTGTGAACAGGGGGTGGTATACTCCATTTTTTTTTCATGTGGTGACCAATACATTGGTCAGACAGGGTGTTGCCTGAACACCCGCCTTTGAGAGCACGTCCTGGAGGTTTCCCATGCTTCAAGCGACTCCTTTCATCCAATAGTAGTGCATCAATGCCTCTGCAAGAACTGTGAAGACCGGTTCCAGGACACTAGCATAATTGGAAGACACAAGAACAAGCTCGGCCGAGAGATTATTGAAGTATACAGGATAGCCGGTGACAAACACAACATCGCTGCTCCTTCTCTTGGGCTGTCCACAGTTGAGATGAGCTACCTGAAGTCAGAGCTGATGGCTGAATTAGTCAAAGGGCCCTCTATCTGAATTTGTCAATGGTGTTTCTTTTTTCTTCATCTTTTAGTGTATTTGGGGATTTTGTCCTTTTTCCGGGCATATATAAATATATTAATTTTTTCCAAATTTTTTCTCTTTAGTTTCAAGAGTTAGGAGGGACATACTATGTATTGAAGGAGACATCAGTAAATGTGTGTTGCTAGTTGAAAGAACTGTGCTGTCTGTCCTTGTCCCCAAGTGTTTTTATTCTTTCTTTGACTCTTGTACTTTCACCAACCCACTCTTTGTTCTTTGTCATTCAAACCAGATACACTTTCATGAAAAGAGTTTGGTTCAAGTGGGACATTTACAGAGCTTTTCATTGCTGGGTCTTTACTTTTACTGAAAAAGTTAGGTTAAAGGGGGGCTTTTCGGAAACTGGGGGTAGAAAGGAGTAAAGACAGGTGATCGCTGGACTACGTTTAACCGTTGTAATTTTCGGAAACCTTTAATTCTTACTCTCCGCCTCCTTTCAAATGATCCAGACGAGGCAGGGAACTTAAAGTGTGTTTCACCTATGTGAGTCGCTTCATGAACAGACCTTTCATCTTTGTATTGAAACACCTTAGGGCAGTGGGAGCATGGAAAGATAGTCCCACCCTGGAGTGCAGGGGGGGGGGGCGGGGCCTGCACTCCAGATGGACTGGCCTTTTAGATGCACTGGCCACATCATCTCTTCAAGTCATTTCAAGTCATTAGGCAAGCGTTCCTCAGAAAAGAATGCGCGTTCCCGTAATGCTGTTAGCTCTTTTCACGATAGTACAATAACCAGACATCTTAAAATGTGAATGATAAAAAGACAAAAGATGGGCTCACATTACAGGAACTTGTTGGTGTTGTACGTAATAGATGACATGAGCATGTAGATGGCACTAGCACTATCTCATAATTCCATAGGTTCTTGGAGGGGGGCAGTATTCCAGTGGAAGCAATACTATTGCAGGCCCACCACAATCACACATTTCTTGCTTGATGGCTATTCCATTTGTGCAACTTCACCAACCGTCATCGTATCAATGACCGCAGTTGGCAAAAAATGAAGGCACACACATCACCGCATATCCTTCCACGGATTTTCGCAGTGATCACAGCACAGAACCTCTTGCTCGCCATCAATGGATGCTAATCACAGCACTGCACACAATCTTGCTTGCCTCACAAGGTTCAGCATTCTCGGTTCCCTGATCATGCCAGTCCACAAAGAAAGTCGCAACTATAGACACAAACTTACATTATGCATTCATAATATCTAACTGGTTTTCTTCCAGGCATGGGGGTGCAGGATTTTTTTGTCACAACCAAAGTTCATATTAAAATTCAACTATATGTAAGCAAGACATCAGCTTTGCAAATGCTAGTGAAACGAGACGGAATACTAACCAAACAGCCAGCAGCCCACTCAGCTTCCTCCCAAACACTAGTAAAGATTGTGACGATAGCCTTACCTTTAGAGAGTGCTTTAACATGGGCACTTGGTCAAGTGAGAGACATTGCAAGTCACTGTCCATATGAAACTGTGTCAAGAGACAACTGGCTAAGGCTATAAGCATAATAAACAATTACACTTAGTGAAACATAAAAAAAAATCAAGTGTAACGTGCTATACCTTTTGTTATTTGCTACATAGCAAATCGGTCCAGTTGGTATGAACTAGACACGAGGGGGAAAAACACCTTTAAGTATGACAATGAACACGAGAAACACACAAGAGGATGAAGTTGACTAAACTGTAGTTTTAATAGTACACAAAACGGATAAAGGAAATATGTCTTATTAAGCAGATTAAACACACACGAAAGTGCTTGCCAACGGTGCGGTGCGAACTGTGCAACAATCTGGTGCCACTCATGGCTGATCGTCGGTCTGTCAACAGTACACCACAGTTGTAAGTCAGCTTTTGTCCCGTAGTCTGTGTTTCTCTTCGTCATTGTCATACTAGAAGCTCTTTTTCCCATCATGTTTAACAAAGGATATCTAATCAGCAGATTATTTCCCATTTTGGGAAGAATGCATGTTCAAGTAAAATCTGCTCGACAATGATAGGAGCTGTATCTGTAATGCTTTATTTGGGAAGTTGACGTACAGATTAGCACATTGGGCAAAAGACTACAAAATGGCTAGTATGTTAAAATACCTAACTGAATATTAAAAAACAAAGGTACATGACATAGTGTATCATAGGGAATATGAAGTCCACTATGATAGACTAAGAGACGGTAAAAACAAAAAATGTTTAGTTAAGTGCATAAAAAGAAAAGTGTCTCACTGTAATATTAAAAAGATAATATCACAACAAATGTTCCCAAAGGAAACAGCGTGATGTACAATGGGGAATGTGCCAAAAACAAAATAATGCAACTGTGCATACGATGGGGAAAGTGATTCACTAAAAAGTGGATAGAACATCAAAATACATAATAAAATAAAACAAGAAAAAATGTTTCCAGAGAGACAGCACATAAGCATGATGCTGGCTCCATTTTTGTTGCCTCTGCACAAACTTTTAAAAAATTTCCAAGTCCGAACAGGAAATTAATGGCAGGGTACTTGGTTGGCTGACCTTTAGCACAAATGAGCCTGCTCCACGAGTTTTATCAGATACAAAAGAAATGTGAAAGATTTTGCAACAGTTGTCCACGCCGTGACACTTGATGGCTGAAAATCAAAGCTAACCCACAGGGAGGCCCCGATGCCATGTTGACCTTTTTAAGGCACAGGTTTCCTAACATATCATGCTACGATTCACTATAGGGGTGCACAAACTTGGTCCATTTTCTGTATCAATATCTCAAGAAACAATCTTACCCGAGTTAAAGGTAGAAATTAAAAACATGCTTGCATTTACTTCGTTTCACTACAACATGGCAAAAGGTGAAAGCCAAGGTCACTGAGACCAGTCAGAGCGACAAAGCAAAGTATGTGACAGGGCCCCGCACGAGCAGAGCACCCCGACGGTACATTGTCATGTGCCCGCTTTGATATTCTAATTGCCTGTCACAGCTTTGTTGGTTTGCCACATTACGCTCAAATGGAGTAGCTACGGTGTCCATCTGCAGACGTATATGCAACTGGCATAACAGCCCAGAGATGGCAACAGCAGTGGCAAAGAAAAGGCAAAAAAAAAACTAACTCCTTTCGGCCTCTGCAAAAACAGAGAGTATTTTCCGGTCGAAAACGTTCAGTCAAACCCGTTTATATCGAACTCGCAAAAAAACGTCTACCAGTTCGATATAGCGGGCAATTCAATATAAAAGTTTTAATGAATTTGACTCTCAAAAATCCACTTTCTGCTGACATATTACACAATGAAACAGTCTTGCATTTTCTGCTGCCTTTTCTTCATTGCATCCGTGATAACGATATCTTTCTATGCTATCGAGGGACTCAAAATGCTGAGGCCGCTGCCCTCTATATTTGCGCATTAGCGCCGAACTACGCCGAGAGCACGGAGCACGTCCGAGCAGGAGCACCTTCTCCTGCAGAGCGCTGTTTTGCTCTGAAAGTTGGCTTTCCCCTAAGGCAGGTGGTTGCATCAGGGGTAAGCCAGCTAGCAGAGCAAGCTGGCTTTTTTTCCTTCCGGGCGGCCGCATGAACCACCCGGAAGAAAAAATAATAGGTATTCTCTTTTGCGGACGGAGCGGGGAGAGGAAGCATGCAGCACCCTCTCCCCACTCCCCCGCAAAAGAGATTTTTTTTTTCTTCCGGGCGGTCAACCAACATCTTTTAGAAATAAGGCTGTAGTGCTCCGACTGGTTACGTGACAATGTCGGAGAAGGAAGGCCATGGCGCAACTACATAAAGATATATCTGGTATCGACGTGAAAAAAAATTTCTGGTCGAGCGGCATAGTGGTGTTCATGCACGTTTAGCGGACATTAATATACATTTTAAAATTGCAGTCTTGTACAATTTATTATATATATAATGTAAACGTAATATACAACACGTCACCAAGGTTGAAAGTTCCAAATTTATATTTATGACTATTCCCGTAACCGCGGGACTATGTGCAGTCCCGTAGCTCCCCACACTTTTCGAATGAACTGGTTCCAACACATCTTTTCTCATGCGGGCTACGATTCTGGTAAACTTATGTTGTGTGTGAGCTGCTGACTGTCTGAAAAGGAACGCTGAGACATTTCAGAAGGGAAGGTAACTGAAGAAAAACCCAGCCATCGCCGCAGGGAGTGCACACAAGCAAGCGATGGGTCGACAATGTTAAGCCTTTGGTCCCACACTGCTGAGTGTGCTCACGTGTGTGGTTCTTTTAAGACTCGTTTCCCACTTCGCGTCCTTTTTCTGTCGTCACCGCTGTCTTGGGAAGTTTTAATGCAAAAGCATTAACTGTCTCTTGGAGCGAGCTGACGTCAACAGTTTGAAGCGCGAAAATGGCTCCTAGTTTCCGCGATAGCCTTCGGTTCCATTGGCTGGCGCGCGTCGACGGGGCTCCCATTGGCCGCTGCGCCATGGCCTCCAAGATCCCGAAGTGTGTGCGTGCTAGTACGCAGCAGACGATAAAGGGAGCGGACGGGCAGACGACAAAGGGAAGCGGACGAGCGGCTTGCATTCTTTTGCATTCACAACTCATAAGAAATGCTTAGGTGTACCTAGAGCTTTTTCTGTGTTCGCTTGATACTACGGCATTTACATGGATTCGCGAAACAAGTCCTGTTACGGTCTGAGTCACTTGTGTGGCAACTAGTCAACGATGACAGTGGTCGATTATCGATAGACCCCGCTCTCGACAAAGAGACTTCTTAGAGTTTGGGTTCAAATGTTCTCGTGCCGGATATTGTGGAACGTATGGATACAATCAACAGGTGAGAAACAACTTACCATATTTATGGGCTTTCTTGGTCATGTAGGACGCAAAAAAAAGTTTAGTACCTTTGCCACACAGAAAAGTTAATATATTTTCATTAAATTACGCGGGATTTAATCAGCTCGCAGTCTTGAGTGATTATACGAGCATTGCAAGCTGGTTTGTCGACCCCATATATTCATTGGATTGAGATTACATTAATTTTGCCATGTGGCCGGGGTATAATGCAAGGATTCAGTGGCTGCATCATAAGCGACATTTGTCTAGCGTGTCCACGTTGACTATGTCTATTTCATTTTTAACTTTGATCTGTATTGCTGTGTCTAATCACTGCATGTCTCGCCATTTTATCGAAGTATTTCTGTATAAAATATGCATTCCTGCAGCAATAATTGCGTGAGTCATTGTTTTCGACTTAAAACAATCACATTTTTCTATAGACGTCTGGTATGTATACCTCGTACCATTTTGTACTGATCATTTGTTGATGTAATGTCTTGCCTGTATAATGAAGTGATTTATAGACCCGTTGCTATGTGCAGCTTTCCTTTTAGCTAATAAGGCACGCATATGTGACTAAAAGTGCATTGCGACAGTCGATCCACGCGCGTTGCATTCGCTTCGAAGCGCGCCCCCGATGGCCTTCCTTTGCGACGTCACAAGAAGAGCGCTATGGCCTTATTTCTAGGAGGTATTGGGTCGATGCCATCAACGCGGCCGCCTGGAAAGAAAAAAAAAAAAGCCAGCAGACGCTCTGAAAGTGTGCTTTCCCCTAATGCGGCCGCTCGCATTGGGGTAAAGCCAGCTTGCAGAGCAAAACGGCGCTCTTGGCAGTTCGATATATCGGTAGCGGCTACTATTTTTGTTCGATGTAACCATAGATTTTGCTATATATTATCACTGTAACATTACTGTGCACAAAAATTGTTTGATATAAGAGATAATTTGATGTAAACGGGTTCGGTATAGTCGGGTTTGACTGTATTACCGACTTCTTAAAACTACCTGCTCTGGTACAGACAGAGAAGAGCTGCTTTATGACAAAAATAATCCCTGGAGAAGGGGAACAAGAGGAACAAAGGACAAACACAAATCTCCAAACACAGCTAGGTGACTGGTGCGCGACCAGAAAAATCGGCCTGGTCCAGAAATCGAACCCGCTACCTCTCCATTACAGGTGGAAAGGTCCTGGTCCTTTGTCCCTCTTGTTCCCCTTCTCAAGGGATTATTTTCGTCCTTCTTGTCCAGCTCGCTTGCACCTTTGCATTTAATTGCATTATAATCAGCTGCTTTATATTTGCTTTATTTGGCTTTGTGGACCACTGCCACCATCTGTAGGCTATTCAGCTTGTCAGACTGTTCATGGGTAACATGCACCATATTTGGCACCATATCTGCCCATACCACACTAAGCGCCCATTCTCAAATTTGTAAGATCTGAGAAAATATGCACAGTACATTGATATGTAAAATTGATGACCGGACAAGCGCTCATCCTCCATTTTTTCGCGATTATCTCTTAATCTAGAGTGGGCGCTTGCCCGGTATTTGACGGCAAGTTTATTTCTGGAAACATCGATCAATAGACAGAATGCATCACAATCGTGCACCTCTGCAGTACATTGTCGCCGATATGTCAAATAGCCACTTTCACGGTATACCTTCAAGCTCCCATGTGGCATCTGGACCTCCATGTGTATTTGCAGCCTGTGCACTGGACATGCGCAACAGCTTCCTTTCCTGCCTATCGCATGGCACCTGATGAAAAGAATGAGTAAATTATGAGTGACAAACACTATCTCAATATGGTGGGCAAGTTTGTCTGCCAAACCTTGCGTTTACTAAAAAATGACGTGCCCCTCGTCTCATTTATAATTTTCCGAGAGCTCGTGGTGACACCTGAAAGCACGGAGCACACTTTCGGTACACTTGCAAGACATATAACCACTGTGACGTGTGAAACAAAAACTATGAACAAATATAATCAAACACTTTTCGGTAAGTGTATACAACACATACAAAATGTTAAATGACAATGGTAAACACGAAGCACCTGAAGTAGTACTGAGAGGATGCGAGGAAAGTAACTTATGTTTTCTGACGACAGGCGAGCTCAAACTCCAACGAAAGGTGACGCCAGTAGTCGGAACAACATGCTGTAAGAGTCACAAGTACATGGAGACAAATATAGTCCAATGCCAGAAACTGGCTTATTTTCTCACTGACAATTCCTTAAAGTAGCTTTGAACTTATGAAGAGGATAATACTAAGCTCTAAAACACTCACATTTAGGCACAACCACTAGCGTTACCTTCTGACAAAGTATGAGCTCACTCTAATGTGTAGTAGTTTATTTTTGGAGTAAGAAAACATGTCCTCTTTTTCTCTCAAACACCTTACACATTTTCAGTGTATAAGCATAAAAAAGGCTCCACTTTTCTTGTCTTCATGACATCCTTGTGACATTTCTGATGGTGTTAAGCATGGCCTGCATGGAGCAAATAATCTTTTTTGTAAAGCCACCAAATGTTGATAGGATGGAAGCTTAGGCGAGTTGGTGACGCATTATACAAACTTAGAGCACAAAAAGAAGGAAACACATATTGAGACACAAGCAAGCAAGGACAGTGCTGTCCTTGTTTATTTGCGTCTTACTCGGTGTGTTTGTGTTTCTTTGCACTGTAAGTTTTTATAAAGCCACCAAACTTTGTATAATGAAGGAGATCTCAGGGATCCAAATAATCAGATGGATTATCAGTTCCTTGTCTCTGGCATCTATCATGAACATATACCAGTTCATCTGACTTATGACTTTTGGCTAAATTTCATTAGGAGATATATGAGGCAAACATTTTTATAAAAGTATTTCAGATAACGCTGCAGACAGCATGAACAGCTCAAGACAAAATGAGCCATACCGACTACTACTACCTAAAAAATGTTGGATATGAGAGGTCACATGCAAAATTTGCTTAGAATTTTGTTGAGCACAGGCATCGAATTCACATGCCATGTGTGCTGGTTTCATTTGCAGTAAATTTTCAGAACGCTGCTTCTACACCAAGGAATCATTTTCTCTGGTAAACCAGAGAAAGGAAACAATACGTGCTGACATAGCTTTTACTTGATTGGCTGAGAAAGTGGTCATACTGGCTTGCACTACTTTAAGAAAATGCTGAACCAAAATTTGAATTTCAGAAAATAAGGCAGCGGAAGCGCTCAACGAGATGCTACGAACCGCAAAACGCCACTTGTATTGCGACATTCCCCAACATTGTTAGAAAAGAAATGCGTGACTGAGCAAAGAATGTCACGTAGCCTTCTCTCAGAGCAGTTGAGAGTGAGAGAAAACGGCCTGGCTTTTCTCCTCCTTGAGGGGACGAAGCGAAGAGAGCGAACGAGAATCGCGACGTGGCACGTCTTGTCGGCCTCGTCGGCTTCGTTCAGTCGCGTCCTCCTTTTCCAAAAATATGGCCATCTGTTCGAAATATCGCTGCATGAGTGACGTTATGGGGTCTGTAGCGTCTTGCCTTTCGCTCCGGCCTTCTTTTGTAAAATCAAAATTTTTGTTCCACATCCCTTTAAAGATAAACCACCACTGCCCAACATTTGCTTTCCGATTGTGAATAATTTAGCATGCTGTTTTGATTGTTAGTTTTAATAATGTATTACAAAACATTGTTCTTTAAGCTAGATTTTAACCCACACCTTGTTGGTGCTGAACAATTTACACATTGTTCATTTGAATCAGCGACGTAGAAGGAGTCAACAAACAACTGAAATTCTGTTCCTTAGCCGGAAATGACACTCTTTCCCCCAACGCACACACACACTACAAACCGCCACCATGTAGTACACTCTGTTGTCTACTCATAATGTGACTTTACTACCTATGTGATGACAACAACAAAAAGATGGCAACACTCTGTGCTTCCGCATTTGGTAGAGGTGGCTAGACTCATATTGCCGAGGAGTTGCAAGCAAAATTATCAGAGAGCCGTTCAATTGGAATGATTACAACACTGACACATATGGCAGGACTATTGTCGCTCTCCACATGTATCTGAATTATATTGTAGATACACGCTGCACCATAGCTTCATAAAAGCTATGACACAGCTTACCTTAATAAAAGCAGCATGGTTTTACAGTGCTCTAGTTTCACTAAACTAATTGGTGCCTGCGAACTGCTTTCATCAGAAAAGAAAAATAGACGAGACCAAGGTAAGCCACTATATATAATTCACAGGTCTTTCAACTGCATGTGTAGCTCAGCATTTCCTTTAGTACCTCGATCTTTGACAGAATATTTCGGGCTAAATTGAGCATAAATACCACGCTGTCTCCACTTGCCATATGGAAAGGCAGCAAATAAGCTATCGAAATTTAAGATCCAGGTCACGTATCTCTGATTTGCGAACCTTTCTGATCGTGGATTTTATTTTTTTTTTTCACAATGAAGACCCAAACCACGGCTTTAATTACAATAACTTTACGTCCTTTTGCTTGTTGCTCAAGGGCATTCTTGCATAAACAAGCTCAGTTTTTGGTCATAATGATATTGTTATCATAAGGGCCGCACTTTAGCACAAGAAAGAGCCACATGTGGCTCACGAGCCACAGCTTGGCCGTCGCTGAGCTAGAGCCACGGAATGTTCTCAATGGCGCCCACTTACTGCAAGTATTGAGCATAGCTTGAACTATGCTGAGGCGTTCTGACTGACGGGTATCGGTGGCGACATAACGGAAGTCGTCAGTATTGACGTAAAACAAATAGACCAGAAAAACAAAAATGTATGTAAAACTTATCGCTTGACCTAGAGGGGCCTACTTCTGGATTTGGGTGATTCCCAAGGCGAGAGAGACTAAAGGCGTGCAATGACCTAGAACAAAGAAAAATAACTTTAATGAGGACTTAGAGGTGAAGTTGCAGGTGAGCAGTGCAATCTTTTTTAATTGATGAAGAGAAAAAAAAAAGCTTGATGAAAAGAATGTGCCCAAACACCGTCGTGGCATAGCCAGTCATGGCAAAGGGCCGTCATGCTCACGATTATGGTTGAGGCCTGACTGGAGTGCCACGACGTCATTTTGAAACAAATTTTGGTAGTTTTGCTGCTCTGGAAACATTCAGTGGCTCTACCCTGGACCACTCCGACACACTATGGGTGCTGCCATCGCTTGGCCAGTTTCATGCATTTGGTGAATCGATGTACGAGGAGTTAAGAAAAAAATATGCATGGCTGTTGGCAGGGGGGGGGGGGGGGGGGGGGATCACCTTCAGCTGCTGGTTTATTGCTCTAAGCCCCTTTACATTGTTGGTTTGAACGCATACCGCACTTAAACTAACAAGTCTTCCAGTAGCGCAACAAGAACTAGCCCAGTGCCCATTCTCACGGCAGCTGCCTTCCTTTTGGGGAGGGGGTATTTTGTAATACACTATATAGCACAGCACATATTGGTGCTGCTAGGAACACATAGGCAGAGAAGCATTCTAATTCTTTTACTAATAGTGGTTATAAAATTAAAGGTAATCCAGTGATGTGTTTGGCTTAAGCCATTCTGGCACACGTTCTGGAGCAACCAAAACAGTGTTTCGGAGCAGCAAAAGTGGATTTTGGAGCAGATATTTTTAGGAAAATAAAAATATTTGTTTTAAGTGCTGTACAAACGAAGGGCACTTTGTGCTGTATTGTGTTCTGATGTGACGTGTTGTGATGGAACTCGCTGCTTCTGTTTTTACCGCTCAAACATCCCACAAGTGTACAGTGCTGTAGGCATTGCCAAGCAATTTCGAAAAACCGCTTGCCACCGTTTTACTGGTTCCCGACGTGCCAGCTTTTCGTCAAAAGTAAGCAAACGTAAAACAATGAATTGCAAGCGTCCCAGCTGGTGCCTCAGTCACGCAGTCATGTTCGCATGCTTGTGAGGCAAACTTCGGCAGGCTTGCTCTTGGGCATGCTTCGTCGCGCGAGCGCAGACAACGGCTGTCCGATCGGAACCGAAACCATGCCCCTCAATTCCGTCACTAACTTATCCCCAAAATTGTACAACTTTCGAGCATGCGACAAAAACAGTCTAGTGGCGCGTGCTTGCCAGGCCGGCAAACAAGGTACAAGCTAAACACAAAAAATAAAGAACCTGAGTGCATCGATGCAAGACATTGCGAACCAGCCTCAAAATGTTCTTGGAGCGCTCTGCTCCAAGAACACAAGCGCGCTATGCGGGTTCAGCGTGCAGACATTGCCTTCTTTGCTTTAGCTCACTACCCTTCACCAACTTTCTTTCACGGCAGATTTTTCACGTACCGAGGTCTCTCTCGAAAGAAGGCCCACCGAGAGGAATCTAGATAATCATTACTTTGACAGAGCAGTCTTTGAATTAAAGATGGATTTTTGTAGTAACGTATATTTTAAACAAGAACAGGAATGTTGATGAACATGTGGCGGTCCTTATGTAACAGTTTAGAAAGTACCATATTTGCGATGATGTGGGGACGGCAACATTTGACGTCGCGCAACTACGGTGACTGAAAGGCAGTGACCAAATATAGTTTTCCCACCGGCCGTTGCTTCAGCTAACAAAATAACTCTTGCCCTGCAAAAACATGGTTTCGTTTCACAGCACGACGGCATGGCTGGTACCCGGCACGCTATCGTCAAAGTGTCTGCACACATCCGCGTCTATGGCTGAAAATATAAAAAAAAAGACTAGAGACGAGACCCACAAGACGAGAGCGCGAAACGCGATACGCCGGAGAAACCATGGAAGACCGATGGACAATTGATGCATGGTACTTTGTGTCAGGCGGCCGCTTGTACATCATAACACACGCCTGCTCAGTTACAGTACTCAGTTTAGTTTCGGTTTTGAAAGGCGACCTAAACTGGTCCTTTGGTGCAGGCTTGGTGCAGACTACCCATATTTTGGCGAAATGTAGCAAGATGTAGCAGGGTTAGCCCCTTGGCGCAGTTTGGCGCAATTGGCGCAGCAATCACATCACTGGTAATCTATATAGCCAAACAATGTACCTTGCTTCTGCGCTTGCGCCCTGAGCTCGCTCAAGCGAGTGCCAAGGCTCTTAATCAGCTTCACTGGGTCTGCACCCATGCTTGGTGAGCTGTTCTTCATTGTGAACTCTGAAACAACCAGGATTATATATTATGTCCACCTCTGTTCACATTTTCTTATGCATGGCAAGAACATTCTATGCAGTGGTATACATTTGCACAGAAGCCTTTATGGAAGAAGAAACAAAAGAAAATGTAACTTTAATTCCAAGAGCACCTCCTGGTAAGGACCAGTGAAAGCATGCGAGCACTTGACCTGTTGGCACCACCTAGGCAGCATTCCTAGGAAATTTTACTAGTTTTATAATTAAGCAGAACCTCGTAGAATTTCATTAGTAAAATTAAAAGGCTCACCTATCTGAAATTCAGCAAAGCAAATGCCTGCAAGGCAGTAAGTAGGGCGAGTTGGTTGAACATCTTCAAAAGTGAAAACAGCGCAAACATTTGACAAAGAACGAGTAAAAGAAGCGCACAGACAAAGCCCTGTTTAATCAAGACACAAAAATACAACCCAATAGACAAGACTTCTACTACGACATCTCTTTCAAACATGCCTGCGATTACCCTTAATAAAAAAGGACTTCGTCATCCCCCAAGTGCACCAACGGTGCGCTTACACATAATAATAATAATAATAATAATAATAATAATAATAATAATAATAATAATAATAAATCTTTATTTTGTTTCATCACTGAAAACGGGGGAACTAGACAAAAAGCTGCAGCAGCAGCTTGACGGAGGTGCTGGCCCCCTTTACAGCAGGCGATTCCTAAGCAATTTCAGAAACAAACAAAATAGCTGCATTGAGAGAAAGGACACTATTTTAAATGTACAGACCACAGATCAAACAAAAACAAGAGAAAAAATGAAATTAATACATTCATTGTGGTATACAATGGTACGGTGACCCGTATGCCTTAGCCGTACCTAAGAAAACAACCCTAAAATAATGCTCGTACCTCTGCAAGCGTCATTGCATGAATATCAACACTTTTCAAAAATAATTCATTTAATAAAGTAGTTAATTGGTAATTTAGCGTGTGGTTACAATATAATGTATGTGATGGTGAAACAAACCATTTTTCTTTAGGGCTGAGTTGATATGAGGAAGTGAAAAGGACTAGGTTACATAATTCCTCAAAACTTTATTTTTAAACTGCATAGACTTCTTGTAGACCACAAGTGGTCGGAACCTGTAAATATTTAAAATTGGTTTTTATTTTAAACAATGAGAACAAGTGTTCAGTATGATCATAGTACGAAACATTGGCAATAGCACGCACAGCTTTCTTTTGTAAAATATGTAGTTTATTTATATTTGTTTTTGTTGTATTTTCCCAAACTAGATGACAATTAAGTTGGCAATATACCAAAGCATTGTTAAGTTGGAGCTTAGCACAACGAGGTAACAATGATTTAAACTTGGTTAGCAACCCCACTGTTTTTGACAGTTTAGACGAAAGATAATCAACATGCTTATTTTAAGACATACTATTTGTAAACCAAACGCCCAAAGTCTTAATAGTGTCGCCAAATTCAATTTCTTCATTGATCAAAATCAGTGGGTTTAGGATCATAACTGTAGCATTTCCCTTCCCCTTTTGATAAAATGAAAAAGGCCTCTTCAATCACTATGGTGCTTTTAGTTTTATTACGCGCCAGAATCGTCAAGTCATTGAGTAAAGGCACGCAGCCGCACCTACTGCAATGTACCGCCAAGTGGCCAGTCGGGGAGGAACAAAGAGAAAGGGAATGCTCCCTTGCCCTCATGTTCACGCACCTCCCTGTTTGTCCACTGTACACCCTACCACATGTGAAGGGGATCTGATACACACCCCGTAGTTCGCATGGGACAAAAAGAGTGCGGTGATTAACTTCACGATGGAAATCGCTGACACTCCCTCGGTTAACAACGGAGCACAGTCATGACAACTTCTAGGGTGCTGAAAACACCACTGGCACGTTATACTTGTGAGCCACTCGCTTTGGTGCACTTCTTTTCCTCGTCCTTCGTCAAATTTTTGCGCTGTTTTCACTTTCAAATGTCAACATAATTACACAATTTAATAAATAAAAAGTTATAATCTGGCTACTCCCAATGGCCTACATGCCAAAGTGTGCCAGTTCAATTACTCTAAAATGGCACCAGCTATGAATAGTATTAAAACCACTTAAGAATATCAACCTATAATGGCGTCGACTCCTCTCTGGTCGAGAGCCGGACGGGTGAAATCTTGATTTCTGAAGAGCCCATGTGTACCGTGTCCCCTCATGGAGCAGGTAAGGAGCGCCTCTTTCGTAAAAATGGTGGTCAACAGCGCCCGTGCCATACTGGTGGCAGTCTTGGATCGTTTCACTGCTGCGAGACTCAATTTGGGGAGAAAAATTTCAGATCCCGCCGCAAGTTCCACAACCTGTAATAATACGAAGTAGTGTCAAACCCTTCATTTTTACGGCCCCAATTTTTTCGCGAATCAGGCACAAGAGACATATTCACGGCCACTAAATTTTATGAATCTTAGAGGACGGAATGCGAGCCTTTACAGACCGGAATTTTTGTGTGCTCTTAAAGGGCAGCTCCGCCAAAGTTTCTGAAATTGCCGATTTCTATTAAGTTGCACCATCTATTATCCAATGAGCATGTGTATAAAATAACTCACCAAAAGATGCACTTTTTAGAGAGAAAATTATTTTTGAAACTGATACACTCATGTCCCCACCACTGCTCTACAGGCAACACTGAACTCAAGGTGGCCGCTATCTTGTATGGCTGGGGTTGCGACGTCGCGTACTGTACGCCAGGAGCTCCCAGCATAGCATTCTGCCAGTCTTTTTTGCGGTGGCGACACTGGACGTCATAAGCGAGCAGCAAGACTTCTAAAGTTTCATCCTCGAGACCGCGAACAAATCTAAATCGCCTCTATACTCTCCTAAACCAGTGTAATCTCACTCAATGCGATAGCACCTGGAGCACCACTTCTGCCTGCATTCTAGCTACCCTGAACACAATATGAGACGTCATGGCCCCAGCTATTTAAAACGGTGGCCGCCTCGAGTTGCAGAATGGTTTCAATTTTGATGTAAACTTCAATTTTAATTAAAAACTCAACAAATACTTTTTAGTGAAATTAACGTGTGTTTTGGCAGAGTTCATTCCTGCCGTTCAAACACATGTACTGTTGGAAATAACCAAACTAGGAGCTGCCCTTTAAAGAGAAGCTAAAGAGGTTTTAGAAAATAATGATTTAGAGGTAAACTCTAGCACATTTGTATCCTGTGAATTCAAATATGAACACCTTTTCCTCCGAAAACATCAATGAATGCGAAGAACTATGATAAACATTTGCTGGGTGCGGGACGTCACGTCAAGAGCTTTCAGCTGGAAAGCGAAGCTCGAGCGCCATCTCTCGATTGCTAGTAGCAAGTAGTGGCAAGCGCTTGCGAACGCAACGAATATAAAAAACATCACATTTTGTTTACTTACTGGATGCTTGCTTACATGGAAACTGTGAACATTATATACATGTGTTATTAAAACATTTCCATTAGTTTCTAAACCTTATGCAAGTTCAGAAATCTTGTTTGGAAGTAAAAGCGACTTCAGCGGCACCGACCGAGCAGACGACAAGGCAAGCCGCGAACAGTGCGGCGATCCGGCGCTCCACACATGCACAGCGTCATCCAGTGTAGCCCATTCTTTTCTCGCCAAACAGCACATCGTTTGTTAGAGATGCCTAGTTCCTGCCGCAACCTTTCATGAATGTCCAAACTTCGCTAAAACTT
This sequence comes from Ixodes scapularis, assembly GCF_016920785.2. NCBI lineage: Eukaryota > Metazoa > Arthropoda > Arachnida > Ixodida > Ixodidae > Ixodes > Ixodes scapularis. The sequence continues at coordinate 84,358,393 of NW_024609879.1, forward strand.
TTACGAGCAGTGGTAGCTGTACTAACCTTGCATCCATCACACCCAGCAGGGGAGCTAACATTCGCAGCAAATGGCGAACAACAAATACTTTGTTGACCAATCAGGTAAGCTTGCGGAGATTCCAAGGATCCCTTGTCGTGACGCTGCTCCCCCACAAAAATTTCACCCTCATGCTGTTATGCCGCGTGAGGGCAGGGCTTCAGCACTACTTTCAAAATGGTTTTAAACTACTCCGGGCATCCGATCTAAAAACAAATTTAGTATTCGTGATCCTTCAAACTACATAAGGACGACTCAAATGTTTTTTTGAAGATACAGAACCGTTTTAGGTTGGCCTTTAAACTTAGTGAATTTTCTCATTCGTAAGGGTCGCAAAAATGAGTGGCTTGCAAACATTAGAAGCTCTACAGTATCACTCATGTCTGCGACATTATGACATAGTACCTCCCTTTTGTTAGGCGCTTTACGTTAAGGCTCTCGAGTGCACTCCATCACTCAAAGTTCACGCTCCATCTAAATGAAATGACCACATCTCACTTCCAGCGCACACTGACAGAGCGCACTCCGCTCACTTTATTGTCGTAAATGGAGCTGAAGCCGCCCAGCTTCCGGTAAGACGACATGTTTCAGCTTTTACGCTGCTGCGTCAGGCATCCCACAGTCTTCTGACCACAACTAGCAGCAAATATTTTATTTAAGTTTTGATTAAATTTTTCAATTGCTGCACCAACAGCGTGCAGCACGAAAGTAAACTACAAATTTATTTAACTGATATAGCTATCATCAATCAGAACAACCTTTAGGTGGTGCTTCTGTGCAACCAAGGTTTCTGAGAAAAGAGGTTGATAAGTTATGTTCCAAAGCTGCATGCCCAGGCACAGGGGGTGGCCTGCAGTAGTAAAGTTCGCTAACTGCAACCATTGCTGTCGCAGAGTTCTTCATGGTGACAGCTATGTCGCCATGCCCTCAAGTTGGCCCACTCATACACAAACAATTCCTCTGGTGCGGACAAGGCAATAAAGACAAAATGTTTATAATTTGGCTAGTTGGTTTGTGACTGGAAATGAGCACCAAAGGGACGGGGACAATTGAAAAAGATGACGACTCTAATGAACTGAAAGTTTATTAGAAAACACAGAGACTTAAATACCTAAATGAAACCATGTCACTTCCAGCGTCCACTTTCTTTTTCTAAATATAAAAGTTCATTATCTAACAAAGCCACAGAAGGCTCGCTGATGCACTTATCAGCCTCTCTTGTCTTGATGATGAACGCTTCGTGAATTTCTCTGCTTGTTTTTTTCACAGTGTCATCCCAAAATGGTTGTGTTTGACAACAACGGGCTGCACGGGCATCGATCACAATGCACAGCCAAATGCCCTGACGCCGTCTGTTTGATAATTGCCGCGTGCTCTCTCGCACAATCATTTATGCAGCGGAGCTCTTACGTAGGGCAAACAGGCCGCTGCATAAAGGATCATGCAAGAGAGCACGCGAAAACTATCAAACAGATGCCGTCAGGGCATTTGGCTGTGCATTGTGATTGACGCCCGTGCACCCCATTGTTGTCAAACACAACCATCTTGGGACGATACAGCGAAAAAACAAGCAGAGAAATCCACAAAGCGTTCATCATCAAAACGAGAGGGACTGATAAGTGCATCAGCGAGCCTTCTGTGGCTTTGTTAGATAAAGAAATTCTATAATTAGAAGAGTGAGGACGCTGGAAGTGACATGGTTTTATTTAGGAATTCAGTATGTGTGTTTTCTAATAAACTTTCAGTTGTGAGTGCGCCCCGTGTTGTAGTCTTCAACCGTCCCCGTCCCTTTGGCGCTCATTTTAAGCAATAGAGAAGTCTCTGCACATGCAATGAGCAAGGGGCACACAATAACAGATGTCCTGGACCCTATACAGGTTCCCAAGTAGGGCCTCTGGGAGCCACAATCTTGCTGCTGGTGTGTGTAGGCCGTTGAAGCCTTGCTAACGCGTGCCCCTGGTGTAGATTAGGGACTAGTTTGTGAAACGTGAGCGCTAATATCTTGAAGGTTCCTATATACATACCATTTTGTCACGTTTCTTGTGTCGAAACTGGCACTTTGGAGGCTGCTTTTTTGGGGGGTAATGCTGTGGGGAGTGTTCTCCTCGGAGATGTTCTAGTGGGGAGGGTTCTCGTGAGCTACAGTCTTGTGGAGGCTCTTGTTTCACGTCTTCTAGCTCCTCTGGCTCCCGTGGCATGCCTTGTGGCTCCTGTTCCAGTGGCTCGTCATGTGGTCCGTCTGGTTGTGGCTCGTCTAGCAGGTCCAGACCCTCGTTGATGCTGACCGCTTGGCTGCTAAAGATGTTGGGCAAGACCAAGAAACTTACTTGCACGCAGTCTTGGGCAGAAACTATTTACTAGTAATGCGTTACTGGTAACTAGTTACTTTTTCCGGTAACTTTTGCCTGTAACACGTTACTCTTTAATACTGGTAACTTTTAACTGTAGCACTGTTACTTTTTATTGGGTAACTGTAACTGTTTAGGCCGTTACAGTTACTTTTTTTACCATATAAATTAGAACCCACTGCCGCGGACATGAAAAAATTTCCATCTTGAAGTATTTTTCTTCAAGCTCCTCGATGACAAAAAAAAATAATAAAGAGAAGCGTGGTCACACATTAAACAAACAAAACATTGCCTGGTTTAGCCCACGACCGAGAATGGACGAAGGACGAGTCAGCACGAAACTGAGAGATAAAGGAAGCGGCACCTGCGGTGGTAGGGGCGGCAAACAATGTCTGTTTCACCGACTTTGGCTCACTCTTCTTTCGTGGGGACCATCTGCGGGTGTCGGTGGTCGTGTGATATGTCTCCGAGTATTCCGTCTGGGCTGTGTCCGTGCTGTCGTTTTTACACCCAGCCGTACGCCGTTTCCTCCTCCCTATTAGTTTCCAAGGAAGCCGTCCCCATATTGTGCAGAAAGCCGGCGCTTGTTTAACTTATTTGCTCTCTTCAATGCTGCTTGATTGAACACGACTTCTACAGTTGGCGTTTCGGACATAGACGCCGGGGTGGTCACTGTACACTCGTAAAGCACCAGAAGTTAATTGTCTCCTTTCCCCCTTTATTCTTTCGAAGCTGTATTACCTGCTATGTTTAGGCCTGCTTCCACGTATATTCCATAAGGTAATTATGTGACTATCTCTGTCCTCATTCGTTCGGAGTGAAATATAAACCAAAACGTTCACTGATGCGTGCCGATGACAATTTTGAAAAAACGGTTGATTCTAGGTTATAACAATTATTGCAAATAAATTATGCACATCTAAATGCTGAAATGGCAAATGATGCAAAAAAAAAAAAAAAGAAACACCCTTTGGGTTTAAATTTTTCTAATATTTCAGTTTACCTTTCTTTCACTATAGTGTAACAACTAAAATATTATTGTTTTGGCTTGGGATTTCTTGTGTCCAATTTTCGTTGTGTAACGAGAAAGTAACGACGTTACTGTTTTTGCAGTAACTGTAACTGTAACACGTTACTTCTTGAAACCAGTAACTGTAACTGTAACAGTTACTTTTTACCCATAGGTAACTGTAACTGTAACACTTACTTTTTACTGGTAACGTGCCCATGACTGCTTGCACGTGAGCGGTTTTCACACAAAAGCGTACTGTGAAAGCTCCGACAGGTTACATTAGGGTGCAAGGAACACAGATAATAAGCGATTCTACTCCATCCCACAGAGTGCCGAGACAATATTTGGTGCAGACCAGGCACATAAGCCTCTTCATGGTCCACATGTGTGACTGCGTGTGCAAGAGGAATGCCAGGTGGGCGAAATGGAGCCGGGCCTCGCACTGGCACTCCTGGTACTTTTGCGTGTAAATAAATAATGTTCAAGCACATACCAAACACTACCTGGAAGTGCTTTCCTGCGCAACGGGGCATAGCCCAAAAGTATTCCTTATGCTGTGGGCCTCCAGAATGAGACGTCACAGACTGATGAACAAGCAGAAAAAAAGGAACTGCTTGTCGATTTCGCCTTTCCATCCCAGAAAGGAGAAAAGTCGTTCTCCTCTCCGAGTGCATGAGCTCTCACATCTGCTTCCAAGGCAGGGACCACACCAAGAAATTACCTTTCTGTACCAGTGCCTGGCTCATCCAGCATCACGGCGTCATTTCCATCAAAACTGATGTCCTCTGCCTGGGCAATGCAGAGGGTCTGGAAAGGTGTGGCTGCCTTCAGTATCCTTTCAGCACGCTCCAGGTAATCGTCTGCATCTGTCACAAAAGAAAAACAAGTGTTTTGAACAAGCATAGTGAAAGTCAATACACATCATGTTTACTTAAAGCGCGGAGCACCTTCTGCCGGGGAGAAGACTTTTTCCGAATGTCCTTCGCTCCATTCCTCCTCACGCTCTTCCCCCTCTCTCGAGGGGCAGGTCTGGAAGGTAACCTCCGCCGAGAGAAGGGCTCTCCTTCTCTTTTGGGTGGAAAGAAGAAATCAAAACAAACCCTCCTCCCTGCTTGTTGGTTGGCTTTTAAAACTGCTTTTCATTGAAAAGTACCTTTCGCTATGAGAAGTACCCGTCATACTTGGGTAAATTACTTCGTAAAAGTATTTAAAATACAATTACTTCGCCCCAAAAGTAAATAATTACTATTAAAATTGCTACTGTGCAAAAAGTAATTCTTTACATTTGCAGATAACTTTTAGAAAGTAATGCAATTACTTCACAACTAGTTTTCTTTGAGCTACAGGACTTCAATTGATAGCATTTTTTGCACTAAAATTCTCCACCCTTCCCAATCTATGACCTTTGTCATGGGCAAGGCCCCACCTCCCCCGACACAAAATCCTGGCTATGTGCCTTGTCCGGTATAAAACGTTTTACATGCGTTCTGGGCCTATGTTTAATCGGATTTAGTCGTGTTATACTCAATGTGTTCAGTTCAAGAAAGTGACTCGGTAAAAATGAAACCAAGAACTTTCACGGATTTAGCTGCCTCTAAATGGGATCAGTTCACAATAATATTCAAAGGCAATGAAATTCTACAATTCTATGGCCTAAGAGCATACATTTAGTTTTGTCTGTATTTATTTTTGGGCCACTAACTTGTGTCCACGAATGCAGGTTTGCGAGAACAAATTTCGCCTCGCTTTAAATCTCAGAATTTTGGCCTTTAATAAATAAAACACCATTGTCTGCATAAAGGCTACACTTAAAGGTGCACTGAAGAAGTTTCTGAGATTGTTTTTTCTTGGTGATAACTCATTCTACGGGCTCTAATACCCGTGCCACACAGGCAACTCGAATGCCATTTACAGCAAATGACATTCGTGTGATCGACGAATCGGCTCGCGATCTGTCGCGCATGGAACGCCCCACGCTCAAAGTGTCGCGCGCTGAATGGCCGATCGTTCAAATGTCATTCAATGTAAATGGCATTCAAGTTGCCCGTGTGGCACGGGTATTAGCGTCCTAAAAATTAAAAAATTATGGTCACAAGACGCTTCTTTCTAGTGATGGGCCAAAATTTTGCTGAATCGAAAGTTCGGTGCCGAATCTTGGGATTCGGCAAAGCCAAACTTTTGCCGAACTTTTTTAAAGATTCGGCAAAGATTCGGCAAAAATACATTGTTACCAGACTTGTTGATATTTCGTTTTTTCTGGCGAAAAAAAGGTTTTATGTGCAACATGTTTACTAAATAAGGTGATATTCTGCAAGATAATTGTATCGGTGTCGTTTTCGTGTGTTTACTGGGAATTTTAGTGACTCCTTGCAGGGGCGGCGTGACAACGAGGTTGGGTAGAAGCGAGCGTGGCGCAGTCATGAATCACGCTACAAGAGTTTCGGTTTTGAGGCATCATCAGCGCAAGCCTCCATGTGTGTGTACACTGCTAAAATGAAGGCAATAACGCTGCGTTCTTGCTTTCTCTGGGAGTCACCGTTTTGTGCGCGAAAACGAATGCAACGGCTGATGAGCCTTCACTAGAAGAGAGATAAATAATATTGTAAATATGCATGGTCCCCGATTTGAGTCACTTGACGTCAGCTTTGCATGAAAGTGTGCGTCCCATATTCGCAATGTCTCGTTTTTAACCTTTAATATGCCTGTTTCTGGTGTTAGGACACACAAATGTTTCGGAAGATAGGGAGAGTGAATGTCGGATGTGCAACGTCGAGCATTATAGTTCTGTGTTTAGTTTTACGCAGATATATGAAAATCGCGAAATAACACAAATTGAAAAAGCAATATTATTCTGTTTTCGCATAAACAATACTTGTGAACCAAAAACAGAATCGTTATAATTGCGAGGAGTGCTTTAAAGTAATTGTCGGCCAATGTCTCAATGTTTCAGGATGCACCGTATCATTTGCCACTTGCGCAGTGGACTGCGTAAATTACTGCTCGATCTTCTATTCTTGAGGCAGAAAATATTAAAGAGAACCACACTCGCTCACAAACGCACAGTTACCGTGTTCCCTACCCCACACCGCGCCGTAACCGCTGGTTGTACTACACTGCACGCTGGTAACCGCACGACTGCACGGCGTCCATTTGCAATCCAAGGCTCCCACTGATCAGTGAAGGCTCCGTTGGCTCCGTCACGTTAGGGTTGCCTAGAGAGAGTGTAGTCGCGTTCTCGCGCGTGCGCAGACATTTGCCGAAATTTTGCCGAATCTTTGCCGAACTTTCCTGCAAAACTTCGGCCTTTGCCGAACTTTGCCGAATCTGAAGTTCGCCAGATTCGGTCCATCACTACTTTTTTCCCTGCCAAAAAATGTGATCTATGATAGGGACACGCCCCTTCCCGAGCGGAACTTCCTGCTCAGGAAAGGCGGGGCATAATTCGGCCGATTTGGCGGCGGCGTGATGACACTGCTCGTCAGCCAACTGTGAGCCACCGTTCCAATAGCGAATAACTGCGGCATCATCTGCCGTGGGAGCGGCAGCTTACGGTTGGCTGAAGAGCAGTGTCGTGATGCCGCTGCCGCCTCGGCCGGATTATGCCCCGCCTTTCCTGAGCGAGAAGCTCTGCTAGAGAAGGGACATGTCCCAATCGTAGAACACATTTTTTAGCAGAGAAAGAAGCGTCGCATGAGCGTAATTTTTTATTTTTAGGATGCTTAGAGCTTGAAAAATGAGTTATCACCAATGACAGACAATCTCAGAAACACCTTTAAGCATCCTATATCATTTATGAATATTACAAACAACATGGCCCAAACAGGCTCCCTTGGGGGATTCCTGTCACAATTCTGTTGATAATTCTATTATAAATATGATTCATAGTTTTAGTGCAGATCCAGATATACCCTAGTGTTTAAACTTTTCAATACAGTATTACTATTATACTTAGATAAATGAACATACAGACCTAGAGAAACCTCTTTCTTTTTCTTCCTATGACTAGAAGAATCAAACTCACCATTTCAATATTATATTATCCGGAGCATATTTTGATTTTCCCTTTGCCCTCCATTCTGATAATATGGTGTATCCGTATAACGTCAGATCCTGCCTAAAATTGAGCGATTAACTAATTGGCAAGTTTGCTTTCCCTTCCCTTAATTTCACAAAGATCAGGAGTGTGTGTGTGAAAACGTTGGTTTACTGGCCTAATTAAAATAGAAACATGAAGCAGCTGCACTGCTGGGGACCCCTTTCTGAGATCTTTTGCAGCAGGTTGCTCGACACCGTATGGTCGATTAGCTTGTCAGTCGATCCTAAAGAGGACGTCTTGCTTCCGTTCTTTATGTGGGCATGTTCTGAGTGCCCCTTATGTGCTTCGACAGTTGAGCTGCGCTTACATAATCAATGCCCAGGCAGTCTTTGCGCTTTTTATGCCCCGCAAGCTGATAGAAGAGAGAAAGAAAGGGTCGGAAAAGGAAATACACTGAGGTTATCCTAGGTTAATTGTCCTGGTTGGCTACTGTTTGCGGGGAGGGAATTGGACAAACAGGCAGATACCCAGTGCTGTTTGTCCTGTCGGCGACTCCATAGAGCCGAGTTAAAGTGGGACAAAATCATGAAAACAGTAGTTGTAATATTCATTCCAAATTTTGCGATTACTGATGCTGAAAGTAATTAGACTTCAATTACAATTACTTTTGTCACTGTAGTGAATTCAGTTACAAATTTTAAATGAAGTAATTAGATTACAGTAATTTCATGACTGTAATAAATTACTACCCAAGTATGGTACCCATGTTTCTATGCCTACCTTTATTGCCAGCAGAGGCCAATCACTCGAAGCAAAAGGAGCCCAGTGGATGAGTAGACAGATATACAGGGTGCGCCAAATAACTTGCACCAAACTTAAAAAAAAAAAAAAAAAAATGGAGTGCTCTGCGGAAGTGAAACCAACTATGTTGTCAGCAAGTGTCTTGCGAAAGTGCCTGGATTTTTTTAGTGCACCTAGTTATTTAATTAATTAAGACTAATTAGCTAACTTTTTAAATATTTGTTCAAGGGCTGAAGTGTGAATTGGAAAGTTGTAGAGCAACATTGAGAAACACCCATTTAAGGTGTTTACAGCTTGATATGCTTGGCATGCTTATTTTGTTCTGGCCTTCAAAGAATGTGACAGAGGGAGCGCATTGTCATGTAGTATTTTGTGGGCCTTTTTTGAAGGCTGAAATAAAGAAGCATATCATGTAGAAAGTACATTAAGTGTTTCTCAATGCACTCTACAAGTTTCCAGTTCACACCTCGATCCTTAAACAAATATTTCAAAAGTTAGCTAATTAGCCTTACTTAAATAATTCGGTGCAATAAAAAAAGCTTGTGCACTTTCGCAAGACCCTTGCGAACATCATACAGTTGGCATCGCTCCCGCAAAGCGCCCTTTTTTTCTTTTCTTTTTTTTTAAGTTTACACAATTTGCATTGAAAGGTGAGCATGATGTTCACAGGCTCAGATTCTCAGTGCAGATCCCATTTTGGGCTCTAACATTATAAGTACATTGTCACTCCCTGGGCTTCCTCATAAATTGCAATAATTGGTGTTCTGTGGAAGCTGCAGAAAAGGACACGTGGCAAACACTGTCAGTGCGAACAAGAAATCACTGGTTTTTGCTCTTTTTCTCTTAGATTTTAGAAGTTGTCATGGAAATTACTTCTATTGTGGCAAGTGCCCATTTAGGTCATCGGCCTAAGCAGTTGAATGTTACACTCGTCAACACCACATTTGAGCAAAATGCGAAAAAGCGCCGATGTCATGTTCACGCTAACTGTGTCCTGCTGTGTACAAACACATCCTTTAATTATGGCAGTGCTTTCCACTTACTTAATGCACAGCTGCATTAAATGATGACACTGTCACATTAGAATAATGTCAGAAAGATGAATACATTACACTGAATTTTAACTATCGTTCTCATTTAAGAAATTTCAGTGCACAACAAAGAAGGTTCTAAAGGGGCACTAAAGAGGTTTTTGAACGCGCTTCTTTTTGCTGTTACATAATATGGCAGGTGCCAGTCAGTATGTATTCAAAGTTTCAGACGACGAAACCGCTTATTGAGCCCGTGACGATAGAAATAGACGTGGACTATGCTTTCTCCTCGCGTTCCCTTCCGCGAGAGTAATGTGCCCGCTCGTCTGCTCCTTGGAGCGATCGCGTCGACACTTGTGGAGGATGTTTTCTTTCTCAATGCCGTGGGTCCTGTGTCCGAATTCTTATCGCACGTGGAATGCGATTACGTTTTGTAGTATTTCTATCTCTTAGGATGAGAGATTACGCAGCGTAAAAGAGAAAATTGGAGAAGCAGCGTGCACGCAATTCAATCCGCATGCGCGTTGACTTCAGTTCCCACTCGGATCAATCTGTCCTTCGTCGCTCGGTTTTGTTCAGATGCTTTCACTGCACCCTCCCGTGTTCTGCGATATATCGTAGAAAAGGGGAGTGTTGCACACTTTTGGACACATTTTTAATACAAATATACGCTGTGCGTGGCTGTGATTTCTGAATTTTTAGTATGCTTAGATCACATAGAATGATTTATGACCATGAATAGACAATCTCAGAAACCTCTTTAGTGCAACATGGAAAAAATGAGTATTATCACTATTAGTATATTATTATAAGGAAACAGCTGGCACTATGGAGCAGGCTCCTCAGAAATACTATGGCAGTCTTGCAAGCATCAAGGTCTACCAAAAGTTGAATAAAAATTCATGAACAATTCACATACTTCTCCGTTTCCTCAACTCCTTCCTCAGTCGTTTGTTTTCTTTCCTTAAAAGCAGAATTTCCGACTTAAGGGAATCAGTACTGCCTTCGTCCATTATCTCTTTCAAGAGACCTTGGGCCTGCATTACGTCGGGAGAGGGAGTCCTCTTTCGATTCGCCTGAAATGTAATAGAACACAGTTCAAGGCAGGGGTTGTGGACGGTGAAATATGCTCAGAAGCGATAAAATGAAATCAATCATTTTGCGTTCAAATATTGAAGTAACAACTGTGTTGTGCAAGTGGCAGATAGAGCAAAGATGACTTTAATTTCCTGGTATATAGAAATGACATGGCCTAGATTGACGACCTGCTATAAATCTCACGTTTGCAATTGTTAATGTGCCAGCTAAGATGAATATTTAAAAAGATAACTAAGAAATGTCAGGTCAGGGTCTGCCGTGGTCAAACAAAAAAATAAATTTGGAAGTTTACCTGCCCAACCAACAAAGTGCATCTGGCACCCCAAGTGGACAGCTAGGGATTAAATGAGACCACCTGGAAATTTTTTGCGTGCAACCCAAATCCGAGTTTCACGGTGCCTTTAAGCAATGGGCCTTCGTCATAGTGCGGGCACCTCGGCCATAATTCGAACCCGTCAACTAGAGACCCAACTGGAGGAGCCGTGGTCAGTAACGTAATGCCAAATGAATAATTCATTTACTTAAGCTGTCGTTTTTATATTCATAAATCAACCAATATATTCGGCAGCACAGCATTACACAACACTATCAGACGCTGTTGATTGCGTTTTTTTTCTTTTAAGAAACCAGCGGCCGCAACTTTGTCTTACCGTGGCCTTGTTTTTAGTTGCCATCAGGTTGTTCGCTTTTTGGGATACGTCATGTTCATTATCTGAAATTAAACAAAAATATAGTATTTGCAAAAGATCGTGCAAACTTAGCCACCAGAACAACTTACATGAAATGTTTACTACCACTGCTCGGTAAATCCCCATGCCGCGCCAATCTACATTTACTTTGTCTCCTGCTGTCACCAACGATCGCTTTCCGTGAATGTCTACTTTTTTACTACGTCTTATATGTGTTGTCATCGCTAAAAGGGGCTACAACACACAACATCGTGCAAGAAGTTCAGGAGCGAGCGCGTCAAACATTGAACATGGAAGTCAAAACTCAGGCAATTTTGTGCACATTTACAACTAAAGTTACCTCTTCCCCCTAAATGCTCAATGTGCCAAACTTCGCAAAACATGTTTCTGTGCAAGCTATGAGAAGAACGACAAGACAATGTTTAAGCAAATTAATTTATATATTTGTGGTCGAACTTAAAAGTAGTTAACCATGTTGAATAAACCTGAGACTGGGGCAGAAATGAACATGCAAGTCGAATAAACACAAAAGGACGACGTCTCAAACTCGGCTACCAGGTTTATTTAGTTCACCTCCCTATATAGCCCACAATCAGCCACCACCAACACAAAGGGGCAACCTCTAACCAGTCCAAACGCCAAACCCTCCAATACACAAACTAGCACTATGGCAGATGTATACAGGACATTTCTCAGAACCGATGTTTTTTGCAGAAACATTTTTTTTTAGGTAATGTAATGTCCCCCAAGCTGGTAATAAATCATTATAAGGCAACACTTGAGAGAACATAAGAAATCTTGAAGAGATAAATGGTACATGCCCTTTTGTCAATAGTCCTAGACTTGTAAGGAAACTGGAGTGGCTTCTTCTCAGGACCATTGAGCTTGTGCTCGGACCAAACTAATTAAATACTACTGCCTTTTTTTTTTTTTTTTTTACCGTTGCGATTGTAAAGTTTTCCGGATAAATCCAAATTGATGAAAATTTTACTGCAGAATGGGTTTTCGATTACTTAGGATTTATGTGAAAACACGGAACCCCACTTATAACTTTTTTTACGAATACCGTAATATCCTGAGGCCTCGGCCACCCCACTCCCACCTGAAATTCGTAAAAAAAAGTGGCGTGGGCCACGTCTTGGTGGATGAGCACAGAAAGTTTAAAAAATCAAAACAAAACACCCATTTTTTTTGGCATACCTAGCACGGCTGCAGAAGAGATACATTAAACTCAAAATTCAAATTAGTCTTGTTTTATACAAAAAATACTCATGAAAGGACGTTTTACTATCGCGAAATCCGTTGCTTGCATACGCGCCACGAACACCACCGATCGGCATACAGCACAAACGTTTGTTCTGTGAAAACACGTTACACCGCTATAATTTCCTTGTTAATTAAAAATAAAGTTTGCAAGAAAATATAAAACCAACCAGGTGCATTGAGCGAGCGAGCGAGCGCACCAAAGAAGCGACGAAGAGTGATGCTGGGAAAGCGGGCAATTGCGTTGGCAAATACTTTGGCATTGGGCCAAGTCGGGCAGCTTCTCACTCACAAGCTCTTGCGCAACTTTCTTGTTTGGTGCTTACATGCGTGCGTTTGTGCACGGCGTGCTATCAAGGCGGGTTAAGGCGGCGTTGCTGCATGGCGTGGACGGCACCATGAACACCGAGCTCGAAATGGGACACTCTACAAACGTTTGTGTGCGTCCTTCCAGCAAAGCTTTATTTACCCGTTGGCTTTGTCTTAAACATTGCAAAACCGCCGTCACCGTCACGTCGTGCCGGGAGAAGAAGCGGGTTCGCGGCGACCTTACTTCGGCGAAGACAGACTTTGATCTTACACTCTGCAGTTACATTCCAGGATATGGGGCGTTCGCTTAACTTGCGATTCCTGAATGGGTTACTGCTTGTGTTATCTTTCTGACTTTTTTTTTTTTTCTCGGGACAATCTTTTTGTAAGCAATACAAACTTTTATTCTGCTATCTCCTTCGTTTTCTTTTCGCACGGATACACTACGATTTCGAGGTCGCTTGCAGTGGAAATGCGTAAACAAAGTGAAGTGTTTTTCTCTCCTTCCTTTTGCTTTGTCACGGACGCCCTCCAACTGTAAGGTCTGCGGCCGCGTCATTCGAGTAAGATGAATGTTCGCGGATCGCGGAGTCAGCGTTGGGGTATTTGAAGGGGTGGGCGATGACTCGGTGTTTTTTTGGAAATCGATATTGGCCCAAAAAGTAGAGTGGGCGATGACTCGAGATATTACGGTAGGTTAAAATCCTGAGAATGTTGTTTTGCACTCTATTCTTTGTAAAACATGTAGGCATACTTTTCTTTACTATGGCATAGGATAGAGTATTGTCAAACAGTAGGGCAAACACGATTTCTAAGTTCCAATTTTTTCTAAAGCAGGACAGATTAAAAAAAAAAGGCTCTTAGCACATAAAAATTGCAGATGTCAGGATCTAAACATCATTATTATTATTATTGCCATTATTCAACTAAAGACCCGAGCTTAATGCAGGAGCAACATGAAACTTCTGCTTTTTTGTAGCAATAGATCAATGCCAGCTTCATAACTTGCAGAGCATGTCTGCAAGAACTTGCCTTGCTCCACAACAGTGGTGACCCCCTGGGCTTTTTTCACAGGCTCATGCGAAGTAGACGGGCCGTCAGAATCTCCATGATCGGAGCCGTCACAGGACAAAGGGGAGTGCGCTTCGTCTTCTTCTGTATAAGAAAATGTGCACAAGACATGCTTAACGCATGGAAGGTATGAATTACGAAAGCCTAACCAACACAACCCCAAATATCTTCGCTTCCAAGTTCTTGCTTTAAATTCTGTTGTGTCTCAAAGCGAGGACATACACCCTCTGTTCCTCCGCTTGGTTGATTTTAATCAAATTTGCAGTGGAAGTTTATATGAGTGGCAAGATCATCCCTGCCAAATTTCATTGTCCCATGTTGATTCTGAAACTTGTTACAAATGTTACAATATGGAAATCAGTGTGTGTTCGCTTAGGAAAACTATTGTTTAAAAATAACAATTTGTGATTTTTATGCGTAATATAGATGCTTTACACATGCGCCAAATTACATCCGCCAGATGTGACCTTCTCTTGTTTTACCGAGATACCGAGCCATCAAAGACGGGCGTTGACGAGTCTGCAGAAAGACCAGTGATGGGGGGAAGGACACGGTAGAATCTAAAAGGGCAATGACCTGGCCTGCTTTGTTAATGACGAAGTGAAGCGAATGGAATAAGAGAAAACAAAAACTGAAGGTCGGTTATGGCGACGCCCATGCACAGCTGCTGCAAAGCGTCTATAGTCATAGGAATACCCATAGTACATACCCAGCTAGTTATTTTGTTTTTTGCATTGTTTTTCGTAAGTATAACTCTGCAAGAAGATTAACATTTTTTTTTTCATGTCTGCACTTTTTTTACAAATGTAGTTTTTTTAGCATAAAAGAATGTTAAAGTAGAGAAACTAACTGTCCAGGCATGTTCTTCACAAAATTCTATCCCAGAAAACCACCTAAGAATAATTCTCTCTTGTGTAATCGGAAAACGATAGTTTTCCTAACACGAAGGTCTGATGGAAAAACAAAAACTGAAAAAAATGAGCTTGAAATGTAAAGAGTGCTGGTTTTTTTATTTTCAGAGGCACAGCTACTCAAGAAAAGCCCCCAGGGGCATACATGGGCCCATCATCTTCAATTTTCTTTTGCTCAGCAGCAACAGCTTGCAGTTGTCTTGCTTTCTTGACCGCTTTTGCACTCTCAAGTGACCCTGCACATACCCGTTTCGTGGCCTCCTCAACGTGCTTGATATGGTGTGTGTGCCACAGGCTACACCGAGCTTTTCGAGCACACTCTCACTACCCTGAAGGCTAGCATTAAATTCGAGAACAGCCAGGGCAGCTGCAGTTTTCATTGTCTTCAAAGAGGCAAACTCCGTCTTCGGGAACCTTTTCCACACCAACGCATTGAAGGATTCGTTGTCATTTTGCGTAAGCATCCTTGAACAGTGGGTAAGGAGGTCTGCGTCGGCCAGTCTGTTGTAGAGAGCTACTAGCTCCTCAGCAATCTCCCTGCTAAATGCTGGGCAGTGGGCTCGAGCTACTGATGGCTTGCCAGCATCGAGCAAGGCCAGGTGCCTGTTGTAATGACACCAGGAGTCTTCACCACGTGGGCAGCCGAAGTGTCAAGGTTCAGCGTCTGTGGAGTATGAATGGAGCAGACTTACAAACACTGCCGTCTGCATCTTCTTCACATTAGGAGCATTGTCTTTCAAAGCAGTACCGTAGTATGCAGTCAACTTTTTGGTAACCACCTTTGTGATCTTGCCCTTGCCTCCAGGCCCCTCTTCGCCTTCTTGACTTATTTAATGCCAGCAACAAAACATTTGGCAACGTGGTTCACGCAATCTTCCTTGACAATCTCCTTGTTGTACAGGTTCAGCTTCGGGACGTGCAGGAACGACTTGCTGTCTCCATCGCTGAGCACAATTGTATACTACATCCTGTGCAGCTCTTCTGACCGGCTGAACAAGAATCCGGCTGCCTCCACTTCCATGACACTTGCAGAGCCATTAAAATTCTTTTGGCATACCTCCTCGTGGCACTCCATCCACTTTCGATAGGTATCCTCCCCTTCTTTCGGTCCCAAGCTACACGTGTGGCAGTAATTGCTCTGGACCGAAACATCAAGCACGATACCTGAGTCTAGTTCAAACACCGCTCCGAGTCCAAAGTGGGAAAAGTGACCTCACTTGTGCCAGGTGCCGTCGTAACTCACACTGACATCCTGAAGCTCGCTGCTGTCACGTAGAGCATTCTTCGTGCGTCTTTACTTGAAACTTCCGGCGTACTCTCTTTGTCGTCGTCCAACTCATCTTCGAGTGGACTCGCCCCAGAACCTCGCACCGCTGCAATACTAATAGCTTCATCGGTGGTTGCTCCCTCACAAATAACGAAGTCATCGTCATCCTCATCTACATACCGTAATATCCCGAGTCATCGCCCATCCCCGAGCCATCGCCCACCCCATTTTTTGGGCCAATATCGATTTCCGAAAAAACACCGAGTCATCGCCCACCCCTTCAAATACCCCAGCGCGGACTCAGCAATCCGTGAACACTCATGCCACCCGAATGACGCGGCCGCGGACCTTACAGTTGGAGGACGTCCGTGACAAAGTAAAACGAAGGAGGGAAAGACACTTCTTTTTGTTTACGCATTTCCTCCGTGAGCGACCCCGAAGTGGTTGTGTATCCGTGCGAAAAGAAAACGATGGAGATAACAAAATAAGAGTTTGTTAATGTAACCGCGGACTGTTAGGTCAGTCTGTCTCCGCCGAAGTAAGGTCACCGCGAACCCGCTCCTTCTTCCCGCCCGTCGCGACCGCGGTTGTGCAATATTTTAGGCAAAGCCAACGCGTAAATAAAGCTTTGCTGGAACGTAGACGTTTGCAGAGCGTCCCAACCGTGCATTGATAGCCCGCCGTGCACCGACGCACGTATGTACGCACCAAACAAGAAAGTTGCGCAAGAGCTTGTAATTGACAAGGCGCCCGACTTGGCCCGACGCCAAAGTATTTGCCAACACGACCGCCGGCTTTCCCGCTTTCCCAGCATTGCTCTTGGTCGCTTCTTTGGTCTGCTCGCTCGCTCGCTCGCTCGCTCGTTGAGCCTGGTTGGTTTTTCCATTTTCTTGTAGACTTTTCTTTCTTTTTTTTTTTTTACTAACTAGGGGAACATAGTGGTGACATTCTTTCGCGGAACAAACGTTCGCGCTATATGCAGATCGGCGGTGTTTCTAGCGCGTATGCAAGCAACGGACTTCGCTATAGTAAAATATTCTTTATTGAGCATTTTTTTCTATAAAACAATGAAACTAAATCGAGTTTTGAGTTTGATGTATCTCTTGTGCATCAGCGCTAGATACGCAGAGAAAAATAGGCGTTTTTTTCCGCTTTTTTTCAATTGTTTGTGCTCACCCACCGAGACATGGCCCACCCCACTTTTTTATGAATTTCAGGCGGTAGGGGGGTGGGCGATGACTCGGGATATTACGGTAGTTTTGAAATGTGTCGTTTGCAGGAACAAAGTGTTTTTTCCACAAGGTCCGACCACACGTCGTCCGCGACGATCGCCTCGTCAATCGCATCA
Organism: Ixodes scapularis; assembly: GCF_016920785.2. Classification (NCBI taxonomy): domain Eukaryota; kingdom Metazoa; phylum Arthropoda; class Arachnida; order Ixodida; family Ixodidae; genus Ixodes; species Ixodes scapularis. The sequence goes on from NW_024609879.1 coordinate 84,375,616, forward strand.
TTGCGCCGCTCGGCGTCCTCTGAATTCCCGGCATCACGCACAAATCCTGTGTTGCGAAAACACTTCTGGATGGTTGTGGCTTTTATTTGCCACCACGACACGGTGATCATGTCGATGGTGCCCCTCAAGTTCACCTTGATGGGTTCCTCTCGTTGCAATTTTAAGACAACTTTTTCGCACATGCGCTTCTTGTAGAGTGCCTTGACTGTAGCAATGACGCCCAGATCAAGAGACAGGCTTTTAGCCGTGGTGTTTGCCGGCAGGAACTTCAAACTGACTGCTCTTAATTGCAGCTGCACATTGTGAGCGCTGCAGTTGTCTAGGGTAAGAACGACGCGCCGTTTTTCTGCGACCATCGCCTCATCGAAACTTTTCAGCCAACTACCAAAGAACTCCGGGGTCATCCAGGCCTTTCCATTTGCTATGTACACCACAGGCAGACATTCTTGCTTCTTGAAGCAATGGGGTCGTTTTGATTTCCCGATGCTGCTTGTCGGAGCCGTCTTATGTTTGCACAAAAGAAAACCGTGACATGTTCCTTTGAGACTTTGAGGCCAGAACAGGGTTCACCCCTCATCGCGAGAGTGCGATCGGGAAGCATGTAGCACAGACCAGCTTCATCGGCATTATAGATGTCCTTGACCGTGTACGCGGAAAGTATCGTCTCGAGGTGAATGCGAAACCACACCTGAATGCTGACGTCGGTGACATCCCCACTTTTGCCCGAGACAAGTTTGCAGCTAAACCCGTGGTGGTTTTCAAACCGCTGGATCCACTCGTTGAGGGGGTTGAAGCCTTCGTGTTCAAACAAATGTCCAAAGGATCTAGCCTTCGCTTGTAGCATTGGGCCACTCACTGGGACGTTCTTAGCTCGCACTTCACGAAACCACCTAAACAAGGCTTTGTCGACGTCCTCATACTTCGACGTACGAATCCCCTTTCTTGAAAGCGACACAGAATCTTGCTGTTGCTGCTTCCGTACCTGCTCCCGGTTCTTCCAGACAGTAGAAACCGTTATGTCAGCGACGTTGTACTTGACCGCGACGGAGGCTTTTTTCATGCCGCTTTCGACATCTTTGACAATGCTCTGTTTAGTTTCGAGACTGTCGTTTCTTGGAAATCTTGAGCTTAGGAGACAAGGACAGATTGGCGATGGGCAGTAGATTTCTGTACAATATGCTTGATGCGGTCCGAAGAGATGTGGAGCAAGCCAGCAACCTGCAAGAAGCGAAACTAGAAACTATGCAGCTACCTTACCCAGCCTTCGTTTTGCCCGTGGTGTAAGAAAGGAGGTTGGTTTTGTGTCCCTCGGGCGAGGGAATGAAATCGAAAGGGCGAAAGGCTTGGGTGGCTCGTTGGGGCTATCAGAGTTGAGCACGTGCGTGCGTGTGTCGCACCTCGCTGCGTTGTAACTCGCTGCGCCGTCATTCGTTTCTCCCCTATCTCTTTCCTTCTCCTCGCTTCTTCCACTCAACGTTTTTGTCATCCTTGCCCCTGCGAGTGCCGCTTGCGCCGTTATCTGGTGTCGCACAGGGAAGCGTGCTTGCTGTGCCAGTCGGTTGGCGGGCTGTTCCAGAAACCGCACTATAACCGGTATTTCCCTTCGCGCGTCTGCATTTTAAGCGTTATGTAATTGCATGGAGTTGTATGAGAGGCGGACCGGTAGTTGAAAATAGCCGCGTTTATATCCGGTCCTGCACTGTGAGTGGTTACATTATAAGTGAGCTATACTGTACACAGTGTGATGTCTGTCTGCCTTTGAGTTATGGCGACAATGGTTTAGACTGTAGATGAGAAATTTCGCTAGTGCAGTACCACTGCTAGCCTTGGGGTCTTCAACGCGCGCCACACAGTAGTGATGCACGACTGCATGCCGGTACGATATTCATCCAGATCGAAACGGCCACGGGTGGAGATTGAACGCAGGATCCCCAGGTTCAATCCCCAATCCCATATCCCCAAACCCCTAACTGCCAAAAAAGCAACTGAAATGCCAGCAGAGCTTGCCTTGGCTGATACGCATGGAGATGTGCTCCCCATGCTCGCCCACGTGTGCTTGCAGTGGGGACTTGCAACCAGGTTCTCCAGAGCATGAGCCTTCAGCGAGTTGAGGAGCAGTCAACTCAACTTGCCCTGTTGAACAAGCAGCACAACACATCCACTGTCCGTGTCATCAAAAATAGGTGGAATATACAGATTTATTCCTGATCAATGTTTTATAATTTATGTTTATCTAAGCTAAAGTTTGTCCCCTGCCATTGCTGCACTCTCTCAAGCTGGCGACTCTATCAGCACAAAGAAGGCAAAAGTATCATAATACCCTGAGACAACCCTGCTATAATTGAGTGCTTTTTGAGTGATATTAACGGCCAATCAATCTTTTTGTGTGCAATAAAAAAATAATTGTTGTAGCAAGACTAAGAACATGAAGACTTCTAAAGAAACAGAAAAATTAGTTTACTCACTGTTTATAAATTCATTGACAAAACTATAGAATAAAAAGTGGGTGTCAAACAAAATATTGATCACACACAGTCACGAAATCTAGCGCACAAGTAGGGACCACCAATGCAAGCCACTTGTGGAGCTTGCCATAGCTGAGTCAGTCAAAGGCAAGAGAAATTCCAAAGTGTTTGAATGACTCGGACATGACTCCGTCAGAGACGGAGGAACAGGCTTTTGAAATTAAGTTTCTATTATTTAACCACTCAAGTAGGTAGAAATAAGACAAAAAACACAGTCAAGCTGATAAGCTTTCACGGAGCTCCACTACTTCACTTGTTTTTGGTCGAGATAAAATTTTAAAGTCCAGTCTTACACACATTAGGGCTGTTCAACGATATCCTGTTTCCTCTCGATTGCGATTAAATAATATATTTTTTTAGATCTTACGGGTTTTTAGAGCTCTTGCAGCTAAGGACAACCGAACCAAGGGTGACCGCGACCTACATCGGCGTTGTGGCTGAAACTTAAATTGACGGAAGACTAGAGTAACCTATTTTTTTTTTTTTTAAATGATGCGTCCACAACCCTGAAATTTTGCTACCCTTGCACTTTCCCCCAAGTACAGTACAAGGTAACAATTGCACGCGATCGCGCGAGGTGACGTGAGCCTTGCAGCTGGTATAAGTAGAACTTCTGCGTAAGTCAGAGAGGATCAAAGGGAGTCAGAGGGGTGCACCGGTCGCGTTTGAGCTTGCCTTCCGTCATGGTACCAATGGTGTTCCAGTGTCCCTCCTGATTCAGCAGATGTAGACATGCGCTGCTGCGGTCCTTGGAGCAGAGACTTCCACCCACTGGAGTGAGCGTTACGTCGCTCGGCTCTGTTGGAGAGAACGCCACATGAACCTCAAAATCCAGGGACAAAGAGTGATACGTGTGTGCACAGTGCACGATTAGACAGTGAGAGAGAACAAAATATAAAGTCAAACCCTAGCTATGATGAAATTGAGGGGTACCAGAAATATGTGTGCTCTATTCATACCTGGTTGTACTATCTGGACTTCGCAAAGCACCGATTTTTACGCATACGGCATGTCAGTCGTGCAGCACGCAGAAAAAGATTGTGCACGCTGTCCCATCCTTCGTTTGCTCAGTGTGGAGTGGCAACAATAAAGCCAGATTAGTGCTTACTGCACTACCCCATACGCATGTGTATGCATTAAAGTGGTAAAGAAACAAAACTTTAGCACCTATCTTTATGTTTAAATGTTAACCATATTCAATGCCGTGACAACACCAACTTTGTTTTCAAAAAGACATGAAACAATTATTTAGAATGAATCAAACGATTACCAGATTGCACCGGGTAGACGTTCCCAAAACTTCTGAGGATGCCATTACATGAACTGTCCGATTAAATGGCACCCAGCTAAACGCGCGCGCTCTGCCTGTCGAACTTGGTTGAACCCGATTTATTTTCTCTCCTGCATCTGAGAATTAAAGTCATATGGCTGGGGAATAGAAAGGAAGACAGAGAGAGGGGGTGAGAGTGAGAGGAGGTCAGTGTAGTTTTGAGACGCACGTGAGTCACTTCTTCACCTCACGTCGCCCAAAAAAATCTCGGGCAAGGTAGAAAAAGAGGCGTCGGAACAAGGCCGGAAAGGAGGATGAAATATCCCTCAGACTTTGCATCATCCCCCAGCTGGGCACTGCCGGGTCAGAGCTTGGCGCGCAGGTGCGAGCATGTGCCTCGTGGCCTAGAAAATGTGTGCACGAATAAGGACGGTTTCTCGAGCTCCTGTCATGCTGTGCCGTATCTCATGATGTTCGTCAGAAATGTTGCAAATCTTCGACGCACTTGCTTCGTGACGAGGCAACGCCATTCAGACACCCTTTTTTTCTCCCACTGTGGTCTCAGTTATCTCAAACGGCGAAGTTTAAAGATCCCAAATTTAAGACAGGGATCAACATAAATCAAGGAGAGCATTTGGGATTTAATGGCAGTTGCCTCCTGTGCAGATTGGTCACAAGTGAGCATGTGTCGCGTAGCAAGGAGAAAAGCGGTTAGAAAGGGGGGGGGGGGGGGGGGGGGGGGGACGGAGACCCTTACTTACGATCAACACTTTCATCAGCTTCTCGCAGCCCCCAAGGGAGTATTCACTCGAGGCCATAGCTGCGTATGTGGCTGCTAAGCGTAAGCAGACGGTGAGCTTACACATTTCTTTTGCGATGTGGTTCACATCATCAAGATTTCAGAAGTTAGCAGCCCATAAATGTGAGCTCATTCTGAGCATGCGCAGTAAACAGTGCACACAAATATGGCGTTCATTGTAAATGTGGCCCATGCACCATGTGACTTTGATTGAGCAGTTGAAAACACTGAACTCTAGGCACTCCAGCAAGGCCGTAATGCGTTGACGGCATCAAGTGGAGAAATCACAGCCATGCCAGCCTCACCGTAGCCTTGCCAGTGTTGCGACAGTCGAAGTCACAAATGCACTGCATCTCCTGAGATGCATTGTAGCAATTCAGTCAAAACACAAATATGTGACGGTCACTTACTAAATCGTGATTGGATAAATACTGCAGTATACTCTCTGGCAGCAATGAGCCACACAGAGGAGCTCTTTACCTCTTGTTTGAAAATGTGCATCACGTCAGAGTTTAGCCGCATGCATCTTTATGCACATGAACAAGACACTGTTTGGGCACTGCCCCTTTCCTTTATGTGCAAAAAGTGATACTATACATAAAGTATGTGCAGACTGAAGCTTGAAGAAATAGCAGCTGTTAGAAACTATTACAATTTCTGCATTTATATTCTTCCATTTATAAAAAGTCTGTTTTACCTCGAAAAATGTCAGTATTTATTCCCACTAACAGTCATACTCAAGCGCACCACACTCCGCTTGGATGTCTAGCCATCCACAAGCGGTCATGCAGCCTGCAGAGCAGCTGGGGACTCCATTTGAAGGTGAGCTTGCCTGTTTCCATCCCAATGGTGGTTGCTTGGCCCATATTCTGGTGCCCATGGGTAGAGGGCAGGTCCCCCGTGTCTCCACAGCTCAAGGCCTCGGAGGTTGAAACGGCAGACTCTTCATCTTGCTCTGTCGGAGGGAACACAAAAGAGATTTGCACTTCGGCTCAACACATGTTTGAAACAAGCAGGAAGTAATTCACTCATTCAATGTTGGCACAAACATATATTTTCTTTTTTGGTTCATTGACCACTAGTTGCACTTTCCCAAGGAAGAGCAACATCACATACTACTGACACTAACAAATGCCCCTTGAGCAGTGCTGCTGCAATCATAAGGTCTTCTCATTAACTCAAAATGGTAGTAAAAAAAAAACATAGGAGCTTACCTTTTTTGATTGCGACGGTGGAGGTCGACTGTCTTTCTGGATGACGATGGGAAGGTGGCAAACCTCCACGGTCCTCGGAGTGTTCACTTCTGTCTATTGGAGCAGGCGGAATCCTCTCTGGCACTGTTTAGGAAAACAGCACAATAACGTTGTTCAACAGTTTGGTGAGAAACATGTGCCATTCTGTCAGTCAGTTCAAAATCACATACAGAGGTCAGAACCATAGAGGCACAAGAAAGCAGAAAGCCAGGTTGTAGAATAAGACATGGAGGAACTCAGGGCTGTTGAGAGATTGTGAACCAGACATCTAACGCGAGATTGTGCTCTCTCATATACTAAAAGGGGGAATTGCCTAGTGTGCTTCACAGGACGTTTGCAGAGTTCTCCGATTGCCGCTGCAGAGCCTGTATCCATCTCGGAAGGGAGCTGGGTAGTCAACAGAAGGAGACATCTGCAAACACTGGTGGAATTTTGCTGTTTGTTTGTCTCACAAACAATAGGCAGATTAACCACACTTGTAGAACAGGTAATATAAAAATCCATCAAAATTAAACATCTGTGCAGAAAACTTCACTCAGGAGTGCAAATAGGTTCCACCGACGCCGTGGAATGGTGTCATACAACTGTGACCACTGTGCTGGCGGTTTAGACAACCCGCATTTCCAGCGTATGCCTACAAGTGCTTTAGTAATACAGCTTGCACTTGGCTGGAGTTATCGCCTGCAAAGCAAAAACGAGTTCAGTGCCAGCTACACTAACAACTTCTACCGCATCCTGTCGGTAGCTATGTCAGCACGACCATAGCAGAGCAGCTGTCAATGAAGAAAAGGCACAGTGGCAGAGAAAGCTTAACAGAGTCGACATCGATGGTGCGGCCACACATTATTGAATGGGTGGGATGCATTTCATTAGCAGTGAGTGATGGCACTTCTCTCATGTGTTCATGTTCGTCCAAGCCTTGCATCGGTTTTTCCGGTGAGTGACGTGGATGCACTTTGCTTGTTTCAAGATTTAAGCAGATGGTCAATGTTGTCTGACAAGGACAATCTATAGCGGGTTCCCAGTCCAATTTACAGGTACAAGACGCCAACCCTAACGTTGCCCGACAGCACCTCAGTAACCAGCAATTAGGTTATGAAACTGCAACTCCTGTACCCAATTGCTTCTCAAAAATATTGCGGGATTTTGATGATCATTTTGTTAGTGTCTTTAAATGCACCCATATAGTTAAGTTTGTTCTTGCCAACAATGTAATTTGCACATTAGAATCTTTCACCTTAGGATAAGAGCTTGCATCGCAAAGTGACAGCAAGAGCAGATCTTTGCTCTCGTGATAGCATTGATGCTGGCACCTGCGCATACTGGCTCAATTCAACACCACCTACGCTGTATCCCACTAGATGCGGCGCGCAGCTGTGCCAAAAGTAGACGGGCGAGAGCAGAACTCGAGAAGTTAGAGAGGAAAGGAAGGAGGAACTCTTACCCGAACCCTATTTTGCAAACCCCGTCGTTTTTCTCTCCCTCGGAGGTTAGTCCGTCGCTCAAAACTCGCACAGAGGCAGCTTTCCTCTTTCTTTCTCCCATGGTTTCCACAGCGCCATGCCCAACTAGTTAGATAGGAGAGATAACCAAGCCCTAGCGCTGACCTGACGGCATCATCTAAAGAAGGCCAACAATGGGGCACGGCCCTTGCGTCAGCAACTGGACAAGACTTGGGTTTGCACCGATTCAACACGGGCTTCTGTGCGATGCGTCGTTTTCACACTAGCGATTTGGCGCGCGTCTCCTAAAACACCCTCTAGCTTAAAATGTCATGCACAGATGTCAAAACAAAGTAAAACTTGATTGAACTAGATCAATCAGTTAAAAATGCCTTAAGCAAGACAAAGTACACCAACTGCACTTGGCAGTTTCTGAATGCTTTATAAAAGATTCCATAGAGATGACGAGTAAACAATGTTTTCAAGTAGCTGCTTCATTCGGATAATGAAAACAAAAAAAAAAGATTATGGCAACTTTTTCAGTACACTAATAAAAAATGCAGACCTGCTGCACTCTACAGCTCACTGAAGAAAATAAAGCAGCAACAGTTGCCACTGCTATATACCTGAATGGGGCCAACATGCAGCTTTGTGTACCTTTAAACTCATTCCCAAGGGATTTCACACTTCAAATCAAAGGGGTGTGGAATGTAAAAACAAATATGCCAGCTAGCAATCTGAAAATGACAAGTTCACGCTAAGTACAACTTAAGATTTTGTAATTCATAAAGTTTCTTATCAGTGGTGACGGTGGGTCAATATGACAAACTGTTTGTCACAGCAGTTCCACAAGGACTTGTTTGATCCAAAACAAGGCCAATCCTTTCTCAGGACCTGAAAGCAAATGAAGAATATAATAACTGGTCAACTATGTAGTAACAGCTGTGAGTGAACCATTTAACAAACTACATTTTCTCATTCTTTCAGCGTAAAGTATACCATAATTATGACATGGCCCTACAAGAATTAGGATGTCTTACACAGAATGATTATAAGCTTCAATGTCATATTTATAATATACGGCACTAAGAATAAACAAACAAGCAAAGATATCTGAATTGCACAAAATGGTTGAATCTTTAGTTGCCACAATGCTAAACTGACAGATTGACTAAACCTTGCATAACCTACTTACCTGCAATGACAAATCACATTCACACAGCTTTGGTTAGAATGAACACTCACAAATAAAAAAAACTTCCACAACAACAAAGTATAAGACCTGCCGAATGGAGGGGATACACAATTTCTGGATGTGCAAGCCAAGATTACACATTTTACTCTTGGGAAACCTCAGTAGAAAAAAAAAACATGAAATGAAACTCCATGTACCCCATCGAGACACTTCAAAAAGAATAAAATCAGTTTAAGGGCAGTTTGCATGCATTTATAAATTGGTTTGATATTTATATATTATACACTGTAAAGAAGCGTTGCCCTTTATGGTAGTGTATTATGATCACCACCACCGTGACATTATACAGAGTACTTTGTAAAGGTGAGGACACTACTTCATGGTCCTTTTGAATTTTATATATCATTTAGATTCCCCTAGGTACCATGAAAACATTGTTCAAGCCCTGGGTGTAAGAATGAAAGGGATTGCAGATTGTAGGCTGTGTTCAGCTTGCAGACAATGTACACTTGAGGGTTGAAAGCACGGGGCAAATGGGAACAGTGCAACCACTATCTATGCAGGATTCTGTGCATAACCACCTTTCATCAACACGAATGCAGAATTCAACTAGTTTTGTGCAGAGTACAACTTCTGGAGCTTTGAAGAAGAGGTTGATGCATCAAATAGTCACGAAGTTCGTTAGTTTGTGTTAAATTAGGATGGTAAAGCAGCACCACGCCCAACTAGTTAGATAAAAGAGAAATAACAGGGTCCTAGTGCTGAACTGACGGCATCATCTAAAAAAAGGCGAATGAGGGGCACAGCCCTCACGTCAGCGACCGGACGGGACTTGGGTTCACACTGATTCAACACGGGCTTCTGTGCTATGCGTCGTTTTCACACTAGTAATTTGGCCCCCGTTTCTTAAAACACCTTGTACCGTAAAATGTAATGCACTACAGCCTATTGGCCTCGAGATTGACCTAGAGGTGGCGCTACGGTCGCGCTATCATCATCATCAAAGCGGGGATAGGAGAACGGCCGCCCCATAGGCTCTCCACGGTCGCGCGCGAGACGGCGTTTATTCTTGCGTTTATTTTATCGCATACTATCGGTAGAAAAACGATTCTAGCGGAAAAGGATGCAGTACTGTTCGGTGCTTCAGTGAAGATTGAATCGTGGTGCCAGCGTGCGGCCCAAATGTATATAATCGCTTCTGTGGGTGCGTCGTCTGCTCTAGGCAGACGTTGGAAAGCATGAATCACCACGACTGATGCCTGTTGAACTGGAATATTTATGTTAAATATTTGTTTCTTTTAAAATGAATGTATCGGTTCATCAACGAAGGAATTAAAATAAATCCAACCCAGATAACATAATACTGGTACTGTGGGCTGTGAAATCGCAGTTTCTATGCTTTTTTTAACGTCTAGCTTTTGCAGCAATATAAATATTTAGAATGAAGATAAGTTAGCGCTGTATAGGAAATTAACATGCTATTGAGTTCCTCTGCCCTTTTACTGTGCCATAGTGTAAGTAACATTCTTGGAGTCTGAACAAATCTACTGCGTTGCGATGAGGAGAGAGTGTCTCTTCTTGTTAAAATCTGCAAACTTCACGGTCGGCAGGACAACTGAAACAAGTGAAACAAACTGTTCTAATATATCTTCCGTGACTGTAATAAACGAGTGTAACCGAGCAACGCAGCAATGTTCCTGTTATTAAATGCTTTTCTCGGTAGTGTGGGTTCACCCGCTTCAATTGTCTTAGTGAGGGCCGCGGATGTCAAGAGGCTAATGCTATAAATTTCTGGCCAAATAATCTAGTATATTCAAACATGGTAGACCTTGCAACCCAAACAAACGACGCGCACTACGACACAGGCAGCATCGGCCGCAGTGATACTCTTTTACCGATGAGGGCTAGCCACCTTCACGAGACTTTCCGATTACCCTCCGCCCTCACCTAACGTATATCGGGACTGGGCATTCATCGATTAACTTTCAGATTATTCAAGTAATGCTTTAATTGAAATTTTTTTGCCGGTTAATTGGAGTCTTGTGCTGGAGAAAGTCAACAAGGAGTAACAGATGCCTGCTTTAATATTTTTGACGTCTTTACTTCTTTTGTGGCACCGGCTTGCACGGTAAACCACTTCAGCGTGGTTTACCATTTATCATTTCTCCGAGGGTGATTATACTGTTTAAATAATAACTTAAAAATACTTCATTTTAAAAGGCTTCCCGTGTTCATATTTATGTAGGACTCACAACGTGAAGTTTATAATGGGAATGCAATATGCCATTTATGACATAGTAAAACCAGTAAAAAATGTGTAGTTTTAACGTCTTTCATGCAATATGACCGGGGAAAAATCAACATACGGATTTATTGATTGATTAGTCTATTGAAGGATAGCCATCAGTCGGGTTAATTTTCTAATAAAACCACAGACCCACTAAACATTCAATGCTTTATGAAAGCCGCGGTTTGTGCGAGATAACAAAAATACGTGGGACCAGCGATTGTATAAAAAACAACACACTAAGATTATGGAAGCCTCCGACTTAATAATAATCGCTTTGCTGAATTTCTACGCATGGCGAACGATACAACACAACCTTTAGTAAGAAGAAACGGCAACAAAAACATAAAACATTCAATAAGGAATGTCAAGCTCAGCCTGAAACGGGCTTGCGTCGTCGAGATCCATGCTTCTGAGCGTGCGTCCGTAGCAGACGACGCACGGCGGTATCCCCGCTTTCGCGCGTTTCCAATTTTGGCCGCATGGTGGCGGCACGGTTCGATCTCGAGGCGAATATGCAAACACAAAGTAAAACTTGATTGAAATAGATAAATCAATTAAAAGAATGCGCAAAGTAGATTATAAACCTTGAGCAAGACAAAGTGTACCAGCCGTGCTTGGTGGTTTCTGAATGCTTTATAGAATCTTCCATAGAGATGATGAGTAAACAGTGTTTTCAAGTGGGCTGTTTCATTCAGAGATTGCAAACAAAAAGATTCTGGCAACTTTTGCAGTACACTGATAAAAATGCAGACCGGCTGCACTCTACAGCTTACTGAAATGAACAAGTCAATGACAGTTTCTACTGCTATATACCCAAATGGTCCAAAATGCTGCTTTGCGTACCTTCAAACTCATTCCAAGAGAGTTCACACTTCAAATCAAAGGGGTGCAAAACGTAAAAACAAACATGCCAGACAGCAATCTGAAAATGATAAGGTCACACTAAGTACAGCTTCAGGTTTTGCAGCTTATTATGTTTCTTATCAGTGGTGACAGTGGGTCAATAGGACAAACTGTTTGTCCCAGCATTTCCACAAGAACTTGTTTGATCAAAAGCAGGGTCAATCCTTTCTCAGGACCTGAAAGCAAATGAAAAACAGAAGAACTGGTGAACTACGTAATGACAGCAGTGAGTGAACCATTTAACAAACTAATTTTTTCAGCATAAAGTATAACACAAATTGGTTTCACATTTATATATTATGCACATCAAAGAAGCATTGCCTTTTATGCTACTATAATATGATCGCCACCCTTTGTCGACCCGCTCACTCGGAAGGAAATTTTTTCCAAAAAGGGCGTGTCACGATCCTTGAATACGGTTTTACTGAGGAAATTAGCTATGCACGATTGTGATTTCGGGTTTGTTGGGATGCTTAGAGCGTCTAGATTAGGTTGCCACCACAAAAGGATGATCTCAGAATCGACTTTAGTGCCCCTTTAAGTCGTCTTCATTTTCCCTCCCGGATCACGAATATTGAAATTATTTTGCAATTTGGTACACGGAGGCTGCTGAAAATCATTTTCGAAGTACCACTGAAGCCCCTCCTTCCCGGAGCGCTACATCATATTAGGAGTTTTTCAGAATCTCCACTGTCGCACATCTTCAGCGCCTATCAAAGCCATGCAAGCGCACTCTTGACATTTTCATACACGTTAGAAAAAGACGTCAAGACTGGTGTCAGCACAAGGGAGTATGCCTGGCAAGATTGAAATTGGACGCGCTGCCCACACGAGTAACACGAGCTTGACGGCCGAAAGAACCTAGCACGACATAATGACAGGTCGGATGTTTTTCGTGCTTTCACGCGTTTAGTTACATTTCCGAGGAAAATGAATGTGATATTCAGGTCCATGGGATAAGAATTCTTTAGATTTCACCTCTAGCTCCTTTTTTTCAAGAACCTCTTCAGCTTCCCTTTAATTGTGCTTCGCAACACACTTCTGTAACTTTAGCCACTTGGAAAGTCGACAAATTTCGAGTCAACGGAGCAAGTTCAGTTTAGGCATGGCAGGCTTTGCATCCTTCTTAAATGTGCGAATGGAGCATTGTTAAGCAACGCTGTTAGACTTGGCAGAAGAACCACCAGTATGGCGCTCTAAACACAGCGTTACAGAAATACCTTTGTTGGACTACCACAAGAAAAAGGGAGTGGATATATTGCCGGCAACCGGCATAGGAGCTTGGGAAAGAAATTGCCGCCAGCGTCCTCTCATTGGTACCTCCAACCGCCGTACACTGGCATTTCTGAGGAGAGGAGTCTGTGAGCACATCTGTAATCAATTTCAAGTGCATATGCTCCTGTACCTTTGATTGCATTGCCATAAAAAAAGTTGTCAATGCAATCGCACGCCCTGCCACTCCTTTGAGATTGCTGCCACCTCGCCTGGATAACAGGGCGAAATGGAGAAGGGCGCGCCGGAGAAAAGAAAATATGCACAGTACATTTATATGTAAAACTGATGATTGGACAAGCGCCCATCCCTCATTTTTTTTGTGATTATCTCTATATTTTGAGTGAGCACTTGCCCGGTATTTTACGTTAGTTGCATTCGATACGGTATCATTCTCATTGCAGGGTGTTCTTTATTTTGGCGAGATAGAGCTAATTCTTTATCGAAGGGTATCCTGAAGAGTATTGCGTTTGACTGGGCCGAGGTCTCTAGCCCCTGTTGTGCCGAGCCAGGTACACAAGCCCTTGAGGCTTACACCGGCTCATCATTGTACTTATTGAAAATGTATGTATTAGAAATAAAACTATTCTATTGTATTGTATTCTATTCTATATAAAGAAAAAGCTTACCAGGCTATAACCAAGAATTTTGCTCCAGTCGACAATCACCGTACCAAGGCAGCAAAACAAGCCATCGTCAGATTGCTCGGTGAAACTCAACAGGCCGGTCTCATGACCAAGATCAAAGCGGCAAAAAACGACTTACTATCAGTGATTTTTCAGCCAAGACTCATAAAGAAAGAGTTCCTTTTCGGGCCATTGTCTCGGAACGAACCACTTGGCAGGCCTGCGTGTCAAAGTTTTTGATCCAACAACTTTTCAATGTACAAATTGATGAACCTTTCCGTATACAAAACTCGGAACATGTGATATCCTTTGTTCAAGAACAGGGGCCCCTCATAGCCTCCGGGTTCTCTATAGATGTACAAGACATGTACTATTCTATTCCACACACAAGCCTCCTACAAGTCACAATTCATAAGCACCAACGGACGTGAGTCGCAAAAGAAACGCGTTGTTTCCGGCGTTCTGCAGGGGTCAGTGATTGGGCCTCTTGTGTTCTTGATTTTTATAAACAATCTTGAAATAAATCATCCATCTGTAGTGTTGATTTTTCGCGGATGATTGCGTTTTGTTTACAGACATTGTGTGTCGTGCTGACCAAGTTAACCTTAACAGTTGCCTATCACAAATATCATCATGGTGTGAGCATTGGCAAATGGTGCTGAATGCTTCCAAGAGCGCCCACATGACAGTCACTAACAAGAAACAGCTACTTTCCTTTATTTACACAATTGACGATCTACCCTTCCAAAAAGTCACAGAATACAAATACCTCGGGGTAACAGTTACCTCAAACCTCAGCTGGAATGCACATATTAGCAATTTAGTCACGAGGGATTCAAGGAAGTTATGGTCTCTTCGTAGACTTACGCCACTGCACCTCTACAACTAAACTGGCGGCTTACAAATGTTTAATCCGTCCCATTTTGAAGTATGCAGACGCAGTGTGGGATCCAAGGTCGCAAGTCTGTATCAATGCACTAGAAAACATACAAAAGAAAGCACTGCGATTTATCTACAAAGGGAACGGTTGCCGATCATCCATTACTGAACTCTATCGGCTATCCGGCTTGCCATGGCTAGCTGCTCGAAGGAAAATTAACAGACTAAAGTTTTTTCACAACCTTATCAACAGCCCAAACGGTGTGTCGTCAAGCGAGTATGTTATAGTCAACACTAACTGACTAACTAGAAATAAGCACGACAAAACGATGGACGAGTTTTAGGGGCAAAGCTCCTTAGGGTCTAGCTTTGTCCGTCCGGCGTCCGTGCTCACATCGATCTTGCTGGTGCTTGTGCTCGTGAGCTCACATGCTCGTGTAGGGAAAAAAAAAAATGATGAAAAAAAAAAAATGTTTGCACAGTCGACAGGATTCGAACCTGTGTGGGGAGACCCCAATGGATTTCTGGTCCATCGCCTTAACCACTCGGCCACGACTGCGGGACGAGTAGGGGGCTCTGAGATGTGGTAGTAACTCAAGAGCTGGGGATGTCATGGATGAAACGTTGCATGTAGCCGTTCAACGTCTATACAGGAGAGGGTGCTGCAGTCAAATGAGTATATAATCGTGTTAAACTTTGCATGCATTGGCTCAACGTTTATAGACGAGCACTGCGGTCAAATGCGTATATAACCACGTTCCATACCGCACATTCTCTTCTTGACATGGATGAAAACGAACGAAAGGCTCGGCATGCTGCGGCTCACCGTCTAAGCAGACAAGCATCTCCAGAGCTTCGCCCCAATCAACATCATTCACCATGTGGAATGTTTAATTTATTTTTCTGTCACAGTGATGTTTATATGTATAGCTGTTTTCCACGCACTGTTACTGAATGGAACAAGCTTCCGTCACAGCTGGTAAACGAAGACTGCCCTGTTGCATTCTCAGACGGCCTCCAGTCACTCGTCACTGATGACGCAAGTTCTTAGATTGGCTGGGATAAATTGTGTACCCCTGTATTTTACAACTAATGTTTCTTGGTCAATTTTTTTTTTTTTTTTTGTGCATATGCGGGGTAGCTCTGCCTTTGTATGTGTACAGATCTACCCATGTTTACTTAGGGTCTGCTTTGTTGTACATAATTCTGCTCTTATGCGATGTTTTGTTGTTTGTTTTTCTTGCTTCCAGTTATCTTTTCATTGCTTTTGCCATGGCCCCTTCACAGGCGGCCGGCCATTTCCACCAATAAATAAATAAACAATTTTAAAAAGTCATTCAAACCACCAACGAAGAGGCCTTTTCACTTTCCAAAATAATGCAGGGATGAGCTTAGGCAATTTCTTGGAAATCCTACAATTCTACCTGTCAGTGACTGTAGTAGCTCATCAAGAACACCAGTACGTGCAAAAGAATGGAGTGTGTACTGGCTCACAAGTGGCTCCACTTTTATGTGATATTCTTCTGGCCATGTGTGGACGAGCCATCCAGGAGTTCCTATGAGATACACGCATAGCGGGTAAATAATAAGATATGTGGACGATTTTCTTATGTTGTACACCACAGAAATTAACGAAAAAGAAGACAAATGCCTCAACACCGCCATGACACAGTTCCAACAAAGCTGCATGGATCTAACCTTCACCTATGAGACTGCTGTGGGTAATTCCATTCCGTTTCTGGATTTAGCTTTGGCATTCCAAACAGGACATGTATATTGTAGTGTAGTGATTGCGCAGGCGAGCTGGTGGATGTTAACCATTTTGTTCTTAGCCCGAGACTGAGGCAGGAAAAGAGGAAAGTTTCGAAGTAGAAGAAAAATGAACAGTCGAGGACACGTCTCTATAAACCGTGACTCTCTAGCCCTTCCCTCCTGAGATCTCATCTTAATACTATCCAGGACATGTATGTTGGAAATATCAAGCACGATGGGTGAAGGCATTTTTTCCTTATGAATCAAAACATTCAAAGAATGTAAAGGAAGCTGTGGCCATCCAAGCTCTCACAGCAAGCCTAAAGAAATCATGCTCAACTCAAGTCCAACAAAGTTTAGCTACCCAAATTTCTTGACTTCACAACGCGGGATATCCAAAACCCACGATGGCCTCCATTTGGGAAAAAATATGTCACACCACCAAGAGGAATAATGTTAAGAGTCGATGAACAAAGAAACCCGGACCACCCTTTGTAGTGATCTCATATATTCACGGGGTTACCCAAAAGTAAAAAAATATAGCGAACCGGCAAAACGTGCAGGTCCTCTGATCGGCGCCTAATAAGGCTTATTAAATGTGCCGCAAAATAAATTAAGCAGCAATCAACATTAAAGAAAAGTGTAACACCAGGCACCAAACACAATACGCTCCATGTGAAAAGGAAGTTATCTAAAACATACCGCTAACATGTGGGCGCTGCTACATCGGACAGACCGGTCGGTGTATTATTGACTGAGCATGTGAACATGCAGCAAACCTTAGGAACCTCGCAGGACCAGGACATTTAGCTGCCCATTGTCGGGCATGCCTGTGTAAAGTAGAGTTCAACCATTTTCCCATAATAGGACACCATAAAAACCAGGTTGCAAGGGAGGTGTTAGAGGCCCTTGCTATAGACAAACTATATGAAAATAACAAATGTGTGAGCAACCCTTCAATCACCATTGCAAGTCAAAGAAAAAAATTTTCTACATGGCACCCTTCGCGAGTAGTTGACTAAAACCAGAAGCAAAAAATAAAAGCAATAGAAAAAATAGGGGGATGGATATAAATTAGGGTTTCCTATAAGGAAGTGGATATTCTGCCGGCAGCTGGCACGATAACCCGGGAAAAAAAAAGTTTCGGCAGTTGTGCCCCATTGAGTCTCAAATAAAACGAATTGTGAACACGGTTATTTCAAGGTGTAGAGTAGCTCAGTCGTAAGGTGCTTGCCCGATACGCAGCAGGACCCTGGTCAAACCACCGTGTCCTCTTTTTTTTTTTTTGAAAGTTTGTTTTGTTTTGTAGAGGCATTTGGCGGTATTTACGTCATATCTTTTTTCTTTTTAAGGATTAACACTAAAAGAAATAGTAAATAAATAAAACGAATGTTGTCGACGAAACTTCGCTATGGACTCCCTTTCCAGGGTGAATGGAGGACAGCGGGGCTTAAGCCGCCGGCCGGCCGCTGCGAAGCGGCGTGTACTGGTAGGCCAATTGGGTCAATATTTTTCTAATGAGCAGACGCAGACTGTCGCCGCGAAGCGGCGTGAACGCAGGCGGGGAATGTGTTAACCATAGAGTTATTTTAATAAACGCTAGAGGCTCAGCTGGCGCTGGTGTCTACGGGACTTCCGGTTTCAAATTGAAGCAGACAGCATGCAGTCTACTTTTCCAGTCTTCCTGTGTATTCCTATGGGAAAACACGCATGAATTTTGTCTCGTCGCCGGAAAATAACATTAATAACTTTTGTTATTTCGGCTGCACCGGATAGCATGTATGTTTATTAATATTGTGAAAGTGTAATTGCTTTAGTTACAGCATTTTTTCTTTACCACTGAACGATGCTAAACTTCGCTATATTTCAGGCACAAACCTCTATTCCATGGCAGGTATGTAGAAATGAGCGACGATTCTAAGCAAAATATCAATCGAAAGGAATGTAGAGTGCGTTCAAAGTTCGCCAGCATTCCGTTGGTGCTTATATATTGATAATATGCCCGACAATGGGCAGCTAACTAGTTTCCAATGGTATTGCAGTAGTATGGTCAGCCGACACCACCGATTCGTAAGTACAGAAGGGCTTTACAGATCGGAATACAGTAGCAATGCATCAACGTCAACCGTACCCCCGTCCCGTCACCCCCCAAACCCCCCTCAAAAAAAAAAAGGGGAAACGAATTTGAAGAGCGACGAGTGACAAACTAGCCCTGCTATACATGCAGTCATCCGAATTTCGGAAGGCCCCGGTCAAAACCAGATCGACAGTAATGATCGCAATAGTCCGGCGTCCTCGATAGCTCATGCATGTTTATCTACGGTATGATTGCTATAGCGTTTCAAGCTCTTTTTAGTGCGGAGGCAGCAGCAATCGCAATTCGCGCTTGTAGTCGTTAAGCTCGTGGAAGACTGCAGGATCTAGAAATTCTCGGGATTAAGTGGGGCCGAATATCATGAAGGCTTTTTTATGTATTTAATCACTGATAATGACGGTGCTTACCACACTCGTGAGAACCATATCGTTGCATTTTTACTCGTGGAAATAAAGCTGCGTTCTATTTTCTATGTACTCAGTTCTGTGAGCTTTATCCGAAGGTTGAAAACGCTGCCGTCACGTTGAACTCATTCTTTCTTGGTGTTTTACACTTGCTTGGCACTATGCAATGTGAGAATGTAACAGAAACCTGCACTTTCAAATACGCAATGCGAAAGATTGTGCTCTCTGAATGCGCGGAGAGGGCACGGCCGTCGTCTGCTAGTTCTCCTTCTTGCTACCTCCTAGGCGGCGCGCGCGGCGCCAAAAGGAGAAAGAGAGAAACGTAAAGGGTGAGGAGGAGAGCCTTATTTGCAACAGCACACTAGCGCCAGTTGAACCTCTCGCGTACATTATAACTCTATGGTGTTAACGAGCTCCCCAGTGATACATGCGCCGTCCGAAACTGCCGGCATTTTTTTCCCCGGGCTATTTTGCCGGCTGCCGGCCAAAATAGTCTCACCCTTCCTATAAATTGATGGAAGAGGAAGATGTAATAAAACAGTTGGTAGTCAGAGGTCGCTTCGCCATTCTTCTCTCCTGTCATCCGCCTTCCTTTGTACAGCTGGCTCCACCCAAGATGTAGTATAACCAACTATAATAGGTCAGCTCACTCCCTTAGTAAGGTCGGCGACTCTGCAGGCAAGGTTAGCGCCACGCATGCAAAGTCGTGGTGTCTTTGTTCCGGTTACGGTTGGGTGGGATGTTCACTTAGCTGACGGTGCGGGTGTTCCTAGTTGGCGGTATCAATTCCGGCGAATGTCCCGCAGTTAGAAATGTGCCAGGATTACAGAAGGAAACTATAAAACAATCGCGTCGACTGCACGGCACATAGCAAGGTTACAATCACCGCCACAACATTGCAACCAACGGTCACGCTCATAACATTGTCCATTTCTTCTTCACGCAGTAGATTGGATTGGATTGGATTGCATTAAATTTCTTTCTGACTTCCATCAAAATCCAAACTATTTGAAACCGAAACTTAATAACATTTCTTAAAATTACTAAAAGCAATTTATATTGTTGCTTTATATAAAAACAAATACATTTTTAAATAAATTATGGTACCATAGGGTTCATAGCTTCAACAAATTTGTATGTTTAGATAGCGAGTCCGGAGTTTACGGGTCATACTTGGTTGATTTGGTCATACACGATTCAAATCCAACGCTAGCAGCCTGTGTGGCTTTGAGACGCGTCGCTGCTTTCGGTGTCCCCGATGTTTCTGCTTGTTTATTAACTCTTTTCTCGCCGTTGGAAATTGTGAGTTATCAAGGCGCAAACTTTCCAAAGACGCTGCAGGAAAAATCAACGGAGTTCAACTCGCACCACCGTTAAACATCAGCTAAGTGAAAACATGCCGTCCTTGTTTGACAGGACCGGTGCGCTAGCTCAAACCATAACAAAACGGACTCGTAATTTTCGTTGCGTTTAGCTGTTCATTTTAAGCTCTCCTACCTCCCCGCGATTCACATATTTGCATGCTTGTGATGGAGCGCTTTTCCCGATACTGACTGTTGAGGCTGCTTGCAGGATTGGTACAAAAATGTCCCGATGGTCTGTCAGTTAACTTTGCTTGTAGTATGACTCAAATCTACACCGTAATGAGCGTGCAAGTTTGGCCGATCGTAGCGTTCAAGTCACTGCGGCGACCGTGTTTGCAAGCGACCTGCGTGCTCTTGTGCTTAGCCCACTTTTTGTTTTGCTCAATTGCCACTTGTTTGGCCGTGTTTATTTGATCGTAGGTTCCCTTTCTCTCCTGACGCCTCATTCACCCGATGCCGCTAGCGAGTGATCGGATCGCTCCTATTAAAAGACACGTTCTGCCATGAGGTGATAACTGCAAGCTCCACAAGTTATTTTGCACTCTTATCATTTTAATTGTTGCAATGCCACAAGTATTTTTCTATTTTTTTATGGGAATGAAGTTTTCGTTTTTCAAATGTCACTACTGCTTGCTATTCACTTTTTTTTATTATTATTTTTTATTTCCATGGTAAATGTTCGTAAGTATTTTTAGTTTTCCGCAGTAGCGAAACTGCTGTGGTACTTAAAACACTTGTAAAAAGCGACCAGCTCTAGACGAGTTATACATAGGGAACCTGCTAGAAAAGGATAAAAAAGAGAGAAAACATAGCTAGTAATTTTTATCATAGGTGTAACATAGTGTTGGGTGTTACCGCGTGAACCTTCGGGAGGTTGCATCGTGTGCGAGAAATGGCAGAGCATGCAGTTGTGTTTGCCTCCATTTCTTTAAGCTCCGGCTGTATGTACCAGAATTCTTTAGGTTCCAGCGTCATGTTTGATTTTAGGTGGGAGCTAAATTACATTTGACTATTCCGGCCACTTTTATTTCTCAGCTGTAACATTTTGTACCAACTGTCAAAAGGAGTACCAAACCCGACTGGCACACAGTCGGGTTTGTATCTGCGTCAGTGTCCGTCGTCAAAAGTTACCACAATGGGGCTCTCATTTTTCGCAAGAATGAAGCCATGCATCAAAGTTTCAATAAGTAAGACTGCCTCTAAAGTTTAAATTTTAGAGGGGCAATGCAACAATCTTTTTACTTTCAGTATGTACCATTTATAATCCTTCCTTGACATTCATAACCTATAAAATTTGCGTTAGTTTTTTTTTTTCTCTTTCAGTGGCTGTAGCTGAAAAAATTTGAGAAAAGAAAAATGAGCAGCGCAGCCAGCACAAGTGGCCACGTGATCTGGAGCGGATTGCGAGCTGCCAATGTTTATCTTAGCCACGCGCTGGGGTTGGCAAGGCACAGGACACACGCAGTGATACAATTGCTGCGCCATTTGCGCCAAAGTGCTTACCCTGCTATATCCTACCTCGTTTAACTGAAATGTGATGAATTTGTGCCAACATTGCGCCAAAACATAATTTTACTTGATTAATATTGAACATATGAAAGCTGACACCCCGCTACACGGCCGGATCATTATGTTAGGCTTGTCCGAGTTTTCGGAACTTCCGGCTGTCGCCTTAAGTAGCGTTCTACTCAATTTGGTATCTGTGTCAAACTTTGGTAGTACCTGGAAGTTGTGCAATACTTCTCTAATTGTAGTTTTTTTTGGTGGGTTAAGTTGGGTAGCTTTGTTCAGTGTGCTTCTCACCATGCACCGGTGCGCTGCAGTGAATTTAGAACAGCAAAGTAGCCCAGGCAAAAATCAGCCCACTGGCAGCTGGATTATGGAACTGGTCCCAGCTGGAAATTAGACAGTCCAGCTAGATTCCAGCTGGACTGTCTCATTTCCAGCTGGGACCAGTTCCACAATCCAGCTGCCAGTGGGCTGATTTTCGCTTGGGAGGCATCGCAATGTGGTGTTTCTTGCTTTGCCGCAGCCACATACTACCAAAAAACATTCCTTTAAAACTAAAAAGAAAAAAAAATTATAGGGCTGATGTAACAAGTCTACCGTGCAGTAAAAAGTTCTGAATAAGACTGCCGCTAATGTTTGACAGACTTGAATACTCTGACAATATATTTTTTTTTTTTTTAATTTAAAATTTAGCAAGATAGTTCTGCGTTTGCGGGAAGATTTATGTGAGAGGCTTTATAGACTTACATTTTTATGTCAGCTTTCTGGTTTAGTCACCATCCTTGCTTAGCTTTTATCTATGCGATGGCACAGCGAATGGAGTAAATTAAAACTAAATTGGCTGGAGCAGAGGATGGAAACTTGGGATTAAAATTAATGAGTTCCACTGAATTGTTACTAAGGGTTAATTTATGATTGACATGCCCAACTTTGTCATCATGAAGTTCTACGTATAAAAAATAATTGTTGTGAATAATCAAATGAAAAAAGCTTTTCTTATGAATTAATAATTGAAGTTTTATTTCAACCTGTAGGGCTTCAATTCAACACCCGTTTGGATGCTCAATATTACTCTGTTCTAACATTATTTCCATGAAGCATAATTTGGTTTACCTTGGGCTCCTCCATACCTAAAATAGCCATTCCCAGCAGTTAATACTGTTCTTCATCACTTAGCATATTGTTGTCATGTCTGGTGCTTCTACACCTAACGAAACAGCTGGCTAGTTCTGTGTTTGAGGCATTTGAGGGAATCAAACCTGCCATGCATTGATATGCTAACATTGGGTTGCACAGAAGTGAGAAAGGAAAGTAGACAGTGTTTTTTGATGGATGTGAATCTTAACATATAATATTCACGGTGATAGGAATGAAAAGGAAGTGCATACTTGTGCTCCAAAAGTTACTTTTGCTACTCCAAAATGGTCTTTTAGCTGCTCCAAGAGGCGCTCCAAATCGACTCGGACCAATCGCATCACTGCACACACTGAACTCCACAGATTGCTACAGTTCGACCATTTCCATGATTACAGCGATTGGGCACGAGTTGCCACCACGAATGCTTGCCGAGGCATCGATTGTCACGAACCCAAAATCGAATGCTCATGCAGTGCTTGTGTGCACCGCATGAGCCGCATTTAAATATCGTCACCACGGGGATCTCAAATCTCTATGAGATCCTAGAGATTGCGTTGCTGACAATGTCAACAGTGCGATCCCCACAACATCGTCATCAAGTTTTGCGAAGGAGAGAATGAAAGAGAACGTCCGCTTTTATCCTTGTAATTTATGCGGCGACAGAAGTTTCTAGGTCAGCGGCGTTGCGTGTGGGTATACCTGGGCCCCACTACTTCCCCTAAGGTTGTGTAAAGCTGAAAACATTCCTACACAATATTGTTGCACGGCCCCTTTAAGCTTACTATGTGCGTGTGCCGTTTTGGTCAGTTTATTTTACCGTATTTTCCAAACCGCAGTCCACATACTATTACATGTTTAAGTAAGAATTTTATGCGATGCGGACTATACAAAAAAATTTTTTCTAGATCGTTCCTTATTGTGAAACGCGATAAATCTTGTGACTGACGGTGCACGTTAATGATAGAGCTAATAAAGCAGGCTGTTTTCAACATGTGCAGTGTATGCTCATTTTTACGCACAAACTATGAACCAGGTGCAAACTACCTGAGAGAAGTCTTGTATTGTTAACTGAGATTTGCCCCTGTGGACTATCCACTGAGTGTGGACAATGGCCCAAAAAATGTGGTACATGGTATCCGGGCTTTTATACCCTTCCCTAGTTTGGAACGCATGGCCACTGACTCTTTCTCCTCTTCCAGCCTCATGAACCGGAGCCACCATGCCGGTTGCTTGCTCCTGCAACGCCCGCCTTCGGTGCTCATGTTGTGGAGCACCTCTAAAAGAAGCATTGATGTCTGTGGCTCAGTTGCGATTTGGGTGTTCCTAATTTTCTGCATTTATTTGAACGCGACTGAGCATAACAAATCGGTGTTTATGTCTGTGAGACAAAATCGTCATGGATTGGTATTTGTTCTGTATGGTCCCGACTCAAGCAGATAAAAGCGTCGTGCGAAGAAGCAGGCGGGAATGTGTAAAGGAAGGCGTAAAATGCAGCTGCATAGAACATGGGAAACATGTTACCCTTTATGCCTTGCTGACAGCACATCTTCAAAAAAGGCTGCATTATTGTGACAGGCATCTATGCTCTTGTGTTTGTGTACAGTTCATGAAGAACGAAATTATGAAATGCCGATCTGTCGGCCTGATTTCAAATGCCTGTTTTTGGTTTTTATTTTGTTTCTGGTTTGACAAAATGTCATTTCTACATAGGTTTATCACATTTTTTAGCAAATATTGGAAACCGGAACACTCATTTACATCAGTGGTGGCAATCAAGTAGTAGCCTAAAAGCAAACTTATAGTTATACTTGCACTTCAATGGTTACGGACTTTTGTGTAGATAATGCTTCATTCATACAGTCCTTGAACTTACTGAAGCCTCATGAAGGCTTATGGTCTTATCAGTCTTGGTTCTTGTGAGTGCCACAGTAATAATCAACATGTGAGGTGTGTCTGGACATCCAGCCTGTAGTACTGCTCCATTCTTACTATTTTCTCCTGCTTATATATTTTTTTAAATATTTCTTGAAAGTTTTGTAATGTACTATAGCATATAATTTTCTAAATTATGCTCATCTAATGCTATGCACCCTGTTAACATTGTTAAATTATATTTTCCTTTGAACGCTCTTTATTTGGCTCAATCGGAGGCAGTTAACTGGGAGGTGGGATGTCTGAAGGCTCCTTCCTCATATATTGTGTATGTGATTGTAGCATGAACATACAAATTCCTCTTCTAGCCTCAGAACTTGAAACCTCATCTGACATGACTCCTATTGATCGATATTACCGTTGGAGATGTGTTGCGAGTTTTAGAGCGCAGCTCTTAGGCGCCCGTTCCCGGCTTGAGCGGCGTCGGCGTAACCGCGAGTAACCCTCGTAACCCTCGTGAGGGTTACGAGGGTTAATCTCACGAGGGCTACGAGGGTTACGAACCCTCGTAACCCTCACGAGGGTTATGAGTTACCCTCATGAGGGTTATGAGCGTTATCCTCACGAGGGTCACAAGGGTTACCCTCACGAGGGTTATGAGAGTTACCCTTACGAGGGTCACGAGAGTTACCCTCACGAGGGTCACGAGAGTTGCCCTAACAAGGGTTACTAGGGTTACCCAGGTCACGTGACCCCTCCCCCGGAGTCAAGTGACCTGGGGATACCCCCCCGAGGTCACGTGACTCCCGTTGACGTCATCGCCACTGAGGACGTCATCAGTGGCGATGATGACGTCACCGGCATCCGGATCGTCATCGGCATCATCACTGATGACGTCATCAGTGACGTCAATGATGACGTCACCGGAATCCGCATCGTCATCGGCATCATCACTGATGACGTCATCAGTGACGTCACCGGCATCCGCATTGCCATCATCATCACTGATGACGTCATCAGTGACGTCACTGATGATGTCATCGGTATCTGCATCGTGATCGACACTGATGACGTCATCAGTGGCGCCACTGATGACGTCATTAACATCGTCACGTGACCCCCAGGTCACACGACCCCCAGGTCACATGACTCCCCCCCCAGTACCCTTGCCTCCTCCTCCTCGAGAGCTGCGCTCTAATTCGGCGTTACAAGGAGTTGTAAACGGCTTTCATTTTTTTTTTGGTGTCCCCTGCTAACTCTTTCCTGTCCTGGGTATGGTGTGCTTGGTGTGCACTGTGCAACTTTGGTAAATGCTTGTTTGAGTGTAGAATGTATAGATGCCATGTGTGGAACTACATTGTTAATGTCTTCTTGTGTTGAAATGTGATTTGTGGCCAATTGTTTTTTTCATTATCTTAAAGTTTCACTTTCAGACAACGTTGAAGAGCCTCTTAGGCTTATTACATTGTATGACATGCACCTTTTTCTGTTCAGAACTGAAGCCATCAATTGAACAGTAATGCAGTGCTACACTTGTGTTTTTTTACTTAATAATCAGTTATTTTGAAATATAGAAACAAGTTTATAAGGCTCTTCAGCTTTCAAAGTGGGAGGTTAGGGCAATCTTTTCCTGAGGAATGTTTGGTTCGTCACTCATGACCGCAGTTGTTTTACAACGTGAAGTCTTAACATTTCATTTGCACGTTTAGCTTTCCTTTAGTGACCTGAATTATTACCAGTCCTTCTATGCCATCTTCCTCTGTGGTATATTTAATGTGCGAGTGCAAAAGGTGCAAAAGCATATGGACTACCAGAAACCAAAATATTCTGTCATTCGAGCAATTATCTGGGAACGTCAACTTTGAACCGCTCACTCAATCGGCGTGATATTTGCATGTGGTGTATGTAGCCATATAGAAGGAGGCATGCAAAGTTTTAGCCCTGTCAAGCAATTATAAGAGGTACTATACCCTCAGAATGAAGTCAAGCATAGCTTTGCATGGAATCTGCTCAATGAATCTATTGTAAATGGTGCTGATAACCGCATATCTTTCTGGTGGAATGCATACTGGAATACCTGTTGCCAATTACCATGAAAAGTAATTTCAGGAAATATGCATTTTCCAAGTATTTTTTTTTACATTTATTAAATTTTGCAAATTACAATTTTTCATAATAAAGGAACACGAAAATGAAAAATCTAAGTTCATAGTAACCGGCTTCATAAAATTTCGGCATATAAGCCACAAACATTAAGTCTCTATAGTTTCATACTGAAACGATAGTTTTTTTAAAGCGAAATTTATGCCAAAAAGTAAAGCAGAAAAAAATGTGTTCAAAGTACTCGAACCTCTACCTTTTCTCCAGCATCGCTGGACTGAAAATTATTTATAAAACATAATCATGCAGTGTAAACAAATGAAGCTTTCTGGGAATACTTTTTAGATGTTGGTGGATGTTTATGGCATTTTTCAAAATAAATTATTTTTGCAGAAATTTTTTTTTTTCTGAGTAGTGTCTCCCTTTAAGCAGTGGGCCATTCTATAGCAACCCTTTAATATCAGCTAGGTGCCTTCATCTTGTTGTTTGTTTCCCTTTAAGCTTGCAAGGGTGGTACACTCTGTTTCTTTTTTTTTTCTAATGATGGGAAATTACTGTTTTCCTCGACAGAGGTGTACGAGACGGCCTTCATTCGGACGAGTAGGCGCCTTCTTTCCAAGAGCCGTCACGGTTCCCTCGTCTCGCAGCAGCACCTGCATCGAAACCTCGACAACAGTCGCCCGATGAATGAAGGCGAGCTCATCAGAGGCTTCCATTCTGCACCCATACTTTTCGTATAAAACGATTAGTGCCCTGCATTTTTTACTTTTGGTGCGTGCCGCTGCAGCATGCTCAGCTTTAAAAAGCTGCTTCAATAACCGATTGTACGACAAGAAGCAAGCGGAAGTTAATGTAAACAACAATGTTGGTCGCACCGAAAGACTATCAAAATACACAGACTTTGTCTACGGTGTTTTCACGCACAGTTGCAGAGCATACAAAGGCTTGTTCATACGTTAGCGTTTGAATTTGTGCAAAACAAAAATAGGAAGCATGCTGAGCAAGTGTCTTCTCTAGTCAAATTTTTAAGAGGTTTTAAGGCACACGGTCAGAAGTCTGTTGCCTTTTTTGGGACCCTCTGTTAAATTATTGTTGGTGTTATACCATATGCTGTGTACTTGGTGCTTCATTTGTTTGTATACAATGTATGTTTTTTCTTTCCACTCCTCCAATGACCCTATGTAAGGTCGCAGTATTTTCAAATAAATAAATAAACAGGCGGTCGCAAGTGCATGAACCAGGCTGGACACTGACAGGGTATTTATGCTCGCCAGGGTTTTTATTTGAATGCGACATACAAGAGCCCAGCTACCCAAAAAGCAATTTTGTGGCTCGAAATTCAGAATCTTTTCTCCCGAAAACCGTTGATTGATAACTGGCCGGTTTGAGTTGACTCACTCTCTTCTCCGTGGCCAGGTATCCTGTTCTGACACACATACAAAATATATTCAGTTGTGGGTCATCAAAGGCATGCACTCAATATTAAAAATTAAAAAAATAGGAAACTCATAATTTGTGGCTTCTAAAAAACTGCAAATGTGTTGATTAAAAAAAAAAAAAAGAAAGCTTGCCCAGAGTATTGGAAGTACATGCACAGCGTAATTCTCAAAATGGCGTTGTATCGCTAGAGTTGTGGGGACGGCTGGACTAAGCAGACGTTGCTGCAAACGACAAGCATAGGACCCCTGCTTCAGATCTGTTGTTCGGCATACCGGCGAATTTGTCTAGCTTTGAAAGAGGAATCGTTTACCGATGAAGACAATTAGGATTTATTCCGTACGACACGCCCGGCCACCAAGCTGATTCGCAGGAAGACGTCGCCGAATCGTCACCCCTTCGCCTGACTGAAGACATTGCTGATCACATGAACATGAATTGATAGGAGCTTGAATAATACGCAAGAATCAAGCACAAAGTGCTTGACATTTGCTTTTTTCGTCTGCTTCGCACAACCAAAAAAAACATTAAAAAAATATCAGGTGTAGCTACTTGACTTCCGGGAACTCTCTCCTCCACATTTGTCCATCCTCCCTGGTCCACATGTCGCAGCCATTAAGTTCATGCTCGTGTTCCGGTTTCGAGCGGTTGCATCTTTTGACTTTGTTAATCATGTATGTGACGTTGCAGCAAAATATTGATGGGTGGTCTTCTGACACCATAATCGTCTGTCAAAAAGCAAAAAAAAGTTTCTTGCGGGGTGTCACTGCCCTTTTAAGTTTTCAACGGTTTTTGTGTGGATCTTCTTGCTGGCTGAGTCAGGTTTTTGCTGTTTTGTGTTGGGCCTGCTTTACATCTCCACGACGTAAAATCTTTTTGTCCGGACATTAGAGAACAACATTTGTACGCCCACCCTTTCAGGACTGGGTGGGTCCGCCCCGGATTCTCGGGCCGAGAGTTTCTACAGCGAGGACGGCGAGTCCTTGCACGGCCTGCTGCGAGAAGACTTGCACCACGGACAGACGGAGAGACACCGGTGCCGCTTGTGCTCATACTCCAGTCGCTACCGACATCACGTGACGCTGCACGAAAGGACGCACTCGGGCGAGAAGCCCTTCCAGTGCCGCGTCTGCGGAAAGGTGTTTGCGCAGAGCTCTCACCTGGAGGTTCACGAGAGAATTCACACGAGGGAAAGGCGATACCGGTGCAACATGTGCACCAAGTCTTTCAGGCACAGCTGTTCTCTAATAGCCCATCAGAGAGTTCACACCGGCGAGAGGCCCTACGAGTGCGACATTTGTGGGCTGAGGTTCAGGGTCAAGTTCTGTTTGACGAGGCACCGGAAAAAACACATGGAAGGTGCACATTAGGCTAGAATACCTGTGAGGGTTGTTGTTTTGACGGTGGCATGCCCTTGGACGACCGGTACGAAACTATTGCGAAACAGTAAAGTAGCCAACACGCTGATTGTGTGGACCCGAAACCAATCACGGGGGGTGTTGGCAAGAAGAGTACGCCGGGATGTTTGCGCCACCAGAACAGAACCCCAAATCGGTGCAGCTAAGGTATGGACGGTTTCTACCCTCAGCAGTTGAATTGAGGTGGAAAAGTTTCATAACTCAACATTGTCCGATTCAAGAATTAGAAACAATTTTGTTCCTGGAAGGGAAATTCGCATTCATTGTTGGCAGGAGACACCATTCCTATTTGTGTGCATACTAGCCAGTGTTGCCAATTTAGGAAAAATTTTTAACGGTTTTCGAGTCGCGTTAGCAGTTTTTCTGGCTGCCCTGAATGTTCTTGAATTTAAATTCATGAATTCTAGACACCTTAATTTCTTTAAGTTAAAGTCATGGGGTCATCATTTTTGCTTACTGGCAGCAAAATTGTTGTGAGAGTGACGCTTGCGACGCCATTGACAAGCCTCGAAACATACCTTCAGCTGATTGATGTGTAAATGTATGCATTTGTTTTCTAAGTCTGCCAGATGAAATGGACGCAGTGAACTATGCACAGAATTTCAGAAAACATGGGGGCAATCAAACTCTAAGCTTCGAGACCACCTACTGGGAGCTTTAACGAAGTTAGACGAGTCAGATACACTGGAAATGAAGCTTTTTCCAAAGCATGTGAATTCGGTCACTGAAGTTTTGAACTGCCACAAAATATCGCACTAAAGATTGGAATGATGAAGGTGTTTGTCGGCAGGTATTTTTCTGCACAAGGAAGCTATCTATGTTGAATAATGTAGCTCCCTTCTAGGGGTACTTTTATTTGTACTGTTTTAGACTAATTATGTCAATAAATTGTGTGCGCTTAAAATTTTGCGGTTTTTGATTTTTGAGCTGGCAACACTGATGGCTATGTAATATGTTACTGTAAACTACTTATTTTTCGCAGGCTCAATATTTTGCGATTTAGGTAAAAGCTGAAGTCTCGGAATAATTCGCGGGCTCTAATTTTCGCGGCACGGTGGTATCTCAATATAGATTCCAATGTGTTTAGATTTTACAGGAATTTTTCCGGGGACCTATTTTTCGCGAATTGTAGGCGATTCGCGAAACTCGCAAAAATTGGATCCTCACGAAAATTAAGTTGTTTACAGTATTTTCTAACTTTAAAGGGCAACACCGGTCGAAAACGAAACCAAAATAAATGACTGGTATCGCTTTTGTGGCACAACATATGATCACAGCCGAAATATTGTGTCAAAAGTGAAGCAGCATACTCCACTAAAACAGATTTTAAAGATGCGACCAGCTGCTCAATAATATCAAATGTGGAATGTGACATAACGACATTGGGTTTATTCATTTTAAATATACCTAATGGTTCGGTGTCTTTTCAAGCAAAAAATTGGTGTCTCCGTAATGTGGCCAGAATGTGGTTGACATTTAGACAATAAAAAAGGCGCTAGACTTCTTTTGCAGTGCCCCTTTAAAGCCGAGTTGTGAAACTAGCATATTGTTCCAGCTCGTATTGATACTGGCAGACAATGTTTGCATTTCCTATGGTGCAGTTTATTTTCGTGATGTAAAAAATATAGTTTGCTTTTTGCCACAAACACTGCATTTGCAAGAAAAGATCTGTGACTTTGTTCATGGAGTACTAGTTACATTTTTTTTTTTCATGTGCTTGTGGACACTGCAGTCTCATTTAGTGTATGTCATTGCTTCATAATTTCAGGTCTTTCAACTAGAGGAAATAGTACAGGGGGTTTGGCTGTAAAGAGTGCAGAGTGTTTCTCGCCCAGAAATAAACTACACATGATGCCAATGTTGATGCCAAAGTTTCAGAACTTATTGTTATCCACTTCAAAAGTTAAAAAAAACATTTTCAGAAACTTTCAGTGACCAAATAGGAGCATCCGAATCTTGCACAAATACACGAAAACAAATTGCATTTGAGCTAAGGACGGTGTGAAAGGGATGGAGGGTGGGTAAGGGTAACAGCATCTTCTCATTAAAAATTTAGAAAAATTTCTTATAACTTCTAGATTAGGCAACACTAAATTCTGAGAGTCTTCCATCTGGTTCAGACAGCTAGCGTTAAATTTGGGCGGAGACGGAGCATTCTGTGATGTGTAGTTTATTTTTGTGGCGAGTAAAACAGTTTTTTCTTGTTTCCAAATACCCGGTCCTTTTGCGGAGTGTCTCTTTTTTTATTTTATTTGCCTAATGCTATACCTTTTCGGTGTTAAGGGCATTCTTTGTATCTCGGTTTGGGACCGTCTTCGCAGCACAAAAGCCATTCCTGAAAATATGTTTTAAAACATATCCAGTAGGTCTTGCATGTTGACACTAATTGTTTAATAAATGTTGTGACCCAATTTGCAAGATTTGTTTATTTGCTACATTATATGTGGTTGTTAATTCACTAATTTTATACAGTACCCTTAGGGCTTAGGGGCATTACAGTCAAGTGTAGAATGGACAAATACAACCAAAAGTAACTAACAAAAATTACGTCAATATTTTCACAGGACTTTCGT
Source organism: Ixodes scapularis (assembly GCF_016920785.2). NCBI lineage: Eukaryota > Metazoa > Arthropoda > Arachnida > Ixodida > Ixodidae > Ixodes > Ixodes scapularis. The sequence continues at coordinate 84,407,731 of NW_024609879.1, forward strand.
TGTTGAGGGTATGCTTTTACACCCATCTCTGAACATTATAGATACTAAATATGCAGACAGTATAGTACATTTTAGAAGGGAATTAAATTTGAGAGTGGCTTTATAATAAGCCAATTGTCAACAAGTAAATAATTTGATGGGTTGAAAAGCTTACCCTCAATAGCAACAAAATTTCTGGGAAAATTTCAAAGCGGTGAATGACGGATATTGAAAAATTTTATTGTACAATAGGACAAGCCTTGGTCTCCATTTGGCCCCGCGTATGCTGTACATTGTTGGTCGACTCGAGGGTCTGAATACCGTGCGCCATGGGTCGTGGTTGCAAGTCTGATCCTTGATACATAGCCATACTTATTTAGTGCCGGTATTAAAACTACAGGTGTTTTTTTGTTTTTTTTTAAGCTTAACAGGTTTGTTTAGAAAAGGCTGTGAAAGCTAAACTTCTTTAGTTTGTTCTTTAACTTTTTAATCTGTGAAAATAGGCATGGTGCCCATTAGAACTTGCTAAGCGTCATCAAAAATCAATACATAATTAAAAAAATACCTGTGTGGGAAGCGTAATTCATGCCACAGGTACAAAGCTGGGGCTGTGATAGACAACCAATCGCGTGGGCACATCATCACGCCGGTAGCCTTGCTCCTGGTGCACGAGTGGTAACTTGAGCGCATAACCGCGCCTACGTACTCGTTGAGCCAGTCATATTCGCGCCCATACCTTTGTGCAGTGAGCGGAGTCAGGTGATGAAAAGGAGGCAGTTGATTTGTCCGGCGAGCGCTTAGCCAGTTGCCGTTGTCCTCAGGTTGATCGCATCTTTCTGACTTTGTCATATTTGCACGTGATGTGATCGACGGCATCTGTCGCGATGGCTGAGTTGATGCGAAATCCCGTTGCGTAGTACTGGCGCGTGGCTTCGTCCATGGTTTCGTTTGCGCGAGAACGCGTGCAAATGATCTGCGAGATCAAACTCCATGCTCGCGCCAGCAGGCCCACTCCTTCCCCCTCATCTGCTTCTACAACGCTTACACACACACACACACTGACAGCGTTGTACACTAAGTATACATTAAGTATGAAATAGAGTATAGGCGACAAAAAGAAGGTTACAGCGTGCAAGCAAGGCGACGTCAAAGCAAGTGCTAATGGAAATGCAACAAAACGCATAAACAATTTTTTAAAAATTCTTTTGACTGTTAATATGCAGGGATGTATGCCGCTATTGCAAAGTTTAAGCGTGGTGGCAAATTTTCAGGATTGCAAGTCATCGAAATTGTCATTCTCATTTGGAGGGCGTTTTTCCGAGTTTATTTTTCGCTGAAAATTCAGTGTTTCCCAGAGTTTATTTATTACGGTGTTTGTGGAGAATAACATAGAGGACGAAAACCGGACGACACGTTTCGTATCATCCGGTTCTCGTCCTCTATGTTATTCTCCACAAACACCGTAACTTGACCAGCACGCTCCATTTCCACAAGTATTTATTTATTAGATGCCTGATTCTCTGACATTAAAGTTTAATTTACTGACATTTTTAATCCTTGAGAGTGGGGAAACAGAGGCACAGGACAACACAAATCTCCATGGTTAAAAATGTCAGTTCTTAACCAGATTGCCTGCACCCTTGCATTAACTTAATTTACCGTGTTCCTAAGTTTTCAAAATTAAAAATAAAAATAATATTCAGATATAAACATAGCCTTAAGAACTCTGCCTGTATCGAATGATATGTCCGCAGCTACATTTAGCATTGGTGCCCTGCGACGTGCGCGCTGTCCACACCTATATGTATATTTTACACTGTGATCGCGACCCAGAAGTATAATGATCCGTTGTTCTGAACAAACCGTTTCTCGTCAAGGTCTGATCAGAACAACGGACCAAGTGGCCTGTCCTCGGACCGTCAATCCTGTGCTCTCGTGAAATTTATTTGTAAAATACCGTCTTTCTTGCTTTTTGTTTTGCTATTGTGGACTCAAAATTTTGAGTTTTGAATTTACGAAAATTATACCTGCGAGAGCATTCTGGAGTTTTTAGGATTTATCCAAAAACACGGAGCCCCAACTACGACTGACTATTGTCGGTGACAAGATAAAGACATCAGGGGGAGACTCCTCCCACATCTTTCCACATTAGCAAAGACTGGAGAAGAGGTGACTTCCTCCCCAGCATTTGCTCTGCTAACGGGAGCTTTGGCATCCATTTGAACGTTTTCAGCTAAACATATTTTCTGAAAGAGCACAAGAAACTGAGCCTAGAGCAGCAAGAAAATTTCTAATGACGATGCAATTAAATGTCTTCTATTGGCCTGGCGACAGCAAAAAAATGTTTTTGCCCGTACTCGAAGTGACGAATTTCGAGGTCTATAAACTCAGTCACCGAAGAGCCACCCGGGGGTTGGCACATAAGAGACCTCAGTCACCGGGCAGCAGATGCAGGTGGTGTGAAACTACCCTATGCTAGAAAAGGTTTAAATGGAACAGTATTGCATCATTCAAGGTGAGGAATGGCAGAAATATATGTCTAGCTAGGTGGAACTTGTAGCATAAATCATGTGTCGAGCACCTACCTAGATGAGCACACTATATAGGTCAATGAAAAAAAAAAAAAAAACTGAAATCTTATGCAAAATGGTGCGAGTACAGCCGTCAAGTAATACAAAAGTTGGGCATGATTATAATGAAAGAAAAAGGTAAGGGCAACAGCTCAGCTATCTCCTTCTTTACCAACCCACAGTCCGTGATGTACTCAGCTTGCCTGGTAAAAAAAGTCCACTGAAAAGTACAGAAAATCAGCAGATGGCATGGCAGGGTAATAAAATTTGGGAGAGGTCAACTAGAAAGAATTAAAGAAAAAACCACAGAAGGGCAGCAGCAAGTATTCTTCTGAGAAAACTGACCTCAAACAGTACCGAAATAGCTATAGTCAATGACAGGTTAAGACTAAAGTAGAAGCACCTCCCACCTCTTTCCACTTTAGCAGAGCAAATATGTGGAAGTCACTTCCTCTCCTCAAGTGGAAAGAGGTGCTTCCCTTTCCTTTCTGACCTGTCTCCCCATACTCTTGCCCCGGACCGCCAAGTAGGCATATCCGGTATGGGCAACGGAAAAATGTTAAAACATTTCAATCTGCAGATAGTAAAAAAAATAGAAGGGAGACAAAACTAGAATGGGTGACGGTTACGCATATATGCTTAATGCATTCTATTGGCGTGGCGACGGCACTGCAATGTTTCCGCCCATACTGGAAGTGACGATATTTCAAGATGGCGGCACCCTTGTGAGAAAGGTCTTTAGCAAATTAAATCTTCCATGCAATAGACCATTTGCTGTATTACCCAAGCATCAAGGAGAATGCAGGGATTGGTGTTCTACGCGCCACACACGCACACATTCTCCGTATAAAAGATTCGAAGTAAATAACCAAAATAAAGCGTTGACGAACGCGCAAGCAAAATGCCATTTGTTCTAAGTATTTGCTTTAGAAAAGTTACTGCTGCTGAGGCCAGCACGTGCGGCGCGTGGAACACCAATCCCTGCATTCTCCTTGATGCTTGGGTAATATAGCAATAGGTCTATTCTGTTTCAAAGTGGGATCTGGCTCCACATGTCGGCGGATCGCGAATGCAGCCCCCACAAGAGGTCCCCCCGGATTCGACGCAGGCGGATCGAATGCGAATGGCAAATCGTCTGAAATCCTGGGCTGAAATTTTTAAAACATTTGTTGGCCACTGCTTGACTAAGACAAGCTTGACAAATCATAGTCCATTATTTTCCACTGACGATCACGATGGCCTTTCGACTGCTTATGACACTGGGCGAAACAGGCTCGAGCTGCCCACGGGCTTTTTCTTTTATACAACACCTGACATCACAAGTAAAGTTGCATGTTAGTTTCAGTGTCGGTTACATCATATTTCTACAATTAAAAATGTTTCACAAATATTTGGAGAGGTTTTTGGTTCGATACCAGGACCAGGTGGATTTTTTCAGTTGTGCACCAGTCACCTAGCTGCATTTGGACATTCATGTTAGTTCTTTGTCCCTCTTGTCCAGGGGTTATTGTTATTACTGTCCAGCTCGCTTGCACCTTTACATTAATTCCATTATTATTGTAACCTTAAAATGCAGGCCGTTCACCCTTGTTGGTGTTAGACTGGTGGCAGCTGTTAAAATCATGTTTGCTCTACTGACGTCTAACTCTTGGTTAGCTCAATTGGTAGAACACTCCACTGGAAGTGGAGAGGTCCCTGGTTTGATACCAAAACCAGGCGGATTTTTTCAGTCGCACACCAGTCGCCTAGCTGTGTTTGTCCTTTGTCCCCCCTTGTTCTCCTTCTCCAGGGATTATCGTTATTATTGCCCAGCTCGCTTGCACCTTTCCATTAAGATACAAGCGTAACTGTCACAGATTCTCGTTTTGCCTCCCCTCTATTTTTTTTACCATTTACAAGTTGAAATGTTTTATTATTTTTTTGTCGCCCAATCCGGATACACTTTTCAGGTGGCTGGGGACAAGAGTGATCAATATGTGAGTTTACCTGTTTTGTGGCTTAGCCTCAAATACCAATATAAACTAAATAGTGCAAACTACACAAGAATGAAAAATGCCCAAATAGAATAAGGACTGGTGCCAGTCTTTGTCATATTTGTGCCTTTTTTGTTCTTGTCCAGTTCATGCTATCTAACTGAATCAAGTATGAACCAACTAGCCCAAACAAGAGTCGTGATGGAATACCAACTAGTATATCTTAAGACAAGGGAATTGGAAGCCACAAAACACAGTATAGGTTGTATTCACTGGCGGTCATAGCTGAGCTCGATGCTGCTTTCGAACCACCGGGGAAGAGAGAGGGGGGAAGGTGCTTTTGTACAAATTTTGAGTGAAAGTCAATCTTTTATAATCTAGAGGGAGAATAGCGACGTCTGGGGAAGCCTGGGACATACAAAGGGAAGTCCTGCCGAGAAGAGTTTCTCCTTCCCTTCTCTTGTGATTGCCTGAGAGCTGAAGGGAAACTCCTCCTGAGCATGCGCTGTGAGCAGTTACCCCAAATATGGCGTCCAGTGAAACCATCTATTAAGAGGGCCTACAAGGGGTATTCACCTTTGCTTTTCGTGATATGCTTTAGGGAAATAAGAAAAATTGGCTAGAACATAGTGAATTTGGTTTTAATGTGTGCTGTATGGAGTGGAGGAAGAAAAAGTATGTATCTTTATTTGTTTGTATAGATATTGAATGCAGGCAAATAGCCACAACATATATGGTGGAAGGCAATCGCATTGGAACCTGAAGTTCAGCCGAGATCAATCGAACACGTGCTGTCTTTCACTAGTGAGAATCAAAACAGAAAAGAAATGAGGGAAAGAGATATCAAGATGACCTGGAATTGTATTTACTGGGCAAGGAAAAAAGGAATCGCACCATTATAAAACAAATAACAATTAAAAAAAAACATTAAAAAGTGTGGTTGAGGTGAAGCCGGAGGTACATAGGAATGTAGTCATAATGTGAAGACTCAATCATTGTTGTGGTCTTGTGTGATGAGGTCACAAGTTCAAAGAAGCTTATAAATTGGGCAAAGGAGTGTGAGCATGTTGGTGTTGGGAGCCTGTGGGAAAATGCCAATCCATGGTGTGGCTGAACATGTCTTTTGCAGGTTGCAAGGCAACTAGTGAACTGAAATTAAATTGGTGTTTTAATTAGGGCATTGCAGTGGTTTTGTCCAGCCCTACATCTAGTAACTTAGCAAAGTAGTGACATTTGAAAGTTTGATAATCAAAGAAGGTTGTTTAATATGAACAAACGAAGAACAACTTTTACTTTCAAATTTCCTTTGTGTTGCTGGCGGGAATCAGTGAATTGGGCAGCAGCTTTACATCACCAGAGTGCTGTTAGACTTGCCGCACTTTAGCATTTTAAGGTGTTGAGTACAGAATCAATATTGTTGTCAGCTGTTGTCCTGTCGTGTTTGTTCCTTTCATCGTCCTCGTTTTTTGAAGCTGTTACACCCACCATGCCATACAGAACCATTGTATGAACATTCCATTCCATATCCAACGTAGCAAAATTGCTGCATAGAATATATGCTTGCTCCGCCGTTATTCGCCTCAGTATATTGTGCACTTTTTTTTTTTTTTTTGCTTGTATCACCAACAGCATTTGCCCGATTTTTTTGGGTTGGCGTCAAAATGTCCAAGTCAGAGTTTACACCACTAATTTCTTTCAGTGCTTCCTAGGCATAGTGCAAATAGTAGATTTTGAGTTCGAAAGTGAATTCAACTAAATACGGAGCAAGTTCAGTTATTATATATCTTGTCTAAATCTTACTTTGCATTATTCTACATACTTGCTTTTATCTGTTGTTTCATTTTACTAAACTGCCCTAACTGGGCCTTTAAAGGCCGACGACCAGACGCGAGATTCTGCAGGGCAGAAGATCTTCCTCACCATGGGGGAGGAAACGGGCAACAATAGACAGGTTAAAAGAGGAGAGAGGAGGAAGCGAGGGAAAACTGGAAAGTGCAAACTGGTCATCTGTCTTTACGGTCAAAAAGAAAAATAGTTGTATTTGGCCAAATATTTTCAAATAAAATATCAAATAGTTTCTCCAAGCATATCACTATTGTTGCAGCATAAACGAAAATCCAGCTGAAACTCGTGAAGGTTGTTCCCAAGCTTCACTTGTCCACTTCTAAGCTAATTTCAATTCAACTGTATGCATTTGGATGGCAAGTAGACAATGCTCCTATAGAGGTGCCAAGCTATACATATTTGAGGGGATTTATAAATCTTGCTATATGCAAGTATCCTGTCTTCAAAGTCAAATTCGAAAAAAAAAGACAATCAGTATTTGATGGTGACATTAGTAACTTTCAATGTGTTGATTGCGGCAGGTTAGCCAATAGTTAAGCAGGATTCTTATTGAGCGCCAATACCCTGCGGAGAAGCGACCCCCGCGAAAGCGAGATTCGCAGGTGTTACTTCTCCGCAATGCACTGGTGCTCGGTAAAGCACTCTCAATGGGGCAAACCCATTGCAATCAACGCTTCGAAAAGTGTGAATATCGTAGCTCGTCTCGAAGCAAATGTAGAGTATAGCATATTATTGTAAACTACTATTCGAATATTAGCACTATCCTAGTGTTTCCTTCACATCTTTAGTTAGCTTTCATTAGTAAAACGAGCACTTCGTTGGCGACTCTTGGCAAAATGTTTTTCTTTTTTATGCTTTTGTGCAAGAGCTATTCTTTCTGTTTATTGGTTGCGATTTCAATCCACTGCATTAATTAGTTCAGTTGCTTCAGCAAGTGCAACAATTATAGCATTACTGTTTTGTCTGGTGTTTCGCTGGGAAATATGACCAATACTTAATTGTTTGCACATTAAGAATGAGCCAAAATATGAAGCAGTTGTAAGTTAGAAACCCCAAAATAGTCACCTTGTGCAGGGGGACCTGGTACTTGAAAACTTTGATTTGGTCTGAAAACTTTAATTTGAAAAGCTTTTGGTATAGTTTGACTGGGAAACTTAGAAAAGCAAAATAAACTGTCACATAAATTTTGCAAAAAAAATAAATTAGACAATAAGGGTATTTGAAAGGTCTAATCATACTAAGGTATTGTACCTATGTCTTTGTAGAAATTATGCTCTTGGAAGAATGAAACAGGCTTGCATTATGGATGATTCAACATGAGATCATGTTAAAGGGGCGGTGCAACGATATTCAATTGGAATGTTTTTAACTTTACACGAGCTTACTGGCACTAGCGTGGGCACCCGATTAGGGCTCATGATAATCAATAGCTCAAGAAGCATTCGGGTAGTCCAATCGCTGCAGTGTTGACAATAGCCGAACCATAACAATGTCTGGAACTTGGCGCGTTTCCTGTACCTTGCCAACCCCAGCGCGTGGCTATGATCAACATTGGCGGCATATAATCGGCTCCAGATCACGTGGCTGCTTGTTTATGAACGCTGCGAGTTTTTCTTTAATTTCTTTTTGTGACTTCAATTGCATGAGGTGATAAAGAAACGGGTGTTTTACAGGTCATTAACATCAGGGATCCGTTTTAACCGGTATTTGTGCAAAAGTAAAAAAAATCATTGCATTGCCCCTTTAAATATTATAACGCGGAGCGCAAGTTCGTCTGCTTCTTTTGCCGGGGTTGTGGTGACATCAGAACGCCGAGGATAGTGGGTAGACCTCAAGGCAGCTTGCTTTGAGGTCTGCCCATCATCCTGTAATCAGAGCAAATCGGCACTCGCCGTTTTGGCGTCACCACAACTCCTGCAAAAGAAGCAGACGAACTTGCGCTCCGTATAGCTTTCACACTGGTATTCTCAAAATAAAAGTACCTCTACAATGCTTCTGTTCTAACATATGATGCTTCTGCTTGTATCTGCCAACAGAGCCTGAAGAGGTTCCCTCCTCTATGAAAGCAGAGGTTCAACTACAAGGACCATGGCTGTCCACTCATCTCTAAGAGAATTCTAAATGTATCTCTGAACTGGATGCACATTTGGAATGTGGGCATGCAGAAGTGGCATCCCTGCCACCTGTCAATGATCAGACATAATGAACGAAGTCTTTCATTATCTACAGCTGTTGCGAGACATTTCTAGGGGATGTGATTTGTGCAATTCTTTCCACCAGCGCTTTTTATTGTATTTTTGTCTCAATCAGCACATTTACTTGTAATGTGAGGTATACTGTGCTTAAAAAATTGGAAATATTTTAATTCGAAAAGTGGTTTGAGAACATAACTCAGATTAGTATACCGTATAATACCGTGGATCCGCCCATACCACATTAAGCGCCCATACCCAAATTTGTAAGATCTGAGAAAATATGCACTGTACATTTATATGTAGAATTGATGACCGGACAAGCGCCCATCCCCCATTTTTTCATGATTATCTCAAAATTTTGAGTGGGCGCTTGCCCGGTATTTTACAGTATGTTTATTGACAATTGGCTGGCAGCCATCTCTTTCATGTTGGTGTCATTATTGCAGAATTGTTTGAGAGTTGCAGTGTTTGTAAAACTGATTCTCTTCCTTTGACAGCAGAAACGCATGCAGCTTGCTTTTGCACTGCGAGTTCATTTTAAAGCAAAACAATGGGGTTTAATCAAAAGCTTTTGCTTCTGTTTTGCATGCGCTTTGTGTATCTTGCTTACCATGAAATCCCAAACAAGTGCGCACTCAAAATTTGGAGATCATTGTAAAACTGGGGGATGGGCTCTCCTGAAATCAACAAGATGTAAAGGTATGTATGTCCCTTGTGTATTTCCCACATGTTAAAAAATTAAGGGATGAGCACTTATTGTGGAATGGGCTCATGCTTTGTATTTTACAGTACATTTTCTCCAAGATTATTTTTTAGTCATAGAGTTGTCACTTCTTTTAAATGCTGGAAATAATTGCAACACTTCATTCTTTGTGTTTTCAGGAACTGGTATTCAGCATATGCACCATTCTGCAAGAACATTATGCTTGTTCATAAGGTTAAATTGAAGCACTAAGGAGTGTAGACCCAGTGCAATTTGCCATATTTGTACTAATGTTCAGGGTGTTTTCAGAGTGTTCAGGCTGCATTCAGAGACAGTGTGTGTCACATCTACTATTAAAATGTCTTCTACTTCCTTTCATGTCCCAGGTAAGACATGCTAGTCATTTAACAGCTTGTCTGTGCACTCATTTTTCTTCCAGCTGTCCCCTAATCCCATTGTTTATTCCCAGCAGAACTGGAGGAAACCCCCACTGCAAATGTAGGAGAGCTTTCCTGCAGCGACTGCGGCTGGCTGTTCTCGTCGCGGGAGCGCCTGTATGGACACCTGTGGAATGCGCACAACCGGGAAAATTTTATCCGGTGCCGATACTGTCCCTTCTCTGCCACGTCCGCGCCCACCATGGTCAAGCACGAGAGAAAGCACACTGTCGAGAAACCCTTTGCCTGCCACATCTGCAAAAAGACTTTTGCACAGAAGTTCCATTTGAAAACCCACCAAAATGTCCACACAAGAGAGAGGATGTTCCAATGCAACAAGTGTGGAAAGGCATTTGCACACCTGGGTGGGCTGAGAAATCATCTGAAAATGCATACTGTAACCTAGCTCTCCGGTTATTGTGAGCCCTGAGGCACCTTTGCATGGCTTGCAGTACATAAAAATTACATCCAATATTTTTTTTTTATTTTTTTTATTTTAGTTTGGAGCTTAGTGAAACCTAGATGTGTTATTACCTTCTTTCGTGTTTTTTATTTGCAGAGTGCAATCATGTCAGGGTGCTTTCAAGGACTGTTGAAAGCCATCATTTTATTGATTTCACTTTATCAGGGTATGCTGTGTAATTTTTTATGAGAACTTGCTTTCGTGAACAAGCTCTTGCGATATTAAGTGTTGGAGTGGTCATACTGTTTCAGTTCCTCTATTAACCTGTCTTGTAACGCCTGCTCAGATGTTGCGGTTGCTGCCTGCTGTACCCCAAGATTTTTCCTTTTGTGCTTGGCGCAAGTGTCAGTTACACGGGACCATCTGTTCCACAGAAAAAGTGGAGACCCGAGGAAGTAGGGCAGAGCAATTTAAACACAACAGAACAATAGTAACGAACAAAATGTGAGGGTTCTAGTGAGCTGGTGCAAGTTCGAAATTGCAGAATTACCCAAGACTGCGGTGATGACACAAAAACGACAGAAAGAAGGAAAAGTCTAGAAATTACCTTCTTCCCGTCGTCATTGCAGTCTCGGTTGTTTCAAGGTTGAGTATTCATTTCTGGAGGCATGTCTCTTTTTCGTTGTTGTCCTGTCAGTACAAAATTAAATATTGAGATGTGAGCGACTTGAACTTGATGTTGCACATAATGTGTACAACAGAGGCATTGCTTCTTCACCATTTTTTAAGTAAGCCATGGTTTGAAGTGTATTTTGACTTTACATTTGGGTGTTGGGTACCTTCAAGTCACTACGTTTTTCGCTTATTTTGAGTCAAAAATATATTTTTGCCTCGGAGAACTCAAACAGATAAAAAGCCTCCATCGCCCTAATTTTTCAAAAGGTATTCATGCGTGTGGAAAAACGTTTGCATGTAAATTTGGGCTGGCAAATAATTGCAGAGTGTGCACACCTGAAATGAGGTACCAATGCAGCATACTACCAAGCACGGAAGGATGCCTATAGCAAGCTAGTATTCCACTCTTGAACTCTTCAGCCCTGAAATAGTCCTGTACTGACCAGCCAATGCTGATATTCCTTATTAATTGAAAGCACCAGTTTGCTTCCTTGCTTGGAAACAGCTACTGGTAGTCGTTTTGAATGGCATGTTAAGCCTTGGTGTTTTATGAACTGTGCCTTTGATTGATCAAGGGTAATATTTTGACCACAAGAGTGAGGAGTGTTCAAAATTTCTAAGCTTTTGGACTCACCTTGGTTTCTTTTGTATTTTTCTTACTTAATTTGTACAATGTGGTTATAAGCAGGGATCCGTCTTTATGGATTAGACAACTGTTGTAGTCAGCGATGTTAGTGTGGTGGTTTCTGAGATTTTTAGTATAATGTTAAGGTTTTTGCAAAATGGAAGTTGTATGAAATAATTACTCTTGAAGAATACAGCCTGGTTTCAGTAAAACGTTTTGAATTCAGTGGAGCCTTTGTCATTTGTTCTAGTGAATGAAAACTTGATTTCCTTTATATGTTATTTCAGACTTGTCAATATTATATAAAATGATCAAGTTCAATAATCTAGTAGAATTACAATCATCAAATGAATATTATTAAAAAAAGACTAAGCGAAATGCATGGTTCTTTTGGCAAGACCCCTTTTGGGACAAGCACTAGTAGTTAGCACAAAGCCAGAAGAACAATATTGACAAATCAACTTCCTTTGTGTCATTTAATTGCAGCTGATTTAAATGTGCCCTGTATTTGAAATTTCAACACCACAATCCCCTCAAGTATATATTCGGCAATTCAATGTACGCTGCAATTTTTAATCTAAACTCCACCAGACTGAGAAATTTGTTGCCAGTATCGTCCCTAAAGTCCACTTGTCTAACCTGATTTCTATGGTAGGCATGTTATACCTGCAGGAAAGTTACGATTATTGATTCTAAGAATGCACTGCATAACTCAATTGTGAGCACTAAGAAGTTTCGCAGCATTCGTCCTTGTTCAAAATGTGGTTGGGCAAGTTAGCAGGCTCCGTTGAGTGCACTTGTTAGTGAACACAGGTGCATTGCAAAGAAGCCATGCCCGCCTACAGGATACCACAATCCTGCGAGTCTCGCTTCGTTGTACTGCAGCTGTGTGCGTAGGGGAAGAGCACTCGGGGCTCGAAGGTGCAGGCATGCGAGTCGGGCATTTGGAGAGAGAGGGAGAAAAGAACTGCATTGCCGGGCAGTTAACCTCCAGAATTAAACGAGCAAACAAGTGCCGGGTTTTGCTGCATGTCTATTAGAATGGAAGAGCTGTAACAAAAGCTACTGGTTTGATAGAAAGTGCCCCTTTGGGGCACTAACCTAAGCGGTAAAATTTGAAGCATGCCAATACCCGCTCATATCAAAATCCAGAAGAGCTACTCATGTTATTGGTTGATTTTCTTTTTTTAAATACAAAATTTATGGGAAGCTGATTGGGTGTAATGAGAATATTGATGAATCCCACCTACTGGCTGTAGCTGCACATTGCTCTAGACTTAATGTTTATGTCAAATGGTTCAGTCACTCACTTTTCAGGACACATTCAATAAATAGATTAAAATTAAATTAGCTTCAGCACTGCACACATGGTAACTTAAAAAAAAAAAAAAATTCTGTGCTCAGCTAAACTTCTATTAAAAAAAAAGTATTTGGCAGACGTGCCAATTTTGTACTATCATAAGACCATGTCAATATGACAACAATCCCCTCGATGTCCATAATTAAGTTAGAAATGCTGTTTTTTGACTGAATTAAGAACTTCACTTTTATTGCAACCTGAACTAGACACTGATTAAAGCATCATTAGCTCCAGTGAAGTACTATTTGTTTATCTCTGATCCATACCCAGAAATACCATTCATACATGCTTATGCTATGTTTCATAAATCAGCTTATTTCAAAAGTTGCTGCTGCATGGAGATACTTAAACAAGATGGCCATACTACAACGTGTTGCGATGTCATGTTTTTAACCATAGCTAGACAACTACTAGCTGCATGAATTACTCTGCTGTACAACGGATGTTAATGAGTGCTTGAGCAATTGTGGGTAGAAAAGGAGGTGCTCTCTTTTAGTTGATTATAGACCAACACAGGAATTTCGAAACAAACTGAATGCCTGCACTTCTAAAGCTTTTATTCCCCAAAATGACTTTGAAGTTTATCTTAGTAGCTGCTTGCACACAAGTGACACTAGGCAGCGTTTTCGCTTTATGTGATGAAGCAAAAATTACAGGACGCTTAAGCTTTGCCTTTGAGAGTGGAACGCGATAGCTTAATGTAAGCCGCTTTCGTTCCCAAGCATGGCCTAGTCAGTATAGCGCGTCTGGTAGTCAACCAAAGGGACGTGGGTTCAATCCCGCTTTGCCCAAAGTCCTTCAAATTTTTTCTAAGGCAGGTTAATTAAATATTGACCAATCAAGACTTTCCCGTCCCGCTGACGCCGGCTTCCCGCAACCTGAGCTCCTAGCTATCGCTTTAAATGCTGCTTAGGGTAAGAGTGATTATGCAATAAAGTAAAAAGCCGAGTTCAGTGCCACTAAAGCTGTTAAGATACGAGTGTCTTGTCCATCCGTCTAGATCGAATATAAAATGATAAAAAAAAAACATCTCCCTGGTGACAAGAATCCGCGGATATCCGCAGCAAACGGGCGGATGCGGATATCTGTGGATCCGGATCTAAATTTTTGCCCGGTAGCATTCAGTTTGTTGACTGACGTTTCATCTACAAATCGTTTCGTCGACATGCGACGTTTGATCGAAAGGCTTCTCGTGTTCGTTTCATTGCAAAACCTGAGACCTTTCGTCTCGCACAACTCTGCTATTTTCGTAACAGACTTTTTGCGTCTCGTGGCACACTATGGCCCGAGTTGCTGCTGCGCCAAAAAACCCCAAATTCATTCATTCATTTTGCATCTCGCCTGGATTACAGGAGGGAGGGGGGGGCATGGTTTGGTCAAGCTCGCCTTAGTGAATCGCACGCTAGCTTTTAGCGGCTTAGTGAAGAAATGCATTTTCGACAAAACGTCGCATGGCCATGTGCCCACAAAATGTACAAGCTCGACGAACCGTGTGTCCATGAAATGTATGTCCACGAAAAGTTGTCCACGAAACGTAGGTATTTCCACAAAATGTGTTTTGAAGAAACGATAGGGATCCTAAGAGAGATCTGATTTTCACTGAAGATCACTTCAGTTGGTGCATTTCCTCTCATCAAAACTGCCATCTATAGAAACAGTAAATATTGCAAGGCATCAATCATCCCGAGAAAGCTAGTACATTGGCAGGGAAAGAGCGGAAACTTTCTCCCGACAAAGAAAACCTCAAATGTACAAGTCACAAGAAAGTAGAAGAAACGTCCCCCTCTCCGCAAAGAGTAGTGTGGTCATGATTCCAAAAACAAAAGGAGTGCCTCGACAGCAAGTGCGACCCTGTGGCGCCACGGTTCGTAAAGTTTCAATATCAACAGCGCACGCACATAGGCAGCCCGTAAACTGCCTCTGCGTATCTTTTTTCTATGCTTAGAGACCTAGCCAAAAAGTCTGGTAGTTCATATTCGTCCAACTCCGACGGTCATAGCCGGACGATTATGAACCTCTCTTACTTTTTAATTGTTTGACGGAACTAAAATCTTATAATTTAGTATGCCCTATTTAACTTTTATGTTTCGAAAGTACACATCGGCATAAAGAAAAAATATATATACTTTTTTTTTTGTGCGCTTTTCTGGGCAGAATGTTGCAAACTTCTAGGACGATCACATAGCTGACATAATTTTGCCTTCAACGCATAGTGTTGAAGGAAAGGATTATGAACAGCCACTAGGCGGGAAAGTAGTGGACAAAGTTGGATATGCAAACAAATTGACTTTCTGCAGGTGCAAGTCACAGTTGGTAAAGACAGACACCAATGTTAAGAGTTTTGTTCTAAAAGCTGTACGGTTTGGTTCCAAACATACTAACACTCTCTTTTGCCACCAAACTGGCCTGGGGCTCTTGGCTAGAAAGTCAGCGATATCACCAACTTTCTTTTGCCGAGTTTCCAACATGGAGCCCCTGAAGTTGCAAGTTGCTTCACTTTAAACTGACAATTTGAGGCCTAAAAATGTGCAATGAGTGTTGATCGATGAAATAAACAGGTGAATGTTGTATCACACTCCTTAGCATAAAGGTCGCAAGATTACCGTTATGTCTTCCCACCAAGCTGAAGCTAGCAATTGGTCACTTTTTATTTATATGCATCACTACCATCGCAGGACAGTTGAAAACGTCTCACTGTACACAATAGATATGAAAGCATCACAGCCAAGCAACGTTTGTTTCCACAACCTTGCGCTGGTTGCACACAAATTAAAATAATGGATCGAAAAACCCAAACCAAACAGATTTATTTTATAAATAGGCATTCAAAGTGTTACAACAAAACCACATACTTAAAATGCAATACTATCTTTTTACTGCTTGTTGATGTGTCAATAAGATTGAACTTTTATACAAAATTAAAATGACACAGGTAGTAGCTACGAGCAATGCTCATTATTGCCGGGGGAGCCTGGAGCTTTTATGCAATTTTGAAGATGCAAGAAATCCAGATATCTGAATAGCTTTCAAAGATTTGCATCCCATTAGTCACCAATCCTCATTTAAAGTCATCAGGTTCGCAGTGGGCTGTGCTATGCAAACAGGAAACGACAAGGTATGAAAACCCCACAATAGCAGAGTGGGCAGTTTGCCATAAAATGACATGAAATTTTAAGTTAAGATATTTATACACTACGGTAATTTGCTTACCTTCTTTTTAATGCAAATGCAACCATTCAAGATTAAACGTGTGAAGTCTGATATGTAGGTGTCATTACTTGCTGTACAACTGTTAAGAAGAGGAATGAAGCACTTTTTGAAGGCCACAAATTGTATATTTAGGAGTAAATTTCGTTTTCAGCTGCCCAGAAGCTAGAATAAAGATTTTGTCAGTCTCCCGTTGGCTCCGAGAATAAATCATCCGTGACAGACGGGGATTGAAAGTAAACCAGTGGATACTCAGCCGTGCCTCATTACAGCTGGGGGAAGGCCCGCAAATTGTTATTTTTGAAAACAATGATCCTCAGAAATCATTATATTTAGTAGTGGGAGGGTCAAGCTATAATTTGCCCTAACGACATAAATGCGTGCAAATTGTCAGAAATTTTTGTGTAACAACTTTAGTTTCTACGAAGGTTTGATATAGCCAATAAAAAAAGTTTGAAATTTTCCTGCCGGTACACAAAAGAATCTAAACAGTACAGGAAAGTTTAGTGCACCACACTCAATTATAAAGAATCAAGCATAAAACAAAAAAGAAGCCCAACGAGGTAAAATTTATGTTGCGTAGAGCATACCCATGGGGGCAACACAGAAAGTGCAGTACTTTCCAGAGTAACATACACCAAAGTATTTTCCAAGATTTTGTTCCTCGAAATGTAACTGCACCTGCTCAAGGGGGTTTCGAACGCAACTGAAACGAACTCAGCAGCAATGGCTGGCACCTACTTTGTTGCCACTGAGAAGAGGGCTTTGACACCTCAACATGGGATATCTCCGACAAGTTGTGTTTAATTGTAAATAAAAACTGGTCTCTTTTACGTACAGCTGCTTGTGCGGGCTTGGGAATCGCAAGATATCGAAGTTTAGCAGTTTGCACCGAAGGTGGGAAAATTGAAAAAAAATCTTGTGCCGTTCTTATCCTGACAGTCACTACAGTGCATAATGCACACACTTTTTCACTTTTTGTTTTTGACGAAGTGGTGGATTTGTAATGGCACATGAAGCAAAGAGTAACTACACTCGATAGCTAGCCATTTTCAAACGCGAGAATGGAAACGGTCGGAAACCGGAAGCAAAAAGTGGTTTTAGCTATGAGGACGCAGTTATCTAAAGAGAAGGCCACGCCGTCGCTCTTTCGCGACGACATGCAGCCAATACTCACTCGTTACAACTCGCGTTGCTCGAAGTGTGGAGCCCCGAGAGCCTGCCGCTTGAGTGTACCTTATAATGACTGAGCAGAGTAAATTTGCGAGCGAAGTCCTTGCCGCAGATCTGGCACTTGAAGGGCTTTGCCCCCGTGTGCACCATCTGATGGTGTGACAGGTGAGCCGCCTGTGTGAACGCTTGCCCGCAGAGCTTGCATTTGAAGGGCTTCTCTCCGGTGTGAGTCCTTTCGTGAATGATGAGCAAGGACTTGCGCGTGAATGCCTTGCCGCAGATCTGACAGTCGAAGGGCCGCTCCCCCGTGTGAGTTCTTTCGTGTCGTGCCACGCAGGTCTTGTCGTAGCTGGAGTAGTTGCAGTAGCGGCAGTGGTGGTACGTCCCTCGCCACTGATGTACCCTCCTCCGGCGCTTCGTCACTGACGTCTGGAACGAGAACGGGCTACCGAAGTCCTTGCAGCTCCAGTTGCCGCCGGCTGGATCCAAAGGGATCCCTCGAGGCTCTGTTGAAAGCAGCACACAAAGGGAAAGTGTCAGTTTCATTGTATGTATGAGCTTAACAAATGGTAAATAATGCTTGGCTCTGTTTTCTATTTCTGGGGATGATATCGGCTCCAACGTCGGGCCAAGCACGTGCATGGTAACACTAATCTTAATTATACTAAAATAAAGTGCATAAGGACTTTATGAAACTGAAGAAATTATAAAATGGGATTCACTTTCCTTGGATTGCTGCACAATCACAAAATGTTACATGAGAGTTTTGGCCTTTTTTGAAGGTCAAGGAGTTACTGATGAAATGTCAGCTGACACCAGAGTACATGATAATGGGACAACACTTTGGATGAACACCGTAGGAGTGAGAGCAAACATACATTCCCAACAATATTACTGATTGTTAGACATTTGAGGAACAGATGAGGAACAGAAACACAGATAACATAGAATCAAAGAAATTATGCAGCACATGTGTACACCCTTGCCAACAAGTAAAAACTGGCTCTCTAGCTCTCATCAAAAGAGTACTAATATACAGGCTATTTCTTTTTACAAGCAACAGATTTTTTTTTTTAAAGGTAAGTGACCCTTACATGGGTGTTGTCTTCATACATTTAGCGGGCTCGGTGGACGTTAGGCGGGACAGTATTCAAAGTATTTGTTTTATTAGTCATGTTCCAAGTTCTGAAAGGATACTGCAATGAAATTGTAGTGCCTATTTTATTGTCTAAATGTCAACCACGTCCTGACCACACCACAGAGACACCAATTTCTTGCTCGAAAAGACAATGAGGTGCGGCAAGACACGCTAAAACTTCAATCCGGTACCTCTTTAAAGCCAATCAGTAATAATGGTTGACCAATTTGTACAATTTATGAAAAGGCAATGACCTTCGAGATATTCAGCAAATATGTATTTCAATGCCTGTCGGCAATTCAAAAAGTGCCCGCACGAAGTGCACCTTATTATTGAGGCACAAGAGTGATGCACCTGTGCCGGTCACCTAATTAGCTTGGCAGCGCAGAGTTGTTGGAAGCAATGACGGACACTGCCTAGATAACGACAAAGGGCCAGTCACTCTTCTCTGCATTGTTTGGGGCTGCCCACCCTAAATATATAGACACACTTCTATGCCCACACGTTTTTAACTGCCGACAGACAAGCAAAACTTGTAGATTAATATCTCAAAAATCATTGCCTTCTTGTAAACTGTATGAATTGGTCTAGCCATTATTAGTGATTGGCTTCAAACTCTGCGATGAGAGCACGACTCATAAAAAGAAAACTTAGACAGTTCATTAGGCAATTTTAGTTAATTAGACAACAGGACATGATGAGTATTGCCCCGTCTAACGTCCACCAAGCCTGTTAAATACACAGTGAAGACAGCACCCATGTAAGGGTAACCCACCTCTTGTAAGAATTCTGTTACAAGTAAAGGGAAACACCTGTTCACTCCCTAACCACCAACCACATGCAAGGCCTGTAGTCAACATGCCTAGGATATGGTCAGGCACATAGTAAACCTATTGCACTCCACTACATACACCAAACTGAATGGTGAAATATGAATTGAATGAGCATGCAGTCTGTAAAAAAAGTGTTCAACGGTCAATAGCTGATTGCAGAGACACCAAGGATGAACACAATCTATTCTCTGTTTGGCATGTCATAAATGTTGAATTCGGTCGAGCTGTTTGAAGACGAATTTGGTTGGGTCCTGCTGTCAGACTTCCATCTGTTAAAAAGAAGGAATTTCGTAAATCAGTTACGCTTCACAATGTCTTAATTTTCACACATAGACAACTCTGAGAAGTTGGTAACATGAATGCACCTGCAACACATAAATTTGAGGGTATGGTTCTGCACACACTGAATATTCCAAAATATGTCATTTTGGAATCAAGCTATGATTTACAGTAGAAACTGTCATCAGAGACATGATTCGTAGACACATTTTATCTTCACTGCTTTAATTTGGAAAGGCAGCTGCACCCATTCAAGGTAATAAATCATTACAAAGTTCAGTTTACCGTCAGGCTAAAACTCTAATATTTCTGTAGAATTGTGATAAATTGAGCAATTGAGTGCTGAAACTTCTACTGGCTAGATGTCCGTGAAATCAATGGAATCTAGCAGTTGCCGTTATGTAAGGATTTGGTAGCAGCTGATTCTGTTTTCTCTTCCTCAACCACCCCTCCCCCCGTTTTGTGCTGGCTCTCCCAAAAACCTTATGTGAAATTGCTTGGTAATCTGAGAACACTGAGAGCGTTGCCATTTTAATGTTGGCAAGCGTCGTCGGTACCAAAGAACAATTGAGGCATCAGAAACAACCATACGGGCATCGTGCAATGGTGCGACAGCAGTGCTTTCCGCCTTCCGACCATGAAATGTGGATTAAAAGGTTAAACAGCCTACCACAACTATCTGACGAAACTCTCAGAGGCCTGTGCACGCTGGCGAAACCTCGTCAAGGCAGCGGAGCAAGTCTTACGCCTTCGCTGCGGAAGCTTACAAACTGCGGGTTGTCGCCAGCGTGCACAGGCCTCTGAGAGTTTTGACTAACAGTTGCAGTAGATTGTTTAAACTGTTCATCCACATTCTATGGTGGGAAGGCGGAAAACACAGCCGCCGTGCCATCGCACACTGCCTGCACGATTGTATCCGATTCCTCCACTGTACTTCGGTACCGATAACACTTACCAACATTAAAATGGCAACACTCTCAGTGTTGTCAAACCACTAAGCGATTTCGCATAAGCTCTATTGCCCAGCAACATGTCCCTGCTGCTACAAAAATTGCAATCAATACTGTCTACCGCAGCACCCAGTTTGCATTTTGTTTCAAGCAAGTGTAAAGCATGACAGCTTAACCAATTCTTCATCCTTGTAAATCAAATTGGACAGGGCAATTGCACCTAATCCTGTCTTCTTCAGAAGTGGGTGTATTTCCTGTTTTTATTGTTGGTTATCCCCTAGGGATTGCTTATCTTCTCCACAATACATGTGACTTGTTTGGACCGATTTTAAAACACATTTTCAAATTGTCACTTCGTTCTGGTTTGTTCCCATCGTTATGGAAGAAAGCGGTTTTCGTGCCAATATTAAAGGGGGCGATTCATCGGCTGTCAGTTATTATCGGCCTGTTTCTTTATCGTGCGGCTTTTTTAAGGTGTTTGACAAAGTTATTCATAAACGAATAACTCATTACTTTCATCAAAAATTAATGACTTCGCAGCACAGGCTCATTACGAGGTGGTCAGTTGAAACCAACTTGTGCTCCTCTTTACATTTTGCTGCGCCAATTGTTACGAGCAGGGAACAGGTATATGCTATTTATTTTAATATGTCTAAAACATTCGATGAAGTTGATCGTGAGCTATTGCTCCACAAATTATGGTTATACGGTTGTTGCTCTGAACTACTTCGCTGGTTTCAAAGCTACTTGTCATGTCGTACAAATCATGTTCGAATTTCTAGTGTCCCTTCTAAACTATTTTAGTCAACTTCAGGCGTCCCCCAGGGGTCTATTCTGGGGCCTCTTCTGTTTCTGATATCTGTTAATGATATAGCCTCATTTGCCGAAAAAGCTGAGCTCTTACTGTTTGCGAATGATATTAAGATTTTTATGCGCGTTGCTACTCCTCCTGATTGTAATGCTCTTCAGCACGAAGTGAACAACATACTGCAATGGTCTTTGGCAAATAATTTGCTCCTAAATCCTACCAAAACTAAGTTTCTTTCTCTGAGCAGACAACACACTGTTAAAGGGCAACTCCGCTTGATTTCGGAAATTTCGAGATAGTGGGTGATATAAACGTGAAAAGCACTTCAAAACAACCCTAGACCATTTGTCTCATCAAAAGCAAAATATTTTTCGTGCGATCATGTTATTTACCACAATCGCAAACCGAAACTGAAACTTCGGCACAGCCGGGCAACATTGTACTCTCAACGTCAGTTGCATACGCACCCACGTGGAATACAAGGGGTCACGTGATCTACTAGCGGTAGCCCAAGAAAGACGCGGATGCGAGGGGAAGGGCGAGGAGGGAGGAGGGAGGGCGGGCCTAGCCGCGGCGGCGAACAGGCAACGCAAGCGGCGACGAAGCAGGCTATGTAGGCGGCAACCCAGGCGGCTAGTCGGTTGGCACCGGTTGGCAGGTGTGTCAGCGAAACTCATCCCAGTACAACTCTCTCTTCCTCTTTTTGTTTCTCTTCTTCTCGTTCATTTTTTTCTTTTTTTTGTCTGTCTCGCCCACTGATCTCTATTGTAGTAGGCTCGCCTCTTTGCTTGCTCAAACGTGGAGCGCGTCCGTAGCGCCGCCCGGTAAGCTCTCCCTGGAAAAGAAAATACCAAGAAAAAAACTGCGTATGCAACAGACGTCAGCCACAACGGAAATACAACGTTGGCTGCGCCGCACGTCGCCCGCTAAATTAGCGGATTTTGGTGACTTCGCGCGTCTCAGTTTTTGTCGGCCGGTTTAGTGATCTTTTAGGCGGTATTACGTTATAATATTTGACATTCGGTCTCTCTAGATGACACTAAAGAGAGTCGCAGTGTTTGGTAACAACCGAGAATGAAGCGGAGTTTCCCTTTAAGCATTTTACTTATTCTTTGGGAGGAACTCCAATCGAACGCGTGACTGTGATGAACAATCTCTGTGTGTGCCATGATAGCGCATTGTCATTCAATGCTCATGTTTCTTTTATTGTTGGCCGTGCGATGAAAACTCTTGGTATTATATCTCGTATAACCCAAAAGTTCAGACGCCCTGCTTGTATGATTAGTTTATTTTGTGCTTTACTTCGTTCACTACTTGAATTTGCCTCTGTTGTTTGGAATTCTGTAACACGTACACAGCCTTTAAGCATTGAATCAGTGCAAAAAAGAATGATATGCATTTTATATGATAGACACTTTCAGTGTCACTTCTATTACGATTATGAATTTATTCTTAAGAGTGTTTTACTTAAGTCTTTGTCAAATAGAAGATTCGAGCGTGACCAGATTTTTTCGCACCGGGTGGCAACTGGTTGGACTGATGCTAACTCACTTCTGAATTCTGTAAATTTTCATATTCCTTGTCGTGTTACCAGAAATTTTACTGCCTTTTACATTCAATTCATGTCTAAACTCTCACCACAGTCCCGTATGCGAATTTCATTTAATAGAATCGCATCCTCTAGCTTGGACATTTTCACAGATCTCCCAGTTTTTTGTCGGAACTTGGAAAGTCTAGTTGAAAGTTGAAACTCTATTACATTTTGTGTGAAGTGCACAACTTCGTTGTAGTCATGCTAATTAGTACATTTGAAGTTGTGCGTACGTTGTTTCTTCCTTTTAGATATCTTGTGTGCGCCAATGCGAAGACCCACATGGTTGTTTTTGGGCACATTAAATAAACATTATTATTATTATTATCCTTGATCCACACCCAGAATCACCCATCACACATGCTTATGCTACGTTTCATCAATCAGCTTATTACGAAAGTTGCTGCTGCATGGAGATATTTAAACAAGATGGCCATATTACAATGTGTTGCGATGCCATGTTTTTAAGCATAACTAAACAGCTACTAGCTGCATGAATTACTCTGCTGTACAATGGATGTTATTGGGTGCTTGCACAATTGTGGCTAGAAAAGGAGGCACTCTGTTTAGTTGATTATAGGCCAACACAGGAATTTCAACGCAATATTGCAGCAGAATAGATGAAACAAACTGAATGCCTGCACTTCTTAAGCTTTTATTCTCCGAAATGACTTTGAAGATTCTCTTAGTACAGCTGCTTGCACACAAGTGACACTAGGCAGCGTTTTCGCTTTATGTGATCAAGCAAAAATTACAGGACACTTAAGCTTTGCCTTTAAAAGTGGAACGCGATAGCTTAATTTAAACCCCTTTTGTTCTCAAGCCATGCAAGCGTATCTGCATGGACTAATCACTAGCGTGTCCGGCACTGAACCAAAGGGTCGTGAGTTCAATCCCGCTTTGCCTAAGGTCCTGCAAATGTTTTCGAAGGAAAATGAATTACTTAATGACCAATCAAGATTTTCCCGTCCTGCTTACACCGACTTTTCTGCAACCTGAGCTCCTAGCTATCGCTTTAAATGCTGCTTAGGGTAAGAGTGATTATGCAATAAAGTAAAAAGCCGAGTTCAGTGTCACTAAAGCTGTTAAGATACGAGTGTCTTGTCCATCCGTCTAGATCAAATATAAAATGATAAAAAAAAAAAAAAAACATCTCTCTGGTGACGAAAGTAAACCCTTCTCCAGGGTTTACTTTCGTCATTCTTGTCCAGCTCGCTTGCACCTTTGCATTTAATTGCATTATAATTAAAATCTCTCTGGTGACAGGAATAACAAAGGTCAGTGTGATGAGCAAAAAATTAACTAGTGCAATATATCTTGCCTAATAGCCTTAGTGAGGAAAAGTATACTAACAGTTTGTAGATAAAATTATGATGAGACTGTATTTCCATACGAGTATTAAACATAGGCTCCTCTTACTGGTTGGAACAGAACTTGGAGCTACTGTGCCTTCAAGTACTAGGGTCACCCAGAAATTAGTAAATTTTATAAACTGTCTTTTATTTAACTGTTGTTTAGTTTACATTATAGGAATACATTTATCCTTAAAATATATTGTTCTTTTCCAATGTGTGGCACTGGTGAATGTTTGTTCAACATGACCACTGGTCTCAATACCTATTCATCAGAAAGAGTGGTGTGAGAGTAAAATGGTAACAAACATTTGCCCATAGTTATAAAAAAAAAATACCAGGATTGTGCACAGCCACTAGGCAGGAAAGTAGTCGGCAATGGTGGATATGCAACCAATTTACTTTCTGCAGTTCCAAGTCACAGTTGGTAAAGACAGACACCAATGTTGAGAGTTTTGTTCTAAAAGCTGTACGGTTTGGTTCCAAACATGCTAACACTCTCTTTTGCCACCGAACCGGCCTGGGGCTCTTGGCTAGAAAGTCGGCGAGAACGTCTTTTTTTTTTTTTTTTGCCAAGTTTCCAACATAAAGCCCCTGGAGTGACCTTTGGCCCGACGGTGTTCGAATGACGTGTAATGGGAAAACATAGCTGGTGACTGTGGCTGAAAATTAAAATGTTTTAACATCTAATTTTCCGGTTTAGAGCAAGTGCAAGTTGCTTCACTTTAAACTGACAATTTGAGGCCTCAAAATGTGCAATAAGTGTTGATCGATGAAATTAACAGGTGCAGGCTGCATCACACTCCTTGGCATAAAGGTCGCAAGATTACCGTTATGTCTTCCCAGCCAGCTGAAGCTAGCAAAAGATAACTTTTTATTTATATGCACTAATACCATCACAGGACAGTTGAAAACGTCTCACTGTACACAATAGATATGAAAGCATCACAGCCAAGCAACCTTTGTTTCCTCAACCTTGCGCTGGTCGCACACAAGTTAAAATATTTGGTCAAAGTAACCCAAACCAAACAGATTTATTTTATAAATAGGCATTCAAATTGTTACAACAAAACCACATACTTAAAATGCAGTTCCCCTTTACTGCTTGTTGATGTGTCAATATGAGTCACCAATCCTCAACTAAAGTCATCAGGTTCGCAGTGGGTTATGCCATGCAAACAGGAACGGACAAGGTATGAAAACCCTATAATAGCAGAGCGGGCAGTTTGCCTTAAATGACATAAAATTTTGAGTTAAGATATTTATACACTGATTTGCTTACCTTCTTTTTAATGAAAATGCAACAATTCAAGATGCTACATATGAAGTCTGATATGTAGGTGTTATTTCTTACTGTACAACTCTTAAAAACAGGAATTTGAGGGTGTGGAAGCTCCTTTCAACGGCCACAAATTGTAAATTTAAGAGTGAATTTAGTTTTCAGATGCCCAGAAGCTAGAATAAAGATTTGTCAGCTTCCCATTGGCTCTGAGAATAAGTCATCCGTGACAGATGGGGATTGAAAGTAAACCAGTGGATACTCAGCCGTGCCTCAATACAGCTGGGGGGAGGCCTGCAAATTGTTATTTTTGAAAACAACGATCCTCAGAAATCACTATATTTACTAGTGGGAGGGTCAAGCTATAATCTGCCCTAACAACATAAATATGTGCAAATTGTGGTCAGAAATTTTGTGTATCAACTTTAGTTTCTATGGAGGTTGAATATAGCCAATGAAAAAAGTTTGAAATTTTCCTGCCGGTACACAAAAGAATCTAAACATTACAGGAAAGTTTAGTGCACCCCACTCAATTATAAAGTGGTGAGCATAAAAAAAAAAAAAAAGAAGCCCAATGAGGTAAAATTTATGTTGCGTAGAGCATACCCATGGGGGCAACACAGAAAGTGCAGTACTTTCCAGAGTAACATACACCGAAGTGATTACCAAGATTTTGTTCCTCGAAATGTAACCGCACCTGCTCAAGGGGGCTACGAGCGCAACTGAAACAAACTCAGCAGCAATGGCTGGCACCTACTTTGTAGCCACTGAGCAGAGGGCTTTGACACCTCAACATGGGATATCTCCGACAAGTTGCATTGAATTTTGGATAAAAACTGGTCTCTTTTGCAAACGGCTGCTTATACGTACTTGGGAATCGCAAGATATCGAAGTGCTATAGAAGTTTAGCAGTTTGCACCAAAAGGGAGACAACTGAAGAAAAAGATCTTGTGCCATTCTTATCCTGACAGTGACTACAGTGCATAATGCACAAACTTTCTCACAACTTTTCTTTTTACAAAGTGGTGGATTTGTAATGGCACATGAAGCAAAGAGTAACTACACTCGGTAGGCAATCATTTTCAAATGTGAGAACAGAACCGGTCGGTGGCCGGAAGGAAAAAGTGGTCTTAGCTACGAGGACGTAGTTATCTAAAGAGAAGGTTGCACCATCACTCTTCCGCAACGACATGCCGCCAATACTCACTTGTTACAACTCGCGTCGCTCGAAGCGTGGCGCCCCGAGAGCCTCCCGCTTGAGTGCACCTTATAATGACTAAGCAGAGTAAATTTGCGAGCGAAGTCCTTGCCGCAGATCTGGCACTTGAAGGGCTTTGCCCCCGTGTGCACCATCTGATGGTGTGACAGGTGAGCCGCCTGCGAGAACGCTTGCCCGCAGAGCTTGCATTTGAAGGGCTTCTCTCCCGTGTGAGTCCTTTCGTGAATGATGAGCAAGCACTTGCGCGTGAATGCCTTGCCGCAGATCTGGCAGTCGAAAGGCCGCTCCCCCGTGTGAGTTCTTTCGTGTCGTGCCACACAGGTCTTGTCATAGCTGGAGTAGTTGCAGTAGCGGCAGTGGTGGTACGTCCCTCGCCACTGGTGTACCGTCCTCCGGCGCATCGTCACCGACGTCTGGAACGAGAACGGGCTACCGAAGTCCTTGCAGCTCCAGCTGCCACCGGCTGGATCCAAAGGGATCTCTCGAGGCTCTGTTGAAAGCAGCACACAAGGGGAAAGTGTCAGTTTCATTGTATGTATGAGCTTAACAAACGGCAAAAAATGCTTGGCTCTGTTTTGCATTTCTGGGGATGATATCGGTTCTGACGCCGGGTGAAACATCTGCATGGTAACACTAGCTTGAATTATACTAATGTAAAGTGCATAAGGACTTTATGAGGTTGAAGAAATTATAAAATGGGATTCACGTTCCTTGGATTGTTGCAAAATTACAAAATATTACAGGAGAGTTTGGTCTTTTTTGAAGGTCAAGGAGTTAATGATGAAATGTCAGCTGACACCAGAGTACATGATAAGCATACCACACTGGATAAACACTAGAAGTGGGAGCAAACATACATCCCCAACAAAAATACAGATTTTTAGACATTTGAGGCATAGACACACAGATAATACAGAATAAAAAAAATTATGCAACAGATGTGTACACCTTTGCCAACAAGTAAAAACTGTCTCTCTAGCTCTCAACAAAAGAAGAGTATTAATATAAGAGGTATTCACCGGACGCCATATCTGAGGGCGATGTTTAGAGCGCATGCTCAGACGGAGCTTACATTAATAGGCTGCTAAAACCAACAATCTTGATGGTGCGGAATGCACGTTGCAGAGGAACTGTGGGAGTTTGCCGTCGGCATATGCTCAGCAGTTGAGCACATAGCTATGGCCACCACTGAATACCCCCTATACAGGTTGGTTTCTTTTACACGCAACAGATTCCTTTGAAAAAGGTGAATCACCCTTACATGGGTGCTGTCTTCACTGTGGTGCATTGAGCGGACTCGGCGGACGTGAATTGGGACAATATTCAAAGTCTTGGTTTTATTAGTCATGTTCCGAGTTTTGAAAGGATACTGCAATGAAATTCTAGCGCCTATTTTACTGTCTAAATATCAACCACCTTCTGGCCACACCACAGAGACACAAATTTTTTGCTTGAAAAGACACCGAGACATTATATATAACACGGCTAAACCAAATGCCGTCATGTCACACTGCACATAAAAGCAAAGCCGACCGAAAACGTACGACGGCAAGCTGTGTGTGCGCAAGCCCTGTCCAACTTGGCCAAACCGGATTTTCCTTCTCACCCCCACCAATTTAACCCCCGCAAGGAGTGTGGAGGGGCAACTCAAATAGCCTGGTTGTAACGCATTGACGCCACCAAGGCTCACAACCATGCAAGCCTCTCTATGGCCCTGGCCGTGAAGGAAAACCAGACGTCACAAATGCACTGGAGGCGCTGGATCTCCCGAGACTCATCGCCTTCGTGACATCTCGATTTCCTTTACGGCCAAGGCTACATAAAGGCTGGCGTGGTTGTGAACTTTGCAACTTGGTAGCGTCGACGCATCACAAGCTGGCCGTTTGAGCTGCTCCTCCTCCTCGCAGGAGTGAGAAGGGAAATCCGGTTCAGACAAGTTTGACAGGGCTCGCATGCACGCAGCTTGACGTCATACTTCCACGGAGCGACGCTTCTTTTATGTGAAGTGTGACTTAACGACATTCGGTTCACTCATTTTAAATAAAATTTCAATGTTGTTCCAAGCAAAAAAAAAATGAAAGCCGTTTACAACTCCCTGTAACACCGAATTGGAGCGCAGCTCTTGAGGAGTAGGAGGGAAGGGTACTGAGGGTCACGTGTTCTCGGGGCGGGGGGGGGGGGGGGGGGGGGGGGGGTGTCGCGTGACCTCGGGGGGGGGGGGGGGGGTCACGTGACCCCCCAGAAAAATTTTTAGCGGGGAATTTTTTCCGCTATATCTAGCGGGGAAATTTTTCCGCTAGATTCAGCGCGGAATTTTTTCCGCTAGATTTAGCGGGGAATTTTTTCCGCTAGATTTAGGGGGAAAATTTTTCTGCTAGATTTAGCGGGGAAATTTTACCGCTAGATTTAGCGGGGAAATTTTACCGCTAGATTTAGCAGGGAAATTTTACCGCTAGATTTAGCGAAGAATTTTTCCCGCTAGATTTAGCGGGGAAATTTTTCCGCTAGATTTAGCTGGGAATTTTTTTCGCTAAATCTAGCGGGGAAATTTTTCCGCTGTTTAGCGGGGAATTTTTTCCGCTATATCTAGCGGGGAAATTTTTCCGCTAGATTCAGCGCGGAATTTTTTCGGCTAGATATAGCGGGGAATTTTTTCCGCTAGATTTAGGGGGAAAATTTTTCCGCTAGATTTAGCGGGGAAATTTTTCCACTAGGTTTAGCGGGGAAATTTTACCGCTAGATTTAGCAGGGAAATTTTACCGCTAGATTTAGCGAAGAATTTTTCCCGCTAGATTTAGCGGGGAAATTTTTCCGCTAGATTTAACTGGGAATTTTTCCGCTAAATCTAGCGGGGAAATTTTTCCGCTAGATTTAGCGGGGAAATTTTTCCGCTAGATTTAGCGGGAAATTTTTCAGCTAGATTTAGCGGGAATAATTTTCCGCTAGATTTAGCGGGGAATTTTTCCGCTAAATATAGCGGGGAAAATTTTCCGCTAGATTTAGCGGGGAAATTTTTCCGCTAGATTTAGCGGGAAAATTTTTGCGCTAGATTTAGCGGAGAATTTTTTCCGCTAAATCTAGCGGGGAAAATTTCACGCTAGATTTAGCGGGGAAATTTTTTCGCTATATTTAGTGGGGAAGTTTTTCCGCTAGATTTAGCGGAGAAATTTTTCCGCTAGATTTAGCGGGGAAATTTACCCACAATGCACCGCGCGGTTACGCCGACGCCGACGGCGACGCCGACGCCGCTCAAGCCGGAAACGGGCACCTAAGAGCTGCGCTCTAAAAAAGAAAAAACTGGTGTCTTTGGGTTGTGGTCAGACATGCCCAAATTTCAGTGTGGTACCTTTTTAAAGCCAATCAGTAATAATGGTTGACCAATTTATACAATTTATGAATAGAAATAACCTTTGTGATATTCAGCTATATGTATTTCAATGCCTGTCGGCAATTCAAAAAGTGCCTGCACGAAGTGCACCTTATTATTGAGGCACAAGAGTGATGCACCTGTGCCGGTCACCTAATTAGCTTGGCAGCGCAGAGTTGTTGGAAGCATTGACAGACACTGCCTAGATAACCGGTCACACTTCTCTGCATTGCTTGGGGCTCTCCACCGTAAATATTCAGGCGCACTTCTATGACCGCACTTCTTTAACTGCTCACAGGCTCGAAAACTTCTGGATTAATATCTCAAATATCATTGCTTTCTTGTAAATTGTATAAACTTATTAGTGATTGGCTTCAAACTCTGCAGTTGGAGCATGACTCATAAGACCAATACTAAATGTTTGTTAGGCAATTTTAGTTAATTAGATGAATATTGCCCAGTCTAATGTCCGCCGAGCCCGCTAAACACAGGGTGTCACAAAAGAAAATTTACAAGGTCTTTTTTACCGCCAAAATAAACTAGACATCGCCAAACGCTCATTCTCCGCCCAAAGGTAGAGCTAGAGGTCACAACCAGATGCCAAAGTTTCAGCTCGGTCCGATAACTTAATCAAAAGTTATAAGTGATTTTCTGAAAATTTCAATGGGTAAATGAAGCCCATTTTTGCCCGTTTTCGGTTTCCGGTGCCATAGAGCCCCATGTGTTTGAAAACTAAGTCGGCCGCCATTCTCACCCACCTCTTCTAAAAATTCTGTCACAAGTAAAGGGAAACACCCTATTCAATCACTAACCACAGACCACATGCAAGGCCTGTAGTCAACATGCCTAGGATATGGTCTGTGGTTAGGCACGTAGTAAACCTATTGCACTCCACTACATACAGCAAACTGAATGGTGAAATATGAATTGAATGAGCATGCAGTCTGTAAAAAAAGTGTTCAACGGTCAATAGCTGATTGCAGAGACACCAAGGATGAACACAATCTATTCTCTGTTTGGCATGTCATAAATGTTGAATTCGGTCGAGCTGTTTGAAGACGAATTTGGTTGGGTCCTGCTGTCAGACTTCCATCTGTTAAAAAGAAGGAATTTTTTTATATCAGTTACGCTTCACAATGTCTTAATTTTCACACATAGACAACTCTGAGAAGTTGGTAACATGAATGCACCTGCAACACATGAATTTGAGGGTATGGTTCTGCACACACCGAATATTCCAAAATATGTCATTTTGGAATCATGCTATGATTTACAGTAGAAACTGGCATCAGAGACATGATTTGGAGACACATTTTATCTGCACTGCTTTAATTTGGAAAGGCAGCTGCACCCATTCAAGGTAATAAATCATTACAGAGTTCAGTTTACCATCAGGTTAAAACTCTAATATTTCTGTAGAATTGTGACAAATTGAGTGCTGAAACTTCTACTGGCTAGATGTCCGTGAAATCAATGGGATCTAGCAGTTGCCGTTATGTAAGGATTTGGTAGCAGCTGATTCAGTTTTCTCTTCCTCAACCCCCCCCCCTGTTTTGTGCTGGCTCTCCCAATGAACCTTATGTGAAATTGCTTGGTGGTCTGAGAACACTGAGAGCGTTGCCATTTTAATGTTGGCAAGCGTCGTCGGTACCAAAGAACGGTTGAGGCATCAGAGACAACCATACGGGCATCGTGCAATGGTGCGACAGCTGTGCTTTCCACCTTCCGACCATGAAATGTGGATTAAAAGGTTAAACAACCTACCACAACTATTTGACGAAACTCTCAGAGGCCTGTGCACGCTGGCGAAACCTCGTCAAGGCAGCAGAGCAAATCCTACGCCTTCGCTGCGGAAGCTTACAAACTGCGGGTTGTCACCAGCGTGCGCAGGCCTCCGAGAGTTTTGACGTTTAAACTGTTCATCCACATTCCATGGTCGGAAGGTGGAAAACATAGCTGCCGCGCCATCGCACACTGCCTGCACAATTGTCTCCGATATCTCGAGTGCTAGAAATGGGATGCACCATAGTGATCTCATCTTGTCGATTCATTTTTTCTCAAAAAGTAGCTCTGCTCTTTTAACATATTCACATAGTTGATACTGATCTGCGTCCATGTGCCCTTTGTTTGCTTTATTTTTTGCTTCCCAGCTTTTTGTAATGTACAACAATTCCACTACTAGGCTCCAAGCACGAGCTATTCTATGAAAGATGCAACTCGGCTGTGCGAACTCTCGATCAGCAGGAGCAACTGCCACAGATAAAGCTACGAGCTCAGTTTTCTCGGCTTCAAAAATATCAAGTATTTATTCCGAGTGCTGTAAGAAAAATCGTAAGGAAAGCAAGAATTGCCAAATTAATTGATTGTCTTTAGAGGCATGTTAAACCTGGTTAATTCCTGAGTGAAATGAGCAAAGAAAACCACAGTGTGCTTGTTCTCTTGTTCTATGAAAAATGCCAGCACGTTGGTGAGGCGGTTTATTTTAAATCTTTATCACATCAGGTCACGGCCCAAAGTAGTCATATAAATGAATCAAATCTCGAGATGTCACTGGCAAAGCTGTGTGTTTACAAAAAGCATAGAGCACAAGGTTTGTTCCCTTAAAAAACTTTTGAATCCCCTCCCCCGTCTTACACTCTAACAAATTCCTGTACATCTACTTACTTGCAAAACACTAAAAGAGCCAATCATTTCGATCTACGAAATCACCTCAGCGAATGATGAGGTGGAACATCCATTTAGAGCTAAAAAAGAAGTCTGTGCTGCAGCATTACGCAATGCAAAGCGTCCTGCTTTAATTGAATAATGCCACAGCATAAACTTAATTTTGAGGTCTAAACAAATTTTCCGCCTCATCATTCGCTGAGCTGATTTGGCAGATCGCAGAGATTGGCTTTTCGAGTGTTTTGTGGGTAAGTAGACGCGCAGGCATTTGTTAGAGTGTCCGTTGGCCCTCGACCTTATCAGTGTGGGCTATCTAGCTCCCACACTCAAGTGAGTTTGAGACCACTTCCCTAGGGATTGCTTATCTTGTGCACAACACATTGAAAACTCAGTTAAATGTGATAAATAATTACTTGAAAAGCAACTACTAGAGTTCCTGTAATTAGCATCTCGAGATACTAATTACAGGAACCATTTTTGAGCTACCTAGTACTGAGTGTTGGCATTTAATGATGTCACCATGTTGCCTGCAGAAATGGATTGCATAATGACATTCCAACAATGCTTCAGAAGTGTCCAATGTCAAAGTGCCATGTCCACTTTTTCAATTTTTCTAAATAGGTGCGCCTAGTTCCCTTGAAGCCACATTAAATATATTTTTGTTTGAATATTTTTAAGCATACAAAGAATTCAATAATAAAACAGAGCCCAGCAAGAAATCAAAAAGAAGACACCAGTTCAATCATAACTTTCATGGTGCCCAAATTTCCCTTGTAAGCATGCATTTTGACTTCACAATGGCTTTGGCCCCGCCCAGTATACAAAGCAAATGCACTTGACGAGCCTTCCTATCTTTTTTGTTAACATGGACTGATTTTACCCATGTCGCCAGATTATTACCAACCCACAACAAATAAAAACTGCCATTCCAAATGACATAAAACCTCATTGAGTGGACTATCTTTTCCGTCTACCGAACTTGACACACTTCAACAAATGCGGAGACTATATCATGTAATAACTGTGGACTTTCTCCAGCAACATTAAAATCAGAGGCAACGAACACTAACAGGTGACCACCAAAACAGTTACAAAGACAACATTATGTCAGTTTTTACCTGTTTATACATACACAAATCTGTACTTTAGCTTGTGCTGTGATGGACTGTAGCAATACCTTTCCAAATAACATCTCTAAGCATTACGCCCCATTCCCCACAGCATGCTCTCTCCCTGAACTGGAGCACTGAAAGTGCCAGCTATGCACACTCCGACAATGTCATGGTCTACATACTGGGCAGCTGAGCATGGCTTTGCAAATATTGGGGTCAAATATCATAACGAAAAATGTGATTGGGAGGATGATTGTCCACTTACCCTCTGCCAATTTTGCTAACTTCTGCTGCAGCCTGCAGCAGATAGACAGGGCTTCTGCATTTATCCAGACGTCTTTCCCACAAACACCCGAGTGATTTACTTATTGAGCCCCATATGAAACACACATCACTGGTCTAGAAGTTCTCCATCACACATTGAAAAAACTTTCCTGAAGAACAAGTCATGACATTTCAGGCTCCTTTAGTCACCTGCATCAAGCTTGACTAAAACAGTGTACTCTTTCTCTCAGATTCTTAGGAGGTTTGGTTTTAGTGGTTGCCGCTAGCTTCTATCTGCGAAATATCGGCTCTCCTGAACCAAGAAAGGTTATTATTACAGCGATACCTAATATGGAGACTTTACAGCTGCATTTGTGGTGGCGTTCTGTAGGCAAAAACATAGCAACGTCGTCAAATCTTGTCACATCCAACCAGAGTAGTTCACCCCTCGACTGAAAGATGGCGGGCACGATGGCGCTTGCCTTGGGCTGGAGCAAAACATCTCATTATTACAATGATAGCTACAGTGATAGCTCAATGATACTACTTGTCTAAATTTAATTCTAGGCAGGGACGTTGACTCACATTTTCAGTGTTTTCCCCATCCCATGCATTTCAGTGACCGCAAGGCTCTGTTGTGTGTGATCGAGTCAATCAAAAGCGAATATGGATAAAAGTGTGTGTTACTACGTCTGATGACAGCCGTCGCTTTCGCTCCTTCGCACATTGTGGCGAAAAGCTTCGGATTTTTCTTCTTTTCTCCTATTATTAAACATTTCTGAAAAATTTTAAAAGGGTAGCAATAGCCAACCCAGGCTTTTTCTGTAATTTCGGCACACCCACAATTAAACAAGGGCAGAAAGGAACAGGCGCGACACACAAACACTGACTCGCAGCCGTTCCGTTTTACAAGAGAAGTTGGGCTCCGTACTCCACCGTGTCGTCTGGGTAAAACAGCCTAGCTCCCCACTTCCGATTCCGTTGTGTCGGCAGCAGAGGTCGGAGTTTGTCGGCATCAGAGCTTCGCGTGTAAAGTACAGATCTGAGTTTCGATGTTTCACTGTGAGAATTGTATGCAGAAGTGTCAGAAGTATAATTCTGTTCACATAAAAAATATGGAAAAAAGAAGACAGTGCGCAGGTCCAAACTAGAACACGTAGGAGACTTTAACAGGGGAGCCAGCAGTTCGTGTTCCGACCTATAGCTGATGACAGGCTAAAACTTCCAAGGGAAACTCCTCTCACCTCTTTCCATTGTAGCAGAGCGGACGCTGGAAAGGAGGTCGCCTCCTCTCCAGCGTCCGCTCCGCTGAAGTAGAAAGAGGTGGGAGGAATTTCCCCTGAACTCTCAACCTGCCACTAACTGTAGTAGTGGAGCGATGCTACATAACTGCCTGTAAAGAAAACTTGTGAAGTGCGAGTGACAGCTGAACAGAATGGTGGGCCAGTTGATACACCGTAGAAACACTAAAAGCGCCAGAGAACAAAAACTAGACGAGCGCTGTTTGACTACTTTTTAATGCTTGTTCCCTGACGCTTTTAGCTTCCCTTATGATGTTACTGACACAACAGCTGATACGGCTACTAGACGAGGGAGGGTCGGATTAGAAACGGTGACGGTACGCTAGCATAAGCAACACTAGAGAGATCCGGCCGTGGGACGAAGCAAAAGGTGCCTTACTTACGATTAGCACTCCGGCAGAAAGCTACAGAAATCGTAAACTACACACATCACTCGGCTCAAAAGCTCGACTTCGCACAATCGCAGGAAATATCACAACCGATCAGAACCAACATGTATCACCTGTATCACAGCCTATCAACGACCATCGTTGGATCGAGATATCTTCTGCGCTGGATTGAAACTGAAATAATGGCTAGTTTATATTAGAGCACTATATAGCTCCTACGAAGGAGCTATATAGGTTTTCATGGTGGTGCCCACTATTTTTTTAAGAAGTATAAAATATTTTAATTGCGGAATATATAGTGTATCACTAAAATTTCTTTTATAATAAAAACAAATATTTAATCGTGTTTGAAAGTGAAACTGAACGAGAGCTAGGAGTAAATATTTTATCCACATCTACATCTAATCCAATCCAAGAGGATTGCCAAAAAATAATAAAAAATGGAGTTTTCAATTTTGAGAAGTACCTTTGGAGCTTACTCTAGTTCACTGTAGCTGGGGTAATGTATCCAGGATTCGCAGTAACTGCTGTGCGTCACGCAAGCGTTGTTTCCTTTCTAACCGCCGCGGGAACAAACCCCACGAGAGAACCCCACGGGCTCCTTGCGCGGCACTGCAAAACATATTTCACGGTGGGGGAATTTTTGATGCGGGTTCCGTAAACCCGACAATTTGTGAACGGGACGTTTGACCTGCAACGACAATCATGGTTGATGTCTGCGAGCTGAGCGTCGGATCACTTGATGGCTCGTTCTTTCAACCTCTATGTTCGATATGCTAGTTTTCTCTTGAAATAGTCGTTCTGCAGTGCCCGGCCACAAACATTGCGAGGGTCTCAAATCTCGTGGAAATCCACCATTTTCAAAATTACCGTTGTTGAGTATCTGGTCGCATTTGTGCTTATTGTGGGCTATCTTTGGCCCTTTAGTTCGGTCAGGGCAGCACTATCCCATTGCCTTTCAATCACCACAAGAAGATGAACACACAAATACTATCCATTTTTTTAGGCAGGTGGCAGCATTTGTTTAGGAAATGATGGATTGGGTGACGGTCTACAATATTTAACCCATTTCAACCTAGCTCTGAGACCTGCGAGGGTTCAGAACGTTTTCATTATGAGGCGCGTAACACTTGTCTGTTCCAACTGTTCAAGTGTGCTCCTATTGGCCGCAACAGACACACCAAGCAGTAGCAACTCCTACAACGCCGAAAAGAAATGCTGGGAACTTGCTCTACTGAACCAGGCTGTAGCAGGCAGCGGAGGCAACCTCGGAGAATAAGCAGGCGAGCGGGTGAGGGCAGGCGAGCAACTTTGCTACTCTTCTTCCTTTCTCTTACGTCAAATACTTTACTAGGCAACGCATCTAACTGTGAAAATGTGATGGCTGACAGTTTTTGCTTAGTTGGAATTGGCTAGATGTGCGCGGCCTCGAGATTTTCTTTTTTGAATTGTTAGGGGTGGCTGCTGTTATCTTCGTTGTTGGCATCCTTTGAGACAGTGGAGACAGCTGCCTTTGCGTCTTGGCGAATCCAGTATCTCGGTGCGTCAGTGGCGGCCCTCTCCCCTTGGCACAGCGCGATTGCGTGGACGGCAGAATGCGCACACATTTTTTCAGACGCGAGGTTTCCAAACTGCTCGGGAAGAATTTTGCACTGTAGGCACGCTGTCTATTGCAAATGAGTGTAGTAGCATGTATTCCTTCTAATAAATTATTTGGTTATGTTTCAGACGAGATCGCTACTCGTCTGAAACAGTTCATGAGATAACCATACGCTCAATTTATCCGTAAATCTGTGGCGCTACTCCGACGAGATCGATTGTGGCAGTGGACGTTCATTCGAAGTTTAATGGTTTCGCAGCAGAGGATTCTTGACCAGCAGATGACAGCTGGTTCCTCCGGGCCTCAAATTTGGCGCACTGTCACAAAAGCTCCCACGACATAAGGTCATGTGCCTTGCTCCGACGTTCTTATTGGGTAGTGGGGCCCCTAGCCTTCACAGTTTGCCAAGTTATCATAAAACGGAGTATAGTTGTGAATGACTTACTTCTCAAAGGCCTTTATCCTGTGTCTGAGCACAAAAGAAATCTGAGAAGTATAAACTGTGTCAAGTGCAGGGACACATGTTTTGTGTTTCTCAATTTTTTGTTGTTCCTTACATTCGAGGTGTTAAATCTGCTCGAGCTTGTCTGCCCACTTTTCACTTTTTCTTCAGTCCGTTCTACTTTGTTTACACGTGAAGTTTAAGTTACCACTCCTGTAGTATACATGGCACTTTGTCACAAATGTTTTTTTTTACCCTGACTGCAATCTTCTATTTGTTTTTGTTTTTCAGGTGTGTTTTGTTGCTTGCTGGAAACCAGGGTTGTCAATTTGAGAGGGGGGTTCTGGATTGTGTACTATGTCATAGGTTTGTGCACTTTGTGTAGGATATCCTGGAGGTGTGTAGAAATCACTGCTTGAAGCATTTGAAATCGGTAGCAGAAAAGTTGTGCCGTACACAGTAATCCAATTTATTGTACTGCTTTTTTTGTGTCCTATAAATCAATATAACTTGTCTATCTGAAATCTAATTTTTCTTAAAATATGTGACTCAGCATTGGAATGATGCGATTAAAATTTGAACTGAACTGCCCTGTTACTGAAAGCCGGTAACAAGAACTTCTCTATGAATGGAGTTCATGTTCATATTTAAGAAAAGTGACTCTGTGTCCTATTATTACATTAGAGCAAGCAAAAGTTTTGCTTTCTTGAGCTCATGATTCACTCTAAATAAAATGTCGGCTTCAGGACTACTTCTTTCTGTTTTGCAAGACGGAGGCTTTGGCGTGTAGATGGCCGTAAAGATATATATATATTTTTTTCTTTAATTCTTGAATTATACAATTCTACTTGGCTAAATTAAAATAAAAATAGAATGCCTGTAGGGTAATTAATTTAATTATAAATGTGCTGATAGTGGCAACTTGTATGCTGCTGTTTGGAAATTTCGAGTCTCAGCTTTCGTTTGACCTTATAAACTATTTCTCCTAATCCTGCTTCAGCAGCCTCTGCTCATCCTGAAAATGCAAGAAGACAGTGCTCACTTGGGGACTGAGGACTGTGATGCACAGTCGTGTGTCTCTCTTCATTGCTTGGCAGCCAGAGTGCATGAAGGTCACATGAACATAATGGAATTCGTCTCGCTTTTACTGTCTTTCATTGTCATTCAAAGCAAATAATTGTTCAACATTCTTGTCTACCTTCAACAGCTGTTAGGATGCTCAGCACACACGATATGCATGTATGCAACATTGATTTCAGGTTGGTAATATGATGTGCTTGCTCTGCAGCTTCCTGTTTATCAGATTTAGGTGCAGCAATTTGTTTTACTTTTGCTTTCTTGTCCGAGTGGTCTTTTAGACGAGTTTATATGTCCTACTGTGTTTGTTTTTTCTGTCGGTTTTATTCTGTGCTCTAAGAATGTCGGCACAGTTTTTTGTTTTATCTGCTCGAAGTTCCAAGTGCCTCAAGGCTTCAACAACTTGTTTTCATGACCCTTTGATGACCCTTTGTGCCTCATGTTACTGTTCTCAATCCTTAATTATACCAAGAAAAAAAAAAGAAAAAAGATTGAAGGATAGTATTATTTACTTTTTTTATTATATTCCAGAATGTATGCACATAATTTTTTCTTTTCAGAAAGGAAGATTCCAAGATACCTTTTGTTCCATGGCACAATTGAGGGTATCATCAACCATGTTGGATGCACTTAGGCCTACATAGCATTTTGTACCATAAAACTCTTAATCATCATCATCCTTAATGGTATCAAACAACTTATTATAGATATTGTTATATTTATAGGTATACTTTGTTTTGAACTGAATGCTTTACTCCATTCCCTTTTTGTATTACCTGCTTTCCTGAAAGTGAACAAAGGTGTGTGGGGCAGTAGCCAAAAAGTGGTAGCCGGGCATTTTGTTCTTGTTCAATATTCGGCAGTTCAGACAGTGTGAGGAAATGTGTACAGCTGTTTTTTTCCTTGCTTCTCACTGAACACTTGTATTATTTACAAGCATAAAGAGTCAGTTTCATCCAGTGTTATGTGTTCTTGTCACTAAGACCTATTAACAAATGTGAATGCTTCTAGTCATATCTAGAGCCAGGGGTAGAATGTGATTATCAGTGACTTGGACTGTATCTGAGATGGAACACATTCATAAAAATTGTTGACCTGCACCAGCTAAACAGTTCCATAATATGCTATACCATATTTCTTGGTCTACGGGTTGCACCATTCTGTAAGTGCACCCCCTTGTAAATAGCCGTTTTGTCAAAAAGAATTTGCGTTTAAGTTGCACTTTTGTATAACTCGCACAGTTACAGAATGCTACAAAGAGTGACACGTGGGGTCATCGTAGCCACAGACCATGCCACCACGCCTTAACCGTCTTCGGATCTCCGAAAGAATAGGCCATCGGCGGGTGCTCTGCCCTACTTTTGTTCTAAATGTGGATATGACCTACATCTTGCACAGTTAAGGTACATACTTCTAAAAAGAAGCTTGTATAAGTTGCATCGTTGTATAGGGTGCACCGGCAGGAGTTTTGAAAAGGAATTGTGACCGAAATGCCAGACAATATTTTTGTTTTGCTTTAAAAAGCTTTTTATTACATTTGAGAACTGACGGGCTCCTTTGTCTTTCTTCGTTCCCCAACAGACTTGGAAGAGACAAGTTCTTCTGTGGCCCAAACTGAGGAACGCTTCCACAGCGGTCACTGCGGCTGGCTGTTTCCTTCGCCAAAAAAGCACTGGAATGTGCTACATCAGCCCAAGAAGGGCAGGCACAAATGGCAGTTCTGCCCTGACACTGGCCGCAGCAGAGCGCACATGTCGCGACACGAAAGGAGGCACACCGGCGTGAAGCCCTTCGAGTGCACCACCCGCAGGAGGTCGTTCGGTGTAAAATATTACCTGATCGTTCACGAGAGGACTCACACTGGAGAGAGGCCTTACAAGTGTGGAAGCTCCGGGAAAGGGTTCGGGGATTTGTCTCAATTGACCAAGCACAGGAGGATGCATGGCGGAGGTTGCCCCTACACCTGCCGCAGCTGTCGAAAAGACTTCTCAGACAAGGACAGTCTTCGAGCTCACCCTTGCGCTCCACACGTGTGGTCCTAATGGGATGGCAGTTCGTTTTGGAAGTACAAAGGAGTGTTTTTGGAAATGGGCACGTTTGGACCTGCCTTAGAAGGCTTTGCCGTTTGCTGCAGTTCGTTCACCAGTGAGCTGACGGAGCAATAGAAGTCACATACTCGCCTGACCAATCATTTGCCTATCTTTTATTGCCCGATCCCGCTTGACTTGTGAGTTTGCGGAGAGTGTGATCTTGTGGTGTTAGACCAATGATTGACCAGTTCAATGAGTGTGTAACTTTCATTGCCCAGTCAACTTAGCGATAAACAAATGACAATTAGGTTTTTTATATGATGAATGCCATTGTTTTCCATGATCCTTATCCTCATGTTATTTTGCTGCTGGAGTGTCTGCAGGATTTTTTTTTATTAGTTACCAAGGTGAAGAACATTGCTCACTGTTCTCACTAAGTAACAAGACTGCTTACTGGATTGATCACATTTTTCTGTTGAGATATTTTATAATTAATTTTCACTATTTCACAACTTGTTTTCAATTTGGAAGATTTATTTTGACCAGCATAGAAGAATTTTCGGGACCTCCATTTAAGTGTTGTGATTTAAGGTTCTATACAATGGTTGGCAAACTTCCTCTGAGGGCAAAGTGGAAGTTATATTGTGGGGAAGTAATTTTGCACCCACTTTAGTTACCTTTCAGGGGAAAGGCTACCTTGGATAGGGGGAAGGCAGACTCCTATGTTCTTTTTATTCATCCGAAACAAATTCCTGGAACCATAAGTTGAAAAGAAGGTTTTTCTTTTATTTCAACAATGTTATAGCCATGGAAATAAACCAGGTTGCTAGATAGATCGCATCTGGTACTTTTGTAATGAGGCAGCTTAGTACATCGATGGATTATTGGTGCAAGAAAGGCACACTGGGTGTTGCGTCTCTACCGAGTTTCATATGTATGTTGCTTAGTTTAGTTTGCTTTGACTAATTGATTGGCTTTGTTGTGCTTATTTCTGTCTTATAGGTCTGTGCCACCAAGAATGTGGGTATGCTCTGTTTAGTTTTGTTTGCATTCCACCTAAATGGAAAAGTTGGCAAAATGCTGACACCAGTCGTGTTTTCGTGCAGTGCATAGGTAGTTTTCACGGGAAAGTGTTGGTTGATTTTTGGTGAGATACCCGGTATATGTATTTGTTAATTATTTTCTGCTTTGTTTGGCAGTGTTTATAAGGATTTGAAGTTTTTGAGCTTTTTGCGTTCCAACTCAGAATTAATAGGCTTGAATTTTCTTTCAATCTCGACGCGATTAACCTGAGTGAGGTACATTCGTCGGCAGTTTTACGAGGCGTTGTTGTCCGATACTCGTTGTCGAGGCGATATGACCGTTGGTACCATTGCCGACTTGTACAAGTCTTTGTTTGGTATCAGTATTGTTTTTAGTGAACAAAAATTCACACATACTGTAAAAGGGGAGTTTCCATTTGTGTTTCGGTGATCAATACAGGTGACTAAACTTCTACGCTCCATCTCGCTGGAACTTGGCAAATGGCAAAGGCTACGGTCCGACTGCAATCGGTGCATTGGAGGGAGACGGATGACCGTGCTCCATGTTGCTAGTTGCATGCAGTGCTGTCGAAGCCACAGGCTAGAGATAGGGGAAAGCCGCTTTTGTACGAATTTCGAGTGTCAGGCTAATTTCCAAGGGAGGCAAGAGCAACATCTGGGTTGCTCAAGAGGGTTTGGATAAGATGGAGTTTCTCTTTCCCCCCTTCTCCAACTGATTGGGTTATGCTCTCACCCGGGCATTCTCGTGTGCATGCTCATCGGAATGAACGCCCAAAATACGGTGTCCTCAAATTGTTCTCGCAGTAATCACTAAATGGATGACTCACTTTTGAAAAGTGTCTGTTGTACTAGATACTGCTTTGTGAGATTTTCTACAATGTTCCTAGAGTTTTGCACAAGACCAACATCGTGCGAGAGTTTGTGCAGTCAAAACTCTGACAAAGTGCGATCAAAGCTGGGATCCTTTGTGCAACAATTGTGTATTGCTTGCACTTTTTTTTTACTTTCGAATTGCTCACGAAGATGGCGTGAGAGTTTTACCGGAGGTATTACAGTGAAACATAGAAGTGTGTTGTGCCGTCCACGAGAGTTAAATGAAAGAAAATGAAAACAAAAGCCTACATGGCTTGCACATGACGTCGTTGCACTATGCCGGTGTCACTCCCACTCTTTCTTGACGAGAAAACGCGAATCCAGTAATGCGTAGTGTGCACCGGCAAAGGTACGCGCTCGGCGGCAGGGCCACTACAATGGCCGCTGATATGACCTCGGCGCCGTCTATTGTTCAGGAAGAAACAGCCTCGCATCTTTTTTATTGTAGAAGCGTTCATGCGGCTTACAAACTGCCTTACTAAAAGATGATGTAGGGGAGGGGGAAAAAAAGGTCTGACCAACAAAATTGCTTATAGACCGTGAAGGCATTTGCACTTTACTTTCGATCGACTGCATGTAACCGCTTACA
The DNA here is from genome assembly GCF_016920785.2 of Ixodes scapularis. Lineage (NCBI taxonomy): Eukaryota > Metazoa > Arthropoda > Arachnida > Ixodida > Ixodidae > Ixodes > Ixodes scapularis. Next base: position 84,451,076 of record NW_024609879.1, read on the forward strand.
ACAAAGCAGCACCATCTATCGGGTAGTCATGGAACTCTTTTAGTCTGCGCATAACTAGATGGAAGACTTTGCAGCGTCTGCAAGATCAAATCTATGCTGTGTCTGTGAGAAGTGGTCACTTATAACATCAGAACTATTTTTGGCCCACGATTGAGAATGGTGCGTAAAAATATCGGCAAATATATGTAGACCCGAAGTGTTCCAGGCCTGGTGGATTGATGGCGCCAGCGTCTATTCTCGTCGTAAGTAGCTGCAGTGTGGTCGATCGCACTCGAATGCCAATATGTGGACCAGCGTCAAGTGCGTGGAAAGCAAAGAGCTTGTAGCACCAAGTTACACTCTGTTGTGGTTTATGAACAGCGGGACAGGCTCCGTTCACAAAGCCCTCTGCTCTTTCTACGTTAGCAGAACAAACACCAGAGAGGAGGAGAGTCCACTCGCCACCTCTCTGGCATTTGCTCTGCTAAAGCGGAAAGATCGTGGGAAGAGCTTGGTGCTGCTCTTGACCTGCGACGAAGCATAGCAAAGGCCTAGTCAGCCTTCGTACTCATTTTAAAAGTGAAGAAGGGTTTCGTTTTCATTTCAGTGCCCGAAACCGACACCAGGCCCTTCCCAGACAAGCCAAAAGAAATGCTTCGTTCCACGGGAGGGGACGGCTGTTACGGCGACGACTGCGGCACCGTGTCCCAGGGCCACCCTCCGGACGCCCACCCGAGGACGCCGTGCCGGTGGGGAGAGGCCAGGCATCGGTGCCGCTTCTGCCCTTACAGCCACAGCCAGAGAGTTCACCTGGCCAGGCACGAGATGAAGCACACGGGAGAGAAGCCCTTTTGGTGCGACATGTGTGGAAAGGCGTTCACGCGCAGCAGCTACCTGACGGTGCACCAGCGGCTCCACACTGGCGAGCGGCCCTACACCTGCGACACCTGCGGGAAAAGCTTCGTCGGCTCGTCCAGCATGCTGGCTCACAAGAAGCTACAGGCCTGCCAGCTCTACAAGTGCCGGCACTGCAGCAGGGCGTTTGCCCGCGAGGAAACGCTCGTCGTGCACAGCCTCTGTCATAATCAGGCCAATTCTTGAAAAGGGGCAGTGCGGCGATTTTGACTTTGAAAGAATTTGCGGTTTGTATTTTTCGGGTTCATCTTGGTGCAAGTGAGGGAAAATGCGCCACCTTCCCCCGAAACACTGCGATTTCAATTCATAATCGCGAAGGAAAACATTTTTTTTCTGGTCTGTTGCCATGTGTGGCAGTTGTCGGGACTACAGTGTGACGTTTTTCGGAGTGAACGAGTTTTCGTGTTGCCATCTATCGGAAGTCAACAGAAACATTTCCCCTCCGTCGCTAAGCATTCCACCTTTTCCGTGGTGTAACCATCTTTTGTCTCAATCGCTCACCGCAACATTCAGCGATTCCAAGCGGGTGCAGTGCTCTATCGTAGTCAAATCTGGCTTTGAAAAGTTGATGATCGCGGAGGGAGGGTCAGGGCCATGGAGGTAGAATTGAACGTGGTGCACCGGGTGATGGCACTATGCACCTCGCTTAAACCTTCCGCTGTAAAACAAACCAAAAGAATCGGCACCTGTACATAGGAAACTCAAACTTTCGTTGAATGTGGTCAGTTTTACCATGTGAAATTCTAAAGTGTAGTTTTCTTTGTGTAAAACATCAGAGCAGAAAGCTTGCCAAAGTCGAAGTTGGGTGCATTCGCCGACGACCAAGTTAGCGACACTATTTACTTGTGGCGTCATCTCCCGATAGGTGCAGCGAGCAGACGACGCACTTTGTTGTCTGCTTGTTGGTTCTATCGGGAGATGGCACCTCAACTGAATCTGCCTCAGTAGCTCGTTTGTGTATGCAAATTTCTGCACTTCTGATGTTTATTTTGTATCGGAGATTTCCATTTTTTGTTTTTTACAGCTTTTATTTCTTTTGACCTGGAATATTCAGGCTGATTTGCGTCATTTTCGGTTTTCTAGTTTACTAATGAACTCTCCAGTTTAGTTTTTCACCCCAAACATTCTAAAGCGATAGGCTTTTACCTAGAAACACATTGTAGAGAAACGTGCATATTATGAATAAATTTTTAAAATATAGTTTAATCACATGGAACTCTCCTGCATTCCTTCAATAATTTTTTATTTTATTTTGGGGTTCAGGTGGTTTTTAGCTTTGCATTCTCTGATTTAGGGGGAGACTTTCTTGCGGATCTGTGCCATTTCATCGAAACGCATTTCATGGACAACTTTTTGTCAACGCACATTACATGGATTGACGTTTTGTCGACACCACAACGTTTTATAGAAAATCTTTTTGTGGACAGAAGCTCCTGCAACGTTTCGTCGATGAAATGCTTTTTTTTTTTACCAAGTGAATTATAGATTGGACTGCTCTCGAAGGAAGAGTAGTAAATTGAATGATTCATTCATTTATTCATTTCGTTCACTGGAAGGTACTGGAACTATAGTGAAAACATTCCGACGGCTTTGCCTTTGCTTCGTCCAGGAAAAATGGAATATAATCTCAGGCCCAAGCTTGCACGAGGCCTCGTCGGAACTGCCAAGGGTTGGGCAAGCTAGACTATAATATCTGGATGCTGGTGACCGAGGCGGTATGCGCGGAAAGACGCTTTTGACGGAATGTTGTGAGCTTGGTTTGTTATTGAAAGGAATGCAGGAGCCTTTTGTTGAAAGGATCTGTCTATAGTTCGACAAACTAATTGATTCCGCTTTCTCGCACGTCAATAATCTGAAGTTTATAGACGTAGTGTTCTTTGATGTTCTGTACAGAACATTTGCCTGTTGGTATCGATACAGCAAACATGTACGTCTGGTGCATGAGAGTGCTGTTATTTATGGAACATGGTGTACCATAGCCCAAGATAACCCCCTTTGATCAGGTTATCTAGAAGTAGTCAAAATAGTCCTAATATATAATTTTTTTAACTAAAAATGTAGGGGGAAAAAGAATTAGGCAGCACAAAGCTGTACATGTGTAGTGTTTGTTTTGGCACTTTTTGCTTATGTACTAACTTTCTCGGTATTGTGGTTTGTTCTGGGATGATGGTCAGCAAAAAGGATGTTGCATGCCGTTTTGGGTAACGAGGAATCTAAAAGTCTGGTTTTCTTTTTGGGAATCTTGCCAGGTGAGCATACTTTTGATTTGGTCAGATTGCTTGAATTATGTGTAGTCAATACCGAAGTATGTGCATAATTTCATATATTAGAATATATGTTAAGACTATTTGAATGTGTGCCTTTGTTCTTGCATTAAAATTTTTGTTCTGGCATATTTGCTCTCCTTTTATCTTTCACTGTGGCGCGGTTCTATAAACTGCATGATCATAAAGATGCAAATGAATATTAATATTACGAATCAGCTATCTTTGAACACAAACAGTGGGGACAGGATCAAGGTGCTGAGTTTTCAGTTAATCACCCTCTAGAAAAACAGATTATTCTTGCATGCTTGATAAACGAGGTGTTTCGTGAATCATAGGCCAAAACAACCACAAGATAACTACAGCATACAAAAAAGAAAAAAAAAAATTGATGCCATATTAGTCATTGTTTGGGATATTAAAATTTGGATCATAAAGTTTTCAATTGGTAAAAATAAAAGTATAATTTCAGCTAAAACTTGCTAAGCATCATTGAAAACAAAACAAAAATTCAGTAAATTTTAGGACTTCGAAAAACGTCGGTTAACGGGTCTATATCACATGAGCGAATGACATTTTAGCGAACAGCGACATTTTAGCAAATCGACATTTTGGCGAATAACGGGGGTGCACGTTAACCCATCCGCCGTAGGGAGGCTCAAGTGAGGGTGGGTGCAACAGCAGCTAGATCGGGGATCACGGGACATGGACGCCATTTAATTGCTAAATTTTGCTGGGAGTCTATGGGGCAAAGGGTCCTTTTATTTTTTAACTCGGCTCATAAGAGCCCATTAAGGTGCTTGAATAATTTACACGAGGTATAAATGATTATTTTCCCATAGCCATCAGTTTTGTTGCAATAGGTTAAGTATTTTGTTAACGCGAAAATAGTAAATTGCGCCATCTTGGACGCTGCTGCTTGCCTGGCAACCCTGCTTTCTCCTTTCAACGTTTGCAATTCTCGGAGCGAGAGAGGCTGTGCCAAGGCGTTCGTTGCTTGCAATGGGAGGCGAGAAGAGGAAAGGTGCATGGAGCAGCAGGGTTGGAACAGAGCGGGCGTCTGCTCTTGTGCGGGCAACATTGGCGCATATCCTTTCCGGAATCCTCTCTCTCAGGCGCTGCCATTAAATTGCAAACGCTTTCCAGGTTTTGAGTTGCGCCCACCCTCACTAGAGCCTCCCTAATCCGCCACGCTGCGCTTTACGCCGTTTGGCGGCGACAGTATGCGGCGGCTCATTACAAAAATGTAGGGATGTCGCGAACCACCCTAAGTTTGATTTCGAAAGGTTTCGATATCTGCGAAGCGAGCTGAGGTTCGATTTCAATATTTTCGTACCAACCGAGGTTCGAATTCGAAAAATTAGCGACTTTCGATCACAGTGGAGTTTCGAATTCGAAAAGTTCGAAGCTTTCACGGTTTCTAAAATTTCGGATTCGAATATTTCAAATATTTTTTTACTTCGATCAGGTTCGATAAAGTCGAAGATTTCGAAATTTTTTGGAAATAAAATTCGAAAACTTTGAACGCTTCGAATTTTTATAGACATGAAGTTCGAACAATTCGAAGATTTCGAACTTCTTTCCGCATAAAGTTCGAAAAGTTTGAATGTTTCGATTCTCTTTCAACGCTAAATTCCCCCCCCCCCCCCCCCCCCCCCAAAAAAATGAAACTTCGAAGATTTGAATTCCTTTCTAGTTTAAGTTTTCAAAGTTCGAAGTCCGGTTTTCAAGTTCCTCCACAGTTTCAGTTTCAAATAATGTTTTCACGACTCACTGGTTTTCACAAAATCAAGTTTAGAAAAGTTACGGTGTGATAACTAAATTCTGCGAAGTTGGTCAGGCAATTAAATGAGATGACGAGTGTCGCGGATGTGCTGGAATATTTGCCAGTGCACAGTGACGTGTGACCATAGATCAGTAATTGTGACCGCCAGCCCGGGGGGGGGGATCTTTAACCTGCATCACGCAGTAGTGATCACACGAACACACTGTTTTACGAGACTCATCCAGTTCGAAATGGCCAGGGGCGGGCAGGAGGTTGAGGCTCAGAAAAACCTTGAAGCGAACTGGCAAACTACCTCGCCACCCCTTGCACGCTGGTAGTAATCCGATCGAACGCCGCCCGAGTGACACTGGCATATAGTAAGTTAAGTTTGTAATTGTCCTGGAGGTTTATTTTCTGAGACGGAGGAATCGACTCGCAAAAAGCTGACACAACTCGAGGTCGAGGAGCGTTCTACCATACCAGTAACGTCGGAAGAGGAAAAACGGGGGGAAAGAGGGTAGTGGGAAGGGGAGGGGGGGGGGGCTTCAGCTTCCTTCTCCCTCTTCCAGATATTTCGGACTGTTAGAGAAAACAATACGGGAAAGAGGGCGTGATCGAGCTTATTTTAATCTGAAATTATTTAAGCATATGTATAGCTACTGTCACTCTTCACTGCATAAAAGATTGCGTAGATGGGTGGTTCGGAAGTTCAAGGCTATGTCTTTTCGACCTAAATACATGTGCCAATAGTAAAAAAAATAAAAAATAAAAATAAAAATAAATAAATGTGGGGATAGAAAGCTGGAGGAAAAAAAAAAACTATCAAGAATTCGTTGGAAGTGTAGTATTCTTGCATATTCAAAGGTTCAGAACTTCGAAACAAGTTTTTTTACCAAAATGTGTACAGGCTAAAAGAAACACGTCCCAGGAACGTGAAGCGAAAAAAAAAAAAAGTTTTCTTTTAATGACGTGCTGAACTTGAACACTATCAGAAATCTTCTCCCATGAGTTAATTTATTCCTTAACGTGAAAAAACAATAAACACATTATTTTGTATTCTGCAGATGGCAATGATATGTACTGTCTGTGGTGTTAATTTTAATGCGACACCTCAAACTACTTAGATGAAAATAAATATCAAGTTTAGGGCATAATTGCATGTAGATACATGTTTAAAACTCACGTTGAATAACAATAATCACATCTTAAGACGGCACTTACCTAGGCTATACATAGATCATTCTTAAAAAATATAACATCTCTACCATAAATAGCTTCGGCTACAGCGCGCTTCAAATCTGGCACAAACGATAATCGTCAAAAACCCGTAGTCCTTCCTCGCCCCTTCGGGAATTTATTTCTTTAAAACTAAGCATGCCGGAACATTGAAACAAACGACATTGTCTTTCGTAAGGAACGCAGCACCGCGTGTAAAAGTTCGGAAAAAAAAATTACGAATGTACCTCACTACTTGAATCCAAATGAAGCCGTCCGCCGGTCTTTCGAAGTTCGACGAACGTCGAACTTTTACCCTAAACGTTCGAAGTTCGTCGAACTTCTGACTTTTCAGGATTCGAAAGTTCGAAACTTTTCGAATTCTCTTGATAAATCAGTTCGAAAGTTAGAAATTCATCGAATTTTTTGGTCACTCAAGTTCGGAAGTTCGACAAGCATCGAACTTTGCAGCGCAATAAGTTCGAAAGTTCGAAAAAGATAGAATTTTTTAGCGTAATAAGTTCGACGGTTCGAAAAGCGTCGAACTTCTTAGCTTAACAAGTTCGAAAATTCGACTTCTGTCGAATTTTACGATATAGACAAATCGAAATCTTTCGAACCTTTCGAACCGCTTGATTCGATCATTGAAACTTCGATTCAAAAAAAGTTCGCGGCATCTCTACAAAAATGTGAACTCATTTGGCCCACCCGAAAACGCCGCTTCGCGGTGTCCGACTATTCGCTAAAGTGTCATTCGGTAAAACGTGGGCGTTCGCTAAAACGTCATTCGATCAAGTGAGTGCCTCCCGATTTTAACAATGCTAATGGTGGGGCGAGTTGGTGCTGAATTTGAGAATGTATGGTAGAAAAAAGAGCTCAAGACAAGGACAAAATAAGAACTGGACACCACTGTACGCATCAACGCCATCAGCGCTACCACGTATTCTCAAACCCCAAGAAGGATAGAAGGGTACTTCTAACCTCCTTATCAAACCCGGTTTGAACTTTGAATGCACCCCAAGATTTCAGTTTCTCTTGGCAGCGAGAATATTTTTCGATGCAGCGTTTCTTCGATGAGACTGACTGATTTTTTGATGGGACTGAAAATGCCTTTTTGGGGCGGAGACCAGGGGTGTCGCGAACTTTTGTCGAACCAGAATTTTAGGTCGAACTTTCGGGGTTCGACTGGGTCGAACCGGTTCGACGAACCTTCAAACTTTTCAATAGGGGTGTCGCGAACCGGCCGCGGTTCGAGTTCGACCAGGTTCGACTTTTTCGAACTTTTAGTGGAAAGTTTGACGAACCTTCTATTGAGGTTCGACTCGTGTGCGCATGCGCGACAGGCTGGCCAGTTGGCTTCGGATTGGATGATAATGGCTAAGAAATCAATTAGGTGCAGCGCTGATTGGCTATTTCAGTTAATACAGTACTAAAAATTAAGTTATTAACTTCTTCATTGATTAGAATTAGTTTCTTTTAATTGCAGCTTTTCACAATATAAAATAACCCTTTGCATAAAAAAAAAAAAATTTCCAAACCTAGACATGCTTGTATCAAGATCTGGCCACACTGTTCACAAAGTCGAACCGGTCGAATCTGGTGAAAGGTTCGAAGGTTCGTTGAACTGGTTCGACCCAGTCGAACCTTGAAAGTTTGACCAAAAAATCTGGTTCGACAAAAGTTTGCGACACCCCCACTTTTCACCAAATTCAACCTATTTGACTTTGTGGACAATGTGGACAGACCTTGATACAAGCATGTCTAAGTTTGGAGAATTTTTTTTTTATGAAAAGGGTTATTTTATTTTATAAACAGTTGTGATTAAAAGAAACTAATTTATAATCACTGAAGAAGTTAATAACTTAATTTTTTGTACTGTATTAACTGAAATAACAAATCCGCGCTGCCTTTGATTCATCCCTTAGCCATCACCATTCAACCCGAAGCCAACTGGCCAGCCTGTCGTGCATGCGCACACGAGTTGAACCTCAATACAAGGTTCGTCGATTTTAAACTAAAAGTTCGAAAAAGTCGAACCTGGTCGAACTCGAACCTCGGCCGGTTCGCGACACTTCTAGCAAAGACTACTGTCATAAAGATAAAAAGCTTTGAGGTTTAAGCTCTATACTTTAAAGCGACAGCTTTTCTTGGCAATGCAGTGGAAGGTACAGGCCCGCGTTCCCTCTCCCATTTCGAGTGTACGCAGGCTCTCCTCCTCGGATCCATTTCCGGGGAGAGGAGGAGAGCCCGCGCACACTCAAAATGGGAGAGGGGACGCGGGACGTACCTTCCACTGCATTGCCAAGAAAAGTTGTCGCGGAGTATAGTTTGAGCACGAACCATGCAAGAACTAGAGCACGAGAGATATAGTGATATAGTGCTCTAGCAAAAGAACCATGCACGAACTCTCTCCTCAAATGTCTCTCTTGGATCATAAGAAAAAAAAAAAAAAAGAAAAAAACCTTCAAAGTTAAAATTGTTATGACGCTTGGACTTTTTTAAATTAATTTTTTTTTTAAATAACCAGCATTTTAAATAATTATCATACAAACTGCACATTAGTCGTTACAAACAAAACCGAAATTCATTCAAGCTGTCTTGAGCTGGATTACAATCGACTTTGCCCGCGTCAAGAAACCATCCAATCCAGTAATGGCGGTTTAAACGATTACGGTTATCATCCAAAATGCCTTCGTTCCTGCCTGTTGATCAAGTTCTGGGAATTTCTTGAGCTTAAGAAAGGAAATGATTGGCATCTCAGCGATCGTGAGTACGTGAGTAGGATCCTGGATTAGTCTCGAACGCATGATCTTGACGTAACCTGGCGAACCAAGCAGGTTTGCTCATCACTGGTGTGGGTTTCTGCTTGCTCTGGTGGCGAAGTGTTATTCCAGTGCTCTCACTTAAAGGCAATATAAATTAAAGTTACTAATTACACATCTTTAGAACACGACCGCCTTTTCAAGCGGGTTTTGCCGCTTTGTTAGTCATATAATAATCATTGTGTTCTATGTTTAGATAGCCGGAAGTTAGTCTCTTAGCTCTAGATGATAGCCACTGAAGTACAACCACTAGCCTGTTGTCGTGCGCCATGCAGTAGTGATACACGACCGCACGCCGACACGATGCTCATCCTGGTCGAAAACGGGCAGGAGTGGGGATCGACGCTTTTTCCGGGTGCCGCATTTTATGTGGTTTCTCGAAAGTGCGTTATTGATGTCGCTGGTCTGCCGGTGATCGGAGGTGGGAGGAGCCAAGAGAGAGAGGAAAGGGGGAGGGGGGAGGAGGAGGAAGAGGAGGGGAGTGCCAAGGGTTGTGCGTGTACGTTTATTCCAGCTAATTCTTTTTAGGAAAATGATCGTCGACACCCTAGCGTTTTCTTTCATTTTTTATTTCTTGTTAGTTTTTTTTACTAATAAAGAGAGCAATTAAGCCTCAAGGAATGACAAGAAAACAAAAAAAGGTACACTGGCGTCGGCTGTCGACTGATTGGAGTTGGATATTTTCATTGCTAAGCTTTAAAAATATAACTTAAAGTGACAACGAGAAAAAAGAGGTTATCTTCACTTTCCTACTGAGATCAGTAAAGTAACTACTTTTGCTGTTTGAGTGACAAACAGCTTTCTCCAAATATAATTAAAAATCACTGAACTACAATCTACTGGGAAGGACATTTTTCTCTTGCCTGGAAGTTCTGGTGGTATCAAACTCAACTCAGTCGTTCGTAGTGAAAGCGTATGAATAACTGCTGGAAACCAGTAAGATGCAACCTCTAACAACATTCCCTCGTGCAATTTGCAGAGGAATACATAATTTTAACATTATTGTCCAAATTCCTATGTTGCAATTGTTAGGCTCAGCACAGAAAACCGTGCAGATAACTCGTGTCAAGTCAAACTCGCATGTTGTTGCCAAATTTGCTTGCATATATGCAGCCAACACTGGGGCTACCAGCGTAGACAGTGTTGCGCGATATGCTGCCCGCACTACATGAAGAAAGGGTAGAGTTTCTGCACTGCCTTATGGCTGCCTTTTCTCAAAGGCACTTGCTGGGAGCATCCTGGTCAAGAGGTCGTAAGTATAGACCAACAGGCAGCACTGACGTCACGCAGCTGCGGTGGCGCTGTCGACGGCACTGCGTACGTGCAAACGCTTTACTTCACTCGAGTTCGGTTTCTGTGTATGCGCAGTGCCCACAGCTTGTGTGGAAAAATGTGGGCTTGTTTGTAAGCAGCGTGTCGGTCTATAGAAAAGGCTGCGTGCAAGAAAATGTTAGAGCATGACGCAAAATTCTGCCTGTACTCGTTTTCACCTTAAGAAAAAAAAAAGTTTTGCGCGTTGTTCATACGCCGCGCCAACAAGTTTTTACAAGATTTGGTTGTTGAAAAAAAGAAGCAGCAAGGCTTTTGGTATGTGTAGGTCTTGATAAGATAACATATATCTAATCTAAAATGCACCTAAATATATCTGAATTGTACACATAAACGAGGAAATTAGTAATGCTCACGAGGAGCTGGACTTTTTGCTACGGTTCTTGAGGTGAAAACGGGTGCAGCTCTTTCTAAGCATGTTAATCGAGCAAGATCACATTTCTTCATTGTTCATCTGGTTCAAGTTGATGCCTTGGTTTCATAGTGTTCTTAAAATGTTGCTCTTCAAAAAGCATGTTCATACTCTTGCAAGCTCTTAAAACTGGGCTCCTTAAAACCTCTTACAACGAGAGGACACGCTGGCGCCATCTATTGGGTAGCGGTGTAAACTTGGCAGTCTGGCATATTTTCTATTTCTCTCGCGCATTATCCTTTCTTTCTTGGCTCGAAAAACTTTTGTCAAAGTTATAAACGAGCCTTTCCTAAAGGTGTTACGCACATTTGACCTCGGAAATCCTGTAAAACCTTCGCTCTTGTGAAAGGCAGTTCCAGGGTCACCGTATAGATGGCGCCAGCGTGCCAGTGTGTTCTCTCGTCCTAAGAAATTTTAAGAGGTTTTAACAAGTCTCGTCTCTCTCGGTCGTACTCGGTTGCAAGAGATCCTCTGAGCTGTTGTTCTGTCCCAACAATTTCAAGCCAACATCCAAATACAGTCAAATCTTTTTATTGCAAATGCCATTATAGAAAACTTTTTTAAATTTAGAAACATTTTAAAAATCCTTTTCCAAATGTCTATTAGTTTCAATGCAAAAATATTTCAGTACTACGAATTTCAAAATACAAAATAATTCAGGATAACGCACATAATTTAAATGCTCTTGTATGTAAACAACTCCTCAGTTTTGCAAATTTGTATATAAAAGCAAAACAAAAAACAACAAAAAAAAACCTTTGAAAGCGATTGTGGTTACCAAAAATACTTTGAAGTTACAGCAACACGCGCATTTTGGCCTCTTGCCGGCTCCCCAGATGCCCAACCATGTACCAACCATCATCATCATCAAAGATTGACTCGGGGAAACAAATGCGCACTAGGCCGAACCGCCTAACTTTGCGTTCCTCTCCTTCAGGCGGGCTGTTCCGCATCAGTAGGTTGCACATGTTCCTTGGAAGGTGTGACAATGTGACCGAGGCTGTCCACAGGAAGGTGGACGACATTGAATCGCTTGTCTTGCGGCGTTTGTGCTGCGCTAACCAGAAGAAGATTGAGGATTTTTTCATTAACTGTGCTGTGTGTGCTGTGTTCAATCGCGTGAGCGGTGCGAGCATCACCATCAACGTCGGGTCGTTCTTCCTGTAGCGTTTGTGCTGGACCTTTTCTTTTAATAAATATGTAATGTTGAATCAGATCTAGCATTTTATCTATTATTTTTTTTTTCGATGAAACCAAGCGTTTTGATATTCCTATTGCAAAGGTATGTTATTTTTGCTCAGATTTAATTACAATTTACGAGTTTTTCACAATAACAATATTTCAGAATAACGAACGATTTTCACGAGTGTGATGAAATGCGTTATATCGAGATTTGACTGTACTCACCTATTGTTTGTTTTATCCCACAATATAAAAGCCGCAATCTACTGCCGTACAATATTAAAGGGCCAAAGTATGCACACACACGAGATAAATCTGTCACCTTTTCTCTCCATATTCTTTGTTACATTAGTATTCTTGAAATGTACCAACCACCCCATCTACCTATTGCCTTACTCCTCTGTTGTGGTGTCTGGTAGCTTCTTGCTGCCATTTTTCTGCACCTCTTCTTACTGTTCAGATATCTTTAGTTTTATCAACGGGCTGCACCTGGGATATCTTCTCTAGGAGGAGGTAAGGTCGTCAGACTTATGTCTTTTCATTATTTATCTTTCACAATAAAATTTCGCAGTTCCTTCGAGCAACTTGAAATTACACTCCTGTACATAATTTGGATGCGGTACGGGGGCCAAGGTTTTTGGCAAAAGAAGATCCTGCTTTTTTGTTCAATACGTTGCTTTGTTGTAATTCCATCACAATGAAGACAATTGAATTTCTCATGTTCAATGGTGAAATTTTTCTTCCCAGACGAAGATCGACGACGGCACAGCTCAGCTGGAGGAATATCGGGACCTACAAGAATTGCATGGTCCAAGCTCACTAATTGCATCTCCGAGGAAAAGTGCATGTTGTGACTGAGCCGTTCAGTTTTTAAACTGCCGTTGTTGACTTGTTGACTGTTGAAAGTGGTGCTGGATGCATTTTGTGGGGTGTGAGTGATGCTAGAGCCACTCAACCTTTCCACTGTACTGAAACAGCCAAGCTTCGATTTAGAACTGCATCACAGTACTGCTTTCGACCTCGAATGGCGAGGGGAGTATCAGCCTCGATCAGATCGAGGCTGATTCTTTACTGACCTATCGGCTGGCATTCTTCAGGCTATCACCTACGATCCCACCATCTGTTTTAAGCCCTTTAAATTCAGTTTGTTTATCTTTTAGGCTTCCTCCTGGCATCAAAAGCCAGGAAGCTGGATTGGCTTGATTCTTTAGTTCTAGCAGATGCTATGAAATCCAGTACTCTGGACAGATTGAGCAACTTTAGTCAATGGTTTGAGCTTTTGGCTTCCATTGAGTACCACGTGTTTAAGCAGCTGCTCGTGGTCAAAGCTACATGATGATGTGACAGGTTTGTTTGTATAGGAAGAATGTTCTTGATTTTCCTGTTGCTATTGTTCCAATTGTTCCGTCCCTGCTTTGGTCTCTTGCTCAGATTCCTTGCATTGTCTCATCAGTGGCCTGTTGTTTTCATTGTGATGCTACACAGACCGTTTCAATATCCTCTGGAAGCATGAACTGCAGTCACTTCTGTGTACTTTAAGCAAAGTGGGGTTTTGTGTTTATGCAGGTGCTCCAGGCTAAATATAAATGATGTCTAAAAAGAAAGTTTGGAGCAGGAAATTGGCAGAAAAAATAAATCACGAGACATTCGACATACTAGTTTCTCTTGAACATGTATTGGTCATAATGCCGCACCAAACTTCTAAGCCTTAAAGGGGCACTGACACCCCAAAGGTCGTTTTTTTTTGTTGTCTAAAACAATGCTAGCTGTAGTCATAAACACGCAATAAAATACTGCAATGCAAAAACAGATGACCCCATGCGTGCACGCGCCTTTTTATTTCTGACATTTTTTTAGAAGCTTCGTAAGCAATATTTTTATAATATTTAATAACGGCATTCATACGCACTACAGCCCTTCTTGAAATACTGAAAATCGGAGTCCGGAAGTGATGTCGCCTCCTGACTTTTTATCCTCCTTCGGAAAACATGGCGGTGCTCGGCACATGTAGCACTGAGGATGATCGGGGAATCGGACAATGTTCTCTTTTTGGTGCCCGACGACCTCTCAGACTTTGAAAAAGGAATCGTCAAAATGGTCCAAACAACTGGGTTTGGAGTTTGTGCACCTTAGTTTCAGTTGTGACTCCACCGGGACAACCTTTCACGCAGAACTGGTCCGACGTGGCCTCTCACGTCGCTCGCAAAAGTCCGCTGTACATTCTTTTCGACCTCACACTGGTTCAAAGAATTTGAGATCGCTGAAAGGGTTCTAAAAGGAACTTCAAACTCAAAAGTGAACATGCACGGAGAAGCGCAGTTGATCGCAGGATATGGGTGAGCGAGACACTTCCGGTCGGGGCGGTTCGGAGGCGTGAGAGAAGCTCGAGTTGTAGTACGACTCAAAAACAAAATTGGGCTGTTTGTATGTCCATACAGCCTAGAACTTTGTCTGCCTCAACGGGCGACGAGTCTCCCAGCTGTAGATGAGAAATTTAGCCAGTGCAGTACAACCGCTAGCCTGGGGTCTTTAACATGCAACACGCAGTAGTTGTACACGACCGCACGCCGGTACGATGCTCATCCAGATCGAAACGAGCAGGGGTGGGAATTGAACCCAAAATCCTTGGGTTCTGCAGCGCGAGCTTTCGCTCCCCGTGCTCCGAGCTGGTGTGAGCTAGACGACTCATTTGTTGACGTCACTGCACTGGCGCAGATAGCGTGGTAACTTCAAATTCGCCTTTTGGAAATTGTTTTTTTTTTTTACTTCACAAATACCGAGTTCCCAAGCTTAGAAATTTGAGGGTAATGTCCATACATTGTTTTGCATCGTTTCAGATAATAAAACAAAAGGACTTTGACCTGTCAGTGCCCCTTTAAAAATACTCACACCCCTTCAATTTTTTTCTCCTTTTGCCAGCCGATTTAATATGTCGGAAGATCACCCAATCAATATTTTGCTACAGCGTCACATATATTTTTAATAACTGCATTTTCTTTTGTTTTTTGTTTTTCTGGTGTGAAGCAGACGAAAATGCGCAAACATCAAGCACTTCCAGCTTGATGCTTGCACGTTTTTTAAGCTCTCACCAATTTGTGTTCATAACACGAGCAATGTCTTCAGCCACGAGAAGGACGATGGCTCGGCGTCCTTTTCGTGCAAATCGGTTTGGTGGTCGGGCGTGTCATACGGAATGAATCCTAATTGTTTTGATCGGTGAACCATTTCTCTTTTGAAGCTAGACAGATTCGCCGGTACCGTTAACAACAGTTCTGGAGTAGAGATCCCATGCCCGTCGTCCGCCACCATCGCTTTGTCCGCTTCGATCAGCCATCTAGCCCGCGATACGACGCCATGTTGAAAATGCTCAGAGCGTCCGGTTCTCTGCGCACATTTTTTTTTTTTTTTTCAGTTAACATAGTTGCAGTTTCTTAGGAGCCACAAAATATGGGTATCATATTTTTTCTATTTTTAATATTGAGTGTGTACTTTCGGTGACCCGTGACCTCGATTATATTGGTGTGTCTAAACCATAGAAAATGGCCCGTGACCACAGAGAAAAGAGTGAGCGTGACTCAAACTGGCCTGTTCTTGATCGGCGGTTTTTGGGCAAAAACAAAATGAATTACGAGCTGCAAATTGTATTTTGGGTAGTTGGGCTCTCACGTGTCATGTACAAGTAAAAACCTTGGCGAGCATAAATGCCCTGTCAATGTCGCTTTACAGGGCAACGCCGGTCCATGTTTGATATTTAGAAAACTATGCAGCCTTCTTCAGTATGATGTAGGAAGACAACATGTCAAATATTACGATTTACTTCTGTCTATATATTTAATAATTTGGCCAGCAAACATTCAAACGAGCCAAGTCACACTCTAGCGTGCGACGTATCAGCTAACATTGAGCCTGTAGGTCTGAGTGATGTCTACGTCATTCCCACATTTTTGTTAGTTTTTACTTCTTAAGAAAAAATTGAACGATGACGTCAAGAATTTCTCCTCTCGGTGTTGGCTTAACGGTGTCCACGTGATCACCGTAACACGGATGCGCTAGTTTACGCTGCCCTGCATGTTTCTCGGAGCTGGGAGCGGTCTGTTTTGTCTCGCCTCTGTTGCAGGATGAGAACAATGTTTTGTTTACGATACAAAGGCAAGCCACACCTCCGACGCCTAGCTGCGATGCCTGACCAAAGATTCATAGGCTCACAATGTTGCATAGCTGCCTGCTCGAACGACCAGTTGACCAGCTTCGGAGTTGTCTTTCACAAGTTTTCACGCGACGGTGCGCATCTGGATGTATAGACGGGCATCCGGTGCCGGTGGAACTGCGGGAAGCCGTGGTCGTTAAATCGCAGGACAATGATCTGTTCTGATTGCTTATGTTCATGACACTACCTAATTTGCGATGACCAGCTATCTAGAGAAACACGCATGAAAATATTAGTTCTGCTAGGAAACCAAACAAATGTGCATTAGAGCTTACTTATAGCGGCATGGATAATTTCTGCTGACTATTTCGCCATTGACAACAAACATGTAGTCTGCGGTACAGCTTCATAAAGGTACACAATTCAGGATACTACAGCAGAAGACGCATGCACGGTCAAACGACCACCGCGTCGGTCGCACTATGTTCCTGGCGTTTCCCAGTGTACAAGTACATGTGTGTCATGCCTGTAGAAAGAAGGTGTGAATACTCGACCATTTCCGGAAAAAATAAATGTAAATTTGGGTGTTTATGTGCGAGACCTCCGAATGTCATACCTGGGGATCTTGTGACGTGCAATCGAGACCTCGGTTACGCAGCGCCTCCGTGGCAGTAAGCCCGCGTCAAATTGCGGGCACCCCGATCGAGATTACAACCCGCCCACTGGGGATGCGCAGGCTGGCCTATACACCAACTCAACTCTCCTACGTCACGCCGCGGTGGTGGCGCGCCGGACGCACTTCCGGTCTGGGGCGGTGGGCAGAAGTCGCCGTGCCAGACATGCATTCCTGTGTTCCTTTGGAAGAAACAAGACAAAAAACCTGCCTTCTCGTCAAAATGCTGCGATGGGGGCTTTACAAAGAGAGTCTGGGAAGGTTTGAAGATCAGTTTTCATGTGTTTTTGCACCCTCCGTTCGTCCGAGAACGTCGATAGCAGCCGTGAAAAGGGCAAACCTGACGCTGTCGAAGTACGATTGCGTGTGCGGGCCACAACTTGTAGTCGCCAGATGTATTTGCTTTGTTCCAACATGACCGAGAGAAAACCCCCAAGTTGTCCGGACCACCCACGGATTCAGTGCGTCTTCAAATTCACACGGCCGCCTGATCGTTCAAACTTTCGTCTGCTCTTTCAAAGTTGTCTGCTTTTTGTCTTCTGCTCGTTCAAACAAAAGCGGCCCGTAGACCAAACTTTGACCCGGTGATCGCTATAAGAAGTAATTGCAGGCCTCAAAAGACTTGAGTAGGCTCGGTGTAAGCAGTAGATACAAGATGTTGATCATTGGTACCGGTGGCCATCACCTACTTGTTACGCTTTGTCTGTTCCCGCTTCCGATTTTCAGTATCGACGTCGAACATCGCCGCTACCTTCTACACTTTTGCAGCACGAGGGTCGTCGCGACCGAAAATAGCTAGAAGAGTCTCATCATGGTTTTGGCGTCTATTATGCGCCGTTCACGCGAATGAATCGCCGCACGTCAAATTATTTACGCAAAGTTTAGCGGTGTAACGAGCCTTGATGATTTCGCTCAGGCGATTAAAGTGATAAGACATTGCGATGAGGACGTAGAATCGACAACTCCAACGCGAAAAAGAGTATGCAGACTCACACAGACGCCGACAACGTGACATTCGAATGGTTTGTTGACGCGGGACGCGTTGCTTCTTGCCCGTACTCTATTGCGCGTGCGTTCCAACTGTCGTCTGCTCTTTCAAACTTGGCTGCTTTTTGTCGTCAGTTCGTTCAAACGACAGCGGCTCGTTAACCAAACATTGACCCGGTAATTGCGATAATAACTAAGTGCAGGCCTCAAAACACTTTTGAAGGTTGGTTGGGGTAAGTCGGCTAAGTGTAAACAGATACAAGAAGTTGTTGATCATTGTTACCAGTGGCCATCACCGACTTGTAATGCCCGATTCTACTTGAGGTTTTCAGTATCGATGTCCCCCATCTCAGCTACGGTCCACGCTTTTGCAGTCCGAGCGACGTCCCGACTGAAAATAGCGAGCAGAATCTCGACGTGGGAGTCGGGCTTTAGCGCCCATTCTGCGGCGTCCACGTAAAATGAATCGCCGCAAGTCACATTATTCACGCAAAGTTTTGCCTCGATAGTTTTGCTGAAGCCGCTCAAGTAGTCAGACATTGCTAGGAGGACGTAGAATCAACAATTCCAACGCGAAAAAGAGCACGGGGACTCCCACCGACGCCGACAACAACGCAATTCAATGGTTTGTTTATGGGCGACGGCGGGCTTCTTGCCCACCATCCACTGCGCATGCGCGGCGCCGGTGACGTCCGCTAGGGGCGCTCCGGTTTGTTTGTAAACATCAGTTGGTGTATATTCCGAAACAACATTTTGTGGCATTTCGAAAAAGAAAAAAAAATAGGAGTGCGAGTACGCAGCTGTAATTGGTGCCCCCGCAAGGGCATGAGCGCGCACAGCCGGCTTCATTGCCAAAAAATTATGACCACGTAATATGGAAGGTCCCTTCCTGTTGAAAGCTTGGCTGTCACCAAACTTTTAGTGACGCACCATTGTGGCGTCTAAGAAGAACAATAATTTGGCACCTCGCACAGCAGAGCTTCGTAAGCTTTGCGGTGGTCGTTACTAAGCTCTACTGCGTCAACGTAATCGTGAGGACGAGCACTGCGCGGTCGACTCTGTTACAGTTCGTTTGTTTCAGTGGAAATTGGGGCCGTGGCACGCTCGTACATGTGTTGTTTATTATACCTTAGCTTCTACAAAGCCTACGAAATAGGCTTTTGAGCAAATGTACTTTTTTTTTTGGAAAAGAAGCGCAAGCTGGGGTTGCAGTGGTGCAGACGTCGTGCAGGCCAGCAGTACGAGACAATCCCAAGTTAAGTCAAAAGTAGAGAAATGCCCCCAAGAATACCCAAAAGAGCTGTTGGCACCAAATCGGCTCTCCGTCCTGTCCAGTAGTGTCTTTTGGTTTTGGCAAGGGGCTTTGGTCATCGTTGAAGGCGTGTCCCTTCAAGCCGGTAGCCTCCCCCGACTTTGCTTCAGGTGGCATCATGCTGCCTCCAGAAGCTTCCTACATTAATGGTTGTAGCGCACTACACTGGCAAAAAGTGCGGAGCAGACGACACTTGCTATTTTCTCAACGTTCGCCTGCCGTTGTGTAGAGGATCACGTGACCTTTTGGACCACGTGGTTCTTCGTGACGTGGATGTAGCTAACGGCACAAGACCAATGTTGTTTGTCACAACCAAGGTTTTGGTTTCGGTATCTGCTGATGTTTAAACTAAGAGTTGACATATTCCACATTTCGCAAATCTAAGGACGTAGGGCTTTTTGGTAGTGCTTTGGAAAACGGAATCACATGTAAGCTCAAAATTTTTGGAATGGAGCGGAGTTACCGTTTAGGGACAATGACAGGATATTTATGCTAGCCAGGTTTTTATTTTAACACAACTTATACGTGCCTTGCACCTGACGTCATCCCATCGGCTCTCCAGCCACGACCAGAGAAGAGGGGAAGGAGGAACTCGCTTCTCACTGGGACTCTTGTGTGTCCCCGACTTGCCCAGACGTCGCTGCTCTCCGTCTAGAAAATTAACCTGTCTCTCAAAATTCGTGCAAAAGCAGATTTTCACTCTCTTCCCTGGTCTTGCGAATGGGATAATGTGACATCAGTGCAAGGCATGTATAAGAGTCCAACTACGCAGAACATAATTTGCGGCTCAAAAGTAGTTTTCGTTCCGTCCGAAAACGGCCGGTCGAGAATTGGCCGGTTCCAGTCGCACTCAATCTTTTTTTACTTGGTCACTGGCGTTCAAACTATGTGTACCAATCTGTTTAAAGTCGTGGGTCATCTGAGGCACAAATTCAATATTAGGGATAGAAAATATTACGAACCTCATTTTTGTGGCCTCCAAAAAACTGCAAATACGTTGATTATAAAAAAAAAACAAGAAATGTTGCAGAGATCACAGGAAGTTAACGCAGTAAGTACAGGTACACGTCATTCTCAAAATGGCGACGCACTGCGGGATGGACGACACGATGGCGGTGCACGGCAGATCAATGTTGTGACGGATGTGGGGCCGCTGCTTCAAAACTGTCGTTCGTGGTACCGGCTTATCGACCTTCAAGCGCAGAACATCGAGTGGAAGAGATATATGTGCAAAACAGTTGCACGGCAAACAGCGCACACATTCATCGTCATCATTGTCTGCTTCACACGCTGAAGATGCGCATAAACAAATTGTGGTCGAGTGCAGCCTTCTGATTTCCGATCATGAGTTTTCGTGCTCTTGTTTCAGTTTCAGGCAGTTGAGTTTTTTTTGGCTTTATTGAAAATATATGTGGCACTGCAACAAAATATTGATAGGGCTGTCTTCTGACACCATAATAAATCATCTGGCAAATAAAATATTTTTTTTTGGTGGGGGGCAGTGTTTCTTAAAAGGATGCTGAACCGATATTAAAATTTCGCAAAATAAGGCCGCAGAAGCATTGAATGGGATGCTACGAACTCTACGACATCACTCTTACATCAATATCTCAAATGATGACCGTATTTTTTGGAAAAGGAGGGTGCAATCAAGCGAGGATGATGTCAGAATCCTCCTGGAACAGTTGAGAATCAGGGAAAGAGGCCTTACTTTTCTCCTCCTCGCTTCGGTTCACCTGCTTGAAGGGATGAAGCAAAAAGAAAAGAGAGGGAATGGGATTCATGACGTGACATGTCTCGTCGGCCGTGTTCGTTCGCATGCTTCTTTTCCCAACATACGGCCCACCATTAGAGATATCGCCGTATGAGTGATGTTTTTGGGTTTTGGAGCATCCTGCGTTATCACTCCAGCCTTGTTTTGTGAGCTCCAAGTTTTGGTTCAGCATCTTTTTAACAATCCTTGTGTGGCAGGGTAAAGAAGAAGAAAAAAGGTGGTCCGAGCTGGATAAAAATTTTAATTAAATTTCTGTATGGGGTTACATTACACAAGTTTGATACATAATGCAAATTGGTAAATCTTTCTCTATTTAATATTGTTTACAGATTTGCTTTATATGTAGTAAAACTAATGTATAAAGTAAAACAGGTGGGCTGAGTTAGATATTTACTTCAGGCTAGACAAGTATGAGAATGAGCAATCCTGAAACAAAAATTTAATTGAACAAAAACACAAAACGGTTAGTCATGGTTGCTCCCCGTAGTACATATCTTGCCTCTGTATAACTATAGTCAGTTACAGGTTAAGAAGGTAGCGGCAAATGCCCCTCAAAGGGAATAAGATATCCCTCCGCCTCCACATCCAATAGCGTCCCACCGTTTCCGTGACGTCGCGGCGAACGCGCGAGGAAGGGCTTGCCTTTCTGTACATATTTGCTTTATCTTTCGACTTTGACTTAGCATTGTGGAAGGCACGAGAGGGAGATTAGAGTTCTCCCCCACCGACGGAAACAAATAGACTTTCGGGGATTAGCTTCCCCCCGATGGATACAAAGGCTGCTTTCAGGGGCTCGGTTCCCTCTCTGATAAATGCAAAGGTCGCTTTCTTAAAAAGTGGGATCGGCGACAAGTTGGAATCCATTGAAGCGGAACAAGGAGTGTTTCCAGTGAACTCTTCTTTCGACTGCGGAGAGATTTGAAACAGGCGCATCACGCTTGTGGATGGAGCTTCTCCTACCTTCTTGACTTGTAACCGACTATAGGGTTCCAAGTAAATGAGCACAAAGACACTGCGCCAACTGACGGATGCTGTCTAAGATGCATCTCGGACTGGTCTGTTTAGTTCGTTTCACTTGTGGTCTCTCGATTTTTACTGGATGATGTGCTCCTGTCATGCTGTTGCGTGCCGTTATCCTGGCAGTGGAGGTGTACGTGGTAAATGGCTTGTTTTACTGCAGCCTGTTCTGCAGCCAGACAGTTAGTTCATGGGAGCTTCAGAAGTCATGAGTTGGAACGCTGCGACGACGTAAATGCTTGCATTTGCCTGTACCTTTTATTGGAACCTATTTGACCGAGGACCTGGATCGTGACATCGGACAGCATGACAGACCGGCTCGCGTGACATTATTGTTGCCTCTTCGGGACCACTTTTGATGCACGGGTTGTATAGGACACTTAACGCACCAGACAAAGATGCATTTCAGGCAGCATTTTCTAACAGCAGCAGTAGCAAAAAGAGCAGTTCTAATGCGTGACATTTGCATGCTTTTGCCGACAACAGAACCAGCAGGGACGTCCAGTCATCCAGCAGGCGATATCGTCAACCGGCACGACCCAAGCAGTCCTTTCCTCACCTGGAACCCCACTGGCGAGTTCTGCAGGACGGCGACTGCCCAGGCGAAAGAGGGCAAGCGCCGGTGTCGCTTCTGCCCCTACACCACCGACTACTCGGCGAGCATTATTGTTCACGAAAGGACGCACACGGGTGAGAAGCCATACCCCTGCCGGTTCTGCGGGAAGGCGTTTGCGCAAAGCAGCGACCTGACGGCCCACGAGAGGATTCACACGGATGAGAGGCCCTACGAGTGCGATGTCTGCGGGAAAGGGTTCCGGACCTCGACTCACCTGACGAGGCACAGGAGGACGCACCTGGGGGGCGGTCTCCCCGCCTGCCGGTAGTGCGGGAATGAGTTAGATGCGGGTCCACCTGGTTCAGCACGGTTCTCTGAAGGCACAATCACGCGCTTGTGTTCTCTTAGGGTCGAGTTCTCGTGACCCCTTACTACTAGAGAACAGACTGGCACTATCTGTGACGTGGTCCTGGAACTGCGTTTGACTAGAGCAAAGTTTGGTGACATTTGCGAGATCAAATGAGAAATGGTGACTTCTAGCATAGTCAAAAGTTTTTCAAACTAAAAGAGTAAGAAAGATGTAAAAACAAAAAGAAAATATACGGAAACTTAAATTGTTCCACTGCTAAAGAGGTTTTAAGACACGGTCATAAGCAGTTGTGTGTGAACCAGCCCTAACAGCACGCTTAGTCCTGTGGGCGTTCGCAGCCTATCATGAAGTCCCCAAATATGTGAATGTCTGTCAGACCGTCTGTGTTATGTTCCTTGTCGTTCTATGCGTGGCAGCTGGTGGGACCTAGAACCATTGCATGTGACAGCCAGTTGAGCACAAATGTTTTTAATCGTCTCCCCAAATAAAGTGATTTCCCTGCCTAATTTCTATTTTAGATTGTCTGAGGCACGCTTCAATGCAGGCCTCTGATTGGAACCTTGTAGTACCAGTACATATTTGTTACTGTTTAAAGTTTGTAGACCTCTGTATTGCCTCTTTTCGCAATCCTGATATTGACGGGGCTTCTCGGTAGTCATTCAAAGCAGATCAGTGGTCCCCAGAACCGAAAAATTTAGAACCACTTAATTACGAGATCAAGTTTCTAGCGTTGTGCTTGAGGCAAGAGAGATGAACAAGTTTAGAAAGTATAAATTTTCCAATTTTTTGACAGTTCCAGTATATTGGAACGTAAAAACGAAAAATAATATGTTGCATAAAAAGTGTATATATATGAGCACATCTATGTACCGTAGAATACCGGGGGAGCACCCACTGCAGCTTCACTGAAAACTGTGTCTATCTAGACATGAGCGCTTGTCTGGTCAAATTGGGTGCTCAACGTTTAATTTGGAGAATTCCCAACTTTGGAGCACGTTAATAATGGGCGCTTGAACGAAGTGGTTGCTTCCACAGAATTTTACGGTAAATGTGGTGAAAAGAAAGAGAGAAAAAAACAAAAAAAACAAAAACACCATAAAGGTGATCAAAACATAGGAAATTAGACTTTGAATGTTTGGATAGCGGATAGGTTGGTCTGTCTTTGAAGCATGACGACACTGGTTCGTGCTGTAGATGAGCAACTTTGTGAGCGCAGTGTGATTTCTAACCTGACGTCCTTGGCGTGCATCATATGCTGACACTGTCATTTTGTTTGTGTCTATGCACTCTACGGTAGAGCATATTTTTTACTTTGAGTACGAGCTTGCACACTACATTTTACCTAGTGCCATGCACTGCATGGTTCCAGAGAAACCTGAAAACGCGAAAGGAAAATTCAACATCTCTCGCAGTAAGCAATTGCACTTTGTCCAATGGACCATTTTTCTGGCGTGAAAATGCGTGAGCATGTGCTGAAGCGAGTGCAGGCACTCCCTCGACCAAGGAAGGTAGATTCTTCTGGCTCCGTTGAGCTCGCAGTGACCTACTAGACCTCGAGCTATCAATGACGTTTCAAGCATATATATAATAATTACGTAAAAGTAGCAACAGCCCATATCTTTTCATCCTAAAATGGAAGAACAAATATGTCTGCTTTCCAAATGCACTGCCTAATATAACAAAACCATATATGTAAAAAAATGTATTGCATATTTAAGAGCACACAGAAAGCTTTACATATAAAACATTTTAAATAGACATTGAATTTTGGACTTGTAGCTTTTCTTCTCAAGTTTACAGTGCTGTTTCTTGTATATAAACTCTACAATGAAAGCTGGTTTAGATACCAGCTTTCATTTGATGTGTTTCTTATGCTTTTAGTAATTGTACATTGAAAACTTGTTTGATGCAAACTTGGCCCATAATTGTCAAAGGTGCAAAATTCAAGCATTTTTATTTCATAAAAAAACACTTCTAGAAAATTTTAACTCTTCTAGACAAAGCTTTAAAACAATAAAAAAATTATGATTGTGAAAAAAAAAGAACAAGAATCTAAACATTGCGAGACTCAAAAATGTGTTACTCATTCAAAACTCAAGAAAAAACATTCTGTAGTTTTAATTTGCAGGTTTGTTCTAGTCAAACATTTTCCGCCAACACACATAATTTTTAAGAATTTTCTGAGGACCCATCGTCTTTTCTTGCACGATTTGAGTTGAAATCGTTCTTAATAAGGCCGTACAAGAGAAAAACGAAGTGCTCTTCTGGTAAAATCTGAAATTTGAGCTTGGTATTGCAATCAAGTCAGAACTAGGAAATAATGAAAATGTTTTAAACTAACTCAACAATTTAAGCTGTTTTTGTTCTAGTATGACGGCGGTTACAGCAATAGAAATTTCGTAATTAAACTGTACGTTTAATTACCAACTGGGCGCTACGGGGCGAGATGGGCAAAGAGCACCCATGACGTTGATCTTTGTCAAGCTAGAAGTCCGAAATCCACCCTTCTCCGGATTCCCAATATGAGGGGTTTTCGGTAGGAAGCCGCGTGGGCGTTGCACGAGTGAGTGCGAACATTTCTAGGTTAAAAAGTGAAAGAGGTGGGAGCTGCTTGGATGGATATAGGTTGATAAATGCAGAGCCGTGTATACAGCTCTGGATAAATGTTAATAACTATCCGATTTGTAACGGGCGGTAGCTTGCGCCACCTAGCCTACCGTAAAATCCCGTAAGGGCGCCCTCCCCCGAGAGATCGCCCATCCCGTTTTTCTGGCTAAATATCTGTAACATAAAAATTCTGAAACATCGCCCACCCCCCATTTCCGTTGGACGTCAAGCCATGTCCGACGGGAATCGCGCATCAACGGCGCGATCTGCGGTACCGGTGCATCCGAGAAGCGAGTTCATAGCGGGTTCCCGCGTTTTCGTCTGCGATCAGCGCGCATGACATCGGCACCCGTAACACGTGAGTTGTTCCCGCGTGTACAGGGTGTTAAAAAAAAAAAGAAAAACAGTTTTTTTACCGCAGAAATAAACTAGGTATCGCTGAACGCTCATTCCCCGCCCAAAGGTAGCACTAGAGGTCACAACCAGATGCCAAAGTTTCAGCCCGATCCGATAACTTGATAAAAAAGTTATGTGATTTTCTGAAAAGTTCAGTGGAAAAAAATACACAAACTCGACTCTGTTACCTCACGGCTTGGTGGTGGCGCGTCGAGCGCACTTCCGGTCTGCGGCTGTGGGCCGCAGACGTGAACGTGTATTCCTGCCTTGTTTTGAAAGGAACCTCACAAAAACCTGCCTTGTCGTCAAAACGCCGCGACTGGGGCAGTACCAAAAGAGTCGAGAAAGGTTTCAAGGTCAGTTTTTATGTGTTCGGCTCGTCCGAGCACGCGTATATGTTCCGTGAAAAGGGGAAAACCAGACGCCGCTGCACCACGATTACTTGGGCGGGAAGCATTTTGGGTTGAATTCACAGATACTTGTGGTCATTAGATTTGTTTTGTTCCAGCATAAACGCCGGAAAACCGTCTAGTTGTGCGGACCACCTACGGACTACGTCCAGTGCGTCTTCAAGTTCGAACGGCCGCCTGATAGTTCGAACTGTCGTCTGCTCTTTTGAACATTTCTGCTTGTCGTCTGCTCTTTTAGACGACACCGGCCTGTAGACCAAATATTGGCCCGGTACTTGCGATAAGAAGTGCACGCCTCAAAAGACTTTAAGTTTGAAGGTTGGTAAGCAGGCTCGATGTAAACAGTTATACAAGGAGGTGTTGGTCACTGTTACCAGTGGCCATCGCCGACTTGTTATGCCCAATTCACTTGGTCCGATTCTGCTTGCGATTTTCAGTATCGACGTCGACCATCACAGCTACGGTTCACGCTTTTGCAACCCGAGTAACGTTGCGGCTGAAAATTGCGAGTGAAATATCATCATGCGAATCAGGCTTTAGCGCACATTCTGCGGCGACCTCGCGGAATGAATCGCCGCATGTCCCAATGACTCGAAGTGTTGCGGTGTAACGAGCCTCAGTAATTTCGCTGAGGCCGCTCAAGTAGTCAGACATTGTTCAGCAAGACGTAAACTCAACAATTCGAACGCGAAAAAGGGCAAGGGGACTCACACCGACGCCGACAACATCGCATTTCAATGGTTTGCTTATGGGCGACGGCGAGATTCTTGCCCACACTCCATCGCGCATACGACGCATACGCGGCGCCGGGGGCGTCCGCTAGGGGCGCACCAGAGACCGAAAACGGCCAAAAATTGGCTCCATTTTCCCATTGAAATTTTCAGAAAATCACTTTTGAACTTTTGAGTAAGGTATTAGATCGGGCTGAAACTTTGGCATCTGGTAGGGAGGCTCAAGTGATTGTGGGTGCAACTCAACGTTGGTGCAACTGCTAGATCGGGGATCATGAAACATGGACGCCATTTAATTGCTAAATTTTGCTGGGAGTCTTTGGGGCAAAGGGTCGTTTTATTTCCTAACTCAGGTCATAAGAGCCCATTAAGGTGCTTGAATAATTTACACAAGGTATAAACGATTACTTTTCCAAAGCCACCAGTTGTGCTGCGATAGGTTAAGTATTTTTTAACGCGAGAAATGGTAAATTCCGCCATCTTGGACGTTGCTGCTTGTCTGCCAACCCTGCTTAGAGAGGGAAGCGAAAGAGGCTGCGTCGAGGTGTTCGTTGCTTGCAATGGGAGGCGAGAGGAGGGAAGGCGCATGGAGCAACAGAGTTGGAACAGAGCGGGCGTCTGCTCTCGTGCAAGCAACATTGGCGCATATCCTTTCCGGAATCCTCTCCCTCAGGCGCCGCCATTAAATTGCAAACGCTCTCCACGTTTTGAGTTGCGCCCACTCCTAGCATCTGGCTGTGACCTCTATAGCGCTACCTTTGGGCGGAGAGTGAGCGTTCAGCGATGCCTAGTTTATTTTTGCGGGAAAAAGAGCCCTGTAAAAGATATTTTTGTTTTGTGACACCCTGTATATTGTCACGGGTGGTGACCAAACAAAAACAGGAAATAAACAGAAAGAAATAAACGTTTAATGTGGCGAACTTGTGCCAAAAAAATAAACGAGTACAAAAGATAATAACAGAGCGTCGCGGGCGTCGAAGTCGGCGTAGCAACAGAGTCGAACGCTGGTGCGAAAACTGACTGCGGCTCGCCACGCGGAGCCCCTTATGTACATGCGTGATCTTCGGGAATAATCGGCGTAGAAACTTCGACGCGTAGAACATTCGGGCCTGGAACGAGCAACATGATTCTCGAATTCTCCAGAACACGAAGTTACAGGAATAAACAAAAGACACGTCGCTCCCAGGATTCGAACCCTAGCTTTTTGCGTGGGAGCCAGGCGCGATAACCATTAGGCCACGAGCGCGCTGCCTACTTGGCCAGCGCGCGCGGCATTACTCCCCCCTTTAAAAAGTGCATCGCCCCGATGCAGCACAAAACAAAGCAAACAAAAAAGACCGATAGACTAAAGAGTCATTTGGAATACGTAAGGTCCACTGTCCTATCGAGCGTAGTACGGCTTCATGCGCACGACGTGGACGACTTCTGGTCGTGGAGGGCGACGTGATGAAGTCCGTGTTCCATCGGGCATCACCTCGTAGTTCAGCTCGCCGAGGCGACGAAGTACCTTGTATGGTCCAAAGTACCGTTTCAGCAGTTTCTCACTGAGGCCGCGGCGACGGATGGGCGTCCACACCCACACCTTGTCTCCGGGCTAAAAGTGAACGTCCCTGCGACGAAGGTTGTAGCGGCCCGCGTCGACGCGTTGCTGGTCTTGAATCATGAGTCGGGCGAGCTGGCGGACTTCTTCGGCGCGTTGAGCAACCGCCTGGGCGTCGTCGCTCTCATTGTCAGATGGCTCATGGGGCAGCATTGCGTCCAGCATGGTCGTTACCTTCCGACCATGTACCAGCTGGAAAGGGGTGAATCCAGTGGTCTCCTGAACCGCCGTATTGTAGGCGAACGTGACGTAGGGCAACACCTCGTCCCACGTCTTGTGCTCTACGTCGACGTACATAGAGATCATATCGGCGATTGTCTTGTTGAGTCGCTCGGTCAGTCCGTTGGTCTGCGGGTGGTATGCAGTGGTTCGACGATGGCCGGTGCCACTGAGACGAAGGATCTCTTGCGTCAGCTGGGCCATGAACGAAGATCCGCGATCTGTAATCAGAACTTCGGGAGCGCCGTGCCGGAAGACGATGGACTCGATGAAAAACTTGGCGACTTCCACAGCAGTCCCTGAAGGAAGAGCTTTCATTTCGGCGTACCGCGTGAGATAATCTGTGGCGACGATGATCCAGCGGTTCCCCGACGTCGAAGGCGGAAAAGGACCAAGTAGATCCATTCCGATCTGCTGGAAGGGTGTAGTTGGAGGAGAAATGGGCTGCAGAAGTCCGGCCGGCCTCGTCGGCGGTTTCTTGCGTCGCTGGCACTCGTGGCATGATCGTGTGTATAGGTGGACGGTCTTGGGGAGCTTCGGCCAGTAATACTTTTCACGAATACGGGCCAGTGTCCGGCTGTAACCAAGGTGTCCGGATGTCGGGTCGTCGTGGCAGGCTTGGAAGATCTCCTCTCGAAGGTCACTCGGAATTACCAGCAACCAAGGTGTGTTGTTGTTGCCGAAGTTCTCTTTGTAGAGTACACCTTGTCGGATGGCGAAGGTCGGCAGTACTCGTGAGAAAACACGTGGCACGGTACTCCTGCCCCCTTCCAGGTGCTCGATTAATGCGCGCAGCTCAGGATCGTCCCGTTGACGTCGTGCCATATCGTCGGTGTTCACTGCTCCTAGAAAGCACTCGTCGTCATTGTCGTCGCTGCAGCCGGAAGGGGTTTCGACGGGGGCTCTGGACAGGCAGTCGGCGTCGCTGTGCTTGCGGCCTGACTTATAGACCACTGTCATGTTGAACTCTTGTAGTCGAAGACTCCATCGAGCGAGGCGTCCTGACGGGTCCTTCAGCTTCGCAAGCCAGCAGAGCGAGTGGTGGTCCGTGACTACACGGAACGGGCTGCCGTACAAGTACGGACGAAACTTCGTTATTGCCCAGACGACCGCAAGGCATTCTTTCTCAGTTGTGGAGTAATTTTTCTCCGCCTTGGACAATGTCCGACTTGCGTAGGCGATGACTCGCTCGATGCCTTCTTGCACTTGGACTAGTACTGCGCCCAGTCCCGCGTTACTTGCGTCCGTGTGAATTTCTGTTTCCGCATCCTGGTCGAAATGTCCAAGCACAGGAGGAGTCTGGAGTCGTCGTTTCAGTTCGTCGAATGCCTGCTGTTGCTCCTCGGCCCATTCGAACTTCTTGGCGTCCTTCGTGAGATTCGTAAGTGGTGCGGAAATCCTTGCGAAATCCCGAACGAAGCGTCGATAATAGGCACAAAGTCCAAGGAATCTTCGCACGGCCTTCTTATCTGTCGGCGCTGGAAATGCCGCGACAGCGCGAGTCTTCTCGGGGTCTGGGCGGACGCCTTCGTTACTAACCACGTGGCCAAGGAACTTCAGTTCGTCATAGGCGAACCGGCACTTTGACGGCTTGAGTGTGAGTCCGGCGGTCTGAATGGCTTGAAGAACAGCCCGGAGTCGTCTCAAGTGCTCGTCGAAATCAGCTGAAAATACTACGACGTCGTCAAGGTAGACGAGACAACTCTGCCACTTCAGCCCTGCCAGTACGGTGTCCATGACACGCTGGAAAGTTGCTGGCGCCGTGCATAGTCCGAAGGGCATCACCTTGAACTCGTACAGTCCATCCGGCGTGACGAAGGCTGTCTTCTCTCGGTCCCGTTCGTCGACCTCGATTTGCCAGTAGCCGCTCTTCAGGTCCATCGATGAAAAGTATCGAGAGTGGCGCAGCCGGTCTAGAGTGTCGTCGATGCGGGGGAGTGGGTAGACGTCTTTCTTCGTAACCGTGTTGAGCTGCCGGTAATCCACGCAGAACCGAAGAGTTCCGTCCTTCTTCTTAACCAGCACGACTGGAGAGGCCCATGGACTGCTTGAAGGTTGGATTATGTCGTCATTCAGCATCTCTTGAACTTGCTGATGGATCACCTCCCTTTCCTTAGCGGAGACTCTGTACGGCGATCGATGCACAGGGCGCGCGTCGTCCTCAGTAACGATGCGGTGCTTGGCAACCGCGGTCTGGCGCACCTTCGACGACGTCGCAAAGCAGTCGCGGTATTCGGCGAGGAGGTTAACCAGCTGACGCCGTTTAGGGTCCGGAAGCTTAGGGTCAATGTCGAGCTGCGCTGGCGACGTACTGTCTTGCTGGGGCGGCGAGGATTCGTCAGTGATCGCAGTGATTTCGGCGGGGTTTCGGAGTTTCTCGACGTGGCCCACGGCTGCACCTTTCGTGAGGTGTTGCGTTTCGTTTCGGAAGTTCGTCACGAGGGCCACAGTCCGCCCATCCTGAAGTTCAGCTACTCCCCTTGCGACGCCTATGCCTCTTCCCAGGAGCAATTGGAGGCTTCCCTCGAGAAGAACTTCGCCACAGGAAGCTTCATCGGTCCCGACAAGTACGAAAACACTCGACCGCGGTGGTAGGTTTACGTGGTTTGCGAGGACTCGGACCGTGGGTGACGTCGCTTCGGGTTCCTCCGCTGGTGGAGCAGGTTTTCGTAGCGTCAGCCGGTTTGTTCCGAGGTCGATGACGGCGCCATGCTCGCAGAGAAAGTCCATTCCGAGGATAACGTCCCTCGAACAGTCTTGCAGAACGACGAACTTGACAGGGCACGTTTCACCGTGGATCTCGACGCGAGCAGTGCATCTCCCGACTGGTGTGATGAGATGTCCTCCGGCGGTTCGTATTTGGGGTCCTTCCCACGGCGTCATGACTTTTCGAAGGCGGCGGGAGAGCCTCCCACTCAAGACTGAGTAGTCTGCTCCGGTGTCCACGAGTGCCGATGCGTCGTGACCGTCGATGACGACGTTTAGGTTGTTGGACACCGTTGCAGGGGCGTCGTAGCGATGCGTGGCGTCGGGAGAGTGGGAGCGCTTCGGCGTTCTTGGAGGCTCTTTACGTCGGTCGTCTTCGGCAACTCCACCTCCAGGGGTTGCCGCGCCTAGTTTCCCCGGCGAGGAGCGAGGGGCGACAGGCTTTCACGTCGGGGTCGGTGCATCGGCGAAGCTGGACGTCGTGGCGATGGCGACCGGAACTCTCGGCGGGACGCAGGCTCGGGGGACTGGGGTCGTCGCAGGTACTCGTCGATCTCCCGAGGGCGTTCACCACACCGGGGGCGCGGGTCGTTTGGGTGGAATCCGCGCAGCCCGAGTCGTCGGTATGGGCATCGGCGGTACACATGGTCGGCTTCCCCGCAGTGGTAGCAGAGCGGGCGTCGGTCGGCCGTTCGCTACACGTCGGTCTTCCTCGACGAGGGTTGCTCCGGGCGAACGTCGTGGACTTGTCCTTCCTGGCGTCGAGGATACTGTGGCATCGGGGGGTCTCGTCGGGGTGGCGCCGTGGTCTGGCGGTTAGCTTGCGGCGATCTTCGGGCCATGGCGGCGTAGCTCAAAGTAGGCTCCTCTTGCGTCGTCGTTTTGATCGGAATCTCAGGTTGGAAGGCTCGGTGGACTTCCTCTCGGACGACCTCGGCGAGCGACAGGGAGGACGAGCGATCCGTAGCGGGGAGCATTCTGCGGATTTCTTCCCGGACGACTTCACGGATGATGTCACGGATGCCTGGGAGGTCGGTACCAAGGTCGTATCCGGATGTCGCCAGAGTAGTCACGCCAGGGTGCCGCTCGTAGTGTCTGGCGCGTGCTAGTAGCGCACGCTCCATATTCGTCGCCTCCGTGACGAACCCGTCGACAGTTGTCGGAGGATTGCGAATGAGACCTCCGAATATCTCGCTTTTGACACCCCTCATCAGGTGTCGCAGCTTCTTCTCCTCTGTAGCCTGAGGATCGGCGCGGGCGCTCAGGCGAAGAACATCCTCAATGAAGCTGGTGATGCTTTCATTCGGACCTTGGGTCCTTGTTCGAAGGATGTCTTCGGCCCTCTCGCGTCGGTGTTGGCTGGTAAACGTCTTCACTAGCTCTTGCTTGCACACCTCCCAGGAGGTTAAAGAAGCCTCGTGGTTCTCCAGCCAGTACCTTGCAGTACCTTCCAGCGAGAAGTAAAGGTTCTGCAAGCAGTGCTCAGCTGACCACCCGTTATGTCGGGCCACACGTTCATAATGTTGCAGCCAGTCCTCGATGTCCTCGTGGGTGTCTCCGTGGAAAGGCGTCGGAGTTTTGGGTGCGACGGGCAGGTATACGACGCTGGCGGTGGACGGGTTCTGGGACGACTGGCTGTCCATCGTTGGCCTCGTTGGCTGCTTAGTCTTGGGCGGTAGAGGTCCGAATTCCGGGTGTAGACCTTGGGTGCGACGACTGAACCGGATCTCGGAAGTGCTTTCGTCGGTTCTTCGTGGGCTAGGCGTCGGACTTGCACTGTGGGCCCTCGGAGGGGTACGCGGCAGGGGCATGCGGTACCCCGCACCTCCACCAAATGTCACGGGTGGTGACCAAACAAAAAACAGGAAATAAACAGAAAGAAATAAACGTTTAATGTGGCGAACTTGTGCCAAAAAAATAAACGAGTACAAAAGATAATAACAGAGCGTCGTGGGCGTCGAAGTCGGCGTAGCAACAGAGTCGAACGCTGGTGCGAAAACTGACTGCGGCTCGCCACGCGGAGCCCCTTATGTACATGCGTGATCTTCGGGAATAATCGGCGTAGAAACTTCGACGCGTAGAACATTCGGGCCTGGAACGAGCAACATGATTCTCGAATTCTCCAGAACACGAAGTTACAGGAATAAACAAAAGACACGTCGCTCCCAGGATTCGAACCCTAGCTTTTCGCGTGGGAGCCAGGCGCGATAACCATTAGGCCACGCGCGCGCTGCCTACTTGGCCAGCGCGCGCGGCAATATTGCACCGTGAAATGCGAATATTCTGTTCCGTCCGCGATTTGCGGTATTTGTTTCCGTGACATGCGAGTTTGTAGCGTATTCCAGCGTTTTTGTCCGCGATCTGCCCACGCGATATGGGTTTCCGTGATAGGCAAGATTGTAGCGGGTTCCCGCGTCCGTATTGCACCATGAAACTTGAACCTGCTGCGTCCGCGATATGCGGTATCCATTCCCGTAAGATGCGAGTTCTCGGCGGGTTTCCGCGAGTCCTTCGCAAAGTGAAATGCGAATCTGCTGCGTCGGCCACTTGCGGTATCCTTTCCCGTGTCACAGGAGTTTGTAGCGTATTCCCGCGTCTTTGTCCGCGATCTGCCCACGCGATATGGGTTTCCGTGATAGGCAAGATTGTAGCGGGTTCCCGCGTCTATATTGCACCATGAAACTTGAACCTGCTGCGTCCGCGATATGCGGTATCCATTCCCGTAAGATGCGAGTTCTCGGCGGGTTTCCGCGAGTCCTTCGCAAAGTGAAATGCGAATCTGCTGCGTCGGCCACTTGCGGTGTCCTTTCCCGTGACACAGGAGTTTGTAGCGTATTCCAGCGTTTTTGTCCGCGATCTGCCCACGCGATATGGGTTTCCGTGATAGGCAAGATTGTAGCGGGTTCCCGCGTCTGTATTGCACCATGAAACTTGAACCTGCTGCGTCCGCGATATGCGGTATCCATTCCCGTAAGATGCGAGTTCTCGGCGGGTTTCCGCGAGTCCTTCGCAAAGTGAAATGCGAATCTGCTGCGTCGGCCACTTGCGGTGTCCTTTCCCGTGACACAGGAGTTTGTAGCGTATTCCAGCGTTTTTGTCCGCGATCTGCCCACGCGATATGGGTTTCCGTGATAGGCAAGATTGTAGCGGGTTCCCGCGTCTGTATTGCACCATGAAACTTGAACCTGCTGCGTCCGCGATATGCGGTATCCATTCCCGTAAGATGCGAGTTCTCGGCGGGTTTCCGCGAGTCCTTCGCAAAGTGAAATGCGAATCTGCTGCGTCGGCCACTTGCGGTGTCCTTTCCCGTGACACAGGAGTTTGTAGCGTATTCCAGCGTTTTTGTCCGCGATCTGCCCACGCGATATGGGTTTCCGTGATAGGCAAGATTGTAGCGGGTTCCCGCGTCTGTATTGCACCATGAAACTTGAACCTGCTGCGTCCGCGATATGCGGTATCCATTCCCGTAAGATGCGAGTTCTCGGCGGGTTTCCGCGAGTCCTTCGCAACGTGAAATGCGAATCTGCTGCGTCGGCCACTTGCGGTGTCCTTTCCCGTGACACAGGAGTTTGTAGCGTATTCCAGCGTTTTTGTCCGCGATCTGCCCACGCGATATGGGTTTCCGTGATAGGCAAGATTGTAGCGGGTTCCCGCGTCTGTATTGCACCATGAAACTTGAACCTGCTGCGTCCGCGATATGCGGTATCCATTCCCGTAAGATGCGAGTTCTCGGCGGGTTTCCGCGAGTCCTTCGCAACGTGAAATGCGAATCTGCTGCGTCGGCCACTTGCGGTATCCTTTCCCGTGTCACAGGAGTTTGTAGCGTATTCCAGCGTTTTTGTCCGCGATCTGCCCACGCGATATGGGTTTCCGTGATAGGCAAGATTGTAGCGGGTTCCCGCGTCTGTATTGCACCATGAAATTTGAACCTGCTGCGTCCGCGATATGCGGTATCCATTCCCGTTAGATGCGAGTTCTCGGCGGGTTTCCGCAAGTCCTTCGCAAAGTGAAATGCGAATCTGCTGCGTCGGCCACTTGCGGTATCCTTTCCCGTGACACAGGAGTTTGTAGCGTATTCCAGCGTTTTTGTCCGCGATCTGCCCACGCGATATGGGTTTCCGTGATAGGCAAGATTGTAGCGGGTTCCCGCGTCTGTATTGCACCATGAAATTTGAACCTGCTGCGTCCGCGATATGCGGTATCCATTCCCGTAAGATGCGAGTTCTCGGCGGGTTTCCGCGAGTCCTTCGCAAAGTGAAATGCGAATCTGCTGCGTCGGCCACTTGCGGTATCCTTTCCCGTGTCACAGGAGTTTGTAGCGTATTCCAGCGTTTTTGTCCGCGATCTGCCCACGCGATATGGGTTTCCGTGATAGGCAAGATTGTAGCGGGTTCCCGCGTCTGTATTGCACCATGAAACTTGAACCTGCTGCGTCCGCGATATGCGGTATCCATTCCCGTAAGATGCGAGTTCTCGGCGGGTTTCCGCGAGTCCTTCGCAAAGTGAAATGCGAATCTGCTGCGTCGGCCACTTGCGGTATCCTTTCCCGTGACACAGGAGTTTGTAGCGTATTCCCGCGTTTTTGTCCGCGATCTGCCCACGCGATATGGGTTTCCGTGATAGGCAAGATTGTAGCGGGTTCCCGCGTCTGTATTGCACCATGAAACTTGAACCTGCTGCGTCCGCGATATGCGGTATCCATTCCCGTAAGATGCGAGTTCTCGGCGGGTTTCCGCGAGTCCTTCGCAACGTGAAATGCGAATCTGCTGCGTCGGCCACTTGCGGTATCCTTTCCCGTGACACAGGAGTTTGTAGCGTATTCCCGCGTTTTTGTCCGCGATCTGCCCACGCGATATGGGTTTCCGTGATAGGCAAGATTGTAGCGGGTTCCCGCGTCTGTATTGCACCATGAAACTTGAACCTGCTGCGTCCGCGGTATGCGGTATCCATTCCCGTAAGATGCGAGTTCTCGGCGGGTTTCCGCGAGTCCTTCGCAAAGTGAAATGCGAATCTGCTGCGTCGGCCACTTGCGGTATCCTTTCCCGTGACACAGGAGTTTGTAGCGTATTCCCGCGTTTTTGTCCGCGATCTGCCCATGCGATATGGGTTTCCGTGATAGGCAAGATTGTAGCGGGTTCCCGCGTCTGTATTGCACCATGAAACTTGAACCTGCTGCGTCCGCGATATGCGGTATCCATTCCCGTAAGATGCGAGTTCTCGGCGGGTTTCCGCGAGTCCTTCGCAAAGTGAAATGCGAATCTGCTGCGTCGGCCACTTGCGGTATCCTTTCCCGTGACACAGGAGTTTGTAGCGTATTCCCGCGTTTTTGTCCGCGATCTGCCCACGCGATATGGGTTTCCGTGATAGGCAAGATTGTAGCGGGTTCCCGCGTCTGTATTGCACCATGAAACTTGAACCTGCTGCGTCCGCGATATGCGGTATCCATTCCCGTAAGATGCGAGTTCTCGGTGGGTTTCCGCGAGTCCTTCGCAAAGTGAAATGCGAATCTGCTGCGTCGGCCACTTGCGGTATCCTTTCCCGTGTCACAGGAGTTTGTAGCGTATTCCCGCGTTTTTGTCCGCGATCTGCCCACGCGATATGGGTTTCCGTGATAGGCAAGATTGTAGCGGGTTCCCGCGTCTGTATTGCACCATGAAACTTGAACCTGCTGCGTCCGCGGTATGCGGTATCCATTCCCGTAAGATGCGAGTTCTCGGCGGGTTTCCGCGAGTCCTTCGCAAAGTGAAATGCGAATCTGCTGCGTCGGCCACTTGCGGTATCCTTTCCCGTGACACAGGAGTTTGTAGCGTATTCCCGCGTTTTTGTCCGCGATCTGCCCACGCGATATGGGTTTCCGTGATAGGCAAGATTGTAGCGGGTTCCCGCGTCTGTATTGCACCATGAAACTTGAACCTGCTGCGTCCGCGATATGCGGTATCCGTTCCCGTAAGATGCGAGTTCTCGGCGGGTTTCCGCGAGTCCTTCGCAAAGTGAAATGCGAATCTGCTGCGTCGGCCACTTGCGGTATCCTTTCCCGTGACACAGGAGTTTGTAGCGTATTCCCGCGTTTTTGTCCGCGATCTGCCCACGCGATATGGGTTTCCGTGATAGGCAAGATTGTAGCGGGTTCCCGCGTCTGTATTGCACCATGAAACTTGAACCTGCTGCGTCCGCGGTATGCGGTATCCATTCCCGTAAGATGCGAGTTCTCGGCGGGTTTCCGCGAGTCCTTCGCAAAGTGAAATGCGAATCTGCTGCGTCGGCCACTTGCGGTATCCTTTCCCGTGACACAGGAGTTTGTAGCGTATTCCCGCGTTTTTGTCCGCGATCTGCCCACGCGATATGGGTTTCCGTGATAGGCAAGATTGTAGCGGGTTCCCGCGTCTGTATTGCACCATGAAACTTGAACCTGCTGCGTCCGCGATATGCGGTATCCATTCCCGTAAGATGCGAGTTCTCGGCGGGTTTCCGCGAGTCCTTCGCAAAGTGAAATGCGAATCTGCTGCGTCGGCCACTTGCGGTATCCTTTCCCGTGACACAGGAGTTTGTAGCGTATTCCCGCGTTTTTGTCCGCGATCTGCCCACGCGATATGGGTTTCCGTGATAGGCAAGATTGTAGCGGGTTCCCGCGTCTGTATTGCACCATGAAACTTGAACCTGCTGCGTCCGCGATATGCGGTATCCATTCCCGTAAGATGCGAGTTCTCGGCGGGTTTCCGCGAGTCCTTCGCAAAGTGAAATGGGAATCTGCTGCGTCGGCCACTTGCGGTATCCTTTCCCGTGACACAGGAGTTTGTAGCGTATTCCCGCGTTTTTGTCCGCGATCTGCCCACGCGATATGGGTTTCCGTGATAGGCAAGATTGTAGCGGGTTCCCGCGTCTGTATTGCACCATGAAACTTGAACCTGCTGCGTCCGCGATATGCGGTATCCATTCCCGTAAGATGCGAGTTCTCGGTGGGTTTCCGCGAGTCCTTCGCAAAGTGAAATGCGAATCTGCTGCGTCGGCCACTTGCGGTATCCTTTCCCGTGTCACAGGAGTTTGTAGCGTATTCCCGCGTTTTTGTCCGCGATCTGCCCACGCGATATGGGTTTCCGTGATAGGCAAGATTGTAGCGGGTTCCCGCGTCTGTATTGCACCATGAAACTTGAACCTGCTGCGTCCGCGATATGCGGTATCCATTCCCGTAAGATGCGAGTTCTCGGCGGGTTTCCGCGAGTCCTTCGCAAAGTGAAATGCGAATCTGCTGCGTCGGCCACTTGCGGTATCCTTTCCCGTGACACAGGAGTTTGTAGCGTATTCCCGCGTTTTTGTCCGCGATCTGCCCACGCGATATGGGTTTCCGTGATAGGCAAGATTGTAGCGGGTTCCCGCGTCTGTATTGCACCATGAAACTTGAACCTGCTGCGTCCGCGATATGCGGTATCCATTCCCGTAAGATGCGAGTTCTCGGCGGGTTTCCGCGAGTCCTTCGCAAAGTGAAATGCGAATCTGCTGCGTCGGCCACTTGCGGTATCCTTTCCCGTGACACAGGAGTTTGTAGCGTATTCCCGCGTTTTTGTCCGCGATCTGCCCACGCGATATGGGTTTCCGTGATAGGCAAGATTGTAGCGGGTTCCCGCGTCTGTATTGCACCATGAAACTTGAACCTGCTGCGTCCGCGATATGCGGTATCCATTCCCGTAAGATGCGAGTTCTCGGTGGGTTTCCGCGAGTCCTTCGCAAAGTGAAATGCGAATCTGCTGCGTCGGCCACTTGCGGTATCCTTTCCCGTGTCACAGGAGTTTGTAGCGTATTCCCGCGTTTTTGTCCGCGATCTGCCCACGCGATATGGGTTTCCGTGATAGGCAAGATTGTAGCGGGTTCCCGCGTCTGTATTGCACCATGAAACTTGAACCTGCTGCGTCCGCGGTATGCGGTATCCATTCCCGTAAGATGCGAGTTCTCGGCGGGTTTCCGCGAGTCCTTCGCAAAGTGAAATGCGAATCTGCTGCGTCGGCCACTTGCGGTATCCTTTCCCGTGACACAGGAGTTTGTAGCGTATTCCCGCGTTTTTGTCCGCGATCTGCCCACGCGATATGGGTTTCCGTGATAGGCAAGATTGTAGCGGGTTCCCGCGTCTGTATTGCACCATGAAACTTGAACCTGCTGCGTCCGCGATATGCGGTATCCGTTCCCGTTAGATGCGAGTTCTCGGCGGGTTTCCGCAAGTCCTTCGCA
Source organism: Ixodes scapularis (assembly GCF_016920785.2). Taxonomy (NCBI): domain Eukaryota; kingdom Metazoa; phylum Arthropoda; class Arachnida; order Ixodida; family Ixodidae; genus Ixodes; species Ixodes scapularis. Next base: position 84,490,684 of record NW_024609879.1, read on the forward strand.
AAGTGAAATGCGAATCTGCTGCGTCGGCCACTTGCGGTATCCTTTCCCGTGACACAGGAGTTTGTAGCGTATTCCCGCGTTTTTGTCCGCGATCTGCCCACGCGATATGGGTTTCCGTGATAGGCAAGATTGTAGCGGGTTCCCGCGTCTGTATTGCACCATGAAACTTGAACCTGCTGCGTCCGCGATATGCGGTATCCGTTCCCGTTAGATGCGAGTTCTCGGCGGGTTTCCGCAAGTCCTTCGCAAAGTGAAATGCGAATCTGCTGCGTCGGCCACTTGCGGTATCCTTTCCCGTGACACAGGAGTTTGTAGCGTATTCCCGCGTTTTTGTCCGCGATCTGCCCACGCGATATGGGTTTCCGTGATAGGCAAGATTGTAGCGGGTTCCCGCGTCTGTATTGCACCATGAAACTTGAACCTGCTGCGTCCGCGATATGCGGTATCCGTTCCCGTTAGATGCGAGTTCTCGGCGGGTTTCCGCAAGTCCTTCGCAAAGTGAAATGCGAATCTGCTGCGTCGGCCACTTGCGGTATCCTTTCCCGTGACACAGGAGTTTGTAGCGTATTCCCGCGTTTTTGTCCGCGATCTGCCCACGCGATATGGGTTTCCGTGATAGGCAAGATTGTAGCGGGTTCCCGCGTCTGTATTGCACCATGAAACTTGAACCTGCTGCGTCCGCGATATGCGGTATCCGTTCCCGTTAGATGCGAGTTCTCGGCGGGTTTCCGCGAGTCCTTCGCAACGTGAAATACGAATCTGCTGCGTCGGCCACTTGCGGTATCCTTTCCCGTGACACAGGAGTTCGTAGCTAATTCCAGCGTGTTTATGGCATCGTGAAACGCGAATTTGCCGTGTCCGCGATCTGCGGTATCTGTTCCCGCGTCACGTGGCTTGTACCGGGTGCCCGGTGGTTATCATTAATTTTTGATAAAGATTTGCTGCGGCATCCCCAAAGATAGCCCACCCCATGTTTTTCACCATTTATCTACATTTTGTGTGGCCGTTCCTACGGGATTTTGTAAGTCTATAAAGACGAACATGATTCCTCCCGCTCTTTTAAGTCAATTTTCTCCCCCTAACTATCACCAGGCAGTGTAGGATATCACCAAGATGACCTTTGGAGAATCCGGCAAAAAAATTGTTGAGCCCTTCACTTCAAGTGAAGATAGAGGACCAGCGAAGCTGTTATTTTTACCACAACTATGCGACATCTATACGATTGACATATGATTGCAATGAAGACACGTACACGATTTCGTTGTTTCATTGTCTTTATTTAATTCTTAGGGACTAAAGTGATCATTGCCTTATGGTAGTATGATAAACCGCCATTGGTTGTATTTTGACTTCGGATGTGTTCATGCTAAACCTGAGGTTGATACATGTTCTGTCGTTGGTATACGTATACGTGTTGGTATACGACTATTTTAGGTTTTACAACGGCTTGGGCTCTTTATCACCGATGCTGACAAAGAGCCCAAGTCTATTAGCATTGCGGAAGCGAAAGAAAGTTAGATCGAAGCATTCTGCCCTCAGGCTCGTCACAGCGCACTCTTAGCTCACAAAAGTCGGTGACCGTAGATGATAACAAGGGATCAGGACCAGGGTTGTAAAGTACCTAGGTACAAGTAACCTTCGCCTTTAAGAGTTTAACGCGATAGGGTTATCGGGCCCCGTTCGCATGGCCTTCTCAATCGTTTCTCATGCTCTTGAGTCACACAACGACCTAGTTCTTATGATACAACACTCCTGGCGCGATCGAGGAGCTTTTGCCAGTGCTTTGATGCCATTTTACCCTGCAAGGTTAATTTAAATGTTTGCTCGGCACGCGCTAACAACACTCAATGCGATAATGTCTTTTCCCTGACACAGACAGACATCGAGGCACTCTAATGACGGCAGGATCGCAGTGCCATTCCCAAGCCCTCCCTTGCTTAGTCGGTATCATGTCTGGCTCGCAACCGAAGGGTCGTGGGTGCGATCCTGCGTAAGTTCTTCAAATTTTTCTTTAAGGCAAATGAATTCGTTTATTAAGTGGGATCATTTGAAACATGCGGCGACCATTAATTCGTATGTCTTTAACCACCTTCATTCCACGCGTGACGTCACATTTCACATGAGCGTTGTGGGTTGTTTGAAATTCCCGCGCGAAGTCATGTGGCTGTGACGTCACGACCCTATCGACCATTCAGGAATTTCCCGTCACGCCACCGACGCCACCGACATCTGACGGATTTTCTGTGACACGAGCTCCTAAACGCGCTCGCGTTACAATATTTTCTTTCTTCCTAAAAACGAAAGAAAAAACGTGAAAGGTTGAAGACTTTCGCGCGTCGTTGCGTTGCGAAGGTTAGGTGCGTGTGCACTCGATTCTTCGTTTCTCCATGCGGCCGGCGTCTTCGGGGCCCACCGATGGCTTCGATGCCAGTGCTGGCGCTGAAGGGCAAGCCACGTCAACCAGCGAGTTTTGAGCGGGACGTCGTAAACAGTGGAAGCTGTGTCCTCGGTGAGCCCATTGGAGCGTGAGAGTAAGGCACGTGAGGACTCAACTCCGATGTGGACATCTGAGCAGCGCCGTCACGTGCCTCGCTCTAGTGACCTTATTGGCTCCCCGGGCCCCTCTGTTCTGCCATTTGCCAACTTCTGTTCTGCCACTTGCCAACTTCTACCGATTTGGAGGCTCCTCCGGTAGCTGTTTCTCGCCGACTGTACAGTACACCAAACTTGCTCCGACAAGAAGTCTGGACTGTTTCAAGCACATGCCGCTGCTGGAAAGCGTGTTCTTATAATTCAACACAGGGCTTCGAAGCAGTGCGACTACGGAGCGCGTTTTTAGCATAGAAGAAAGAATTGCTACCAATCTGCGACCGAAGATGTCGGATGAACATTTCGAAGAAGTCCTGATTCTGAGGTCAAATCGAGCACTCAAGTGAAAAAGACAAAGTCTTCGAATGCTCTGGTGAGAGCGTTTTGCCCTATTTCTCCTATTGACACCAATAAAGCACGTTTATCAAACTTGTTTTTGTGTACATCCCAGTATACAAAGGACTTAATTCCAATAATAATGGGACAAATTTGAGAAAAATACTTGACGTGAAAATAAAAAGTACCTTTGAAGTAACTGTACCTGTACCTAGGTACATTTTTAAGCGAGTAGCTAGATACGCACCTAGGTACATTTTCGTATGAGTAACTGTAACTGTATCTTAGGTACATTTTTTAAGTAACTTTTACAACCCTGATCAGGACCTCACTATCTAATAATGCAAGGAAGGCTGACTCACGGGGGTTGCCCCCTCTTTTTATTTATACTTGCCGCGACCTTGCCGTGAACGAAGAATTAAGCTTCGTTTAACCGGGAGTTCTTTGTTAACATCTATGGACGCGTTTCTTTTTCCAGATCCTAGCACATAACAGCTTCGCTGTAAAAACTAAAGACATCACCCCCGTTTCTTCCCTCCAATGAGGGAGTCGCCAATTTTCCTCTGGTCAAACCTTATCGGCGTTACCCTAGCACCGGACCTGCTGGGGCACAGGTTGAGACTTTGGGCCGGAGCCACGCGGGAGGGAGTCTCAAAAGCACAAGCTACAATGATTATGCCCATTGTGGCTTATCTTGCGCCCCCAAGTTAGTACAAAGAAGCTTCTCTCCTCTCCTTTCTACTGGCGTCTTTTTTCCCCTTCAAGCATGGTCTAAGTCTGCGGGCCTATAGACTTTTTCCACAAGGGCGCCGCCATCTTGAATTGTCGTCACTTCCAGTATGGGCGAAAACGTTACTTTGCCGTCGCCACGCCAATAGAACACATTTAGGATATAAGCCTAACCGTCAAACGTTCTCGTTTTGGCTCCGCTCTATTTTTTTACTGGTTACAGGTTGAAACGTTTTACTATTTTGTCGTCGCCCATACTGGAAGTGACGACAATTCAAGATGGCGGCGCCCCTGTGGAAAAGGTCTATAGAGAGGAAACGAGATAAGGTGCGTCGCAGACTTGTACGGCACTCGTTACAAGTAATCAAATATCTTGTGTAATCAACTACTATTTGGAGTAATTTTGTAATCATTTGGTTACATGTATTAGTATGCAATTGTAACAGTAACCCGATTACTTTTCGAAGTGCTAAAAGTAGTTGTAACTGTGTTTTTCCCCCGTCCCCTTTTAATGATGTCCTCTGTTCGTACAAGTTTTCTACCAAGGAATTTTCAAACCAAATCTCCGACAGGATTAAGGTTTACCAAGATTGGTGGATTTAGAAAGATAAGTAGTTCATATTTCGGTGATTCTAATTCAATAATTAACAGTACGAAAGAGCCGTTTTTGAACCGGCAGAAAACAAGATTTTTCTGCCGGTTTCAATTACATTTTAAGTTATCTAAGAAGTAATGGTTACCTTTTCGAGTAACGCTGTACCTGTAAACAATGTTTTTTTTGTAATTTTTTTTGTAACTTGTACAAAACGTGAGTGGTACCCGAACATGGAGCAGGTTCGCGGACGGTTCAGAGGGGGCAAGAGACAGCTCTGATTAAAAATTTCTTCCCTCAAAACTTTCTTTATTTCTTTTTATTCGGGGACAGTTTTAGTTTGATGTTTTTTTCGATTTCCCCCAACTTTGATTTGATTTTCCCTAACAGTCTATTTCCATAAATCCGTCACCGTGCGCGTTTGCATCCAGGGAACCTGTGGGCCAGGAGCGCGCATGGATTTCCCTTCCCACTGGTTCCCACAATGCATAACATGACATTACGCCTCGATGAGGGCCTTCGAGTTTTGGAATACGCCTATCTTGATTAGCAATTCGCCCGATTTCGTCTGGCAATTTCGATTGATCTGGCAAAAGAAATGCTGCAGTCTTTAATACCGAACTTAAAACTGAAAGCAAGGGGAAAAGCAGAAGGGATCACCACAAAGCGTTTTGTTGACAGATGTTTGCTGAAGTCTGTGGGCTAGAGTATGTACACTCTCAAGAAAAAAAGGATGCCAAAGGGTGTATCGTTACACCCTTTGTCTCATATAATGCACCCCCAAAACTTCAATTCGAAGTACAGCGCCCTACAGTCGAACTGACGGTCCGAAAGTTTACGAGGGGCTTGATAGCCGTGTGATACAACTTATTCAAATGGCTAATGTACGTAATACTGAATAAAAATAAAATAGTTTCTTTTTTCTTTTGTTGTAAAACCTTTATGTTTTCTTTAAGTGGTCTTTGATACGTACTTCAGCTATTTAAAATGTTGTACCACACGGCTATCAAGCCCCTCGTAAAATTTGGGGCCGTCTGTTCGACAGTAGGGCGCTGTACGTCGAATTGAAAGTTTGGGGTGTATTATATGGCACAAAGGGTGTAACGATACACCCTTTTTTTCTTGAGAGGGTAGTACCATAGGGACAGCTGGAGCCTCCTCTGTTGCTGCATATGACGGCGCAGCTTCTCGCTGCACCAGAGCTGTTGACAAAAGAGGAATTATTGGCGTCATCGCCGAGTGCAAGATAATAGTCCGTTTCACTTTATGTCCCATCGCGGTCGACGCTAAAATCCAATGGAGCCAATCAAGCTGCTCTTGGTGCGCAAAGCTCTTCGGCCCTTCGAAACGCTCGTTTGCCCAGCAGAGGAGCGTGCTGCGCAGCTTCTGCAGAGCTCCGCAAGACGGCGCTGAAACCGAGGCGGCATTAAAGCGTGGGAAAAATAAGCGCCAAAAAAACACGGACAAAGAGTAGATTGACAACGACACAGGGCGCACTCTCAACTGAATTTATTAGGAAAAAACACAAACTTATATACCAATGGGAGCACACTATCAGACACCACACGTCACGTTAGTCTCCGCCCAGACCACGTTTCAAATATTCAAACTCATTCGTAGACAGAGCCAATGATGTATCGCTAATGCATTTTTTACCCCTTCTCCTAATCTCAAATGCCTCGTGAAGCTCGCGTGACACTTTGTTTCTGTACCTCGCCAATATTTTAGTGCTGTCACATGATGGGTCGCAAGTGCATCTTTTGCAATGTACAGCCAAATGCCCTGACGGTGTAGTTCTAGTTGAAGCGGCGTGCTCGCGGACCCGATCATTAATACACCTTCCAGTCTGCCCTACATAGCTTAAACCACACGTCATTGGTATTTCATAAACGACGGCGGTTGCGCAATCAGTGTACTTATTCCTGTGCTTGGTATGGCACGGGTCAGTTATATACTGACCCGTGCCATCGACCCGCGCGCGCGTCGAAGGCGTGAAAAGGCGCTCTCCCTCCGAGGCGAATGAGTGCGTAACGTATCTGGGTCTAGCAGCGAAATGAGAGCTCGTGTCCCTTAAAACTCCTCGGGAAAGAACGTAAACCACATTTTGGTTCGTTACAGTTGCATTTCCTTCAGTGTAGTCGAAACGCAACCAAAACGCCGCTAGTGACAGCCTTCACAGTGCTTCCGTGCCCCGAGAAATTCGCGGACGGCGCTTCACGTCTCCTTCGGTAGGGTGACGTAAACGACACGTGATGACGTCGCATTCGATGCTCGCAGCGGATTGGCGGGTTTGTGAGGCTCGTGCCGAGTCGCTCACGGCGGCGGCGGCGGGCGGGCCGCGGTCGGCAGTCGCCCTGAGGGGCTAGAGGGGTGAGGAGTGCGGTCGGTGAATGTTCGCGGGGATTCACTTCTCCGGAGGATTCGCAGAACTCCGAACGCCGATATGTTGTCCGTCCGGCGGTGACGGCTGTTCGCGCACGACCGCTTTGTTTTGGTCGTTATTGGTTGAGAAGGCCTAGACTTTTCAGTCGCGATATGTCTGTCGGCTAGCCTTCCCGAAGAGAAGCAAAATCAAGAGGTAAGAACTTTTTTTTATGACGTCTCCATTCAGTTATGGTTTCTGTCGCAAGTGATGTACATTTTCACTTTATCAAAATCGTGCGATTGCCACGATCAACTGAGAGTCACTTTGTGTACTTCAGGTTGGTGCGAACCACACACTGAATAAACGTGTAACATCTATTGTAAACAGATTGCTTCCAGATTCGGATGTGTTCGAGGGACGAAGTACGTCGCTATCATTAGCTAGTTTGAAATTTTCATGAAAGCTCGCAACTGTTACTTGGTGTCCTGCATTGAACATAATTATTGACTCTGCTTTTAACCAATCTGCTATTTATACATTCTAGCGCAAGACTTGGTCGGCTCGGCAAACAGTCTTATCGACTCCAGTTTGTGACCGCCTCCAGTGCTTCAACTTGGGCGGTTTCGTGCCTGAAGACTGCGCTAATCTGCAATCAAGGGACATGATGTTATCATTCTATGCACAGGCCTTTCAAACATCAACTCGTTATCGTCTTCACTGTGTTGGTGTTTTGGAGGTAGGACGAAGTCCCGCTACAGTATTCTGAGTAAGGACAGGAAGAACATGGGTTCTTTCAATCGAGAACGTTTTCCACTTGCGTCTATTTTCCAAATTTAGATGAATTTCATAATTGCAATATTAAAATGCGACCGCGCAATGTGAATAAAGTCTCCTGGGTGCTTGTTTTGCACTTGACTGACCACCAGTTTTCGTTTCTACATTTCTTGTCGTGTCTCTATAGTCGTTCCTAAGTTTGATTACTTCTCCTCGACTACTAAGATCCCTCTTTTGTACTCGAAAAAGTAAAGCTACTAAAATATGTTACGTGAAGGGTCCGATTTTCCTCTACCCACTAAAAGAACGCAATAAAATGTGATGGCGCATGCGTATTCTACATAAATAAAACGTACAGAAGCCACCTAGCTTACTGATATTTGTTTGTCAAATATACACGCAGTTGTGTTATGTTATGCCGCGGCAGTTTTCTCTAAGACGACTCCGTCTTCAGATAAAAACGGCCGACCGTGTCCGGTGACAGTTTTTAATTTTGACCAGAAAAATGCATCTTGCTGCCTCAATGCCCCGAAAAACGGAACCGGTCTTTGTTTTAGGAAAAAGCAAACTTGCCTTCAAGAAAAAAAGTCAGAAACACCTGCTCAATCTGAAGCGTTGTTTGTGGATTTCGCAAAATTGGCATTTCAGGCAGCTCTCCCCCAAAATGTGCTGTGGCTACTGGCCCCTATGGGGATGGTTGACCTAAATTATTTATCACGACGTATTGACGTCGTTATTTTGAAATAGAAAATCGCACAGACGACGGCACATTGAGCCATACTGCCTAAGTTTTAACTTTTTTTTTTCTCCGCATTTATTCAAGCCCGGATTTTCAAACTTTGCTAGCGTGTTGTCCTCTATCTGACTATAAATATTGTTTTCCTGATTAGCAAGAAAAGTTTACGAGAAACGCTTAAAGGGGCGGTGCAACGATTTTATTATTAAAAGAATTTGCATCTCGTCATTTTTACGTTGTTTATCGTGTCCCGGAGGATAGACAAAACACTTCCTTCATTGAAAATGTCGCGATTCCGCTGCATAACCGCAAAGCAAAAGTCGAGCTTTTTCCCCCACCTGCAGCCCCAAGTGGCAGCCGAAGGAACTACGGCGGGAAGATTACGTGACCTCGCTCGGCTCTAGGCTGCAGCATAGCGCCCGCTAATGTACGCAGAGAGAGGGAGGGGAAGAGTCCTCCGAGATAGCACACGGGAAGCTACACGGCACTCCGAATGACGTCACTGGGAGTGCGACCAGGTGTGACCCTGAAGGCTGGGAGTGAGTTGAGGGGTGCCCGAAATGCCAATCTTTATCTTTTTTTTACGCAACAACTAGGACACGCAGGCGAAATCGGTTTTCTGTTCTTTACTTCAGAAGTGTCAGGGGGCAACTTCCAGAAATCTTTGACCGAAGTCCGAAAATCGTTGCACCACCCCTTTAAATGGAGGTATTTTACTAAATATGCATACTTTTGCAAATCAATTTTAAAAAAAATTGCTATCTTAGATATTTTTAACTCTTCCAAATTAACGCCAATGATATCTATGAACATGATGAGCAAAAATATCATTGCATTGTTTGCGTGTATTATACATACCCGTAGTTGACAAGTTCATAATTTTTACAGCCCGTAAAAGTGCTCCGGGGTGGTCAGATGGACAGCGCTCGGGTGGGCGATAGTTTCTAAGTGATAATTTTGAGCAAGTCATGTTTTCTTTGTACAAGATTTAAAAAAAAAATCAGCATGACCCGGAGCAATCCAGAGACGCTAGCCTGTCGCACGCTTCGCAGGGTACGTTTCCAGTAGTCGGCGTGTACGCCAAGCAAAGGAATCAACCGAAGTGGCTCCGATAGCAGATGTTTATCTCAGCGTGTAAGAGAATGGGGCTGCCGAGAACAATGAGCTTGGGCACGTAATCACAAAAGATATATTGTGCAACAATAAACAGGACGTGGACGGGAAGGAATACACGAAGTTTCGGGTGGACGCCCATCTTCTTGTAAGAAACAAAAAATCGGTGAGTAAGAAGCATAGCCCCCTTTTCTTGTGACGTATACAACCCTTTCCTTGTTCCTCACCGTGTTTCGTAACTATCACTTGAAGGACGTTCGCCCGAAACGTCGTATTTTCCTTCCAGTCCACGTTTTAGGCAGTTTAGCTGCATCCTTCGCGTTCTTGATTAATTAGTCACCCAGAGGATCACGTCACAAGAAGGAGTGCGTTGATTGGTGGAAAAAGAGGGGAGGCGAAACCATTAGAGGGCACAAACTCTTCGGTTGCCATATATTATTAGAGAATATATTCACAAGCGACGTCATGCGTAGTGACAACCAAAAAAAGGGCTTGTAGCTGCGCTCCGATCAGTGATGATACCAGCCACGATTCCTCCCGCACATGCTACGGCCTTGGGAAAATTCACGAGTGGCTGAGGACGTTGCTCCTTTCTACGCACATTTTATCTAGGTCAGTGACGGCGGAGCAAGCTACTTCAAGAATAGGTACGAACTTCATGAGCTCGCTAAGACCGAGTACCTGTCGGCCAAGTAACAAGTTTCCGCTACTGGGAGGTAAGAACGCCTGCGATGGGATTGGAGGCCTCGTCAAGCACCATGATGCAACTGTTTACAACCTTCGAGGGCCGGCTACATCAGATATCAAATGTGCGTCAGATATGGAGGACGTCCTCAGCACCAAATTACCCAATGTGGCATTGGTTCGCAAGGGCTGACTTTCAGGAGTTCAGTTGAAATGAAAACCACAGCCTGGGATTCCCTCCATCCCGTGCCTGGAATTCAATTCTGGCACTGCTGACAGTGTATACATGCATCAGCCCACTGCGACACGAATTGCTGGTAGCAAGAACGATAGCGTCTGCAAACAAGCCACTCGGACAATAAAGGCACGATTCCACCCAGGCCTGCTGGCAGTCTAGTGCGAAGCGGCTACAGTGAGTCTAAGACAAAAATGTGATGAAAAGGGAGCATAAAAAGTCTAAAGCAAACGAAAGTCTTTCTTTTCTTTTCTTTTTCTTTTTATTCTCTTCACGGTGTGCGGTGTGCGGCCCACCACGAGGCCCTATTGCCGCGCGAAGGTGCCCCCGTTGTACGGCGCCCTATCCTCAATATCGTGTTAGAGCCCTATATCGTGTTACCCAAACGCCTGTCATCGGAGCCGCACCGATCGTTTCCCCTACGTGGCATGCGCACAGAGGCTACACGCCCGCTGTAGAAAACGGGCACTGCGAAGCGTGCGACAGGCTAGCGTCTCGCGATTGCTCCAGCTTCTGCGCATTTTTGTGACTCTTGTAATAATAATAAGGACAAAAACAACCGCATCTCCACGTGGTAAATGATGTTGATTGAGGCGAAGATCTGGTGGTGCTTGTCTGCGTAGACGCTGAGCCGCAGCATGCCCAGCCTTTCGTTCGTTTTCATCCATGTCACGCTGCGGTCAAATGCTCAAATACGTACATAACCACGTTCGATACCACGCATTCTCTTTCTGACATGGATGAAAACGAACGAAAGGCTCGGCATGCTGCGGCTCATTGTCTACGCCAGGTGGGGTAAAGGTGGGTGAGGAGGAGTGGCAAATCCCGCGCGCCTACATCAAGGGCCTACATCCTGGGTCCCGAGTGAAAGATCGCGAAAGAGAGCGACAGAACATGAGAGAAAGAAACTAATGTTGCCAGCTAAAGGACGGCAGTCGCAGTGGTAATCGCGAAGACTGAAAACTCTCAGCAATATAAACAGTGATAATTTAACGTTGTAAACTAAATTCTGAGCTATTCTAACGCTTATAAAAAGCAGTATACTCATTGCGCTGCATTAACTTTCCTTCTGTTGAAATCTCGGAAATCTTGTGTTTGCTTGGTTTCGTATTCCTGAGGCGCGCCCACTCGCGCCCCGCCTGGGAGGACGGTTATCTGGTTTAGTTTAGCGTTGATGCGAGGCCGTACATCTCCGCGCTATGCAAAAAGAAAGCTTCGAAAGGAACGCGAATATCTTTCCACCGGTAAGTTCGTGGATTGTTGAAGTTCATGACACTGCTCTGATGATATAATTATATTCGCGAAATCGAAGGCAGTTGGTAACAATTTGTGGGACCCCGAGGGTCTGCCTGCATGCTCCGCCGCTTGCGGCAGCCAGAATGCATGGGAAAAGGGCGGACCTTTTCCTCTAGAGTTAGTATGTACGATCTCTATGGTCTACGCAGACAACCACCACCAGAGCTTCGCCCCCAACAACATCATTCACCACGTGGAGATGCGTTTTTTTTTTTGCCCTACACGAGCACGTGCTCACGTGCTCGTGAGCGCGTGAGCTCACGAGCAGGAGCACGTGCACCCGACGGCGGACGGACATACGGACATGGCTAGCCCCTAAGGAGGTTCGCCCCTAAAAAATACGTATCACGAATTATCACTTCAAAAGTACCCTCCACCTCTGTGCTGTCAATCTGACCACCCGGGAGCAGTTTTACGCTGTGTAAAAATAATGAAATTGTCAACTAGGCGTATGCACAGGCCTCATTCATGGCAACCGCGGTAGCCTCCATTTAGTCAGTTTCTTGCTTTGTAACTTCAAAGACACACAAATAATGCAACGTGTTTTTGCACATCCTGTTAGTGCATATCATTGGCGTTAACTTGGAAGAGTTTAAAAAAAATCGAAGATAGCCTTTTCTTTTTAAATTGATTTTCAACATTATGCACATTTAGGAAAATTCCTTTATTTGGGCGTTTTTCGGGAACTTTTGCAGCTAACCAGGACAAAAATATTTATCACGAAGATTAGCCAAATAGAGGACAACACGCTGATAAAGTTTGAAAATCCTGTCTTTAATAAATGCGGAGAAAAAAAGATGAAACTCATACCCGTGCCACACGGGCATGAGTTTCACAAGGAATTTACAAGGAATGAAATTTGAGCGAACGGCCAATGAGCGGGCGACACTCCGGGCGTGGCGCATTCCACGCGCGACAGAGTGCGAGCTGATTCTCCGATCACACAAATCTCATTCGTTGTAAATGGCATTCAAGTTGCCCGTGTGGCACGGGTATTAGGCAGAATGGCTCAATGTGCAGTCGTCTGTGCGATTTCTTATTTCAAAATAACGACGTCGACACTTCGTGATAAATATTTTGGCTCAACCATTCTCATACTTACTTTGTCGGTAAATATTTGTGGGCCAGTAGCCACAACACATTTTGGGGGAAAGTTCCCTGAAATGCCAATGTTTTGAAATCCGCAAACAACGCTTCAGATTGAGCAGGTGTTGCTGACTTTTTTTTTGAAGGCAACTCCTCTCCCGCCCCCCCCCCCCCCCCCACACACACACACACAAACAAAAAAAAAGAAAAGAAACCAACAAAACAACGACCGGTTCCGTTTTCCTGGGCATTGAGACAGCAAGATGCATTTTTCTAGTCAAAATTAAAAATGGTCACCGGATATGGTCGGCCGTTCTTATCTGAGAACACCCTCTAGCATATGCCCCTTCCCCATTGTGCAAAGCATATCGAAGCGCGTAGATTAAATAAAATAAAAAATGTCTTCGTTGTTTGCTATAATTGTTTTCGAGATCTAAATATATATATATATATATATATATATATATATATATATATATATATATATATATATTTTTTTTTTTTAACATGTAGCAATGTGTTGGAATAAAGGGTGATTTTGTTTTGGTTGGTGAATGTCATTTATGCTGACATACATGATGATAAGCTGCAATATTGAACTGCGGAAATAAAAAAAACAAAAACAAAAAAAAAAACAATTCTTATTGCACAAACTCTCTTCGCGAGATTATGAATTTCCCGAACAAATTACACATGGGTAATTAAATCCCCATGTATCGATTTAAGTTACCTTTAAACAAACGAGTTTTTTTTTTTTTTTTTAGCACGACATACTTTTATATCTTTTTCGGCATTTATACGTTAGGCATTTGTCGCTTGATCACTTGGCGTTTTGGAGTTCACGCCCCTGTATTGTTCCAAACTAACATCCGCAAGGTGGCTCGTAAAGTAAAAGAAAAGTTGCAAAGCATACCTAAAATGCCTTCCGAAGTCATTATCTTGTGTAAGTACTAGGACGTTTTGGGAATTTCGGGGGTAAACGTAGGGAGATAAAGGTTATCACATTGACATAATGTCAGTGTTATCCGATTACCTCATCTTGCGAGACGTTTGCTTTTAGAATCTCAATAATTGGCATACTTTTCAAGCAACACAAGCAGCACACGCACACCTCAAAAAATCGGAAAAAAAAAAAAAAAAAAAAAAAGCGCGCGGCACGGGGCAGTTAGCATTACCTGCGCTGCGTCGCCCATTGGCAATGACATGAAACGCCAACAGCCCAAATGGACAGAGATGTGCGCATTTCAACGTCGCTCTTACCTCCGCGGATTACCGTTTTGTCGCGGAGGCATGCGGTTTAGAAGAGCTCCTTTTAGCGAACGCCGTTTTATCGATATCAGTTCATCCAATCGCAGTTTAGAGAAAATAGTGGCAGCCGGCGAGCCGTTTCCGATATCCCCCCGATTCATTAGCCTAGATTGCCGAACCCTTGGCGGTGAACTATTGGTAGTGCACGCTCAAGCTTGAGATTATATTAAATTTTCCCCCAGCGACAGTGAGGGGCGCGCGCGCCAAGCGCGGTCTGATTGGAAGCCTAGCTTGCCGCCGCTACAAACAACAGTTCTCAAACGGAGGCCTCGATAAAACGTACACCTCTCGCTAAACCGTGCTTCGATAAACCGTACCCTTTTCGCTAAAATGAGCCTCGATATAAAGGCGTTCGATCAGCCGTAGTAAATGCGCTTTGTCGCTGTTAGTACAAAACCGACCGCTTTCGCGGAGCAAAATATTTTACTTTGTATATTTCACTTTTTTTTATCAACTGGTTAACTTGCTCGGTTCACTGGGTGTGAAGTCTTGCTAGTCTGTAAGTTGGCAAGCCCATTCATTTGCGGGTGCAAATGCCGCGATCGGCAGGTTGCGCGAATTTGCTTTCGCCTTCCTCCCCTCCAACTTCGCGTGAACTCGTCCGTCCGGGGCCCGCTCCCCCGCTCTTCGACAGAGACGTCTGCGCTCAACTTCAACTTCAAAGTCTCCTGCCTCCTTTTTCTCGGTTGGAGACGCGAGCGTCTGTCTCCTTTTGTTTCCCTTCACTTTCAGTGCCCGCAAAGTCCGTCTGCAGGGAGCTGGCGGCACCGGGCAGCGTTGGGTCGCGTGCGCAAAGTAAAAACAGAAGGAAAGACCTCGCGCGGAGTTTGCACGGGTTTTGGCTCTTTTGTTTGTTTTGGGTTAGTTTTTGTTTGGTGTTAGTTTTCTTCACGGTGTTCATTCCGCAGCATTGTTGAATGCTAGACATTAAAACAAGTAAAATACGTACAAATAACCGCTCCCCCACAATTTTCTTTTCCGGTGAAGACCATCTGCACGTTCCGTAAAAAAGACTTGTGGTGTATTGCTTTCAAAAGACGTGCTCTAGCGTTCGACCCTGGCATACAGAGAAGTGAGGTTTAGAACATTTCATTGAGGTCCGGACGAAGATGAAAGGCGCAATCTTCGGGAGCAGCCAAGTAAAATGGCTTTGCCGCGACCGTTTGTTTTTAGATGAACGCATACACGTGTGCACATTTGGCTTGTCGGGAGCGACGGTTCAGGCTCTCAAAGAGTACATCGACGGGTTGCCTCTCAAAAAGTTGGATTTTGCGGCAGTCTACATAGGAGGAAACAACCTGCAGAATGGCGACAGGGGGTCAGCAGTGGTGAAAGAAGTCGTGGTAAGTATATGCCAGAATGGTTGTAAACTATGGAGAAAAATATGCTGATTTTCGGAGAAGTGCGGTTTAGCGAAGCTCGTTTTAGCGAACGCCGTTTTGGCGACAACAGTAAATCGGATCGCCGTTTAGAGAAAATGGCTATGCCGGTAGCTTGCCGAACCCTAACCAACCCTTGGCGATCCACGCTCCCGATCGACAGCGAGGGGTGACCGCACGAAGCGCGGTCTGTTTGGAAGCCTAGCTCGCCGTCGCCTACAAGCAGGATTTCTGGAACGGAGGCCTCGATAAAACGTATCCATTTTCGCTAAACCGTGCTTCGATAAACCGTACCCCTTTCGCTAAAATGAGCCTCGATAAAACGACGTTCGATCAACCGTTGAGTTCGTTGAGTAAAACGAAAGTCATGCAACTATCTCGAGGTCTTTTTATTTTAGTTTTATACTATACCCGTTTTCACCTCAAAGACCTTTTCTACGTAGTAAAAAAAGTCCGGCTCTTCGCAGAGCACTACTAATTGCCCCCTCCATGCTTATAATAAAAATATATATAGGTTAAATTTAGATTAGATATATGTTATCTCATCAAGAAGTACGCGTTCTAAACGCCAAAAGCACCGCTTTTTCCTCCGACAACCGAACTCCGTAAGAACTACTTCGCGCCGCGTATGATCACTGCGCAAAACTTGCTTTTTTTCTTGAGGTGAAAATGGGTATAGTTCCGAAAGAAAAACATGACGTATCTACATATTTGGGCTAAATTTTATATTTTTGTGTCCTTTTTATCGAGAAATACTATTACAATTTTCCAATGATCCAATTAGTGTGCGCGTTTTTGCAAAGCGCTGGTAGCATCTGGACTTTGCTTTTCAGGAATTGCTCCTATGGCTCAGGCAAAGGGCAGACTTCGTGTTCTGCTACAAGCTGATACCACAACTCCGAAAGAAGTCAGTTGACCCCGAAGTGCGGTTCTTCAACAAGGCGCTGCCACGTGCAATAAAGCGCGCGAAGGAGCGGAACTTGATCGCCTTGACTGTGGACGTAAGCTTGTATCTTTCCGAGTTGCCCTTTCTCATAAAATCGCTCGTCTCTTGTAAAGGCAAGGTCGTTAGATGTTCTAAGCAGCTAATTAGAAGAAAACGTAAACACTATTGAGAGGAGTTTACGCGTAATTTTGTTCAGTTTAACGAAATTACGCCTACTTTTTTAGACCCATTACATTCTAGCGAATAACGGCATTGATTTTCGCAAATGGTAAAGTACATTTGCATGAGCCAGGAGAAGCAGGAAAAACATTTTGATAATCTTAGTGACTTATTTGAGTCTTCAACATTCTTATTGTTAGAGTGCTGAAAATAAAAGCCATGAACGCAAGAACTTTCGCTCTGTCTCGGTCAGCGCGCACCTCGATAGAAATTCAATTGGACCCGGAATAGGGGCAGCCACCCATCGTTCTCCCTTTCTATTTTTCCTTTATTAGACTTATTAAAAATGTTTTTAACAACAAACAAAAGTGTTATTCCGGTCTACCTGCTGGCTACCATGAGCGTGTACATGCTGCACTGCCCTCTCCTAACTCGCTTATCCCCCAATGAATTACTGGCTTTTATTTCGCCTATTGTAGGGACAAAGGCGAGCACGTGCGCTAAAACCGGAGACCGTGACTAATTTGCTACCTCGCGGTTTAAAGGGGCGTTGCAACGATTTTGAGTTCGAATTTCAGGCACTTTGTACAACTATACTAACACAAGTGTCACGCAAGCATACTCATGCGCAACGCCAATGAGCTACAAGTTTAATCGTCGTTGCGTAATTACGTTACCCTATGCAACAAGGTCACGTGACCATGTGACCACCATAGGTGCGCTATTCGCAATTTGGTTACGTGGCGCACAGGACCCCACGGGCAATGGCCCACCGATCACTTATTAGGGCACGACCGAACACTAATACGCAAGGTCTGTGGAGGGTTGCCACACGCTGTCCGCCGATAATGAACCTCAAGTACTTATTCGGAACAGTATTCGGTGAAAGTAGCAAAATCGTTGCATGGCCCCTCCAATGAAACAGCATTAACCATGATCATAATAAGCGGTTCAATCTTGCGGTACTATAGTGGAATAGGCCTGCTTTTGTCCAAAAACATCCTCTAAATCTCTGCTCGTTTTCAGCACAAATTCCTCGACCGAGAGAAAACGGTGAAAAAAGGCCTGCTAGCGGCCGACAACTATCACGTATCGGGTGGCCCCGGCACAGCGACCTTGGCTGGTATTCTGGTGGGCGCTCTGAGCGTCGCTTTTGGGCCATGGGTGAAGAAGCGGCCTTGCGTTGTTCGACGCCCACGGATTCAGAGTTGCGAAAGTTGTGGGGCTAAAGGCCACACGACAGGAGTTTGCCGGAGTTTCCTAATATAAAAATGCAGGCCCCAATGAAGTCTGCTGGCAGGTGGACTTTTTTATTTTTAAGTATTGTTCAAGTATTTTTCAGTCTAAACATATTAATGGCTTCGTCATTCGCTGAGCATCCTCCGTAGCTTACAGGGACTGGCCCAATTGCTTTGGGAAAACACAGACGCACGAGAACTTTTTTTTTTTTTTTTTACCGCGGTATACATTTTGAACCCACTGTTTATTTTACCTTTATTTTTAAGATATTGAAAAGTGTCGACGAGCTAACGACGGCGGTAACGTTAATACAAAAAAGTGCGTTTCCTGAACAGTTGTGTACTAAGTTTCTATATATGTATATGCGCGTGTCAATAAAGATATCTGTAAATGTTTCGTAATTATACTGCTTATTTTATGGTATTTTGAACAAGAGGGCGGGTGACCACTTTTCTCCTGTGTCGCCAGCAATATGACGGCGGGAGGTTCGCCTGAAATAAGCAAATAGCACGACTCGCACGTATCTCAAATACTCAACTCAAAATACTGTAATTAAGATAATTTTGTCGGTATTTTGGTACCTTGAACATACATTTGATTGACGGTAATTAGTACTCTTTCTTAATTACATTTCTTGGTATCTTCTACTCAGTATCTCAAATACTTCTTTCCGGCTTATGAAGAAGTTTGTCCCGAAGTACTAACTCTAAATGTTCGTTTTTCTTCTTTGCACGTGTCTGCACGTGTCTAGGGAGACAAATGAGGTGTACTCTAGGAAATCATCAAAAGATATGCGTTTCAGCTAAGTTAAGATAATCAGGGTGCCCCATTTTTTTATTTAGTTCTTATAACTTCAGCTCGTCGCGCGCTTGTCAGGTATCTTCGAAAGTAATTCAATTATTTTTCAAAGTATTTGCACTCAACTCAAGATAGCTGGGCGCAAAATTAACTTTAATACTACTCTAAATACTTTGTTACTTGGGTACTTAGTATCTTGTATTAAATACTTTTTGTCGAGTATCTTGTACAACACTGCAAATAGCTGATGTCTATACCATATAAAGTATAGATAAAATAATCCGTTCAGATCGCCTTGAACCTGCAGACGAAAACCGCCTTGGTGTCGAAGCGCGAGGCAATTGATCGGACTTGGTCGGACACGGTGGGTCTAACAAATACTGGCAAGCGGGTTCCCAGTGGGTTCAGGAGGGTTGATAAAGGATGATTTCAGCAATCTGTTTCGTTTTGCGTTCTTTGGCGAAGTGCACTCACAGACAACCTTTCGTGCCGGAGCCAGACTGAAGACTGACGTCTCGTTTATTAAATATAAAACGAAATAAAAGGAAGGCGCCTCTGGTACGGGGCGCTCAGGTTACGCGCGAAGCGGACCAACGGGTGTTTATATCTCGGGCTCCGCGCGCGAAAGCTTGTTCTCGGTCCCTTTGGACTTTGGAGCTCGCTAGCGTCGGCGACTCCATAACACAATCCACCAGCCGGGATTTTTGTGCCACACGAATCATGAGATGATGGTCAGCTCTATGTACGCAAAATCATTGAACCATCGACCAAGCAAAAAGTAGAGTACCCATCTCACTCATATCCTTCAGTTTTATCAACGAGAATAATTTATCACTATGATTTCGCCTCGTCCTGCGATGGCCGTCAGCCGACGCTACGGCCCACAGGTTCAATCAGGAGCCAGTCACGTAATACATTACTTCGACGCGCGTATAAGAAAAGTACGCTAATGCACACGTGCGTATAACTGGTCTGTGATTGGACGTGGTGTACCCTAACCAAGGTTCAGATAGGCACTCTAATTTTCGGATAAATGCTATAAACTCTCTAAACACTCGCCGATGAAACTATCGTGAATTCGGATTTATCCGAACAACTCCGAATTCGACGGCTGTCAGTTGTAAAATCTTGAGCGGTCCTGACCTTTTTCAGGGATCCTAGGACAGACTTTGCAAACCGTGTTTTTTTTTTTTTTTTTTTTTTTTTTTTTGTAAGCGTCAAAAGGAACACCTTTCGCTGCACATATTTTTTTGTCACCCTCGCGGGCAACAGGAATTCGATAATCAGTCAGACTTTCAAAGTATCCGCAAGCAAAAGGCAGGACTGTGCAAAGGAATACAGATATTTTGAAGTAACTGACAGAGACATTTTATTGTCTTTATCATAGAACCTGAAAGTGTAATGAAAGAAAGAAAAAGAGAAAACGGAAGGAAGAGAAAAATGTGCACGGACCGTCTGCCTTTATGCGCCTTTATATGCGCACATGCAGACACTAATATCCGTGCCACACGGACAACTCGAATGCCAGACGAATCGGCTCGCGACCTGTCGCGCGTGGAACGCCCCACGCCCGGGGTGTCGCGCGCTGATCGGCACATCGTTCAAATGTGATTCGTTGTAAATGGCATTCGAGTTGCCCGTGTGGCACGGGTATTAGACTACCTTCGATCACGATGAACATCCACCAGCTCACTTTGACTTCTGAATCGGTTTACTTTATGGTTTGCGAGTCTTAGAGTGTTAATTAAAATGATAATTAAATATCTCTGTTAATTAGCTACCTAATTCCAGAAACAACCTTGTGCTTAGTGACCCCCAAGTCGGGTAAGCTGTAGGCAAAATTAAAAGCATCCTAATGCCATTCTTTTTTATTTTTCATGCAATACGTTTGGTGCAACTAAAAAAAAAAAAAAATGAAAAACACCCGGTATATAAATCAACTTCGGGAGGGAATATGGTATCAAGAGGCTAGTTCATTTCACGTTATGTGCGAGCGAAGCTGACGCTACAAGCGCGAGCAGGGTGCTTGTAGCAGCGCCTTTAGCGCACGAGCGCACGTGCGAAGCCGGAACGCTCAGAGCGTTGGGCTCGCGCTTCTAGCTTCGACTTCGCTCGCCATCCCTCTGCGGTGGCGCTGCCTTGAGCACGGCGCACATGCAGAGGCTTCTTCTCTGCAAAAACGAGATGCTGTGATTCCGCAGTGCCCACACCCGGTGTGGGCAAAGCAAGCGTGTTTGGAAACACAGCAGTCTTCGCGCGCTCGTCTTACAGATGCAAACAAACAAAAACACAAAATGGTCGGGCAGTGAAATCGCCGAGATGTCGCCACTTCGCACAAGCGGAGTGGTGTCAGAAAAAGAAAAAAACGCCTGCTCCCCGCAAAATCAAACCACAAAAACCCTACAGTGTAAACGCGGGCGCAGACACGTCCCAGGCCCCACGCGCGCGCGCAGAAACGTTCCTCACTTTCCCTCTTTTCTTTCTCTGCGTGTTGTCTTGGATGTTTGTTTTTATATATTTCTCCCTTCGTTACCTCTCTTCCTCGTCCCTCCTTTGACTCAGGTTCCTGCTCCGTTTCTCCTTACGATGGACCGCAGAGAACCCTACGAGCTATCAGAGCTAATCCGATGCCGCGTGAGCGTCACGTCACCTTTAGGACGGACACAGCGAAGCACGAGGCGCGTGGCCACGCGATACGTTCATATGCGCTGGATTGGCTCCTGCGGCTTGTAGCGTCCGTTGCGGTCCATCATAAGCTTGAGACGGGCTCCGTGTCCAACCATGCAACCGCCAAGAAACGCGCTCCGCGAACGGGCACGCTGTTTGAAGCTAGACGAGTTGCAACTATGCGTAGTACTCTCGCTTGGAAGAAGCACCGCCGTTGTTCGTGGGGAAGAACGCCGTCCGTCGTCGTGTACGGCGACGCGGGGCTGGCGTTCTCGCCATCGCAATGTTTAATCTTCGTCTGGCCCATGCAGAGCCCTTGAGCTGGTACGATAACTATCGCAAAGCCGCAGGGCTCGCTCGGAAGGTGTGGTAAAATTGATTTAGACGACTTTTGACAATATGACTTACACAACGTATGAAGTAAAAGCAGGGTGTTGGAACAAAATGTATTTTCGTACCGGTTTCATTTGCGTTCCATACAAAATAAGTTCAGTTCCGTTTCTGCTCCGGAACGAAACAAATAATGGTCCGTAACAACTCGTAAGGCACGCTTCAGACGGAGCAATTTCACCCAGCAACTTGACGTCGCAACACCAGCAACACCGGCCGCCCGCGTTCACACGCAGCAACCGAATCGCTCCGACTTGCCATCATCATGATTAAATTTGATTCTTTTTTCACTACTTAGACGCCCAGCTACGCGCTACAAACGCGTTCTTATATCTTTGAACGGCGTTGAGAATACTAACTCATTTTTCTGAAA
The DNA here is from genome assembly GCF_016920785.2 of Ixodes scapularis. Taxonomy (NCBI): domain Eukaryota; kingdom Metazoa; phylum Arthropoda; class Arachnida; order Ixodida; family Ixodidae; genus Ixodes; species Ixodes scapularis. Next base: position 84,512,478 of record NW_024609879.1, read on the forward strand.
CTATTTATTTCCGAAAACGATCTATTCCAAATCAGAACTAAGTCTTTAGCTGTCATTATCACCACCACAGGGGTGTCACGTGAAAATATCGCGTCTCTGATTGGCTGCAGCCGCTTCAACGGTCTTCGAATTGCTCCGAGTAGCTCGCTTGTTCGAGCCGGACCCGATCTCAAGAATTCGCGTCGATCTAGGGAAAGTTAGGGAACAACCCGCCAGCAACCTCAAAATTGCTGGAAAAGTTGCCCCGTTTGAAGCAAGCCTAACAATTTGTGTTCAAAAAAAAAAAAAAAAAAAAAAAATTGGAAAAGAATTTAACATTTCCTTTTACACAAAAATAGATAATTCAAGAGCTCTGGAGGGATCCGCGTAATCGACACTGCTTCTGAGATCATGTTCATTGCGTTGAGGACGATATCATGATCAAGGCACTGAGCATGAACTCAGAAGCAGCACGTCATCAACTGTGCTCGGTGAAATGCGAGACCTCTGGTACGATAAAATATATGTCAGCGCCCAGAAGGCCCGCTCCACGCTGGCTTGTGTGGCTGGCACACCTAGGGCTACTTGAGGTGACGTATAGACGCTTTGCTCACGCGTAAATTAGAGCCGCCATAACTGACCATGTGTCTTGCCAAGAGGCCGGGCCACAAAAACTAGCGATGATGAGTGAAAACAAAGCCTGCGTCGGTGAAAGGAACACCATGGTGTCTAGAAAAGCATTGGCTTCTCATGTAACCACAGTAGTAAAGCGAAGCGACCCGAATAAAAGGAAATCAAAAATGAAGGTCAGTTATGGTCGCGCCCATGCACATCTGCTGCAAAGCGTCCGGTACATTTGACGTCCACACACGGTCCGCGTGTATGGACGACAAATGTAAACTGCTTGTGTATTTTTCAAAGGAAATCTAAAAGAACGATTCAGAGTCTGCGAGATGCACGAACTCGTGTTATAGTCCTCGTGCGAATAAAGCAATGGTCAGGGTAACGCGCGAGGAACCGCACCGCCGAAAGTGGTGGTCGTTTGTAAATTATGTACAAGGTAACCAATGTGTATGCTCTCGAAATAAACACCCAACTGTGTGGACAACAATCTAGACAAAGCGGTCCCTATATTTCGATCCCCTCCCCAATAGTCAAATTCACGAGACGCTCTCACTGTTCAGTAACTATTTCTAAGCCAGTTCATTCATGCTATAACGAGTCGCAAAAATTCATCAGCCTTGCTCTTCCAAGCGATAAAACAAATTCCGAGCAGGATAAATTGAAATTCGTTTCAAAGCACACTGCCGAGATAAAGCCGCCCATAATAATTGTCTCTAAAATAGCAGCTGCAACATGACGAATCACGGAATTAACTCAAGATATTTAGCACATCTTAGTCCAGCGGTTCTCAAACTGTGGTCCGCGGCGACGTTTGAAGGGGTCCCAGCTGGTTCGAGGATCACCCTGTATATCTCTTCAAAAAAAGCGGCGCACAGACACAACTAAAGGGAAAAAAATTAAAACAAATACAAATTTAATAACTCGAGCAAAATAAGCGAGACCGTACTGAACGTAAGGTTGAATGTACTGAACGTAGATTCAAATAAACACTTGTCAATTACAAACACATTGGACACGAGGCGACAAAGACAATCACAAGACATTACTTCAAAATCCGTCTTTACAAACGGACCGGCGTGGAGAGTTCGGCAGTAGCACTGTCAATATATAATAATTTTTTAATTACATAATATATTTCTCGCGACACTGTATTACATAAATGACCATAATAAAACACTACCAAATGATCTCTCCCGCGACATGCGCTCCGGATTAAAATATTTTGTCAATATAAACATTGTGTTTGCAATTAACACGCTATTTATTTTGTACGGGGGGTTAGCGAGTGATTGCTTTATTCAATATGCAGAAATAGCGGTAGTGCGATTCCCGTGGCCAAACCAGCCAATTATGTTTGGTCCATTTAAATACCGCTGGATCCGCTCCGCAAGATAACCCAAAACAAATCAATGTGAAAACTGAAAACCTAGATACCTAAAATCCCTTTGGGTTTTAGCAATACGTCCAAATTTATTTAGCCTCTAATGACTTTAAATATATAATTCCAACACCAGCCATAAACCCGCTCGTGGGAAACTTGATTAGCAGATTTTAGTTATTTACCCACCCAGCTTATCACTACAATGATCTCCCATGCAATGTTCGCCGAGCCCCCTAAAGTCACAGTGAATACGGCACTGCAAGGGACATGATGTTATCATTCTATGAGCAGGCCTTTGAAACATTAACTCGTCATCGTCTTCACTGTATTGGGGTTGTGGAGGAAGAGCGAAGTCCCGCTACAGTATTCTGAGTGAGGAAAGGAACAACATGCGTTCTTTTAATTGAGAACGTTTCCACTTGCGTCTATTTTCCAAATTTAGACGAATTTCATAATTGCAATATTAAAATGCGACCACGCAATGTGAATAAAATCTCCTGGGTGCTTGTTTTGCACTTGACTGACCACCAGTTTTCGTTTCTACATTTCTTGTCGTGTCTCTATAGTCGTTCCTAAGTTTGGTTACTTCTCCTCCACTACTAAAATCCCTCTTTTGTACTCGAAAAAGTAAATCTACAAAAATATGTTACGTGAAGGGTCCGAGTTTCCTCTACCCACTAAAAGAAAGCATTAAAATGTGATGTTGCAAGCGTATTCTACATAAATAAAACGTAAAGAGGCCACCTAGCTTACTGATATTTGTGCGTCAAATATACATGCAGTTCTGTTATGTTATGCCGCAGCAGCTTTCTCTAGGACGTCTCTGTCTTCAGATAAGAACGGCCGACCGTGTCCGGTGACAGTTTTTAATTTTGACCAGAAAAATGCATCTTGCTGCCTCAATGCCCAGAAAAACGGAACCGGTCTTTGTTTTAGGAAAAAACAAAACAAAGTTACCTTCAAGAAAACAAGTCAGAAACACCTGCTCAATCTGAAGCGTTGTCTGTGGATTTAGCAAAATTGGCATTTCAGGCAGCTCTCCCCGAAAATGTGTTGTGGCTGCTGGCCCGTATCGGAATGGTTGACCCAAATTATTTATAACTACGTATCGACGTCGTTATTTTGAAATAAAAAAAAAAAAAAAAAATCGCACAGACGACGGCACATTAAGCAATACTGCCAAAGTTTTAACTTTTTTTTTTGTCCGCATTTATTCAAGCCCGTTTTCAAACTTTGCCAGCGTGTTGTCCTCTATTTTGCTATAAATATTGTCGTCCTGATTAGCAGGAAAAGTTGACGAGAAACGCTCAAATCGAGGCATTTTACTAAATATGCATACTTTTGCAAATCAATTAAAAAAAATGCTATCTTCGATATTTTAACTCTTCCAAAATAACGCCAATAGTACACATTCGCACAAGCGAATGTGTACGAAGGCACCCTATTAACGGTGGCGAGACAAAAAAGAAAAAGAAAAAACGCCTGCTCCATGCAAAATCAACCCGCAAAAGCCTGCCGGGTAAACGCGGGCGCAGACAACTGCAGGTCTTCCACGCGCGCGGACGGGTCTCCTCACTCTCTCTCTCTCTCTCATTCTTTCTCTGCGTGTTTTTGTTTTTATTTATTTCCCCCTTCGTTACCTCTCTTCGTCGACCCTCCTTTTCCCCGGGTTCGTGGTATGTTCCGTTTCTCCTTACGATGGACCGCAGAGGACCCTACGAGCTATCGGAGCCAATCCAATGCCGCGTGAGCGTCACGTCAGCTTTAGGACAGACACAACGAAGCACGAGGCGCGTGGCACGTTCATATGCGCTGGATTGGCTGCTACGACTTGTAGCTCCAGTTCCGGTCCATCGTAAGGTGCGTGCAACGGCCAAGAAACTCGCTCCGCGAATGGGCACGTTGTTTGAAGCGAGGATTGGTCGGGCAACCACGCGCAGTACTCTCGGTTTGAAGATGCACTGCCGTTGTTCGTGGGAAAGAACGTCGTCCGTCGTCACGTACGGCGACGCGGGGCTTGCGTCCTCGCCGTCGCAATGTTTAATCTTCGTCTGGCTCTTGCAGAGCATAACCAACGTGTATGCTCTCAAAATAAACACCCAACTGTGTGGACAAAACAATCTAGACAAAGCGGTTCTATATTTCGATCTGCTCCCCAATAGTCCAATTCACGAGACGCTCTCACTGTTCAGTAGTTATTTCTAAGCCAGTTCATTCATGCTCTAACGAGTCGTAAAAATCCATCAGCCTCGCTCTTCCAAACGATAAAACGAATTCCGAGTAGGATAAATTTAAACTCGTTTCAAAGTACACTACCAAGATAAAGCCGCCCATATTAATTGTCTCTAGAACAGCAGTTGCAACATGACGAATCACGGAATTAACTCGAGATATTCAGCACATCTTAGTTCAGCGGTTCTCAAACCGTGGTCCGCGGCGACGGTTGAAGGGGTCCCGGCTGATTCGAGGATCACCCTGTATATGTGTTCATGTGAGTAAAAACAGCGGCGCACAGACACAACTAAAGGGAAGAAAATTAAAACAAATGCAAATTTAATAATTCGAGCAAAATAAGCGAAACTGCACTGAACGTACGGTTGAATGCACTGACCGTGGATTCAAATAAACACTTGTCAACTACAAACACATGGGACACGAGGCGACAAAGACAATCACAAGACATTACTTCAAAATCCGTCTTTACAAGTGGACCGGCGTGGAGAGTTCGCCAGTAGCACTGTCAATATATAATAAATATTTTTTTAATTACACAATATATTTCTCGCGATACTGTATTACATAAATGGCATTGATAAAACACTATCAAATGATCTGTGCCGCGAGAGGCGCTCCGGAATATTATTTCTCACTATAAACATTGTGTTTGCAATTAACACGCTATTTATTTTGTACGATGTGTTAGCGAGTGATTGCTTTATTCAACTATGCAGAAATAGCGGTACTGCGATTCCCGTGGCCAAACGAGCCAATTATGTTTTGGCCATAAAAAAACTGAAAACCTAGATACTTAAAATCCCTTTGGGTTTTAGCAATACGTCCAAATTTATTTACCGTCTAATGACTTTAAATATATAATTGCAACACGAGCTATAAACCCGCTCGTGGGAAACTTGATTAGCAGATTTTAGTTATTTACCCACCCAGCTTATCGCTACAATGATCTCCCATGTAGTGTTCGCCGAGCCCCCTAAAGGCACAGTGAATACGGCACTAAGGTAAATGCCTCCCCCTCTTTTAAAAGAAAAACACGTTCCAGTTAAGTAAAAACAACACTGTATATTAGGTACTTTAAAAATAAATACATAATCGAATACATATATGACAAACTACCGGCATATACCTTCGTTACTTCATTACAACTAGCCACCAGCACTGCACAACAAAGTATTTTTATACAATTTTTCACGACACTGATTGTTTCTTATAGTATTTCATAGACAATTTGTAATGATTGGCGACCGGGCAGTTTTTCATGACTTGAGAACATATCTTCCAATAGTCCTGATCCCCACACGTTCTGCTCCTCGGAAGACTTCGTAGAAGGTTGAGCACTTTCGTGTAGTTCGTTCCACACTGCAGCAGTATCGTTCCATCTAAAAAATAAAAACAGAGAAAAACTCCATGAACGGTTATAGGGTCTAGTCACGTGCTGAGTCACGTGACTAGACTGAGTCACGTGCTGAGTCATCGCCCACAAACATGACCACCAAACGATAAAGCAGAACTGATTCGGGAGAGTTGTGAAAATTGAAAGACAAAGCAAACTCGCCAATGGGATAACTGCTTTTGCCTTCGGTGGCCATACTTCTGTGTTGTGACTCGGCATCAAAAGGCAGTCTGACGTCATATAAATACTTGTAACCTCCTTGCCTACTAGCCCCGAGAACGAACGCAAGCGTCGCTGTTGTTCGAGGCGTTCGAGATCGTTTCATACGTCACAAGGAAAGGGTACAGAGAGTTTAATCGCAAAATATTACAATCGCACGAATAGAAATATAAAAAAATGGCGCTAAACATAAAGCAAAAAGTTACGGTGAAGTTATCAGCGGCCAATCACCAACCGTCCGCAACGTGAGTACTAAAGGTGTCGCGAACCAGCCGACGTTCCAGTTCGACCAGGTTCGAGCTTCTCGAACCTTTCCCGCAAGTCCGACAACGTGCGTACTTGGGCACACGTACGCCCAAGTATGCATGCGCCCACTCGAACACGCACGAATTAGGCACTCATACGCATGCGCGAACACAGATACGCGGATGCACGCGCAGGCACGGATGCAAATTCACGTACACACGCACAAGCACACCCGCGCACACGTACGCACGAATTACACACGCACGTGCACGCGCGCACTCGCACAGGCACGCGCACTTATGAGCAGGCAAACGCCCACGCGTGCAAACACGCACGCAGATGCACGTATAACACGCACACAGATACGCGGGTATATATACTCACGCGTAAACATGAAAACACGCATGTGCACGGGGGGCACGCACATAAGCATCCTCGCTCATGCAGGCGCACACGCAAGCAGACACGGACGCGCAATTACGTTCGCAAGCGCGAGCACGCACATAATAGAAAAACTAGACGAAACGTCACAAGGTGTATCGATGAAACGAACGCCGGCTATTTCCGATGGAACGATTTATCCTTGAAAAAGTGCAGCTTCGAAGAAACGAGCTGTCTAAAACGTCGTCTGGCGAACTGACTGCATGGCACCGCGTATATTCGGAATGTATAGTACATAAAACAGCGGTCACTAAAACAGGCACACAAAAAGCATACCTGTTTCCAGTGCTTCGTGAGAAATCGTCACCCCAGTTGCCGAAACAAATCTTGCATTCACAGAAATACACATACAACAGAGAGGGATTCTAACCACGGTCATCTCACCATAAAAATAAACTACGCATTGCCAAATGCTCAGAGTCCGCCCAAATGTAGCCTAGCGACAGAGACTAATGTATTTTCGTGGCGAGAAAAACATGCTTCGGATTTCTTTCGAACGCACTCTAAAGAAATGTATATTATATCTACGATCAAAATTCGCGCCCCTTTTAGAGGAAGAAATGTAGTACTTACCGTACCAGAAGGAGCGTCGTTCTTGTGCCTGTACGATCGCTTTGATCACGCACAGTCTGCAACGACGGTAACAAGCGGATAGCCTTCGGCATCGATCTCGCCAGATTCCTTCGCGCGCCTCGCTTCTTCCACTCCGGCCTGTTGCATGGCTTCCCAAGCGGCATCTTCAACACCCCGAGTCAATTCGTTCTCGCAGCGCGACGACACAATGACTCAACCTCACCTGAAACCTCACCATCCGTAGTTTCAGCAGAGGGTCGCTTACGTGCAAACTCTATTTGCGACTTCGAGACCTTTCGCTTGCCATATTTATACCTCTTTGGACCCATAGCTGCGAGGACGGCCTTTCTCGTTATGAAAACACGCACAGCTATCCGCCCGACATCCCACCCCGAGAAACAAAACCACTCTGTCTGGACGGGTCTTGCCGTCTCTGGACCACCACAAGCGCGTTACTGAAGAGCGCATGCGCGCGGAGTAATACAAAATCAGAGCAGCGTGCGTGGCGAAATGGTGGCGCCCTCACGCGGCGCTCGTCGAACTAGTCTTGACCGTCCAAACGAGGAAAACAAGCCACAACACCTTGGTTGAGTTTTTTCGATGTAGTTAAAGAACGGATGTACTTACAGCTATAATTTTAATATAATTGAATTCCGTGTTAAATTCCGCAGATATCCCACCAGACACATTTGTAGTTAAAAATTCACAGGTTTTTAAAAACGCGTTCTAACGTAAACATGTCAAAACAGCCAATTCCGACCGATTTCACGATTTAATATAAAATATAATAAATTTTTTTATGAAAAATATGCTCGGTGGGATAGTTGGACGAAAAATCAATCTTTTTATAGCAAAAAAGTTTGAAAAAATCGGTGTAACGGTTATTAAATGAGAATTTTCGTAAAATGGCAGAAAATCGCGTGTATTCTCTATGGGGCTTGGAGGAGCGCTCCCTCTTAAAACTGGGCTCCTTAAAACCTCTTACAACGAGAGGACACGCTGGCGCCATCTATTGGGTAGCGGTGTAAACTTGGCAGTCTGGCATATTTTCTATTTCTCTCGCGCATTATCCTTTCTTTCTTGGCTCGAAAAACTTTTGTCAAAGTTATAAACGAGCCTTTCCTAAAGGTGTTACGCACATTTGACCTCGGAAATCCTGTAAAACCTTCGCTCTTGTGAAAGGCAGTTCCAGGGTCACCGTATAGATGGCGCCAGCGTGCCAGTGTGTTCTCTCGTCCTAAGAAATTTTAAGAGGTTTTAACAAGTCTCGTCTCTCTCGGTCGTACTCGGTTGCAAGAGATCCTCTGAGCTGTTGTTCTGTCCCAACAATTTCAAGCCAACATCCAAATACAGTCAAATCTTTTTATTGCAAATGCCATTATAGAAAACTTTTTTAAATTTAGAAACATTTTAAAAATCCTTTTCCAAATGTCTATTAGTTTCAATGCAAAAATATTTCAGTACTACGAATTTCAAAATACAAAATAATTCAGGATAACGCACATAATTTAAATGCTCTTGTATGTAAACAACTCCTCAGTTTTGCAAATTTGTATATAAAAGCAAAACAAAAAACAACAAAAAAAAACCTTTGAAAGCAATTGTGGTTACCAAAAATACTTTGAAGTTACAGCAACACGCGCATTTTGGCCTCTTGCCGGCTCCCCAGATGCCCAACCATGTACCAACCATCATCATCATCAAAGATTGACTCGGGGAAACAAATGCGCACTAGGCCGAACCGCCTAACTTTGCGTTCCTCTCCTTCAGGCGGGCTGTTCCGCATCAGTAGGTTGCACATGTTCCTTGGAAGGTGTGACAATGTGACCGAGGCTGTCCACAGGAAGGTGGACGACATTGAATCGCTTGTCTTGCGGCGTTTGTGCTGCGCTAACCAGAAGAAGATTGAGGATTTTTTCATTAACTGTGCTGTGTGTGCTGTGTTCAATCGCGTGAGCGGTGCGAGCATCACCATCAACGTCGGGTCGTTCTTCCTGTAGCGTTTGTGCTGGACCTTTTCTTTTAATAAATATGTAATGTTGAATCAGATCTAGCATTTTATCTATTATTTTTTTTTTCGATGAAACCAAGCGTTTTGATATTCCTATTGCAAAGGTATGTTATTTTTGCTCAGATTTAATTACAATTTACGAGTTTTTCACAATAACAATATTTCAGAATAACGAACGATTTTCACGAGTGTGATGAAATGCGTTATATCGAGATTTGACTGTACTCACCTATTGTTTGTTTTATCCCACAATATAAAAGCCGCAATCTACTGCCGTACAATATTAAAGGGCCAAAGTATGCACACACACGAGATAAATCTGTCACCTTTTCTCTCCATATTCTTTGTTACATTAGTATTCTTGAAATGTACCAACCACCCCATCTACCTATTGCCTTACTCCTCTGTTGTGGTGTCTGGTAGCTTCTTGCTGCCATTTTTCTGCACCACTTCTTACTGTTCAGATATCTTTAGTTTTATCAACGGGCTGCACCTGGGATATCTTCTCTAGGAGGAGGTAAGGTCGTCAGACTTATGTCTTTTCATTATTTATCTTTCACAATAAAATTTCGCAGTTCCTTCGAGCAACTTGAAATTACACTCCTGTACATAATTTGGATGCGGTACGGGGGCCAAGGTTTTTGGCAAAAGAAGATCCTGCTTTTTTGTTCAATACGTTGCTTTGTTGTAATTCCATCACAATGAAGACAATTGAATTTCTCATGTTCAATGGTGAAATTTTTCTTCCCAGACGAAGATCGACGACGGCACAGCTCAGCTGGAGGAATATCGGGACCTACAAGAATTGCATGGTCCAAGCTCACTAATTGTATCTCCGAGGAAAAGTGCATGTTGTGACTGAGCCGTTCAGTTTTTAAACTGCCGTTGTTGACTTGTTGACTGTTGAAAGTGGTGCTGGATGCATTTTGTGGGGTGTGAGTGATGCTAGAGCCACTAAACCTTTCCACTGTACTGAAACAGCCAAGCTTCGATTTAGAACTGCATCACAGTACTGCATTCGATCTCGAATGGCGAGGGGAGTATCAGCCTCGATCAGATCGAGGCTGATTCTTTACTGACCTATCGGCTGGCATTCTTCAGGCTATCACCTACGATCCCACCATCTGTTTTAAGCCCTTTAAATTCAGTTTGTTTATCTTTTAGGCTTCCTCCTGGCATCAAAAGCCAGGAAGCTGGATTGGCTTGATTCTTTAGTTCTAGCAGATGCTATGAAATCCAGTACTCTGGACAGATTGAGCAACTTTAGTCAATGGTTTGAGCTTTTGGCTTCCATTGAGTACCACGTGTTTAAGCAGCTGCTCGTGGTCAAAGCTACATGATGATGTGACAGGTTTGTTTGTATAGGAAGAATGTTCTTGATTTTCCTGTTGCTATTGTTCCGATTGTTCCGTCCCTGCTTTGGTCTCTTGCTCAGATTCCTTGCATTGTCTCATCAGTGGCCTGTTGTTTTCATTGTGATGCTACACAGACCGTTTCAATATCCTCTGGAAGCATGAACTGCAGTCACTTCTGTGTACTTTAAGCAAAGTGGGGTTTTGTGTTTATGCAGGTGCTCCAGGCTAAATATAAATGATGTCTAAAAAGAAAGTTTGGAGCATGAAATTGGCAGAAAAAATAAATCACGAGACATTCGACATACTAGTTTCTCTTGAACATGTATTGGTCATAATGCCGCACCAAACTTCTAAGCCTTAAAGGGGCACTGACACCCCAAAGGTCGTTTTTTTTGTTGTCTAAAACAATGCTAGCTGTAGTCATAAACACGCAATAAAATACTGCAATGCAAAAACAGATGACCCCATGCGTGCACGCGCCTTTTTATTTCTGACATTTTTTTAGAAGCTTCGTAAGCAATATTTTTATAATATTTAATAACGGCATTCATACGCACTACAGCCCTTCTTGAAATACTGAAAATCGGAGTCCGGAAGTGATGTCGCCTCCTGACTTTTTATCCTCCTTCGGAAAACATGGCGGTGCTCGGCACATGTAGCACTGAGGATGATCGGGGAATCGGACAATGTTCTCTTTTTGGTGCCCGACGACCTCTCAGACTTTGAAAAAGGAATCGTCAAAATGGTCCAAACAACTGGGTTTGGAGTTTGTGCACCTTAGTTTCAGTTGTGACTCCACCGGGACAACCTCTCACGCAGAACTGGTCCGACGTGGCCTCTCACGTCGCTCGCAAAAGTCCGCTGTACATTCTTTTCGACCTCACACTGGTTCAAAGAATTTGAGATCGCTGAAAGGGTTCTAAAAGGAACTTCAAACTCAAAAGTGAACATGCACGGAGAAGCGCAGTTGATCGCAGGATATGGGTGAGCGAGACACTTCCGGTCGGGGCGGTTCGGAGGCGTGAGAGAAGCTCGAGTTGTAGTACGACTCAAAAACAAAATTGGGCTGTTTGTATGTCCATACAGCCTAGAACTTTGTCTGCCTCAACGGGCGACGAGTCTCCCAGCTGTAGATGAGAAATTTAGCCAGTGCAGTACAACCGCTAGCCTGGGGTCCTTAACATGCAACACGCAGTAGTTGTACACGACCGCACGCCGGTACGATGCTCATCCAGATCGAAACGAGCAGGGGTGGGAATTGAACCCAAAATCCTTGGGTTCTGCAGCGCGAGCTTTCGCTCCCCGTGCTCCGAGCTGGTGTGAGCTAGACGACTCATTTGTTGACGTCACTGCACTGGTGCAGATAGCGTGGTAACTTCAAATTCGCCTTTTGGAAATTGTTTTTTTTTTTTACTTCACAAATACCGAGTTCCCAAGCTTAGAAATTTGAGGGTAATGTCCATACATTGTTTTGCATCGTTTCAGATAATAAAACAAAAGGACTTTGACCTGTCAGTGCCCCTTTAAAAATACTCACACCCCTTCAATTTTTTTCTCCTTTTGCCAGCCGATTTAATATGTCGGAAGATCACCCAATCAATATTTTGCTACAGCGTCACATATATTTTTAATAACTGCATTTTCTTTTGTTTTTTGTTTTTCTGGTGTGAAGCAGACAAAAATGCGCAAACATCAAGCACTTCCAGCTTGATGCTTGCACGTTTTTTAAGCTCTCACCAATTTGTGTTCATAACACGAGCAATGTCTTCAGCCACGAGAAGGACGATGGCTCGGCGTCCTTTTCGTGCAAATCGGTTTGGTGGTCGGGCGTGTCATACGGAATGAATCCTAATTGTTTTGATCGGTGAACCATTTCTCTTTTGAAGCTAGACAGATTCGCCGGTACCGTTAACAACAGTTCTGGAGTAGAGATCCCATGCCCGTCGTCCGCCACCATCGCTTTGTCCGCTTCGATCAGCCATCTAGCCCGCGATACGACGCCATGTTGAAAATGCTCAGAGCGTCCGGTTCTCTGCGCACATTTTTTTTTTTTTTCAGTTAACATAGTTGCAGTTTCTTAGGAGCCACAAAATATGGGTATCATATTTTTTCTATTTTTAATATTGAGTGTGTACTTTCGGTGACCCGTGACCTCGATTATATTGGTGTGTCTAAACCATAGAAAATGGCCCGTGACCACAGAGAAAAGAGTGAGCGTGACTCAAACTGGCCTGTTCTTGATCGGCGGTTTTTGGGCAAAAACAAAATGAATTACGAGCTGCAAATTGTATTTTGGGTAGTTGGGCTCTCACGTGTCATGTACAAGTAAAAACCTTGGCGAGCATAAATGCCCTGTCAATGTCGCTTTACAGGGCAACGCCGGTCCATGTTTGATATTTAGAAAACTATGCAGCCTTCTTCAGTATGATGTAGGAAGACAACATGTCAAATATTACGATTTACTTCTGTCTATATATTTAATAATTTGGCCAGCAAACATTCAAACGAGCCAAGTCACACTCTAGCGTGCGACGTATCAGCTAACATTGAGCCTGTAGGTCTGAGTGATGTCTACGTCATTCCCACATTTTTGTTAGTTTTTACTTCTTAAGACAAAATTGAACGATGACGTCAAGAATTTCTCCTCTCGGTGTTGGCTTAACGGTGTCCACGTGATCACCGTAACACGGATGCGCTAGTTTACGCTGCCCTGCATGTTTCTCGGAGCTGGGAGCGGTCTGTTTTGTCTCGCCTCTGTTGCAGGATGAGAACAATGTTTTGTTTACGATACAAAGGCAAGCCACACCTCCGACGCCTAGCTGCGATGCCTGACCAAAGATTCATAGGCTCACAATGTTGCATAGCTGCCTGCTCGAACGACCAGTTGACCAGCTTCGGAGTTGTCTTTCACAAGTTTTCACGCGACGGTGCGCATCTGGATGTATAGACGGGCATCCGGTGCCGGTGGAACTGCGGGAAGCCGTGGTCGTTAAATCGCAGGACAATGATCTGTTCTGATTGCTTATGTTCATGACACTACCTAATTTGCGATGACCAGCTATCTAGAGAAACACGCATGAAAATATTAGTTCTGCTAGGAAACCAAACAAATGTGCATTAGAGCTTACTTATAGCGGCATGGATAATTTCTGCTGACTATTTCGCCATTGACAACAAACATGTAGTCTGCGGTACAGCTTCATAAAGGTACACAATTCAGGATACTACAGCAGAAGACGCATGCACGGTCAAACGACCACCGCGTCGGTCGCACTATGTTCCTGGCGTTTCCCAGTGTACAAGTACATGTGTGTCATGCCTGTAGAAAGAAGGTGTGAATACTCGACCATTTCCGGAAAAAATAAATGTAAATTTGGGTGTTTATGTGCGAGACCTCCGAATGTCATACCTGGGGATCTTGTGACGTGCAATCGAGACCTCGGTTACGCAGCGCCTCCGTGGCAGTAAGCCCGCGTCAAATTGCGGGCACCCCGATCGAGATTACAACCCGCCCACTGGGGATGCGCAGGCTGGCCTATATTCCGAAACAACATTTTGTGGCATTTCGAAAAAAAAAAAAAAAATAGGAGTGCGAGTACGCAGCTGTAATTGGTGCCCCCGCAAGGGCATGAGCGCGCACAGCCGGCTTCATTGCCAAAAAATTATGACCACGTAATATGGAAGGTCCCTTCCTGTTGAAAGCTTGGCTGTCACCAAACTTTTAGTGACGCACCATTGTGGCGTCTAAGAAGAACAATAATTTGGCACCTCGCACAGCAGAGCTTCGTAAGCTTTGCGGTGGTCGTTACTAAGCTCTACTGCGTCAACGTAATCGTGAGGACGAGCACTGCGCGGTCGACTCTGTTACAGTTCGTTTGTTTCAGTGGAAATTGGGGCCGTGGCACGCTCGTACATGTGTTGTTTATTATACCTTAGCTTCTACAAAGCCTACGAAATAGGCTTTTGAGCAAATGTACTTTTTTTTTGGAAAAGAAGCGCAAGCTGGGGTTGCAGTGGTGCAGACGTCGTGCAGGCCAGCAGTACGAGACAATCCCAAGTTAAGTCAAAAGTAGAGAAATGCCCCCAAGAATACCCAAAAGAGCTGTTGGCACCAAATCGGCTCTCCGTCCTGTCCAGTAGTGTCTTTTGGTTTTGGCAAGGGGCTTTGGTCATCGTTGAAGGCGTGTCCCTTCAAGCCGGTAGCCTCCCCCGACTTTGCTTCAGGTGGCATCATGCTGCCTCCAGAAGCTTCCTACATTAATGGTTGTAGCGCACTACACTGGCAAAAAGTGCGGAGCAGACGACACTTGCTATTTTCTCAACGTTCGCCTGCCGTTGTGTAGAGGATCACGTGACCTTTTGGACCACGTGGTTCTTCGTGACGTGGATGTAGCTAACGGCACAAGACCAATGTTGTTTGTCACAACCAAGGTTTTGGTTTCGGTATCTGCTGATGTTTAAACTAAGAGTTGACATATTCCACATTTCGCAAATCTAAGGACGTAGGGCTTTTTGGTAGTGCTTTGGAAAACGGAATCACATGTAAGCTCAAAATTTTTGGAATGGAGCGGAGTTACCGTTTAGGGACAATGACAGGATATTTATGCTAGCCAGGTTTTTATTTTAACACAACTTATACGTGCCTTGCACCTGACGTCATCCCATCGGCTCTCCAGCCACGACCAGAGAAGAGGGGAAGGAGGAACTCGCTTCTCACCGGGACTCTTGTGTGTCCCCGACTTGCCCAGACGTCGCTGCTCTCCGTCTAGAAAATTAACCTGTCTCTCAAAATTCGTGCAAAAGCAGATTTTCACTCTCTTCCCTGGTCTTGCGAATGGGATAATGTGACATCAGTGCAAGGCATGTATAAGAGTCCAACTACGCAGAACATAATTTGCGGCTCAAAAGTAGTTTTCGTTCCGTCCGAAAACGGCCGGTCGAGAATTGGCCGGTTCCAGTCGCACTCAATCTTTTTTTACTTGGTCACTGGCGTTCAAACTATGTGTACCAATCTGTTTAAAGTCGTGGGTCATCTGAGGCACAAATTCAATATTAGGGATAGAAAATATTACGAACCTCATTTTTGTGGCCTCCAAAAAACTGCAAATACGTTGATTATAAACAAAAAACAAGAAATGTTGCAGAGATCACAGGAAGTTAACGCAGTAAGTACAGGTACACGTCATTCTCAAAATGGCGACGCACTGCGGGATGGACGACACGATGGCGGTGCACGGCAGATCAATGTTGTGACGGATGTGGGGCCGCTGCTTCAAAACTGTCGTTCGTGGTACCGGCTTATCGACCTTCAAGCGCAGAACATCGAGTGGAAGAGATATATGTGCAAAACAGTTGCACGGCAAACAGCGCACACATTCATCGTCATCATTGTCTGCTTCACACGCTGAAGATGCGCATAAACAAATTGTGGTCGAGTGCAGCCTTCTGATTTCCGATCATGAGTTTTCGTGCTCTTGTTTCAGTTTCAGGCAGGTGAGTTTTTTCTGGCTTTATTGAAAATATATGTGGCACTGCAACAAAATATTGATAGGGCTGTCTTCTGACACCATAATAAATCATCTGGCAAATAAAATATTTTTTTTTGGTGGGGGGCTGTGTTTCTTAAAAGGATGCTGAACCGATATTAAAATTTCGCAAAATAAGGCCGCAGAAGCATTGAATGGGATGCTACGAACTCTACGACATCACTCTTACATCAATATCTCAAATGATGACCGTATTTTTTGGAAAAGGAGGGTGCAATCAAGCGAGGATGATGTCAGAATCCTCCTGGAACAGTTGAGAATCAGGGAAAGAGGCCTTACTTTTCTCCTCCTCGCTTCGGTTCACCTGCTTGAAGGGATGAAGCAAAAAGAAAAGAGAGGGAATGGGATTCATGACGTGACATGTCTCGTCGGCCGTGTTCGTTCGCATGCTTCTTTTCCCAACATACGGCCCACCATTAGAGATATCGCCGTATGAGTGATGTTTTTGGGTTTTGGAGCATCCTGCGTTATCACTCCAGCCTTGTTTTGTGAGCTCCAAGTTTTGGTTCAGCATCTTTTTAACAATCCTTGTGTGGCAGGGTAAAGAAGAAGAAAAAAGGTGGTCCGAGCTGGATAAAAATTTTAATTAAATTTCTGTATGGGGTTACATTACACAAGTTTGATACATAATGCAAATTGGTAAATCTTTCTCTATTTAATATTGTTTACAGATTTGCTTTATATGTAGTAAAACTAATGTATAAAGTAAAACAGGTGGGCTGAGTTAGATATTTACTTCAGGCTAGACAAGTATGAGAATGAGCAATCCTGAAACAAAAATTTAATTGAACAAAAACACAAAACGGTTAGTCATGGTTGCTCCCCGTAGTACATATCTTGCCTCTGTATAACTATAGTCAGTTACAGGATAAGAAGGTAGCGGCAAATGCCCCTCAAAGGGAATAAGATATCCCTCCGCCTCCACATCCAATAGCGTCCCACCGTTTCCGTGACGTCGCGGCGAACGCGCGAGGAAGGGCTTGCCTTTCTGTACATATTTGCTTTATCTTTCGACTTTGACTTAGCATTGTGGAAGGCACGAGAGGGAGATTAGAGTTCTCCCCCACCGACGGAAACAAATAGACTTTCGGGGATTAGCTTCCCCCCGATGGATACAAAGGCTGCTTTCAGGGGCTCGGTTCCCTCTCTGATAAATGCAAAGGTCGCTTTCTTAAAAAGTGGGATCGGCGACAAGTTGGAATCCATTGAAGCGGAACAAGGAGTGTTTCCAGTGAACTCTTCTTTCGACTGCGGAGAGATTTGAAACAGGCGCATCACGCTTGTGGATGGAGCTTCTCCTACCTTCTTGACTTGTAACCGACTATAGGGTTCCAAGTAAATGAGCACAAAGACACTGCGCCAACTGACGGATGCTGTCTAAGATGCATCTCGGACTGGTCTGTTTAGTTCGTTTCACTTGTGGTCTCTCGATTTTTACTGGATGATGTGCTCCTGTCATGCTGTTGCGTGCCGTTATCCTGGCAGTGGAGGTGTACATGGTAAATGGCTTGTTTTACTGCAGCCTGTTCTGCAGCCAGACAGTTAGTTCATGGGAGCTTCAGAAGTCATGAGTTGGAACGCTGCGACGATGTAAATGCTTGCATTTGCCTGTACCTTTTATTGGAACCTATTTGACCGAGGACCTGGATCGTGACATCGGACAGCATGACAGACCGGCTCGCGTGACATTATTGTTGCCTCTTCAGGACCACTTTTGATGCACGGGTTGTATAGGACACTTAACGCACCAGACAAAGATGCATTTCAGGCAGCATTTTCTAACAGCAGCAGTAGCAAAAAGAGCAGTTCTAATGCGCGACATTTGCATGCTTTTGCCGACAACAGAACCAGCAGGGACGTCCAGTCATCCAGCAGGCGATATCGTCAACCGGCACGACCCAAGCAGTCCTTTCCTCACCTGGAACCCCACTGGCGAGTTCTGCAGGACGGCGACTGCCCAGGCGAAAGAGGGCAAGCGCCGGTGTCGCTTCTGCCCCTACACCACCGACTACTCGGCGAGCATTATCGTTCACGAAAGGACGCACACGGGTGAGAAGCCATACCCCTGCCGGTTCTGCGGGAAGGCGTTTGCGCAAAGCAGCGACCTGACGGCCCACGAGAGGATTCACACGGATGAGAGGCCCTACGAGTGCGACGTCTGCGGGAAAGGGTTCCGGACCTCGACTCACCTGACGAGGCACAGGAGGACGCACCTGGGGGGCGGTCTCCCCGCCTGCCGGTAGTGCGGGAATGAGTTAGATGCGGGTCCACCTGGTTCAGCACGGTTCTCTGAAGGCACAATCACGCGCTTGTGTTCTCTTAGGGTCGAGTTCTCGTGACCCCTTACTACTAGAGAACAGACTGGCACTATCTGTGACGTGGTCCTGGAACTGCGTTTGACTAGAGCAAAGTTTGGTGACATTTGCGAGATCAAATGAGAAATGGTGACTTCTAGCATAGTCAAAAGTTTTTCAAACTAAAAGAGTAAGAAAGATGTAAAAACAAAAAGAAAATATACGGAAACTTAAATTGTTCCACTGCTAAAGAGGTTTTAAGACACGGTCATAAGCAGTTGTGTGTGAACCAGCCTTAACAGCACGCTTAGTCCTGTGGGCGTTCGCAGCCTATCATGAAGTCCCCAAATATGTGAATGTCTGTCAGACCGTCTGTGTTATGTTCCTTGTCGTTCTATGCGTGGCAGCTGGTGGGACCTAGAACCATTGCATGTGACAGCCAGTTGAGCACAAATGTTTTTAATCGTCTCCCCAAATAAAGTGATTTCCCTGCCTAATTTCTATTTTAGATTGTCTGAGGCACGCTTCAATGCAGGCCTCTGATTGGAACCTTGTAGTACCAGTACATATTTGTTACTGTTTAAAGTTTGTAGACCTCTGTATTGCCTCTTTTCGCAATCCTGATATTGACGGGGCTTCTCGGTAGTCATTCAAAGCAGATCAGTGGTCCCCAGAACCGAAAAATTTAGAACCACTTAATTACGAGATCAAGTTTCTAGCGTTGTGCTTGAGGCAAGAGAGATGAACAAGTTTAGAAAGTATAAATTTTCCAATTTTTTGACAGTTCCAGTATATTGGAACGTAAAAACGAAAAATAATATGTTGCATAAAAAGTGTATATATATGAGCACATCTATGTACCGTAGAATACCGGGGGAGCACCCACTGCAGCTTCACTGAAAACTGTGTCTATCTAGACATGAGCGCTTGTCTGGTCAAATTGGGTGCTCAACGTTTAATTTGGAGAATTCCCAACTTTGGAGCACGTTAATAATGGGCGCTTGAACGAAGTGGTGTCTTCCACAGAATTTTACGGTAAATGTGGTGAAAAGAAAGAGAGAAAAAAACAAAAAAAAACAAAAACACCATAAAGGTGATCAAAACATAGGAAATTAGACTTTGAATGTTTGGATAGCGGATAGGTTGGTCTGTCTTTGAAGCATGACGACACTGGTTCGTGCTGTAGATGAGCAACTTTGTGAGCGCAGTGTGATTTCTAACCTGACGTCCTTGGCGTGCATCATATGCTGACACTGTCATTTTGTTTGTGTCTATGCACTCTACGGTAGAGCATATTTTTTACTTTGAGTACGAGCTTGCACACTACATTTTACCTAGTGCCATGCACTGCATGGTTCCAGAGAAACCTGAAAACGCGAAAGGAAAATTCAACATCTCTCGCAGTAAGCAATTGCACTTTGTCCAATGGACCATTTTTCTGGCGTGAAAATGCGTGAGCATGTGCTGAAGCGAGTGCAGGCACTCCCTCGACCAAGGAAGGTAGATTCTTCTGGCTCCGTTGAGCTCGCAGTGACCTACTAGACCTCGAGCTATCAATGACGTTTCAAGCATATATATAATAATTACGTAAAAGTAGCAACAGCCCATATCTTTTCATCCTAAAATGGAAGAACAAATATGTCTGCTTTCCAAATGCACTGCCTAATATAACAAAACCATATATGTAAAAAAATGTATTGCATATTTAAGAGCACACAGAAAGCTTTACATATAAAACATTTTAAATAGACATTGAATTTTGGACTTGTAGCTTTTCTTCTCAAGTTTACAGTGCTGTTTCTTGTATATAAACTCTACAATGAAAGCTGGTTTAGATACCAGCTTTCATTTGATGTGTTTCTTATGCTTTTAGTAATTGTACATCGAAAACCTGTTTGATGCAAACTTGGCCCATAATTGTCAAAGGTGCAAAATTCAAGCATTTTTATTTCATAAAAAAACACTTCTAGAAAATTTTAACTCTTCTAGACAAAGCTTTAAAACAATAAAAAAATTATGATTGTGAAAAAAAAAGAACAAGAATCTAAACATTGCGAGACTCAAAAATGTGTTACTCATTCAAAACTCAAGAAAAAACATTCTGTAGTTTTAATTTGCAGGTTTGTTCTAGTCAAACATTTTCCGCCAACACACATAATTTTTAAGAATTTTCTGAGGACCCATCGTCTTTTCTTGCACGATTTGAGTTGAAATCGTTCTTAATAAGGCCGTACAAGAGCAAAACGAAGTGCTCTTCTGGTAAAATCTGAAATTTGAGCTTGGTATTGCAATCAAGTCAGAACTAGGAAATAATGAAAATGTTTTAAACTAACTCAACAATTTAAGCTGTTTTTGTTCTAGTATGACGGCGGTTACAGCAATAGAAATTTCGTAATTAAACTGTACGTTTAATTACCAACTGGGCGCTACGGGGCGAGATGGGCAAAGAGCACCCATGACGTTGATCTTTGTCAAGCTAGAAGTCCGAAATCCACCCTTCTCCGGATTCCCAATATGAGGGGTTTTCGGTAGGAAGCCGCGTGGGCGTTGCACGAGTGAGTGCGAACATTTCTAGGTTAAAAAGTGAAAGAGGTGGGAGCTGCTTGGATGGATATAGGTTGATAAATGCAGAGCCGTGTATACAGCTCTGGATAAATGTTAATAACTATCCGATTTGTAACGGGCGGTAGCTTGCGCCACCTATACCTACCGTAAAATCCCGTAAGGGCGCCCTCCCCCGAGAGATCGCCCATCCCGTTTTTCTGGCTAAATATCTGTAACATAAAAATTCCGAAACATCGCCCACCCCCCATTTCCGTTGGACGTCAAGCCATGTCCGACGGGAATCGCGCATCAACGGCGCGATCTGCGGTACCGGTGCATCCGAGAAGCGAGTTCATAGCGGGTTCCCGCGTTTTCGTCTGCGATCAGCGCGCATGACATCGGCACCCGTAACACGTGAGTTGTTCCCGCGTGTACAGGGTGTTAAAAAAAAAAGAAAAACAGTCTTTTTACCGCAGAAATAAACTAGGTATCGCTGAACGCTCATTCCCCGCCCAAAGGTAGCACTAGAGGTCACAACCAGATGCCAAAGTTTCAGCCCGATCCGATAACTTGATAAAAAAGTTATGTGATTTTCTGAAAAGTTCAGTGGAAAAAAATACACAAACTCGACTCTGTTACCTCACGGCTTGGTGGTGGCGCGTCGAGCGCACTTCCGGTCTGCGGCTGTGGGCCGCAGACGTGAACGTGTATTCCTGCCTTGTTTTGAAAGGAACCTCACAAAAACCTGCCTTGTCGTCAAAACGCCGCGACTGGGGCAGTACCAAAAGAGTCGAGAAAGGTTTCAAGGTCAGTTTTTATGTGTTCGGCTCGTCCGAGCACGCGTATATGTTCCGTGAAAAGGGGAAAACCAGACGCCGCTGCACCACGATTACTTGGGCGGGAAGCATTTTGGGTTGAATTCACAGATACTTGTGGTCATTAGATTTGTTTTGTTCCAGCATAAACGCCGGAAAACCGTCTAGTTGTGCGGACCACCTACGGACTACGTCCAGTGCGTCTTCAAGTTCGAACGGCCGCCTGATAGTTCGAACTGTCGTCTGCTCTTTTGAACATTTCTGCTTGTCGTCTGCTCTTTTAGACGACACCGGCCTGTAGACCAAATATTGGCCCGGTACTTGCGATAAGAAGTGCACGCCTCAAAAGACTTTAAGTTTGAAGGTTGGTAAGCAGGCTCGATGTAAACAGTTATACAAGGAGGTGTTGGTCACTTTTACCAGTGGCCATCGCCGACTTGTTATGCCCAATTCACTTGGTCCGATTCTGCTTGCGATTTTCAGTATCGACGTCGACCATCACAGCTACGGTTCACGCTTTTGCAACCCGAGTAACGTTGCGGCTGAAAATTGCGAGTGAAATATCATCATGCGAATCAGGCTTTAGCGCACATTCTGCGGCGACCTCGCGGAATGAATCGCCGCATGTCCCAATGACTCGAAGTGTTGCGGTGTAACGAGCCTCAGTAATTTCGCTGAGGCCGCTCAAGTAGTCAGACATTGTTCAGCAAGACGTAAACTCAACAATTCGAACGCGAAAAAGGGCAAGGGGACTCACACCGACGCCGACAACATCGCATTTCAATGGTTTGCTTATGGGCGACGGCGAGATTCTTGCCCACACTCCATCGCGCATACGACGCATACGCGGCGCCGGGGGCGTCCGCTAGGGGCGCACCAGAGACCGAAAACGGCCAAAAATTGGCTCCATTTTCCCATTGAAATTTTCAGAAAATCACTTTTGAACTTTTGAGTAAGGTATTAGATCGGGCTGAAACTTTGGCATCTGGTAGGGAGGCTCAAGTGATTGTGGGTGCAACTCAACGTTGGTGCAACTGCTAGATCGGGGATCATGAAACATGGACGCCATTTAATTGCTAAATTTTGCTGGGAGTCTTTGGGGCAAAGGGTCGTTTTATTTCCTAACTCAGGTCATAAGAGCCCATTAAGGTGCTTGAATAATTTACACAAGGTATAAACGATTACTTTTCCAAAGCCACCAGTTGTGCTGCGATAGGTTAAGTATTTTTTAACGCGAGAAATGGTAAATTCCGCCATCTTGGACGTTGCTGCTTGTCTGCCAACCCTGCTTAGAGAGGGAAGCGAAAGAGGCTGCGTCGAGGTGTTCGTTGCTTGCAATGGGAGGCGAGAGGAGGGAAGGCGCATGGAGCAACAGAGTTGGAACAGAGCGGGCGTCTGCTCTCGTGCAAGCAACATTGGCGCATATCCTTTCCGGAATCCTCTCCCTCAGGCGCCGCCATTAAATTGCAAACGCTCTCCACGTTTTGAGTTGCGCCCACTCCTAGCATCTGGCTGTGACCTCTATAGCGCTACCTTTGGGCGGAGAGTGAGCGTTCAGCGATGCCTAGTTTATTTTTGCGGGAAAAAGAGCCCTGTAAAAGATATTTTTGTTTTGTGACACCCTGTATATTGTCACGGGTGGTGACCAAACAAAAACAGGAAATAAACAGAAAGAAATAAACGTTTAATGTGGCGAACTTGTGCCAAAAAAATAAACGAGTACAAAAGATAATAACAGAGCGTCGCGGGCGTCGAAGTCGGCGTAGCAACAGAGTCGAACGCTGGTGCGAAAACTGACTGCGGCTCGCCACGCGGAGCCCCTTATGTACATGCGTGATCTTCGGGAATAATCGGCGTAGAAACTTCGACGCGTAGAACATTCGGGCCTGGAACGAGCAACATGATTCTCGAATTCTCCAGAACACGAAGTTACAGGAATAAACAAAAGACACGTCGCTCCCAGGATTCGAACCCTAGCTTTTTGCGTGGGAGCCAGGCGCGATAACCATTAGGCCACGAGCGCGCTGCCTACTTGGCCAGCGCGCGCGGCATTACTCCCCCCTTTAAAAAGTGCATCGCCCCGATGCAGCACAAAACAAAGCAAACAAAAAAGACCGATAGACTAAAGAGTCATTTGGAATACGTAAGGTCCACTGTCCTATCGAGCGTAGTACGGCTTCATGCGCACGACGTGGACGACTTCTGGTCGTGGAGGGCGACGTGATGAAGTCCGTGTTCCATCGGGCATCACCTCGTAGTTCAGCTCGCCGAGGCGACGAAGTACCTTGTATGGTCCAAAGTACCGTTTCAGCAGTTTCTCACTGAGGCCGCGGCGACGGATGGGCGTCCACACCCACACCTTGTCTCCGGGCTAAAAGTGAACGTCCCTGCGACGAAGGTTGTAGCGGCCCGCGTCGACGCGTTGCTGGTCTTGAATCATGAGTCGGGCGAGCTGGCGGACTTCTTCGGCGCGTTGAGCAACCGCCTGGGCGTCGTCGCTCTCATTGTCAGATGGCTCATGGGGCAGCATTGCGTCCAGCATGGTCGTTACCTTCCGACCATGTACCAGCTGGAAAGGGGTGAATCCAGTGGTCTCCTGAACCGCCGTATTGTAGGCGAACGTGACGTAGGGCAACACCTCGTCCCACGTCTTGTGCTCTACGTCGACGTACATAGAGATCATATCGGCGATTGTCTTGTTGAGTCGCTCGGTCAGTCCGTTGGTCTGCGGGTGGTATGCAGTGGTTCGACGATGGCCGGTGCCACTGAGACGAAGGATCTCTTGCGTCAGCTGGGCCATGAACGAAGATCCGCGATCTGTAATCAGAACTTCGGGAGCGCCGTGCCGGAAGACGATGGACTCGATGAAAAACTTGGCGACTTCCACAGCAGTCCCTGAAGGAAGAGCTTTCATTTCGGCGTACCGCGTGAGATAATCTGTGGCGACGATGATCCAGCGGTTCCCCGACGTCGAAGGCGGAAAAGGACCAAGTAGATCCATTCCGATCTGCTGGAAGGGTGTAGTTGGAGGAGAAATGGGCTGCAGAAGTCCGGCCGGCCTCGTCGGCGGTTTCTTGCGTCGCTGGCACTCGTGGCATGATCGTGTGTATAGGTGGACGGTCTTGGGGAGCTTCGGCCAGTAATACTTTTCACGAATACGGGCCAGTGTCCGGCTGTAACCAAGGTGTCCGGATGTCGGGTCGTCGTGGCAGGCTTGGAAGATCTCCTCTCGAAGGTCACTCGGAATTACCAGCAACCAAGGTGTGTTGTTGTTGCCGAAGTTCTCTTTGTAGAGTACACCTTGTCGGATGGCGAAGGTCGGCAGTACTCGTGAGAAAACACGTGGCACGGTACTCCTGCCCCCTTCCAGGTGCTCGATTAATGCGCGCAGCTCAGGATCGTCCCGTTGACGTCGTGCCATATCGTCGGTGTTCACTGCTCCTAGAAAGCACTCGTCGTCATTGTCGTCGCTGCAGCCGGAAGGGGTTTCGACGGGGGCTCTGGACAGGCAGTCGGCGTCGCTGTGCTTGCGGCCTGACTTATAGACCACTGTCATGTTGAACTCTTGTAGTCGAAGACTCCATCGAGCGAGGCGTCCTGACGGGTCCTTCAGCTTCGCAAGCCAGCAGAGCGAGTGGTGGTCCGTGACTACACGGAACGGGCTGCCGTACAAGTACGGACGAAACTTCGTTATTGCCCAGACGACCGCAAGGCATTCTTTCTCAGTTGTGGAGTAATTTTTCTCCGCCTTGGACAATGTCCGACTTGCGTAGGCGATGACTCGCTCGATGCCTTCTTGCACTTGGACTAGTACTGCGCCCAGTCCCGCGTTACTTGCGTCCGTGTGAATTTCTGTTTCCGCATCCTGGTCGAAATGTCCAAGCACAGGAGGAGTCTGGAGTCGTCGTTTCAGTTCGTCGAATGCCTGCTGTTGCTCCTCGGCCCATTCGAACTTCTTGGCGTCCTTCGTGAGATTCGTA
The DNA here is from genome assembly GCF_016920785.2 of Ixodes scapularis. NCBI lineage: Eukaryota > Metazoa > Arthropoda > Arachnida > Ixodida > Ixodidae > Ixodes > Ixodes scapularis. The sequence goes on from NW_024609879.1 coordinate 84,538,114, forward strand.
AGTGGTGCGGAAATCCTTGCGAAATCCCGAACGAAGCGTCGATAATAGGCACAAAGTCCAAGGAATCTTCGCACGGCCTTCTTATCTGTCGGCGCTGGAAATGCCGCGACAGCGCGAGTCTTCTCGGGGTCTGGGCGGACGCCTTCGTTACTAACCACGTGGCCAAGGAACTTCAGTTCGTCATAGGCGAACCGGCACTTTGACGGCTTGAGTGTGAGTCCGGCGGTCTGAATGGCTTGAAGAACAGCCCGGAGTCGTCTCAAGTGCTCGTCGAAATCAGCTGAAAATACTACGACGTCGTCAAGGTAGACGAGACAACTCTGCCACTTCAGCCCTGCCAGTACGGTGTCCATGACACGCTGGAAAGTTGCTGGCGCCGTGCATAGTCCGAAGGGCATCACCTTGAACTCGTACAGTCCATCCGGCGTGACGAAGGCTGTCTTCTCTCGGTCCCGTTCGTCGACCTCGATTTGCCAGTAGCCGCTCTTCAGGTCCATCGATGAAAAGTATCGAGAGTGGCGCAGCCGGTCTAGAGTGTCGTCGATGCGAGGGAGTGGGTAGACGTCTTTCTTCGTAACCGTGTTGAGCTGCCGGTAATCCACGCAGAACCGAAGAGTTCCGTCCTTCTTCTTAACCAGCACGACTGGAGAGGCCCATGGACTGCTTGAAGGTTGGATTATGTCGTCATTCAGCATCTCTTGAACTTGCTGATGGATCACCTCCCTTTCCTTAGCGGAGACTCTGTACGGCGATCGATGCACAGGGCGCGCGTCGTCCTCAGTAACGATGCGGTGCTTGGCAACCGCGGTCTGGCGCACCTTCGACGACGTCGCAAAGCAGTCGCGGTATTCGGCGAGGAGGTTAACCAGCTGACGCCGTTTAGGGTCCGGAAGCTTAGGGTCAATGTCGAGCTGCGCTGGCGACGTACTGTCTTGCTGGGGCGGCGAGGATTCGTCAGTGATCGCAGTGATTTCGGCGGGGTTTCGGAGTTTCTCGACGTGGCCCACGGCTGCACCTTTCGTGAGGTGTTGCGTTTCGTTTCGGAAGTTCGTCACGAGGGCCACAGTCCGCCCATCCTGAAGTTCAGCTACTCCCCTTGCGACGCCTATGCCTCTTCCCAGGAGCAATTGGAGGCTTCCCTCGAGAAGAACTTCGCCACAGGAAGCTTCATCGGTCCCGACAAGTACGAAAACACTCGACCGCGGTGGTAGGTTTACGTGGTTTGCGAGGACTCGGACCGTGGGTGACGTCGCTTCGGGTTCCTCCGCTGGTGGAGCAGGTTTTCGTAGCGTCAGCCGGTTTGTTCCGAGGTCGATGACGGCGCCATGCTCGCAGAGAAAGTCCATTCCGAGGATAACGTCCCTCGAACAGTCTTGCAGAACGACGAACTTGACAGGGCACGTTTCACCGTGGATCTCGACGCGAGCAGTGCATCTCCCGACTGGTGTGATGAGATGTCCTCCGGCGGTTCGTATTTGGGGTCCTTCCCACGGCGTCATGACTTTTCGAAGGCGGCGGGAGAGCCTCCCACTCAAGACTGAGTAGTCTGCTCCGGTGTCCACGAGTGCCGATGCGTCGTGACCGTCGATGACGACGTTTAGGTTGTTGGACACCGTTGCAGGGGCGTCGTAGCGATGCGTGGCGTCGGGAGAGTGGGAGCGCTTCGGCGTTCTTGGAGGCTCTTTACGTCGGTCGTCTTCGGCAACTCCACCTCCAGGGGTTGCCGCGCCTAGTTTCCCCGGCGAGGAGCGAGGGGCGACAGGCTTTCACGTCGGGGTCGGTGCATCGGCGAAGCTGGACGTCGTGGCGATGGCGACCGGAACTCTCGGCGGGACGCAGGCTCGGGGGACTGGGGTCGTCGCAGGTACTCGTCGATCTCCCGAGGGCGTTCACCACACCGGGGGCGCGGGTCGTTTGGGTGGAATCCGCGCAGCCCGAGTCGTCGGTATGGGCATCGGCGGTACACATGGTCGGCTTCCCCGCAGTGGTAGCAGAGCGGGCGTCGGTCGGCCGTTCGCCACACGTCGGTCTTCCTCGACGAGGGTTGCTCCGGGCGAACGTCGTGGACTTGTCCTTCCTGGCGTCGAGGATACTGTGGCATCGGGGGGTCTCGTCGGGGTGGCGCCGTGGTCTGGCGGTTAGCTTGCGGCGATCTTCGGGCCATGGCGGCGTAGCTCAAAGTAGGCTCCTCTTGCGTCGTCGTTTTGATCGGAATCTCAGGTTGGAAGGCTCGGTGGACTTCCTCTCGGACGACCTCGGCGAGCGACAGGGAGGACGAGCGATCCGTAGCGGGGAGCATTCTGCGGATTTCTTCCCGGACGACTTCATGGATGATGTCACGGATGCCTGGGAGGTCGGTACCAAGGTCGTATCCGGATGTCGCCAGAGTAGTCACGCCAGGGTGCCGCTCGTAGTGTCTGGCGCGTGCTAGTAGCGCACGCTCCATATTCGTCGCCTCCGTGACGAACCCGTCGACAGTTGTCGGAGGATTGCGAATGAGACCTCCGAATATCTCGCTTTTGACACCCCTCATCAGGTGTCGCAGCTTCTTCTCCTCTGTAGCCTGAGGATCGGCGCGGGCGCTCAGGCGAAGAACATCCTCAATGAAGCTGGTGATGCTTTCATTCGGACCTTGGGTCCTTGTTCGAAGGATGTCTTCGGCCCTCTCGCGTCGGTGTTGGCTGGTAAACGTCTTCACTAGCTCTTGCTTGCACACCTCCCACGAGGTTAAAGAAGCCTCGTGGTTCTCCAGCCAGTACCTTGCAGTACCTTCCAGCGAGAAGTAAAGGTTCTGCAAGCAGTGCTCAGCTGACCACCCGTTATGTCGGGCCACACGTTCATAATGTTGCAGCCAGTCCTCGATGTCCTCGTGGGTGTCTCCGTGGAAAGGCGTCGGAGTTTTGGGTGCGACGGGCAGGTATACGACGCTGGCGGTGGACGGGTTCTGGGACGACTGGCTGTCCATCGTTGGCCTCGTTGGCTGCTTAGTCTTGGGCGGTAGAGGTCCGAATTCCGGGTGTAGACCTTGGGTGCGACGACTGAACCGGATCTCGGAAGTGCTTTCGTCGGTTCTTCGTGGGCTAGGCGTCGGACTTGCACTGTGGGCCCTCGGAGGGGTACGCGGCAGGGGCATGCGGTACCCCGCACCTCCACCAAATGTCACGGGTGGTGACCAAACAAAAAACAGGAAATAAACAGAAAGAAATAAACGTTTAATGTGGCGAACTTGTGCCAAAAAAATAAACGAGTACAAAAGATAATAACAGAGCGTCGTGGGCGTCGAAGTCGGCGTAGCAACAGAGTCGAACGCTGGTGCGAAAACTGACTGCGGCTCGCCACGCGGAGCCCCTTATGTACATGCGTGATCTTCGGGAATAATCGGCGTAGAAACTTCGACGCGTAGAACATTCGGGCCTGGAACGAGCAACATGATTCTCGAATTCTCCAGAACACGAAGTTACAGGAATAAACAAAAGACACGTCGCTCCCAGGATTCGAACCCTAGCTTTTCGCGTGGGAGCCAGGCGCGATAACCATTAGGCCACGCGCGCGCTGCCTACTTGGCCAGCGCGCGCGGCAATATTGCACCGTGAAATGCGAATATTCTGTTCCGTCCGCGATTTGCGGTATTTGTTTCCGTGACATGCGAGTTTGTAGCGTATTCCAGCGTTTTTGTCCGCGATCTGCCCACGCGATATGGGTTTCCGTGATAGGCAAGATTGTAGCGGGTTCCCGCGTCCGTATTGCACCATGAAACTTGAACCTGCTGCGTCCGCGATATGCGGTATCCATTCCCGTAAGATGCGAGTTCTCGGCGGGTTTCCGCGAGTCCTTCGCAAAGTGAAATGCGAATCTGCTGCGTCGGCCACTTGCGGTATCCTTTCCCGTGTCACAGGAGTTTGTAGCGTATTCCCGCGTCTTTGTCCGCGATCTGCCCACGCGATATGGGTTTCCGTGATAGGCAAGATTGTAGCGGGTTCCCGCGTCTATATTGCACCATGAAACTTGAACCTGCTGCGTCCGCGATATGCGGTATCCATTCCCGTAAGATGCGAGTTCTCGGCGGGTTTCCGCGAGTCCTTCGCAAAGTGAAATGCGAATCTGCTGCGTCGGCCACTTGCGGTGTCCTTTCCCGTGACACAGGAGTTTGTAGCGTATTCCAGCGTTTTTGTCCGCGATCTGCCCACGCGATATGGGTTTCCGTGATAGGCAAGATTGTAGCGGGTTCCCGCGTCTGTATTGCACCATGAAACTTGAACCTGCTGCGTCCGCGATATGCGGTATCCATTCCCGTAAGATGCGAGTTCTCGGCGGGTTTCCGCGAGTCCTTCGCAAAGTGAAATGCGAATCTGCTGCGTCGGCCACTTGCGGTGTCCTTTCCCGTGACACAGGAGTTTGTAGCGTATTCCAGCGTTTTTGTCCGCGATCTGCCCACGCGATATGGGTTTCCGTGATAGGCAAGATTGTAGCGGGTTCCCGCGTCTGTATTGCACCATGAAACTTGAACCTGCTGCGTCCGCGATATGCGGTATCCATTCCCGTAAGATGCGAGTTCTCGGCGGGTTTCCGCGAGTCCTTCGCAAAGTGAAATGCGAATCTGCTGCGTCGGCCACTTGCGGTGTCCTTTCCCGTGACACAGGAGTTTGTAGCGTATTCCAGCGTTTTTGTCCGCGATCTGCCCACGCGATATGGGTTTCCGTGATAGGCAAGATTGTAGCGGGTTCCCGCGTCTGTATTGCACCATGAAACTTGAACCTGCTGCGTCCGCGATATGCGGTATCCATTCCCGTAAGATGCGAGTTCTCGGCGGGTTTCCGCGAGTCCTTCGCAACGTGAAATGCGAATCTGCTGCGTCGGCCACTTGCGGTGTCCTTTCCCGTGACACAGGAGTTTGTAGCGTATTCCAGCGTTTTTGTCCGCGATCTGCCCACGCGATATGGGTTTCCGTGATAGGCAAGATTGTAGCGGGTTCCCGCGTCTGTATTGCACCATGAAACTTGAACCTGCTGCGTCCGCGATATGCGGTATCCATTCCCGTAAGATGCGAGTTCTCGGCGGGTTTCCGCGAGTCCTTCGCAACGTGAAATGCGAATCTGCTGCGTCGGCCACTTGCGGTATCCTTTCCCGTGTCACAGGAGTTTGTAGCGTATTCCAGCGTTTTTGTCCGCGATCTGCCCACGCGATATGGGTTTCCGTGATAGGCAAGATTGTAGCGGGTTCCCGCGTCTGTATTGCACCATGAAATTTGAACCTGCTGCGTCCGCGATATGCGGTATCCATTCCCGTTAGATGCGAGTTCTCGGCGGGTTTCCGCAAGTCCTTCGCAAAGTGAAATGCGAATCTGCTGCGTCGGCCACTTGCGGTATCCTTTCCCGTGACACAGGAGTTTGTAGCGTATTCCAGCGTTTTTGTCCGCGATCTGCCCACGCGATATGGGTTTCCGTGATAGGCAAGATTGTAGCGGGTTCCCGCGTCTGTATTGCACCATGAAATTTGAACCTGCTGCGTCCGCGATATGCGGTATCCATTCCCGTAAGATGCGAGTTCTCGGCGGGTTTCCGCGAGTCCTTCGCAAAGTGAAATGCGAATCTGCTGCGTCGGCCACTTGCGGTATCCTTTCCCGTGTCACAGGAGTTTGTAGCGTATTCCAGCGTTTTTGTCCGCGATCTGCCCACGCGATATGGGTTTCCGTGATAGGCAAGATTGTAGCGGGTTCCCGCGTCTGTATTGCACCATGAAACTTGAACCTGCTGCGTCCGCGATATGCGGTATCCATTCCCGTAAGATGCGAGTTCTCGGCGGGTTTCCGCGAGTCCTTCGCAAAGTGAAATGCGAATCTGCTGCGTCGGCCACTTGCGGTATCCTTTCCCGTGACACAGGAGTTTGTAGCATATTCCCGCGTTTTTGTCCGCGATCTGCCCACGCGATATGGGTTTCCGTGATAGGCAAGATTGTAGCGGGTTCCCGCGTCTGTATTGCACCATGAAACTTGAACCTGCTGCGTCCGCGATATGCGGTATCCATTCCCGTAAGATGCGAGTTCTCGGCGGGTTTCCGCGAGTCCTTCGCAACGTGAAATGCGAATCTGCTGCGTCGGCCACTTGCGGTATCCTTTCCCGTGACACAGGAGTTTGTAGCGTATTCCCGCGTTTTTGTCCGCGATCTGCCCACGCGATATGGGTTTCCGTGATAGGCAAGATTGTAGCGGGTTCCCGCGTCTGTATTGCACCATGAAACTTGAACCTGCTGCGTCCGCGGTATGCGGTATCCATTCCCGTAAGATGCGAGTTCTCGGCGGGTTTCCGCGAGTCCTTCGCAAAGTGAAATGCGAATCTGCTGCGTCGGCCACTTGCGGTATCCTTTCCCGTGACACAGGAGTTTGTAGCGTATTCCCGCGTTTTTGTCCGCGATCTGCCCATGAGATATGGGTTTCCGTGATAGGCAAGATTGTAGCGGGTTCCCGCGTCTGTATTGCACCATGAAACTTGAACCTGCTGCGTCCGCGATATGCGGTATCCATTCCCGTAAGATGCGAGTTCTCGGCGGGTTTCCGCGAGTCCTTCGCAAAGTGAAATGCGAATCTGCTGCGTCGGCCACTTGCGGTATCCTTTCCCGTGACACAGGAGTTTGTAGCGTATTCCCGCGTTTTTGTCCGCGATCTGCCCACGCGATATGGGTTTCCGTGATAGGCAAGATTGTAGCGGGTTCCCGCGTCTGTATTGCACCATGAAACTTGAACCTGCTGCGTCCGCGATATGCGGTATCCATTCCCGTAAGATGCGAGTTCTCGGTGGGTTTCCGCGAGTCCTTCGCAAAGTGAAATGCGAATCTGCTGCGTCGGCCACTTGCGGTATCCTTTCCCGTGTCACAGGAGTTTGTAGCGTATTCCCGCGTTTTTGTCCGCGATCTGCCCACGCGATATGGGTTTCCGTGATAGGCAAGATTGTAGCGGGTTCCCGCGTCTGTATTGCACCATGAAACTTGAACCTGCTGCGTCCGCGGTATGCGGTATCCATTCCCGTAAGATGCGAGTTCTCGGCGGGTTTCCGCGAGTCCTTCGCAAAGTGAAATGCGAATCTGCTGCGTCGGCCACTTGCGGTATCCTTTCCCGTGACACAGGAGTTTGTAGCGTATTCCCGCGTTTTTGTCCGCGATCTGCCCACGCGATATGGGTTTCCGTGATAGGCAAGATTGTAGCGGGTTCCCGCGTCTGTATTGCACCATGAAACTTGAACCTGCTGCGTCCGCGATATGCGGTATCCGTTCCCGTAAGATGCGAGTTCTCGGCGGGTTTCCGCGAGTCCTTCGCAAAGTGAAATGCGAATCTGCTGCGTCGGCCACTTGCGGTATCCTTTCCCGTGACACAGGAGTTTGTAGCGTATTCCCGCGTTTTTGTCCGCGATCTGCCCACGCGATATGGGTTTCCGTGATAGGCAAGATTGTAGCGGGTTCCCGCGTCTGTATTGCACCATGAAACTTGAACCTGCTGCGTCCGCGGTATGCGGTATCCATTCCCGTAAGATGCGAGTTCTCGGCGGGTTTCCGCGAGTCCTTCGCAAAGTGAAATGCGAATCTGCTGCGTCGGCCACTTGCGGTATCCTTTCCCGTGACACAGGAGTTTGTAGCGTATTCCTGCGTTTTTGTCCGCGATCTGCCCATGCGATATGGGTTTCCGTGATAGGCAAGATTGTAGCGGGTTCCCGCGTCTGTATTGCACCATGAAACTTGAACCTGCTGCGTCCGCGATATGCGGTATCCATTCCCGTAAGATGCGAGTTCTCGGCGGGTTTCCGCGAGTCCTTCGCAAAGTGAAATGCGAATCTGCTGCGTCGGCCACTTGCGGTATCCTTTCCCGTGACACAGGAGTTTGTAGCGTATTCCCGCGTTTTTGTCCGCGATCTGCCCACGCGATATGGGTTTCCGTGATAGGCAAGATTGTAGCGGGTTCCCGCGTCTGTATTGCACCATGAAACTTGAACCTGCTGCGTCCGCGATATGCGGTATCCATTCCCGTAAGATGCGAGTTCTCGGCGGGTTTCCGCGAGTCCTTCGCAAAGTGAAATGCGAATCTGCTGCGTCGGCCACTTGCGGTATCCTTTCCCGTGACACAGGAGTTTGTAGCGTATTCCCGCGTTTTTGTCCGCGATCTGCCCACGCGATATGGGTTTCCGTGATAGGCAAGATTGTAGCGGGTTCCCGCGTCTGTATTGCACCATGAAACTTGAACCTGCTGCGTCCGCGATATGCGGTATCCATTCCCGTAAGATGCGAGTTCTCGGTGGGTTTCCGCGAGTCCTTCGCAAAGTGAAATGCGAATCTGCTGCGTCGGCCACTTGCGGTATCCTTTCCCGTGTCACAGGAGTTTGTAGCGTATTCCCGCGTTTTTGTCCGCGATCTGCCCACGCGATATGGGTTTCCGTGATAGGCAAGATTGTAGCGGGTTCCCGCGTCTGTATTGCACCATGAAACTTGAACCTGCTGCGTCCGCGGTATGCGGTATCCATTCCCGTAAGATGCGAGTTCTCGGCGGGTTTCCGCGAGTCCTTCGCAAAGTGAAATGCGAATCTGCTGCGTCGGCCACTTGCGGTATCCTTTCCCGTGACACAGGAGTTTGTAGCGTATTCCCGCGTTTTTGTCCGCGATCTGCCCACGCGATATGGGTTTCCGTGATAGGCAAGATTGTAGCGGGTTCCCGCGTCTGTATTGCACCATGAAACTTGAACCTGCTGCGTCCGCGATATGCGGTATCCGTTCCCGTTAGATGCGAGTTCTCGGCGGGTTTCCGCAAGTCCTTCGCAAAGTGAAATGCGAATCTGCTGCGTCGGCCACTTGCGGTATCCTTTCCCGTGACACAGGAGTTTGTAGCGTATTCCCGCGTTTTTGTCCGCGATCTGCCCACGCGATATGGGTTTCCGTGATAGGCAAGATTGTAGCGGGTTCCCGCGTCTGTATTGCACCATGAAACTTGAACCTGCTGCGTCCGCGATATGCGGTATCCGTTCCCGTTAGATGCGAGTTCTCGGCGGGTTTCCGCAAGTCCTTCGCAAAGTGAAATGCGAATCTGCTGCGTCGGCCACTTGCGGTATCCTTTCCCGTGACACAGGAGTTTGTAGCGTATTCCCGCGTTTTTGTCCGCGATCTGCCCACGCGATATGGGTTTCCGTGATAGGCAAGATTGTAGCGGGTTCCCGCGTCTGTATTGCACCATGAAACTTGAACCTGCTGCGTCCGCGATATGCGGTATCCGTTCCCGTTAGATGCGAGTTCTCGGCGGGTTTCCGCGAGTCCTTCGCAACGTGAAATACGAATCTGCTGCGTCGGCCACTTGCGGTATCCTTTCCCGTGACACAGGAGTTCGTAGCTAATTCCAGCGTGTTTATGGCATCGTGAAACGCGAATTTGCCGTGTCCGCGATCTGCGGTATCTGTTCCCGCGTCACGTGGCTTGTACCGGGTGCCCGGTGGTTATCATTAATTTTTGATAAAGATTTGCTGCGGCATCCCCAAAGATAGCCCACCCCATGTTTTTCACCATTTATCTACATTTTGTGTGGCCGTTCCTACGGGATTTTGTAAGTCTATAAAGACGAACATGATTCCTCCCGCTCTTTTAAGTCAATTTTCTCCCCCTAACTATCACCAGGCAGTGTAGGATATCACCAAGATGACCTTTGGAGAATCCGGCAAAAAAATTGTTGAGCCCTTCACTTCAAGTGAAGATAGAGGACCAGCGAAGCTGTTATTTTTACCACAACTATGCGACATCTATACGATTGACATATGATTGCAATGAAGACACGTACACGATTTCGTTGTTTCATTGTCTTTATTTAATTCTTAGGGACTAAAGTGATCATTGCCTTATGGTAGTATGATAAACCGCCATTGGTTGTATTTTGACTTCGGATGTGTTCATGCTAAACCTGAGGTTGATACATGTTCTGTCGTTGGTATACGTATACGTGTTGGTATACGACTATTTTAGGTTTTACAACGGCTTGGGCTCTTTATCACCGATGCTGACAAAGAGCCCAAGTCTATTAGCATTGCGGAAGCGAAAGAAAGTTAGATCGAAGCATTCTGCCCTCAGGCTCGTCACAGCGCACTCTTAGCTCACAAAAGTCGGTGACCGTAGATGATAACAAGGGATCAGGACCAGGGTTGTAAAGTACCTAGGTACAAGTAACCTTCGCCTTTAAGAGTTTAACGCGATAGGGTTATCGGGCCCCGTTCGCATGGCCTTCTCAATCGTTTCTCATGCTCTTGAGTCACACAACGACCTAGTTCTTATGATACAACACTCCTGGCGCGATCGAGGAGCTTTTGCCAGTGCTTTGATGCCATTTTACCCTGCAAGGTTAATTTAAATGTTTGCTCGGCACGCGCTAACAACACTCAATGCGATAATGTCTTTTCCCTGACACAGACAGACATCGAGGCACTCTAATGACGGCAGGATCGCAGTGCCATTCCCAAGCCCTCCCTTGCTTAGTCGGTATCATGTCTGGCTCGCAACCGAAGGGTCGTGGGTGCGATCCTGCGTAAGTTCTTCAAATTTTTCTTTAAGGCAAATGAATTCGTTTATTAAGTGGGATCATTTGAAACATGCGGCGACCATTAATTCGTATGTCTTTAACCACCTTCATTCCACGCGTGACGTCACATTTCACATGAGCGTTGTGGGTTGTTTGAAATTCCCGCGCGAAGTCATGTGGCTGTGACGTCACGACCCTATCGACCATTCAGGAATTTCCCGTCACGCCACCGACGCCACCGACATCTGACGGATTTTCTGTGACACGAGCTCCTAAACGCGCTCGCGTTACAATATTTTCTTTCTTCCTAAAAACGAAAGAAAAAACGTGAAAGGTTGAAGACTTTCGCGCGTCGTTGCGTTGCGAAGGTTAGGTGCGTGTGCACTCGATTCTTCGTTTCTCCATGCGGCCGGCGTCTTCGGGGCCCACCGATGGCTTCGATGCCAGTGCTGGCGCTGAAGGGCAAGCCACGTCAACCAGCGAGTTTTGAGCGGGACGTCGTAAACAGTGGAAGCTGTGTCCTCGGTGAGCCCATTGGAGCGTGAGAGTAAGGCACGTGAGGACTCAACTCCGATGTGGACATCTGAGCAGCGCCGTCACGTGCCTCGCTCTAGTGACCTTATTGGCTCCCCGGGCCCCTCTGTTCTGCCATTTGCCAACTTCTGTTCTGCCACTTGCCAACTTCTACCGATTTGGAGGCTCCTCCGGTAGCTGTTTCTCGCCGACTGTACAGTACACCAAACTTGCTCCGACAAGAAGTCTGGACTGTTTCAAGCACATGCCGCTGCTGGAAAGCGTGTTCTTATAATTCAACACAGGGCTTCGAAGCAGTGCGACTACGGAGCGCGTTTTTAGCATAGAAGAAAGAATTGCTACCAATCTGCGACCGAAGATGTCGGATGAACATTTCGAAGAAGTCCTGATTCTGAGGTCAAATCGAGCACTCAAGTGAAAAAGACAAAGTCTTCGAATGCTCTGGTGAGAGCGTTTTGCCCTATTTCTCCTATTGACACCAATAAAGCACGTTTATCAAACTTGTTTTTGTGTACATCCCAGTATACAAAGGACTTAATTCCAATAATAATGGGACAAATTTGAGAAAAATACTTGACGTGAAAATAAAAAGTACCTTTGAAGTAACTGTACCTGTACCTAGGTACATTTTTAAGCGAGTAGCTAGATACGCACCTAGGTACATTTTCGTATGAGTAACTGTAACTGTATCTTAGGTACATTTTTTAAGTAACTTTTACAACCCTGATCAGGACCTCACTATCTAATAATGCAAGGAAGGCTGACTCACGGGGGTTGCCCCCTCTTTTTATTTATACTTGCCGCGACCTTGCCGTGAACGAAGAATTAAGCTTCGTTTAACCGGGAGTTCTTTGTTAACATCTATGGACGCGTTTCTTTTTCCAGATCCTAGCACATAACAGCTTCGCTGTAAAAACTAAAGACATCACCCCCGTTTCTTCCCTCCAATGAGGGAGTCGCCAATTTTCCTCTGGTCAAACCTTATCGGCGTTACCCTAGCACCGGACCTGCTGGGGCACAGGTTGAGACTTTGGGCCGGAGCCACGCGGGAGGGAGTCTCAAAAGCACAAGCTACAATGATTATGCCCATTGTGGCTTATCTTGCGCCCCCAAGTTAGTACAAAGAAGCTTCTCTCCTCTCCTTTCTACTGGCGTCTTTTTTCCCCTTCAAGCATGGTCTAAGTCTGCGGGCCTATAGACTTTTTCCACAAGGGCGCCGCCATCTTGAATTGTCGTCACTTCCAGTATGGGCGAAAACGTTACTTTGCCGTCGCCACGCCAATAGAACACATTTAGGATATAAGCCTAACCGTCAAACGTTCTCGTTTTGGCTCCGCTCTATTTTTTTACTGGTTACAGGTTGAAACGTTTTACTATTTTGTCGTCGCCCATACTGGAAGTGACGACAATTCAAGATGGCGGCGCCCCTGTGGAAAAGGTCTATAGAGAGGAAACGAGATAAGGTGCGTCGCAGACTTGTACGGCACTCGTTACAAGTAATCAAATATCTTGTGTAATCAACTACTATTTGGAGTAATTTTGTAATCATTTGGTTACATGTATTAGTATGCAATTGTAACAGTAACCCGATTACTTTTCGAAGTGCTAAAAGTAGTTGTAACTGTGTTTTTCCCCCGTCCCCTTTTAATGATGTCCTCTGTTCGTACAAGTTTTCTACCAAGGAATTTTCAAACCAAATCTCCGACAGGATTAAGGTTTACCAAGATTGGTGGATTTAGAAAGATAAGTAGTTCATATTTCGGTGATTCTAATTCAATAATTAACAGTACGAAAGAGCCGTTTTTGAACCGGCAGAAAACAAGATTTTTCTGCCGGTTTCAATTACATTTTAAGTTATCTAAGAAGTAATGGTTACCTTTTCGAGTAACGCTGTACCTGTAAACAATGTTTTTTTTGTAATTTTTTTTGTAACTTGTACAAAACGTGAGTGGTACCCGAACATGGAGCAGGTTCGCGGACGGTTCAGAGGGGGCAAGAGACAGCTCTGATTAAAAATTTCTTCCCTCAAAACTTTCTTTATTTCTTTTTATTCGGGGACAGTTTTAGTTTGATGTTTTTTTCGATTTCCCCCAACTTTGATTTGATTTTCCCTAACAGTCTATTTCCATAAATCCGTCACCGTGCGCGTTTGCATCCAGGGAACCTGTGGGCCAGGAGCGCGCATGGATTTCCCTTCCCACTGGTTCCCACAATGCATAACATGACATTACGCCTCGATGAGGGCCTTCGAGTTTTGGAATACGCCTATCTTGATTAGCAATTCGCCCGATTTCGTCTGGCAATTTCGATTGATCTGGCAAAAGAAATGCTACAGTATTTAATACCGAACTTAAAACTGAAAGCAAGGGGAAAAGCAGGATCACCACAAAGCGTTTTGTTGACAGATGTTTGCTGAAGTCTGTGGGCTAGAGTATGTACACTCTCAAGAAAAAAAGGATGCCAAAGGGTGTATCGTTACACCCTTTGTCTCATATAATGCACCCCAAAACTTCAATTCGAAGTACAGCGCCCTACAGTCGAACTGACGGTCCGAAAGTTTACGAGGGGCTTGATAGCCGTGTGATACAACTTATTCAAATGGCTAATGTACGTAATACTGAATAAAAATAAAATAGTTTCTTTTTTCTTTTGTTGTAAAACCTTTATGTTTTCTTTAAGTGGTCTTTGATACGTACTTCAGCTATTTAAAATGTTGTACCACACGGCTATCAAGCCCCTCGTAAAATTTCGGGCCGTCTGTTCGACAGTAGGGCGCTGTACGTCGAATTGAAAGTTTGGGGTGTATTATATGGCACAAAGGGTGTAACGATACACCCTTTTTTTCTTGAGAGGGTAGTACCATAGGGACAGCTGCTTTTGGCCTGTTGCGAAAGCAAGAGCCTCCTCTGTTGCTGCATATGACGGCGCAGCTTCTCGCTGCACCAGAGCTGTTGACAAAAGAGGAATTATTGGCGTCATCGCCGAGTGCAAGATAATAGTCCGTTTCACTTTATGTCCCATCGCGGTCGACGCTAAAATCCAATGGAGCCAATCAAGCTGCTCTTGGTGCGCAAAGCTCTTCGGCCCTTCGAAACGCTCGTTTGCCCAGCAGGAGGAGCGTGCTGCGCAGCTTCTGCAGAGCTCCGCAAGACGGCGCTGAAACCGAGGCGGCATTAAAGCCCCTTTATCGTGGGAAAGGTGGCGCCATTCATTATTTTAAAAATGCTCGAGACACGTGTCGTGCGGCAATTCTGAGAAGAACATGGCTTCTGAGATCTAGCTCAGTGTTGCGCTGTGCCGCCATGATCTTCATATTGCTGCACGTTGCACGTGCCTCGTGCACCGACGCACCATTGCGCTACTCTTAAAACAAGGGGCTTTAGGCGGAATCAGCATCTGGCTGATGCGCGCGAGCACCTCCAGACGCGGTTCAAGTCCCGCTCAGCTCTTTCGCTGGCTCTGGCAGCGCTTTGTTTCAACCAGTCTTTGTAAGACACGGCCGTGGACACGGCTTCTAGCAATCTAAAAGGCGCTGGTTGACCTTACTGTTTAATAAACGCCTCTCTCTCTCTTTAGCAAGCCGGGCCTGATCATCAGTAAACAGTGGGAGAGATTATTGCGGAAAATTCCATTGCGCCAAAAGGGCCGAGGCCCGTCGAAGCCCGACCGATCGCAAAGTCATGGACTCATGGCAAGACGGCGTCAGATAGCCACTTCAGAGAAACGCGAAAAACGAAAGAACGGAAACGTTAAAGGAACGGTGTGACGAGTTTTGTACTTTGCTCGAATACCGCTTACATTCCGTTCACCCCTGAGCTGAGACTACAAGCTCCGCCTTTAGCGCGAGATTTCTGCGCTGGCTAACACGAGTGTGAATGCGCAAGCACGCACAACAAAGCACCGCGGAAGCCACAGCGAAAGCCAAAAATGGCTCCGCCATTTTTTGGCTTTCGGCGGGTTCCTGAAAAAACTTGGATTCTTTAATTCATTGGATTAAGTACGGTTCATTCATCTGCACATATTCGTTTATATCCCCTTCGGAGACCACGTACGATGACGTGAAGTGCCCGTGTTGTATATATATATATATATATATATATATATATATATATATATATATATATATATATATATATATATATATATATATATATATATATATAGTGCGATTGTTAACATCAACACACTAAAAACGCGATAGATAGGCCGATGCCGTTTTCACAGAATATTTGTGGGGCTCGGTGGACATGAGACGAATAAATCAACGTCACAGTACGTTGTCTAATTAGCTTTTTTAATTGACAGTGTAATTGACCATGTTGAATTTTCAATTTTAAAGGGGCTATGAATAAACTCTAGCCCAACTGAAACAATTTGCGAAAAGGTGACGAGTTTTGGGTTATTCATAGCTATGAATAACCCAAAATAATCCGGTGTTTTTGTAATGCAGGTCTCAGCGTACTATACGCTGTTTCAGATATCTGCATTCACAGCAATCAAAAGGACAGGAGGCAAAAGAAACCACGGCTAATAATGGGGACATAAGATCCTCCACCTTGCATGGTCGCATGCAGCGCAAATCAACTTCCGAACCGCGTAAGGGAAGTGATGTTATGAATGGAAGGTCGCTCTGAAATTGGCTGGAGAAATCGGCGCCTTTATGCAACAACCTCAAGCTTTCACCGAAAGTGTTTCATGGTGTAGATTTATCTTGCAAAACTCTAAGAACATCTCAATTCACGTGAAAAGAGATTGACAATTGCAACAACGAACAACACCGTCGATCGAGATTTCCACACTGTAAAAAATCGACGTAAATTTAACGCGTCTTTCCCTCGTCAAAAAAGACGGGCACGCTCATTGTTTCAAAACACGAGGTTACCCTCATTATTTATGTGCCGCGAGAGCCGATCCTTCCAGAAAAGCCGAAATACCAGCGGTGCAAGCATGCGCTGATGAATCAAAGTAGCCTTGGCGACAAGGGAGAAATTGCTTGAGATAGTTTCGGTTTTACACTGAAAAATAAAACCGAAAGTTTAGATAAAACCTAAGATAGACTAAACGGTTTGTTAATTTTTTACGAATATAATAAAGTAACATTATTATTATTAATATATTGATTTGCATAGTTTTGTCTTAAAAAAAAGAAAAAAGAACAAAAAGAAGAGACTTTTGAAAACTGCGCAAGACCATCGCTATTGCAATCAGCTTCCGTTCGGCCGCCGTTGGAGTTCCGGAGAGTTCGAGCATCGCTTCCTTTTTACATTTTAGCCGTTTTTGCGGATATTTTAGATACCTTACTTGCGAATACCGTGTTCAATAATAGCAAGCGATTACTGAGAGCTGTGAGACACAGCGTCGCAAGTGGCGGATAGTCATGGCCGACTGGTGCAAGCGAAGGTGAGGAAGTTCCTTTTGTTTCTGCGAAGTGCGCCGCTGTTTCAAACTTTGTCTTGTACCGTATGCTTGCTAAGCTATGCTGGACTCCCACTATGCTCTACCCGGTTTTATTTCGTTATTTGAAAAGAGCGTATCTTCAAAATTTATGGCTCTCTCCGCAGAGTGAGAAAGATTCGTGTGCGGCGGAACCGAGGGCCAGCCGAGGGCCTGTCCTGGGCGCCGTCCCTACGACGGTCGCCCGACGAGGCTTTTGCGGAGCGTTCAAGTACAGTCTGACGGCAGTTCAAGCTATCACAGGTCATGCTAGTTCTCAGGTGTGGTTCCAACAGTCTCTCGTCAACGATTTGTTTCATAAAGCGTTAGCGTGAAAAACGTTACAAGAGCGAGCAGCATGATTTCTTGCCCGTGCTGATGCCTGTGCCGTAGAGACGGACGATCTCTGCGTATGCCGAAGCGGCACGCTTTCCAGGTTTGCGATTTTATGTTGTGAATAAAGTGAGTTTCTATGTCACGTTTTTTAGTCGCGGCGAAAGCCGCTACAAAAGGCAGAGCAGTTAGAAAAAGAAAAAGCATGAAAAAAATGTTAAAAGGACCTGAATATTCGATGGAGTTGAAAGACTACCAACGCACCAACTCGCCCAGTTATTCTTTGTCAAAGAATAATAGCCAATACTAATATATTAAATAAATGCCAACTTTTAATTGGTTAGAAATTTATAACTGATGCAGTACAGCCCTACCCTGCTCTAGTGCTTTTATGATATCAGATAATGTGTAAATATATAGGATAGTTCATAGCAACCATTTATGTCCGACCCTTATATTGAATATTTTCTCTAAAAGCTCGAAGTTATATAAAAAAGTACTTATCATAAATCAAGCCGCACCACTGAATATCTAATAGCGTATGACTTGTATGTGTGTTCACAGCAAAAGAAAAGGAGGCATTAAGAAAATGCCAATCATTTTGTTTGCTCTGTGTTAGAGCTTCTTTCAGGTATCAGGTTTTCAGAAACGATATTGCCCGATTTTCCTCGCCCTTTTGTCAGGATGAAGTTGTTACTGTCTTGCCTTCCTCACATAGTGGTCCTTTGAGGGAATTATGTGATGTTATATCATAGAGTGGCCATAGGCTAATTTTCTCTTCTCTTTTTACGCAGGATGTAATGGCATACCATCATCACAAAGGAGAGTGTACAGTGAGGCAGGCTCGGAAACTTGAATAAAATGATAAGTAGGATTTCAATTTCTGTCTTATCAATTACGTGAAGAACACTGACCATAATGTTTGTACGCTACACATACATACTTTCAGTTGAAAAATGCAGTGCACCTCTTCTTTATGGCTTTTCTCACACAGTTTCAGAAGATGCCGGTATGTCATTCTCACGAGGAATAGAGCTGCCAAAGATTTCCTCGTTAATTTCCTGACCAATTTTTAAGAGTGCATCTCCCGGTGGTGGCGCCTCTGCATTATCATCATCATTTGAGTTGTCAACGGCGTTTCTTAACATTTCACGAGAATGGAACTGTATAAGATGAAATTTCACAGGTTGGAATACAGCCGTTCAAAGAAACACCTTTGAAAGGTCAGCTTTTTAAATGCAGGCGGCGATTTTTCTGGTCAATTTGAGACCGTGCTCTCCATTCAAAACGCCCGACATACGCGGCGTCCCAGATAACTTGCACCATACTTAAGAAACACCGGAGGGCTCTGCAGGAGTGAAATCAACTGTCGTTAGCAAGTGTCTTGAGAAAGTGCACAGATTTTTTTAATGCGCCTGGTTATGTAAATAACTAAGATTATTGAGCTAACCTTTCGAATATTCTTTTAAGGGCCAATATGTTAATTGTAAAGTTGCCGGGCGCATTGAGAAACACCCATATAAAGTGTTTGAAACATAATACGTTTTCGTGCTTTTTTCCGGCCTTCAAAGTATGCACATTCGCAGCGCGCTCTCACGCCGTGATTGGGGAAGCGAGTTGTCACGCGGTATTTTTTTGTATTTCGCGGGCGTTTTTTTGAAGGCTAGGAAAAAGGAGCATGCAAAGCGCACCTTGTTGAAAATGGTTTAATTGGGTGTTAATGCGCTCTACAACTTTCCATTTCACACCTCGGCTTTTAAACGAAGATTTAAAAAGTTAGCTTGTTACTCTTAATTAAGTAAATAGGCGCACTAAAACAATTTCGTGCACTTTCGCAAGAGACTTTCTAACAGCGTACAGTTGGTTTCACTCCCGGAGAACGCTCCGTTTTTTTTTTTAAGTTTGGTGGAAGTTATCTGGGACACTCCGCATATATGTACTGGTAGTGTACATTTAGTACACCAAAAGCATACATGAAGTGTACTAAACGTGCACTTATAGTATGCTAAAAGTACACTCGAGGTGCACTTATGGTATACTACATATGTACTTGGGGTGTACTAAAGGTACACTATTTTGTTTCATAAAAGTGTGAAACTAGTACGATTTCAGTACATACCCTAAGTTCACTATTAGTATACTTTCAGTATACTTTCAGTATACTGATTTTGAACGACTTTTCGCTAAGGGTCCCTCGAAGAACAGACATGACGAGTCCAACTTTATTGAGACTCGTTATTGACCCGCCACTATTTTCTGACCAAAATTATTGGACGCGCATTTCGCATGAAAACAATCAGGCATTTATTCTTAAAAGAGCAACACTCGGATTTCAAGCTACTGCCCCCTTGAAGAAGTAATGTGTAAAAAGCGACGAGCACCATTCGGGCAAACGAGCACATTTTTACTATCTGGGCTGCTTGCGAAGCAAGCACGATGATGATGATTTGCGGTTCCGAATTCCCAGCACCACCGCGCAATAAAAACTGTTGCAAAACTTTTTTTTTTTTTTTTTTCTAGTCAGTCTTTTTTAGCGAATGGAACGGCCGGCTTTGCGCGCCAAGAACCTCGGGGGCCATGCCACGAGTTTCCTACCGAGATAGTTCTCCGACAGGAGGCACTACTTCTACCGAAAGAGCAGCGAAAGAGGTGGATCGTTCGGACCAATCCCATCACTGCACATGTTGAAACTATGGCTGAAAGCATCGCGCGCCGGTGAAAAAAGAAAAAAAAACAACAACAAACGAACAAAAAAAAAAAAAAACAACAACGAATAAACAACGATGCTTAGAACACAGACTTCAAGACGTGGCCCGTGTCCTTAGGTGCACTTCCGTTCGCCAGGTTGCGCTTGGCAAGGCAGCCGTATTCAAAATGGAGACTGGTCTGGATCAGGATAAGCGTGTAGGTGAACACCGCTCCTGCAACCTGCAAGCAGAAGGGCACATACCGTTTGTCCGACAGGCGCGTGTACGTATACAGGGCAAAACTCTAGACTATATATATATATATAAATGCACTTAAAATGAAGAAACGATTTCTTTGGGATACCATTATCGGCCGTGGCGGATGTTTGGGGCACGGAATCGTCCTGATGTTTACTGAACTAACTAGGGGCGCAAGCCGCCGCCCGATTCAAAAGGCTTGGCGGTTCAAAAGGCTTGGTAATCCATCCGTAATTACCTAAAATTCGTTAACCTTATAACTTTTTTTTATAGATTCGGTTTACCACATTCCAATCAGAGGTTGACAGCGCCTCTCGTCAAACTAGGCCATAGCGGCTGTTAGATATCAGGAAGTTACGCACGGGAGCGGCCCTCGCAGACCTTCAGCGTGTTTGCCGCTTGGGGCGGCTAAGAGATCCACTAACGATGACGTCATGCTCGGGCCTTGTCTCCTAGGTGGTACTGCGTAAGCCCTGCCCCCGAAGTAATGTCAGCGCCCGCGGGTGGCGAGAGACAGCGAGTTGATCTGGCAGGTGGGCAATACGTTGGGTAGATGTAGGACCAGACACCCACCACACCCAAAGCCAAGACTTTGGGTATGGTCGGTTTTATTCCACCATTGCGAAGTGAATAGACATTGGGTTCTCGCATCGGAAATATCTGCATGATGAGACGGATTAAAAGCTGAGTTAGGTGGCCTTACCGAGGGTAAAACGCTCAGCTTGAGTTTGAAGAGTCCGCCAGCAGTGAGCCGATAAGCTTCGCTGTCTAGCGACAGAACAAATGTCTGGATCTGGAAAACAACAACAACAACGAAAGGTTAAATAATTGAAAACTATCAGTTGAATCGCTATGACGAGAAGGCAAATAATAACACGTCCCTCTTTATTTCAGAAATATTTTTGTTGTCGTAGAAGTATACTTGATTGGATGCCGGCAGAACTTTCGATGAAGCATGTTTGGACAATCTACTCTTAAAAAAAAAAAAAGGGTACTGTAGTATTCTCCTTAAGGGGGGGGGGGGGGGGGGGGTAACCGACTTGCACACAGTGCAACCTTTTTTGGAAGTAACGTTACCCCCTGCAACGAGGGTGCAAACTTACCCCCTGAGTTAGGGTGTAACATTGCCTCCTTTTGGAGGTAACCTTAGTTCCTTTTGGTGTTAAAAGTGCATACTTTCAGGGTCAGCCCTTACCTCCTTTAGGGGGAACTTTAACCCTTTTGAGAGGTAAGACGACATAATTGAGGGCGCTGCTTTTACCTCCTTTACGAGGGAACTATGATCCACTTTGGGGTTAAATTTAAACGATGAGGAAAACAGCTCAGAAAACGCGGACTACGAAGAACAAACATGACAGGACAGTGCTGTCCTGTCGTGTTTGTTCTTCATAGTCCGCACTTTCCGAGCTGTTTCCCCTATCATGTATAACCGCAAACAACTGGCCCAGTTCACCACTTTATGACAGGTTAAATGTACACTTAATGGAATCACTTTTACCCTTTAAAGAATGGTGCTATGGCCCTTTGTGGGTGTGATAGCACATGCTTCAAGGGTGGGCTTTATAATAGATGAAGACGGCCTAGTTCTGAAAGTAAATGACAATGTTTTATTGTGGCTGTCACAAACAAAATGGCATCAAAATCAATGACATGACTAGACATTTTATAAAAGTTCTAAGATGAAACCACTAAGCGCAATAAAGTCATCTAGAACAACAGTTTCAGGGCTCTAGTTCGCGACAGTCAATAAAATTATCACAAAAAAGTACATAAACAATCAGCGTCTACCCGGAAAATAACAGTGAATGCTAGGAACATTGCTTAGAAAAGCGAAGCTTCACCGGGGTGAACTCAAGTGACTGAGTCTTGTACAAACCAGAATCAAAATGAACGCACTGTGATGTAACATAGATTCTGTATCACACATATTGCAAACAGCAATACAAACCAAGACAGGACTAGCAATGACTATAGTGCGTTGCAACTCAAGGACAGCAGTACACTATGCCCGTCCTATACACAGTAGTGGAATGAACGCTGGAGTAGAGGAAAGCAGACTCTGGGATTTGCTCTTCTAATGTGTAAAGAAGAAAGGGATCATATCTCCTGCTGCTAATGAGCTGCAACAAACTACCGCGAGGGCAAAAGGGGTCTAACCCACTTCAAATGAATCGCGAAAATCGGTTTTGACCATCTTGTATTTAAACCTTGCAAGCCATCAAAAATCATTTTGTATTTAAACCTTGCAAGCAGAAATCACTGTGAACATGAAACCACAACCTTCGAATGCTTTCAGGCACCGAGTATGAAGTAGACTGAAATAAATTAAGTATGCCAATGCTGCACAAAGCAAAAAGCTGTGATTTTGGAAATTACAAAAATGGAACTATAAAGCAATATCATTGACCTTTTGTAACTCTCAGAATCAACCATCCTGCCTTATGTCAGGATGGTTAATTGGAAAAAAAAAATGACAAAGAAATTCCTAAACCTGCATTAAAAAAGAAAATACTTTTTGGCATTTCTTTTACGTTTGAAAGCAATGTGTTGCACGTGACTCCACATTTGAGTGTTTCAGATCAATTAAGTACTCTAGTGCAATGAATCTGCGCCTGAACTGGTGATGGCACTCGTAGAGATGAAGTAAAGGCAGAATGCAACCAGGACTGCCTCTGCAGGCGACGCGGCTTCGAGGTCCCCTCCACTGCCACATAGCTGGGCGCTTCAGGATTAATTAGGCTTGAGCTGACAGGCCACCGGGTACATTTCACTGCCTGCCTGTAACCAAAAAAATGTGGAAATCATGTGATATGAAGTTGAAACACATCATCCCCAATTTAAAGAAACTGTGAATATTAGATTTTTCTAAAACGCATTTGGAGCATTTCATGGGCCGCTGATTCCAGCATTATAAAGCATCAACCGTACTTGCTTGGCGTGACCAGTTTAACTGTTGGCTAACCACCACTGACTAAAATTATCACATGGCGGGTGGTAATCGTAGATTAGTAAGCACTTTGTATTCACCGGTCATGTTTAAATTTGTCACCCCGATTTACTTAGGTGACTAACAATTCTTAGTCAAAGGGGTACAACTACTGTAGCAGGTTAGTATATACAAGTGCTGATTGTTGGGCAAGTGTGTATTGTACGTGAAAAAAAACATGAGTGCGCTTTAAAACAAGGACAGAGGAAGAACGTACACCACAGAGTGCTACACCACATTCGCTACTCAGCACCACAGCAGACCCACATGACCGCCAACCCTAACTGCCGAACTTCGGCAAATATGCAATTATTTCTCCCGAAGTGCTCTGCCAGATTAAAATTTAATGTATGTTTTATTTAGACGTGAGAAGAACAGCACACAAGGACGAAAACACAGAACAAGAACACGCCGAAAATACACACTCCAGCGCCTTGTGTGTCTTACTCTAATTTATTTACTCGAAGTATACCCTCAATTTTTTCTGGAAAATGAACGAACACCAACACATAAAGAAAATATAAAAATCAAGAACCTCTTTCAAGTGCCCAAAGGCGAACAAGAACATCAAAATAATATATTTGACTACGCTTACCTGCAGTTGCGTCCAAGGTAGCGGGCATCCAGTACCTTCGACGAATTCACCCTACAACGTTGACGCAGGAGGAAAGAAATATATTCAGTCAACTTCAAATAATGCAAACTTGAGCCATCTCACTCGCCTACTGAATGATGACTTTTAAAAATGCCTCATCACACGCAAAAAAAAAGTGCCAAGTCTCTCCGCCGCCAATAACTTAATGACCTTATTCAGTAATATACTATACTATTGATGTTTGCGAAGCGCACGAATAATTTCTGACTGTCGAAAGTCGAACTTCGGCAAATATGTAAATTTTTTTGCCGAAGTAATTCGCCAGATTATAATTGAATGTATGTTTTATTTAGACATGAGAAGAACAGCACACAAGGACGAAAACACAAAATAAAAGAACACCGAAAAAGACACACTCAAGCGCCTTGTGTGTCTTACTCTAATTTATTTACTCGAAGTATACCCTCAATTTTCGCTCGGAAATGAATAAACAGCACACACAAAATAAACATAAAAATCAAGAGCCCCATTTGAAGTGCACAGATGGTAAGAAAATCAAAATAAAATATTGGACTACGGTTACCTGCAGTAAACAGTGCTAAGAACTGTCACGAGATGAGTCCAAAGTAGCAGACATCCGGTACCCTCGGCGAGATCACCCTACAACGTTGCCGCAGGGCGAAAGAAATATATTCAATCAACTTCAACTAATGCAAACTTGAGCCATATCTCACTCGCCTGCTGAATGATCAAACTTTTAAAAAAGCCTGATCACACGCAAAGAAAATGCCACGACAATATAATTGCTGGTCTCGGTGCCGGTAACAACTTCATGAGCTTATTCAGTAACATACTACTATTAATGTTTGTGAAGCGCACGAATAATTAGGTCCGACATTTATATTCGGTATTTTAAGGTAACGTGACATTTCACCAAACTATTTATTAAACCTCGTTAAATTAAAAAAAAAAAAAAAAAAAAACGTTGATGAAAAAAATTAGTGTTTAACACTGACTTTTACAAATATCAACGACGTTGAGAATTAATCGCGCCGGGAAGACAACCACCACCTTATGAGATTTTCAAATATTTGATCAGATCGTCAATTTAACGCCCGACGCGACAAACCAACGGCTCTAAAAACAGAAAGCCTTCTACCCCCTCACGCCTTAAGCGCCGTTCAAAAACTTACAACCGAGTAAGACCGAGAAAAAAAAATTGGTTTGCTTTTGTATCGGTCTCTTAGCTGTTGATGAGAAATTTGGCCAGTGCGGTACAACCGCTAACCTGGGGTTTTTAACGTGCATCACGCAGTAGTGATCACACGAACACGTGCCGATACGAAACTCATCCAGCTCGAAACGGCCGGGGGTGGCGGGGACCGAACCCAGGAGGTTCCCAGCGCAAGCTTTCGCTCGTGCACGCTCCGAGCTGAGACGCGTTACCCACTCGGCCACTTCCTCCCCTAGTAAGACCGAGAGAGACCAGACCGGTTTTTAAGACTCTTACGATGTCTTAGGACTAGCTCCGCAGCATCGCATCTGGTCCTAAGACTTCGCAAGAGGCTTAAAAACTGGTCTGGTCTCTCTCGGTCTTACTCGGTTGTATGTGTGTGAACGGCGCTTTAAACGTAGGCGATCCCCGATTCAAAACGCGTCTTGTCGCCCGGCTCCAGGTTCGCCGGGCCGCCCGCTCCCCCCCTTCCTCCACCCGCACACACACACACTGGAAAAGGCTCCTGGCTACGCCACTGGTTAGCGTATGTCAACCCTCTAAATATGCGCTAGTGTAAGCGACGGTCATTCCTGTTCTTGCTCTTTATGAACTTCGATGGTCTAAACCGTGTCTGCGTTCGCGCCACACACTAATTTTATCGAACGCTCGGCGCCTTCAAACGTGCAAACATGTCCGCCAACCCTTTGTCTAAGGAAGACGGGGGTCGCCTTCCCGGAGCAGTCATAACCGACGCCAACTGCCGCCCGCGCAGAACATTTCCTTACCTGCATACGGTGCACACGACTTGGATTTTCGACTGAAGTCAATGCAGCGCTCTCGGTGACTTCGTAAGAAGAGACTGAGCCAAACAGAACAATAAAGAACGTTCTTGCAATGGGACGCCTCCGTCGAACGTTCGAGAAGAAAGACCGTTGCACTCTAAAAAAAGCCCGTGAGTCTGCTTTCCCCGCACAACACTCGGAGAGCCAATCACCGCAACTTACGGAGGCAGCTCAGCGAATGACAATGCCGAAACATATGTTTAGACCAAAAAAAAGCAGTCTGAGTTGTGACATTATGCAATGCAAGCGTGGCGTTTTGCATTGCTTAATGTCACAACTCAGACTGCGTTTTTCGGTCTAAACATATGTTTCGGCATTGTTATTCGCTAAGCTGCCTCTGTAAGTTGCAGTGATTGGCTGTCCGAGTGTTGTGCGTGAAAGTAGACGCACATACTTTTTTTAGAGTTTGTGTCGGTGGCGTCGGCGGGGAACGCGTTCGGCACCGGGCAGGAACTCTCCCACGCATGCGCGAAGAATAGCGTGCCATACGAGGAGAGCAATTAGCGAACTTGTTTGCGCCTTTCCACACCCATTCGCAGCGCCCAGGCTTTGGCAGCGCCCATAGAGTTATTATAATGTACGCTAGAGGTTCAAGTGGCGCTAGTGTGCTGACGCAAATTGAAGCAGACAGCAACCAGTCGAAAATTGACTTCCGGTAATGCATTTCTATGGGAAAAAGTGAGTGCATTTTCTCTCTGCGCTCGATCATAAGAGCAAATATCCCGAATAATTCGTACGTACTAGGTAGCTTGGAAAATTTCTCAGTCAGGCCGACGAAAGAATCGGTCAGTTACGGTGTTTTTCTTTCAAATTCATCGCATTAAAGACGGTGCTAAAACAGCTTCGTATGTGTATTTATGTGCACTGTCGGACACTGTTAGCGCGAACACGACTTCGGCGCTTTTCAGCGTGGGGGATATACGTGCCAAACGAACGAAGAACATCTGGAAATTAAGAAAGACGGCAAGAACTACGCAGTAACACTGGATCAGTAACTACACGTGCATATACGATCAAAATTAATCGAAGGCCACGTAATCTATTCCTATTTTAAATAAGTAAGTACCGTTTTATTCTTTCTGCTCTGAGCGAAGCTGCTTGTTCTACGTTCAAAATATCACTCGCACGCTCGAAATCTTTGAGAACAAGTGCCCGATAAAAGCTGCCCGGCAGAGAAAGCAATACGAAGAGACAACTTTTATAGCCCACGGACTTTATTCTCTACGTTTTAAATGTTTTTATCCGCTCATGCACGACGGGGTCATTTTTATATAGTGACAGGACTGGCATATTATCAATATATAAGCGTCATCGGATTGCTGGCGAGCCTTGAACACACTCTACATTCCTTTCGATTGTAATTTTGCTTCGAATCGTCGCTTGTTTCTACACACCTGCTGCGGAACACACGTTTGGGACTGAAATGTAGCGAAGTTAAACATCGGTCACTGATGAAGAAAAATGCGCTACCTAAAGCAATTACACTTTTACAGTGTTAATCAAGATACCTACTATTCGGTACGACCCAAATAACCAAAGTGTTCCGTGTTATTTTCCGGCGAAGAGACAAAATGCACGCGCGCTTTCCCATAGGAATACACGGGAAGGCTGGAAAAGTAGACTGGTTGCTGTCTGCTTCAATCTGCGTCACGGAAGTCGCATAGACACTAGCGCCAGTTGAACCTCTAGCGTACATTATAATAACTCTATGGCAGCGCCCAAACAGGTGCACCCTCTGGGAGGTAATACCAGTAATACTATGGTGCCTGGAACCCGTCTCCGACAGGTGTGTTTACCGCGTCTAAACAGTGGTACTTCGATTTCCGCCTGATTACGTCATAGAAGTGTCATGCTGTCGCCGGTCGCGACCCTGGTGGTGTCTCAGCAGCTGTGGTGAATGTGGCAGACGCCTGTTCTGCTGCAGGTTGCTCTTCACTTCGACAGTCCACGGGAGCTACAGCAGCAGGAAGATGGGACGCCTGGGACGCCGTGACGACAGTGACACTTATGTTCGCCTGTGCTTTTCGCCAGCATTTCTACGACCAGCCGCCAGGATCGCGACAGGCTACAGCGTGACACTCCAGCTTCTGTGACGTCATTTGTTGGTGCACTTTGGGACCACTTTTGATGTATAAGCGGGATAGGACGCTGAACACACCAGTCGGAGACGCGCTCCAGGCACCATAGTAATACTTACCTCGTCGGTGCCCCTACGCGGCGAACATCACTTCGTAGCACCGCATTCTTAGTCTGCTGCGCCTGAGGAGGTAACAAGCGGAGCGCTTCCCCCTGGCCGGGAGGAGGGTGGCACAAGTGATCTGTTACCTCCTTTTAGTCCCCTTTTTTCTAAGAGTGATGAGTGTTATCCTATATGTAGACCGTAGATTTTCCGGTTTTAACCGAAAAACGCCGATAAACATCCGCCGATGGAAAAAAAAGCAAACTTGGTTAAAACCGAAAACATAAAAGAAACACCGATTGTTGAATATTTCCGTTCTAGCAACATCCATTTTTTGCCGACATACCTTCTACGAGCGTTTGATTACTTCCGGTTCCTTAGGAAATTTTGTTTCACTGTTGTCAAACGACGACAACGAGCTGCGAGCCTGCGCAAGCATAATTATGAAACCTCCAAACTGTAGTTTTAGACATTTCAATGGCAAAATGGAGCCCATTTTTGCGAGTTTTCGGTTTCTGATGCCCATGGAGCGCCGTGTATTCAAAAACTCCGTCGGCCGCCATTTTCCCATTGAACCTTTCAGAAAATCACTTATAACTTTTGAATAAGGTATCGGATCGGGCTGAAACTTTGGCAATTAAGGAGTCCTATGCGCTGAGCAGCTCTACTCCCACAATCTTGAGTTACGGGTGGATTGGTTACCGGGGCACGCGGGTGGCTCGGGCAACGAAGCCGCACATGCACGTGCGAGTGAATGGTCGGATGTCCGCTCATGCCCGTACATCTCGGTCCCTCTCGCACTAATCGACCCCGACCACCGGGAGCAGAAGGCAGCATCCAAGATGGCAGATCACTTGGATCTCAGGGAGCAGAACCCAGCAAACCCTTCACCCTTACCAAGAGGTATACTCAAGTGCTCGTCCATAAAGCATGCACCGGTGCCGCCCTCACTGCAGACGTCCTGGCCCGATAAAGAGTCTACACCCCAAAGAGAGGGCGCCCACCTGCCACTGATGACCCAGGCAGTACGCCCATCTCCATACACCAGCCCTAGGCTGCGAACCAATGCAGTCAGCTGAAGCTTACAAGCCAGCGGTGACTGACCTGTTCTGCATGCCCTGCAGGCGTCCCTCTTGTAGCAGTCCGACCTATACTGTGGGAGTGTGCAAATCTTCCCGACGAGAGGGCATAATTTGATTTATTTTTATTAACCCCAGTTTACGTGATTACAAGAACTGGATCAATCCGAAGTGTCGTACCCGAGCAAAACAGAGGCCACTACCTCTTTGGGACTTTGCACGCTCTGCTGGTATTGAGCGAAGAATATAATTTGTTTTAGTTAGTTACTTCCTTAATTTTTCTCCTCCAGGCTGTCGAGCCATCTTTATCGTAGTAAAGTGCAACAACCATAACAACAGCAACAACATTGACAACACCACCACCAACAACAATAAAAACAACATTAAAATAACACCAACAGCAACAACAACAACAACCATGACGACGACGACAACAACAACAACAACAAGAGCAGCACAACTACCAGCAACAACAAAAACAACAACAACAACATACATCAACTAAAATAACAACACAACAACAACCAAGCATAAAAATAACCATGTATGTTTACCGCAAGTTTATAATAGTCGAAAAGAAACAAAGTACATCGATTGACTAAGCTTGCAATTGTTTCTGAAACTACTACGGGCGTCGAAGGATTATAATCAGCGATTCAGTGCTCACCTCTTTTCTTCCATTCCGAGGCACAGCTCCACTCTCAAGGTGCATTCTGACGCTCTGTTTTATTTTTTCTACCTGAAAGAAGAGGATAGAACAGTTTCGAACACCAACGCAAAGTAAAGTAAAGCCTCGAATCGTGAATTGTATCGGCGCATATTAGGCAGTTTAATTACTGCCAGGGTGTCAAAACGGAAGGTTTGTCGTTCTAATTTCAGGTTTGTTCACAAAAAAAAAGAGGTTCGTTCCGGTTTTGTTTTGGAACGAAAAAAAATCATTTGCCCGCGACAGCTTGTGTTTGTGTGCAAAAAAAAAAAAAAAAAATAATAATAATAAAAAATCTAGACACAAAAATTAAAAAGAAAACGAAACGTTCATTTTTATTAAAAAAAGTAGGTTATTCAAAAGCTCTACCAAACAAACTCTTAATGCAACCCCCCCCCCCCCCCCCAAAAAAAAAAAGAAAAACGCAAAAAAAAAAAAAAAAAAGATGCGAGAAAAAAAAAAAACGACTTCAGGCATTGAACTGCTCTGATAAAATAAACTTGAGCGCCAATAAGGCCCGCTCCACGATGACCTGTGTGAATGGTACACAAGGGGCTAATTGCGCGAAAGTGCACAGTTCCGATTAGTGTTCTTTTCGGTCTTTCCAGAATGTCAATACATTCGTGGTTTTTGGAAGGCGTGACTCCTTTTTCTAACATTTTGAGCAAGCATGGTACGTCCAGGTCACGGTGGGATGTGTTTCTTTTACCGCAGTCCAGGTGAGCCTAGCTCACTTGCCAGATGAGGGTGTGCGCCAGCCTCACTATGGTGCCTGAATCGCGTCTTCGACTGGTGTGTTTAGCGTCCTATCTCGCCCATACATCAAAAGTGGTCCCGATGTGGCAACAAATGACGCGAGTGTCATGCTGTTGCCTGTCACGATCCTGGCGGTTGACCGTAGAAATGCTGGCGAAAAGCTCGAGCGAACGCGAGTGTCGCTGTCGTCGCGGCGTCCCTTTAGGCATCCCAGGCGTCCCAACTCCGGCTGCTCGAGCTTCCGTGAACTGTCACAGTAAAAAGCGACGTGCAGCAGAACAGGCATCTGCTACATACACCACAGCTGTTGGGACGCCGCCAGGGTCGCGACCGGCGTCAGCATGACGCTTTTATGACGTCATCAGGCGGAAATCGAGGGACCACTTTTTTGGCCGCGGTAAACACACCAGTCGGGGACGCGTTCCAGGCACCATAGCCTCACCTTATCTTTTTTTCTTAATAAACAATTCAAAGGCGTCTTCTGGTCCCTCTGAGTGCCAGAAGATACTGAAGTGCCTGAACATTCCCCTTAACCAAAAAACCGATAAGAACATTTTTCCATTTCACTCCTTGTTTCCCCCTTTGTTCCCCTTCTGCCGGGATAATTATTTTCGTAAAAAAAAAATTGTTGTTTTTCGGTTTTGTTTTTGCCCCGTTCCGACAACAGTGTTGCAAGTGTTAAAAAAAAACAGAATAATACGTTTATTTTAACGTAATACGTGAGACT
Organism: Ixodes scapularis; assembly: GCF_016920785.2. Classification (NCBI taxonomy): domain Eukaryota; kingdom Metazoa; phylum Arthropoda; class Arachnida; order Ixodida; family Ixodidae; genus Ixodes; species Ixodes scapularis. The sequence continues at coordinate 84,568,979 of NW_024609879.1, forward strand.
GGCGCGGAAAAAATGAAGAAAGTTAAGTCGAACGAAAAGACAACAGCAGGCGAACGTCTCAATCTCCTACATGTTCTCTTTTTTTTCGACTTAAAAGTTTCTGAATTTTTTCGCATCACCATCTCTGGTGTTACTTTATGATAAATTCTTCCCATTCAGAAATAACAGCGCACTCGCTGTTGTTACTGAAATATGTTAGTCGTTACTTGGTAACAAAAGGAACGCGCTACCAAAAAGAACGCGTTACCGATTTATGTTACGTCAAAATAAACTGAACGCGTTACCATTTCCGACAAGAAGTAATGCACGTTACTTTTAGTTATGAACGAAAACATTCTACTGTTTTGAGGTTAAAGATATGCATAAACGGCATATTTGAAAAAAACCTTATGTATATGCACAAACTTAACATAATTACGGTTTTGATATTGAACGTATCTGGCATCTAAGTACAAGAATTCATGTCTAAACGCCTAAAAAAAAATTAAAGTTTAATTTTCTTTTTTTAAAGTTTTGGGAAGAAGTAGAAGGAAGATGAGGTAACGGAAGTACGTTACCACTCGAAATAAGAAACGCAAGCATGTTATTCGTTATCATTTTGAAACATGTAACAAGTACGTTGCAAGGTTACCGAAAAGAGTAGCGGAACCCATTTTATCTTGTGTGCCATGATTTTTACACTTTAGAACCTAATATGTTTCATCAGCCGAATTCCACGAAGAAAACCGACACGTTCATTTGTTATGTTCCAGCGTTGCACAAATAATATAATTTATTATAGTTTAATGTATAATTTACTACGTAAATCCATAGGGCCTATTCAAAAGTATGAGGACACCAGACGGGAATCGAGCACGTGACCAGGTGAAGCGGCACGGGTGTTTGGAAAGCCGCTGCGGCAAGAGCAAACCTGCACCAAGCTATACACCTGGTTGACGACTCCGTCGGCGCTCCAGGTGGTCAAGGCCAGGTTCAGGGCGATGAAGGTGACGAAGAGGGCGTGGTGAACAGCCACCGTGACGGGGTTATTCCTGGACATCAGGTAGAAGATGGCGCAGCACAGGCAAACCCCGGCCTTGGCGAACTCCGCGAGCAAGCCCTTGTGGAACACGTCGTTGGTGGCCTCCACGATCCTGCGCAGCTGACGCAGGTCGTCCTTGGTGTCGCTCAGGAACTTGAGCCGCAAGGGGACTCTCCTTCTTCCGCCACTCACTATGAGGAGACAGGGCTGATGGAGCGTGCGGACCGTACTTAGAGCGTTTCTCTTTTAACGCTCAACGTTTCGGACAACGAAAGTCAACTCTTTTCCCTTACTTTGCCAGAGGTGGCTGTAATGAAATTACTTTTGAGAGTACTTTGTAATGTATCTCATTACGTTTTGATGAAGGTGATTTAGTAATGTAATGAATTACCCTAGTGGCGGTAATTATAATTAAAATCATAATTACTTTTTGCATATTTCACGCGTGTTTTTTTTTTTATTTGCCCGGAAATTAACAAAAATTAATACGGTTCTTGCATTTGCAAAAAAATAAGCCTTCTTTAAAAAATAACGCAAAGCAAAGAACAAATGGGGTTTTCGTTTGTGGCCGCTGGTTCGTGTGACGGTCGCGGACGTGTGCCTTTATGTGCGCGTTGCTCGAAGGCACACTAGGTCAGTCTAGAGCAGGGGTGGCCAGGCTGGCCTGGCCTAAGAGCCGCAAACAAAACCACGGAACTTCTAAGAGCCGCGGGGGGGGGGGGGGGGGGGGAGGGTGGAGGGCAAATTTAACTTTTGTTCAGAGTCTGACGGTACGTATGGGGGCACAAGGCTGTACAACTGTACGTATGGGAGCACAAGGCTGTCAAACTACAAGCTGCAGTGTGCTTTATTCTGAAATGTGGGGAAACGCGGAAAGGGGCGAAAAGGGGAGGGGGGGGGGGGGTCCCCTTACGAGCGATCCGCGAGCCGCACTTGGACCAGCAAAAAGCCGCATGCGGCTCGAGAGCCCAGGTTTGGCCACCCCTGGTCTAGAGGGTCGTACCCCAGAAGTCCTGCTGGGTCTGTGCAGCTGGGACCAACAATAGGCTTCCCCAAACATGGCTTTTCTCCCCTTGAAGATTATCTTGCCCCGAAATTCACCCAAAGAAGACACAGCGCAGATGAATAATCAATAGCAAGACAATCCGGACCCAGACACATCCGGGGATCGACAGCGTGCGCGTAGGTATTTCGGAAAAACGTGAACTTACAACACAGACAGACCCAAGGTCAGTCGGTTCGGTTTGGGAGGTCATGTTGGTTCGCCTTATCAGTCTTTGGTTTTTTCCCACTGTCTTGGTGTGGGGTTGACAATTGTTACTTTGCAAATGCTGAGCAGAGTGCGTTCGTTCTTGTTGTTTAGCTTCTCCTTCAAAATATATGAAACAGAAATTTGAAAGTAAATTCATTACATTTATGCGTTATTTTAACTGTAATTCATTATTCGGTGTAGTGGTAATTTGTAATGCAATTTAAATACATTGCAGTCATTTCCAGAAAAAAGTAATTAGTAATGTAATTTAATTGCAATAAATGAGTAATTTGGCCAACTCTGCACTTCGCCCAAGAATAAGATTCGGATACCGAGATGAAGCTAGGGATGGGTGCACAGGACCGAACCCACTACTGCGGACCGCGATTTGAGCTACCTGACCAGTGTTTTAAGTACGACAGAGTTTCTTTCGACAGACCCACCGGAAAATGTTCATTCGTGACAAAACGATTTGGCCTCCTCTGCTCTTTTCCTCGTCGCGAGCATGCGCGGGTCGGGGGTCCCTTTGCGTGTGGGTCATCAGCACGGATATTAGAAGGGTAGGAGAGGGCATGACGTCGGCCGCGTAGCCTCCACAAGCCATGCTCCCTTGACGCCTCGTTTCTTTCTCATTTTCCTCCTTACTCTCCGCACTTACCATGCCAACGTGACCACATCACGTGACCGTAGCTAGCCTTCGTCTTGCTATGGGGTACTAGAATACACCATAGTCTAGACTTCGATCTGATAAAACCTACCGGACGGAGCGCGCGCAACCCTGCAAGGAGTCCTTCTACAATCAACCGTTCATCTCACACGTGACATGTCACGCGCACCAATCGCCAGAGAGATCTGCGGTCACGCTGGGCACAAAATCGTTTAAACTTTTTATGACTAGGCTTCACCAATACTGCAACGTGCCCCCTCCTAGTACTTCTAATCCTTGGATGCTGCGCAATTTTACTGGTGAATACGCGCGCGTGTCGCAGTTGTCTCCGCTCCATGAAATAAATCCGACGCTCGCTGGAAGTGCTCCGGTCGGCGTCGGAGGTCATCGCTGAACAAAAAGGCGCACTGAGGATCAGCGTGTTCGCCGTGCCAATGAGACGCCGGAAGAAAGAGAAAGCGTTTGGCTAGTCATAGAGAAGCAAGGCAGGCTTGTTCTTGCTTCTCTGTTAATGCCCCGTTTCTTGTTGTAATCTACAAGAAGTAGGGCATTAATGTACTGGAATTTACGCTCGTGGACAGGTCCTGCAAAAAGCACCTCGTCAAGATTTCTTTCGGTGTTACCTACGGAGTGTGTGTGGTTGCTCACGTGAACAAGCGCAAAAAATAAGGACAAGAAAGTACACAGACAAGGGCGCACTCGCAACTAACTTGGTTTTAAAACAAAACAAAAAAGAAAACACTAATATATATATGGGGTGTCGCAAAAAATAATTTACAGGTTTTTTTTACCGCAAAAATAAACTAGGCATCGCCGAACGCTCATTCTCCGCCCAAGGGTAGCGCTAGAGGTCACAACCACATGCCAAAGTTTTAGCCCGATCCGATAACTTAATCAAAAGTTATAAATGATTTTCTGAAAATTTCAATGGGAAAATTGCGACCGACGGAGTTTTCTAATACATGGGGCTCTATGACACCAGAATCCAAAAACGGGCAAAAATGGGCTCCATTTTCCCATTGAAATTTTCAGAAAATCACTTACAATTTTTGAATAAGGTACCGAATCGGGCTGAAACTTTGTCATCTGGTTGTGACCTCTAGCGTTACCTTTGGGCGGAAATGAGCGTTCGGCAATGCCTAGTATAATTTTGTAATAAAAAAAAAAAAAAAGAAAAACTAATTTCATTTTTTTTTTTTGTGACACACTGTGGCAGAGCAAAGCGTCATGGCAAATTCCGGTGTAACCTTCGTAACAAAAAAGATAAAGATAGTGATGTTTCACTTATACACTTCTCGTCCTTTGCTTTAATTTCGAAAGCTTTAAGTACTAGCTCTTTAGAAACGTTATCTGGGTACCTAGCAAAAAACCTCCTGTCACTAAATGACGGGTCACAAGGGCGATGACTGTAGTGTGTACATAACCACAGTTTTTTTTTCAAATAAAGGTTAGCTGTGAGTGCGCCCTTGTCTGTCTACTTTATTGTCCCTGCATTTTTTCATGGCGTTATACGTACGTGATCATGAAGCAACTAGCCCAAATTGCTATATTAATGTGTGATTGCCTCTGGTTCCAGTGCGGCGCGTACATTGATTAAAAATATGCGTACGTTTCATGCCCTTTACACATCATGAACTAAAATACATTAAGGCTAACTCTTAAGGTTCCGTCACTCACCGATCAGTTCGAGCGCAGCATGAGCCTCCTCAGCGTACGCGTTCAGCACACGGGACATCAGGAACACTCCGGCCGGCGAAATGTGGGTCCATGCGAGCTGGAAGAGAACTCCGAGCAGCGTGAAGAGACGGCGCACGAAGTGCAGGGCAGTGGCCGTCGTGACCAGGCGCTGAAGCCGGAAGGCGTTCTGATGCAGCGTGAACGCGCACAGCAGCAGGACGATCCACGTGCAGAGGTGGTTCAGCTTCCTCCGCTGACGCAGCGGCCTCTTGAGCTCAAACGCGTCGCACATGTGGATGAGCTCGACGAGCTTCGGGGCGTGGAGCACCATGCTGATGGCCGTCGCGTTCGTCGCCAGGAAGAAACTGGCGGACAGGGCGACGTAGATGTCGCCGTCCAGGGTCGCCTTGGAGCCGTTCCTGAGGACGGACTTGAAGGAGTGGTACCAGCTGACGCCCAGGCCAAACAAGAAGTACAGGAGGTACGGAGACAGCCGTCTCGCCGTGAGTTTGGGGGTGGCTTCGGGGGATGCGAAGAGGCCCTCCACGAAGCAGCAGCCGGCCAGTCGTGTCATTCTTAGAAAACGTCTCAGCATATTGCACAGACGCAAAGCGTCGGGTCAGATGTGTTCACACTGAGCGCAGAGGGTACAGACCCGCGTGATCGAGCTGAAGAGCAAGGTTAAAAGGTCACGGTGAGCCGGAGCTTCTTAGAGGTCCTTACTCAACATAACCATATCTCAAATCTCGCGAGGGACGTGGATTTTAAACAGACAACGTCATGTGGCAACCCTCCCCGGACTTTGCTTGCTCGTGCTGCTGTTGGTTGCAACGCGGCTAGACCCAAGGGAAAGACGGTCAAGAACGGAGCGCAGCTGTCTGACGTCACAGCGCGCACGACCAATAGCGTAAAGAAGGGTAAGCCTGTGCGCTAACACTCCCCTCTCCCTCTATACTCCGCCTACGTAGGAACGGGGCTTGACTAGTCTAGTAGAAACTCCGTCTTAGTTGGTGATCGAGCAGGCACGGACGTATAGAAACGTGCTACTCGTTGGAAACGCGATGAAGAGCCGTAGCACCTTTATTAAATAGGTTGTTTTTAAGGCTGCCAATTTCTCCGAAACCACTTTTTTTTTCTATCTTTCTCTAAGTCACTTGATTTGCCCATACATCCCACGTACCGATGATTTTTTCCCTACGCTATACGAAAGAGCAGCGAAAGGGTTTAGTGCTATTCTTAACCGGAATCGATTAGGAAGCTGTCCATCATCGGCTTTGGAAATGAAAGGTTTACGCCCCCTCCAGCCGAACAGCGAGAAGGACAAGGCGTGCGCAACAAACAACACCGCCGCAAACAAGAGCAAAGATCTGATCCCTACGGTACATTATCGAACCAAAACCATGCCGACGGCTTTGTTGCGTATATTTTTGGAACTTCTTTTACTTATTACAAACTTCGTTACTACTTAAAAAAAGGTAAAAACGGAGGTGTTTGAGAAAGAGAGAGAGAGAGGGATATGGGGGCGAGACAATTTATTAAAGTTAAAATTGGGAAAGTTTAACTCAAGCTTAAGCTTACAGGAGTGACGAAAAACACAAGGGAATCGCAAAGGCACTTAGCACAGAAAAAAAAATGCTTTCTTGCAGGAAAATAGATTTTGAATTTCATGGACGTTAAATAGCAGTTTATACAAAAGATTAACACTTATCGATATTCTTTGTGCTGTAATGAATTTATGATTAAAGGGACCATGAAATGACCTTTTTACTTTTTCCAGATAACTTTTACATTAAACCGTCAGTGTTCACTGAATGCCGAACAGGCATCCGTTTTCGTCTCGGTTTATTAACTTCTACACAAAAAATAATGAAATATCGACTTTTTCTTTCTCTCCAACTGACCGCGAAACAAGCCGTGACGTACGCGGTTTCCGGAACCGGAAGTTCTCTCGGCAGTAGGAGAATGGGAGCGTTAGCGGCGTCGAGTTGGGGTGCGCCGGTAGGTTCTACTGCGCTGATGTCACCGACGTATTTTCTGAATCGGCGCCTCTCATCGCCGCATCACAGCTGAGCGAAATTCAATGCAGCGTTGCCAGATGGTGAAATCCGGCACCAGATTTGGAAAATCTGGTGAAATTGGGGGGGCTACTGGTGTTGATGTACCGGAATGGCTACACCAGACAATATCTGGCAAAAACTGGTGAAAAATCTTGAGAAATAGCTTGTCACTTGCATTAATCAATTTTACACCGTTTTGTTAGCGTTTTGTTAGTGTATTTATGTAACCTATTTATTTATGTTCCATATTCTTATGGATATCAGCGATGGATGTGCTTTATGTGTCAAGAGATTGTCCGTGCCAGTGTGACTGGACTTTGTGTGAAGTGTTATGTGACTAGATGTCATGCTTATCAGTTTTTTTCTTGAAGCTTGACTTCAAAACCTGTAATGAACTGAACTTTATCATGGTGTTGTATTTCGACTTCGTTCTTATGCGTTTCTTTTTCTTACTGCTGAGCAGATAATGTATGCTTAATTTAGACTGCGAGTGTCTTGAAGTGCAATATTATGTGGTCTTTCTGACGTGTCGGTGGCCTTCATTAATTTGAATTTTCCGTCTAAGGACTACCCAGAACCAACATCTCATAAACATGGTATATTAAAAAGTAACAATGCTGATGATGCGCCGCATGTCTGCTTTCTTCCTTTTTTATTGTGCTGCGATGCCTTATATCAATGAACCTCCTGAAAGCTACCCTTTGCGAGTGCATGCGTAAAAAAGCTGAAGGAATTGGAAATACGTAATAGACGCGATATTTTAGTGCTGGTGAAATCTGGTGAAATTTCGGCGAGAATTTGGTGCCGAAGCATCTTTCCAATCTGGCAACGCTGATTCAATGAGATATGTTGCGCTACAGCGACAGCATGGGACTAGTCCCATACGCCGGTATGCCTGTTGGCAAGTGCAGCGAGTCTTCCGGTGAAGACTCCAGAAGTCAACCCAACTGTCATTGTTGGTAAAAGGGCCGGCCCGTGTCATGCCTGATTCACATGGTGCGAATTTGCCTGCGATTTCGCAATTGCGACGCCGTTCTTGCGGCACAACGCAGTTGCGGTGCGAATTCGACTAATTCGCAACTCCGTATTTTGCCAAACTTTCCTTGCGAACGGCCGCTCTTGCGAAGGGGACGGACAGCCAATCAAACGCGGCTCGTGAAAGACGTCACGGTGGTCATAGCAACGTGGGAATCAAAAATACGAAAAATGCGTCACCTACGTCGTCGTCTTCAAAATTCGCTGCGGGGGTGGGGCGGCGGGTGTGCTTCTTCCATGTGAATATTTTTCGCCGGGGGATGTAAGCTTCAGTACGGCATTAAAACGAACTGGCGTTTGCGTACCACGAGAGGGTTGTGGTTGCTTCCTTTGTAAAATTGCAGGCGATAACAATTGACGCTTCTGTTCGATCACTTTGCGTAAGGGACTCGTGGCATAGAAGAAAGACCCTTTCTTCAAATCTTTTTGCAGATGACGCGAAGGTCTGTCTAGAAACTGAGAAACGCTGAACAGAACCTTGTTATTAAAGCCATTTGATAAAAATCGAGCTTCACATTTTTACGTATAGTGAAAATAACTAATTGATATGTAAACGCGCTGGACGCGTGCTACGCGAGCGACACGCGTGTAAAATGGCTTTAATTACAAAGTGCCGATCAGCGATTCTCAGTTTCTGGACAAACCTTCGTGTCAGATCCCCAAACAGATTTCGAGAAAGGGTCTTTCTACTAATCAATGAGTCCCCTACGCAAATGTCACACGTGCCACGCGTGACATTTGTCATAGAAATCCTGTGACAATTTGGTTTTGTGCATAGTTCGCGATTATTTCACCAACATGATTGTTTTGGCTTTTTTTTTTGCATCTGAAAACCTGTTTTTTTTACTTATGTCGTTTCCTTTATCTTCAGTGTTTTTGTCATGTTCGCAATCGCTAATATTGTTTTGAATTAAAAAAAAAAACGCTTAACATTTACGTTAGCTTGTTCATGCTGACCTGCACTGAGGAAGTACAGAATGTGTTTTGCACGTCCAGCGTGTCGTTATTTCATAAAAGTCGGCCGATAAAACGAATTCTGTGTTTTGTAAAGACCCGATTGGGCAGCGTAGGTCCAACGAAAACAGTAAAATAGCACTTTACCCTATGGGGAATCAGCCAGGACTCTGTCGATCTACTTTGGGCTATACTTGCCACAAAAAGTGTCCGCCAGTTTGTCCGTAAAAGGGGCAAAGACCACAACCCATTTTCTACAAAAAGATTGACTGATTTGCAGGCAACAGGTCCGGGGTGGAAATGAACTAGAGAGATGACATGAGGCAGGGGTGATTCAGAAATCAATTTTTTATTGCTGGCTTTAAATGTTGAAAGATAACAACTAACAAAAGACAAAAAAGATGGAATTACAAAAGAAAAAAAAAATCAAGTACAGGCTCACCTTTTTGGCAGACATCAAATATGAATAAAGAGGAACATAACACGTTGCTGGAGTCATGGGGTGCAACGGCGCCAAAAGGCAAATATTTGCATTGTGCGCCGGTGTTGCAAGGCCGCCCACTCATCTACGCACGCCACCGACGATCCGAGTACCCCTTGTCAATGGCCAGAGGAAATCGACCCCTACGTGACCCGGAAGCTACAACGCAAGGCACGACGAGAAGGAAACTCGCCGTGCCTTCTGTTATAGTTTCGTCGTAACCACATAACCCCCTACAGCCCACTCCACACTGCAGATAGGGCAGATGCTACGCTTCTTCGGCGTGTACAAACACACTCCCTCTCAACACTACACTACCTCCAGCACGTTGCGGATCTACCTGAGCCACCTAAATGCACATACTTCCGGAGACTACTAAAATAACTCTCACACACCAAGTTAAAAGGAAGCTGAAGCAGTTTTGTATTTGAGGAAACACACTTAAGTCGCCTTCATTTCACCTCCAGGATCTCGAACATCGAAATTATTTCTTTTATAATTTGGGGCATGGAGGTTGCAGAAAATCATTTTCAGAGTACCACCGAAGGCCCTCTTTCCAGGAGCGTGTCGCCATAAAAGGAGTTCTCGGAATCTTCCATCCAGCAGCGTTCACCACGGCTATGCACGCGTACTCTTGCTATTTTTTTTTTTTTTTTTTTAAGAAGGGCAGAAAAAGATGTTAACACTTGTGCCAGTACGGGGGAATACACCTGGCAAGCTAGGGATTGCATGCGCGGCCCTCGAGTGACACGAGCTTTGCGGCCGAAAGGCCATCTTATGACGCCACGACGAGTCGGGTGTTTTTCGTGTTTTCTCGCGTTAAAGGGGTACGGAAACCAAATTCTGGAGCTCATTTCTTTGTTTCAACACGACGCAGGTAGCAGCACAACCACAGAAACATAAATATTGCGCTAGAAAACGCAAGAAAACATATTTTAAAGTGAATTAAACGATAATCAAAAACCACCTGGTAGTTGGTTATGAAGCTTCAATGGAATGTCGTGACGACAACATGCCTCTGAAAGCAGCGCCGCAGCGGTATGTCCGCTCACTGGTATAGATTGCCTAGGCCTGAACGCAATACCGAGGCGTCTTGGTGGAAAGAGCCAAAACGAAGTGAGCCACCTTGGTTTCAGCTCTCGCGCGACGTGCAAACGCGTGCTTCGGTTGTTCTCAGGTTTGGTGCGCGTGTCTTTGTCGTGAAGTTTAACACACATCATTTTTCTGCGAGGTTTTTCGGCGACTTTACGACGGGATGCCGAAATATTGTGCGGCAGAGGGTTGTGGGAACAGTGTTGTTCGTTGTGAGACGTCGGCACACACGTTTCCGAAGGACGAGAAGCTCTGTTACCTGTGGAGTCGTCTCGCTCGCCCGTCCTTTCCAACGTGGGTTCCCTCGAAAAGTGATCGTCTATGCAGCGAGCATTTTCGGGATGAGGACTACATCAGGAGCCCCAGTGCCCTCCGGTATGTATGGGCCACTAACTGAACCTCTGCCATATTGCATTATCTGTCCTAGAACAACTGTTTGAACATGTGCCCAAATTGCGTGCCTTGATGCCACCGTGAACACCCATACAATACTTTGATGGTATCAACGGTTCCCAGGTGATTTTATAGTTCCTTCTTTCTTTTCTCTTTAGGGAACTCCAGTGCGGCAACTAGCACAAGGCCGTCTTTGGCATCAGCAGCAGCGTGTTGCAAGACACGGTGTGCACTGACACAGACGACGGGCATCTACAAAAATAAAGGTGGGGTCATATGGTGGAACTTGTTTTGGTTGGTATGAGAATGCCTTAAAGGAGATTACTTTACATGGGAACCTTATGTTTGTGTTTATGGCATTGCATGATGTCAGAAGGCCACGTGACATCATTGTCATATGACAACATGGTGTCATGTGACGCCTCAGTGCGACGGTCACAATTTACCGAGTTTATTTTTTTCACAAACTTCAGATAGAAAGTGCTGTTTGTTAAACACTCCATCAAGTGTTGTCACACACTTACTGCTTTTGATGGAATGTCTAAGCCAGATGATTTTTAAATGCATATCAAAAAATATTTACCATGAAAGTTATATAGATTGGCGGAAGCCAAGATACCTGTTGACTTATACATGAAGATATTACTTGAGCAATTCTAGAGATGTACTTCTAGAATTCATGGGATGTCATGAGAGTTTCTTTATTAGAAGCTTTGGCACAATTTCTGAAGTGTTCCAAGTAGCCGCCAATCCAATATTAAATTCAAATATGTGCATTTTATTGTGTAAAGGCATGTTTCTAGAGCTCCACACTGTTCACCAGTTGCCCAGGCATGCATCAAACCGCCGTCAAGGACCCGGTTCGTGCAGACGGATGTTTCGGGGACGATGGTCTGGTGTTCTTCACCGTCTCACGGAGACGATGCGCTCGACACTGATCTGGATCTCTCAGATCTGTGTCCACCAAGAGCAGAAGCGGATTCCAGCTACTGTCTGTCAGAGGACAGCTTTGCTAGGTTTGTATGCTCTTGAGCAATAACTGACCGCATCTTCATTCTTGACTGAGCCACTTGTTGAGATGATGTTTGTTTTTGCAACATAGCCCCGAGAAGGAAGCTCCGTCTTTGGTGCATGAGCGGAAGTTCATCGTCTTCGAGTCATGCCTGGACCAGCTACTGGAGACGTGTCGCTCCTGTGCTGCCCCTAACACTCACATCGACAAGACCGTCCAGGGCTCAAGCCTTCAGGTGTCTACGCTCTGTCGGAGCGGCCATACAGAGACGTGGTGCAGCCAACCTGTCATCAGGCGGAAGCCAGTTGGCAACATCCTGGTGGCTGCTGCAATCCTCTTCACGGGCTGCAGCATCAAGAAGGCCCTGCGGATGCTCAGTAGCATGGACATCGCCTGTTTCTGCTACAAGACCTTCTTTATTATTCAGAAGGCCTTTCTGCTCCCGGCAATCGAGAAGGTATATTGTTACATGAAAACCTTTCTCATCTGGTAGTTTTACCAGTTGTGGATATTAAATATTGACTGGTGACAAAAGCATGATTTATTAGCTTCCAATTTCACTAACACCCTCTTTAACATGCCCCCCCCCCCCTATCATTACAATGTTACATGCAACTTTCCGCCTGTTGAGAATAGTGCTGCAGGTTACCATGTGCCAACCCCTCTAGCAGAGATGTCATTTTTTCCTTTACCTTTTCTGCAGATTCTGCATTGCCATTTTTCTTATCGGTGACATGGGAGTATTCCAGTGCATAAGTTGTCCGGTATCCAGACTGTACTAGAAAATCGAGGTCTTATCACATGTGATGATTTTTTTTTTTAGAAAGTTGAGTTTTGCTGTGAATCGTTCCATGAAGTTAGTACAAATGTGTTTCCAGGTGCCTTTCTGTTCCTGACTGAGCAAAACGTGAAAATTAGTAAAATTTTCTGCAACAATTGGTGATCAAGTATTTGTTGGTAACAGACATGGGAAGCGCACTTGAACAGAGTTAATGGGAGGACTTGCAGCAGAACCAGACTCAGTGAGAAAGGTCAAGACGTGTTGCAAGAAGTATATTTTTCAGTACAATACGGAAACGGACCGTCTTGTATATTCGACCTGCATCACCCTGTTCTGGTTTTGTGTTGTATAATAAATGTGTGTTGATTCCAGGCCGTTTTTGTCTAGCCACATCAGTTATAGCATGATGTAAAGGAGTTCTTCATATGGCAGATACCTTTTATTTCTTGAAACCGACATAACTTCCATCGGTGGATGGGAACTCTCGTCGAATTCGTTGCACGGCGCAGCTGGGCAGTGGCACCCGGTTACCGCGCCCCAGCTTATGGTGAACCTACCAAGTGAATTGCCGGTAGGCAGTGTAGCGGTGCCTCCTAAAATGAGATGATTGCATGAAGTACCAGTCAGTTGCCAGTTCAAGAGAATATAATAGAACCTAACTGCAATTTACAAAAATTTTCTCAATATCTAGTTACATGGGAGCAATATCGATAATGCAGGAAGAAGCATACCTTTGTATTTTTTATTACTTGTCATCACCGAGGTCAATCAGTCATTGGCATTTATAAAAATTTACTTCTCGTTACGCAATTTTGTTATTTTTTCCTTGAGATATCGCACCCAACCATGCTGCAATGATGACCTGTATATGTACCAGTTGCTATCTGTATTATCTGAAATGCTATGAATACAGCGATGGACGAGCTTGAAAGCAAATTTTATTGAGTAGTAAACTCTTCATAGATTGTGCATGTTTACACATGCGTTTTATTTGGTGACAACTATTTTCTGCCATGTTGCAAAAGATAGAGTAGCTGCGATAGTGCTTTAACTGTCAAAGCTAGTTGTGCGATAGCATTTGATTGAGAATAAACACAAAGCCATGTGCTTTTGCAGCAGTGTGTAGCTGAAGCACGGTGGAAGCTACATTTGCCTCGACAATGCAGCACAAAACAGGTGATGCCGAGTACAGTGCAGGCAATACAAGTTACAGAACTCTTCTGTGGTGGTTTATCCTTTTATCTTACAAATCCAGAAAAAAATGGAGCATAAGAAAACTGGAATCATGGAATGTTGATTTCTGAAGGAGAGGCAGTATCAAGTGAGAAAATCATCTTGCTTACATCATGACTTCTGCTAGAATTACAATATACATACTCTTGTGGGCCCCTGTCTCCTGCATCAAGAGGGCAGAAGTACCGGGGCTTGAGGTACTCTAGGTCCAAGATGTCGGTGTTTAGGCAATACAGCTCGAACAAGGGGTGCTTTGTTACACAAGGCACCCCCTGGTCACTGCACATACGCACCACATTGTGCAACTCCCTGCAGCACACCGACTCCTCGACTGTCTGCATTGGTCTGCAGACGCTGCCACAGGAGCACCTGTTAGTACAAAGAGATTTGTTTTTCTATTTATTCACCCTTAATATTCTCGAGACCTACAAAGTGTGTGGTATGTACAAATATGTTCGTGAAAAAGTACTAAATTCGCACAACCTTCACAACGTGTGTTCTTTACATCTTTGGTTGGCAAGCACTCACAGTAGATTACATTCCTTCAGGGAAGATTAGTAGCCGAGCATGTTGAACGGAACATGAAATCGCAGAACCAGCTGGGGATGCTGGGCTCTGTCCATCCCTCTCCTGTTCGATCTCGATGAGCATCGTACCGCCGTGTACCGTTACTACATGACATATTGCACTGACGCAATGTCTCGGCTACAGTGTGAAGCACTGTTGCTGCACTACGGCAGGCAGTCTTCAGCGATAAGTGTGAGCGAAGATGCTACCAGAGCGAGCGCGATGCTTTGAGCGGGACCGCTGCGCACGCGCGAAGGGGAAACGTCGTGCAAAACCACCTCGGGCTTGTAGCATGGTAGCACTGGTTACGTACGCACTTGCGGTGGAGCACCCGGGCAGATTGTGTTGCTACATCACGAAAATAAAAAACGCGAAATACGAGGACAAGTGGAAGACTACACAGGACAAGGGTTTGTCCTGTCTAGTCTTCCACTTCTCCTTGTCTTTCGCGCTTTTTTATTTTTGTGATGTTTACCCAACTAGGCCAACAAATTATTTCGCTAAAGATGTTGCCTGCACGATCCCGCCCACGCGCGGGGAAAGCTCTTTCGAAGGCCACACGCGCTTTTTGGTTCGAAACTTGCGTTTTTATACATCTTTCAGTCCTTCTATAAAAGCGTTTCGCGGCACATTCATTGCCGTGTTCGTGCGTACGTACACTTTTGGATAGCCGCCGTTGCAAGCGTACTTTAGCTACTGATCTTTGTTAACGCGAGCGCTCCTTCGACAAAACCACGTTTCGCAAGCTTACCAACAGAAGTTACACGCTAATACAACGACCTGGTTTAGACAGCGTACTTTCATCATTCATGACAGCGCGGCTAGCGCGCTGTCATTAAATCGTCTCGCTGCTTTATTACACGTGCGCGCGCGAATGCATTCGCGGACTCTTCTGTGACTAGGCTCACCTAGTGTGCCTCAATGTCCTTCTGTTTAGGGTGATGCCACCCTTTGTAGTACCCGATGCCGACAGCACGCGCTCACGGGTAAAATACAAAGAAATCGACGAAAACAAAACGTCGCCGGAGCACAGTCAGCGCCACGAGCGCGTGCAAGGACACGTTCTTTCACGCGCTTCTGAACAAAAAGTAAAAATAAAAGTGTGAGACAAAATGGCCAGATGTCTCCACCCTAAGCAAAGCGCACATGAAGGCACCCTAGGCTCACCAATTCGCCGTGCCGACGCGCCGGGCTGCTGGTGGATGTGGGCTGCCTGGCCAGCCTGGCGTTTCCGGAGAGTCGGACGACTCCTCGTCTGTTGCGGACGACGATGCCGAAGGATCGTACAGATATGGCTCTGAGCCGAATCGCTTTTCCCCCACCATAGCCACTAGCGATCTGTTGATGTCTTCGTCTTCGCTAATGTCATCGTACCCACTGACGCTGCCACCACTCTCGTCATGTAGACACGCCATCGCACACTCAAGGCAGTTGAAGCAGCTCTGACACCTCCGCCCCTCCGCGCCTCTGCTGCCTCTGCTGGCCCCGCGATATCTACAGCCCTTGGGTACTTCGACAAAGCGAGATTGTAACGCGTTGACGCCTCCAAGTGGCAAAACTCGTCACTACGGTACGCTTGGTCGTCCGAGGCATGATGACGTCAAGACGTCTGCCGGATCTCCCGAGATGCATCGCGCTCCTCCATGGCTGATTTTGAAGCGCTCGCCAAAATCGCGGCATTTAGAGCATAAAATATAGCCATCTGCTCAAAATACGACCGTGCGATTATTCATTACAGGCTTAGCTGATCATATTGAACTCATTTCTTGATGTTTTCTCTATATTTCAAGTTTCGATTCCGTATCCCTTTAAGTTACATCTTCGGGGAAAACGAACGCGATATTCATATCAACGGGATAAAACTACGCTAGAATCAAGCTCTATCTCTTTTTTTTTTTTAAAGAAGTGTTCCGGCTTCCCTTTAAGGACTGCGCCTCAGCTCAGGATCTTGCAGAACGTGCACTGAAAACACTCGTCCCACTTATCCAACCAAGGATCTCAGAGGACTGTGTCACTCCTCCACGGGCGGCAGAGTATAAATTACGTCCACCCCTAGTTAAGCACATTAATAGCGTACATGAACAGGGAGAGTCCCTAATTTCATCCCCCTCCAGTAGCACCGGTCTTGGTACAATACAAATGTTTCACTTTCTCTGTTCAAAGTCCTAGTGGGCCTCACACGGAAGCCGTCTCTCACCAGAGCGCCCGTTCAAAAGTAGCGAACTCGCAGCGGCAGAATATTGTTGTAATGGTGGCCTCAGCTCCCTGTTCCACCGGAAATAGGTCAGACGATCCTCACACACAAACACTTGAAAACTTCGTGATTTGTCACCATACCGCTGACACTACTTAGGATTTCAGTCCAGCGCGGTTCCTTTGCCATGACACTGCAGCTTCCTTTACCAAGTACCTGCGGTACAGGTCTCTCACTGCGGTGGCCACTATGTTGCATTTTCGGACAGATTGGTCGACGTGCCGCGATCTCAGCCTCGGTAGGTGGAGCAACGCGTTTGTCTGTTGAGAGACCTCCTTGCGCCACTGGCCATCAACGATGTTGCCGAAGTGGTCGACTTCAATCAGCATTGGCATTTAGCATGTGCAACTTGTCGTCTTGTAGGTAGTTGTGCAGTACACAAGCTGCGCGGACGACTCCAGTGGCGTGGTCTGGGAGGAGGTCGATTGGCCTGCGGAAGATGCAAAATCTAGTAGCCAAAATTTCGAATGCGTTCTGGACGCACCTTCTGGAAATGGGACAAAGACAACACTGTGATTTTTGTTATTATAATGCAAGTGCAACAATTCTAAAGGTTACCTCGCTCTACACAGTCGATAGTTGAATATTTTTAGATAATCGCTGAGGTATCAACCAGGACAGGGCCTCAGAAAGTCCGACCTCAGTTGAAATGCCTCGTCTCCAACGAAGACGGACGCGGCGATAACATGGGAAGATGGCAGCAGATTTGGTGGTGGACAATTCAAGGCAGCTTGACTGAGGTACTGTCCTATCCTTGGTGCCTTGAAGACGCCACCATCACTTTGGTGGCCATACGCTCCAGCGTCTGTGGCCATAAACCTCGACTTGCTGTCCACGACGGCCATCAGCACTACAGAGTAGGTTACCCTGAAAAGCCGAATGTTACGTCACTTCATGCACTCTTCCAAAACATGATATGTGTTAAAGTAAATTTGTAGACCCATAAACAGCACCTTGTAGTTATAGTACAGGCTTCGAGAATCGGCAAGATATGTCCGTGCTTTCCGTCAACGTTCCCCACACAATGAGGAAAATTCCGCCCTGTCTCAAAGCCCTTGGCAATTTCCCTTGGTCTGTGATTCTTGATGGGAGCTAGAAGTACAGCACAAAGTGCATACATGGTTTCACGTTGTTATTTAAAAGCCGTTTATGTAATCTTTACCTATAGTAATACTGGTAATAAATGCATCCTCAAATATGAGAAATACTTGTTGACGCTTAACAATTGCGAATACTTTTGTAACTGGATCTGAAAAGCTGTGTGTCTGTTTTTTTGTTTTTTTTTCTCCCTCGCTCCTTTTTTTCTACGTTCAGCTGGAAACTTTCAGAAGCATGTTTAGCCAACTAGCCCAGCTCCAGGCACACACCACTTACTTTTGTAAGCTATCATATTATGCCCAAGTCAGGCCGGTGCCAGACTGCTTATACAAAAGGCAAAAAACAGTCTGCCGACATCGATCGAACGCGACTCATTGACGCATCTGTGTTTCATAAGCCGCGTGCCAGGCTGCTCCTTTCATTGGTTGCCGTGCGACATCAAAAAGCAGGGATGCTGCGGTGCCTCAAATTACTATTTGTCTGCAAACATAATTCGTAGGATGCGTAATGTGTGACCCCGTCTTTCGAAGGTGGCGCAGTAATAGCATTGGGGCCCTCAACATCCTCAGGTCTGCAGCCCTCTCTTTCCAAGTTCGTCCCTATAATCATAAATCAATGGCTCTCTTTCTTGACAGTACAGCTTTCAACATGATTCATTTAGATATTTCGGCTGCGAATAGTTAGGAGCAGCTGCAAAGGACGAGTTAGCTGCAGTGATTTGTACGCCCGACTCCCATAATTATCTCCAGGTGGGGTGTGACACCCCCCCCCCCCCCCCCCCCCCCCAGGATGTCTTAAGCAATATATATAAACCTAAAGCCAGCCCCTTCTAACACCCCCTTATTTATCTCCAGGTTGGGGGCGACACCCCTCAGAATTTCTTGACCAATGCATCTAGACCTAAGGCCACCCCCTCCCAACAGCCCCCCCCCCCCCCCCCCCCCACCCCCCGAATAATTACAACACCCCCTGATTTAGAATTCTGGATGATTCCGTGGTTTGGTCGTGTGTAGAAAGAGTACACCACCGGGGCAGGGGGGGGGGGGGGGGGAAACCTGAATTCATCAATTTCCCAAGACCACCACTGTGAGTCTTGTTGTTCGTCATGATCTACATCTTTAAAGGCGGTATTTAGGGGACGCCGTATTGGCGCGCATTGTTCGTAGCTAGAGCTCAAAAAGAACTGCTACGTACTGCTGGCAAAGATAAACAATCTTGACGGTGTGAAATATACGTTGCAGAAGCGTTGTGCAAATTCACTAACAGCACGTGCTCTCGGCAGCAACCGGCGAAAGCTATGGCCCCCAGTGAATACCACACGACCGGAATACCACCTCCATTTTCAAGTGTTTTTTTCATTACGAGACACCAGCGACTCTTTCACAGCATGCATGCGACACTAAGGATACGGTTGGTTTTGGATGAGGCGCGTTTTTATTGGCTGTCTTTTCGTACCGTCGCAGCGGCGCTGGTGACGTCTCGAAGGATGTTTGACAATTGACGCAGCTCCGATTATTTCATAATCGCATTGAACCTGCCTGTTTGCCGCAACAGCGCCGTCGCAACTGCGAAATCGCAACTAAAATCGCTCCATGTGAAACCGTCCTCTTTTCCACAAGTTACCAAAAACGAAATCAAATTTCTTTGCTTACCTTCATGTGTTTTGGGCGAAGCACCTTTCATATATGCGGACGTCTCTCATGCACGATGGATGCCCCTGTTGACACTCCAACCTTGAATTGCAGTGCAAGATCCTGCATTGACGTTGCCGATGACAGGTACCTGAATAAAAACAAAACATTACTGTGTACATCAATGTGTGGAAGCCGAGAAACTAGTAATGAGTTCGCCATATAAACCAGTTTAATTTCACCTCGTATTCACTCCAAACAGTTAAGTTTAAAGAGAATACCATTTTACCTCAAAGTGATAGCAAGCCGCACCCGCGACGAAACGGGCTCTCTGACGACATATTGCTTCGTAAGCTTTGTTTCCAGGCGAGTGTGGAGTCTTTCAAAGGCGTTCCGCATTATATATCCGGTAATATCTTCGAAACTGCTCCGGGTCGCTGTGCAGCATAAAAAGGGTCTGCAGAGAAAAAGTATTCCAGAAACCTGTTCGCAAAAAAGCACAAGTCGACTTACCAATGAGTAAAACTCCGATTCTTTGGCTCTGTTTCGCCAGCACGGCCTGACCCGCCATCACCGCGGGCTGCCGTCTAGGAGCGGGAGTTTTTTTTCCGCAGAAGTAGGTATTCCTTTTTACAGAGCAGTCTGAACTCGTCGTCATCAGCGGCCATCATGCTCTATGAAAGTCAAGACGCGCTGCTACTTGCCACCTTTCAATATGGAACATCGTCCACGCGACGAAGCCACCGGGACAACTGTTCGCCTTGCGCGACATGCCAAGCAACGGAACAACTAGCTTGCTCAAGCAGTTATGAGCTGTGACTCTCCCGGTGTCCTTGTCGCGTTCGTCGTACTCGTTGTTTTCGTCGTTTTCGTTGATGCGAATGCAATCGATGCAAACGTCTGAATCGGCCCTAAATATAAGTATACGGCGTACTTTTTACCAGAAGCTAATAAATAAATCTGAAAATTTTATAATTTTGTTAAATATCGAAATTAGTATCGTCAAACGAATTCAAGGGTTCCAACCATGTGCTTCGCAAGTGCGAAAAATCGCATATGTTCTCAATCAATGTGAAAGGAAACGCGAAATTTCGCATGTGCGGTTCATCGCTTCACCGATTTCGCAGGAGAAAATCGCACCATGTGAATCGGGCTTTAAGCCAGATTCACATGGTGCGATTTTCTCCTGCGAAATCGGTGAAGCGATGAACCGCACATGCGAAATTTCGCGTTTCCTTTCACATTGATTGAGAACATATGCGATTTTTCGCACTTGCGAAGCACATGGTTGGAACCCTTGAATTCGTTTGACGATACTAATTTCGATATTTAACAAAATTATAAAATTTTCAGATTTATTTATTAGCTTCTGGTAAAAAGTACGCCGTATACTTATATTTAGGGCCGATTCAGACGTTTGCATCGATTGCATTCGCATCAACGAAAACGACGAAAACAACGAGTACGACGAACGCGACAAGGACACCGGGAGAGTCACAGCTCATAACTGCTTGAGCAAGCTAGTTGTTGCGTTGCTTGGCATGTCGCGCAAAGCGAACAGTTGTCCCGGTGGCTTCGTCACGTGGACGATGTTCCATATTGTAAGATGGCAAGTAGCAGCGCGTCTTGACTTTCATAGAGCATGATGGCCGCTGATGACGACGAGTTCCGACTGCTCTGTAAAAAGGAATACCTACTTCTGCGGAAAAAAAAAACTCCTGCTCCTAGACGGCAGCCCGCGGTGATGGCGGGTCAGGCCGTGCTGGCAAAACAGAGCCAAAGAATCGGAGTTTTACTCATTGGTAAGTCGACTTGTGCTTTTCTGCGAGCAGGTTTCTGGAATACTTTTTCTCTGCAGACCCTTTTTATGCTGCACAGCGACCCGGAGCAGTTTCGAAGATATTACCGGATAATGCGGAACGCCTTTGAAAGACTCCACACTCGCCTGGAAACAAAGCTTACGAAGCAATACGTCGTCAGAGAGCCCATTTCGTCGCGGGTGCGGCTTGCTATCACTTTGAGGTGAAATGGTATTCTCTTTAAACTTCACTGTTTGGAGTGAATACGAGGTGCAATTAAACTGGTTTATATGGCGAACTCATTACTAGTTTCTCGGCTTCCAGACATTGATGTACACAGTAATGTTTTGTTTTTATTCAGGTACCTGTCATCGGCAACGTCAATGCAGGATCTTGCACTGCAATTCAAGGTTTGAGTGTCAACAGGGGCATCCATCGTGCATGAGAGATGTCCGCATATATGAAAGGTGCTTCGCCCAAAACACGTGAAGGTAAGCAAAGAAATCTGATTTCGTTTTTGGTAACTTGTGGAAAAGAGGACGGTTTCACATGGAGCGATTTTAGTTGCGATTTCGCAGTTGCGACGGCGCTGTTGCGGCAAACAGGCAGGTTCAATGCGATTATGAAATAATCGGAGCTGCGTCAATTGTCAAACATCCTTCGAGACGTCACCAGCGCCGCTGCGACGGTACGAAAAGACAGCCAATAAAAACGCGCCTCATCCAAAACCAACTGTATCCTTAGTGTCGCATGCATGCTGTGAAAGAGTCGCTGGCGTCTCGTAATGAAAAAAAACACTTGAAAATGGAGGTGGTATTCCGGTCGTGTGGTATTCACTGGGGGCCATAGCTTGCGCCGGTTGCTGTTGAGAGCACGTGCTGTTAGTGAATTTGCACAACGCTTCTGCAACGTATATTCCACACCGTCAAGATTGTTTATCTTTGCCAGCAGTACGTAGCAGTTCTTTTTGAGCTCTAGCTGCGAACAATGCGCGCCTGTACAGCGTCCACTAAATACCGCCTTTAAAGATGTAGATCATGACGAGCAACAAGACTCACAGTGGTAATCTTGGGAAATTGATGAATTCAAGTTCCCCCCCCCCCCCCCCCCCCCCCCCTGCCCCGGTGTACTCTTTCTACACGCTACCAAACCACGGAATCATCCAGATTTCTAAATCAGGGGGTGTTGCAATTATTCGGGGGGGGGGGGGGGGGGCTGTTGGGAGGGGGTGGCCTTAGGTCTAGATGCATTGGTCAAGAAATTCTGAGGGGTGTCGCCCCCAACCTGGAGATAAATAAGGGGGTGTTAGAAGGGGCCGGCTTTAGGTTTATATACATTGCTTAAGACATCCTGGGGGGGGGGGGGGGGGGTGTCACACCCCACCTGGGGATAATTATGGGAGTCGGGTGTACAAATCACTGCAGCAAACTCGTCCTTTGCAGCTGCTCCTAACTATTCGCAGCCGAAATATCTAAATGAATCATGTTGAAAGCTGTACTATCAAAAATGGCTTCTCAAGAAGTTTACACAACAGAGAGCCATTGATTTATGATTCTAGGGACGAACTTGGGAAGAGAGGGCTGCAGACCTGAGGATGTTGAGGGCCCCAATGCTATTACTGCGCCACCTTGGAAAGACGGGGTCACAGATTACGCATCCTACGAATACAGTTTGCAGACAAATAGTAATTTGAGGCACCGCAGCATCCCTGTTTTTTTATGTCGCACGGCAACCAATGAAAGGAGCAGCCTGGCACGCAGCTTATGAAACACAGATGCGTCAGTGAGTCGCGTTCGATCGATGTCTGCAGACTGTTTTT
Organism: Ixodes scapularis; assembly: GCF_016920785.2. Lineage (NCBI taxonomy): Eukaryota > Metazoa > Arthropoda > Arachnida > Ixodida > Ixodidae > Ixodes > Ixodes scapularis. The sequence continues at coordinate 84,591,802 of NW_024609879.1, forward strand.
TGTCTTTTGTATAAGCAGTCTGACACCGGCCTGACTTGGGCATAATATGATAGCTTACAAAAGTAAGTGGTGTGTGCCTGGAGCTGGGCTAGTTGGCTAAACATGCTTCTGAAAGTTTCCAGCTGAACGTAGAAAAAAAGGAGCGAGGGAGAAAAAAAAACAGACACACAGCTTTTCAGATCCAGTTACAAAAGTATTCGCAATCGTTAAGCGTCAACAAATATTTCTCATATTTGAGGATGCATTTATTACCAGTATTACTATAGGTAAAGATTACATGAGCGGCATTTAAATAACAACGTAAAACTATGTGTGAACTTCGTGCTGTACTTCTAGCTCCCATCAAGAATCACAGACCAAGGAAAATTGCTAAGGGCTTTGAGACAGGGCGGAATTTTCCACGTTGTGAGGGGAACGTTGACGGAAAACACGGACAGATCGAAGCCCTTGCCGATTCTTGAAGCCTGTACTATAACTACAAGGTGCTGTTTATAGGTCTACAAATTTACTTTAACACATATCATGTTTTGGAAGAGTGCATGAGGTGACGTAACATTCGGCTTTTCTGGGTAACCTTCTCTGTAGTGCTGATGGCCGTCGTGGACAGCAAGTCGAGGTTTATGGCCACAGACGCTGGAGCGTATGGCCACCGAAGTGATGGTGGCGTCTTCAAGGCATCAAGGATAGGACAGTGCCTCAGTCAAACTGCCTTGAATTGTCCACCACCAAATCTGCTGCCATCTTCCCATGTTATCGCCGCGTCCGTCTTCGTTGGAGACGAGGCATCTCAACTGAGGTCGGACTTTCTGAGGCCCTGTCCTGGTTGATACCTCAGCGATTATCTAAAAATATTCAACCATCGACTGTGTAGAGCGAGGTAACCTTTAGAATTGTTGCACTTGCATTATAATAACAAAAATCACAGTGTTGTCTTTGTCCCATTCCAGAAGGTGCGTCCAGAACGCATTCGAAATTTTGGCTACTAGATTTTGCATCTTCCGCAGGCCAATCGACCTCCTTCCAGACCACGCCACTGGAGTCGTCCGCGCAGCTTGTGTACTGCACAACTACCTACAATACGAAAAGTTGCACATGCTAAATGCCAATGCTGATTGAAGTTGACCACTTCGGCAACATCGTTGATGGCCAGTGGCGCAAGGAGGTCCCTCAACAGACAAACGCGTTGCTCACCTACCGAGGCTGAGATCGCGGCACGTCGACCAATCTGTCCGAAAAAGCAACATAGTGGCCACCGCAGTGAGAGACCTGTACCGCAGGTACTTGGTAAAGGAAGCTGCAGTGTCATGGCAAAGGAACCGCGCTGGACTGAAATCCTAGGTAGTGTCAGCGGTATGGTGAAAAATCACGAAGTTTTCAAGTTTTTGTGCGTGAGGATCGTCTGACCTATTTCCGGTGGAACAGGGAGCTGAGGCCACCATTACAACAATATTCTGCCGCTGCGAGTTCGCTACTTTTGAACGGGCGCTCTGGTGAGAGCCGGCTTCCGTGTGAGGCCCACTAGGACTTTGAACAGAGAAAGTGAAACATTTGTATTGTGCCAAGACCGGTGCTACTGGAGGGGGATGAAATCAGGGACTCTCCCTGTTCATGTACGCTATTAATGTGCTTAACTAGGGGTGGACGTAATTTATACTGTGCCGCTTGTGGAGGAGTGACACAGTCCTCTGAGATCCTTGGTTGGATAGGTGGGACGAGTGTTTTCAGTGCACGTTCTGCAAGATCCTGAGCTGAGGCGCAGTCCTTAAAGGGAAGCCGGAACACTTCTTTAAAAAAAAAAAAAGAGATAGAGCTTGATTCTAGGGCAGTTTTATCCCGTGGATATGAATATCGCGTTCGTTTTCCCTGAAGATGTAACTTAACGCGAGAAAACACGAAAAATACCCGACTCGTCGTGGCGTCATAAGAGGGCCTTTCGGCCGCAAAGCTTCTGTCACTCAAGGGCCGCGCATGCAACCCCTAGCTTGCCAGGTGTATTCCCCCGTACTGGCACAAGTTTTAACATCTTTTTCTGCCCTTCTTAAAAAAAATAGCAAGAGTACGAGTGCATAGCTGTGGTGGACGCTGCTGGAAGGAAGATTCCGAGAACTCCTTTTATGGCGACACGCTCCTGGAAGGAGGGCCTTCGGTGGTACTCTGAAAATGATTTTCTGCAACCTCCATGCCCCAAATTATAAAAGAAATAATTTCGATATTCGAGATCCTGGAGGTGAAATGAAGACGACTTAAGTGTGTTTCCTCAAATACAAAACCGCTTCAGCTTCCTTTTAACTTGGCGTGTGAGAGTTATTTGAGTAGTCTCCGGAAGTATGTGCATTTAGGTGGTTCAGGTAAATCTGCAACGTGCTGGAGGTAGTGTAGTGTTGAGAAGGAGTGTGTTTGTACACGCCGAAGAAGCGTAGCATCTGCCCTCTCTGCAGTGTGGGGTGGGCTGTAGAGGGTTATGTGGTTACGACGAAACTATAACAGAAGGCACGGCCTTTTGTTATAGTTTGCCTTGCGTTGTAGCTTCCGAGTCACGTAGGGGTCGATTTCGTCTGGCCATTGACAAGGGGTACTCGGATCGTCGGTGGCGTGCGTAGATGAGTGGGCGGCCTCGCAACACCAGCGCACAATGCAAATATTTGCCTTTTGGCGCCGGTGCACCCCATGACTCCAGCAACGTGTTATGTTCCTCTTTATTCATATTTGATGTCTGCCAAAAAGGTGAGCCTGTACTTGATTTTTTTTTTCTTTTGTAATACCATCTTTTTTGTCTTTTGTTAGTTGTTATCTTTCAACATTTAAAGCCAGCAATAAAAAATTGATTTCTGAATCACCCCTGCATCATGTCATCTCTCTAGTTCATTTCCACCCCGGACCTGTTGCCTGAAAATCAGTCAATTTTTTTGTAGAAAATGGGTTGTGGTCTTTGCTCCTTTTACGGACAAACTGGCGGACACTTTTTGTGGCAAGTATAGCCCAAAGTAGATCGACAGAGTCCTGGCTGATTCCCCATAGGGTAAAGTGCTATTTTACTGTTTTCGTTGGACCTACGCTGCCCAATCGGGTCTTTACAAAACACAGAATTCGTTTTATCGGCCGATTTTCATGAAATGAACGACACGCTGGACGTGCAAAACACATTCTGTACTTCCTCAGTGTAGGTCAGCATGAACAATCTGACGTAAATGTTAAGCTTTTTATTTTAATTCAAAACAATATTAGCGAATGCGAACATGACAAAAACACTGAAGATAAAGGAAACGACATAAATAAAAAAACCACAGGTTTTCAGATGCAAAAAAAAAGCCAAAACAATCATGTTGGTGAAATAATCTCAAATTATGCACAAAACCAAATTGTCACAGGATTTCTATGACAAATGTCACGCGTGGCACGTGTGACATTTGCGTAGGGGACTCATTGAATAGTAGAAAGACCCTTTCTTGAAATCTGTTTGGGGATCTGACACGAAGGTCTGTCCAGAAACCGAGAATCGCTGATCGGCACTTTGTAATTAAAGCCATTTTACACGCGTGTCGCTCGCGTAGCACGCGTCCAGCGCGTTTACATATCAATTAGTTATTCTCACTATACGTAAAAATGTGAAGCTCAATTTTATCAAATGGCTTTAATAGCAAGGTTCTGTTCAGCGTTTCTCGGTTTCTAGATAGACCCTCGCGTCATCTGCAAACAGATTTGAAGAAATGATATTCCTACTATGCCACGAGTCCCTTACGCAAAGTGATCGAACAGAAGCGTCAATTGTTATCGCCTGCAATTTTACAAAGGAAGCAACCACAACCCTCGCGTGGTACGCAAACGCCAGTTCGTTTTATGCCGAACTGAAGCTTACATCCCCCGGCAAAAAATATTCACATGGAAGAAGCACATCCGCCGCCCAACCCCCGCAGCGGATTTTGAAGACGACGACGTATAGGTGACGCATTTTTCGTATTTTTGATTCCCACGTTGCTATGACCACCGTGACGTCTTTCGCGAGCTGCGTTTGATTGGCTGTCCGTCCCCTTCGCAAGAGCGGCCGTTCGCAAGGAAAGTTTGGCAAAATACGGAGTTGCGAATTAGTCGAATTCGCACCGCAACTGCGTTGTGCCGCAAGAACGGCGTCGCAATTGCGAAATCGCAGGCAAATTCGCACCATGTGAATCAGGCATTAGTCGTTTGCAAAACGACGTAGATGGAAACAAATTGCCGCGGCGTTTTTCGCGGCCTCGGAGATGCAGGAGCGAGCCGACGATAAAAAATACATGTTTGAATTACGAGTGTCAGCAAGAGCCCCGTAAATACCTGTTCACACTCGGAGCGGACGCGCGCGTTTGATGGAAGTGCCGTATTCGCGCTGTTGGTAAGCGCTTCGGGACCGATCTTTTACGATTGCAACTCGATACTGACGCGACACTCGGCAAAGAAAGGTTGGACCGGCATTGCACGTATACCTCCCACGAACTGTTATAGCTCGACAGTGACGTGCAGTCTGTCAGAATAAAAATGGCATACCAATAACAAAGTGTACATACCGTGTTACGAAGGTAATCCATACGGCGTTTATATCAGCTCGATATTACACAAAACAAGAAGATAGAATCGGCGAGAGTCCCTTTTCGACGAGCGTTCGTCAACACTGCCTCGGAAAACAAGGGGAAGAGATTGAGCTCACCTCTTAATCTAAAATTGAGGTCAGCGATCAAACTATAATACGGGAAGGGTCCACAAGGGTAGCGCGGGCATATTCCATTTAGCAGTGCCGGTCGTAGGCAGACGGTCTTGCGACGAAGCAACGAAGCGCCGAGTCGGAGTGCCTGCAAGGCCTATATTCTGAGCAGCTCGCTTCGTCGAAGTCGGTGGATTCGTGGCCAGCGTTCTTGTTCGTCGTGGTCTGTTTTAAGTACTTTTTTTCTTGCTGCTTGAAGTCGGCACGCGCGAGAAGAACACGTAGAAAAATAAACGTTCAGTCAGTCAGAGTTTTGAGGGGAAGGAAATCAAAGGAAATAAACGTTCATCAGTCGTCGCAACCCAAGTAACTGTCGGCCCTGCCCTACTGCGCACGCGCAGCCGTTGCTTCGTTTACCACACGACAGATGGCGCTTGACTCTCACCATTATCAAATTTGGCAATTTTCGCCACACATCTCTAATTATGCTACAAAATGTGGATCTTGTGGGATTTCCCTTGCTGCTACCCGTCTCGGAGAATGACACAGCCACACCGGTTCAACAATACGTAAACATTTAATGACCGCTATCGCCTGCGCCGCGATCCCAACCGCCCCCGCGCATCCGCTGCGACGGCCTTTTATCCGCGGCGGAGCGCCGCTCGTGTGGCCAGTTGCCCTTGGCGCCCTCGTGGTCAAGATGACCACTTATGATTGTCGGAGGGGCAGCCTGGGCCAACCGCTTGGAATCGCCAGGTTGGCCCACAATCTGAATATTATTTAACAAAACTTTTAGGAAACATTCCCCGGCTATTTATTGTTTACCATCGCGGTGCTGGTGAGGTAGGCTCTTTCCCAATAGGCGACGTGGATTCGGCTGACGTGCTCCGTTTCCGCGGATGCATCATAGTGAAAAGGCGAAAGGAAGAAGGCGCAAAAGAGTCCAGTTTTCTTTTAAAAGTTCTGTAGCAAATAATTTTTTTTTGGCTCCCTATTTTTGTGTTTTTGCGTTTCTTTTCACATCTTTTTCGACGTGCGGTGGATGAAATTCGCTTTTAAAATCATTTCATGGTCCCTTTAAGTTGAATGAGTTAGACATTAGTTTTCAGGGGATATTAGGATTATTAAAAAAATAATAAGCTACACGGCAGAACTTGCTAAAGTTTGTCAGATATTCTTAAGGGGCTAATCCGCCGATTTGTTGAGCTACCCAGGCTACTGAATACCCGTGCTTTACTCTTTCACTGGCACACGTTTTAGAATTTCTAAATTCGAAGTAGTTATCGAAAAAAATGAAAGCCGTTTACAATTCCCTGTAACGCCGATTAGAGCACAGCTCGTGAGGAGGATGGAAGCGTACTGAGGGATAGTTGACTCCTTGAGGTCACGTGACCTCAGGGGGGTCGTGTGACGTCAGGGGGGTCACATGACCACGGGGGAGAGGGTCACGTAACCTCAGGAGGTCACGTGACATCAAGGTGGTCACGTGACTTCAGAGGGTTACATGTCCTCGGGGGGTCACGAGGCCTCAGGGGGTCACGTGACTTAAGGAGGTCACGTCACCTTGGGGGGTGACGTGGTCTATGGGGGTCACGTGACCTGGGAGGGCACGTGACCTCGGGGGGGTCACGTTACCTTGGGGGTCACGTGACCTCGCGGTTACGTCGACGCCGACGGCGACGACGACGGCGACGCCGCTCAAGCCGATAACGGGCCCCTAAGAGCTGCTCTCTAAAACAAAAATCTCAAACTGAAGGTGATGCCAAAACCAGCATTCAAAATCCCTCGCAGTTTCTTGTGGAAGGACGTCATTGGCACTTCCAGATCGAGTAGGTAGCCTAGAAAACAGAAGGACGTCGTTGGCATCGCCAGATGGAGCAGATAGCCTAGAAAACAGAAGGACGTCATTGGCACTTCCAAATCGAGCAGGTAATCTAAAAGACCGTCAGTGGCACTTTCAGGTCGAGCAGGTAGTCTAGAAGACAGATGGATGTTACTGGCACTTCCAGGTCGAGCAGGTAGTCTAGAAAACAGAAGGACGTCACTGGCACTTCCAGGACGACCAGGTAGTCTAGAAAACGGAAGGAAGTCATCGGCACCTCCAGGTTGAGCGGATAGTCTAGAAAACAGCATGACGACACGGGCACTTTCAGGTCGCGCAGATAGTTTAGAAAATAGAAGGACGTCACTGGCACTTATATGTCGCACTGGCACATCAAGGTCGAGCAGGTAGTCTAGAAAAGAGAAGGACTTTACTGGCATTTCCAGATCGGCAGGCAAGTCTAGAAAGCAGACCGTGTCGCGCGCTGTTTTCCTGCTGCTGAGCCAGTGCTGAAGTGAGCTGCGGTATTCATTTCAGGCCATCAAACTTTTTGTAAATAGTTGGGAACAAGTGCTACCGCCCACATAGTGAGTTGACTTCACGCTTTCAATGTCAGACAGGCAAATAAAAAATAAAAGAAACCGGTGACCAAATATAAAAATGCATTCGATTTACAAATAAAAAAAAATGAAAGCCGTCTACAACACCCTGTAAAGCCGGATTAGAGCGCAGTTCTTGAGGAGAAGGATGGAAGGGTACTGAGGTGACTCCCTGAGGTCACGTGACCTCAGGGGGGGTCACGTGACCTTAGAGGGAGTTACGTGAAGGTAACCCTCGGGACCCTCGTGACCCTCATTTCTCATAACCCTCATGACCCTCGTGAGAGTAACCCTCGTGACCCTCATGAGGTAACCCTCTTGAGGGTAACTAACCCTTGCAACCCTCGTGATCCTCGTGAGGGTAACCCTCGTGATCCTCGCGACGGCAACCCTCGTAACCCTCGTGCGAGTAGCCCTCGTAACCCTCATGAAGGTAACCCTCGTGACGTCACTATGGGAAAGTACCCATAATGCAACCCGCGCGTTGCATGCAACTCGCACGTTGCATGCAACGCAAAGCTATGCAACACGTTGCATGCAACCTTCGCATGTGTGTTGCAGGCGCGTTGCATGCAACACACAAATTGCATGTAACGCGTGGATTGCATGCAACAAACAGGTTGCATACAACGCGCATTCAACGCGCGGTTACGCCGCTTGCATGCAACGCGTTGCATGCAGTTTTCGCAAGCGCGTTGCATGAACTCTTTGCAAGCGCGTTGCATGTAATCTTCGCATGCGCGTTGCATGCAACGCACGATTACGCCGACGGCGACGGCGACGCTGCTCAAGCCGGAAACGGGCGCCTAAGACTGGCGCTTTAAAAATGAAAGTTTTTTACAACTCCCTGTAACGCCAGATTAGAGCGCAGCTCTTGGGGTGGTTGGAAGGGTACTGAGGGATAGGATGGTAGGGTACTGAGGGATAGGTGACTCCCTTAGGTTACGTCACCTCGGGGGGGGGGGGGGGGTTACGTGACGTCAGGGGGGTGACGTGACGTCAGGAGGTCACGTGACCTAAGGGGGGTGACCCTCATGACCCTCGTGAAAGTAACTCTCATAACCCTAGTAACCCATGTAAGGGTAACCCTCCTAACCCTCGTGAGGGTCAGGAGAGGCCTCGTAACCCTCGTGAGGGTCAGGAGAGGCCTCGTAACCCTCGTGAGGGTCAGGAGAGGCCTCGTAACCCTCGTGAGGGTCAGGAGAGGTCTCGTAACCCTCGTGAGGGTTACGAGGGTTGTTACCCTCACGAGGATCACAAGGGTTACCCTCGTAGCCCTCGTGAGAGTAACCCTCGTAACCCTCACGAGGGTTACGCGCGGTTACGCCAACGGCGACGCCGACGCCGCTCAAGCCGGAAACAGGCGCCTAAGAGCTGCGCTCTAAAACCAACAACTTATTTTTACGTATTATTTCGGTTATTCGTGTGTCGAGCCAAGTTTAGGATAAATCAAAGATAATAAAAGAAGAAACCGGCTGAGTTTAAAAGAAGACCACAGTTTGACAATATGCAAAATGATTATTGCACAAGATAATAATGATACACATTCAGTTAGCATAATAATTGTATATTGGGTATTACATTTTAAAAACGTTCTGGCGAAGTTTAGGTAGTTTAAAAAGTTAGAAACTAATTGGCGGTCATGACCTGCGATCTTCAAGAAGCGAGAAAAATTTACGCCTTAATGACTTAATCAATATGTTGAAAAAAAAAACAAAAAAAAAAAAACAGCAACAACCACATAACTTGCGGTTGCTTGCGAATCAACCCAAGACATAAACTCAATTGTCACGTTCGATGGCAACCCCGTAAAAAGACAGAACACTCCATCCTGGGAATCAACGTCAACTCCAAGCTTAGTGCGGAACCATGGATAAAGAAAATGATCTCGGTACAGAAGCAAGGAACGGCTATGATCCTCATGATTACCAGTAAGCGGGGCAAATTTGTTATGCGTTTCAGAACTTATGTCTTGTAATATTTAAGGAGGTCTTATAGTCTTTTTTAGTGGGATATCTTGGTTAACAAACATGAATATGGGAAGGTGATCACTGAGCCCATAACTAAGAACACCCGCAGTGATATTGCTCTCATCATGGTTGGTCACAAAAAGATCGATCAATGTTGATGATGAGCTTGTAATTCGTGTCGGGAATATCAAAATCAAATTTGGGGGTTTTACGTGCCAAACCAACGACGGGCATCTGGCACGCCCCAGCGGAGGACTGAGGATTAATTTCGACCACCTGGGGATCTTTTGACGTGCAACCGAAAGCTCGGTTACACGGCGCCTTCTCCGCAATAAGCCTCCGTCAGATTGCGGGCACCTCGGCCGGGATTCGAACCCGCCTCATGGGGATCCGTAGGCTGGCGCTCTCGCCTCGGAGCCACCGAGGCGGCTGTGTCGGGGGTATAATCACATTACAAAAACTATTAGACGTCAGTAAAACAATCAATTCATCTTTGAGGAGAGTCTTCTAACATGTTTATATTGAAATCACCACAGAGAAACAACTGACATCTTTCATCATTGACAAAATAAAATACATTTTCTAAAAAGCTAATAAAGGCCGCAACGTTTCCAGTAGGTGGGCGGTATAAAACTGAGTAGATATCACGGTTTTTTTTTTAATACAAAGCGCTTCATAGTCCGGCGTCACAATAAAATAATCGCTGAGCAGCTCAAATCCAGAAACACTAGTCTGCAATATGACACCGCCACCACGACCGTAATCCCGATTAAGGACAAAATGACTGTAACCCGGTAGAACAAAAAAAGCATCATCATCTCTGTACCACGTTTCGGTGAGCATGACCACATCAAAAATGGAATCTAGTGACTCGAAAAGCAACGTGAGGTCTTCGCCTTTTAATCTGGCGGATTGCACATTTAGGTGAAATAAGTTCAATGATTTATTAGTCCGCTGTTTTAAATATCGGTTTAGGACTTCCATTGTCACCATTCCAAGATTTCCAGCCATATCGGGGAAGAAAAATCAAAACATTGAAGTTTTCATAAAAGTAGCTTTCGGCTAGCAGATTTTATCGAGATCTCTTTCATCGGAAATTGTAACGATGGGGGCATTCTCTGCCTTAGGAGCAAGTTTGGCATTTCGCACCCAAACGTATCGCCATTGCATCTCACGCTTTCGTGACGTTGCCATTCCGAGTAGTCTTTTCAGGGTGGGGCATAAATGCTCGTTTACGTAAACAGGCGTGGCATCTGGAAGACCTAGGTCCCGGCATGTAATCCTTCTTTTCTTTGCCTTATCGAGAACAGCGTCTCGTTTTTGCTGCCTTTGAAATTGGACTATGACGTTACTTTTTGTCACCTCCCTAGTCGGAACGCGGTGGCAAGTTTCGATGTCGGTCAAGGTAATTTGCTCTCCAATTAGATTTCCGATTTGAAATATCAGATCCGTGATGCTTTCCGTCTCAGTCTTTAGTATTCCCTTCACCTCAAGGTTGTGGCACCTCGAATATTGTTCACACTGGAGAAGTCTTTCTTCATTTTCTTTTAATGATTTCGCCATCTGATTATATTTTTCACCGAGTTCCGTGTTTGCCCTTCGGAGGGCGGCGTTCTCGACTATAACAGACTCAATCTTTTCCTTGAATTCTTCAAAGTCCTTATTGATGAAGTTCATCCCATCGTTTATTCCCTTCAGCTCTGTATGAATGTCCCGAAGTTTATTGCGGAGATCCCTTCCTAAGGTTTCTCTCATTATCGTACATTCTTTTTTAAATTCTTCTTTCAGCTTAGTCATTAATTTTGTCATATCTTTCGCCATGACAAGACCCGAAGAAAGGCAAACACATTGGTAAAAAACATTTGCAATCAAGTTGCACAAAACGGGAGGCTATATATCTTTTTAAGACTAATTATTAAAATTATTGCGTGACATATAAAGCAACAAAAATGGCATCACTGCACAAATCATGTCTTGGTAAATGCAATGAACTTCTTCCACAACCGACGCGCCCCATCGCGGCGAAATACCACGCAATGCACTCTGGGAACTAGTTGGCCACTCAGTTTCGGTTTCGACTGAGCAGCTTCATCTCATGCTATCATGCCGCGACCGAACGCGCTGCTTGCGTTTTTGGTTATCTGACTTTTTACGAATGTACAATACACTCATTCTCGAGCGATAGAAGACGAGGACCGGGGCACTTTCCTTGGTTCCCAAAACACCGGGTATTGTGCGTGCGTATACAAACGTAGTGAGACGTGGCTTACCACCGAATTCAGAAACCTCACTCAAACTACACTCAAACTGAAGGGCCCCTCCACTTCCTCAAGGAAGGCGCGAGGGCCGGCGCTGGCCAATCGCGAGGACGGATCCGCTGTCGCGATTGGCCAGCGCCGGCCCTCGCGCCTTCCTCGAGGGAGTGGAGGGGCCCTTCAGTTTGATTGTAGTTTGAGTGAGGTTTCTGAATTCGGCGGTTAGTCACTTCACCACACGGCTGCATCTTTGAGCTCAATTTCAATAATCCCGTCCAGTACCAGTGTACTACAACTGAAATTTGGTCACGTTGAGCCTTACACGTATTTTGTGTGCAAAACGGCTGCTCTTTGTTACTTCATTGGGCGAAAAGCAAGCCGCATCCTTACAGGAGTATCAAAGTTGAGCCCAGCGTTGACGCATGAACGCAATAAATCCGACCTCACTACTGCACTAAAGTTACTACGATGTCTTCCTTGTGTCATCATATATCTCCCACTCAAATTTGATGCTGATAGAAGATTAAGTTTTCGCAAACGCTGAGTCGGCTAGCTACGACGGAGGCCATAACAGGCCTCCCCTACTCCTCTGTAAGGCTTTTTGGACGAGCTTTACTGACGCCCAAGATCTGTGCCTGAACGGTGTGTGAACGGTATTCAGTCAGGAAGAAAGCAAACACATAACAAATATTGTGGCCGTTAGCAACCGTCCAATGCGCTCTGAATAATTTCGTTCGTTTGGCTCACCACATAGGGGTTCATGCCCGTCCGACGCACTTCCGGCAAACGGTGCGGCATTCTTCACACAAGTGCTCAACTTTTGCTTTGTTAAAACGGTTTGTATGTGCGAATGTGCCCATACGATTGCAGGATAACTTTATGCGCATACGCAATGTTGAATATCAGTGGAATGCAAGCGGGTGGGAACTTCACTTCGTGCTGTGCTGCAGGTCAGTACAGGTAAGAGATAAGAGGTGTGTTAAAATCGCCTCCGAGTTTTACCTCGCGTACTCAGGTGTACTAAGAAAAACAGTAATTGCAAAAAACTTACATTTCGTGTATGGGCACGAAACAAACTAATTTCCTGATCAACATCACTAACGTAAACGATGTATGCATACCTATTGGTTGCTATACAGCTTGTTGATTCGTACACAAGCAAGATCCCCGAGCTTCGCAGCGTCGAGATTCCCAGCACCGGCTCGTCCACATACCTCGAAACACCAACAGAAAGGTTTAAATACAAAAATACAACAAGCATGTCTTAAGACAAGCTATACGTCTCAGGCTTGTGCTAAAGCTTCGAGGTCTGGCCATTTAGGTTAGTTTAGAGACCACAAATGACGCTCTCGGGACCAGAAAACATGTGTATAATCTCTTGTCGACGTGTCGATCGAAACCGAAACCATGCCACTCTCCTCCCTGACCAACTAGTTCCCAGAGTGCAACGCGCGCCGTGCTGCATGCAGGGCTTTATGGAAATAGTCTATTCCGTTAGAAGCAAGCAAGGCAGCAGCAGCAGCAGTAGCAACAGTAATTACTTGTCAAAAAGAGAAGTACAATTACTAACCTGCAGAAAATTTACAAGTCGTTTAGATGATGCCGTTTGCCACCGCCGCTGCTGCCAAGTGAAAACGCCGAAGAGGAGATCCCGTGCTTTTGTAGGCTCTGGCTGGTGATGTCGACGCTGGTGGACCAATCAGTCGGACTGTCGTTGTCTGCAGTGGCGCTGTGGGTGATCATGCCGCGGATGATAGGGCTGAGCGTGCAGGCTTAAGAATGTGACGATGCAGCGAAAACTGCTCCCGCACTGGCGATGCTCCCGTGATCTGCAGAAAATTTACAAGTCGTTTAGATGATGCCGTTTGCCACCGCCGCTGCTGGTCACTTAACAGATGAACTGGTGCAGGCATATTTCAAGGGCAGGCCGATCTCGCGGGGCCGAAATCCACAACCTCGGCAGTAGCGAAACGTGGCTGTCCACGCCAGTACACCGCAGACGAACTAAGGGAGCGGAAGGACGACATTCATGCTCTCGCATTCACAACTCATGAGAAGTGCTTAGGTGGCCTCGGAATTTTTGTTTTGAATGATCTTGAAGTTTATCGGTTCACGCGCTCTCACCGCATACGTTTTCGATGTTGGTATTCGTTGTGTCATAGCCACTCAATTCCTCAGTGTGGCGGACAAGTTGAGTGGCCATGGTCGCCGTCGTTGTACATTGTATCCGCAGTGTAGTTGTGCACTCATACACGTGTATGCTAGTGTAGGCTTGATTGTGGCGTTTTCCCCGAAGTCTTGAAGCTGATCGATCCACAGCCATCATCAATCATAGAGCGTCATCGGTTTCGGTTCAGCCAACGTTACTAAAACATTCGCTTGGGAAACGCACCCTAAAAACCCGGACCGCTCGCGTCCACCGATACCAAACTAAATACTATAACAGCGCCACCCTTTAGCGAGTAGACAAAACATGATAGTTCATTTATATTGCTACTGCGAAATGGCAATGCGAGATGGCGCTACCGGGCCCTTACGCGACTCGACCTGAACACTGGGCGCCATATTTTTGGGTGCTGTCTTGAGCGCATGCTCAGAACGAGCCCACATTAATAGGCTGCTAAGACCGGCAATCTTGAGGGTGCGGAATGTACGTTACAAAAGAACTGTGGAAACTTGCCATCAGCACGCGCTCAGCAATCGCGCACACAGCTATGGCCGCCAGTGAATACTTCCTATACATGCAGACGTTCAGTTCCCGGAGTGGCCGCTGCAGGATAAATGGCGGCGTTGCGATCACCATTAGTTCGGTTCTCGACTACGGATCGAGACCACTTTTTCAAAGCAAACTTTATGGCAATTTCCCAACTGAATTTTTCTGGTAACGTTGGGCTCAGCAGACAGTGTGTTATTAATTTGGACGCGAAATGACGATGGTTTGGTTTCACTGATAAATGTTAAAAGCCGCGATTTTATTATATTTTTAATTATTTCATTGTTATGCATTTCAGTGTGATAATCTTAGTAATTCAAGCATAGATTTCAATCGCCACGATTGCGCTACGATCATCATCATGAAGTAAAAGCTGAGGGTGGCATGTCAACTGAATAGGAAGAACCGCTGATTCTGAAATCCGGCGATCCGGTGCTTCCACCTTTTGCAAGGCATTAACGGGGCTTCTAAATGTATTTATTGTTTTTTCTTGAACATCGCCGACTTATTTCTGAAGGCGCTACGTCTTTGGTGGCCTTAGTTTGCTTTCATTCATATTTGTAGTGGAGCGCGTGCGGCGCAGTAAACTGACAAATCAATAATGGTTAGAGAATGAAGGTACGATTTTCTTTTGCTTAGAGATACTTCACGGTTACATTATCCTACGTGATTTTACGCTGAGCAATGAAAGTGTTTCGGCACTTCCATCACTCGAAGATGTCCTCAATTCCAGAAAAGAAAGAAAGCCAGGCCAGGTTTGTAGCCTAGAAGTGGGCACACCATGGCTGTTGTACCGGAATCGACAACTTATCAGCACGTCCTTCGTGCGGCCGAGCTGAGTGGCACCACTAAAGTAGTAACTAATTTATTTGGCTTTTTTGTAGTCATATCTGAAGCTGCTCTGTCGCGCGCTCAGGTGCAGTCGTCATGCATGTGGCCGGAAAATTGGTAAATTTTAGTTTACAAAGAGTAAACTCTAAAGGTGAGTTGCATATAACAGTCCTGAAGAAACATCTTAAATGAAAGCCGCGTGGTCTTATATGAACTTACAGAAAGCAAGAATGTGTTATATCTGTAAGTGGGCTTGCCTTGCGTATTTGTAACCGTTGTTGTATATATACCTCAGAATTTTCTGGGCCTTCTTTTCACCGTAATAGCGCTTTGTTTTTAACTTACTACAATATCACTGTCTGCAACATTTCAGATGGCTGAAAGCCTGTGTTTGGATGATTGTCACTACTAACCTTTATGACTTTGCTTACAGAATCTCCCAAACAGAATTCATGACATGCTTTAGTACGGTTTTCATATACATGGCTGGGGCACCAACCGGCAATTTCGGCTCTTTGCGAGTGCAATAGTGCACTGTTTCATGCTCACTGCTGTAAGTCCCTGGTTCACATTAAGTTTAAAGTTCAAAAGCAGATGTTTCTGATGATCGCCCTGTACTTAATGCAACATCACAAACGTTCTCACCGTGCTGGCGAGTTTTCAAACAGTCTCTCGAAATTATTTGCCAACTTTGCTGGGCTGCAGTATATTGTAAGCAATTTTAGAAAAAGGACACAGTTACTTGCTACTATTTTGCAGCTATGGCCGACCCAGTTTTTCCAGGATCTGCTTTGCCAGGGGGTTGTTGGCCTCGGCCTGTGCGTTATATTGGAGCGCAAACATCCGCCACTCTGACGGCCATCATAAAATGGGGACAAGACTACTGATGTAATATCGACAATCTTCCCTCTCTTGGTTTGCAGCGCCTTCGGCTGGAACCCCGCATTTTACAGAACAGCCCCCCTGTATGTTGCCGCAGCGCCTCAGTGATTTGTTGTGCACATTCGATTAGGGATGGTAACCAAAAATGAGTATTTTTTTTTTTATTTCAGGTGCGTCTGCTAGCTCCTCAGACACATCCCTCTCTGGCACCCAAAGTGGTGCACAAACCCTTAAAACGACATGTTTATCGGTAATACTCCTAATAAAGCTTTATTTCTTTCAGACAAGCTTATTCCGTGCCTATGTGTTCTCACTATAAAAACCGTACTACAAAATGGAACCTCTTAAACCCGCCGCTGCTTAAAGTCGCCACTTGTAACGAAGAAAATTAAAACAAAACAGGCCGTTTAGAGGCCGGTGGTTTCTTCCTCAGTTGTCTTCGTAAGAAGAAAGCTGAGGAAGACGTCACCGGCAGTGAAAGGTCCTGTCTTCCCCCTTCGTTAGATATCGAGACATCAAGCAGCGCCGGGTTTAAGAGGTTCGATTTTGTATTATATTACTCGTAAGAGCTTTTATTCGCAAGTAAGTTCACTATAAAAGCTGTAATGTATAGAGATAATCGCGTATAAAAGAATACGTAATGTCCCAATAAAGTTCAGAAAACATACGCTGTGGGGCATCCCGCGGATGTTTTTCAACGACTCACTTGGGACTTTTTCAGAACCTGATTCGGATACCTAGGGGACACCCCTAACGTCCCAATCTGGACGTTCTTAAGATGTCACCTGGATGTGTGTGTTGTTTGAGTTTAGGATGCCCCCTGAATGCGCGTGTTGTCTGAGGTTTGATTTCGCCCCACCATTTAACAAAAATTTACCGAAAAAACGACACTACACTCAAAGCATCCTTTAAGATAAATGGAAAGAAAAACAGCCCATCAACTGAGTTCTATTTTACTCTATGTTGTGGCAAAAAATCGCATAAATAAGCCGATGAACAGTGTCATTAACGTTTTCTCAAAGGTACCTTTAAGTGGTTAATTTATCATACTAAACATTTGTGAGTGTAAAATTTTTAAAGAAGTTCCAGAAAGGAAAGCCTGTTCTTCCCAATGCCCGGCAAAAAAATAAATACATACATTGACGGTTTGACGCTACGTGAATGTTACCACAAACGCTCGAATCAATTCTTAATCTGCTTTAGGGTGTTAATCTCTAAGAATATTTCAAGTTTTGTATTATCTGGTCCCATATATAAGTGGAAGCTTTAACCGGACGGTTTGCTTGCATTTTCCTACCGCGAATTGGAAAAGGAAGAAGTTTTTATTTATTTATTTTTTCATTTTTTCCCAGACATTTACACAGAGGTGCATTGGTCACGCACTGTGACCAATGCACCTCATAGAAACACCTTTGTGAAAAGTTCCATGGCACTCTGTTCACTCGCTTACTTATTGACCCAAGTTATTGTAGCCCACAATAGCCAAGTCTAGCCAAGTTCCCTCCATACATCCACAGAGTCACCTACCCAGGTAGATGCGCTGCCCCAACAAGTCGGTATTTTGAGTTTCTTAGCATCTAGACGGCATCGTCGGTACCGCGTAAGAAAAGGTCCACGGAGAAAAAGAATGACACTACAAGAAACTTCGTCTGACGATGGCTTTATATGCGCATTGAAACATTTAAATTGTAATGGGAAATATATTAGTTTCTTGGTGAGATCTGTTACGCCAAGGCATCTCGGCCGCTACTGCTAATAATCAATAAGCCTCATGAGAAAGGAACCCTTCCGAAGGGCCACATCATGCTGCGCTGCTTCCTGGTGGTCGTGTTGATAATGATGTTCACTTCTCCCGTGGATAACACTGTCACAGAGTCCGGGCTGCCGAAGGTCAGCCTCCCCTGGGAAGAGTCGTAGTCGTCCACGGACTGAAGGGTTTTCATGTCTTTGTTGATGCAATCCAGAGAGCTCTGCGCTGGCTGTAAGACCTCGGAATTCAAGACCCCATCCCTCCAGAATGCATCCTGGCCGCTAGTGGCCCCGTCGTGACGGCGGTTGGACGGTCCTAGCTTTCGCACTACCTTCTGTTTCGGCTGTCTAGCTGTTTCGGATGTCGCCTCAGAAGACGGGTTCGTTTCTTGGTATGGAGACGTCGACACTGAAACCCCTGTTTCTGGAGGTGGAATCCAATCGTGGCGTTTTCGGTGTACACTCTCGGTGAACTTTTCAGATAAACATTCTGATGACGTGCTTCGATATGACGATCTCATGTCTGTTGGAAGTTCTTCTGGCGATAACGAGTCCACCTTAGGACGCTGCGTTACGGAAAGCGGTGGCGTTTCAGCAATAGCCTCGGAGCTGGTCGTATTCCCTTCTAACGGTGTTGGACTCGACGAGGGCAGCGATTTCTTCGGCCGAACTTCTACAGTTTCTGAAGGGGAACCGTTCGGGTTGGTTGCTTGTTTCAGGTTTGATGGAAACCTTTCAGTCGAGGAAGGGGTCAAAGGCGCTCCGCTCGCTTTCGATCGCAAGTCAATTTCTTGGTAGTTGTGTTGGTCTCTTGACATGTCCTGAGGTGGCATCTTCTTAAGGCGGACCATCTGCCGAAGTGAACTGACCCCTGACCCACAGTCGTTTCCGAACTGCGACGTTCCGCGCCAGTTAGTTGTGTTGGTCTCCTGTTTGACCAGTTCTAGCCGGTCAGTGCTGACCGAAGCGTAACTGTCCTGCTGAGAAGGATCCCTCGTGTCTAGCCGCTGGCGCAAACGGCCTTCTTGGGATGAACAGATATCGCGGAAAAGCTGGTCTACCTGATCGTCGACATCGAGCGTCGCGCGCATGGGCCACAAATCACGCGGGAGCAGTGAGTCATTCAGTTGCGGCTGGTCTCCCGTAGACAGTTCGTCTCCATCATCGCTGCTTTTCTTGAAAACAGGATAACGGACCTCCAGAAGCATGTTCACTACGTCAGAGTTTTGGACGATCTTAGATGTGCCGACCTCCTTGCTGGTTTTGTTGCCTCCTTCGGGCTTCGAGCCTGCCTCTTTGCTGCTCGGCTCGAAGTTGGTATCGGGCCCTTGCTCTATTGAGGTCGCAGCGTCTTCGATAGAAGCGGCGTTATGCACACCTCTGCGCCTTTTCTTTCTACGCTTCGAGGAATGGATGCTCGTTGCGACCTTGGGCGAATATCTGGAGCTTGAGTCTGGCCGGATATCGATAACCGGGTCAATAGGGCCCGGAGGTGTAATAAATTCGGCAGTGTCACTGACGTTATGTCCAATGGTGTCTGACTTGACCTGAGAAGAACCCCCTAATTGAAGATTAGGCCCATGTTTTGATTTCACATTACTTTGATGGTAGGCTAATGGCTTACCACTTCTGTCGCTTTTCTTCGTATGCTTGGTGGCCTTGGTGGTCGGCATAATCTGACCTAAGTATTTTCGTTCTGCTTCAAGTACGGGATCCGTCGCAGCCGTAACTACTTCGGGCGAGTGCGGGATTATGCGATCTGCGCGCTGTTTACTTTTAAATTTCGGGGAGGCGATATCTTGTATCACCTGCGGAGATCCCTTTCTGACTTCGTTGGGCCTATCGAGCTCCTGGCTCACCCCAACTCCGGACGAGCCCGGGGACTTGGAGCGTCTCTCATTCCTTGTACGTCTGGAGACGTTGGCACCTGGAGCCGCGGGCTCGGATTTCTCGCAGGGTGCAACGGGTCCTGGCGCAACCGAAGTCCCTCCGCCTTCAGTCGGGTCTGCTATCCTGACCTCTTGTTGATCTTTTATTGTGGATATGTCCGCACACAATGCCAGGTGTGAAGATATGTTAGAGTCTACGTCCGCTCCAGGAGATAGCTTCACTTCGCTGACTTTTTGAGAGCGTGGTGCTTCCGCCAATATGGCGCACTTGGCGCTTTCGCTGTTCTGTTTTTGCTTTGAAGGACCATAGTCAGACGCATTAGACGTCTTCTTTGCCAGAGCAGGATCTCGTCCATATTCTTCTGGAACGCATGCTTCGGAAGATGCTGTGGCTCTGGCACCTTTCTTTGTCTCGGGCCAACCTGTACCGGACATCTGCAGTATTTTGTTTGATTCGGCGTCAGCAGCTGTTGTCTCCAATCGACTATCGACCTCTAGGCCAAACGATTTTGTTCTTTTTGAGCCCTTCTTGATTTTGTAATTAGCCTTGGGAGGCATTAAATTATATGTATTTACTGGGTAATCCACCGGGGTTAAACTTGATGGGGACTCATGAAGGATGTCCTCAAAAGAGCCGCCTATTGCACCCTTGTGGTGTTTGTCCTCGGTGGTAACTCGGACCACACTCGCGCCTGAGTATTTCGAGGTAGGTTTCGAGAAGTCTGCCTTATCCACGGTAGCACCACCGGTCAACTCGGCGCCCATCTCACCCTCCTTCTCCAGATAGGCCGAATCGCTGGAGCCTGACGACCGACGTTCTCTCGGCAGAGTTCCACTGTAATGTCTACCCCCACTCAGTGCCTTGAGGCGCCGCAGTGAGTCGTTGTCTCTAATGAACGCTTCGGAGAAGCTCTCCTGACACCAGTCTTCGTCTTCCTTGTCGTCAAGACTCGACCGAGACACGTCGGAAGTGTTCAGGGTGACGGCTTTGTGGCGGGGAAGCGCGCCATGTAAGTCAGCCAGCGGCGTCCCAATCGTCTTTGACCAGCTCTGCCCTGCCTTTTTCTTCTTGGACGTGTCGGATATGATGGACCCTCTCCGACGCGGTTGGCTAGTTCCTGCCGTGTCCATCTTGAGACGGGACGCGCGCATAAGCCTGAGCCTTTCCTTGCGCTTGCGCTGGCGCCGTTTGATGGTGTACAGGTCCCCTTGGAAGGCGAGCTCGTTGCACTGGGAAGTACTAGGTTCGGCGGAGCTCTCGAGGAGCTCGCGGTTTGCCCTGTGCGAAGCCGCGTCTTCGGTGGGTGGCGTGTCCGGACATAGGTAGAACTCAGAGGAGGCCCGTTCGTCGACGTCCTCGGGAGCGGCGCTGGCAAGCCGCGAACCAACGGCCGAACTGACAGCGGAGCCGATGGTCGTCGACAGGCGCCGGACCGGAACGAACAGGTTGCGCAGCGCGCCAGAGTCCCAGAGCTGCACCAAGACACTGCCGTATTTTTCGTAGAAGAGCGCAGGGTGCAGGGTCCACGCTATGCCCGCCATGTCCCGCGGTGGCGCAGAGTCCTGGTTAGAGCTGACTTGCGCTGTCCCAGTGGTGTTCGACTAGGAATGCGCGGCTCGGGCACTTGCTCAGCGCGACTGACGCATAGTCGCGTGCCGGCTGGTTGTCGTTGCCTGATTGGCTGCGGTTGGGTCGTTGTCGTCTTCATTGATTCGGCTGAATATTGACAGTTTCACAATTAAATAATAATAATAATACATCATTTTTATTCATAAATGCACCTATGTCTAAGTTGATTACGGGTTCGACCGAAGTCAGCAGGGGCTTATTGAACCTGACCGGGCATTAAAAATAAGACATAACAATAATATTAATAACTATATTAATCCATTTTTTTTTTTTTGAAAAACAGCGCGAATATTACACGGACAAGAAGGAGGAACACACAGGACGAGGCGCTGTGTGTTCCTCCTTCTTGTCCGTGTGGTATTCGCGCTGTTTTTCAAAATGAATTCATACCAACTCGCCCAACTTTCCATTCTAGTAAAAAATATTAATCCTTGATGAGTCAGGAGAGCCGCGGCCCCGCAGTAGAGTGAACTAGAAACGACGGAGTGAGGCGAGCTGCAGGCTCCGTTCAGGCTTTCAGCTGCCCCTCGAAATGTGGAAAGCGATCAGATCAAACCATGCCACTTCGATCGCAGCGCCATCTTCGCTGCGATCGAAGAAGGCGACAACTCAGGTAGGGTTCATATGGGCAATATAGCGCCTTAGGGACTATATTGTATTTTTTTATGATTTTCACTTCAGAGGAAACGTCAAAGCACCATGTCACGACGACGTGACGTTACGACGACGCCACGACGTCATCGTCGACTACAACGTTACGCGACGCCAAGATGCTGTCGTAAGGATATCGCGACGTCGCGTCACGTCGAGGACGACACAATTTCGCGACATCAAGTTGCTGTTGTAACGCGGTCGTGACATCGCGTCTCGTTGAGGACTACGCCGCCACGCCACATCAAGTCACCATTCTAACGCGGCCATGACGTCACGCCGCGTCGAGGACGAAGTGGACGTGGTCGTCGATACCAACGTTGACGTCGACGCCCCACTGAACGTCAAACATCGCTATAACGTCACGTTAACGCCGTCCTGACGTCGTCGTCAACGTCAAATTCACAGCGACGTCACGACGAAGCCTTGACGGCGTATAACGTCGTCGCCTTCGCCAGAATCGACGTCGACGCGCCGTCACGACGAAGTCTTCACGGGGGATCGGTGGCCGAGTGGGCTAGAGCTCACCAGCTCGGAGCACCTGGAGCGAAAGTTCGCGCTGCAAAGAACCCCCCCCCCCCCCCCCCCCCCCCCCCTTTCGATCTGGATGAGCATCGTACCGGCGTGCGGTCGTGTACCACTACTGATTGGTGCACGTTAAAGACACCAGGCTAGCAGTCGCACTGCACTGGTAAATTGCTTATCTACAGCGGGGTAACAAGTCGCCCGTGGAGGCAGAGTAAACAAGTTCAGGTGAAGAGTGAATTGGGGTATAAGTTAACCCCTGACTTTGACTTTTGAAGTCTTGACGTCGTGTAACGTCGTGGTCGTCGACGATGAAGTCGACGTCGACGTCGTGAAGTTGTTGGGACGTCGTCGTGACGTCAAGTTGCGTCTATTCGACAAGGACGTCGACGACCTGACACCAAGCGTCTTTATGACGTCGCATTGACGCCGTCGCAAGGACGCCGTCATCTTGACGTCGCGTGACGTCGTCGTTGTCGTCGTCAACGTCAACGTTGACATAGACGTCGTTGTCAACGAAATATGACGTTAGAAGCAAGTCTTGATGTGTAACGTGCGTTGCCAACGTCGATGACGACGTTGACGTCGAGGCGTCGTCGTGAGGTCGCATGGCAGTTTGACGACAATTCAAGTCGCGGTGACGGTATGTTTTGACGTGACGCCTGACGTTTAGTTGGTACAAAGATAAAGACGTCACGGTTATAACATTGATAGCCCGGCGTTCTATTCTTACAATGACCTTGACCAGTGTGCCGGTCGAGCTTGACGTTGAAACGCAACGCGTTTTTCATAGAAAAAGGCTAATCTGAACCGCTTCGCTTGTAGCGCCCGAAAGGGCGCTATGAGCGACGTGGCTTTAGAGTAAGGGCGCTACGAGGGGCATGGCTTTAGAGTGCCTTCATACTCACGCGCGCGCGATTTTGATTGAGTGGTGACATCTGAGCCATTTTCCGCCCAATCTTTGTTTTATGCATTTTGAAGTGCGCGCAATCTGGTGTCTCAGCTCCAGCGCGCAGTTTTGGCTAATGCATAGACGCCATTTTACCGCTTAAGTCACGCACCGAGTGCGCGAGAGCGTCACGCGCTGGCACATTCAGGGCAACAATGGATGTCTTCACCCTCAGGCAGACAGACATCTAGGCACCCTACGTGGCTTTAGGGTGCCTATAAAAGCCGTCTTTCTCAGGGTGAAGACATCCATTGTTGCCTTGAATGTGCCAGCGAGTGACGCTCTGGCGTACTCGGTGCGTGACTTGGGCGGTAAAATGGCGTCTATGCATTAGTTAAAGCAGTCCGGGGTTCACCAGGTACCGAGGTAAAGTGTACAGAGCTCGACACTGTTAGCGCGAACAAGCGATCGCCGGTTTTTGCAGTTTTTCTCTTTGAAACCAAGGGATGTCATCCAGGTTAATATTGCTACGGAAAGAGCTCATTTAGTTCTATAGTGTAAGCGATAAAATTTCGTGCTCGCTAATACTATTTAGAAGTAAAATGCGAAAATGCGCCGATGTCGTGTTCGCGCTAACGGTGTCGCGATGTGTACGTCCTTTGTAAAGCCCCTTGATAAAGGTGTTTTCACAAGTACCGCCAACCATTGTTGTGGAAATGCGCAAGACGCGTGCCACGAGCGGGCGCTCCGCCGCCATTCGCTTCCAAGGGCCGCTCATTTCAGTGCTGCGCCGCCATTTGCTTCCAAGGGCCGCTCGAGACCTGGGCCACTTGCGCTCGCGCATTTGGCGCTACTTGCAAAGACAAACGAAAACATATCAAGGGGCCTTAGTCCTTTGGCCGCAGCAGATCAAGAAAATCGACTTCTTTTTAGCAGCAGTGACGCCGTTGACGTTGAGAAATGTATGAAGTCGTTCCACGTAAGCAAACCCTCGTCGCCTCCTCCCTCGAAGGCTTCAGTCCGGCCGAACGTTGACATTATTTTTTTATTCTTCCTCGTCGCCATTTGTTACGAGTGCGGAACGCGAAGAAAAGACATCCGACCTGGAGACCTATGTTGCACTTTTTGGATTCCCACGGCGACTAGGGAGAAAAAAGTGACGTCAACAACGCAAAAAACGCAGATTGGATATTTCTTCTGCGGAAATTCGTCATCAGCGACTCTCACTAACCAGCATCCAACATGCGTTTGCTGCGTTGTTGACGTCACTTCCTTCTCCATAGTCGCCGTGGGAGTCCAAAAAGCGCAACATAGGTCTCCTGGACGACAGTTCACAGGTCTGTAATATCCCATAAAGAGTCCACTGCCGTCCTTCCTACACTATATTAGAAGGCGGTGCAGGTGGTGCTACAGTAAGCGGTTAACACATTTCACTGAAAAGTTTTTGAATCAAGGTATTCGCTTCCATAAAATGGTTGCATATGTTGTTAAAAAAACATGTATATATCTTCAGTAATAATGCAATAACTACACGCTAAAAAAAAAAAAACTGGCCGTTTGGCAGCGTTTAAGCACTCGCGCATGTAAAGCCCATGTTGTAGGTGGTGTACCGGTTTAGCCACCATTAAAGGCCACTCAACGAGGTAGAAGGCCTTAGAGCGATAAACTGGCAGCTGAAAGTGACCCCGATTGGCCGCCGCCATGTTGCACATTTTTGACCACTAGACACGTGACCTTATAGCTTTACATCCAGATTTTAACGAAGTACCGCGCACAAATAATTGCTTATTGATCTTTAATAACAGTACCGATGAGGTAACTTATGTTTATATTCGGCTATGCACGCGCTCGCTCCGCGAAGCGCGTGGCATTGCTACACCCCCCCTTCCCCCCCCCCCCCCCCCCCCCCCCCCCTTAAGACGCGTATCGTCTTTTCACCTTAGGTACGAGCGCGGCCGATGTTATGCGCGGAGGGGCCAATCAAACAGCGTAAGAAGCGCAACGTCATGGCGTGCGCTCTGCTCTTGACTAGCCGGCGGAGGAGCAGTGCACAGAGAGACGGCGAATACTGGCTGGTCCTATCAACTGCAGAGAGCACGTCATGAGGTTGAGCCCCTTTCGCTGTTTGATCGGCCCTTCAGCTTATAACATCGGCCGCGCTCGGACCTAAGCTGAAACGAAGTATAGGAAACAAAACAGCAAAAGAAACAAAAATAATGGCAAACTGCGGATGCTTGTAAAACACAATCCTGTTGAGCGTAGTACGGAAGCACAGTTCACAGTCATTGAGCGTAGTACCGCTTGAGTCTCACGACGCGGACGACTTCCGGTCGTGGAAGGCGGCGTGATGAAGTCCGTGTTCCGTCAGGCATCACCTCGTAGCTCAGGTCCCCGATTCGCCAACTCCACCGCGAAGTTCCTGTTCGCTCTTGCCTCGACTTGCGCTTCTGCCATTTCCGCCGCTCTCGTCGGGACAGCCTGCCCCCCCCCCCCCCCCCCCCCCCCTACCTTTTCGGGAAAACTAGGTGCGGTGACGTCTGGAGATGGCGTTGCCGAAGACGACCGAAGTAAAGAGCCTTCAAGAAACGCCGGAGCTCTCCACCTCTCTCGACATCACGCATCGCAAAGACGTTCCTTCAACGGTGCCTTACAACCTAAACGTTGTTATCGACGGCCACGACGCATCGGCACTCGTGGACACCGGAGCAGACTACCTAGCGGGGATAGACCGCACGGCCGGCAGGACGTGGCCGGCTAAGCAGAAACATGACGCCGTCGTTCCTTTCGCTTCAGGAACTGAAGAAGAAGTGTTTTAATGTCTCGTGATGGCAATCGAGGTAACCGACGACTACCGCTATGAAATCTGGTAGCGCTAGCAGCCAGATAGAGATTGTAACAACTCTCCCCCCTTAGAACATTGCAAGCGTAAAAAGAACTAAGGAGAGTAGCGCTGCACGGGTCTTCTAGCCCTTGCGCTACGTCGCAGATGCGGTGCGCTGCTGGTTGTGGCGAGGACAGTGCTACTGGTGTCCATGGGTTTGCCAACATCGGCAGCTGTGCCAACTGGTACCATAGCAACGGAATCATGTGGAACCGTAACTGGATCAGCAGTTTGGATGGTGTCTTCTGTTTGTAGTTCTTGCGGATCTGCGGCAGTCTCGGGCTGAAGTGGCTCAGTGACTGCTGCAGTTGTCTCCGTCTGTCTGGGCCGCAGGTGGTAACCATGACGATGCGACACTGTACCGTCGTTGAGGCGGACTTGTGCTGATGAGTTACTGGTGGCGCCTATCACACGAGCAGGCAGTCATGTCGCACCTTGACGGAAATTCCTTGCGAAGACTTCCTCTTCAGTGCCATATGACGGACCTTGCCGGCACCCTTTATCCGTGTACAGCTTCTGCTTTAGCTGTTTGAGTAGTACTGACGACTGGAGGCTTGGCCGGAGGACATCTAACGGTGTTTTAAAACGTCTCCCGGTCAGTAGCTCGCACGGCACTCTGCCGGTGACCTCATGCGGAGTGGTCCTGTAGTGGAACAGAAGTCTAGATATCTGAGTCTGGAAACACAAAGATGCACTCTTCTTAAGTTTGTTCTTGACAGTTTGAACAACACGCTCCGCTGCACCATTTGAAGCTGGATGATAGGGTGGTACAAGCATGCGGCGTATACCGTTGCGTGTCAAGAATTCCAAGTATTGTTCACTTGCGAAGGCAGGACCATTATCTGATACTATCAGATCTGGCAGTCCATGCTGGGCAAATGCTACTCGCAAAGCTGTGATAGTAGCTTCTGCCGAGGTGGATGGCACGGGGAAAACTTCTACCCACTTTGAGAATGCATCCACAATGACTAGGAACGTTCGCCCCATGAATGGGCCTCCAAAGTCAATGTGAAGCCTTGACCAGGGCTTTTGTGGAAAAGGCCAGGGTGTCTGCTGAACCGGCTGTGGAGCCCGTTGATGAGCTTGGCAAACTGTGCAGCTCTTCACGTTTTTGGCAATATCATTGTCAATACCCGGCCACCAGACGTGGCTTCTGGCGACCATTTTGCTTTTCTCAAAGCCGGAATGGCCTGCATGAAGAAGCTTCAGGACTCGATCTTGCAACACTTGTGGGACTACCACTCGTGCTCCCCAGAGCAAACATCCGTCATGAAGGCTTAGCTCAGTACTCCTTGCGCTGAATGGGTTCCCTTCTGGTCCCAATGTAATGCCCTCTCCTCTCAGGACAGCAAGCATCACGTTACCCAGAAACGGGTCATTCTTCGTTGCTTGAGCCACTACAGCAGGTGACAGAAGACTGGGGTAAGCCTCTTCGAGCATAAAGATTTCAGCTGGCACAGGTTCTGAAACACTGTTTGTCGTCACTGGCAGTCTACTGAGTGCGTCCGCGTGTCCCAAGTCTTTCCCCGGTTTGTAGAGAAGCTGGTACTTGTAAGCAGAAAGCTTGAGAGCCGACCTAATGAGTCGAGGCGAAGCGTGGACTGGAATCGGCTTGTCAGGACTCAGCAATCCAAGTAGAGGCTTGTGGTCTGTGAAGGCTTGGAACGGGTTTCCCCACAGGTACTGGTGGAACTGCTCAACACCGTACACCAAAGCTAATGCCTCTTTGTCGAGCTGGCTGTAGTTTTGTTCGGCTCGGGACAAGCTTCTGGATGCGAAGGCGATAAGTCGTTCTTGACCATCGGCTTCCCGGTGTGCCAAGACGGCGCCAATCCCGTACGGTGAGGCATCGGAACTGAGACACACAGGCTTCTCTGGGTTGAAATGAGCGAGAACCGGAGCTGAGGTCAAGAGGTGCTTGCTTGACGTGAAAGCTTCCTCTTGGTCTTTTCCCCACTCCCACTTCTTCCCGTCAGTGAGAAGCAAGTGCAGTGGACGAAGACGTCCAGACAGGTTAGGAAGGAATCGTCGGAAGAAGTTGATTAAACCTAAAAAACTTTGAAGTTCCTTGACATTTCGTGGTGCCGGGGCATGTAGGACAGCTGCCACCTTGCCGAGACCTGGCGACAGTCCTTCCTTGCTGATGATATGCCCAAGGTATTCTACCTGAGGCAAGAAGAAGAGGCACTTGTCGGATCTCAGCCTGAGTCCAACGTCCCGAAGGCGAACGAGAACAGAACGAAGATTGTGAAGGTGATCTGAGTCGGACGTGCCAGTGACAAGAATGTCATCAAAGTACACAGCAACGTGTGGCAGTCCACGGAACAAGTTCTCCATCTCCCGCTGGAAGATAGCTGGAGCCGACGAAACCCCGAATGGAAGACGGGTGTACTGAAACAAACCCATGTGTGTCGAAATGGTCACATACTTCCTGGAGTCTTGCTCGAGAACTACTTGCTGGTAGGCATCTCTCAAATCTAACTTTGTGAACTTCTCGTCCCCGGAAAGTGTG
This sequence comes from Ixodes scapularis, assembly GCF_016920785.2. Lineage (NCBI taxonomy): Eukaryota > Metazoa > Arthropoda > Arachnida > Ixodida > Ixodidae > Ixodes > Ixodes scapularis. The sequence goes on from NW_024609879.1 coordinate 84,620,272, forward strand.
GCCCACAGGTCTTCGATCCTTGGAATGGGGTACTTCTCCAATGTTGCCACTGGATTTACGGTAACTTTGAAGTCACCGCAAATCCTCACACGGCCATCCTTCTTGGCCACAGGAACAATGGGCGCAGCCCAGCTTGAAGTCTTTACTGGTACAATGACACCCTCTCTTTGTAGGCGCTGGAGCTCTTGTGTAACCCCATCCTTCAAGGCAAAAGGTAGCGGACGTGGCTTGAAGCACTTCGTAGGAGCATCTTGTGGAACATGAATAGTGGCTTCCCTGCCCTTGAAGGTACCAAGGCTTTCCTCGAAGACTTCCGAAAACTCGTGAGCCAGAGTTTCCACATCAGAGAGAGAATGAACGGTTGCCTCCACCTCCGAGAAATTGATTCCCAGTTCTCGAATCCAATTGCGTCCAAGCAGTGTAGGGGAACCATCTCCAGTAAGGAAGAGAGGTAAAACCGCCTCCTTGTCTTGGAACTGTACTCTTGCATCAATTTTTCCTTGGACCGGAGTCAGTTCCCCGGAATAACTTCGCAACAGCACCATAGATGGCTTGACAGGTACGGCTGGAAGTAACTCCTGAAACCGTTTTTTTGACATGACGGAGACAGTCGCTCCCGTATCCATCTCCATGCACAGTGGCTTGCCGCAGACGTTGACAGTGACGGTGAAAGGCGGTGATGGCACAGAGCTGTCAACCTGCCACATGTCAAAAACCTCGGACGATGTCACCCCGCTATCTTCAGTGTTGTCATCCAGGACATTCATTGGAAGTGTATGAGGAAGACGGGACTTGCGTCCTGGCCCTGGAGAACGATGCTTCGCAGGTTTGTTCTTGGACGACGGAGCGTCCTTCTGTTTTGAATTACACACCTTCGACAGGTGTCCCCGCTTCCGGCAGTAGTTGCACGTAGTATTCACATGCTTGCAGCTGGACGCAAGGTGTCCATCTCCGCAGCGGTAGCAGGTGACGTCTCCCGCCGGTGTCGTGACGCGGTGAGTCGTGAACGCATTGGTGCTCGAGCTTGCCTGGCAAATCTCTCCGGCGTCCTTCTTCGCTGCTTCCATGGCCAAGGCGGTCTGCACGGCATCCTCGAACGTGAGGTCCGGCTGCTCCAGGGGTCTGGTCTGGATTGTAACGCTGTTTATTCCGCAGACTATGCGGTCTCTCAGCATGTTCCCTAGCTCTGTTCCAAAATTGCAGTGCTCCGACAGGCTCTTCAATGCTGCAACAAACTTGCTTACGGTCTCCCCTTCCGCGCGAACACGCGAATTGAAACGAAACCGTTGAACGACAGCAGAAGGCTTGGGGCAGTAGTGACTCCCGAGAACGTCAAGAACCTCGTCTAAAGACTTATCTTGTGGTTTGGCGGGCTTCACCTGGTCTCGCAGTAGGGAGTAGGTCTTCGCGCCGCAACAGCTGAAGAAAATGTCCTTCTTCTTGGTATCGTCGACGTCGTTCGCAGAAAAAAAAGCTTCAAGACGTTCGACGTATGACGGCCACTCCCCACCTTCGCCCTCAAAAGGTTCAATTCTGCCGAACGTGGTCATGGCGAGCTGAGAAGCTTGAAGAATGCCTGGTGCTCGCGAACTTGCACGTCGTGAACTTGCGACGTTCGAAGAACTTGAACGAAGTCTTTTTTCCTCGTCGCCAATTGTTACAAGCGGGGATAGACCGCACGGCCGGCAGGACGTGGCCGGCTAAGCAGAAACATGACGCCGTCGTTCCTTTCGCTTCAGGAACTGAAGAAGAAGTGTTTTAATGTCTCGTGATGGCAATCGAGGTAACCGACGACTACCGCTATGAAATCTGGTAGCGCTAGCAGCCAGATAGAGATTGTAACAGGTGCCTTACAAGCTAAACGTTGTTATCGACGGCCACGACGCATCGGCGCTCGTGGACACCGGAGCAGACTACCTAGCACCTCCACCAAAAGGTCAGGAATGACGATTTATAAGGCGACGAAAGCTGAAGCAAACTAAACGTTTAATGGGGCGAACCTTTGTCCAAAACAAAATATTAAAAAGAAGACTAGCGTCGCAGGCTTCGATGGCGGCGAAAAAGCAGGATAGAACGCGACAGGAGTCAGTCTCATCCCATCGAACGCTGGGGTGAGACTGACTCCTGATCGCCACGTGGAGCACCTTTCGCACCCGCGTTTGTTTCTGGAACATTCGCCGTAGGACTTTCGTTGCGTAGCTCAATCAGACGACGATGTTCTCGAACTTACGAGAACGCCAAGTTGAAAGAATAAATAAATGTACATTCCGCTCCTTGGAACCGAACCTGGAGCCTCCGCGCGATATTCAAGCGCGGTAACCATGCGGTCAGGCAAGCGCTCGCTCGGCGATGCGCGTGGCAATATTTGGGACTGGTGGCAACAACGAGAGAGAATAAATCTTTATTAAAATAAAACACTCAAAGTGTAGATTTTAGCAGCTGAAGGACCTGCGCTGACTACCACAGACAATTGATTGAAATTATGAGCATCATATAAATTTGACAAAGAAATATGTATATCTGTTTATATACCTCTTGAGTATGAGAAGGTATTCACGCTACCTGGTCGTCGGACCGACAGCCTCCAAAGCGCTGCCCTGTCCCTTCCAAAAATAGGCCGCAGTACAGCGAAGGCATGCCGGGAGCATACAAAGAAAAATGGGTGAATACCAAAGAGACAGGCTACTTTCTCGTTATTTATAAAAAAATGTTCGGTCCTATTTATTGTTAAAATAAATTTTGCCTTTGAAACAATCGCACTGACATTATTATGTGTTTTTAAAAGATTCCCTCCGACAAGCTTGGTTGAATTCAGATGAAAGCACTCATTTAAATAATAATAATTTACCCAGTGACTTCTACGGCCGCTCCTGTCATGAAGCTACTCTTCGGGCTGCACATGAACGCAATCGTCTCGGATATTTCTTCGGGACGGGCCTTGCGCTTCAAGGCGGTTTGATCTATTAAAACAGCCAACATGTTCGCAGGCACTTTTTCGAGTAAAGGCGTATCGACGGGGCCCGGTAGGATGGCATTGACACGGATTCCCTTGGTCGCCACTTCGAGTGCCACTGCCTTGGTCAGAGAGATGACACCGCCCTTGGAAGCCGAGTAGGCCGAGAGCCCTGGAAAGCCCCCCGTTCTCGCAGCGATGCTCGCGATGTTTACGATGGCGCCGTCCGTGACGTTCTTGGTCAGCATCGACGTCACCGAAGCTCGATTCACGAGGAACGTTCCCTACGTGTGAAAGACGTCAACTATAGAACACTTCACAAATTGAGTGCCATCTGTACACGGTTTCACCTTATGTTGAAGCGCAACGAAGGCTAGAAGCACGAGCTCATAGCGTTGGCAACTGCACTTAATGCACGTGATCTTTTGCCTCCGAGATGTGCCCTAGAGCAAGGAGCTCGCGTTTGTAGTCTTTCCTGCGGTACATCATAAGGTGAAACAGAGGATAGTGCATGGTTAAAATATGTCTGAATTATACGCAGCTTGTATGGGACGCCATTCGTGGCCATACACAGGATCTTATGCGCCGCAAGCTTTTGGTTTGCCACGATAATTTCATACCGCAGATTTTGTAGTTTGAAGAAACCAGTAAGTAGAAATAACCGTCAGTACCCAGCAACGGCGACACTTGCAAGATCTGAATTGCATGCTAAAGACGGGTTAATCCGTATTGGGGAGGAGGAGCGACCGTGACGCCCCAAGCGGTTAACCTAACAACTACACGGATGGGGACAACAAATACAATGACGCAGCGTTCGGCCGACATAACCGAACGCGGCGTCAGCGTTCGGATGGAGTTCGTGTTCTCCGGCGAGGGGGAGGAGGGGCTCTTTTGTTTCCACGAGGGGCCTGCATGAACAATGCAGCATGCACGATCCCAGCTCAGCACAAAAGCCGAAGTGGGTCAAGCTCGCATTCTCTGAGGATAGATCCGGCACTTAACGTCGCTTCGTCGATTGTTAGTATTTTTTACATTAAACTGCGCCCCGCGCTCTATTGTAGAAGATGACATGGCCATGCCTATAAGGCCTGTCGGCATGTGTATAGGCCTTGTGTTGAGTAAACACCGAGCGTGGGGAAAACAAACGGGTCAGAGCGCCCCCTATAGTTCGACCTCCTGCCCAATAGTGCCTGTTCGTCCAGGTCAGAAGAACGAACATTGCGGTGTTTTCCCTTCACAGTTATTGCTTTATTTATTTTAGTTTCGATGGTATCCAGAAACTACCACTCTCAATGAGGCGCTTAATTGAGTAAACCTCTCGATGAAATTCACCCCATATGTGCTGCCATGAGCTGTCAAAGGCGTGCCGAAACCGAGCATTCCAAGAATCTACATGACACCATCAAATGCATAGCCCATAGAAGCCTGTGATTCTCGTCACGGTAATATAAAAAAAATACAGTGCTCTAACCTCTAGTACAGTCTACTAAAATCTACAGCACGCGCCTCGCTCAATCTCAACACTACCTTGTAGTCTAGTACACTGTATCTTAATTCAATGTTTATTTGATGAGTTGAAGAGTTTGGTCTCATATCGGTGAGACCGGCAACTTCAAATCAAGTAATGTGCTGTATGAATGATGTATAACATCCAGTTATAAAATCAGAACAGCATGAATAATACTCTCAGTTACCATACACGCACAAAAAATTACACGGTGAGAGAAGCGATTACGCAATAAATACATATGTACATACGTACAATAAATTACTGTAGCACCAGTAATAAAATTACAATAAAAACGCAGTTATCTTTTAAGGGCGCGTCGTACGTCTTCGGACCCTTGGAATAATACCTAATATTTCTCAACTATCTTTGTGTCAGTGAAAAAATCACGTAGTAAAGTTGATGCCCTCTTCTGTTTTTTATGTTCGGCCAAGGACCTAAAACTTTGGCCGAAGAAAAAGAGCGATGGTCGAGTATACTTAGTCCCACTCGTAATCGAGTTAGCCACTGGTCGTATCTTGTACAGTCCATTATTATGTGCTCGACGTCTTCCACGGGATGGCCACACGTGCAGCTCGGTGTTTCCACCTGTTGAATTCGGCAAAGAAATCTGCCGGTGTACGCGACATTTAGTCGTAAGCGATGAATTAATGTTTCAATATGTCTGCTCAAGTAATTATGGACTGGACACCGAAGGTCTGGGTTAAATAAAAGGAGTAGGTTCTGTTCCGAGATGCTCTTGAGCCACGTGTCAGGAGATATCCTGTTTGTGAGACAACGAATGTACCGCTTAGCATCGCTTTTTGTAAAATGTGTGAGCTGGACGTTGTTGCTCGTATATACAGCCGTGGCCAGTTGGTCAGCTCCGGTGTTTCATGAAAGACCGCTATGTCCAGGAACCCATTGAAGGTGTACCGTATGTCCAAATCCTATTGCTTTCCCAAGTTCTTCACAAGTTCGGTACACCAGAGACATATTTTCGTTGCGAGTATTCAGGGCCTTAATGAATCGGAGTGCTGGCTTGGAGTCGGTACATATAACCCAGGAATTCGCTGTCGAGCTAGTTTTGATGTACATTGCAGCCGCGAGTAAAGAGTGCAATTCTGAGTTAGTTAAAGAAGTATGATGTGACAAACAAAAGGATGACCAATGGTTGAAATGGGGTACCAGAAATGCTAATGTTGATCCTTCATCCTTGGTTGACCCGTTGGTGTACACTTGGATGTTGTCGACGTATTTTTGCTGTAGATGCGCAAAAGTCAATGTCCTTGCAACGTGTGAATTGACCGATGCTTTTGTTTCTGGAATGTTCAGGTTGACGTCTAGTAATGGTAGCGTCCATGGTGGCTTATGAATGTCCTGAACCCAGCGTGTTTGTTCAGCAATTAACAGGTGCATATAATTCAATGTTCGAAGAAAGTTCGTCCCTTTGCGAGAAAGAATTTCATAAAGGGGGCCGCGCAGAAAGTCTAAAAAGATTACGACATACTTCCTGGATTCTTGGGATAGTTACTGGTGGTTCTTTGGCAGTAGCGAGTACAAGCGCACTGCATGTTGCTCGCGGAAGACCTAAGCATACTCTTAGACTTCTTGCAACTATAAAAGTAAGGCGAGCTTCTGATGTGTTGGAAAGCCGCTGTAACACAGGTATAGAATAGGCAATCGCTTGTCGCACTACCGCCGTGTGGAATGAGAGCATTGAATCGATTGAGGCTCCCCATTTTGCACCCGCGATGCATCGAAAGACATTAATTACACTATTATTTCTCGTAAGTTGTGATAGAGTGCAGGCGAGTTGGTAATTAATCGACATATTGTAAACCCTGAGATGGGGAACGATAAAAAAAAAATAAAAACGGACGAACACCACAAAATCTCAAGAGATTTTGTTGTGTTCGGCCTTTTTTATTTTTTATCGTTCCCCATCTCAGGGTTTACAAGATGTCGATTATAGACCTTTTCATTTTAGTAGTTGCCTCACCGGCGGATAGAGGGCGCTGACGCACTCGGCGCCATTAGGTTGCTTCACTTTGATTGGTTTCGGTTTCAACGTGAACGCGGCTATGTTGCTGTTTTACGTTGTTTTTGCTTAATTCTGTGATACGAATATTTTCCTTGTAGCACACAACCAATGAAACAGCGGTATTGAACCACTTTGAGGACTACGAGGTGTATTTTAGCCTAAATTTCGGGCTTTTTTTTTTACCAACTCCTTTGATGCATCTGATTATGGTCGGTTGCGAAACGCCTGACTGATGTACAGGAGAGATTAGCATCATCTACGGCCGTACCCGATGACACCAATTTCTAGATAAACAAACTATTGAAGAGACTAACACGTGAGCGTAAAGAAGCATATCGACAGTCTGATTAGCAATGTGCTGAATCGGCCAGAACAGATGAATTCGCGAGTTTACTACACACTGTTTGGTTTTCGTGGGCACCCAACCTTTAATGCAATTCGCAGACTAAAAACGTATCGTGTAATGAGGCAGATAATTGATATAAACAAGTAGTATCGTCTCGGCCTCCTTTATTATTATTATTATTCAGTACTCGAGAATGGTTTGACAGGCCGAGTAGGGACTTTCTTAAATTATCAACCCTGCTAAAGTATTCATAAGCAGCATTTCGCGATATTGGCCCTAGAAAATACATGATTTTTATATGAACATTTGCTTACTCAAGATATGATATAAGTGACAGGCCCGTCAAATTAAACCTAGCATTTATCTTCCGTAAAATTTGCCATATAAAATTAAAGGGCGCAGGAGAAGAAATACCTCGGAAAGTTTGCCTGAATCCTAGCGCTAGGCACCACTTCACGGACCTGTGTGAACAAACATTTATTTGTTTGTACATATTCGCTTTGTAAATTTCGGCGTCGCCAGCCATCAAAAGTAAATCTCTATTCGCCATCGACAATACTGGACTCAAGTAATTGTTATGCAGACAACAATTTTTTTTTCTGCGTTACATATTGCGGATTTCAGATACTGGCAAAAGGTAACACAGCATTATAGCGCATGCGCCGAACCCAAACCGCGTTTTAGATTTGCAAATATAAATGACGTTATTTCTTCGTGCACGCTATTCTAAAACTCGCTACTGTTAAGTTGAGTGTGGCAGTTTCTTACGCGGAAAGTCCCAACCTTTGCGTAAAATAAACGAAGTGGGTGGCACTGGTTATCTGAATATAATCAATAAATCACTTAAATGACTGTCGAAATGGGAGCGAGCATGGTATACAATTTCTTAAACTTTATAAGTAACCGACCAACCGAATGTTTACGTAGCAAAAAAGATTGAGAACCTCATACACATGTAGGTGTGATGTTATGAACGAACAAATTGCCTGATGTTGATGTACTATTATTTCTAGCCTCAGATAAAATGCAAGCTAAACGTTCGTTGTCTATCTCCTCCTCGCGTTTTGTCCCATAATCAAAAGAGACTGTTTTCGATATATTATGTATACAAAGAACGATACTTTCAGGAAATGCAGATAGACTCCTTGCGCTGACTATATGCTTGACGCCTTCCGATCCTAGATGTGCGATATAAGTATACGCGCTTTTTACTGAGAATGTTCCGCCACTAGTAGTAAACAAACTTCAGTGTCATAAGGACCTTTCAACCCTTGCAACGTCTTAGTCGTCGAGTAGACGTATCAGACTACAGTTTCCGAAGTAAGGCAAAAAAGCGCGGTGAAACGCGACGAAAAACACGACTACAACGCATCCGCCAAGACGCGGAGGGGAGAGTGGAGCAGCAAGTTGAAGCAACCTAATGGCCGCCGCGTCACGTGATTTCAAGATGGCAGCGCCCATGCGGGGAAGGATGAAATGGTCTATATGTTTGGACCATGTCAGGGATCGACCGAGTAGGACTCCAAGAAATTTGTATAACTGAACTCGGTGAATTGGGTCTCCATTTACATTAAGTTCATAACCGGGAAGCTTTTTTCTGGCAAATGGTATAAATGCCGATTTCGTGGCGGATAGCTCCATTCCTCGTTCTCTTAAAAAATTGTTTGTCGTGTATAAGGCTATCTGTAACTGATTCTTTAAAATATCTGGTGACGAGCCAGAGATCCAGATGCAAATATCGGCAGCATATATAGATATTCGTAAAGGCGGCTGTATTTTCTGCGGTAACTGCGCTATTACGACATTGAAAAGAGTAGGGCTCAACACGCTACCTTGGGGTACTCCATGGTGCAGTTTATGATGCTTGCTGTCTGCATCATTTGTACACACTACGATGCTCCTGCATTGAAGAAACTGTTGTATCCAACGAAGCATGCGCCCATGTACAGCAAGAACCACAAGTCCTTCAAGAACACGAGCGTGACTGACCGTATAAAATGCTAGGCGAATATCTAGGAACACTGCCACACTAAAGGCCTGTTCACACACGCAGCGGAGCGCTACAAGCATAGCGCTGACCTCGCGCTAAGCACGTGCTCACGGTAGCGTTCCCCTGCTTTGTATCGCGCCGTCCAAACTGTTTCTCATGGCAGTCGATAAGTAGCTGACGGCAGGTGAGCAGCGCTACATCAGCGCTTCGCTGCATGTGAGAACCGGCCTTAATGCTTCCGTTACCTCGTTCATATATTACACAGGTGGTGAGGTCTAAGATGTCATCCATTGTGCATCTACGTGCACGAAATACTGCAATTTCTTCGGGAAACGCTTTACTAGTTTCCAACCATCACTGTAAGCGGTTATGTAAGATCTTCTCGAGCAGCTTTCCGACGCAACTGGTTAAACTTACAGGGCGGAATATATTCAGGCTCGTTGGGTGATTTCCCAGGTTTTAAGAGCGGAACTATTTTAGCTAGCTTCCACGCTTCCGGTATTGTCTCTGTTTTCCAAACTTCATTGTAAATTTCGAGAAGAGTGCTGGTGGCATCGGGGCCGAGATTTGGTAGTGCATCGTAAGTGTTCTTATCGAGACCAGGAGGTATAGACTTGCGGGTGTTGTGAAGCGCACAATAAATTTCAAGTATGTTGGTTTCATGATCTAGCTCTGCATGCACTAGATGCCTCTCGTTCTCGAAGGTACGAGTAGCTTGCGTCTTGACAAATTGGTATTAAGAAGTTGTTACCACATCGCTTTGTTGTGATAACAGAGCGCAAAATTCATCTCCGATTGTCACTTCCTATATGCCCCCCAGAAGAGCTAGCGCGCGGAAAGGTAGAGAACGAAGTATTTTCTAAACGATTGGAATCGGTGTGAAAGGGGTCAGATTACCGCTGAACTTCCTCCATCGGCGGACTGAGAGAATTTGCAGCTCTCAACGCATAATCCTGTAAATGTTAGGCCTCGTTATAGTCTTCAACATTTCCTGATCTTCTATAGCGGCGTTCTGCTCTTCGTCATACTGCGCGTAGCTATTCGTATTCACTATTAACACCAACGTGTCCGTTAGGTACAGGCACAAGACGCGTTGCTCGTTCGCAAGTGAGCAAAATCGAGTTTGCAAAATCATCGGGCTCGTGTTAAAGTATTCAAATGTCAGAACTTCTGCCAGTTTGTTATCCATTCTCTATGTTGCTGCCCACGAGTATTAAAAAGAGGGTGTTGTACGAGATCGGGAAAAAGGTCGCTACCTCGGGCTTCCCTGGCTGTCATCCATGTCATTTGAGGTGAAACGTCTGGAGAACATAGGGTCAGGTCTAAGCAGCTGCAGTAGGAAGGGACACGTACAAAGGTCGGAGATCTGTCGTTGAGGACGCATATGTTATACTTGTCCACATACTCGGCAATGACATTGCCACGTCGATCGCAATCTTCACTCCCTCACATTGTGTGGTGTCCATTGAAGTCTCCACATATAATAAAAGGAGCAGATACGTGACAAAATATTTCAGAAAACCCAAATGAAGTTATTGGAGCTTGAGGTTTGATATACACGCTCACAACTGTAACTGAAGGTTTACCACACCGTACCTTGCAGGCGACAAATTCTGGGATCTTGTTTGTCGAAGAGAATAGGTGCACTGATATCTGACTTTTCTGTACAGTGCATCGCTCGACTTTGACCATTTTGACGAGATGACTTGTACTGCACGTAGTTTGAGAGACGAAAGTCGTCGTCCCCGCGAGCTTCGGTTAATGCAAGTATTGATATAGTGTTCTTTTTAAGAAATTGGCGAAAATCACCAGACTTTTGCCGTAATCCGTTGGCATTGCACTGACATATTCCTATATGGCTGTACAAATCAGGCATTAAAATACTCTTCATTTATCAATGTTCGCGAAGACTTAAGTGGTCTTTCCATAGCGAATAGTGCTGTTACCTCAGGAAGATTGCTGGCTGGGGGCACGGCGCTGAGTATGGCCCTTAGAGCCGTAAAAAACATCGATACCAGCAAATACGAGACGTCGCTCGATTGCCGTGTCTAAAAGCAATCCTCCCGATGATCGCGTCTGCGCATATCACGCTTCTGTGTGCGGGGTGATGATACAGGGGAGAAGTTTGATGTTTGGTCTTCTGCAGGTGTTTGACCAGGAATCGTCGTGTTTAGGTAAGATGGAGTCTTGAACTTGATGTGGGTGTTTAGTTGGCGTTTTCACACTTCATAATACTGCGACCTTTAAGGTGGTTGAGGTACTTCTGTCTGCTGTGATGATATAAAAGGACGAGAGGAAAGTGCAGGTGGGAGAGAAAGTGGTAGAGGAGGCAGCGGGGTGGCGTGTGACCTCAAGATTTGGGGAAGGATAACGATTATTTCATATTGGTCCATTCAGGATTTCTTGTTTTCTGGCTGCAGCTGCTGCCTTTTTGTGAGGACAGCCTGAGAACTAAGTGCAATGATTGCCTCCACAATTTGCACACTTTGGATTAGTTTTGTCCATGCAGTCCTTGTAGCTGTGTGGTCAAACGCGCACCTTGCATCTCTGTTGGCCGCGACAGTGTCTTGCGAGGTGCCCACATGGTTGGCATCGAAAGCACTGTACCGGTGTTCCAAAGTACTCCACCACAGGATGACTGGTGAAGTCCAATAGGGCCCGTGCAGGCATCGGGTGAATCCGTGGAAAGCGAAGCAGGACACCTTCTGTTGGTTATTGCTCCGTGCTGCCGTCTTCTTTCCTTGAATATGCAATTTGTCGTTGGATTGCGTTGACACCAGCGTCCTTCAGGTAGTCTAGCAGTTCGTAGTCTGAGTATTGGACAGGAATGTTGTTGACCTTGCCAACATTGCGTCTGCATGACTCGGACACAGTCACTGTCATGTCGATTCTGACAAGAGATTCCATCATAAGAAGCCTGTTCGTTGAGTTCCGCGTCACCGTGTTGACCGTGATTGTGCCATCTTTCCTTATACGTGGTGCTAGTAATTTCTTTTGTGATACTGTCACGATTTCTTTTGCTATTCTGTTGGGGTTGATTTTTCAGGACGAGTTTCCCTGTTCTTTTGGCTTGACGAGCAGTGGGATTCCGGCGGGGCGATTTTTTTGCACTGTGACTTGAGTGAAGTCGTCTTCGTCTCCAGGAATGCCGTAATGAAACGAGTAGTTGGATGTCCTGTTTTCGTCCATTTGTTATGAGGGAAGAATCACGCATTGTTTCTTTGATGGAAAGTCGGCAATGATGGTTCTTGTAGTGGTTGAAACGTTTCCACTGCAGAAATGTGGCTCGTAGTCGCGACTGTATTCATTTGAGCGTCCGAGGTCATGGTCTGGTGGATCGGGTCATTGGAGCGGGGTAACTTTGTCGCAAATGGTCACTTTTTAGGCGGCTCGGTAATAGCCCCGTAGAGACCAGTTACTAAAAGAAATGTTGAGGTAGCCAAATTGAGCAGAATAGCATAAAACTTCAAGCTTACAGGAAGAGCGGCAGAAAATGGAGTTGGCTATTCCAATCGTCGTTGTCGTTTTTCCTACACTGTATCTCAGTGTCTGTCTTATAGTTCTTCCTTCATCAGTCATCAAAAGGCCACCAATAGCACGTAGAGATGACGTATACACTTAGACAGATATCAAAATTGCCAGATTCTATTTCGGTGCCGAGGTTAGAGTTTCTCAATGTTACCTGCTGGCTGCGCCTTGCTAGAGTGATGGCATTCTCTCGGAGGGCAAGTGCCCGCTTTTCGGCTGCGGGCACCATTTTGCCTCCCGGGATGCGTCGACCTCGCATACCTAAAACCCTTGGATTGGCTCTTGTGCCCATGAAAACGCCGCATCAGGAAAGGCTGCTCGATGTCGGGATAAATTACTTCAAGAAGTGGCTTCCCGGGCTCGGTAACGCAATGAAGCGCCGCGAGTGCAGTCGTTTGTACGTAGTTATCGCATTACCATTAAGCCGCAGTCACAATGCCAGTGCATTGCACAAAAGACAGTCTAAAGAGGGACACTCTCTGAGGCTCTTCCTTCTATGACGGCCCTCACATTGGTCATACTAAAACTTTCTGCAGACATGTTCAAAGCCTGTATAAAGCAAACTCGCTTCGAACCTTGAGTGCGTGACCGCAGATAGTCGCACCGAGTACAGTGTAGTTTGTTTGGGACTTCAGGCGCGGCGTCAAAAACAAACACATAATTGACGAAACGCGTGATGTTACATGCTCTTAAATTTATCCCGCCTCATTTCACAGGTGGTCACGCTCAATAACTGCGGACATAGCACGTAAACGGCCACATAACAATGAGAGGCGAGATCGCGGCACCGCTAGCAGACAACAGAGTTGTTCCCACTCTGGCAGCGCCGTCAGGCCCAGCGGCGTTGAGGCACTCTCGATGAGGTGTTCTGTTGACGTACCGCTACCGTTCCGCTCCGTGATGTCACCATGTCGTCACCCGAAAGAAACGCCCTGTCACTCTCACTTTCTTATTGACTGTAAGCACCCACATTTTAAAAGCACGTGGTCCCGCCAACGTTGAGGCGGATATTTGCTGCGCATTTGAAGACACTGCCCATGTCAAGGACAATACGTTCCGTCAGGGCAAAGAGCCGTGTGTACTTAGCGCATGCACTTGAGCACGGTACAGGTGACCTTGAAAAGTTTTCTTCTGGCACATGGTTTGCACTACGGGTACGCAAGCGTTGGTTGTATACGAGTCTGCTATTGAAAACTCTGTAAAAAACAGTTTTGCGACTATATAAAAAAAGAAAAGAAAAGAATTTATACGAGTCCAGTGGTAACGCCCTGTATCAGGAGAAACCTGAACGTACTGACGCTATCCGATCTTTTTTGCACCTTTAGTTGTGCCCGGCCGCTGATTAGCTCTTCAATTTCTTAAGCCATTTGAGGTTGGGTAGATAACAAGAATCATCCAAAGTGGAAAAGAAAGGAACAGAATGACAGAAGGTAGCGTCTCAATGAGAAACGTTGCCTTCTGTAATTGTGTTTTTTTGTCTACCACTTTGGTTCCTTCTCGTTCTCCATCTAGCTAGTCTATTATAGTTAAAAAAAAAGGTAAATCTACACCAGCTCGCTTGTGCCATCCCTGTTTTTTGCTTTCACTGTCTTTTTTTGTTGGTAGCATTGGATGCTCGGTCCTTTAAGGTGGCTCTGAAATCGCCCATCTTATCAGTTTTTTTCTTCCAGCTGTCTGACTCCAAGCTTACTTTGTTTCCTGGTACTCACTCGCAGGTTGGTTGCGATCATATCATCAAATGCTGTTTCACTAGTTTCCGCAATCGATGATGGTTTTGCCGTAGTACCGGCGCTGTTCACCACGACGCTGATCGTTCTTTCTGGAAACGAAGACTCGATCTCTTCGAACAGGACTCTGACGTCGGTCGAGTTGGAAATGTCTACGTATATGGCCCGGTGGTCGCCCTTGTATGAATCTGTGAAAGGAACGGCGTAGGCAGGCTGAGCGTTACGTTTTACAACATTCAGTTTAACGCTTGCAAAAATATCACATATAAAAAAATGGTGATGTTTGTAAGTTTATACCGCCAGAAGTTAGCAACAGTGGTGTCAGCTATAGACAAAATATTTAGCAAGTGAAGTATTACCAAAGTGCAACTATCGAAACGCGCAAGGGTGTGGTCTTAAAAGGGCGGTGCAAGGATATTCATTTACAATATTTTTCACTTCACACGAGCTTACGGGCACTAGGACTCAAGGATACTCGCACGCAACGCCACTGGCCAAAGCAAATTGTTGTCTGTATGTTTATACAGCCGGAAAATAGTCTGCCTCATTGGGCATCGGGTGTCACCCCGTACGAAAATGTCAGACCGGAGCGGTTCCACTTCGGATCCGCGCGGTTCTAAACTTGTGGACAGTTCAGATCCGCGCGAATCCGATCTGGTACCGCGCGCTGCTGAATGTAACCAGTCGGATCCAGCGAGACGCAGCGCTCTGGAACCGCACGGTGATGGATGGATCCGATCCATTCCCCTTGGTTCCACTCCCACCTATACTCCGTTTCACCTTCCGTCCGAGCACAGCGGACGCTAGGAGCCATCCCAGCCAATGCGGCGTTGAGGGAGTGTCATGCGACCTTGAGCTCCCTGTGTCGCCCCGCCCCACCGGCAGGTCACGCGACTTTCTCCCGGCGCTGGATCGGCTGGGATGGCTCGTGGCGTCCACTGCGCTCGGACTGAAGGTGAAACGGAGTATAGTGGGCGCTCACATCCCTGACTGGAGGAGGTGGGGGTGGGGGGGGGGGGTGGGGGGATTTCCGCGGTCGGTCTCTCGCAGGTTACGAGTTAGGGACAGGATCATCTGCTACACAGGCGCTGCAAGCGGGCGTTCTCCGCACGCTCCTCGCTTTGTCTGTTGCAGTCGGCGGCAGCGCTCCCCCCCGAGAGTTTAGGTTCTTCGCTCTCGTCGGACTGTCGGCCGGCGCTCTCCCGGCGGCGACGTTCGCGTTGCGGGAGCACGGATACTGACGCGCCTATCGTTTTTCCCTGAATGGATACCCACTGACCTCGACTTTGGATCTTCATATAGTATGAAGCTGCCGACCCATTGCACTTTGGCTTGGCACCTGGATGCGCTTGGCGCTGGTGTGCTTGGTGATAATACTTCGACAACTCGGATACCGCTTACCCGCCGGAACTTCTCGATGCGCACAGCAGCTGGATACTGTGCTTGTGCGTGCTGTGTGTGTGATCTGTGCACCGTGTTTGGTGACGACGCCTGGACCACTGTGTGCGCCTCCGGAATTCCCGCTGCGCTCATCACTGGACTCTACAAAAGTATTTCGCGCGATGCCCTTAGCCGTTACAAGCGAGACATTGTCGCGATTTCAGGCCCAGGCTCTTCCGCCTGGGTCTGAAATCGCGAC
The DNA here is from genome assembly GCF_016920785.2 of Ixodes scapularis. Classification (NCBI taxonomy): domain Eukaryota; kingdom Metazoa; phylum Arthropoda; class Arachnida; order Ixodida; family Ixodidae; genus Ixodes; species Ixodes scapularis. The sequence continues at coordinate 84,635,985 of NW_024609879.1, forward strand.
GATCTTGCTTGTGACTGCTAAGGGCATCGCACGAAATACTTTTGTAGGGTCCAGTGGTAAGTGAAGCGGGAATTCCGGCGGCGCACAACCTGTGTCTAAAATTGGGGCACCAGTTTGTATCCCGTCTGGAACTGCGCGGTTCCAGGCTGGATACAAGCGTGAGACGCCAGCTTTTCGCTGGCGTATCACGCTTGAAATGTTAGATTCACCCTATCTGCATGTCACTGATTTTATCGAGCGCCTCGGGCATGAAACCAAGACTTCGGTAAGGGCTGTCCACTTGAATGTAAGGTCATCCAAAAACAAGATTATCGATCTTGAATGCATCTTTAGCCAGTTCGAAATTCCTTTCAATGCGATTCTCTTAACAGAAACATAGTATACTAGTGAAAATGACGCCTTTAAATTGCAATCTTATGAGAGTTATTGTCTGAATCGTACTTCCAGTCGACGGGGAGGCGTGTGTGCCGTAATTGAAAAAAAAATGAAATGTGAGCTGTTATCTAACTTTTGCGTTGTCACCAAAGATTACGAAGTGTTATCTGTAGTAACAAAAGATACGCTTCTTTCGGTAATTTATCGACCGCCCGACGGCAATATTCAACGTTTCTTTGAGTTTTTTTAAACGCTCTTAGGATTTAGTACAGATCGGGGCTTTCGTTTACTGCTTGGAGGTGACTGTAATATTAATATGCATATAGATACGCCATCTAAGAACGATTTTGATACTCTACTCACTGCTTATGGCTGTTTCAATGTGATGACTAGACCTACGAGAATTAGGGTGCATACTGAAACCTTAATTGATCTTTTTGTTACAAACGTTGACAGCAGTAGTGTAATATCTGCGATATTGAATTATCATATAAGTGACCACTTACCCATTGTAATTTGTATAAAAAACGAGCATGTCAGCCAAAGAAAAAGTGTCAATTATTTTCAAGACATTACCCCTGACCGCCTAGAAAGTTTTCGTCAGTGTATTGAAGGAGAAAACTGGTCCGATGTTCTCAGTGATACAGATCCCGACAATGCGTATAATACATTTTTGGACAGGTTTAAAGTTGCATATGCAAGCAATCTTCCGTATAGGGCCTTTAAAACATCAAAGAGAATTCGAAAACCTTGGATTATCAAAAAGCATTTGTATAAAATTAACACAAAAAATCGCCTCTTTCAAAAGTTTAATAAAACAAGAGATCAAGAGGATCTAAAAGAATTTAAAAATTATCGCAACCAACTGACTAAGGAACTCCAAAAAGCCAAAGCTACCTATTATCAAAACAGCTTAAGCTCGTCAAGCCAACGCACAGATATCATCTGGAAAAAAGTTAATTCAGTTTTGCAACGAAATCGGCAGCATGATAGTATAGAAAATCTGATTATTGAAGGCAAGGAACTTGTAGGAACTGCATTGGAAAATGCGTTTAACGACCATTTTGTAAACTTAAATATCCACCCATATAGTACCCGTAGTACGTATAGCCTGTGCTTATATTAAAAAAAGTACCGAGAACACTATTTTTTATGATTTTATGATTTTAAACAATACTACGTGCAGAGACGCAGACGATATTCAAGTAAGACCAGTTAAATACGTTCCAAACCTAATAGCACCTTGCATTACACATATATTTAACTTATGTATATCTATCGGTATATATCCTGCACGCATGCAGCTGCCAAGATATCTGTATTGCACAAGAAAGGTGACAAGAATGATCTAAATAACTATAGACCAGTTTCAATTCTTCCTGTATTTTCCAAGGGGCTTGAAAAACTTATCCATAGCCGTCTGGCTAAATACTTTGAAAAATACAATATGATTACACAATCCCAATTTGGCTTTCAGAAAAATAAATCAACAGAACTCTCACTACTCGAGGAAAAGGAATTTATTCTACGCAGTCTTGAAAACAGGAAGTTAGTACTGGGAATCTTTATCGATTTTACTATAGCGTTTGACTATTTAAACCATGGATTACTACTAAAAAAACTTCAGTATTATGGAATTCGCGGTCAACCATTACGCCTTTTTCAGTCATATCTTGGTTAGCGGAAGCAGTATGTGTGCTGCAATAATTTTAATAAACAAAGTTTCGTGAGGTGTACCTCAATGTAGCATACTAGGACCATTTCTCTTTAACATTTACGTAAATGATATTGTGAACAGTGAACCATCATCAAAATTTATTATTTATGCAGACGAAACGACCATACTTTTAGCTGATGATAGGGCAGATGTGCTTGTGTCTAGAGCTAACATACTGTTAAATAAAATTACTACATGGACCAAGAGAAATGCTTTACAAACTAATACCAATAAAACGAAGACAATGTTGTTCCGTCCCAAAAATAAAATTGTCCTTTCCATAGGCTCTCTATTTCTAAATTCTGAGCGGATTGATTTGGTCGAGTATTTCAAGACCCTTGGAGCTGTGTTTTCAAATAATATGTCATGGGATAGCATATTGAATATATAAGTAAAAAGTTATCGGCAGGTGGTGGGCTTATTACATCGGAATTGGTATATACTTCCGACATCAGTAAAAATACTATTGTATAAATCATTGTTTTTTTTTCTCAACTAAATTATTGTCACCTAGCTTAGGTAAAACTACAGCAACAAATCTTTATAAAATACATATGCTTCAGAAAAAAATAGTACGCATAATTGCTAATGTACCTTTTAATTCGCACACTGAAAGCCTGTTCAGAATGTATATTATAGTATTAATTCCCAAAATGTATAATTATAGACTTGCAGTAAAGTTTAGAAATGAATTGCTTACTGCTAATACTTACTTAACCCAATTGTCACATTTAAGAGAACATACACTCCATTATCGCCTTCGAAACCCTGAACGCTGGAGCGTACCTACCTGTCGATTGAACATGGGCAAGGAAATGTTATCATTCAGGCTACATAAACTAATGAACATTTTTTGTTCCAATAATATTTTTCCAGAGAATCTATCAATGAATGAAATACGTTCACTAATCTACGATTTTTGTTATGGCTGATTTTATTTTCAACACTCGTTGTCAGTGGTTACGTAGTAATGAAATTGTTCTTTTTTTTTCTGTGATTTGTACTTGATTGATTTGTGTGTGTGATGTGAATGTGTGCTTCTTTTCCCTTTGATTTTGTTCATATTGTGCATTGAGTGCGCGAGTGTTAGTTTTTATGTTTTTGTAGTTATTTTAAAGAGTCGCCGCTGTCGAATGTAATGGGGGCCGAGGGCTCGTCAAGCCGTTTAAACACGGCTTTTTTTCTCGGCCTCCGCCATTTTTTGAAATGGAAAATAAAGTATTATTATTATACAAACTGGTGCCCCAATTTTGGGTCCAGGCGGAACTGGCATTTATCATACCGGCCCGTATCTGTCATTTTCGTACGGGTCAGCTCTAGATGAACAATACAGCCAGCCATTGGCCAAGAAACTCCTTTGTTGCGGTGTAATTTCAAGGACAAAAGCGAAAGTTTTCATTCAGTCTCTCCTTCGCAAAGCTTGATGACGTAGCTGAGTGGTCGTGGTACCGCCTAGTGACGATGTTTGAATGCGACTTATAGATTGGGCCTGAGCATTGCGTGGGCCCTCGGTTTGGGCTCGTGATAATCGATAGCTCGAGAAGCATTCGGGTGGTTGCAAAAAAATTGGGTGATGGGGATATTTATACAGCGTGTAGTTGGTCATCCATTAAAGTTACGACGAGTCACACGCTGATAGCTTAACCATAACAATGTCTGGGACTCGGCGCGTGTCTTGTGCTTTGCCAACCCCAGCGCGTGGCTATGATCAACATTGGCGGCATATAATCGGCTCCAGACCACGTGGCCGCATGTTCTGGCTGCGAGTTGAGGAGTACTGAACGCTGCTGGATTTTCTTGAACTTGTTTCTGCGACGTTGTTTGCTTGGGGAGAAAAACGAACGCGTGTTTCATTGGTCATAAACGCCAGGGATCCATTCTAAGCAGTATTTGCGCAAAGTACAAAAATTGTTACATCGCTCCTCTAAACCCAGGTTCCATACGTTCTTCAACACGAGCTTTCGCTAAACGTTGTCCGCGCTGCAGTGCGTTAGCTCACTCGGCCACTGATTTCCTTAATCGGTTTTAGCTAGAATTCCGTGTTTTCGGCGTTTATTTTTCGTCAAATTCGGAGGGTGTTTTTTGCAGTTAATTTTTTTTCCGTAAGTTTGTAGCTTATAGGAGTCTATTTTTGTTTGATTCCAAAATCTTTAAAAATTCGGAGCTTAATTTCGCAATGTTTCCTATGAAAAATAAATAAATAATATTCGTGTGTAAACCTTTGCTAGATAAAGAAAAAAAAATAAATAAAACGCGCTTATATCATTTAATAATTCTTCAGGTGGATTTGGTTTTTGTGCCATTCCCATTGGCAATCCTAATTTGTCCCACGGCAAAAGTTGCACACACGTGTGGCTTCGATAAACGTCGATACCTTAAAAATAAACTCATAGAGGTAGTCGCTGGGATGCACGTATTCATCCCATCCAATTCCATGCTACCCCGCGGCAGCGCGAGGTGGTGCGGTACAGGATGTAATACGGAAGTTTCAACTGCCCCTTTTCCCAAACTCTATTGTCCATAGCTTTCGCTGTCCAATCCAATACAGAGGCTTTTGTCGTGACCCGAAAGTAACAATGACATGTCGTCCTGAACGTTGACGAGATAAGCGGTAAGACCCCTTTTGTCAATGATCTGAGATTTCAAAAATAACTGTAGTGGCATTTTACCGGGACCATTGACCCTGTGCGCTGATCACACCTAATTGTAAAATACCATATATTTTTTTTTCTTTCTTTTTTTTTCTACATAACTTATCTACATAACGGGAAGATTTTAAAGGGGAACTCCACTCAAAAAGTCGACCCTATCGAAATGACTGATATCGCTTTAGGGAGTCAAAATACGGTCATACCCAAAATATCACTTCAAACCGACGTCGCGTTACCGATTAAAACCAATATTAAAAATGTTCTCCCGGCTCGGTTAGCGGCCCGAAAGCGGGTGAGCAACGCTGGCGCCGGGTGAGCTAGTAAAGCAACACTGGGCAATGACGTAGTTCTAGTCCTACGCTCTCGTACGGACGCCGCGAGCGCTTCGTTTCCCGTGGCATCCTGCGATTCTGTTGACGGCAGGAGGTGTTTACCACATTATACTGTGTTTCCCTATTTTTATTATCCTCCAGGCAGTTCCTTTAACTCCAGCATTGCTTCCGCGACAGCGCGGAAGAGTGCAAAGCGGTGCCGCTCGCTCACGCGCGCGTCGTGGAGCCGGAGAGACTCGCCGGACTCGCGTTGGGCAATGTCGAGCACGACTTGTAGTGCTCTGGGTTGCACCAAAAACCCGGTGCGCAACCCGGAGCTGCGGTTCCACCAGTTCCCAAGAGACCGGAAGAGGCACAAGGTGTGGGTCGGTGCCGTTCGCCGGATAAACTTCGGAAGACCGTTGACTCCGAGCTCCAACGCGAAGCTCTGCTCCCAGCACTTTACGTCAGACACCTACACACGGGATCTGCGGCTGCTGACTGTTGCGGGTTTCTCCACGAAACAGGCGTCTTTGAAGAACGATGCGGTGCCGTCGCTGTTCGCGTACCGTCCGCCGGCTGCTCCAGCACGATCGACCGGACGCAGCAGGTCGCGGCTGATCTAACTAGCGTGCACATAAAGGCACCTTAGCTTAGCAACTTAGACCACTTGTTGATAGATCTGTCCATCTATCTCCCATTATTTCGTTTTCTCTCGGTCCGCGAGCAAGAAACAAATACAGTCACGCTGCGCCGGCACCGACCGCGTCATATTTATAGCAGTCGGATTCGCTTTTCGGCCGGTAAATTTATAAATACACACTAAAACTTACTACATTTGGTGCATAATAACAAAGTGAAGCAATAAAAAAAGAAAATGTGCTTCTAACCTTCTGTTTTGAAACTCCACGTGCGATTGAGCCGACCTTGTCGGTGCGTCGGCGCGTCGGCTCACAAGCGCGGGACAAGAACTAGGTCATGCCGACGACGCGCCACTAGTATCAGTGTTGCCAAGCTGCTTCAACCCGTAGTTTCGGTTTCGCCGTGCCGCCGGAACGATACTTGGATTCGCGATATCTACAAAACTATACACACTACCGAAAAACAAATTATATCTCGTGATTCAGGGCCGCCGGCTTCGACTAAACAGATCATAACCCAAAAATTGTAAAAATGGAGTGGAGTTGCCCTTTAAGCCAGAACCCTTACATAAAAAATGGAAGGTTTTGAGCAGTAGGGTAGCCAGGAATCTTGTTTTCTTTTTTTTTTTCTTTTTTTTTTTGGGGGGGGGGGGGGTGGGGAGAGTGGGTTGAGGTGGCTGGGATGTTCATGATTTGTGGCATGGAGAGGGGGAGGGGAGGGGGTCAAAATGCATGTGTTTATTATAGGATCGGCTGGCGCCAGACACTTGTGATGGCGGCATACAAACTGAGACCTTGTAGATGGAACACAAGGCTACTAATAAGATTTACGAAGGCAAAAGTACGGATGGCAGTGCGGTCGGGTTGAGACACAGGAATATTAGTTCTGGTTCTGGCTTTGTCCTTCTCATCATCAAAACAGTTTTTGTTTTCTTGGCGCAGGCGCCATCAGTCGCACTCAACTGGATAAACTTTTCTTCTACAGTGTTTAAGATTGTCGGCATACCACAAAAATCATACTAAACTCGCGTTGTCTAATCATCTAACGTCTAATTTGCTTTCTTTACGACAATACGGCCGGCGGGTTGCTCTGAGCCGCAGAGAGATGGTCGAATCGGGCTACGGGCCGTTCGTCGAAAGACAATTCGTAACAGGGCAATTCGTAGCAGGGCGATTAGTCGCGTAGGGCAATTCGTCATAGGGCTATTCGTCGCTAGGGCATCTAGTGAAAAACTGGGTTTTCTTTTTCTAGTTTATATTTTTTAGGAAAGTTTAGAGGAATTTGGGAAAACAAAAAGGGGGGGGGGGGACGTGTATGTATAAAATATAAAGTTCAGAAACCTCCCAAGGAAAGTTCGAACACCGCCTTGTTGTCCGCGTTCTTTTGGAGTTTCGGAAAGCTCGGAAGCTTTTCGTCTAAACATGCATGCTGTGCTGTATCCTGTTAGGATAGTTCACGATTCTTTGTACGGTTCCTATACTCTATTCACCCTTAAGTTTACAGTGCACGGGAGGCTGCGTGTTCGCCGGGCCTCTCTTTTACCCCAGACCTTCATGCAAATAAAACTTTTTTCGTGAACTGACACCTGTGTGGTTGTCCTATCAAAATTACTGAAACATATTTCTAACTCGGCTGTGGCGCATACCCACAGAAGTAGACAGCGTCTACTGCGAAAGTAGAGCATTTAAGCCAAAACTTAAACATTATGCTAAAAATCAAAATACCAAATGAGGGAGAACCTTCGTTCGTAATTAATAATTTTGAAGCAATATACTTGATAAACTGTGAAAATTAAACCCATAAGAAGCTTTTAATAGAGTGACGAATCGTCATCTGGACGAATTGCCCTATTACGAATTGCCCTATGACGAATCGCCCTATGCGACGAATTGCCCTGCTACGAGTTGCCCTGCTACAAATTGTCTTTCGACGAATAGTCCTACGGTCGAATCGACCTTCGATATTATGCAGAGTGTTCTCCAAAAAGTTTACTAAGTTTTTTGTTTTTATTTAACGGCAAAATACACAACGTTTAGCCAAACGTTCATTTTCCGTCCACATGTAGCACAAGTGGTCTAATCTAGATGCCCAAGTTTTAGAACTAACCGTTGTTTTATTCGAAAGTTTTAAGGGCTAGCCAGTTTTAAGTGATTTTCTAATGCTTTCAATCCGAAAAGGGGGCTCATTCTCGTTAACTGGCGCCATTCAGCTTTCGTGTATCCGACGACCAGTCGGCCGTCATTTTCCCGTTGAAATGTTTCGAAAATCGCGTATAACTTTCGAATAAAGTAAAGGTTAGTTTTGAACATCTTGGGAATAAACAGCGGCAAAGAAACTTGGACAAACATGACAGGACGGCGCTGAACTAACAACTGTTTTTTATTACACAAAATGGGAAGGAAGAAAACAAGAAGCCTCTTAATTAGAGAGAGACCGTAAATAATTTGAGAAACAACTTCTTTACCGGCTCTCTTGGTCATGTAAGACGCAGGTAAAATGCTGCAGTCGATTTTTTTTTATTCTTGTGATAGAATGGAATCTTGTTCTTCGTCATTATCTTCGTTATCCGTGTGCTATTGCGTTGAAATTTGTAAATAGGCGGGGTTATATTTTAGTTTTTACCGGAAAGTAAATAACAAGTTTGAGTGATTATTGAAACTGCGTTGTTTGTGCTTATATGTTTATTTAGACTAATGTTATTTTATTGCCTTTACCGCGTTTATACTAGAATCTTAACTGTATTAAGGTAGTAGTATTATTGTATACAAAATAGGTTATATTTTTTTCTTAGGCAGCTCGAGCCCATAGAGAGAAGTAAATTAGTTGACTGTAAATAGTAAGTTTAGGACCCCTGTCACACGGAAAAGTTACTATATTTTCAATAAATGATATGGGATTTAATCAGCTCGCTGTCTGATCAGTGATTGTACGAGCGTCGCAAACTGATTTGTCGGCATTATATTGTCATTCGATGGAAATTACATTATTTTAATTCAGTGACTGCACGCGATAACATCGGTTACATGATCGTAAGTGGCACCGTGTCCGCGTTAGCTACGTCTACCTGATTTTTAGCTGTGATCTGTTGCTGCTTCCAAGCACTGCGTGTCTCGCCCTTTTGTCGATGTATTTCCGTATGAAATATGCATTCCTACAGCAATAATTACGTGACTCAATGTTTTCGACTTAAAACAATTACATTTTTCTATGGACGCCTTACACGCATATTTCGTGCCATTTCGTACCGATTATTTAGCGGTGTAATGGCTTGCTTCTGTAATAAAGTGTTTCTTAGACCCGTTGCTATAGTGCAGTTTTCACTTTAGCCAATAAGACACGCGTATGTAACGAAAAGCGTGTTACGACGGTCGATCCACGCGCGTTGCCTTCGCTTCGACACGCGCCGCCGACGGCCTTCCTTTGCGACGTCACGAGAAGAGCGCTACGGCCTTATTTCCAGAAAATGTTGGTCGGGTTGATAAGCGAGGAGAGTTAGGAGGAAAATGAGAAAGAGGCGAGGCGTCAAGGGAGCATGGCTTGTGGAGGCTACGCGGCCGACGTCATGCCCTCTCCTACCCTTCTATTCTCCTTGATGGTGCTACACTCAGGTGGAGAATGAGCGTTCGGTGGTGCCGGCAGTTTATTGTTCTGTCCAAGGACAGCCTGTACGTTCCTTTCCGGCAAAGGTGAATAGTGTAATTCACGATGCGAAAAATGTCAAGTCGCGATGTGCACTGAGTAGCGCACCATAAAGTCGCAGTGATACCGTTCATGAACCACACTATATAAATACACGGTGTTGGCCGCAGACATAATAGGGAGTTTTAGGGAAGCGTTTTTTCACATCCGATACGGTGCCATGGGCCCTTTGGTACGAACTGCTCATATGCGAGTCTTCTGTGGTTGCGCATTCGCAGTTTGTACCGGAGGGCCCATCGAACCGCATCGTGTGTGCAAAAACGGTTCCCTAAAACTCTCCACTGACATAACTGTGTGCGGACACGCCCTAAGCATATCTGAAGCGAGTTTGCCTTTATCCACGCGTATGCTGGAAACACGCCTGAAGACAGTAGACAGTTTTAGGAAACCGTTTTAGCACATCCGATGCGGTGCGGTGGCCCGTCCGGTACCAACTGCGCATGCGCTATCTCATAAGATTCCCATATTCGCCCTGCGTACCGGAGGTCCCGTCGTATGCCGTATCGGATGGGCAAAAACGGTCCCGGAAAGGTCTCTAGTGTCTGAAGACCGTCTTTTGTAAGATGTATCGGAATGTAAGACCGCGGCCGGTTTTAGAGTTCACAGCCTAGAGGGCGGCTCCCCTGCGTTCAAGAAGTCAAGAACCTCCCGGAGCGAAGCGGACCACATCCTCCGTGCGCCTTTCGCGAATAGGAGCCCTCGCGTTGTGCTGGGGTTGTTGACGACGAGTTTCCTGATGTTTCCAGATAATGATTCTTTCGTAATGAGCGTACGGTTACAGTACCCGAAGTATACACTCAACGTCCTCCGGTTCATCGAAGGTGCTGCAATTCGGTGCCTTCAAACGTGTGCAGAACCCCCTTGGTAATCAATCTATTCCTTCGTTTTTGCTTACGGTTGAGCTCATTCTTTTTAATTCGAAGTGGTCAAATGTTTAGGGATGTGCTTATGTGAATTCGATTGATCGGCAATGTGCTCAAGATGTCGAGCTAAACGTTTGTAAATCGCTGCATTACGTTGCCCGAAACAAAACTAACGATTTTCAAAATGGCGAGCAAAAGTGTTTATTCTTTCCGTTTGGAGTGGCGCCGGCCTTTCAAGATTGAGCACGGCGAAAGCTGAATCTCGAGAAATGGTGATACGACGTACCTTGCAGCATCTGTATCGTTTCGTCGGAGCCTGTTCTGTTCTTATCTGCCACGACGACGGTGGCTCCCTCTCGGGCGAGTACCATGCAGACACTTCTGCCGATCCCACTCGCACCCCCGGTGACGATGGCGAGACGGCCATTGAGTTGCAGCGAACGGCACTCAGTCTGGTTGCTTGTGGAGCCTGAGTTGTTCTGATGGGCATCTGTATAGCTAAGCTCAGTCCCTGTAAGTGGGCTACATTAGTAAAACGTGTGGGAAAGGTTACACGAATATTACGACGTTACTCTTATATACAGTGTGTTTGTTTTTAGGCATTACAGATTTTTCATAAGAAAGAAAGCCGTGAAAGCTATACTTATCCGACCCGTAGAAATGATCGTTATACTCATCAGGGGGAACATACTGCAGGGTGTCACAAAAGAAAATTTACACAAAAATAAACTAGGCATCGCCGAACGCTCATTCTCCGCCCAAAAAGTAGAACTAGAGGTCACAACCAGATGCCAAAGTTTCAGCCCGATCTGATAACTTAATCAAAAGTTATAAGTAATTTTCTGAAAATTTCAATGGGAAAATGGCGGCCGACGGAGTTTTCCAACACATGGGGCTCTATGGCACCAGAAACCGAAAACGGGCAAAAATGGGCTCCATTTTCTTATTGAAATTTTCAGAAAATCACTTATAACTTTTGAACAAGGTATCGGATCGGGCTGAAAATTTGGCATCTGGTTGTGACCTCTAGCTCTCCATTTGGGCGGAGAATGAGGGTTCGGCGATGCCTTGTTTATTTTAGCGGTAAAAAAGACCGTGTAAATTTTCTCTTGTGACACCCTGTATATGGGACTAATCCTCACGTTGATTCAAATGATTAATTAAAACTTGTTCATTAAGGTTTTGATTTGAGAAAATAGACACGTTGTTGAAAACTGAAATTGCTGGGCGTCATCGAAAACCACCAGATCAGTATATATTATAAAGACTTGAAGAGCTTGGGAAGCGCGGTTGTGCGCTAACTTACCAGTCTTGTTGCAAGCGCAAGCCTAACGGTGCTAAAATGTGGGATGAAAATCGTATCATACGTGTTTCTATTCAGTGAGTCATTTAGGCTGTGAGTTAACTAGGATGGCAAAACAAAAACAAAAGTACGGGCAGGAGTTGCGCACTGAAGTGACGCCGGTGTCATCGGCGAGAGCAGGTACCGATCTGAGAATGGTGCGAAATTTTCTCGTCACCTGGTCATAGCAACGGCTTGTTACGCTTTGACGTTGCTTCAAACCTGAAGCATTCTGTGCATTTCTCTTTTCACTTCTTATCTTAGTTTGGACATGGCGGCCTTTAGGCAGCCTAAATTTGTCACCGAACAGCACAGAGTATAGGATATGCTTTTCTAAAATACGAGGAGCGTTCATAAAGTTCATTATATCGGCACAAAAATTGAAAAAAAATGGAACAAAACAAGCCTCAGCATCAGCGCGCGTCCCTCTAGTTGCCGCACAGTATAAACATCGCATGCTATAGTAGTTCGGGACGCCGCTAGGGAGTCGAAACAAAAATGGCACCACCCGTCGGTGCCAAGCACGTTTTAATTTGAAGGGAAGCAATGCCAAGGATATTCATTCCAATCTAGGAGCGTTGTTCGGGGACAACGCCCCAGTTTATGACACTTTGGTTAAATGGCACAGACGCTTCCCGTGTGGCCAAATAAGAGAAAAGCATTTCAAGGACGGCGACCAAGTGATTGCTGAAACGGACCGATTCCTGAACACTCAAAACGAGGAGTTCTATAACAATGGCCTCCGGCATGTGGTGCATCACTGGAAAAAGTGGGTAGCTTTAGGTGGCGAACATGTACACAAGGTCTTAACTCCTACTCGAGTTTGATTGTTGAGCAGAACTGGACTAATTTTAAGAATAAAGTCGCCGTCCTCATCAATAAGTACATTCAACTGCGATCTATAACGTCTCGCCCTCAATCACCGTGGTATAACCCTTCTCTGAGAACGCTATCGAACAAGAAAAAGAGACTGTTTCGTGCCGCTAATTCTTCCAGTACCTATAACCGGTGGGAGTCTTATAACAATGCCAATGCAGTTTACAAAAATGCTATTCAAGGTGCGAAATACGAGTATTTTAAGGTTAAGCTACCGTCTATGTTAGGCACTAACCCAAAGCAGTTTTGGAATGTTGTTGGTAAAGAAGAAGAATGCATACTTTCACTCAAGGCCGCGAACGAAGATATCATTTCTAGTGATGAATATGCTCGCGTTTTGAATGACGTTTTTATTGAGTCTTTTCAAACTGTTATTAACACGCCTACTTGTAGATTTGACGCGAGTGATGTTTTTGCCTATGGGGCCCGTTCTTGTCGATCCTATTGGTATTGTTAAAATAATCGATAGCTTAAAAATTCCTTCCTCTGCTGGCACCGACCTCATTAACTCAAAGTTCCTCAAAAACAGAAAAATGTATTGCTCTTTGATATTATCTCAAATTTTTTCCCAGTCACTTTCACATGGAGAGTTGCCTGCTGATTGGAAGGTAGGGAAGGTGGTGCCACTCTACAAAGGAGGTGATAAATATTGCCCAGATGACTATCGACCAATCTCGCTTACTAGCATTCCACGCAAGATACTAGAACATATCATCTACTCACAACCAGTTCAATTTTTAGAAGCTAATCTTTTCCTCAGCCCCGCTCAGCACGGCTCTCGTAAATCCTTCTTTACGAAACGCAACTTTTTGTCGTTCACCGATGATTTGCACCTAGCGCTTGACCGAGGGTCCCAGACAGACTGCATTTTTTTTTTACTTTCCCAAAGCATTCGACAAAGTTTTACACAAGCTGCTGCTATTAAAACTTAACTGTCTTGACATTGACGCAAATGTCCTGTCCTGGATAACTTGTTTTCTCACTAATCGTTCCCAGTTTGCAACCGCTAACGATGAAACATCACCGCTCGCTTCCGTCAATTCTGGAATACCACAAGGTTCTGCATTAGATACGCTATTGTTCCGTATCTATATTAACGATTTGCCAAATTCGATATCTTCTTCAATTAGTTTATTCGCTGATGATTGTGTTATTTACAGAGAAGCTACTAACGCCTCGGATGTTTTGAATTTACAAGCTGACATTAACCATGTTTCAAAATGGTGTGAATTATGGGGGATGAAACTTAACACGACTAAATGCAAGCCGTGAGAGTATCGCGTCAAAGTAAGGTTTCTCCTTCTTATTTTCTCGAAAATGTCCCCTTACCTTCTGTCTCTTTTTATAAATATTTAGGTGTGTATATAACCTCAGATATTTCCTGGCAAATGCATGTTAAATATGTTATTAATAACGCTTATCGAATGCTGTGTTATCTAAAACGAAATTTTTCACTTGCTCCTTCATCTCTGAAACTAACCCTGTACAAAACGCTTGTACGCTCTAAATTACAATATGCTTCTTCTATCTGGGACCTCGGTCATTTCAAGCTAACTAACGCCCTGGAATCAGTCCAGAATCGCTCTGCTCGTTTTATTCTTACTAACTTTCATCGCACCGCAAGCGTGAGCTCCCTGAAAACTAGCCTATCGTTGCCTAACCTCACTTTACGTCGCAAAACAGCTCGCTTATGTCTCTTTCCTAAGATATACCATACCAACTCATTACTTCACAACCGACTGCTGAATCACCCGTCTTATATTTCGTCACGCATTGATCATATGTATAAAGTAAACATTATGAAATGTAACACTAATGCACGCCGAGAGTCAGGCACATAGCCAGGATTTTGTTTCGGGGGGAGGGGGGGGGGGGTGGCCATGACAAAATGCTGAATGAGGGGGAGGGGCGAAAGGAGGTCCCAGCAAAATTGAAGATTTCGGATTGGGGGGGGGGGGGGGGTGGTAAGGCCCCATGTTGCCCCCCTCCCTCCGCTACGTGCCTGCCGAAAGCCATTCATTCCGAAAACTTCAGTGGATTGGAACCACCTTCTTGCATCTATCGCAACAATTGTTCCTGACAACTTATTTAGAACTGCCATAAGTCATCTATACTGCTCAGATTGAGCTCCAAGGTGTACTACTGCCAGTGACCCGCACTCCCCTCTGCAATTCCGATGGCTTAGAGGGTATTTTAAATAAATAAATAAAGACTGCCCTGGATCAATTTAACGAAGGGCAACTCGCTTCCGACACAATGCGGCAGCTAAAATAAAGTTTTGAGCGAGTTAATGGGCTGTAGAAGATAAACTTTTTAATCTAACGCTACACTAATTCTTCCAGTGTGGTCGATAGAACTGTCCATACTAAATCTCTATCTTAAAGGCCCCTAACATTTTTGTTTTGTTTTTCGAGAAACGCTTTGTATATAAAAAATGCCAGATCGCGTACCAAGTGCCAGAATAACTGCGAAAACAATGAGGTTCTTGCCGTTCATGTTAGGTGGCGTCTATTACCTCAGTGTTGCTGAAAAAATCTGACACGAAATCAGTTCTGTTCACCGGTCAATAAAGTGCCAGCTGCCACTGGTCTCTCGGTACAAGCTGCAACAAAAAGCTCCCCCGTCCACGCAACAGCGTTGTACGTAGTTGCTGATAAGTGGAAAGTACTACAGCTGTGATTTGACGCTCCGGTTACTTCCTGCTTAATTTCGGATCATCGGGAGGCAATGCACCTATGCCATGAGCGGCGTACGTTGCTCTCTACAATAGCATCGAGGCTGAAGCCATGGTACGGTGAACTGGAAACAGAGATGTGCAAAGCCACGAAAATAAAGAGGGTTCCGAAAATAGATCGCACTTGCAGCGCCTGCTGGCGCTGTGGCAGGCGCGGCTACCACACTTGCAGTGTTTTACCGAAATCAACGAAGAAATGACCGTTGCAAATCATTCAAAAAAGACCCTTTTGACAAGTGCGCGCCATCTGGTGGTTCTTGCTCCAATTATGCGAGTCCGTCATTGTGTGCGCACGCACTCTGGACGTGTGTTGGACACGAGAGAGAGAGAGAAAACACTTTTATTGGCGGAATATGAGAATTCCTTAGAGTGCGGTCCTCGTTGTGGCCGTTGTGGCGGGGACCTCCTTTGCCCTTTCCACCAAGGCGCTTTGCACCTCTGGGTCGGAGCTTCGGAGCGAGGTCTCCCACTCATCATGGGATGGGATTGAGGGAAAAGGGTCTTGTGGGCAAGCCCATATTATGTGGGGCAGAGTGGCTTTGTCTCCACATAGGGTGCATTCCGAGGTGGGGTACATTGAGGGGAAGATGTGGGTGAGGATAGCGGGGTTAGGAAAAGTGCCCGTCTGGAGTTGGCGCCAACTATGGGCCTGCTCCAGGGTAAAAGACTTGTCGGCTGGCGGGTAGACCTGACGGGAGAGGAGGTAGTGTGTGGTGATTTCATGGAAGCTGGATGGACGGTCCCTTGCGGATCTGGCCCCGTGATAAGGATGGAGGCTAGGCCCTGCCCGGATAGTGTATCCTCGGGCTTGTTCATGGGCCGCTTCGTTTCCCTCGAGACCAGCGTGCGCGGGTGTCCAGACCAGTCTGACGGAGGTCTGGGGCGGGTTTCTGTGAAGAATTTTGAGCGCTGGCTTGGAAATGCGGCCAGCTGCGAAATTTTGAAGGGCGGTTTTAGAATCCGTGATGATCACTGAGGGGGTTGGGATCACAGTGAAGGCGAGGGCTATGGCTACCTCCTCCGCCGTTTCTGGGTCAGTGGTCAGGACGGTGACAGCGTCGATGGGGGTGTGTAAGTTGTCAGTCACCGCCGCCGTGAAAGCCCCATGGTGCCTGTATTCTGCCGCGTCGACATATAGGACACCCGGGTTATCCCCGTAGGTTCTTTGCAGGGAAATGGCGCGTTGTTTCCTGCGAGCAAGGTTGTGGGTGGGGTGGACGTTTCGAGGTAACGGATTTGCTATAATTTTGTTGTGGATGTTGGGCCTGATGGGGGATTTGTCTTGGTGGAGCTTGTGACATCCAATGTTTAGGCTGGCGAGTATGTGCCTACCAGTGGGGGTGCGGGAGAGTCTAGTCAGTTGGGCAGCACGATGTGCTTCTATTAATTCGTCCAGGTGATTATGCAAACCGAGTCCTTCCAGTTTGGCAGTTGGAGTGCTAGGCGGTAGGTGCAGTGCTATTTTGTAGGCCTTGCGGATCAAGGTATTAACCTTATTGGTGAAGGCCGGCGTGAGGCGTAAGTATGGGGCCGAGTATGTTAGCCGGCTTAGGACGAATGCCTGTAGGATGCGTATGCGATCCTGTTCGTTGAGGCCTTTATGTTCATTTGTCACCCTTTTCAGTAGGCCTATTGTTTGATTAATCTGACTTTCTATTCGCTCAAGAAATTTGTTATTGAGCCTATTCGCCTGGATCTGCAGTCCCAAGATTTTGAGCTCCGAGACCACTGGGATTGGCCTGCCATTGATATGTAGTTCGATGTCAGCGTTGTTTTGTTTCCTAGTGTTGGAGGGCCGAAGTAGTATTAGTTCGGATTTCGCCGGAGAACAAGCGAGACCTGCTCTCTCTGCTTCCTCCGCTACTATGTCAACCCCTTGTTGTAGTGTTTCTTCTATATGGGCGTCACTCCCTCTGCCGATCCAGAGGGTGATGTCGTCCGCATAAAGACTGTGTCGGAGTTGGGGAATTTGGCCTAGCCTTTTGGGGATGTTGATGACTGCCAGATTAAAGAGAATGGGCGAAAGCACAGCCCCTTGCGGGGTTCCCCTGCTGCCCAGTTGGGTAGTGTCTAATGTGAGGTCGCCAACGTTGACTACGGCAGTTCTCTCGGAGAGGAATGCTTTGATGTAGTTGTACGTCCTCTCTCCGGGGTTTACTGACCCCAGACCCCCCAGGATGGATTCATGGGTGACATTATCGAATGCCTTTGTGAGGTCAAGGGCCAGGATGGCTGCCGTGTCGAGGTTACCTGTGGATTTGATTATTTGTTCAGAGAGCTGTAATAATATGTCCTGCGTGGATAGCCCAGCCCTGAAGCCAACCATGGTGTGTGGGAACAGGTCTGCGTCATTCATGTGGTTGGTCAGCCTATCTAGGATTATGTGTTCCATTAGTTTACCTAAACAGGATGTTAGAGAAATAGGTCTTAGGTGTTCTAGGGTGAGAGGTTTCCCTGGCTTGGGGATTAGAATAACTTTTGCGTGTTTCCACGACTCGGGAATCCTCCCCTCTCTCCAGCATGTGTTGATGTAGTCGGTGATGTCTGTAATGGATGAGTCATCAAGGTTGCGGAGGGTGCGGTTGGTTATTCCGTCCGGTCCTGGCGCCGAGTTGGGTTTGAGCTTGGATATTGCCGACCTCACCTCCGCCTCCGCGATTTCTCGGTCCATGTTGGTGTTTTGCTGCCCAGGGTAGGGAGGGAGTGCATTTTGGGGCCCGGTCGGTAGGTATTTTTGGGTAGCTTGATCGAGCAAATCTTGATCCGAGCCTGGGAAATTTTGTACAAGTTTAGTCATGCCATTCTTTTGTTCCGATTTGCCTTGATCCGGATCAAGGAGATGTCGTAAGAGGATCCAGGTCTTTTTCAGCCCAAGGTTACCGCGCATTTGATCGCAGATCTGTCCCCATTGGTCTCGCACCAGGGAACTCGCGTGTGAGCTGATTTGTCTCTCCAACTGGGACAGTTTGGTTTTCAGTTTACGGTTGTGTTTGTTCTTCCTCCATCTTTTTAGAATGCTACTGTAGGCTTCCCATAGATGTTGTAGGTGGGAGTCTACCGTTTCCGACGGAAAGCTCGGGTCTAGCTCTTTGGTGGCTCCTCTGACATCCCTCAGCAGCTGATTAGTCCACTGAATGATATCGTCGATCTGTTCGTGTCTGCTTCTGTTTTCTGTTGCGTTGGACTCTCTGACTGCTCTGAAGCTTTCCCATTCAACCAGGGTGCTTTGCCTGAGGGTGCGAGTAAGCCTCATGTTGGGGGAGAGTGTTGTGCTTATGATGAGATGATCACTGCCTAGGCTGTGTTCAGTGACCGTGCTCGTGAGCCGGCTGATGCGTGATGAGAGGGTGAGATCTGGTGTTGTGTCTCTTTGAACACTGTTGCCTATGCGTGTGGGTGCTGTTGGATTGGTCTCTAACGTGAGGTGATGTGATTGTATCTGTAGCCAGAGGTCTCTGCCCTTGGGACTGCAGCTCTGGTAGCCCCACGCAGTGTGCGCGGCATTAAAGTCTCCAACTATTAAGAGAGCGTGTGGGCCCGTTTCTTTTCTTGCGAGCGAGAATAGCTGGTTGAATCGGTGTGTCCTGCCCTGATTATTTGGTGAGCTGTATACGTTTAAGACACATACCTTAGTCCCACCTCGCTTCGGGGGATAGACTGTTACTAAATCATGAGGGATGTCTATACTGTCGAATTGGTGCCGCGACGCGGGGATGTTTCTGTGCACCAGGACGGCGGTCTTGCCATTTTCTTTCCCTTGGTAGGCTTTATAGCCCGGTAACTTGACCTGAGTTTCTACTTCCTAGAGTGCGATTATATCCGGGGGAGATTCGGCGTTTTGTACTAAAAGCTGCAGATTCGCTCGTTTCCGTTTGTAACCTCTGCAGTTCCACTGCCAAACTGTGACCCGTTTGTGATTAGTATGTGCCATGGTGCGGTTGTTCTAGAGAGTGCGGGGTATCTAGTGCGGGGTCCGCCGTGTAGGTGGTTGGATACGTTGGGGTGGGGTGCGTGAGTTCATGCTGGGGAGCTCCAGGGGAGACGTTCCTTGATCTAGAGCCGCGTATCGCATCCCTGTACGCCTTTGCCACTCTGCTTTCAAATTCTTTTAGGAGGCCGCTAAGCGAGCTTTGCATCGCGGTTTGTATCGCGTTGGCAATTTTGTTGTCAATGTTTGCCTCCAGGTTAACGCATCCTTCCCTGATCAAGAAGATGTCCTGCTCCATCTTGGAGTATTTGCTGTCGGGCTCCCCGTTGGATCGAGAGGTGTCAGGAATAGTGTCTTCATCCTCTGGTTGTGTTGTCGCGGCCCTCTTTTTTGAGGCTGGGGGCGCGAGGGGGGCTTGCGTGTGCATGGTAGCCTTAAGGTTCTGATTTTCTTGTCTCATTGCCTGTATCTCGTGTCTAGAGGCCTTAAGTTCTCTAAGGAGGTTTTGATTCTCTCTCTGAAGCGCCGCCATCTCAGCTCTGAACTTAGCGAGCTCTGCCGCTACCTCTTGTGGGATTTGGGAGGGGGGTGGTCCGTGGGGCGGGTGGGTATGGGAGGATTGAGAGTGGTTGACTTCTACCCCGAAGCTTACCATTTTAGAGGTGTCCCGCGCCTTGGGACGGTGCCTGGAGCTCGGTCTCCTGGTGTTTCTTGCCGGTCCGTCTGATGACCTCGTTCTGTCGGTGGACGGTGTTCTGCCCCGGTTGATAGAGGGGGACCTCGTTGTTCGCCTTTCTCCTGCCGGTGACTTACTCGCCGATCTGCCTCTGTCTGGGAGGGCGGGCCAGTGCTTGGTGTCGTCGGTGTTGGGAGGCGGTTTTTCACTGCCTGGAGGACCCCTCGCCCAGGCAGAGGTCGACTGTGGGGCTGCTTGCGACGGTTGCCTGCGGCGGGGTTGGAATCTCTTCGGGCATTCCGGCGTTCCCATGAGGTGTGGCCCGCCGCATACCACGCAGCGAGGCGTGCATGGATGGTCATTTTTGGGGTTTTCTAGGCCGCAGTTGGCACACCTGATGATCTGATGAGGGCAGACATCCTGTCGATGTCCCTTTTGCCAGCACTTGGTACATGCTTCGGTCTTCTGTCGATACGGGGTACACCGGTAAGTAGCTGGCCGGTAGCGAACCCAGAAGGGTACTTTTGGTCCGTTGAATAGGATTTGAACTGCGTTGGTTTCCCCGAGACGCTTTGCTGCGAGTATAGGCAGGTCAGGGTTGGACCTGATCAGCACTTGGTTGATTTCGGCTTGGGAGTCCTCCTCAGGGATGTTGAATATAATTCCCGCAGTGGTGTTAGCCGGGGCCGAAACGTGGGCGGCGAACTCGTATTGCTTGCCTTTGATCAATATTGCGGTGACTGAGCACAGTTTCCTTGCGCGCTCTTCATCCGGGGTGCTGACAAGTAGGTAGTTGGCCTTTGCAAATACGAGGATTCTGTCCCTTGAGTCAGATGTAAGCTGTGCCGCCTGAGTGATGCAGTCGGCTAATGTAGTGGGTGAGACGGTGCTGAGATTTAACCCACCTCTGGGGCGAAGCACTACTTTGACGTGGTCCTCCGGGATGCGTTCAGCCGGTGGAGCCCGATGCCTGGGTCGTCCTCGCGCCGGGGCCAGTCCGGTGCTGCTCTTTGTCGCTGAACCTGCGGTTGTCGAGGTCGCTGGCGATGGTGGTGGAGTCGAGGCGGGCTGGCTGGCCGCGTCTAGGACCCGCTGGCGCCTTCGGATGACCGTCCAGGACTCGTCGTATTGCTCTGGGGGGAGGTCTTCCCCGGCTACAACAACCTCCATGGCCGATGTCGTTCCTAGGCCCAACCGCTAAATCGTGCGGCTAGGCCTCCTCCCTCGAGAGAGCCGATCTCTCGGCGGACGTGCCGCAGCGGGCCGACGGAGCGAGGCGATGTTTACGCTAGGATCACGTTCAGCTCTCCAGGGTTTACGGAGCCCGGAGAAGACGACCGTTCTCGTCCGAGGTTCGCAGCAGTCTCCTGTTGGACACGAGGCCTGCATCGGCGTTCGGGGTGCGTTCGGCGAGGGCTCGGTACCAATCATTCGATGCTTATGATTGCAGAACTCTGCATGCAAAATCCCACCCTTTCCGTTTTGGTTCTGGATGAGCATCGCACCGGCGTGTGGTCGTGTATTGCTACTGCGTGATGGACGTTAAAGAGCCCGGGCTAGCAGTGGAACTACCTTGGCTAAATTGCCCCTCTGCAGTGGAAACACCAGACGTTTTTTAGGGCTGACAGATTTACCTTTGTCCAAACAAACGAAAAAAAAAAACAACCCAATTACACTTCATTCTAAATTTATTGCCGCTTAGCCGAAATAACACAGCGTTGTACATTGAACGAAACGACTACTTTTATGCGTGACATTTTATTTGACTGTTCTCGTGCTCGCTGCGGAATCGCAAATGTGCAGTGCCCCCCCCCCCCCCCCCCCCCCCCCCCCAAATGTCTAGTTTTGCGCATTTCTGCTGCTTTTCATGCGGCTTATGGTCGAACTACAATGGTGACACCTTGAATTTCGGTCACCATCGCCCCTGGAAAACGTCCCAGCCGGTCGGGTGTCAAATCTATTTATGAGCAGTCTGTAACAACTCGATGTTTGGGAGACCGAGTGGCGGCGTTCATGAAATTAGCATTTGTTTGTTAAGTACCCTACTGATCGTGACGAATCCTTCCGTCTGATATCCGCTGGTCGAGAGAAGCAGACAGCGAAGACCGCATTCGCGTAATAATAAGCTCTCTCGTTTATTTGTTTTTACTCTATAGATTAAAACACATACCGCGGATTGTGTAAATTAATATTCTTTTTCAATTATCCAGTGACGTCGACGGCCGCTCCAGTCATGAAGCTGCTCTTAGGGCTGCACATGAACGCGATCGTTTTCCGATATTTCTTCGGGACGTGCCTTTCGCTTTATGGAAGTTTGTGCGATTAAAACTGACACGATGTCCGCAGGTGTCGTTGCGAGCCATAATCCCAAAATCGAAAGTATCGACCGGAGTTGCCCTTTAAATTTCTGCCTGCCCCCCCCAAAAAAGCTGTCGGGGGGGGGGGGGGGGGGGGGAGTTCAGTCCGCAAAGCAAAGGTCGTGGTTTCCCAAAAGGAAAGTTAACGTCGCACATTACGGGCACTTTAGCAATGGACGCGGAGCATCCGTACTTTCAAGCCAGCCATTCGTCCTTGGAAGCCAAAGCAGGCAAATAAAATATAAGAATAAAGAAGCTAGACACTATTTTTAGAAGAAACAGCTTTACAAGAGACATACCACTCCCGTCTAGCGTACTTTTCTTTCTTTGACTTCTTTCGGTGGAAGCGGGCCCTGCAGGACCCCTTCGTCGAGAATAAGCTTTCTGGTTTTTGCGAAGAATTCCCGAAATCCGGACGCGTCTCCCTCTTTTGGGTGCGTGCCATAGCCGCTTGACCTTCAGCAGCGGCACGGCGCTGATGTTGCTCGCGGATTACACCGCCCCGCGGCGGCACCATGTGCAGGAAAAAGCCGAAAGCAGGGTGGAAAGAGGTGAGACACCTCGCTTGGTATTATAGACGATGCCGGTTCGACTGTTCGTCTGGAAAGATTTTTCTGCGGGATCCAGGAGTTCAACCTTGTAGGTATCATCCTACCGTCCAACGTAATTTGTTTCCTTCAATTGGATTGTCTTGGTGTAAGTGGGCCCTCGATCGTTCCGCTCACTTCCTGGGGAATGTAATCTGTTCTAGGAAACGTGAAGGTTCTTCCTCTTCTGGGTGTGTGCCATTGCCGCGCGACCTATCGGAGGCGACACGGCCGCCGTAGTGCTCGCGGAACGGACCGCTTGCCTTGCGGCGGCCTCGAGTGCAATGCTGCTCAAAACACGAAAGGCCAAAAGCAAAGGGGAAAGAGGTGAGCGGGACTCTAAGCGAGGCCGTTGGAAACAACGCCGGTTTGTCTATTTGTCTGTTGGGATTCCCCAGTAGAATCTTAGGAGAGTATTGAGAAGGATACAAAGAGAGTCCCAAGGGGCGGGGCCATAAACTATCACCTGGACCAAACTGGCCCTGCGGGTCTCAACACAACGATCTATTTTCAAGGGCCTTTCTTGCTCTGCTACGTTTTCAGCCTCGGTGCCAAATGTTACCAGCTAGGATGACGGACACGAAAAAAGTGCCCCAACAATTATGCTGCTGAACCGAACATGTGCAGCTGAGCCCGATTTCAAGACTCCAAAGGAGACACAAAATCGCAAAGAAGATAAACCGCAGATTTTTTTTTCGTCTTCTAACAAGCGCGTCAAGAAGCAGGACGGAGATCGACCAGCAGCGGAAGGGTCATCCCCAGCCGTACAGTCTTCCTGATGGCCTTCCGAGCGCTTCTAGCGACGTCCGTCATGCTTCGTCGGAACAAGGAACAGTGAAAGTGACGAGTTTTCTTCTTCGTGCGAGAGACGAGACGAATTTGCACCGCATCGGAAGGAAACGACGATTTTTCAGGTCGGTTGGACATTTCCAAGTATAAGACGGAGTCGCCGCGGCAGCCGATAGTGCACTCTTTCGCACCGAAAAAGTAAAGAAAAAAGGCTGTAAGCTTTCAGTCTGACTGGTATAGGTTATTTCCTTGGCTAGAATACAGCATCCAAGTTAATTCCGTTTTTGGATATCCCTGTAAAATGTTCTCTACCAAAGCGAAGGAGAAATCCACGTTTGGCAGCTGTGAAGCTCTGGACAAAGAATCTGGCTTTAGAAAGCACGAAACCTCAGTCACGCATAAGTCATGTCAAGATTCGTGGGTTTACTACATATAAATGAAGTCGAGAGGACCAGGCGAGTGAATCGAACAAGTTTGAGTTTTGAAAACGCAGTGCGATCCTCCTCGTGGTTTTTCCGCTGACGAACTTGCGCACGTCCGAGATAACATTTTTTTTTAAAGGACACATTCGTTTAGAGTTTGCAATGTTTTTTAAATAAATTGGATATTCACTGCGACAGACAAAACGCCATAAAAATAATGAGGTTCCTATTATACTCAATGGGAATTATTACAGAAGAAACAAAAGAGGGACATTTTAAGTACACAAGAGAGAGAATATGAATTAAATTATATCCAATAAAAACGTTCGATCTAAATTTCTATTGGATGATGCCTATATTCAGCGCTAAGCCTTCCACAATTCCGTAAGTGCACTCTAGGTGAGATTTCTGCTCGTCAGCAGAAAGAGTTATGAAAGTAAACATAAACAACGAAAACAAGACTCCCCCCCCCCCCCCCCCCCCCCGAATTCAGTATATTCATGCAGCGCCCCCCCCAGAAAAAAAATTCTGGCGCCGCCCCTGCTGCTCGGCCACAGTTATCTCCACTGGACGCTGCTCGGCTCCGGTAATTTGCCAAGTATTTTGACAGCTTCTGGCTTTCAAACACAGTCGTCAAAGACTTGAGAACAACGGAGGAGGATCGGTGGTCGAGTGGGCTGGAGCGCACACCCAGCTCGACGTGCGCGGAGCGAAAGCTCGCGCTGCAGAACCCAGGGATCCTGGGCTCGAGCCCCACCCCTGCCCGTTTCGATCTGGATGAGCATCGTACCGGCGTGCGGTCGTGTATCACTACTGCGTGCTGCACGTAAAAGACCCCAGGCTAGCGGTTGTACTGCACTGGCTAAATTGCTCATCTACAGCGTGTGACTCGTCGCAACTTTAATGGCAGACCAACTACACGCTTGTTAAATATCCCCACAACCCCAATTATTATTATTAGAACAACGGACCACGCACCACCTCGGTGGAAGGGTGACATAACGCACTGTAGAGCCGGCTGACGAGTCATCATCTAGACTTGGCTGAATTCATACAGCTCCTGCAATTTATTCAGCATTCTTCACAAAACAGGATCCAGGCACTGCTCTTGGATCCCCTCGTGGTGGCGTCTGCACCGGCGGTTCAAGTGACCAGACGTACCAAGCGGCTGCTGGAGGAGATGGCTACGTTTTCGTGCTACTTGGCGACTGCAGTTTCGACATTTCAAGGCGTGCTCAACTATACGTTGATAGGATTTCAATGACTGGAATTCTTCCATAGAACGAACTGGCCACAGTACGTGAGCGGGCTTGCCTGAAAAGTTGTAATTTTTATTAATGCATGCTTGTGCACGCAATAAATCATTTTGAATGCCTTGGGCAATACTGGCGTTTTACTCAACGACCTTTCGTAAAATATCATAACGTCGCATCTCAGAGTGAAAGTCGGGGCACAAACTCCGATAACCCCTTGGCCCGCAGTGCGGTGAATGCGCTGTGGAAGTCATGTTTTCGCAAGTGCAACCGATGGCATGCTTCTTCTAGCTTGACATCGTTATCCACGTGTGGGCATATACTGAGATAGGGGCGATCCTGTGGTGTGACGCCGACAGGTCTAACGAGCGTGCAGTTTATTCTGGACTGTCAGCTTCGGGGCGAAGGGAGTGCAGTGTGATGAACCACGACTAGGCATATGCGCCTAAATTTGTAATAGCAGCCCTCCATCGGTCTCCAGATATGGCCTGAAGAATAAAATGTTTTCGGCTTTCCGTGCGCCTGTTTCTCAAGCGTCTGGCTTTCGTGAGCCATTGCTCTGGCTTCCCGAGCTTACGCTGCTGCTGCACGATTCCGGACCATTTGCTCGGCTTTAGGCGCGACATTAATAGGCACGTAGAGCCCGTTCCCCAGCTTGATTTTCACCGTTCTCCTTGTTTGCTCCGCTTATGGCGTCTTATCTCGTGCTTTCACGGACACTACTCAGAGCCCATTGCCCGCCTTGCTGGTCCTCCGCATGTGACATGTACTATGCTCGAACCGGTGAAGGAAAATATACACATTTAAAATTTTTCTCATTCTTAATTTGGCGTTCAGTTCACATAAATTGCTAAAATTCATTTCCCCGTATTCTAAAACATGTTCATTTTAAACCTTCCCGTGAAACATACCATTCGCATACCTGCATACTAAAGAATATTTTATGCGCAGTAAGTTTCATTATAGAGTTTCCAAGCATGCAATCCGCTCACCGCATTATGGCGACGCGTCCCCGCTGCTTATGCCTGTTCCTCCTGTGTTGAATACAGAGCGGAACACGAAAAGCGGTTTTTGACGAGCCCTGATAAGATACGACAGTGGCACAGTGGCAGATCCAAGAGGCGGGGGGGGGGGGGAGCGACGGGGGCGGCCGCCCCCCCCCCCCCAAACAAAGTCGACCCCCCTCACCCTCCCCCCTTCTCGGAAAGCAATTTGCCATTGTGGACCCCCCCCCCCCCCCCGGTCCACTAGAAAGAATGGGAGAATAGTATCTGTTAAAGAAAGGACTAGAACCGCTCCGTACCGTTGGCGTCCATTTTATCTACAAGAACAACTCGATCGCCGGTGCGCCGGCTCGCGAGCCCGCGGTGTAGCCGGGCTCTCCTCTTCTAATATTCAACATCCTCCCCCCGGCGGCGTTGCGGATGGTGTTCCCGCCTCGAGGAGATAGAGGCGCTGAACAGGGCGGCGCAGTTGCGAGCCGTTAGAAAGGCGTAGCGCGCATGCTCGAGTTACGCCGTCCCTGCCCGGGAACGTAGTCGTCACCCGACCAAGTTTCCATAGGAGAGGAGGTGTGTTGTCGTCCTCTACGATGACCACGTCCCCGATCTGTAGTCGAGGCGGTGATGTTGTGGTGCTGATGTGGGCGGAGCGTAACTGCAGCAGATATTCTTTTCTCCACCGCTTCCAAAGGTGTTCCAACGTCCGCTTCCACACTTGAGCACGGCGGCGAAGGTCCACAGGTGTCGAGCTCAGCGATGTAGGCTCTACTTCCAACGGTAGACTGATAGCGCGTTTTCCTAGGAGGAAGTGCGAAGTTGTCAATGCCTGAAGATCGTCGGGTTCGGAACTTAGATAAGTCAGTGGGCGGGAATTTAAAACGGCTTCAACTTCAAGGAGCACGGTGGTCAGTTCCTCGTATGACAGACTGTTGCGACCCAGACATCGTTTCAAGCAGTCCTTTACAGAGCGGATGACGCGCTCCCACCATCCTCCCCACCAAGGGGCTCGCTCCACGTTGAAGCGCCATTGAATTCGGAGTCCGCTTGTGTAGTCTTGTACTTCAGGAGAGGAGGCGAGGTTGAGGAGTTTCGCGGATTGGTGGAATGTTCGAGCGTTGTCCGAGTAGACTATAGATGGCAGACCTCTGCGAGAGACAAAACGACGAAAGGCGAACAAAAAGGCTTGAGACGTCGTGCGCGAAGTAAGTTCGAGGTGTATGGCTCGGGTGACCGCGCAAGAAAAAACTGCGATGTAGGCCTTCGTATCAACCGCGGTGTTACGAACATATAGGGGTCCACAGAAATCGATGCCGACGACATTAAACGGACCTGTTTCTGTGATTCGCTCACGCGGGAGAGGAGCCATGGGTGCAGTTTCTGGTACGAGCCTCCGGCGCTTGCATGGTAAGCAGGTGTGCAAGACCCTTTTTACGATCTGCCGTCCCCTCGGTACCCAAAATCTTTCCCTTACCTCAGTCAGGGTATCTTGTATTCCACCATGAAGCAGTCGGTTGTGTGCGTCCAACACTAATAGGTGTGTAAATCTGTGCTTGGGCGGTAACAAATAAGGGTGCTTCAAATCTTGTGATGCATTCAGCTCCTGTAGGCGGCCTCCAACACGCATTGTACCTTGTGGTCCTATGAACGGAAGTAGACGGCAGATGCCTGAGCTGGAAGGCAGGGGTCGATTCTCTTGTAGCGCTGCGACTTCAAGTGGAAAGGCTTCGATTTGGACGACGCGAATCCAGTAAGTCTCAGCAGATATCAGTTCTGTCGAAGTTAAGGGTCCCGAGACAGAAATACGACTGGGCGACGCATTGTTCATGAAGCGCCGAATCCACGCAGTGAGACGGATGACGCGAGATAGCGATCCGTAATTAGACAACTCGAGTAACGGGCTCGTGTTGTTTGACGTCGTGACCGGAGCGATCGTGCTCGATGATGCTACCGTCTCTGGAAGAATGGTGAGTTGGTTGCGAGTTTCTTTGACGGGCCAATCTGTCGACGACTGGGTTAACCAGAGGGGTCCATTCCACCATTTCTGACTTTTGAGTAGAAAGGTAGCTGATACCCCTCGTGTGAGTAGATCTGCGGGGTTATCGTGACTCGGGCAGTGGGACCAAGGGAATCCTTCGGTGAGACGCTGGATTTCAGTCACGCGGTTGCGGACGAACTGTTGCCATCTTGCTGCGTCACCGGCGATCCAGCATAAAGCAATCTCGGAGTCCGTCCAAAATTGGACTTGCAGGTGGACAATTCTTGTTGTCTTCTTTACGGAGTCGAAGAGGCGAGCTCCTAACAAGCAAGCTAACAATTCCAAGCGGGGTAGCGTCACTGGTTTAATGGGCGCGATGCGGGAGCGGCTGATTAGGATGTTTGTCGTGAATGAGCCCTGCTTGACGGGTGTTCGCAGATAGATTGCTGCACCGTAAGCGCGGGGGCTAGCATCGACAAAGATGTGCATCTCCACCGGCGTATCTCTCTCGATTGCTAAGGGTAGGGCGTTTCGTGGTAGACGCAGAGAGGAGAGCGACGGAAGCTCGGAATACCAAGATTCCCATTCCCCTTGTTCCTTGGGGGTAAGGATCTTGTCCCATGCGTGGTTGATAATCCAAAGTGTTTGAAACAGAAGTCGTGCACGGATCACGAATGGCGCGAGGTATCCTAGAGGATCGAAAATTCGCGAAAATGCCTGAAGGAGTGTGCGTTTTGTCGCTCGATGCGGTGGGAAGGAGGCTCCATTTGTGCTGATAAGGACCTCGTCAGCTGTGCGGTCCCATTCCAGACCTAGCACCTTTATCGTGTCTGTTTCCGTTGTCGCATTGTCGTACGAAACACCATCCTGCAGGAACAAACTCTGGAGGCGAGAAGAATTCGATGACCACTTACAGAGTTTCATCCCAGCCTTCGCCAGGATGGACGTGGCATCGCGGTAAATGTGAAGGGCCTCCGTTTCTGACGCAGCACCCACAACGAGGTCGTCGACGTAGAATGAGTCCTGTAGCTCGGAAACGACTGAGGGGTAGTGATTCTTCATTGATTCAAGGTGATAACGGAGCGTTGC
This sequence comes from Ixodes scapularis, assembly GCF_016920785.2. Lineage (NCBI taxonomy): Eukaryota > Metazoa > Arthropoda > Arachnida > Ixodida > Ixodidae > Ixodes > Ixodes scapularis. The sequence goes on from NW_024609879.1 coordinate 84,665,272, forward strand.
TGCCAGAAGGAACGGACTCGATGACGCTCCAATTGGAACACGAGTCATCCGCCATTCGACAATGGGAGGTGGAAGCCCATCTTCTGGTGGCAAGTGTTCGATCCAAAGAAATCTAAGGGCGTCACGGTCTTGTGCTCGGATGCCGATTTGAAGAAAGGCCTTGTGAATGTCAGCGGTCAGGATGACTGGACTGCTGCGGAACGTGAGGAGGAGTTGTACCAGGTCCGTGTCCAGTTTGGGGCCTTTGTCCAGAACACTATTCAATGACGGCATGTTCGGAGCGTGGGACGAAGCGTCAAAGACTACGCGAAGCTTAGTTGTGACTGCCCCCTTGCGCACCACGGCGTGATGGGGTAAGTAGTATACACTTTCAGAAGGAGTGGAAGAGGCTGGAATTCGCTCAGCGTGCCCTTCGCGAAAATACTGTCGGATAGCGTCGTCGTACTGTATCAGAAGTTCTGGATTGTGCTGAAATCGCCGAAGTTGAGCATGTAATCGAGTGACAGCTGTCAGGCGATTGTTGTCACTGATACCAAGTTCTGGGTGCTTGAACATCAGAGGTACTTCATAGCGGTCCCCCTTTTTAATGATCTGTTCTCTGAATTGAAGCAACGCTGGGTGAGTTGCCGGGTCAGTGGAGGGAAGGTCAGAGATTCCGATTGCATCCAGTCGCCACATCTCGGATGGATCAGGAAACGGTCCGGTGTTCGCTATTTCGTAGCTGATTAATGAAAGGGCTGTTGTGTTACTCCGGCAATCAGTTGAGCAATTGTAGCGACCTTGTACCATCCACCCAAAAAGGGTATGGACTGCTGTCAGTTGTTCGGTTAGACGACGGATTTGTCCAGTTACTACCTTCCAGTAGAGGTCGGAGCCGACAAGTACACTCATCTCTGTGTCGGCCTGTAAACTCGGGGGAGCGACGTCACCCACAATCAGCCCTTCGGAATGTAGCTGATTCAAGATATCATTGTCGAGGCGAGGTGTTCGTACGGTACAGAGGTCGGGTACTTCGAGCGCCTCCATGGTAACCTTGCTCGTACTGTACTGACCCTGTAGCGTCAAGCTCACACGGCGGCAACGATAATTTGTCGGGTGTCTAGTGTTTCCAAATGTGTAGACTGTGAGCTCTTCGGTACCGAGCACTTCGCATTGAAGCCTCTCGGCGGTGTCTCGCTTTATGAATGTCCGTTGGCTTCCGGTGTCCAGGAGAACTCTTACCAGGGTACTGTCAGTGGTACCCGTAGCCCATGCCTTTGCGGTTTGGAGCAAAACCGATGAAGCTCCCGTGCTGCTAGTGGGAGCGCTGGTCACGTGGTTATCGGAGTCTCCTCTGTTCTCGTCTCTACGTGATTCGCTGAGCGGTGCAGCGAGGTTTGGTCTGGACTCGTCTTGAGGGAAGCGCCATATGTCGCAGAGGATAGTTATATGACGTCCGTTGCAAGTACCGCAAACCAGTCGTGTCGATGTACGGCAGTTACGGGCTACGTGGTTAATCTTGCCGCATTTGAAGCAACACCTTGCAGCCCTCAGTCGGTTCCGTTTCATATCTGGCGATATATTAGAATCGCAGTCCTGGAGTTGGTGTCCCAGGTTGCCACAAAGTAAGCACGACCCAGGCCCTGGCGTTATCGACGCAGTCGGCAGGGCGAGAGCCGATGGAGAACTGGGATGGGCGATTGAAGGTCGTGTCCCCCTTCGTTCTTCTTGTGGTGGCACAGACGAAGACCACTGACTCCCTCCTTGACTCTCCTCGCGACTTTCTATTTGTATTCGAAGAAACTTCAAAATCGTGGCAACTTCGGTTGTATCTGGGATGCTGATACCGGTCTGGTAATTGCCCGAGTCGTTCGGTGACTCCCTTTCCTTCAGGTTCAGTCTAAAGAAAATAGCGAGGTCATTGGGGAGCGATCTCATAAGAACGCGCTTGAGGACGACTGCGTACTGAGTAGATGGGACGCCTAAGCCTTCAAGACAGCTTGTGCGGAACTGTACAGAGTCATACAGATGTCGCAGCTGCGCGATGTTGTTGGAGCTGTGGACGGGTGCCAACGCTAGCAGTTGGTCGATATGCTCGTCTACCAGAATGCTGTTCCGTCCAAATCTTTCAAAAAGGCTTTTGATAGCGAGCTCGTACCCTTCTTCCGATAGCCTCACCCATTCAATTGCCTGTTTTGCTGGCCCAGTCAGATAAGTCTGTAAATATTTGAATTTTTCTATGCGTGGAAGGTCGACGTTGTCGTGAATTGTCGCTCGAAAATGATCCCAAAACCCTTGCCAGTCCCGGAGGTTCCCCGAAAAAGGAGGTATTTGCAGCTTCGGTAGAGCGACGGTACGCGGTGTTCGTTGAACGGGTGTGTGAGAGGGGCCTCCTGCTCCGGCAGAAACTTGACCCTGGTCGCCGATGACGGTAGCGTTGTCCGTGACTTGGGATGGATCGCTGGCGATATGGTTTCGAGCTAGAGCACAACGAACTCGGGTGACGGTGTGACTGATGTTCATGTTGTACTCTAGCGTGCCGGCAACCTCGTTCTCCAGGCCGTCGTCGTCCACCAGGATAGCTAGGTTCGACATTGTACATGTACCTTTTTTTAGTACACGGAAGTGACGTCATCACGTCTGATTGGTTGGAAACTAAAGTGACGTAATTTCCCTAGAAAAATGTCGGCGGAGTCGGCAAAACTGGGCGGAGTCGGCTACCGGACGTGACAGCAAAATGACGTTTCGTTTTGTACCGAGTACGTTTCAAAAGGTACTTGCTCGGAACTAGGTGTCATTGGCAGCATGTTTTCGGCGGCGAGGCGTCGTCGTCTCGTCACTTCGACTTTTTCTTTAATAGAGCTTTTTTTTTCGCCCGAAAGGCTGTATCGGGAACACCGCGATGCATTCGAGCTCCCGGAGGAGATCTTTCGGAAGCAATACCGCCTGCCCAAGATCGTGGTGCGGTGGTTGTGCGACGAACTTCGCGAGGAACCGGAGGTGAGGAGAGTGCGTACCTCGTGGACGGTCATGACTGTGGAGCTTCAAGTGTTGTGTGCACTGCGCTTCTACGGCACGGGGAGCTTCCAAGGCATGGTGGCGAGCGACGAACACGTAGCGCGGGACCAAAAGACAGTCAGCGTTGCGGTCCGCGCCGTGTCCGTCGCTATCGTGCGTCGTCCATACCATGGTCTCCATCGTCGGCCCGTCCAAGAACGACCCCACCGTCACGAAGGCGGCGTACTGGTGCCGCAAGTACTTCTACGCCCTCAAAGTGATGGTGGTAAGTACACTCATGTTACGTTGTCAAAACGCGCCCCAAATCTGTAGAAAAAAAAAAAAAAACGTATTGCGGATACGGTTTAAGTATGCCGTTTTATGACTGCGGGCTGTGGGGTCTCACGACTGCGCGAGCGTGTGCTCTACGTAGCATGTGAGCCGTGAGACTCTTCTCCCAAAAATAATACTTATTTTTAGTTTCAAAGCGTGCAAGCTACCGTAAAAAAAAAAATATATATATATATATTTTTGTTTCAAGGTAGTTAGTTGTACCTTGCATCCAGGAAGGTGTGTTGACATGCATGTGTCAGACAAAATAACTTAAAGGTTCTGAAATTGCGACTGCTTTGTGAACCATAAGTACGATCTACTATGTGGATTCAGGTAATTACATGTCAATATCTCTCTCACTTTCAGGTGTGTGACGCCGACTGCCGGATAATGTGCATCGACCCACGGTATCCCGGGTCGGTGCACGACTCCTTCGTGTGGCAATTTTCCTGGCTCCGAAACCAACTCGAGCAAGGGCAGCTGCCATGCGACGGCCGGTTCCTGCTTGGTGAGCATACTAAATTCATTCCTTACGCACACGGTGGCTCCCACTGCTTGAAAGCCACAGTACCACACGTACTGTGCTTGTTGTGAGGCACACAGACACAGTTGCTGGAACTCCTTGAAGTGAGACAGCACCCAAAGTTTGGCCATTAATCTCTGTTTATGTCCACATAACTCTCACACTCTGCAGGCTACGAAAGCCACACTACACCAATCTCACGACAGTGATAGACTATGCAAGGCATGCGACCGCAGTGCGAGTCGCTGTCCGGTTCGGCCCACTCACTGTTACTGTCTGCCTGTACCCTCTTGCTGGTTGGTTTCCGCATGAAGTTGGAGCTCTTTCACTGATACCTGGGGGCTTGCCTGGTCGCTTTGACGGTCGTCAGTTTGTACGGAATGGGATCAATTCCTCCTTGGCCACTTGGGGCTCGCCAAATCTGTCCTCGTGTCGTCTCTGTCCCACACACTGGATTCTTTTCCCTGACCCTTCTTCTTCGGTCTGCCTATATAGCTCCTCCTACTAGACCCTCCGTGTCCCAACAGGACCTGACTCCTTTCCAATCTAACCACCCCCTCTCTTTTCCCCATCTCCAACTCAACCGAGGATTAGGAAAGAGGTTCGTCGAACTGGCGCCTTATCCCCTTGCTTGCCAAAGACAAGGCCAGCGTGTTCTGCTCTGCCCGTGCCTAAGGTCACGGCCACACTCCCAAAAGCAACAGAGCTTTTATCTGTCGGATGCAAGGGCCTAATAATGCACTTGCATACAACACAGCACCCCTAAGGAATCGTGCACACATCCCATACAACCCACCAGGAAAACACATAGTTACATGAAATAACAGGGAGTTTGCAGGCAAGCTAGTGCTAATTAATCATAATGTAAACTGATACTGTAGTGCAGAAATATTAACACACTTTTAAGTCACACTTAAGTTACATTATAATTGACATAGTTGCACACAGCTGTTTTCTTGCCTTTTATTTTAAAAAGTAAAGAATGTAATATGTTCCATCCTCTACATGTGCAGGTGACAGCGGCTACCCCTTGGAGCCTTGGCTCATCACCCCTGTCCCCGGGAACCACGCGACCTCACCGCTTGCGGCCGGTTTAATAAGGCGCATTCCTCGATCAGGTCTGTTGTGGAGCGCTGCATCGGGCTGTTGAAAAACAGATTCCGGTGTCTGCAAAGGCACCGGGCTCTGTATTACCACCCTTCAACAGCCACCGCCATTATTTCGGCATGTGCAGTGCTCCACAACATCTGCCTTGCATCGAGCGAGCCAGAACCGGAGTCAGACTCCGACCCTGAAGAGTCAGAGTTGGAGTCTGAGCCGAGCTCGGACGGTTCTGAGCCGAGCTCGGAGAGGTCAGCGTCGGCTCCCGAGAGGCTGGCTCCTGCCGGCCCTCCGGTCGGCCTTCCGGTCGGCCTCTCGGACAGGGGGAAGGCTCTGAGGCAGCGCCTTGTCACCCGGTTCGGAACCCGCCGCAGACGTGCCCGTGCAGAGCGCCACACGCAAGGGGTCCGCCGCCACGACGGTAGTCCCGACCACCAGGGACACCGTCGGGAAGCCCCTCAGCGCCCTCGCTGCGGTGGTGCCCAGCACGGACGCCGCCAGCGACAGGGAACCTCTCGCCACCACGACTGAGGTCCTGACCACCAAGGACCCCGTCACATCCTTGCCCTCAGTGAAGCCCTCCCCGTGGAAGCCGTAAAGTGCACACTTCGCTTCCTGCTCCACAGTCATGGCCGTCCACAAGCTACATACTCTCTTCAGCTCCTACACCTTGTGAAGTTCGTCGCACAGCCAGCGTGCTGCCTCCGGATATGTGTAGAGTGCATCGCGGTGAAATAGATACAGCCTTTTTTTTATTTTTATGAGCAGAAGGCACGAGACGCAGTCGACAGTGACAGAAAAGGTTTGAAGGTTTAGTTGCCAAACCAACAGGTCATCTGGATTGCCCCTGCAAAGAATTCAGAAGTAATTTAGACTACCTCTAGAAAGAAATGCTTGCTTTTGCAGAGATTGCTTTCTTAGTTGCTGATTGAACCAGGGATATTGTTGTCATGGACAATGTTTCATTTTACAAATGCTTCAAAGCGTCTTGCCTTCTGCTCCATTTTATTATCTCTTTTATGGTACTTCATCAAAGTTAGGTGATTGTGTTATCTCAAGACAGTGCACATGTAGTTTGTTTTAAAAATTGCTTTATTTCTTAAAGACAAACCTGTGACTTCATGAATAAAAGTGTGATAACATGGAATGTAATATTTCATTCTTGGAAGTAAAACTGAGCATCGACTGGAACCATGTAAGCAATTGGGCAATCTTAAGTATATATCACAGATATCTTGTTGAACACTCTGGTCTTATTTGAGCACAATAGTTAAATTTCGAAAGGAAAAAAAAATATATATTTTCTGACTAGCATACCACCATATAAACACTGGACCACTTTGAAAGAATTATCACAGATGTTGCGCCAAACATTCTTATTTGAGCACAGCAATAGCAAGTTCTCGAAAGATAAAAAAATTGTTTCTGACTAAAGCAGCCGTCACTCGCGCGCTCCCCGTTGGTTCCGCCGACCCCTCCGCTACCCCCGGCACACCCGGCTCCTCGTGGTTCGACATTTTGGTTTGAAGAAGGCGCGTAGCGCTCATCCCGCATAATATTGGAACAACTTTCTCTCCAATTATTTGTTAAATGTATTGCAAAAGGGTACAAAAAAGCGGTTTGTTTTAACAACGCCCAAAAGGTTTTGATTGTTTTTCATTAACTTTTACCTGTACTAGAACAGATGCGACGGCCAGCGACGCACAGGATTGGTTGCCGTTCCTTCGCTAAACGCAGGAACTGCTCCCCGCGTCGTAGTAAATCCTACCCCGTATCCTGCGCGTAGGGACGCCTCAGGGAATGCGTAGCTACTTCCGCTCGTCGGTGGTTGGCTCCGGACGTCGCTGAAACGGGTGACGGGCATCAAGTTTGCGATGACGTAGCGGCGTCAAAGTGGGCAGAGCCGCCACGTGAGTGTTGCTAGGATACGCTCCTCCTTTGCATTACGTCACTTCCATGTACCTTTTCTCAAATGTCCAACCTAGCGATCCAGATCGCTGATCTGCTTGTCCTGGTCTATCAGCTGCGCTTCTTTTTGGAGGAGGAAATCGAGGTGTACTTGCAGATCGGTGGAGTCGGGATCAGGGCCTCGTAGTAGATCGGTGAGCATGTTCGGGGTACGGGTAGGGTGCCTTCATGTGCGCTTGGCTTAGGGTGGAGACATCTGGCCTTTTTGTCTCACACTTTTATTTTTATTTTTTGTTCAGAAGCGCGTGAAGGAACGTGTCCCTGCACGCGCTCGTGGCGCTGACTGTGCTACGGCGACATTTTGTTTTCGTCGATTTCTTTGTATTTTACCCGTGAGCGCGTGCTGTCGGCATCGGGTACTACAAAGGGTGGCATAACAGAAGGACATTGAGGCACCCTAGGTACGGGTAACGGCTGAACGGACGACGGCGCGTGTCCTCTTCATGCGGTCCATGAACGTCGGTGTTCGCGGTGAGGCCGAAGCGGTCCTTCAAAGCCTTCCCGGGTTTCGGCACCAGATGTTAAAGAAAGGACTAGAACCGCTCCGTACCGTTTGCGTCCATTTTATCTACAAGAACAACTCGATCGCCGGTGCGCCGGCTCGCGAGCCCGCGCTGTAGCCGGGCTCTCCTCTTCTTCTAATATTCAACAGTATCCTTACAAATTTTCCGCCCCCCCCCCCCCCCCCCCGAAATGGAGTTCTGGATCCGCCCCTGCAGTGGCAGGGTGCAGCGTCACTGCCCAGTGTATTGTCCACTTAAAAATGACAAAACAGAAAGTAGAAATGTTCCACTCATTTTCTGCGCGTGGCTATAGTTCCCAAAAATGTGAAAACATTGTTCGTTTCTTTGTCATTTATATAGGTTTATTGAGGAACATCCGGACTTTGCTCATCATATTTTTAAAAGTCGGTTACACAAAAGAAGATCCCTTTCGGGTAAAATAGATGTGCACAAAAAAAAAAACTTTATGTATTTGAATTGGAACTTGGATCGCGTCAACACGTTCAACGAGTCGGAATATCCGTCCGAGTCAGAACATCCAACGCATCAAAACGTCCAAAAATTCAAAACATCCACAAATTGATGTTTTGACTCGATGGATGTTTTGACGCGTTGGATGTTCTGACTCGGAATCCTACCGTTAGCGTACTCAAATTCATGTCAGAAACATTAAAATCACCCATGAGTATGAGTTCGAAGTTTCCAAGGTTGTGTTGCAATATGGAATCATGAATATCAAACAGCACTTAAGCGGAATAACTAGGAGCTCTGTAAATAGCCCCGAGCGAACTTATCCATATGCACTTTCCGCCACGATTACGCTGTATTTGGTCAACAAGAAAGTTCAGAAAAAAGAACATCAAACCTTAAAAATAGTGCAACGCCACCACCACTTCCAGAAGACCGGTCGCAACAAACCACATTATAATTAGGGGGAGTATATTCACAGCCAAGTATGGAATCGTGCCGCCAAGTTTCAGTGACAAGCATGACATGCGGGGAATATGACGCTGCAATGCGAGTAAATTCAGTAGACTTTGGGGAAAGGCTTCTGGCACTAAGATTTAGCAAGGAAAGGTTGCTATTTTTCGCGAGTCAATCTGAGGGTGCAGAAAATGGCTGGGCGGGCAGCTCTTACGATGCAGTTGTTAGATTCACCCCATGTGTGCCGGACGTTATAAACAAGTGCGTAGTCATGACGTAAAATAACTTTAGAGCCGTTTCGTCTGAGGTCAGCCGTACCCATGCCAGAGCTGCCTACGGATGTTATGGACACGAAGGGAAAAGTTCTCGTTAATGCATGAACAAGTGGGTGCCCTTTAATTTTTGAGCATTCTTAAAAATTATAATTTTGTGTCGGTAGTCAAGCACCCTGCAAATCATAGGTCTAATTTTACCCTCAATGTGAGAACCAAGACGATGACAGCGCTCCATACCATCGCAGGTATTTGGAGGCAGCAGATCAATGACACAGCTCAGTCTTCAACTTCCTCTAAAAAATATAAAACCTGATTGTTCCTACGAGAACGATTTTCCAGGACGTCGTGCTTATCAGTTAGTTGGATGACGGCGAGTTCAAGAGCGGCTACTTTTTCTTCTAGACATCTCACTTCATTCTCAAGCCTAGACAATTGAGATGAACTGGAACCAATAGCGGCAAGGCGAAATTCGACAAGCTTATTTTGAAGAGCTGCATGGTTACTTTTTATTTGGCCTATATCGGCAGCTATTTGCGGTTGCCCTTCAAGGATTTGTTTAGGAAGAATCTGAGTGTCTTCATCAGGGCCGGAGTTAATTTCGACATCAGCACTACGAATCAGAAGAGTCAAAGAAACTCTAAACCATGCTAACAAGGAGGAACAGGGTGTCATGCTTCCCAGTGGGCTTGGTATACCAACAACAAAACAGGTAATCGGACTTATAAGAATAAGGCTCAGAAATAAACCCTACCTGCAGGGTAGAGATTAAGAAACTCAGTGGCGTGTTCATTGTGCTGCCACAACCCATATCAGCCTTCTTTTTTAGGGGGTGACAAAAAACAACAACAATAATAATAATAAATAATAATAATCAATGAATCAATCAATGTTTATTATAGTGCCTAGGAACAACCTTGCTGTCTGGGTACTGGCACACTGGATGGAAATGAATACATAAAACACACAAATACAGAAGAGCAATGCACTGTATACAGTAACTGAATATAACCATACACGACATACACTGAGCTGAATGATAACAAAATACAATTTGTATGTCTTGTGTAGAATGAAAAGAAATTGCAGTAATGTAAAAAAATATATATAATAGTAATAAAAACTGAAAGCAGTGGATTTCTGATTTTAACAACTAACAACACAGAACGCATCGGCATGGCTACCATGGCGGTACTGCCACCAAATCGGCCATCCAACGAAGTACAAATGAATAAATTCCTCACATTTGTGGGCGGAGTGAATGGCAAAGGAACTACTCAACAGATGCCTAAATGCTTCCACAGTTCCATGGCGTTAATCCCGTTGCATCTTTCCCTCGCCTTACGCTTCATTCTTTCGCGTTGCTCGGGCTTGAAGTAGTTTTTCCAGTCACCGACCATTCCTTTGCGCACAAACTCCCCGGCGTGCGGCTTTTTCAATAGATCCCCCGCTGCCTCCTGGAAGAGGGCAGCCCACCTGGGCATCTCATCGACGGGTATCTTCGTCGTCACCTGTCTCTGATGGTCTCTCTCGCGCCGAAACAACTCCCGCACGTTGGCCACACTGGTCGCGTCAAGGATCCTCTCCATGGCATCGGGATCCTGCCGCAAGTTATCTCCGTACCGACTCCCCAAGAAGTCGGCAAGCTTCTGCACCCAAAACCGGGTGTCCTGCTTCAGGTCTTCGTAAGTCATGAACAGGACGTTGGGTTCGTCCCGATGAGGGTACCAGGAGAGAAGATTGTCGAAGTAGTCGCCGAATTCCACTTCGCCACGCATGAACTGCTCGAAGAACTGTTCAAACGTTCCGTCTTCGAACTGGTAGAGCGGGAAGAGCTTGTAGTGGTTGTAGAAGGACACGCAACAGTCGTACGGGTTCCGAGCGACGTAAATGTACTTGGCCTGCTTGGAGACGCGGTCCTGGTCGTACAGCATGTGGGTTTTGATGGCGCTGCCTGGCCGAGGCAGGTCGGCAAGACCTTCTACACCCACCCTCTCCAGAAAGGGCATTCTGGTCACGAAATCCTCGATGGACTCCACGGGTGCACCGTTGGTGTAGATCTGGTAGAGGATGCACTGCATCCAAGTCGTGCCGCATTTCGGGTATGTGACGATGAAGACGTCTTCCGGCTGGTGTTTGTAGGAGAGCGCCTCCCGAAGAATCTCGTCCGGAAAGTGGGTTGCCGTGTAGTAGCTTCCAACGCTGCGGTACTTTAGCGTTGACTTTACCTGCACGCAGGACATCGCGTGTGAGCGGAAATAATTATTACTACTCTAGACGCGGATCTACTACCCAGCATTTAGTTTTGCGACTCAAGGACAGGTCTTTGGTACTTCACGTCAGGTAAGTGTCCGCTGCATGAAATGTCTGTGCATCTGTTTAGAGGGGAACGCTGCACACTCTTGCACGCCGGCAAAAAAGAAAGCGTCAAAATAAAAAGGGCAAGTGTTCTTTTTTTGTCAACGTGTCGAGTGAACAAATAACGTATTGCCATAACGAGCGGAGTTTCATTGCAGCTGCTGACAAAAAATTACACAATTACAAAACTAGACTTGTGCGCCGGATATATGTGAGCGACACGCATACAGGCACAACTTCATGCACCTGTACCCAAACCTATGGAGGGGACACTTTACAATGATAACGCCGGTGCTCACGAGACAAGTGAGCCAAAAAACAACATAATGATGACGTTAAAGTTTTGTGACAAATGATCAATGACTCTCAGTGTGTTTCGCTATGTTGGCGTTACAAAATTTGTATATATATGTACTAAAAAAAATAATAATAATAAACGAAGCGCATCCAAACTCTTTTCAACGGTGTTTTTAGCATACATGTTTCAGAGGCTCGCTCTTATGGCTTTTAGCTGTGACGTCACGAGTGGGATTATCAATCGCCGGCGGAGTTCGATGGTGGGCAAAAAAGGCATGGCCGCGAAACTCGTATAATCACGCGTCCTAAACCGACGCCGTCGAAGGTGACAGTCTAACGTTCCTCTTTATTTCATGAATGAAAGTAGAATCTACACCCTAAAAAAAAGTCTGCACGTCTACTTCCACACACAACACTCGGAGAGCCAATCAGCGCGACTTACGGAGGCAGCTCAGCGAATGACGATGCCGAAACATATGTTTAGACAAAAAAAAAAAAAAAAAAAAAAAAAAACGCACTCTGAGTTGTGACATTAAAGGGAAGATGGGGCACTTCTAGATTTGAGAAAAAACGCTTGAATTGCGTTCATTTGGCCTTTAGAATAACAGATATCAAAATTATATTTCAATGCGACGCGCCGGAGAGCCATAAGAGCAATTTGAAAATAGGGCTGAAGCCCCGCCTCCCTAGCCTTGGCAAGCCAAAAGATCCGTCGATGACGTCACGGACAGCGACTGTCTTTTGCGTTTTTCTCCCGTTTAACAATACTTACGCGGCAAATGGTTTTGGTATTCGGGTTCACGAGGTAAAAATACACTAGAATTCACTTCTAACTCATTTTTTTCAAGAAGCTCCGTAGCTTCCCTTTAAAGCAATGCAAGCGTGACGTTTTGCATTGCTTAATGTCACAACTCAGACTCCGTTTTTTGGTCTAAACAGATGTTTCGGCATCGTAATTCGCTGAGCTGCCTCCGTGAGTTGCGCTGATTGGTTCTCCGAGTGTTGTGCGGGAAAGTAGACGCGCAGACATTTTTTAGAGTGTATCGCACTCAGGATGTCACAGTGAGCGTTTAGCCAATCGTGGGCCGCAGCGGCGCTCTTGGTCGCGCACGTCACCGTTGCGGTCATTGTCCACAGCGCATGCTCAGAACCATGGTCACAGACAGCTGAAGAAACGAAGGGCCTGGCTTATTATGTTCCTGCTTCGTGATTGGTTCTTCCGGCGTTCTTATCGGCCGATATCGGATTCTGATTGGCTGCGGAGTAATAATGAGATGCTCGGGTGACCACCGCTTCCGCTCATCGTCTACTAAGCATAGGTCGGCATTTTAGAGCCCCTTCATTCACCATCACATCACAAACAAACTCACGTCTCCAAATTCATTCGCATTCACGTCACAAGGTACTCTGACCTCCCAAATTCGTAGCCCTTCACATCGCGGTGTTGAACCGCGCCAAAACTTCATCCCCTTCACATCACGGCTTTCAAACTCCGCCGAGAATTCATCCCCTTCACATCATGTCGTTCAACCGCGCCAAGAATTCATCCCCATCACATCACCGCCGCCTCCAAGTTCACTGAATCATTCACCATCACATCACCAATTCACGAAGTAATTCACCATCACCCTGAATTCATCAGAATTCACCATCGTGAATTCACCATCACATCATGAATTAGTCCGAATTCACCATCACTTCACGAAGTCATCTGAATTCACCATCACTTCACGAAGTTATTCACCATCACGGTCAACACGAATTCACCGGAATTCACCATCACATCATGAATTCCGCATGACTCATGAAGTCATTCAGGTTCATCCTGACTAAATTTGACTTCACGGCTGGTAGCCCTTCACGAGTTCGCAGTTCTCGTAGAATAGGACTGTGGCGCCATTTTGTGTCAGCCACTTAAAACCAGGACCTGACTCGACAAAAGGCCACCGCGCTGAGGCGCGCACGGCTACGCAGCGAGGCTGATGCCCAAACCGCTAAAGTCACATGGGTCCCTGTCGTTTGCGGTGAAGGATGAAAACAACCAGCAAGCAAGCAAGCGCCTGCGTAACATGTTTTCCGCCTATTCTGAATTCATAACCGTACTCACTATGACGTCGAGAATTAAGTTTACGGTATTACTTCCCATCACGAACTTGTCAAGTTCAAGAGCCACTCACCTCACAGATTCATCATGTTCACCAGCCATTCACCATCACGTCACGAATTCATTGAGTCATTCACATCACAATGAATTCTTCACGAAGTCATTCGCAATCACAACTCATCATGAGTTCATTCAAATTCACGAAGTCATTCATTATCACATCACGACTTCATTCAACACCACATCAGGAATTCATTCAAATTCACGAAGTCATTCACCATCACATCACGACTTCATTTACCATCACATCACGAATTCATTCAAATTCACGAAGTCATTCACCATCACATCACGACATCACGACTTCATTCACCATCACATCACGAATTCATTCAAATTCACGAAGTCATTCACCATCACATCACGAATTCATTCAAATTCACAAAGTCATTCACCATCACATCATGATTTTTTTCAATTTCAAGAATTCATTCAGGGCCATTCAGATTCACGCCGTGAATGTGAATGAAGGTGAATGAGCGAGTTCATGAATGAATTTGCCGAGGTATGCTACTAAGAGCCATCCTGATTGGGTAGATAGAATGCACGCCGAACGTGCACAAACGTGCTGTTCTTTATACTTCCAATAGAGCCACAGATATTCACGAATATTTATTCAGCGTGAGGCAGTCCGCCAAGTAATGCGACACGCTACTTCACCAAAATACTGTAAAAAAAAAAAAATACGCCGAAGAACACAAGGATGGAGACAGGCTACATGTCGTTAAAGGCGTTCCCCATTTTAAGATTAACCGTCTCGCCAAACTAACCAGTACACCTTCACTAATGTGTGAAAGGTAATATGGATAGTGCGGTACCACTATATAGAGTGTTTTCACTGACGCAATTTTGTCCTCCATTTTGTTGTTGTGAGCTGTTTGGCGTGTGACTTACATGACCCTATAAATGTGTAAAGCACAGAAGTTTATAAGTCCTACCACGCTGACATCTCCTCAACAGGTTTCGATGTAATCCATCATATTAGTAAATTTGTTTGAAAAAAAAAAAAACGAGCAACAAAATGGCGATTTGACGTCATGTGAAAACTCCCTATACCAAAGCGCGGCTGAGCTGCGGTGACTTTGCTGTCGGCATAGCCCAGGCGCACAGACGTTTCACTTCTCGGGAATCCGACTCCGGCACACGCGCAGTGCCCAGGTATGGGCAAACGCTGACCTGTTTGTAAACTGGACAGGTATACCGCGTGACATCATTTATGACATTGTAGAGACCGTCGCGTGCATGTAAGTTTCACTTGCTTCAAGTGGTACGAGGGGAACTATTTTTTTGTTTTGTCCCATCCTACGTCTATTTATGCTCCAGTGTCACGTAGATTTTTTATTTTTTTTTTATTTTTAGTTTTATCGTTCTACCGCTCAACGCGGTTCATGACGGAGAGCAATTTACCGTGAACTTAATTTTTTTTCCTGAGGTATGCACACGCGCGCGTGCCGACCTCGAAATGACTTCTGCAACGTCACGTCCGGAGTAGATGACAGTTTCATTGTAGGCGGCAGCTGTGAAACGTTTCCACTGCGAATGTTTTAATCAAAATTTCGAATTGAAATTGTGCATTCAAATCTTTGTTCATAAACAACTCAGTCTTTATCAGACACGTACACGTTACCCAAAAAAGTAACTAAATATCATTACTCGTTACTTTCTCAAAAAGGAACTAAATACGTCACTCGTTATCGATTCTCATAAGGAACGCCTTTTTTACCTCGAATGTAACGATATACTTTTCTCGTTACTTTGACGACCAAATGCACAACTACTTTTGTTTAGAGGTTTATTGTTTTTCTGTCAGTAGTCGAGCTGCCTCTCCAAGTTTTCGTCGGTTATGTTTGCTCGCTTACTTGAGCATACATATCCGGCGACGCTATAGTCGTTCTACTGACGCGCTTGAAGGAATGACAGTGTTTTGCTTCAGGAAGAGCTGGTGAATCTGGCATTCCGCTCTCTCTTTTGTTCTCTCTGCTTCTAAAGTTTAAAGTTGACAATGGGTGCTGTGCCTTCTCGTGTTGGCAACCTCCGCGTTTACATTCGGTCTGTACACGATTCTAGAAGGTTCTCATCCCACTCGAAATTAGTTAAAAGAGGAATAGTTAATTTGTGTTCTACGAACGCCCTCAAAAGGTCTTGCCACCATGCAATGTCCTCGAGACTGATTGAGCAAAACGAACGCTTGCAGCGTGCCGGGTTTCCAAAGGCTGTGATTGTATCTGTAGCAAAGGCGTCCTTAAGAAAATAAGAAAGAACGTTAGCGCGCGCCCAGAGGCAGGTCAAGGTAAAAGTTGTTTACTCTGCACCCGAAAAGCTCGCAAGTATGTGCAAGCTGTACCGACGGGCTGCCCAATCAAGCACAGAAGTCCGTTTGTCGCGTGCACGGAAGGGCTGGTGGTGTGGCAAGATTTATATGTCGGCCAGGCAGGCAGATGTTTAAAAGTACGGGGTGTCCAAACAGGATACTACAAAACGCACGACTCCGACAAATCGTGCGGCGCTCCGCTTCCGGTCGCCGGGGAGAAATTTCCCCCCGTCAAATGTGCCCCTCGCTCGCCACGGCAGCCTTGCTCTGCTCATCAGATCGGTCCGTAGAGCCACACGCACGCTCTGTTGGCTGTCGGTCAATCGCTCAAGGGTCTCCGCCGCTTTGGAAGTCCCGAAAACCGGAAAGGGTAGACTCGAGTGTGAGGTCTGTGGATTGGATCAGATTCCCGTGGCTCTTGTTCCCAACGTACCTCGTGTAAACAAACAGACCGGGTTGGTTTGGAGTTTAATAAAATAAATGATATATTCTCATAATCCACGAACGTGGATGTTGTCGAAGAAAGCTGAGCCGGGGCTGCCGAAACGCGCGCTTCGACGCTGGAATCTCCCAAATCCACCTGAAGCCGGACCTCTTTGGCCTTCCTACCGAGGTGACGGCAAGGCAGGAAGCAAGCAAAGACAGGCATGAGGCACGCCATTGGCAGGCGGCGTGGGACCTCGAGTCTGACGAGATCCGACGTCAAAGAAAAGTGGAGGAGGCGATTGTCCGAACAGACATGCTATGGGCGACTGCCGGACGGTTTAATGTTGATGATTTTTGCAGGAGTCGTAAAATACATGGAAAATGGAATCCCAGCCTGCTTTCGTTAGCAATCTCCAGTTCTGGCGAGAAGATAACGCGGCATCGATCACTTTTACGCCCGCTTGGTCTGCTTCCACAGCAGCCTACTTCATCCGGAGCCGTTCCAAAAGTCCGTTTAGTAGCGACTCCGACGGAGTCGTGGAGCCACAACTTAAGGCGTCCAATGAAGCGATAGATGATGCAGTCGTCCGCGAAGAGCCGCATGCGTGAGAAAATAGTAGTTTGCAAATCCTCAATAAAAATTAGAAAAAAGTGATGGACCAAGAGCACTGCTGTTACAATGATAGCTGAAGAAGATATACACACGCTGTAAAATGTACCCACTAAAATAAACTACTGATAATTGCCGGTGTAAAATATATTGTGCGGCTTCCGCGGTAAAGCAAACCCCCCCCCCCCGCCCCCCCCCCCCTCCCCCCCCCCCCCTTCGGGAAAATGGAAAGTCTACGCCGCTGTGTGTCATTGTCATGACTGCGGGTGCAAACCATTATTTGCTGCTTCTACTGTCCTGAGGCTTTCGAATTAAATCAGTTGAAAGTTAGTGCTCTGTGGTGTCTGTTCTTCCATGCCCCTATCTGAGCAATCATGCTTTCTCACGCCATCTATGCGGTGACCCTGGAACTGCATTTCGCAAGAGCGAAAGCTTCGCGGGATTTCCGAGGTCAAATGAGCGTAATACCTATTAAGAAAGGCTCGTTTATAACGTTGACAAAAGCTTTTCGAGCCAAGAAAAAAAGGATAATGCGCGAGAGAAATAAAAAAAAATATGCCGGACCGCCAAGTTTACACTGCTACCCACTAGAACGGGCCTTTAGGCTTGATTCACATTGTGCGATTTCGCTTGCGATTTCACAGTTGCGATGTCGCACGTGTGGCACAAAAAGCCTGGGGGACGTTGCGGTGCACGGTGCCGCAGCTGCGAATTCGCGAGCAAAATCGCACCATGTGAATCAGTCTTTACGATGATTGGCCATTTCGTTCGCTGCGGAGTGACAATCGGATGAAAGGGACAGGTAACGTCATGCCCTGCAATTCTTAAAATGTCGGCGACTACAGAGAGTCATTTTCGTCCGATGAAGATGTCAGAGCAGCGTTTGACACCCTCTAGAAGAACCCATTTCCGTTACTTTACGGCTCGTTTCAGTTTTTTTTTTTTTTTTCAAATCATCGAACATGCCTGCAATACGGACAGAGGTAGAAGAACCAAGCTTACCTGAGTGCCATTCATGCTTGAAGAGCTTTTGCGTATCCGTACAATAATTTTTTTTTGAGCTATTGAATGCTAGGCTCGCTGCAACGTTTATGCATCAATTAAAATACCGAGTTAGTTCTGTTAAAAAGTCAAACTTTTTTTTTTTTTTTTTTTTTGCTGTGTGTTGCGCAGAAAGGAGTTAGCAGACGCTCAGTCCGGTATACGATGTGCGACGCTTCGTCTGCGAGCGCCCGATTATATGCGCCAATTCGTGTTTTCGGCGGCCTCTCAGACTTGTGCAAGCGAAACTATCTCCGCAGCGCCCTTGAAGGCAGCGATGGCCATCTCGAGTCTACGCCGCAACCTCGGGATTATAAAACCCTATCCCGGACGTTGGTTTTTACCTCCTGAAAAACAACAACAAACAAACGTGGACTCGTAGACTTGGCAAATTTATTGAGCTGCGTCGCCGGAGAGCGCTAGAAAGATCAAAAGATATTGAGCGCTTACTCCTCTACTCGGCTACTTTCTTGGCATCAAAAGTCCATTGTCACCGCGCGGAAACCGCGTGGCCGTGCTTGTATGTGCTGGAGCCCTTGACTGGCGCTCCGACTCGATGAAATCCGAGGTCTGACCGACTGGCCTCACGTGGCCTCTTTCCGTCGTTTATAGAGGCCCCAATAAACGTGTCCAGCCGAGGCAAGCCCACAGCTGGTCATTCCGCTGTAAAGTGATTGCGTTGCGCGTTTGTGTGCGCAGCGGGAAGTCCGCCAGTCCCGATATGGCGTCTGGTGCCTCCGTTGTAGCAAAATTTAGTCAGTGCCGTACCCTACCCCCAGGACCGGATTAAGAGATTTCGTTGACCCTGGGCTAATGCTGGCCAGGGCCCCGAAATTAGCGATAATGATGATGATGATCATGATGATGACGACAGTGATGATTATTATGATAAGGTTGGTCAAAAATGAAAAGTTTCAGTAAAAGAAGAAAAAGATACTTTATTAAAACGTCCACGCTTCGAATGCCTAGAAATGTGCTAAGTTAGCGCGATATCTTTTTACAATATTTACAATGAAATTTCTAACTATACAATATATGCATACAATTTGTATCATACAGAATACATTCTATGTGTCCATTTTACTGTTTTTATGCATTCCGAGGAAATTATAATCCATAGGGAAACCTGCAGAGCTGAGCCAACCCCCGCAGTATGCGGGAAGAACTCGGCAATTTACGAGGTCAAAAATATAGAGACATAAGAATAGAGTCTTTGATATGACATGGAGCATGACGTACGTTCCACATACTTACAAGTCCCACGTCATTGATTTTATAATTTTTACATTTTTGGTTCACCGAGTTCCCCTCGTAGATAGCAGCCATTGACTTTCCCAGTGTTCTGTGGGAAAGTAAACGCACGGGCACTTTTACGAATGAGGAAAAGCGGGAGTAGAGAGAAAGTTTGTCACAGACGTTTCAAATGCAGTCAAACAAAATGGGAACAACGCACAAAGTACAGAAATATAAACAGACATTTCGTTAAAGCGGCACCTTTCTACTCTTCCAGCTTGAAAATTAAGATAGTGTTTCATCGAAAGATATCTCACGCAAAAGGTCCCTTTCGGTGGACAAGATGGCGAGAGAATTCATCTTTACCTCGCCGAGAGTGGAGCGAAAGCAATTTTTGAAAAGGATCGTTCTCTCTCGCAGTTCGATACGGGGATAGGTATATTCTAAGAGCAATGGAAAGGTTGGGCAAAACGCTTTCAATGTCTCTCTCCGGCAACATTTTCAAAAGTCCTCGAGCACTTTAGTCTTCACGAGTGCAACTCCGCAGATAATGTGAGAACTGAGGGACTTCAGTTGAAAAAATCGGCTCAAGCTCGTTCCTGTAAATCTCCGCTAGCCTATCAGCTTGCTTGATTAGTAGGTGGTCGCTTCGATTGTTCGTAAGAAGCGTTAAAAAGCGAAATTTTCGGCAAATGTCAATGCACGCAGCTTTCCGAGCATGCAATGCTGAGCTCAGATTGTCAAGAATTATGTAAAACGTATCTGTCTTGAACCTTTTGCTGCCGCGAGTCCTGTCCTCCGCCTCTACTGTTGTGAATTGCCCTGAAGGGTCTTGAGTTTGTTTACATTGATAACACTGCTCTACGCTCAGTCCTCTAGCCCTCTCGTCGAAAGCTTCAAATTTAGGCCGGAGGGAATTCACGAAGCCGTCAAGTGGAGTTCAACAAGTCAGGAGCTGCTGAGAGGTCTAAACCAGGTCTTTGAAGTACGACACTGGTCTCGTCAAGCCGCTCCAGAATATCTATCCACAGTGTTGCCATTAACGCGGTTTCAAGCTTAGACAACTTATTGAGAAGAGACTCTGCTTCAATACGAATATCACAGGTCTCATCTTCATCATTCGTCATGCTACACAGACAATTACGGATTCGTTCGAAATACCTACAATTTCTTTGCAGGAATCGGCACGCCTTGACCATCTAGTGTCAGACAAGCATTTCAGGACAAAGGGCTTCTGTCCTTGTTCAAGGCTCTTCATAAAATATCTCCAGAGCTTTGGCGAGGTAGAAAATAGCAAGTACAGCTTCTAAGTTAGTCTGAAAAACTTCACTGCCTCTACAAAGCAATCAACACTACAATGACCCGAGCAAGGAACATGAACAGCTAGTGGGTTCTTTTTTTTTTTATCTGGGCTTGGAGTTGTACCTCCCCGACATGTTACTGGCTCTCTTATAAGACTGACACTGCGTCAAGGAGAGAGAGTACTGCTGCAGACAGGTACTGACCCGTGTACGGTTTAATTGGAACACACCCGATGAACCTTTCATGAACAATACCCATTAAACAGTATCGAAGCACAACAGACAGCTAGCCAACATGGGTAATGTTAGGGTAGAATCAACAATCAAAGAGTATAGTATTCGGCACGTTGCATCTCCTCGACAATTCGCTTTCGTACGGTCTGTGCCATCAAGCCAACCAACTTATCACGAGTGAACTTCGAGAGATACGACCAGTGACCCCTACCCTTGTTGCCATGGTGGGCAATGTGATCTCTGAGAAAGGGGTCAGAACACCTCGTTTCCCCTCAATGGCTATCCTCGCTCAGCAAGCAGTCTGATGACTGCTACGACTTGCTTCAGTACTTCTTTCCAATAAAAGGTGTCTGGATTACAAAATGCCGAACTAACTCTTTGTTCATTCTGGCACAAGCGCTAGAGCGAGCTAGCCACGCAACGACGGCATATTCCGGTGGTCTACGCTGTTTTCATGAGGTCTTGCTTTGTCTTCCGCCCTTTTTCCAGTCGTAAAACCCGTCAGTCGCAAAAGGACTGACACTATTTGGAACCGCGAACAATTTGCACGTGAAACAAAACACAGACTTTTTCGACTGGGAGTACATGGGCCAGTGTCGCTGTACATCTCCCCATTAACAGCCTTTCTTTTACGAAAAGTTCAGGAGATATAGATATTGTTTCTGGCTCGTCTACTGTATCTCGGAGGAAGGATAATTTTCCGATCTATTTCGAAAGCCTCTTGCGGTCACTTCTCGATATACAGGGTTCAAAATTTGTCGGGTACAGCGGCAGGCCACTTAGCTGGACCACTTTCAACAATGATGGGCTCGAGGGGCTGTGGAGACAATTCTACAGAGTGTCTCAGATAGCGGCCAGACTCTTTAAATCGACCGCAAAAATCGGTTTCTTTACCTATCGCTCTACGATTTTGTGCAGCGTTGGCCACAGGTGGTGCTTTTTTTTTTCTATAAAGTTTGTAAAGAGCGAACTTACCTGAAGAAAAAGTAATAAAAGAAAATAAAGGCTTTAAGGGGTACTCTTGCGAAATCTTTATGGTCTCCGATTTGCCTGAAAATTTTCTAAACACACCAACGAACATCGCTAAAATAGTATCCCAAATATTAGGTCGAAATATTTTTTTTCTCGCGAAGTTATTGAATTTACAAATTTGGTCCTCACCGTGCTTTTCAAACTTTCAGTTTGAAAAGCACGGTGAGAACGGGCAACAATGAAAAAGTGACGTCATGGAGGGCAGGGGTTCGCTCTTTGGACTAGAACTTGTTCCTAACTGATTCGAAGCAGTTTCATGGTGTCAAATGAACGCTTTGGAAGCTCGCTCCAGTCCCCGCGCTCCAGCACGGAACGAATGATTGGCATATTCTATTTTTTAGACTGCTTGCTCGACTGGCAAGCCTGCCCGCCACTGACGTCACGGCACTGAAAAGTGCGGGTATATTTGAATGTTGCTTTTTGCGTCATTTTCATTTGCCGATTTCACAATAACTATCATGAATTTCGCGGTACTAAATAGCACACCAGAAAGGGTTAAAGTCCGGGGAGTCAGAAAATATAGATAGTTGAGGGAGCTCAAAAAGATCGCTAAAGTACCCCTTTAACTTCCATGGAAACGCAAAGAAGCCACCGGACTTCAACAAAAGGGCGTAGTTTGGCACGGGAGACAAGAGATGGCGCAAGCGGTCGCGACGCCTAAATCACTAAACAATATTTCATAGCGACGCCAACTGCCGAGGCAGCGCGATGGTTTCCGGGACTTGGCGGGAAAAGCAGGTGCGAAAGGCTCTGCCTTGCTGCGCCTATTTGTTGTGTTTGTAAAGGAAGCACAAGATGAAAGACAACTTACCGGCACAATCGGACGGCGGTGTCGTAGTGACCGGCGCGACCGGCATTTCAATCGCGAGGTTGGGCAAGCGCCTTGTTTTTGATGCTCTTCTTCGTCTTTATCTTGGAATCTCCAAAATGCCTCGAGCAGACGATGGAGGAATCGTAAGGGGCAAAAAGCTGCTCGATCTTGAACTGGGCAAATTTTAACGGGGCTACAATAAACAAACGACTCACGGTCACCGCACGGCCGCCATTACCGGCGCCGATGTTTGTTTACCCCAAGCCTCCCCCCGACATGTGCGAGGGCAGAGCTTAGTCGGAATCATCATTAACTTCCTCTCCCGCCTTCGCGCCTCCTTTCCCATGTGCAGAACACTAGAATGATTTGTAAGCAGTGATAGAGTGCAGGCGAGCTGGTAATTAATCGACATCTTGTAAATCCTGAGATGGGGAACGATAAAAAAACGGACGAACACAACAAAATCTCGATCGCAACATTTTCATCACTCTTTACAGATAACTCGGAAACAGCCACCAAAGCTTTCTCATTAAAAATACCATCTGGGGGCACAGCAAACAAGCTATTCTTGTCAGTCTGGAGCAGGGTCAAAGAATTATCTCTCAACTCCCTTTTCAAAGCCGACACTCTCCTGAAATTTCTTTGCTCAACCGGGAAGGACGAATCTACCAGGACACTCGGCTTGCTCAAGGATTGATTTACAAAAGTAAATCAATCCTCTTCGGCTCGCAAGCTTTCGTTCCTTGTGGGCTGCCAAGAAAAGAGAGGTCTTGAAGAAATAAGACTCGACGAAGAAAAGGTCAGTTTTATCGGCTTTTGGGGAACGTTTTTTTCAATCCTGAAATTGTAGTGTCTCAGAGTTCTCAAGCAATTTTAACTGAAGGTCCCAAGTTTTGCCTGAATGTGAAACCTTCACGGTTTGATTTGTGCATGCTATTAGTACCAAAAATTCCTACCCCGGAGGATAGAACGACTTTTGTAAATCAATCCTTGAGCAAGCTGAGTGTTCTGGTAGATTCGTCCTTCCCGGTTCAGCAAAGAAATTTCAGGAGACTGTCGGCTTTGAAAAGGGAGTTGAGAGATAATTCTTTGACCCTGCTCCAGACTGACAAGAGTGGCTTGTTTGCTGTGCTCCCGGATGGTATTTTTAATGACAAAGCTTTGGTGGCTGTTTCTGAGTTATTTGTAAAGAGTGGTGAAAATGTTGCGGATCAAAATTTTGTTGTGTTTTTTTTTTAAATTGTTTCCCATCTTAGGGTTTACAAGATGACGAAAATGACTTCGTAAAACTGTCGCGTCTAAAGGGCCTCCATACGAAGAAAGCGTTTTCATCTTCCGTCTGGTTTCAATTAGGATAGACGTCAACAAGACCACCAAGGAGACGACAGGTCTGTCTCCTTCACCACGGACCGTTGGAGGTCCCGTCCCGTTTCCTCTCAAAAACACGTGTTTGCAGGCATTACTCTCCGCTACTTCGTCCAGCCCTAGCCTGACAGTGCGGTGAGAACTACGTGCGCGTTGGACCAGTCAAACGTCGTGTTTACGCCACGTGATCAAGCTCTCACTCATGCCCACGCGCAGAAAGGGGGGACCAGGTGATATGAGGCAGCTGACTGGTGCGGACAGCGCGTAGCTGCCCCCTGCACTGTCAGCTTAGGGGGGAACGGAGAATGGTACGCACCAGCCTGTGTAGGTCTCAGCGAAACCACGACTTTTTATCTCTCTTTTTATTTTAAAAGGGGTGGAAATTCCCTTTTATATGCAAAAAAAAAAAGAAAAGAAAAAAGAAGAAAAATGCCGCTTTCAAAAGAAAGCAAAGCACCCTGGGGGCCGGCCAGCCACCCGTCAGAAGAGTCGGATCTCTCTTCACCCCGAATGTTTTACTTAGGGTGCCTAAGCAGTAGTAAGAGTAAACAATCTTTATTTGCAGCCGTCCCTCAGACAGCGGCCCCGAAACCCCTTGGGTCCCGGTGGCATCCTCAAGCCTAGCTAGAGCGCGCCTTCGGTTTCACTTGCAGTGCCATCATCTTTGCCACGCCTCTCCGAATGCTGCTGAAATATTTCCCAAAATATTTTAATGCGAAATCTTTTTTTTTTATTTCAGTATTGCTTTAAAAAAAATTACTGTACCTTTTTTTTTTTCCGGTTTACGCATGGGCTTAGGGCTGCAGCCCCCTTAGCCCGTACCTTAATCCGGCCCTGGCCACTCTGCCCGTTTCGATACGGGCAGGAGTGGGGAATGAAGGATTCCAGGATTCTGCAGCGCGAGCTTCCGCTCCGCGCGCTCCGCGCTTCGGTGCGTTCACACATTCGGTAGAAACCATAGCCTCCTCCATGTAGAAACACAATGGGTTCCCCATAGCAGCTTCGGGCATCGAACTCGCATGCCCAGTGCGACGCCCCAAGCTGGTC
The DNA here is from genome assembly GCF_016920785.2 of Ixodes scapularis. Lineage (NCBI taxonomy): Eukaryota > Metazoa > Arthropoda > Arachnida > Ixodida > Ixodidae > Ixodes > Ixodes scapularis. The sequence goes on from NW_024609879.1 coordinate 84,690,102, forward strand.
GGGGTACCCGAAGCGTTGTCCCCCCCCCTATTTTAGAACTCTATATTTGGGAGTTTTCGTGAACCGCGTTTCCCTTTCCGCTAAGCCCTGCGCGCCGATGGTCTTCACTGTAGAGTTCCGGGTATCGTAGAGGGTTGCGAAGAGCGTTGCGGGACTGCCAGAACGATCTACGAAAATTCTCTAATAAAGGCCACCGATCTCCTGAGAACAGAGGGTTTTAGCAGATCGTTTCTCCGATCCCCGGTAACGGTACGATCTATCCGCAAAGGCGGCGGCCGAAATCGGGTATCGTTGTCGGAGTCGTCGGAACGATCGACTGAAACACTCTTTTACAACGTTAATAACAAGAACCCAGTAAAAACTGTTCCATAAATAGTCCCACATATTTCGAACCCGCACTTGTTTTTCTTTTTTCTTTTGTTCTTTTAGGGCGGCTTCGTGTACGAATGCACCCTAGTTTTTCTGAGCCGCAGTAGTTGCAGCTGCGGCCGTGCGTGTTCGCTCGCTTAGCGAAGCCAGTAGACGGGTTTCTGGAACGCGCACAGTACCTATCACGTGTAACGTGAGGTTGTAGGCCCATTCGTCATAGGGCAACTGGTAACAGGCCCGTTCATCACAGCGGAACATTCGCCATGGGGCCACCCGGACGACCTACCACACAATAGTTGAAAAATGAATGAGTGCGCAGGCCAGCTGGTGGAAGTTGATCATGATGTAGAATACCCGAGACTGTGGTAAAAGTTGGGAAACTTGGTGGAAGAAAAAAGACAGGGGAAAAGAACGTCTCAAACTCAGCTCCACAACCTAATCACCGGCCACGGACGTCAAAAGGTCCAACCTTTGTTATACAATCCTACCCACACCGGTCTTCACCTCAACCGTAAACGGTGACCTCAATCCCAAACTGAGAACTTGGGACCTTAAACAAAACAAACACAACAAAACAAACACACCGACCCACTTCGTTTCCTGCCGGAGTCTGAAAGGGCTGTGCCTTATTTAAACGAGAACCGATATGCCCCCCAACTGAACCCTTGCCCGCAAAATGACTCATTGCACATTCACTTACAAGTGTAAAAAAAAAAAAAAAAAGAAACAAATTGACAAAAACATTACATTTTAAGAAACTCTTGGAACTACTTCCGATTTGCATTGAAGCATGGATTTGATTAGAACTGTCTCTCTTATGAGCCTCCTAGTGTTGTTGCGCTCTCTGTGCACAATGTCAGTCTGCGACCAAAGTGCCGTACAATCGTAGCACTCACTGATCTGTTTAGCAATCTCTGAATAGACTACTTCCATAAAGCCCTGCATGCAACACGGCGCGCGTTGCACTCTGGGAACTAGTTGGCCAAGGAGGAGGGTGGCATGGTTTCGGTTTCGATCGACACGTCGACAAGAGATTGTTTTCTGGTCCCGAGAGCATCATTTGTGGTCTCTAAACTAGCCTAAATGGCCAGACCTCGAAGCTTTAGCACAAGCCCGAGAAGTATAGCTTGTCTTAACACATGCTTGTTGTATTTTTGTACTTGAGCCTTCCTGTTAGCGCTCCAATCGAGGTATGTGGACGAGCCAGTGCTGGGAGTCTCGACGCTGCGAAGCTCGGGTGCTCGGGGATCTTGCTTGTGTACGAATCAACAAGCTGTAGCAAATAATAAGTATGCATATATCGAGCTCGCGCCTTTACATTAGTGTTGTTGATCAGGAAGTTTGTTTGCTTCGTGCGTCCACAGACGAAATATTTCTTTTTGCAATTACTGTTTTTCTTAATGTGCCTGATTGTGCGAGGTAAAACTCGGAGGTGCCATTGAAAAGCTCAATTTTAACACACTTCTTATCTCTTATCTGTACTGACACGCAGCACTGCACGAAGTGAAGTCCCCACCCGCTTGCATTTCACTAATATTCAACATCGCGTATGCGCATAAAGTTATCCTGAAATCATATAGGCACATTCGCGCATACAGACCGTTTTAAGAATGCAAAAGTCGAGCACTTGTGTGAAGAATGTCGCACCGTTCGCCGGAAGTGCGTCAGACGGGCATGAACCGCTATGCGCACCGCATTGGGGTTCATGCCCGTCCGGCGCACGGTGCGACATTCTTCAGACAAGTGCTCGAACGAATTCAAAGCGCATTTGACGGTTGGTAATGGCCATGATATTTGTTATGTGTTTGCTTTCTCTCTGACCGAGTATGCCGAGATAATTTCAGACACCGTTCCCGGCACAGATCTCGGGCGTCAGTAAAAGCTCGTCCAAAAAGGCTAAGCGAGGAGTAGGGGACGCTTGTTAGGGCCTCCGTCGTAGCTAACCGATCTCAGCGTTTGCGAAAAGTTAACCTTCTATCAGCATTAAATTTGAGTGGGAGATATATGATGACACGAGGAAGGCATCATAGTAACTTTTGTGCAGTAGTGAGGTCGAATTTATTGCCTTTCCTTAAAAGTTCATGCGTAAACGCTGGCCTCAACTTTGATACCCTGTGAGGATGCGGCTTGCTTTTTGCCCAGTGAAGTAACAAGAAGCGGACGTTTGGCAAACAAAATGCGTGTAAGGCTCCAGACGAACAAATTTCAGTTGTAGTTCACTGGTACTAGACGGGATTACTGACATTGAGCTCAAAGATGCACTCGTGGGGTGAGGTGACTAAGCCACGACTTACTACATTCGCATACGCACGCACAATATCCGGTGTTTCGGGAACCAAGGAAAGTGCCCCGGTCTTCGTTTTGTGTCGCTCGAGAATGAGTGTATTGTATGTTCGTGAAAAGTCAGATAATCGAAAACGCAAGCAGCGCGTTCGGTCGCGGCGTGATAGCATGAGATGAAGCTGCTCAGTCAAAACCGAAACTGAGTGGCCAACTAGTTCGCAGAGTGCACTGCGTGGTATTTCGCCGCGATGGGGCGCGTCGGTTTTGGAAGAAGTCCATTGGGTGCAACGCAATAGTTACAAGATAAGTCTTTTTGTCCGAACAATCCGAAACGTTAAGACCCCCCCCCCCCCCCCCCCCAAATACAAAAAAAAAAAGCTTGCTTTTTTTTTTTTGCCAGGGAAGGCCAGAGGGCGTGACAGTGACCTTAGCGATCCCCTTCTCTATTTTGCGGAGTCTGCAAAGTTAAAGGCCGCTGTACAAACGGGACGTTCTGCAGGGAAGAACCTTCTCTCCCGAAGCTGGAGACGGGGAGGGAAAGGGCCAGCGTTGGGTGGAAAGGGCGTCTAGAGAATGGGATTAGCCTCGGGGCGAGCCATCCTCTCGAGAGGGAGTGGGGACGGAACATAGCTGCCGTTGGGGTTCCGGCTAGAAGGTGGAAGATAAGCTTGTCAAACGGCGACCTCGGATGCGAGGACGGACACGTCAGAGAATTTGAAAATAGCTGCTTGATTAGCTGGACGACCCAGTGCGGTCTACTGGCTCTAGAAGGTGACTCGGATGAAGAAAACTCGTTTTGCTCCAAAACTCTAAAAGCATTCTGGAACGTGAACTCTTGCCACAAATAAAAATAACACATACATGAAAAACTACGAAGGCACCTAAGCTTTCTCCTATGATGTGAAAATGCGCGAGCATTACAGGCAGAGTTATGTTGGCGCAACTTGCAATAAAGAAAGAAAAAAAAAAAGTTATGTCCGCGCAACTAGGCGCAACGAATAGCGCGCTAGTTTCACGATCAAGAGGGCCTAGCTTCGAAACCGGGCAGGGGATGATTTTTTCTCGTGTTCTTTTTTTATTTCGTTTATTTTTTTTTTGTTCGGTCACGTGACAATAAAAATAACATGAACAGAATTTTTTTTTGGCCACGTCGACAGAGATTTTTTTAATTATTATTACTTCTCCTTTTCTTCTGTCTTTTTTTTTCCTTTTTTTTTCGGTTTACGCTCCCTTTTGCAAAGCTCTTTGCACCTATTTCGCGTTACATTAGCGTTAGCCAAATCATTTTATTTATGGCAGGGAATTCTGCCGTACGTATCTTATGTTACTATTACCAACCCTGGCTTACAACACGCATAGAGAATTTCGTCCGGCAACCAGTTTGGGAATGACGAGGCCAAATTTGTGTTATAATTTTTTTGAGGTATGAGCATAATTTCGGCCTCGTTATCCGTCGGTCTCTATGATTGGCTCTTCAATTATCTTTTGGGAAGGCAGACGACTGGCATTTTTAGTGTGCACGTGTGTCGACCAGAGTGAACATTGCTGAAGCGCCTCTAGTGTGATTTTGGCCGTAAATAACTGGAGGCCCCGGGCAAACCCACCCGGGGCCTCCAAAAGTATCTACCTTTCTCGTTTCATAGAGAGCTATGAAAGGGACGAATCCCAGCCGAGTCAAACTAGAGGCTTGCAAACGCAATCGTGTTGACAATAGCTCCAAGGAGTTTGTATGACTCTCTCTGGCAGTATGCAGAGGGTAAAGGCATGGAGGTAATATATGCTTTCGCCTGTCACCTCGCAAACGGTTGGGTATTGGCTGCAGAGATCCATTTCGCTTTGTTTTATTACCGGGATTATAGCTTGATTTCTGTGTTCCTAATTTCACAGACAGAACGAAATCGCTTTTCTCGTGTGGCGTCACGGCGGTGAGACAGAAATGAATCAGTGTACCGGAATTCGACGCTTGTGCTCGTTCTATAGCGCTTCTAAAAACCGTGTGATCACTCACGGCTGTCCAGTTAACGTCAACAATGCATAAACTGCAGTTACTTGTACTCATATTGCATCGCGAGGGAACGACTACGACTGGCTAAACAGGAATAGGGAGAATGGGTGCGTGTGATTTGTTGAAGTTCGAATCAACATATCAAGCTTCAACGAATGCGATAGTATTGCATTCACTAAACCAGCTATATGAGTTTTCAGACGGTATATACCTTCCAAGTATGCGATTCGTGTTCTGCCAGTGGTGCCTCAGCTAAATTAAAAAAAGCAAAATCCACGTTAAAAAAAAAAAAAAAATGTTTACGGTGACTCGAGCCGCTCCCGCGCCGAATCATGTTTCACGTAAGCGTAATCTTGGGGTCGATGCACGACGAGTTGTCTTCAATCATAAAAATAGTTTGATTACGATTATTGGCAGCGCTAAGAATTTGAAAGCCAAGCAGTGAAGACAACGGTGTTCTAAGAAATATTATATACATTTTATTTTACACTGTTTGACTACGCTGCCGTCGTTATGTTCTTGAATTATTGGCTAGCTTGTGGCGGACAGGGAAGTCTTGCAGGACCATATGATAGGACCTACACTAAACCTGCCGCACTTCAAAAAATGTTAGTCCAATGCATACAAGCTTGTTCAAGGCGGACGGAGCGTTGCGCATCCGGCAAAGCGCATACGATCGCTGCCCGCGGCGTTTTTTTTTTTTTTTTTAGCAGCGAAATAATTTTTAGTCACGCAGCAGGCCCCCTTTTCGGCGGGTTAAGGGGAGATGCGGGTCGAAAATATGTTGTTTCTGCCGAAATTTTCATTTTTCTATTTCATTAGTTTTATAAATCCGCGTACCTTTTAGTTTCATAAAGAAAAAAAATTATTCAGAAATTCGGTCTAGAAGTTATAAAAAAATGTATTTGAACGCCCTGCCGCGTCAAAACAAATTGCACATGTTGGCGCATGCTAGCCGTTTTCAAACCCGCGCCCCTTCGAACATCGGCAACGGCCGCCTTTGCAGGTGCTTCGATAAAGATAATCGAGTCTTCTTCTTTCTGGTGACTCCTCCCTTAGTTTCGTAATCAAGCTAGAAATAATAAAAAAAAGCAATTTCCACCTGCTTATGACACTTCCAGTTGACTTTTAAAAAGCCACGTGATGTGAATGCGGAGCGGCCATTCGCCGCCGCCCGGACCTGTCGTGCAGTGAAGCCCGCACATCGCTTGGTGCCGCGTCGCGTCGCCATTTTCTCGAACAAGAACCATCTCTTCCGTTCGCTATTCGAGGGTTCCCATTATGAGTGGTGTTGCAAAGCGCGACTTTCGTCGCCGCAAGAGTACGACTATGCGTGCATTCAAGGGGAAACGCAAACAGAAGCGAAAGAACGCAAAAAGCACGGCCGCCCCATTGCGCCAGCAGAATGGCGACGCGCTTTCGAGCATCGCAAGCACCGGCCAGTCAAGCTCGTCTGATTTCGTCACTGACGCTTCTAACTTTGTTAGTGCGTCGGAAAAGAAGCTGCAAACGTTTCAAGATGATACAGCGAGGAGTGGACGCGGCGCAAGCGCTGTAATCTGCCAAGTTGGAATTCTTACGCAACTCGTAAGCGGCGCGGTGTGCGGGGCGTGTGGGACTTCCGAACTCGCTGTTGTGGAGGCCGTGGACCAGCGCAAGGGTCTCGCTTCCCTTCTTGAGCTGAAGTGCATGAACGATGGATGCCCTGCGGACGTTGTTTCTGCTGCATACTCGTCACATCGTGCCGCCTCCGCCGCCAGCCGCGACAATCGTGGCCCGGAACAACACAAGGGAAGTGCCCGCGACAGTTTCGCTATCAACATCATAGCTGTGCTTGCTGCGCGCACGATAGGCGTCGGACATGACCAACTCTCAAGGTTTTGTGCCATTCTTGGATTGCCCAAAGCACTTCATCACAAGACCTTCCACGGCATATCAAAGAAAGTGCATATCGCGGCCACTAAAGCAGTTTCAGACAACCTTGTAGAAGCAAGGCGGGTAACTGCGCTTGAGGCGGGTCAGACCGACGTCGCTGTGATGTTCGACGGCACTTGGCAAAAGCGTGGACACAAGAGCCACAACGGAGTGGGCACTGCCATTTCTATCGACACAGGCCTCTGTCTGGACTTTGAGGTGTTGTCCAACTACTGTCACGGCTGTAGCAGACATCAGATTCTGGATGAACAAGATGAGGAAGTGTGGCAAGCATTCCATGGTCCAGTGTGTGAAAAGAATGTGAACTGCTCGTCTCATGCAATGGAAACTGAGGCAGCACTCCGGATCTGGAAAAGGACGCAATCGTGTGACAGGCAGCTGCACTACACCACATTCCTTAGTGACGGCGACAGTAAAGCGTACACAGCAGTGTCTGAAGCAGAGGTGTATGGCTCCACAATGGTGACGAAGGAGGACTGCACCAATCACGTCGCAAAACGACTTGGTACTGCGCTGAGGAAGCTCAAGGTGCCACTACCACGTGGGGAAAAGCTGAATGACAAGATCATTCAGAAGCTGCAGACCTATTATCAGGTGGCAATAACCAACAACAGAGGGAGAATCCGTGGAATGTACTGCGCAATATGGGCTTCCTACCTGCATTCATGCTCAACCAATGATGCTAGCAGTCACAAGTTCTGCCCCGACGGGGAAGAGTCGTGGTGTAAACACAAGAGAGCGCAGGCTTTGCAAGAGCCAGCACCAAACCACACCCCGCTCATGACTAAGGCTCAAGGAAAAGCAGTGCTGGCTATTTACAAACGCCTTGCAGACGCCAAGCTCCTCGCTCGCTGCCTGCGGGGAAAGACCCAGAACGCTGCAGAGTCATTGAACAGTAAGATATGGATGCTGTGCCCAAAGACTCGGTTTGCGTCCCGGACTGCAGTGGAGACAGCCACCGCCATCGCAGTGTTGTGGTACAACCGGGGCCACTCCAGCTTAGAGCAAGTGCTGGAGGAGTTGGGAGTTCTCCCTTCAAAGCAGCTAGTCAGGCTGAGTGACACGTGCGACCAGAGGAGGGTCAGAAAGATGACCAGCAAGCTAACCGCTGAGGCTAGGTCACACCGACGCAGCCAGGCGAAGCGTGCCCGTGGTGAGGACTCCAGCCGCAAGGGACGCGAGGGTGCTACCTACGCAGCTGGGGAGTTCTAGTTTGGAGGTCCAGACAATGACATTTGGAACTACATTGCCACCAAGTTTTGTGATATTTGAGTGAGAATTTAGGTATATCACATAAAACTAAACTTTCAAATCAGTTTTTCTCTAATTGGTATTTTTGTCTGTTTTCATAGTTTGTGCACACAATTTTTGCCACTTGCAGGCACTGTATTACAACGAAATTTTGCACAGATGCTCCTGATGGGTTATAGAGTGGGCAAATCTTGCTAGTTGTCCGATTTGTATCTTAGAATTTGTATAAAAAATATAAAACGAAAAGTGAAACGTGAAATGCAATGACTCAAAATTTTTTTAATTTCTTTTTTCTCGAAGCACAAGCTTTTTCTTTTTTTTATCTAGAGTTGCACATTCTACAGTTCACAAGGAACCAAGCAGGCTATTCCGAGATGAGGTCTTATATATGGTATAGAAAAAATTGTGTGCACAAAAAAGGCATTTTATGTGGATGATAAAAGCATAGCCATTGCACCAAGGTAGTTATCAGAAAACTGATTGCATATATGGCCAGAGGACCTCAACATGCACTAACTGTGCAAATTGCAATCTCCTATCTTCAATATTATAAAAAAAATTGTCCCGAAGAGCATCTCGGAGGCGTCTCCTAATCCATTCTCCATGTTGTCCCCTCGGGGGAGGGCGGTAAACAGGTGGGGGAGGGCGGTGAAGGAAGGAAAGGAGGGCAAGAGAATTAGAACATGCTGCTGCTGTGTGGGACCCAGCTCACTCATCGCTAATTGGTCTTATTACATCCATTCAAAACCGCTCAGATCGTTTTATATTGACAAACTATTATCGCACTGCCAGCGTTACCAGCATGAAAAATACTTTAGGACGGCCGTTACTAATTCACTGCTAAAGCAATCTCTCGTTCGTATCTTCGTCATAAAATACTTCATCGAAATTTTACCACTCGTCATAAACTAATCCGTTCGGTCGGAACGGTTCGGACAAAAAGTTTATCCTGTAACTATTGTGTGACAGGTCATCAGGGTGACGAATCGCCCTATGACGAATGTTCCGCTGCGACGAACGGGCCTGTTTCCAGTTGCCCTATGACGAATGGGCATGTGACGAATGGGCGCCTCCCCCTCGAGGCAATTAGCAGTATAGAGAAAAGAATAGAATCGCCACCGCTTGCGCGCTTATTTTTTTAAATATTTACATAGCCTTCAGGTAATTAGTGTTATAAAGGGAAGTGTAGTAGTAGTAGTTTGGTGACCTCATTAACGAGCTATGCGGAAAACCGCCGAAGAACGAAGCAGAGTGTAAGGTATGGGTACTGCAGTCACCGACAGCGCGAGGCGAGTGGCTTATTGTGTTGATGCTCCTTGCTTTGTGATTGGTTCTTGGGCGGTCTTACCGGTCAACGCCTCAATCTGATTGGCTGCGGAACGATATAATGAGTCGTGCGGGACTCGCCACGTTCTGCGTTTTTTAAGTTGTCGGTGCTTATGCGGAGTGCAAGTTCGTCTGCTTCTTTTGCAGGGGCTGTGGTGACGTCAGAAAGGCGCCGAGCTCTGAAGGGCTCTGCTTGAAAGATAGTGGGTAAACCTCGAGGCAACTTGCCTTGATGTCTACCAACTATCCTTCCATTCAGAGCCAATCAAAACTCTGCGTCGTTCTGACGTCACTGCCACCCCTGCAAATGAAGCAGACGAACTTGCGCTTCTAGTAGGAAACCTCAACTGTCTCCGACAAAGTACAGGATGTTCCGCGAATTGACAAATGCACACGACTGCTGCTGAACAAAGCTGATGAGTGCTATATTTGTTTCCCCCACCCGCAATTTATAATATTTCATAGCTTATCTCACGCAAGTTTAGACCGATTTTGCTGCTGCGTGAACCTTGTTTGAACAGTTTAAACGTTTATGCGTAAATCGTGAATTTTCCGGGATTTATATGTGCATTCGGCGGTTGTTTTTCCCTTATCTTCTTCGGACGGACAATAAAAACTGTGATTATCGGTTAAAACGAATAGCCAATGAAAATCTAACAATTCTAGTCTAAGGCGGAAGAGCTCTGACAACAAGAGCTGAAAGAAATATTTCAGAAAATCAGTGTTGTTGTTTTTTGTTCGAACCAATTTTGTATTTCCGATGCCACGGATGCTTATCGGTGTTTTCAGCCCAACCACGTGCTTCATTCCTATGGACTCCTCCAGCTCCTCGGCGAAATCCTTGTTTCGGTACGGGTAACCTCGAGGTAACCCACGAGGTAACCTCGCACGGGTTACCTCGTGGGTCTCCGTGTAGAAAGTCTGTGGCGTTTAGTCGCATTCCACGAGGAAGCAGCGGCAGGTGCATCCGATAGCCGTAATCTGCAGATTCCGTGAAGTCCTGCCCTATGGGAGCCCACGAAGACGACGACGACGTTCCGTTGCTTATTGCTCTTAGTACGGACGATTGACACTTGTGGAGAGTGGACGTTTCTATCATCATGACCATCTTCAAAAGAATGCCCCCAGGTATCTTGAAGCGATCCAGGTGGCGCTATACCGTCAATGCACAAATTCAAAACAGCACAAAAAAAAATAGTGGAAAGTGTGTGCACGGGTGAGGAGGGAGGAGGAATGCTTATGCTCTCAGGGCGCAGTGGGCGCCAGAAGCGCGTGTCGTCATCAAGTAACGCCGAAAACGCAAAGACCCGTTCACACACTTGCGTTGGCTTACGAACGAGTATGTTCTCACTAGAGAGCCCGTGTTACAGAGTGTCTCCGGCTGCTCGATCGAAGGCACGTGGTCATTAGTTATTGTAGTCCATTCCTTGTATCGAGCTACATATGTACCAGTTTACTTTTTACTTCTGGGAATGTGTTGGGCTTCAGGCATGTGTCCTTGTGATTTCTAGACGTTAATAGAATTGATTGATTTATTATCTTTCACGATATTTAAGTAGCAAAGATGAGCTATAAGGAGGTCATTCGAGTGAAGTCTAATGGTTGGCTTATGGAACAGCAAGTTCACTCAGATACACACTGCACGCGTTTGCTGACCATCAAGCTCTTTGTTAAAATCGCTGCGTATAGCATATTTACGAAGGACTTCGCAGCACATTGGATGAGTGCGATTAAAAAAAAAAAGAAGATAATGTGAACAATCGTCATAATGAAAACCCGAGGCCCATGAACAAGAAGGGGGACGACACACACATAGGTGTCAAGCAGCTGTGTCGTTTATTTCCCTTTGTTTACGAAGACAATTCACTCCCGACCATCAGACGTATGAAGGTAGTCGTCGTTGCATCAACCATTAAAAATGCCCGCACTCAAGGACAACTCTTCCCCGTTCACACCTTTGAAAGTCACAGAACCTGCCGACTGATTCAGCTCAGCCAACCCACGGCCGTCGCTCACCTCACAATATCCCAAGAAGCCAGACAACTGAAATAATTTTATCCCTGTGTTGCTTGCTGGACAGATCCCGCCTCCGTCTACTCTGGCTTCTAAAACCAGCAGAGTAAAACAACTTTCAACGCATCATACAAAGAAAAAGAAAAAGAAGAGAAGAAAACTTTAGACAGTCATCGGCGTCTTTTATGTTGTTTCTATCATTAACGCCATATCTGCGAGAACGAGAAAATATTGATATTGGTGTTTTTGACCGGCAGCTTGTACACCGTATTAGAGCGTGCAAAAACCTCGCGAGTAGGTAATTCAATAAGTAAAAGTCAAAGAAAAAAATGAGAGAAAGAGGACATGTCAATTTCAGCACAGATCTAAGTTCTTCCAGAGCTTCATGGCGTCCGTCCCGTAGCATCTCTCCCTGAACTTTTGCTTCAACCTTTGAAACTGCGCGTCCGTGAAATAGTTCTTCCAGTCACCGACGATGCCTTTCCGCACGAATTGCCCAGCCGCTGGCTTTTTCAGCAGACCTCCGCCCATGTCCAGGTAAAGAGCTGCCCATCTTGGCATGCGATCCTTGGGTGTCTCCATGATGACCTTGCGCTGGTAGTCCTTCTCGAGCCGGACCAACTCCCGGACGTTAGCGAGGCTGGTCGCATCCAGAATCCTGTCCATGACATGCGGATTCCGCCGCAGCTTATCGCCGAACTGATGCCCGACAAAGTCGGCAACCTTCTGCACCCAGAAGCGAGTGTCCTGCTTCAGGTCTTCGTAGGTCACAAAGAAGACGTTAGGGTCGTCGCGATGTTCGTACCAGCCTCAGGAGAGCAGGTGGTCAAAGTAGTCCCCGAAGTCGACGTCGCCTCGCATGAACATCTCGAAGAACTGCTCAAACGTACCGTCTTCGAACTGGTACACGGGAAGGTGCTTGTAGTGGTTGAAGAAGGACACGCAAACGTCGTACGGGTTTCGGGCGATGTAGATGTATTTGGCCTTCTGGGAGACGCGGTCCTGGTCGTATAACATATGGGTCTTGATTGCGCTGCCTGGCCGCGGCAAATCGGGTAGGCCCTCTGCACCTGTTCGTTCCAGAAAAGGCAGCTGCTCTGCGAAGTCCTTGATGGAGGTTATGGGCGCAGCATTGGTGTAGATCTGGTAGAGGATGCACTGCATCCAGGTGGTGCCGGATTTCGGGTATGTAACGATGAACAGGTCGCCCGGTTTGTGTTTGTAGGAAAGAGCCGATCGGAGGATTTCGGCGGGGAAATGACTCCCCGTGCGGTAGCTTCCTACGCGGTGGTACTTTAGCACCTGCTTCGCCTGCATGATAGACGCGAAATGCGACGCAGTATGGGGGAGCAGGTGGAGCACATGGTAAAGTCAATGTCACCACGGAGCGTGTATTGTCCGTGATGTCATATCATGCGTGACGACTCATGTTTGCGTCACGCTCAAGCTAGAGAAATATAAACGCTCGGTTATTTTTTTTAAGGGAATAGCACTGAAAACACCTAGACTCCCCTCGCCCCCAAGTTTTTCGTTAAAGCGCGCACGATTTCCAACAAGTGTTTTAAACAACAAGTGTTTTCCAACAAATGTTCGAGACTTCATGGTATCATTACACCCTCCCCTTGTTAGGAGAGAAAAAACACAAAAACTAAAAAACGTTAACATGCAGATCCGCGCGCGCAAAACAAGAAAAAAAAAAGTATCCGTCGTGGTGTACAGGATATTTTTTTTTCGCCACAACCAACCGGGGTAGAAACAAAAACAAAAATTAAACGAAAATCGTGCAGTTATTTACGACATTGGCGGTTTTGTTTATTTACGACATTGGCGGTTTTGTAAAAAACATACACTCAAAAAAAAAAAAGACGGTGAGTTTGCTTTCCCGCACAACACTCGGAGAGCCAATCACCGCAACTTACGGAGGCAACTCAGCGAATGACGATGCCGAAACATATGTTTAGACCAAAAACCGCAGTCGGAGTTGTGACATTAAGCAATGCAAGCGTGACGTTTTGCATTGCTTAATGGCACAACCCAGACTGCGTTTTTTGGTCTAAACATATGTTTCGGCAGTGTCATTCGCTAAACTTCCCCCGTAAGTTGCGCTGATTTGCTCTCCGAGTGCTGTGCGGGAAAGTAGACGCACACACTTTTTTCAGAGTGCACATGCATATCGACCCCTCCTTTACGGCGTTTGTTATTCGCATTTTTGGCGTCAAAATTCACCTTTATTCAAATGATTCATCAGAATTTCGTTGCTTAGTTAATATGGCAAACTGGAAATTTGCATTAAGGTGTCAGAAGGCTACCCATCAATACTTTTCTACAGCGTCATTTAAGTTTTTAATAAAGTTAAAAGACGCAACTCCTCGAAACCGTAACTGAACTGGGGAGGAGGAAGAGGAAGAAGAGAAAGAGAGTTACTTAAAATCACGTGGTTGTGCAACTTTTTTTTTTTTAATCAACGTTTTTGCAGTGTTTAAGGCTGCGGTCCCACGGCAGCCATCTTGAACAAGGCGTTAGTTCAACCAATAGATGGCGACACGCACCCGTGGGGTGGCCGAAACATTGGTTCACAGTGGAATGGCTCGAGCACCATCACGTTCCCCTCGTGGCCTTGCTCGCGCCGCTGCCAGCTGTGCTCAGCTAGCTCAAGTAGCGTGGCCCAGCAAACGGATGTTTGCGGAGATGCGGTTGGGCGGTTGTAACGGGCTTTCGCAACAAATCTTACCAAGAAGGAATCAAATGTTGATTGACGTGTCAATATTCTATCAATGAAAATTTCCTCTGCAGGAATGCACGCTCAGTAGACTCAATGTTCCAAGACACCAGTGGAAGCGGACGGGAAGTCGCGATTTACGGTGCTTACCTCACCATTTTAACGACGACTAAAATAACCTCACGAAATATTGTGTTTCACGGGGTCCGGAAGATGTCGTAAAGGTTGTTACATTATAGGTTCCCAGAAAACAAACGCCGTTTCAATATTTTCGGAAGTACCGACACACATAATGTTGTAAGTACAGCTTAGGAGGAATATGATAAAAACCTTCAGAAGAAATAGGAAGACGTTTATTTGCAATGATGACGCTATGAATGAACGGCGTTTAGCGACGGCAAGTTATGAGCGTTCGGGAATTTATAGGTTCACGTGATTGCTAACTATGGACATGCGTTTTTCTCGGGAGGTGGTGTCGCGGTGATGACCTGATATCGGACGACTCGTGGCAGACGATCAAGCAAGTTTTTTCTCAGCGAATGGTAAGTGTCCAGTGTCAAGCACAACACGTGGCTACCGACGTTGTCGACGTTTCGAACACTTACCGCTTTCGACAAAAGTCCTGGCACCTGGGCTAACTTTCTGGAAAGACTCGAAGTCTTCCTTGAGTCCAACGCCATCATGAACAGTAACTGAAAACGATCCACTATTCAATCGGTGGGCGGCGAAACGTATCCGCATCTGCGGAGTCATGGACGATGCGTACTCTAAGTGGCTGGAAGTTTACACGATGCCTGCCACGACGTCCAAACACGTCATTGATGTTCTACGGTCTCTTGTACCTACTTTTGCACTACCGAAAATACTTTTCTCTGATAACCCGCCAAATTTTGCTTCAAACAAAATAAACAAGTTTTTGAAGAAAAAAAAAAACGGCATCAGGCATCACATTAGTGTACCTTACCATCCTGCAACTAACGGGCATGCAGAACAGATGGTGTGCGAAATAAAATAAAAAGCCGTTTTGAAGCTTACGAAAGAAGCAGTTCAGTGAAGTATCGCCAGGTTGTTCTTCCAGCAGCACGCGACGGTCTCATCTTAACGGTAAAAACACCCGCCGAAGCAATATTCAGCGGACGAAGAGCCACACCCCTTGATCTCATGATACCATGGCTTACGAAAGAAAGATCGAGAGATTCCCAGATCGGGAGTAATTGCAGTTTATTCGGTCGGACAACTCGTCTAAGGAAGGAATTTCAGCGGAAGTCGGGCCTTCCATGTAAAACTTGAGTAGAAAAGGCTCTATGTTGATTAACACCAGCTCCGAGCACTTGGAGCAAAAGCTCGCGCTGCAGAAGCCACCCCGCCCCTGCCCGTTTCCATCTGGAAGAGCAGCGTACCGGCTTGCGGTCGTGTGAATCACTACTGCGTGATGCACGTTAAAGACCCCAGGTTTACGGTTGTACCGCACTGGCTAAATTGCTCATCTACAGCTGAGAGTCAGACGCCCACTAAGGCGGACTAACTTCCGGCTGTATAAACATACACAAAACAATTTGCAATTAGACGCATAAAAAATTGGGTTGTGTGTGTTTTTATACAGCCTAGAACTTGGTCTGCCTCACAGGGGCGACGAGTCTCCCAGCTGTAGATGAGAAATTTAGCCAGTGCGGTACAGCCGCTAGCCTGGGGTCTTTAACGTGCATCACGCAGTAGTGATACACGACCGCACGCCGGTACGATGCTCATCCAGATCGATACAGGCAGGGGTGGGGCTCGAACCCAGGATCCCTGAGTTCAATTAGACGCATAATAACAAAGAGCAGAGCGTGCCGCCTCTTTTTTTTTTTTTGGATGCCTCTTTTTAAACCAGCGCAAGCTCGCGCGTTCTCTCTTTTGAGACGGTTAGAACGGTCGCATATAAAACCCGCGTTTCTCCTACCCGGCCGCTTCCTCCTCTCATTATGTGTAGTTGGTTGTAACTAAATAAGCTATAATAATAGTGTATTATTCATATTTACTTTCAGTTTCAGTCAGGGAGAAGGAGTTTTGCGGGAACTAGAGCAAATAAATGAGCTGCGCTTGGAGTATCGGCACTCTCTTCCCCCTCAGTGTTGTGAACGCCGCCATTCTGGTGATTGTGCAGAGCAGGCGTAACTGCCGATCGTCATGATTTAAAAGTGAGACATTTTCAGCATTAGGAAGCTCATGTAATGTTGCTTTGCTTTGTCGCACACTGTTTAAATGTGAGGACGGAAAAGCGTTTCTTGTGATTTCAGATGAAAGCTTCAAATAACTGGCAACCATGATTTTAAGCCACAATATGGCCAAGTGTCGCTACTCTTACGCGTAGCTTATTTAATGACACTATTCATGCTCTTGTTCAAGAGGCTTGTAACACCTGGAGGGGCCATGACGTAAGCCCCGTGGATTCCACAAGCCACTACCTTTTGACACCGGCTTCTTCCTCATTGTTCCCACTTGTGCCAGTAATACCCTTGTTACACGGGTGCATTTAACTGCAGTTACGCTAAGCCACAGTTAGCGCACAATACTGGCCGACAACATTCTCCGACTATGCAGTCAAAGCTATGGGCGAACGTGCGCTAGAGCATCTTGAGCACACATCGAAGCAGTGCACGAGCGCTCTCCACTTCTTCTGAAATAGCTGTCCGAGAGTATAGTGCGGTAACTGTGGTGCCACGTAACAGCAGTTAAAGCTGAGTTAACCACGGTTAAGGGTGCTCGTGTAACAGGGGTATAAATTAGCTACGGTTCAGAGTAACGACACTTGGCCACATTGTGGCTTAAAATCATGGTTGCCAGTTACCTGAAGCTTTATCTAAAATCACAGGAAACGCTTTTCCGTACCCCACAAATGTTTAAACAACCCCCCACAGAGCATTGCAATATTGCATCAGCTTCCTAGCACCGCATCTAATGCTGAGGAAGTCGTACTTTTGGATCATGACGATCGGCAGTTGCGTTTGCTCTGAACAAGACCCAAAATGGCGGCGCCCAAAACAATTTTGGGGAACGGAGTGCCGATACTTTAAAGCTCATTTAGTGACTCTAGGCATAAAGTGAACTTGGGTGTATTATTTTCCTCTTCGTCTTTATTGTTTATTGATTTCAATCATATCGAATAATGAACGCATTATATCACGCTACACGTGTGTAATTATTTGTCTTAGATTTATTAATCGGACCCAGTACTTAAACCATTCATTTATCGATAGTAAATCTTCCAATATATTTTTTAAATGCGAAGGTAAAAAGACACGGAGATTGATGATGATACAGACGCCAACGCCGCCCTCGGAAATTTTTTGAACACTAGATATCAGCAGTTTGTCTGCCATCCGCCAGGTAGCACAACAAAACACCCAAACAGTTTTTAATTGTTTTTAAAATTATCTAAGCTCTACACCTATTAAGAAACCAACGCAAGATCATTGTGAAAATTTAATACATCGCAGTGTATATCTATTCCTAACAATACTGCTATTGGATGCCAATAAATTTGTTTGATGTCCAAAAAAGATATGCATCAAAAACAGGTAAGTTTGAAGGGCTCCTGGAGCGTTATGACTTTGAAAATGAAAAAAAGCCATCGTCCACCTCTTGGGCAACCATTGTAGCTCTAAATGTTATAAAAGATTTTATCATAGTTTAATTATTTCCTCAGCGGCATTCGAAGTACCATGACTCGAAGCACAAAAAAGTGCTACGTTTGATATAAAATATCTAAACAAAAAAATTTTACGCAACATTCAAATTTTTTTTTTGCATATTACAAATTATAAGCACTACATCTGTAGTTAATTTCATTGTTTTAGCGCTTATCACTAAAAACATATTTGTGCTGAAAAATGTCAATTTTAGGGCAATATTTGGAGGGATGAAAAAAAACAAAGTAGTGCAAATACCAAAAAAGTGTGTCGTTACATTCTGCTCCGACATCATCTTAACAAAACTGCTACATTGGAACCATGTTATCTTTAATGGATCGTTCATAAAACATGAACTAGCGGAGCAAGTGAGGGTCCGCGCCGTCATATTCGCAACGCTACAAACGCGCATGAACAGTAAAAACCAACACATGCATAATATCAAATGAAAGAGGATTGCATTGCCTTTCGAATGACATTAATCCCTCATAACAGTATTTAAAAGGGGTTGAGTAATGACCTGCCAAAAAGTACCTAAACTGCCACATTCAGTGGGACCGTGGCCTTAAAGCCACCAAAGATGGTTATCATATTTGTCTTCTATTTTTAATATAAAGTGTGTGCCTTTTATGACCCACGACTTTGATTATACTCGGTGGCAGCGGCGTAGACTTTCCGTTTTCCCGGGGGGAGGGAGGGGGGGCAGGTTGAGAAGTTGTCCGGGGGTGGGGAGGGGGGTGCTTTTCCGTGCAATTTTTTTTTTACACCGGCAATTAATAGTAGTTTATTTTAGGGGGTACATTTTGCAGCGTATGTATATCGCCATGTGTCCGTCGTTGTGTGCGTTATTTTGTTTACATGTCACTACTAGAGGCTCGTTACATGGCACGTAAACAGCGTCTCGGTAAGGATCATGGCCCGGGGGGGGGGGGGGGGGGGGGGGGGGGTTGCACGAGCCTCGATGCCCCCCCGTGGTCTACGTCTATGCTCGATGGTTCTGCCTAAACCATAAAGAATGGCACGTGACAATGGAGAAGAAAGTGAGCGCGACTCAAGCCGGCCAGTTCTTTATCGGCGGTTTTCGGGCGGAAAGAAGACGAATTTCAAGCCGCAAACTGTGTTCTGGGTATTTGGGCTCTCATATGTCATGTACAAATAAAAACCTTGGCGAGCATAAATATCCTGTCAGTGAGTGTCCCTTTAAAGGGACACTGAACTTAAGAAAACAAACAAAACGTTTCTACCTGATTAGGCTAGTCATGCCTCAAAATAAATGTTCGTCAAAAAAAAAAAAAAAAGCGCAATATTAATGCTACAACACGATTTTTGTTTTTTACTTGCGGGTGAAAGTGAAATTGCATCCCTAAGCTGAGACTGCAGAGGGAACTGCGTACCCGCCGGACCAATCACCCACCTCTCTCTTATCACGTGACCAGACTCTCTGCGCGTGGGTATGGGTAAGAGTGTGATGACGAGGAGAAAAGCAGGCGCATGGCTGGTCTAACGAGGACGTAGCCTCCACCGCAGTCTCAGCTGAGGAGTGTGCGGAGGGCAAGTTCGTCTGCTTCTTTTGCAGGGGTTGTAATGGCGTCGGAAAGCCCGAGCTCCGATTGGCTCTTATCGAAGAATGGTGGGTAGACCTCTAGGGCAGCTTGCTTTGAATTCTACCCATTATGCAATCAGAACCAATCAGAGCTTGGTGTTCTGACGTCACCACAACCTCCGCAAAGGAAGCAGACGAACTTGCCCTCCGCATAGGTGGGTGCAAACGCCATCATCATCATCCCACAGGGGTACAGTTTCGGTTTCGTCCGCAAATCGAAAATTTCCTATTGTAACATAAACATTGAACAAAAAAAATTCTTCTCGATGATCATTCATTTTGAAGCCTGCCTGTCCTCACCTGGTAGAAAACATATTTTTTCCCCTAGGTTCATTGTTTTATCTTTAGTTGGATGTAGCGAACAAAATAAAATAAAAGGAGTCAGATGGCATACCCCCCATCACAAAGCTAAAACCTTTTCCATTTGACTCAGAAAATAAGGTGAGTACGCGTACACGGGCTTTCGAAGTTAACCAAGTGTAATTATAGTTACAGTGGTGAACCTCGAAAGCTCGTACCACGGCCTCTCCGTATGCTTTTTTTTAAAGCTCACATAAATTAGATTTCGCAATTCATATGTGACACAAAATCACTCGCTTTTCACTAGCAAGCGATTATTTTAGTCTTCTATCTAAATGAATGATTTCAGACATCCGCAGGTTATTATGTTTTATTTTTTTTTTGCTGATATTTTACGTGGATGAAGGTGTCCGAACATGATAACCCTTGCATTACCTTTGATTCTTTGCTATACTGACAGAGCACCAAAAAGTACAGAAACGTTTTTTTTTAATAAACTACTGTGTTTTCTTTGTTTGGTATAGCCTTTCCTAAGGCAGCATGGTTTACAAAACGTTCCACTTATTCAATAGGGGAAATGCGCCGAGAAAGTGAGAGAGAGGAGGAGGCTCTGATTGGAAGGATTAGGGGGTAGACGCAAAGCTATGGCTGCCATCGTCTCCACTCCACTGGCCGAAAGCGTTAGAACGCGGAAAGCCGGCGTCCGGCTTTCGCATACGAGCGCGTTCGACGAGTGCTGTGGAGACAATGGCAGCCATAGCTTTGCGTCTACCCACTATTCGGTCCAATCAGAGCTCGGCGTTCTGACGTCCACTCTTGCCTCCTCCTCTCTCTCACTTTCTCGGCGCGGATTTTGGCATCTGAGCGTTATCTTAGCCAGTGTTATCGGTAACGCGTTCCAAGTAACAGCGTTATAAGGAACGCCTTACTTTTTTCACGGACGTAGCAACGTATTCGTTACTTTTTTTCAAAATGGTAACGAGTAACATACTTACGTTACTTCTTTCGAGTAACGGGTTACTAAGTTACGTTACTTCCCAAAACTTAAAAAAAAAAAATTTTTTTGTGTTTTTAAGCGCTACGCCATGTAAATTTAGAGATGTATCCTCGACTGTTCCCTTTTCTTCTACTTTGAAAGGCTCGACCCGGAGGGTAACAAGAGCGCGCAGAGAGACAAGTTGTGCGAAATCATCAGGAGACACGAAGGGGAGAGGTGGATTTGGTAGAAGACGTCCGTAAGCGATACATCGGCAACTACCCGAGAAGACAGCTAACAACCTATCGTGGAGAGTCGAACGCCCTCCTCGACGAAGACATCACAGAGTATGAAGTCGCGGACGTCATACGCGGCCTCAAGACCAAGTCGGCCCCCGGTCCCGATGGCGTCACGAACAAGATGCTTCAAAACCTGGACACGGAGGCGGTCGCAGCAATAACGCGATTTCTGAACAAGTGCTGGCAGAAAGGGAAAATACCCAGGCAGTGGAAAGCGGCGAAAGTGGTCATGATTCCCAAGCCGGGGAAGAGGCCCGAGCTCGAAGCGCTGCGCCCCATCTCCCTCACCTCGTGTGTGGGAAAACTAATGGAGCACGTTATCCTAAACAGACTGAACAACTACACGGAACGAAAACAGCTCTTCCCACACACCATGATCGGATTTCGACCACATCTATCAACGCAAGACATCATGCTCCGGCTCAAGCATGAGATCATAGACGGCCAGCAAAGCTCGGGCCTAGACACGAGAGCGATACTCGGGCTCGACATAACCAAGGCCTTTGATGACGTCAAGCACGGCGCCGTTCTCGAGAACCTGGAAATGCTCGGAGTCGGCGCTCGCACGCACGACTACATTCAGGATTTTCTCAACGACAGAACGGCGCAAATCTCGATCGGAGGCGCCGCGTCAGACGACATCATGCTAGGAGGAAGAGGGACGCCCCAAGGCTCGGTCCTTTCACCGTACCTCTTCAACATCGCCATGATCGGACTTCCAAAGAAGCTAGAAGCGATCGGCGGATTACAACACAGCATTTACGCTGACGATATCACGCTCTGGGTGACCGGCGGCAGCGACGGTCTTATACAAGACACGCTGCGAGAAGCGATTCGGGCGGTGGAAAGTTACGTCGAGCCAAGGGGCCTTGCCTGCTCCCCGCAGAAGTCCGAACTCCTCCTCCTCAAGCCGGTCCGTGCCCGCCACCTACCGTCGGACATCGAGCTGTACGCCCAGGGTAACAGAATCCCCACAGTCAGGAGCATACGAGTCCTAGGCCTTAGGATACAAGCCGACGGAAACAACTCCGAAACGATAGCGTCGCTAAAAGCAACTGCGTACCAAATTACGCGCCTCATCTCCAGAATCGCCGGTAGAAACTATGGCATGAAGGAGAAGAACCTCGTGCGTCTGGTACGCGCTTTCGTCGTCAGTAGGCTGGCGTACGTCCTCCCTTTCCTAAAACTCGGCCTAGCGGAAACGAACAAGCTCAACTGACTCATCAGAAAGTCCTACAAGAGAGCACTCGGCATCCCGGACACCACCTCGAACGAGAAGCTCGCGGCTTTAGGTCTGCACAACACGGTAGAGGAGATCATAGAAGCTCAGCGTGTTTCGCAGCTGGAGAGGCTGACGAAGAGTGCCACGGGCCGCCACATCTTGGCCAGCCTTGGAATCCGCTACGAGAGGCAAACGGGGAGAAGGCCGACGTTCCTAGGCGGGTCAGGGAAGCCCTCGTCATACCAAACATCCCAAAGCACATGCACCCGACGCATCACGCGGAACGCAGAGCGGCGCGAGTCAAGGCGCTGCAGAAACGGCTAAGCATCGCGGAGGGCGTCCTCTATACGGACGCTGTTAGAGCTGGCGGGGGCGCCATGGTCGCAACAGCGGTCAACCAACAAGGAGAAGTGATCTCGAGCTGCAGTATCAAGACGTCGGAACCGGAAGTCGCGGAGGAGGTGGCCATTGCCCTCGCGATCCGAGTCCGGGGGGCACGCATCGTCGTCAGCGACTCGCAGCAAGCCATCCGGCAGTTCGCCAAAGGAAGAATCTCTACAGCCGCGCTCAAGGTCCTGGGCGACCCCGAGAAGACGTCAACAAAAGTACAGCTCATCTGGACACCGGCGCACTCGTCGCTCTCGGCAACGAGAAGGCACACGGCGCGGCCCGAGAACTCGCTCACCGGGCCGGAGAACCGCTGGACCCTTCTCTGGCTTTTTTTTCGGGGGGTGACAGGCTGGTCACATTCAGGGACATTCTCCATCACTACACTGGCGAGAGGTTACGCTATCCACCCGCGCACCCCTCGCTGGACAAGAGGACGTCGGTGGCATGGCGCCGCCTCCAGACGGGCTCCTTCCCGAGCCCCTCCCTACTCAATAAATGGTACCCCGACAAGTACAAGCCAAACTGCAAGCTCTGCGGCGGCCACGCCAACCTCCGACACATGGTGTGGGAGTGCAGCAAGATCGGCCGTAAGTCCCACCCCCTACTGGAGAAGATCGACAACCAGGAGAGCTGGGAAACCCTACTCCTCTGCTCCGACCCCTCGGTGCAGAACCAACTAGTCCAGCTGGCCGAAGACGCCGCCAAAACCCAGAGGGTTGAGGCCGCCGTCTGAGGGGTGGCTGGCGGAGCGACCCTAGGGGTCTCCCGTTCAGTCATTAAAGGGGCACTCAAGTGCTTTTTGGAGAAGCTTGTTTTTCGAAGCATATTGTTTGTTGGGCTTCAGTCAATAAAAATGACCAGTTCTAAATGGCAAGGCGCCCTAGTAAACTCACAGCAATAGAAATACACAGGCACTATATCCTCTTGCGGGGTCCATCCCGTGTCTCCACCACCTCCATAGAATTCGACCAATAGAAATAGCGAACTCCGAAAAGATTGCTAAAGTTATTATTATTGCTCTTTTTAGGCACATGCACATTATATTTTGACAACAACGCCAAATCTTTGGCTGTAGAGGACGTAATACAGCTATTATTGTTTGAAAAAGAGCGAACTACGTTTTCTCCTCGCCTTGTTACGCGGGAGTGATGTGCCCACGCACATCACTCCCGGGTGTGCTACAGGCCAGCTGTAGCACACCCGGATCGAGGCACAGCCCCTCGAAATCCGGGTGGCTTGTCACGCAGCTCTGCCGGCCCTGCTGCTTGCGAACGGCGGCCGGGTAGTCACGGCGGCAGACACACTCTGCGACGGTTTCCATCGGCACGCAGCAACTGCATATAGGCACCTTAAAACAGAAAACCAGCATCAGCTATACATATGAGAGGTATAATAAACAGCTCATCACCTACCAGTTGGTGTTCCCAAGCCGCTGGGTTGCGTCGTCGGTTTCGTCGTCTTCCTCCGGTGTCGACATTGAGCATCGCGAACTGTCGTCCGAGTCCGTCGCGTTCAAGGCATCGGCGTCGCGCGTAGGAGTGGCGTCGTAGGAGATTGAGCTGATATCTGCCATCCGCCGAAGAATTTCCACCTCCAACGGTGTTAGATTTGGCAGGTCCATCTCCGCACGATGCAAGAACCCGAGGTAAACAAAATGAGTCCCAACGAGAATCCATCAAATACGCGCACATTCGGAAGATCACTCCGCCGGTTCGAAGGATCAATCCGCCGGGAAGCCGTCACTCGTGATTGGATGGCGCACGCCCTTCCCTGCTGCCTTCCCGTCCGACAGCGCCCCTGACGGCGTGCGCCTAGGCGCAGAACAGCGATCTTTGATTGGATTTTTAATAGGGAAATCGGCCGCCCTTGAATGTAATTTTGGGATTTCTAGGATGCTTAGAGCCCGCAGATTGAGTTATGATAATAAATAGACGATCTCAAAATCCACTTGAGTGCCCCTTTAACACATGCTTGGGCAAATAAATATTGTTTACTACTTTACTACTACTACTACTTCGAAACTTCCTCTTTTCCTGCCTCAGTCTCAGGCTAACATCAGAATGGTTAATTTCCACCAGCTCGCCTGCGCACTCACTACAATATCATACATTTATGGGTTTCTTGCGTTTTTTCTCACGAGTATTTATTAGGTGACACCATAATATAGAGAAAGTAATTATGTTCAGATTCTGCATGAACATAATGTTTCCTGAAATGTGGCGCTTCTACATACCTGCACCGTGAGAAGAGTAATACGTGTTAATTCATAATTAAAAAAAAAATTGCCAGAGTAACGTGCGTTACTTTTTATCGGTAACGGTAACTCGCTCCTATTCTTTTGAGGTAACGTAGGTCGGTAACGGGTCAATATTTTTTTTGCAAGTATCGAGTAACGTACTTTGTTACTTTTTTTAATTACGTCTACAACACTATATCTTACAGACAAAAAACACAAATCACTAAATTTGGCGGGAAGCTTTTTCCGCTAAATTTATCGAGAAAATATATATGCTCAAACCGCATACGACCAGTCTTGGGTAAGTTACTTTTAAAAACTAATTCGTTACAGTTACAGTTACTTTCAGAAAAAAAGTAGCGAAGTTACCGTTACAGTTACCGCAACAAAAGAGTAACTCGTTACAGTTACAGATACTTTTAAAAAGTAGCAACGTTACTTTTCAGTTACTTTTCTATAACACAAAAAATAGAAAATCTATAAAACGCCTCTCACCAAGTTTTATTGCACAAAATTAAACAGTACGCTTTTTACTTCATATTGTAAGTTAGCAGAAGTTGCTTCTCGGAATTAGTGTTTGAAAATTTCCACGCCAAGAGTAGTGGCGCAAATCAAAATACGAAACATGCGCAGTGCCCTCCGCATGTATTGTTGTTTCATGGTTGATTCACCCGATTAAAAAGCGTTTTCGCAGAAAAAATAAAAACCACAAAATAGAAATTGTTTCAAGACACTAAGATGTAAGTGTTCAGTCACAAAGTACAAGCGTGTGCGTAAAGATAACTAGATTTGTTTCATGATATCTACACGTGGCTATATTCGGGTCGTGACTCGTGAGAAAGAACGTATGCACAAGTTTGTGCAAGGCCAACTTCACACTCGAAAAGTCGGAATGGACGATCTGAAAGGTGCAAGCAAAATCTAAATTGTACTCGATCAGTGATATATTATTCATAAAACACTGGAAAGTGACGACAAAAGTATCGTCGTTACTTTCAACGCTACTTCAGAAAAAAGTAATAGAACTACAGTTACAAGTTACATTTTAAGAAAGTAACTCGTTACAGTTACAAGTTACCAACAAAGTAACGAAGTTAGAGTAACGCGTTACTACCCAAGACTGCATACGACGTCTATTGTTTTATTTTGTTTTTCAGCTTTCGGTGAACTGGGTTAAAAACTAAAATAAGGGCGATGAATTTATTTTTTTTATCTTTTTTAATATACACAGAATGTAGTACATTGTCTATATTGTTGTCCAGATAATCACCGCGGAGGTAGAGGTAGTTAGGAGGACGTGACACAATATTGTGCATGCCCTCACCAAAGTAGGTTGTTGCCTTGGTTCCAGTCAATCCATCACGAGTTCAACGAGACTTCCATGACCTCTAAGGCCCGTTCACACACTTGCAACCGAGTACGACCGAGAGAGACGAGACCAGTTGGAACCTTTTCAAATTTCTTAGGACGAGGGAACACTCTGGCGCCATCTATGCGGTGACCCTGGAACATAGAAATTTTAGCCCCCCCCCCCCCCCCCCCCCCAAGCCGGTCCCTTATTACGTGCTTAAAATCTGACTAAAATTTACTGAATATCGTGAGGATCATTTTATCATATTATGCCACCCTGGTCGTATAACCCAGCTGCGCAGGTCGCATTATTTTATCCTGCACGGACTAAAAAAAAAAAAAAAGAAATTCGTTCGAAATAAAATTGAACCCGCTGTGTATATGCGTGCAAACAACCCAAAGTAAAACTAGTGCCACTAAATAAGCTACGCTTCAGAGTGACGACACTTGTCCACATTGTGTCTTAAAATCATGGTTGCCAGTTATCTGAAGCTCTATCTGAAATCACAGGAAACGCTTTTCCGCCCTCCATAAATGTTTGAGCAGTTCGCGACAGAGCAAAGCAGTATTACATGACCTTCCTAGTACCCGTGCCACACGGGCAACTCGAATGCCATTTACAACGAATCACATTTGTGTGATCGGCGAATCAGCTCGCAATCTGCCGCGCGTGGAATGCGCTACACCCGGAGTGTCGTGCGCTGATTGGCCGTCCGCTCAAATGTCATTCGTTGTAAATTGCATTCGAGTTGCCCGTGTGGCACGGGTATAACACCGAATCTAATGCTGAAAAAGTCGCACTTTCGAATCATGTGAATCGGCAGTCGCGTCTGCTCTGCACAGGCACAAAAATGGCGGCGCCCACAACAATGTCGGGGAACGGAGTGCCGATACTCTAAGCGCAGCTCATTTAGTGGCTCTAGGTAAAACAAGAAACATGCACGCACGCGCACAAACTGAGGAAGAAAAAAACAAAAAAACGTATTCTGCGCTTTTTTTCTTTTTTTTTTTTTGCGTAGGCTTAAGGTAATTACATTTTTTTTTTTTTTTTTTAGTACAACGTGGCAACTCCACTACTTTTCTCATGGCCGCCGTTTCGAAAGGCATTAAGTGCCCGCTGGGATGTAGTTGCTCTGCTGGAAACGCAAACAAGAACTCAACTTTCCGCGTTAAAAAAAGAAAAAAAAAAAGAAGATTGCCAGTGGAGTTAGGGTTTTGTCTAAATTGCTCTCCGGGAATTCATCACGTGTTATCAGCTGTTTCACGTTCTCGTGCAATATATACCAACGCAGTATGTCTTTCGGCGGTTCTGGGTTTTATCAAGCTGCGCAGTGCAGTTTTAGCAAATACCAGATGTTTACCGTACGCCAGCCCTACAACGTTTTCCTGCTGAAACTACGCATCGCACTGCCTCGCGCTCCGTTGCCAAGGCTATACGACTTGCGCCTCATTTGCACTCGCTCGCGCAAGTAGCTTTGGCAGCGCTGGAGTACTGCGGATGCTAGGCTGGCCTTGACAGCAGGGAGTTTTCGTAGATCGTTTTGTCCGTCCCGCAACGGCTCTGCGCAACTTTCGTAATCTCATTTCATTTCATTTAATATACCCTTATAGAGCCCGGTAGGGGCTTTACATAAGAGGGGGGGGGGGGGGGGGGCAAAAACAACAATACACATACAAATCAACAATAGTTCGGAATCCTTTCCTCTTTCCGCTTTTTTTTACGTATTGTAAAGAGTGGCGATTGGGGAGCGAAATATAATGGACTCCTTTACTGTTACGATGTCGTTGGAGTGGGAATTCCAGTCTGATATAAATAACTCTAACGGAGAAAATTTGAAGGTGTTAGTTCTAGGAGGGGCGACCTGAAGTTTCTGTGAGTTGTCTGTGCGTGCCGAGACGTGGTTGCAGCTGAGCAATATATTTTTTTTCTTTGAGGGTGAATGATAGTACAGGTGATGAAGGGCAGTTAGTCGAGTTATTTTACGTCGGTCCGCAAGAAGGGATATATTAGTTTGTTGTTTTAGAGTTGTTATACTTGTACGGGTATAATTTCGGAGAACGAAGCGGGGGGCTCGATTTTGAACGGAACATGTCAATGAGATATGACTGATGCGGGTTCCAGATGAGAGATGCGTATTCCAGCTTGGGACGAAGAAGAGATGTGTATGCAACCAGTTTTGTTTCCCGTGTTGCCAGGTGCAAGTGACGTCTTAGAAAGCCTAAAGTTTAATTAGCCTTTGCCGTGACCTTTCCACAACCTGAATCGGAACCCTGCAGGCAAGGCTACCAGTGGGCGTGCGCAGTAGAGGCGACTGCGTTGCGGAGGTCATGGCAAAAAACGGAAAATGGTATAACACCCCCCCCCCCCCTCCCTCTATAATGTAACACGAGTTGACGCCAAGTATAATCAGTAAACGGTATTTCGGATAATTAGGGTGTTTTCGTAGACCGCGTTTTCCCCTCCGCTAAGCCCTCGGCAAGGAAGAAGCCGCTACTGCGCCTGCGCGCCGATGGCCTTGACTGTAGAGTCCCGGGTATCGTAGGGGGTTGCGGAGGGCGTTGCGGGACGTCGAAAACCATCTACGAAAACTCCCCATTCTTAGCTGGTGAGTATAATTAAATTTTCGATAATAAAAAATCAGCACCGCTGTTACAGTGCTGGGCACGGTACTTAAAGACCGGCGACCAGTTCCGAGATTCTGCAAGGCAGAAAATCCTCCTCACCATGGGGGGGAGGAAACAGGCAACGGTGAACAGGGTAGAAGGGGGGAGAGGAGGAAGCGGGGGACAAGTGGAAAGCGCGAACTGGTCGTCGGTCTTTGAAAGAAAGCACCTTCGATACCAATACCCGATGACTTTCAAAATTTTCCGATACCGATACAAGATACTGAAGCGAAACTGATTTCCGACACTGTATCGTCCATACTTGGATATATCACTGAAATCTCCAGTAATAATAAAGCTGGCAATATGATTAGCTAAGTCACAAAATCTATCCATGGTTTCTGGCCTTTTAGTATGTTCGGTATAGAGGACTGGTTTTTAAAAGGCCCTGCCACACGGATTTCTTTGAGCTCCACTGTCGGCGCAGCTGGTTTCGTTAGAACTTTCATTAGACCGGGGCCATAGTGACGTCTAAGCGATCACTTCCGTAAGCAGGGTACCGGTGCGCTAACGTACCCGCGCGATTTTTCCGTCTCTTATTATAGCCCCAGCCTTGTATACCTGTAGCACGGGTGGCACCTTTAGCGCACTACTACGCTTCCCACGCGCTCAAACTATTTGTAAAAAATACATATTTAGTGGTTTTAAATAACGCTTTCCAAGTTTCTAATTGGAACCATGTGTATATTTTCATCAATTAAAATGTTGATTTACTGATTTTACTTAATTAACATACTGATCATTACGATTAGCCTTCTATGCGATGTCCCCCTGGCCGTATAACTCACCTGCGCAAACCGTATAAATGTAGCTTTCACGTTTTTTTTTTATTTTTTAAACAAATTTGTTAAGCTTACAAAGGAAAGCACCGTGTATATTAAATAGCATATAAGGCCGAATATCGATCCTTGGGTTACACCGCAGGTGAGGTTGGCGGCATCACTTATACTCTTGCCGATTAGAACATTTTGTGTTCGGCTGGTGAAGTATTAAAAAAAAAAAGTGAGGAACGGTCCTTTAAATCCTAGGCTTTCCAGGTAATCTATAGTAGCATATAATGATATTGCATCTAAAGTTTTAGTTAGTTGTGAAAACAAGGCAAGTACAATTTGGCTGTTGTGTATTTTCTGGAAATCCGTTACATCTACGAGTAATAGCAACGTATATTTGTTTGGTTTTCGGAAGCCATACTGACAGTTATTTATTAACGAGAACCTGTCCCAGAACAACGTAATAATTCTTAAGATACATTTTTCCATCATCTGATGAATGGTTAGCAACAACGCAATGGGCCTATAGTTGGAACAGTCAATTGTTTCTTTCTTTTTTTAAAAATATAAATTGGCCGCACGATCGAAACTTTCATTTTATTAGGTATATTTCCTGTTTCGAAAATCCCATTTAATATTGCCAAAAGGACGTGTTTTAAGCTGTTGAAATAGACCTGCAGATCTCTGGGCCTTATTCGGTCATATCCTGCCTGTTCAGTTGTGACTATAATACGCAGTAGATGTACCTCTGTTATTTGTGGCAGATACGCAGTTTTGTGTACTGCCCCATAGGTTAATTTTTCCGGTATAGTTTTGTTCGCTTGCCACAAGTTTTGCCCCTGCTCAACAAAAGTGTTATTGTAGTTATTGTTTAAAATAACGAAATTCGTTGTAGCAACGTTTTTCCTTAAAGATTCGTCCACGTGATTAATTCGGAAGCCTTACTCGTCCCATTCAGAGAAAAAGCGTCGTGTCAGCCGATAAAAATACGATTGAGCGGCACCCGCTGCTCAGTGAGCGACCCTACTCGTCCCATTATCCTGACGATTTACAAGAGCTACACAACGTTGAATCATCGCTCCAGAAATCTCGTCCTTTAACCTGCGTTGAAGAACCGCCATGGCGCGAACCATCAGTAATGTGCGATCTACATCTCAAGGAATTGTACTGTGGCAAATTACTGAGGAGGTCCTTTCCTCAAAATACCCAGGAGTTCTACAGATACCGATGGCTCCGTCCACTTTGGAACGTGCAGCGCTACCGCGGCCCTTGTTATACCAAAGGAGAACATGACAGAAAGCGGCCGTTTTCAAGCGGTAGTCAGCTCCACCACGGCAGAGCTTAAGTCCATTGAGAATGCACTTAACTACATGACCTCGCATACCCCACAGTGCTGGTCACCGATTCAAAAGCGGGCCTTCAGAGCCTAGCTAATTTTGACTCCATGGACGAAACGACGTCCACCATACAACTTACGTTAAAGCAGTTACGCAATTCTGGATTCAACGTTGCGTTTCAATGGGTGCCTTCACATGTAGGATTGTTTGGTAATTCCGAAGCCGATAAACTCGCAGGAGCGGCACATGGACTGAAGCGCACTATTCCCTGTCCAACAGACTTCAACGCGACACGAAAGTTCATCAAGAACTACATAACTGAACTTGCACCGACCACATACTCCGAACATCAGCCATTCGTCACAAAGGGTCTCACAATAAGGACGAGCACTTTCTTCATTATTATACGCAGCAGAAGTGCCTTTAAAAATGCATTTCTTTTTAAAATATCTTCAACAAAGCGCTCCCAGTGTCCGAACTGCAACGATGAAGAAAACATTTGCCACATCCTCTTCAACTGCGAAGAAGATAGCGATCCCCGTCACCGACCGGTTTGTCACTGAGCTCGCCAGAATTGAACTTCGTGATCCAGACAACGAGGTCATCATTTATCCAAGTGGTTCAGCCCGTCGCCGCCAAATAATCCAACACCTGCTACTGGACTTTCTCGACGAATCCGGTGTCGCAAATCCCATGTGAAATAACTCGACATTAACTCTCAGCGGGTTCACATCTTTATTTTATTTTTCTCTATTTTCCTTCCCCCTTTCTTCTTTCCCCTTTCTTTGCTTTCTCTCTACTTTCTATCATTTGGAACCAGTTCAGCATTCCCGCTAGAACAACCTCCCCTACTTCTCTCACGTCACCTCTCTTTCTCTTGACAGGTCGTCCTTGCAGTCGTCCTGGACCTCTAGGACGCGACCTCACTTGTCACATTACGTGAAGAACAAGCAGCGTCGGCGTCGTTGTGCCCGAAAGAAGGCCATAAAAATACGTCATCAGCGTGATGTCACTGCAGGAGCGCCGTGTGCAAAAGGTGGGCTTCGAACTTCAACTGTGCTCGTTGTGTGCTTCGTGCGAAAGGCTGTGAGGCGACCGCGTCTACATCTACGGCGTCTTCAGCAGGCAAACGTGGTCGCCCACGCAAATATACGCCACGGCCTCCTTAAGTGTCCTCCTCTAAGCGTCATTCTCGACGTCGCCCTAGAGGTCGTCCTCTAGGCGTCGTTCTCGACGTCGTCCTAAACGCCCTTCTTGACGTCGTCCAAGAGGTGGTCCTAGAAGTGAATCTTCACGTCGTCCTAGAGGTCGTCCTTAAGGTCGTTCTTGACGTCATCGTGAAGATCGTCCTAGACGCCGTACTTGGCGTTGATCTCTAAGAAGACGTCATCGACATCGTCCTATATACGTCGTCCTAAACTTTAACACGTGTACAAACATTACTCGAAAACATTTCTCTCGCGAGACTACAATGCCTTGGCCTTCCTTTTTTTGGAGGGGGGGGGGGGGGGGTTATGATTTAATTTTACAGTATTCCACGTTTCCCTGGCGTTCTTCACGCACTGTTCAAGCTGCGTTGTACGAATATTTTTTTTAATAGCCTCATTTTTGATGTTATCCTGTTCCTTAGTCATTTATATTCTCCCTTCAGTGATGTATTTTGCCAGCTTTGCTTACATCTGTTCCATAATATATTGTTTTTCAAAGCTCAACTAAACTATTTCAGTATCAATCCATTTGTTATTATGATTCCTCATTTTTAATTTGATAATATTTTTGAACCTTCGTATATTGTCCCAAGTTTCTCGACAACCACTTCATAAAGTATGCTCAGGATGTAATCGTGAGTTCCACCTAAACTTTTTAATTCTGTAGTCAATTTTAATGCGAAAGCGTTGACGGTCCCATGGAGCACAGACGGCGTTGTCTGTAACCGCGAAAAACGGCACCTAAATTCCGGCTGAGCGAAACAAGCAATAAATTCCCATTGACTGGGAATCTGTGGGAAGGAACTCCACCCCACAGAGAAGCCCTCTTTCTGGCGCTGCGGCCCGCGTGCCAGTAAAAGGGAGCGGGTGACGCGCGCGCGGCCCTACGCAAGGCCGGAGCGGGAAGCGGAGGACAGCGGGGCGCGATGGTTGTAGGAATGCGCTGCGTGTACGAATGCTTTCGCATTCCTACACGTAAGCAGTCTTAAGTGTCACTGCCGATATTTTTCTGCCCGTATCGTTAGAGTAACGAAGTAATTATCCGCTACTTTTTGTTTAATTAGACCGCCTATAAACAATAAATTGCGTGTTCGAACTATTATATGATGAATGCTACTTTTTGTAATTTTATCTGCAAGGAGCTCTTCTCTAGTGTAACTATGGATCACATTTTCTAGCCCGTAGCTGGACAGTATATGTTCAGGTACTCCGAGACTCCCTACTTGCCTTGATTCAAGGCGTCGATGTTCAAGTCGCCCTCTGTTCCTATATGATCGTTATTGTTAAAGGGACTATGAAACGATTCTGAAATTGAATTTCATCCACCGATCATCGTAAAAGGTGTGAAAAGGAACAAAAAAGTGAAAGCCGTTTACAACTTCCTGTAACGCCGAATTGGAGCGCAGCTCTTGAGGAGGAGGAGTGGAGGGTATATTCCTCCTCCTCCCTCGTGATCATGCCTGCTAGTCCTCCTCCCCTCCTGCTCCCCCTCCCTCTCCTTTACCACCTCCTCGTCCTTCAAGCTCCTCCCCTCCCCTCGCCTCCGCCTCCTCGTCTCTCCTCCCCCCCTCCTCCACCTTCGTACTGCTTTCCTCCTTGCCGCTCAAGCCGGACAATGAGGGGAGGAGGAGGAGAAGGAGGGGGAGGAGGAGGAGGGGGAGGAGGAGGAGGAGGGGGGAGGAGGAGGGGAGGAGGAGAAGGGGAGGAGGAGGGGAGGAGGAGGGGGAGAAGAAGAGGGAGGAGGAGAGGGAGGGGCGCGGTTACGCCGACGCCGACGCCGACGCCGACGCCGACGCCGACGCCGACGCCGACGGCGACGGCGACGCCGACGCCAACGGCGACGCCGCTCAGGCTGGAAACGGGCCCCTAAGAGCTGCGCTCTAAAAAAAAAACACAAAAATAGGGAGCCCAAAAGAATTCTTCGCTATAGAACTTGTAAAAGAAAACTGGACTCTTTTGCGCATTCTTTCCTTCAAGCTCTCTGCCTTTTCACTGCGATGCATCCGCGAAACCGCAGCACGTCAGCCGAATCCATGTCGCCTATTGGGTAAGAGCCTACCTCACCAGCACCGTGATCATAAACAATTAATAGCCGGCGAATGTTTCCTAAAAGCTTCGTTAAAGAATATTTAGATCCACATTTTGTAGCATAATTAGAGATGTGACGAAAATTGACAAATTTGATAGGATGGATGGATGGATGAATACGGCTGAGCCCTTTGGATCGGGCGGTAGCTTACGCCACCTAGCCATTTTGTTTTACCATTTAAGCTTAGTATATTTAAATGTGAAATCTATATTCACTCCGCAGTGCAAAAAAAGTGAGGCTATGAAACCCCCTTGCCACCAGTGAATAAGAAAATACCTAGTTTTCTTATTCACTGCTGAGAGCCAAGCGCCATCTATCGTGTGGTAAACGAAGCAAGAAAAAGACCCTACTGCGCTTGCGCAGTAGGGCTGACAGCGTCGATCAGTTACTTGGTCGCGACTACGTTGCGACGACCAATGAATGTTTATTTTGTAGCGTGAGCTACACTGGCCGAGGTTGAGCAGTTTCGCGTTGCTCTCAAACAGCCGTGCTGCGCATGCTCGAGGAGCAGTGACGTCACACGGCGCACAACTGGGGCGCTGCGCATTCCAGAGGAGTGACGTCATAGTCGCGGCAGACGCACTGGCGCCGCCGAGTGCCCAGCTGTGCGCCTCCGTTGCGCAGCAGCCAAGTCTGACGCTGTACCGGAGCCGCTTGATAGCGCCTCTCATTTTGTGCGCATAAGCTCAAGCTACGTAAATCCTGGCGTAGCCCAGCTAAGCCACCGTTTATTTCTACGTGTTCTTCTCGCGCGTCCCGACTCCAAGCAACAAGAAAAAGTAAAAAGTACTTGAAACAGACCACGACGCTGTCACTGTCGTAGTTCAAACGCATCTTTTAGAGCGGAGCTCTTTGGCGCCCGTTTCAGGCTTGAGCGGCGTCGCCGTCGGCGTAACCGCGCGGTGCATTATGGGACGCGAGACGTCCCTGATGACGTCATTGGCATCCGCATCGTCCCTGATGACGTCATCCGTGACGTCACTGATGACGTCATCGGCATCGTCACTGATGACATCATCAGTGACGTACTGATGACGTCATCCGCATCGTTCCTGATGACGTCACGTGACCCTCGTGAGACGACGGCGACGCAGCTCGGAGGGAGGAGTAGCAGACAGGATGAGGAGGTGAGGAGGAGGGAGGAAGGATATACCCTCCCCTCGGTACCCTTCCCCTGCTCCTCCTCCTCAAGAGCTGCGCTTTTTTTAGAATGGATGTTTGGGCGATTTGGATATTCATATTGTAGGAGAAACGCAAAAGTAAACTCACTCACGCTGAAAATGCACGCACACCAGAAAAACAGTCACTCACGTCGCGCTGACTTACAACTCAAATTGTATTTTCGTCTTCGTTATTTTTCTTTTACCCATATTAAACTTGTCATGTCTCACTTCGTTCCCTTCTGTACAAACAAACAGCAATGTCTATCGCACATTACCTTCGAGAGTCAAGATATAACAATTATTTTTCAGTAAGCGTTATGGATGGACTGCTAACACAAGTATCACTCCTTATGATGTTAGCTGCCTCTATTATCTCACGTGTTAATTGGTGATGGTTCTTTCCAATTGCGGTGCTATTTTTGAAGTCCGCAGTGCGCCCACAGTCACGGCAGTAAATGCCCGAAAGTCCTGAGTTTGCTAATCGGGTGTTGTTGTTATGTTCACTTAATCTGTCATTTATACATCTTCCAATTTGTCCTATGTACTGTTTGCCGCATGAAAGAGAAAAGGAATAAATTCCGGATTAGAGCTGCGCTGTAATCCGGCGTTACAGGGAGTTGTAAACAGCTTTCATTTTTTAACGTCGGCTCGCTCCTGCATCTCCAAGGCCGCGAAAAACGCAGCGGCGATTTGTTTCCATCTACGTCGCTTTGCAAACGACTGACACGGGCCGCCTTTTGCCGACAATGACAGTTGGGTTGACTTCTGGGGTCTTCACCGGAAGACTCGCCGCACTTTCTAACAGGCATACCGGCATATGGGACTAGTCCCATGTTGTCACTGTAGCGGTTGGAGAGAAAGAAAAAGTCGAGATTTCATCATTTTCTTTTTGTGTAGAAGTTAATAAACCGAGACGAAAACGGATGCCTGTTCGGCATTCAGTGAACGTTGAAGGTTTAATGTGAAAGTTATCTGGCGAAAGACATGGCAGCTGTCTTGTACATTTATCACGAGAGCTTTGGTATGTTGTAAAGATACGTCAATAGTCATAACGCAGCTGATGTTAAAGTATGCAAGAACCCCCTTTAGCGGGAAAATTTCCCGCTAAATTTGGCGGGTTTAGCTTCCCCGCTAAATTTAGCGGGTTAAGTTTCCCCGGTAAATTTAGCGGGGAAATCGACGTCTCGTGACCGCAATACCAATTCAGTTTCTCGCTAAATGTAGCGGGGAAAATGACGTCACGACTTTGTGTCACGTCACCCATGAACAAATTCAGCTACAGGAGAAGAAGAGGAGGGAAGAAGGAGGAGGAGGAAAGACTAACTTCTCCCCCTCCTCTTTTTTCCTCCCCTCCTCGGAGGAGGAAAGAAGAAACTCTCCCCTCCTCCTCCTTCCCTCCTCAAGAGCTGCGCTTTAGTTTCGCATTACAGAGATTTGTAAACGTCTTTCGTTTTATCTCAATATTTATTTCGGTAAGTATAAGCACATCTATATCTACCAGTGATTTTGCAGTGCTATGTAAAGATTTAGTTCATCACTGCGCTTCCTAGGCTTTTAACATATATTTGAACGATATATGGGACTTGGTCTTCGTTTCTTTCTCCTTCAGCTAGTACTTTTTTCAATATGACTATCCCATTCTTTAAATGCGTCGAAAGGCATCGTTGAATTTAGTTCAGTTTTGTCATCAATTCGAGCTGCGAGCAACCGCTCCTCCCTCTTTCTAATATATATATATATATATGTATATATATATGCATTTTTTATTTGTTATTTAGACGCATAAGTTGTAACCCATTTCCCTCACAATCCTTTGCATTCCAGAAATACCACATCTGTAACCTGGTCAAGTTCTCGTTGATATGCTCTTGCGTTTGCTGGCCTGTCCCGCTCTGATCTGTCATTGAAACCGTACTATATTCCCCCTCTCTCTCTCTCTCTCTCTAGATATATATATATATACACATATATACTCCTTTAATTTAACGTACTATAATATACCCTTTAAAGGCCGACCTACAAAATAATTTTCCGCAGGGTAGGACAGTCCTCCTCGCCACCCTTGCCATTTCTTCCTCTCCCACTGTCATCTTGACGGCGGGGGGAACAACTTTTGTTGCTGCATCTTAGGACTGGGTAAGCAGGGAGGTTATCCCGTCTTATCTAGGCCCAAGACGCAGGAACAAAAGGAGTCACGCCGACGTCAAGATATCTGGGACAGGGGGAAATGAGAAGGTTGGCGAGTAGACTTTTTCTACCTCGCGGAAAACTGCTTTGTAGGTCGGGTTTTACGCTGAGACTGCACCCAAAGCTTTAAGTGCGAGCTAGCCTGTGCTCTTGGGTTTGAGAAGTGCCCGTTCTGCGGAAGAACGCTTCAAAGCAGCGACCTCGAGCTCTCGTGTTTGTGGCATATATGCCACAAACACGAGAGCTGAGCTGAATTATGGTACGTTTACACTTGCGGATCCACTAGCGAATCCGCCCAGCTTTTGCCGCTGGGGCGAAACGCTGGGCAGAAAACGCGGCGGCGAGCGTGAACGGAGTATAGGTGTTTTACCGAACCCCGCTTTTAGAATGCGCATAGACTCTATCTTATCGGATTGCGGCAGAGATAGGTTCAGTTTCGTTGCTAGGTTTGACATGACTGCTGTCGAGTGTTCACGATCGTCTGGGGGATATCCATTAATTGCTATGCTTTTTCTCCGAGAGCATTGTTCAGCGTTTTCCACTGCCCATTCAAGTTCTTTAATCCTTGCATCTTTTCCGTGCCCCAGTTACTCAATCTCATTTGTTCTTTTTTATTATTATTTTGGTTGTGACACGTGTCATTGAGTCTACCTTTCTCAGTCGGCTGAGGTGTTGGTCGGCTTGTCAAGTTCGAGCAGCGGCCATTTTGAACGACCGACCATCTCCGGTGAATCGGTGGGTCGCTCTAAAAATACTTCCGCTCGTCGATTTGAAGCGGGTAGTACGGAGCGGAATGGTGCCTCCCTCGCGGATTTTTGGAAAGCGCCGTGGATCTACTATGGAATGGTTTGTGGACCTGGTTGCGCAGGTTCAGCACCGTTGAGTGCGCTTCTCCTGGCGCACCGGTGTACTGCGGAGAAGCGACATCTGCAGAGTCGTTATTGCTATGTTGTGTATCTCGCTTTGCCGCAGCGTGGCCGCGTTCTAAGAAAACAGCAACACAGATTTAGATCATAATGAAAAAAAAAAAAATACATGAAAGTTACATTATTAATGTGGTGTGTGCAGATGTATCACACGACCAGCGGCGCATATTATAGGAGGATAATCATCATGGTAAATGGGCTAATCAACTAAGATTTGTCAATTCAATTTTAATTAGTGAAACCAAACATACACCAGCTCGCCTGTACTTGAACCGTTTTTTCATACAATTTCAATTCGATAACCACCATTTCAGTAATTGTTAGAAGGATTTTGAGCTCATGGGAAGCGCAGCAGTGCGCTAAAGTTACCTCTACTGCAAAAAAAAAAAAAAAAAAAAGCTAACAATAAAAAAAAAGAAAAAAAAAAAAAACGCGGATAAGAGACGAAAAAAGAGCGAGGGCAGATTACCGGTCCGGTGGCCTGCTGCTCGAAAGGGAAACTTCAGTGCTCTATCGAGCTTCCCATGTTCTCAAGGTATTTCTAAAATTGATTGATTTAGTGGTTTTCCATGACGCTCAGCAAGTTTTTCATTGGCACCATATATTTACTCTACTGAGTCGAAAACTTTTATCAACATATTTTAGTTAATTAGCCGACTTATCTTGACGATTAGCACCCATATTATGCTCCCTGGCCGTGTAACTCACATGCAGAAACTGCATTACTGTAGCTTTCCCAGCTTTATTAAAAAAAACAGTGTAAAAGTCTAAAAATTACCCTGCATGTACGCACACACACAAAGTTGATAATGTTGAAAATTACCCGAGACTGAGGCAAAAGATGGGAAACAGTAGAAGAAAAAGGACACAGGAAAGAAACGTCACCCCCCCCCCCCCCCCCACCCCCCCAATTGTTACTTCCCTGTGTCCCTTTTCTTCTACCAAGTTTCTGATGTTTTACCAATCTCGGCCGCGGGTGGTTTTCAACATGATGAACATCTACCAGCTCGCCTGCACACTCGCAGTATTTTCGTACTGCGAGTGTGCAGGCGACCCCCCCCCCCCCCCCTAAATAGCGGCCAGGCTCTTCAAATCGACCGCAAAATTCGGTTTCTCAACCTATTGCGCTACGATTTTGTGCAGCTCTGCCCACAGGTGGTGCATTTTCTCTATAAAATTTGCGAAGAGCGAACCTACCTGAGGAAAAAAGAAAAAAAGAAAGAAAAAGGCTTAGTTCTTTTGGAAAATCACCGAAGGAAGACCGGTGCGTTTGAAAAACCTACTCGCGTCCAGCGTCGTTCTATCTGCGTTATCACGTGACATGACCCGTTGGAGCAGCTCGGCTCTATTTGGGTAAGATTTCGAACACAGCCCTTTTCCGTTTTCGGGACGTAAGAAACAATGGCCTTGAGCGATTGACCGAAAAGCCAACAGAGCTTGCGAGTGGGCGTCCGGACCCACGTGATGAGCATGCTCAAGGCCCCCGTAAAAGACACAAACAAGATTTGACACAAAAAAAAAACAAAAAAAAAACACTCCTTGCTTTTCCTTTCTTCCCCCCCCCCCCCCCCCCCCCTCAAAAAAAAAGTACGAAAGTGAAGAGTGGTTGTTTGGGCGAGTTGGTTTGACATCTTATACAATCTTGTGCGCAACAAAGACGAGGACAAAAGCAGAGAAGAGGACACAACAAGGCGCAAAAGGTGCGGCAATCCACTTTCGCAAGGTACGAAAGTGGATTGCCACACAATTTATGTCAGAGTGTATAGCCTTACGGTTTTTGAAGTCTCCCGCTTGGACGGGCTTTCAGACGTACCGGTGCCGCATATAGCACGGAATTTTACGTAGGCAAATGTCCTATTCCACATATTCGGCGAAATTGCTCATCCAACACCATTTTTACAAAACGCTTGTCACAGGTATATATATGCCTGTGCCAGTCGGCTATAGGCCCAATAAAAACAGACTCAATAGAAGAATAGATTAGTGTTATTTAACTTAGAAATACGCATGATAAAACAAATCTAAAGGCACAGAGATCAATTTTATACTTAAAAATACTGCACATATGTACATCCGTTGCAAACCTTTGTTCACCAAATGTCAGCTAAAATTTGTAGAAAAACTTGTGCAGAACATTCTGTTCAATGTCACCAAATAAGCTTAATTATGTTTGTCAAGCACAAAAAAAAAAAAGAACTGTGCAAATATATTTTGTCTACATACATCCATTCTAAACATTTGGACACGGAACGCATGATACAGGAATTTTTAGAGGGTCCCGATTTTTCTAAAAAAACAACGAAATACAGTAATCCCGTCTGTGCAGGCAAGGTTCATGGCCAGGAAGACCTAATATAGGGGTATAATCGTCACAATACATGAATAATTAACTCAAATTTGTTAATCATCCTCTCGGTTGCACGAAGTAAAAGGTTTTGTATTTGACCAATGAAAGGTATTAAGAAAAGTTAAATTATCTTTCACATCGTGACTACCAATCCCCTATACCATGTCCCCCTGGCCGTATATCACCTGCACAGACCGTGCTAGTGTAGCTTTCACGACCTAAGAATTAAAAAAAATATCACAGCAAGTCAAACGGGCCTTGTACGTTACCTGCACTGCTGCATGCATGGGGTGCTTCACAAACAGGCTTGAAGTTTTGCATAATTATGTCATTTAAAAATAAGTTGCATACAGCACTTGTTTGTTTACTAGTTTCACCACCCGAATAGGCTTAACCGGGTACTCTGAAAAGAATAAAAAGTACAAAATGCGAACACAACTATCCCAGTACCAACCCCCCCCCCCCCCAAAAAAAAAAAAAACACATCTTTCAAATCACTAAATTAAAATCGTACGAAGGGATCCGCATCAGGTCGAAGCTGTCGTGCGGATGCTGGAACTGGGCGCAGATACCGCAGACTTCCGGTCACTCTCCCTTTCTCCAGATGCTTAGGAGAGGTCAGGGTGACTTCCGCGGGCGCTCTCCGTGTCGCTCTGTTCGTCGGAAGCGGCCGAAGAGCGCAAGGATGCACTCCGAGGGCGTGCATCGAGGTCGGCGGCAGGCGCCTCTCTCCTGGAACGCTGTGGCGACCCCGCGGATGAGCCAGACGCCACGGAGCGAGAGTCCAGCGACCCCGACCTACGTCTTTGGACGTGCAGCGCTGCCTTGGACTCTTGGAAGTGGTGGTCGAGGCCCAGCTCCTGCAGCTTTCGCTCGTACTGGTGTTCCAGGAGGCGTTGGGCTCCGTACTACGAAGGAGAAATGCATTGCCGGAACTTGGAATATTGGTGACGCATCGTTAAGCCTGATATCCCTAAAGCCTCGTTAAAAGGGAGCTTGGCCGTTCATTTTTTAGGCACCCAAACTAAACACATTTCGAAACGCTCGGCATGTAACGCCAAATTACAAAAAGCCATTGAAAAAGAATTAAAAAAAAAAAAGGAAAGCAGCGAAGGAAGGCTTCGCCAAAACCAGCATTTACATTTTACTGCGCTCACTAGTGGGGAGATATCACATGCCCTACAACTTGCATTCGAGCAGATAGTCTAGAAAAACTCAGTATTTTGCATGTTTCATTGCTGGTGTGAGCTTCAGCATTCATTTCACCCAATCAAACTAACCCACGGGGAACAAGCTGTACTATATTACAACTCGAGGAAAAACACTATTGCGACTTGCAATTTGGTTTACTAGTACAGGTTTGTTTATGTCCATCGAAAGGCTCTGGAACCTATAACGAGACTTGAGCTTTTGCAGCGATTTCGCAAGATCAAATGTATGCACTATTTGTGAGAAACAGTCTTAGAATTAGTTCGAAATGATGACCGAAGGATGAATGGTGCACAAAATATAAGTTAAGAAGTGGCGCCATCTGTCGGGTGGCCGACAGATGGCGCCACTCAAGCATGCTCAAATCCAAATGTTAGAAGCAGTGGTGAGGGTGCAGGCTAGCTGGTGTAAATTGAGCATAGTTGTAAACCCGAGACTGGGGATACGGACAAGGGACAAAACACAGAACGACACGGACGAAGTCTCAAGGGGATACGGACAAGGGGATACAGACAGTTGTAAACCCGAGACTGGGGATACGGACAAGGGACAAAACACAGAACGACACGGACTTCGTCCGTGTCGTTCTGTGTTTTGTCCCTTGTCCGTATCCCCAGTCTCGGGTTTACAACTATGCTCAAATGTTAGAGCCCGACTCTAAAGCAGAATATAACTGCAGCATGAAGAATGTGCATAGGCCTCAACACAAGCAAAACTTTGGGGCGTCTTGAAGCTTCGAATACGCTAGTCTTTGACAACAAGACTTGTCAAGAAGCAATGTTAACTCTATACATCTCAATGACATTTGCAGTGAAATCAGTTTCACCCTACGATGAACCGCAGACAACGCTACGAGCCATTGAAGCCAATTCAAGGGTACGCGAGTGTACAACGACCTCTACGAGGGGAGCAGCGACACGTGGGGTGCAGTGTCACACGACACGTTTACAGTGCTGGATTGGATGCGATGGCTCGTAGCGTTCAGTAAGGTTCGTGGAGGGGCGAAACGGAGTATAGAACAGATCCTTTGCCGATGATCTACATGCTCCATATTTCATGGACCGCAAGGCATTTATATAGGCAAATTCCTGCTCTTGCGAGCAGCTGTGTCTAGCACCACTCACCAGGGCCTGTCTCTCCACCAGCAGAGGATTGCTGGACACGCGATCCTGGATGTCCTGGAGCTCTTGGCGGTAGTCTTCAAGACGCTGCATGGTTGCCATCCTGGAAGTGAAACGGCCTTCCTTTAGACCACAATCGTAGGACACTATATGCATGATGCGTACGGTCAAGGACACGAGATGTATGCGTCACGAAACACATGTGTCACAGGACAAGACGTGTACGAACATGGGACCATATAACATACAGAACGAGCGGGGAAACCGTGCCTCCAGGGTATTCAAGAGCGCTATTCTGTCATTAAAAAAATTAAGAAGTACAAATAAATGCAGCGAGTGCAAAAACCTTTGACAAAGTTAGGTACGCCAATTAGGATACTCAAATTTTTCAAATTTTAAAGAAAAAACACATTCCAATGCAGAGGGAGAAAACCGGAAAGAAACCATCTGGTTGATGCCGCCACGCACGGACGGTAGCGAGTCTCTTCCGATCTACTTTCCGGCGTGCGTCCCCAAGAAGCTTTTAGGTTTGTGTACATGTAGCGTCGTATCTGACGAGACCAGCGTCAAACAGACCGTTTTCTTTCTATTCTGTCCCCATGCATAGGAACAAGTTTCTTATCTATGGCAGCATGAAGAGATTCGAGAGCGCACAAAAAGCAGCCTTTGACACGTTCTCAGGTTGGTGGACATCGATTGAACCCTGGAAGGACAGCCACACAAGACGAGTTCGAGGAGTGACAAGACAAGTTCGAGGAGCGACAAGACAGGTTCGAGGAGCGACAAGACAGGTTCGAGGAGCGACAAGACAAGTTCGAGGAGCGACAGCCTAACCGACCTATGTGCCCTGAGCCTGTCTCTGATGGAGTCGCTGCTGCAAGGCCTGGAAAGGCGGCACGCGAGGGCCCGCATCTGGAGCTCCACCCGGGACTTGCGGAGGGTTCGGACGCGTTCCCGCTGCTCCTCCTCGTCCCTTCGCCTTTCTTCTTCCC
Source organism: Ixodes scapularis (assembly GCF_016920785.2). NCBI lineage: Eukaryota > Metazoa > Arthropoda > Arachnida > Ixodida > Ixodidae > Ixodes > Ixodes scapularis. The sequence goes on from NW_024609879.1 coordinate 84,734,063, forward strand.
TCCGCCGCTCTCTGCAAACAAACGTACGACCAAGACCGCGTATAGGTAGGGCTGGGTGCATGCATGAACATCGGGATCCAGACACATTTTCATATCCATTTGTAACCCTCTGCGTTGCAGGCTCTCTTTTTACCCATGGTGGATGTTCTAGAGGCTGGCACAGATTTGGGTATGAGTGTACGACAGCATTGGCAACTGCTTACGACGAGGGAAAACATGGGCATTATCTATTGGGTAGTTGCGCAGCGGCGTAGATGGAAAGGAGGAGGGGGTTCAAGGTTGAACCCCCCCTCTTTTTTCTGAGATGATCCAAAACACCCCTGAAAAAAACCCTTGCCATGCCACTACTGTAATCCTGGAAAGCTCCCAATGTGCAGACATTTTTTGAACTACACTGGAAGTGTTACATTATTTGCGAGATTAAATTTATGCTTTCGCTATGAAAAAAAATTGCCACTCTTAATATTGTCAGGATTATTCCGAACCTATGATAAAAAAATTGTGAATAAATTTATGAAGATATTGGACCTGGGACAAAACTTCAGCATGTCCTCGTCATAACGAGTCGCACAAAGGTACAATGCACTAGGTCTGGGATAAAACATCAGCATGTCCTCGTCCTAAAGAGTCTCACAAAGGTCACTCACAAAGTCAAATGCGCGAATCAACTCTACAACATCTGGCCGTAAAGGCCAGTTCAGACATCAAAGTTCGCTTATGGTAGAGTTTTTCTGATCTTGAGGGAACCCACTGGCACGCTGGCGCCATCTATCAGGTGGCCCTGAAAACGCATTTAACTAGAGCAAAGGTTTTGCTGTACTTGCGAGAACCAACATACATACTATCAAGAAGACATAGCCATTTACAACATTGTTTCGAAATTGCAGAAATCGCAAATGTTCCATGGATACCCGGGAGATAAAAAGTTGTATTGCACTCTGCCGTAAGCAGCTGCAAGCGTGCGAACCAGCCTTAAGCTGTAGTGCACTTACAGGGCTGCTTGCTGGCGAAGCAACAAGTTGGTGTTCGGCTTGATCTTCCCAGGCGTGCTCATGTATGGTGGTTTTACTGGACTCTCGGGAGGAAGAGTCCTTTGGTCGAGCTTGGGGCAGCTGCGGCTTCTCCTCGCCTTTCTGCAGTCTCCCTGGAGTACGTCAGTAGCAGGCGGTGCCCGTCGTGAAGGTCTGGAGAGAGTCTCGCGAACAGGAACATTTAGAACGGGGTCCGAGCACTGCCGCTGGAACATGGGCCTTCTGGTGGAGAAAGGCATCGCCGCACACCTCAGCATTTCCTTGGCCCATGCCTGCAGAGACGGCGACGGATCTGTAATGCACCTGTCATTTTACAACGCTTTCAATATGCAGCGACAATTAAAAGTGGAGTTCACGGGGCAAACCCACAATGCTCCAGCGTTTCGAAGGATTCATTGCCGACCACCTGGGGATCTCTCAACGTGCAACTGAAAACTCGGTTACACGGAGAATTCTTTGCAAAAAGCCCGTCCGAAAGTGGGCTTGACCGGTGTCTGAACCTGCCATCTGGAGATCCGATGTCGCTTTGCATCTAAAATACCGAGCCAGCAATACGTGCAAAGAGGTTTGAGGTTCGACCCCTATAGTCGACACACTTCCTGTAAGGGAACAAGCACGAGTGTAATAAATTAAGCCTGCTAGAAACACCGATGGTTCGCCAAGGCGCTCCGGTGCGCGTGCACATCGTACGTGCAATGCCATTTTTCATGTCTGCTGTAAGAAGTACTTATTTCAATATTATTGCGAAAATGGGCATGCAGTGCTGTGCCAGGAGAATCAGCACTGGTTGCTCAGAATTTTCTATGCTCAACGAGTATGGGCTAAGTTATAACAGCATTGCAAGACTTTTTTTTTATTAAAGAAACTGATGCCTAAAAATGCGCCGAGACAACAGCAATGCAACGGATCTTCGATACGAAATGAGAGTTCACCGCCTTATCCCACATTTGTAGCAGCACACCCTCTCATACTAACCTGTTCTTGCAATGATCAAAACACCTACCTCCCCCACCACCCCCACCACACACCAACATTTGCAAATTGTAGAAAATAAATATGTGCAAGGCCTTAAAACTTTCCTTAAAATGCTCCCCATCGGGATTCATTGTATGCATGTATAGACAGCAGGAAGTTAGTCAGCCATAATGAACACCCAGCGTCTTCACTGCAGATAAAATGTTGCCAGAGCGGTACCACCCTTAGCTTGGAGTCAAATGCTGCATCACACAGTTGCAATACACTACCACACACTGGTACAACGCTTGGCCGTCCAGGTTGAAACGGGCAGGGATCGAGCCCAGAATGTCTGGGTTCTGCAACTAAAGCTTTTGCTACCCGTGCTCCGATGCGTTAACATATATGTGTTAACCAGTCAGCCCCCTCCTCTGCCAAGAGAAGAGAGGTACCACCAATTCAGTGAAAATATGAAGTAGTAGTAGATGCATACCTTGGACCTGAGCTGCCTCACTTCTTCCTCGGCTCTCTTCTGCTGCTTGTATGAGTCGGCGAGGATACGGACCGGGAGAGGCTTGGCGCGGAACGGCACACTGGTCCCTCGGGCCGCGTCCACTTTCTTCTCCGCAGAAGGCGCGCGCTGCGGCTGCTGTCGTGCCTCTTTTCGACGGACCCCACCTCCTTGCGCAGCCGTGCCACCAGCAGGAACGGGTGGGGCGCCGTCCCTGTGGGAAGCAAAGGGAACCGCAAACGTGCCAAATCAATAATAACAAAAATTCGTCAAAAATTAAATTTTGAATTAAAGACATGTATTTACTGCGGCCACAGATGAGATAGTTCGTTGCTTCTGAGAGCAAGCTAGCTCATCAGCTTCAACAACGTATACATTGCGAGCGTATACATTCAGAACAACCCAATGTCAATGTCCTATTGGCGCCCCCAAGGCGCCTATCGAACCATGCATTACCTCTGGGAGAGAGTCACTTACGCCGCCTGCTTGCCTTCACATCTGCGACCGGTGCTTCGAGTCCGAGTCCTCGGAACGGGCCCAGACGGCACACAAGGTCCCCTGGACGTCTCCAGAACGTCACGATGTCCCGTAGATGTACCAGGGACGGGGGAAGGACCTTTCGGCTCCAGGGGTGGAGGACTCGGAACCAGGGTGGCGTCGCCGTCGAAGGGCCCGTCGCTGTCCTCAGTTGGTGGGGGCGAGAGACTAGCGGCCGAGGGTGCCGCAGCGCCGTTCAATTTTGTACTGTCACCGTCCCCGTTGGTCAGCGCCAACAGCTGGGCGTATATCTCGTCGATGCGTCGGAGTAGCTCCCCTCGTGTCTCGAGCGAAATATGAACGTCGCCAAGCACGAGGCGGCGACGTTCGGTCAGCTTCATCCTTCCGTAGCCGAGGTTGTCGCTCGGGCGGCGGGAAGGCAGCATGGCCGTCGGAAAACTGAACAGGACCAGGACGGGTGCCTCCCAGTGTCAACGTGCCACTGTTGGTACTGTCGTCAGTCGTACAGTCGTCTAACGATGCCCGTTTACGGTTTAAATAGCGCGAGCGCTGGCGGGACGCAGGAGTTGGCAGGAGACGCAATGCATCGGTTGGTTACCATAGCAACAAGTGCGAGACCGCAGCAAACTAAACGTCTATTTTCTTGAGAAATAAAATGCGCGATGCGTTTCAATAAAAAATTTTAATATTAATTAAATATTATTTTTATTTATGATAAAGGTTGAACCGAAAACTATATTATTCTGTGTGTTTCTCATATTGTTTAAATGGCCGCTCCTGTAGGTTGTAAAGGTTGAGCTGTCTTTATGGGTCGTGGTGTTACGAACGCTACCGCAAATGCTCATATGTAATCGATACTAACTGGCGTATTTAGATCTTGAGACGCTCAGCAGTTCCTCTGCACATGACCTCTTGCACGATACAAAATACAAAGAAAAGAAAGCCGAGTTTGAAGGAGAGTTAGGTTTGTTTCGATTTGGAAACCTCCCGGCGTGCGTGCCATGCCGGCGCTGAGTCGAGGTCTGGCGGCCTCGCTGCTGCCTTTCAAACTGACGCGGCTACTGAGCGTGACCAGCAGAGGCGGGCGGAGTTGTAGCAGCATGGCCGGCGACGCGTCTTCGGAAAGCGACGAGGACGAAGTGGATGCCCTGGTCGGGCAGAAGTGGGACGTGGTCATCTCGGGCGCTGGTCTTGCCGGCGCTGCTCTCGCCTGCGCGCTCGGTGAGATATTCGAAGACTACGATACCGCAGCTCTTTCGAACCAAAATAAACGTTGCTCTTACTATTACTACCGACGTAAACGGGGAGATCGGACAACGTTCGAGCACGGAACAAGGCTAGCAAACTTGCTGCAGTTGGCACAGTGCTACCGCTAATGTTTCGCGTGCGTCGCATCCACCGTCCGCGCCGCAGCACTTCTGCGTTTACTATGTTCAGAACTTTCACTGGACGGAACTGGCAAATATTTCACGTCGTGCGGTTGGTGTCGCAGGAAAAATCATATCAAACCGCTCTTGTGCTTTTTTAGTTTCCGGGAAATTTCTCAGGAGCGCATTGCAAGTTCGTCTGCTTCCTCCACAGGGGTTGCGATGATGTCAAAACGCCGAGTTCTTATTGGCTGATCGAAAAAAATAGTGGGTAGACCTCAAGACACCTTGCATTGAGGTCTACCCACTATTGGGGAGGAGGACAGACCGTGACGCCCCAAGCGGTTAAATTTACAACTACACGGATGGGGACAACAAATACAATGACTCAGCGCTCGGCCAACATAACCGAACGCGGCGTCAACGTTCGGCTGGAGTTCGTGTTCTCCGGTGAGGGGGAGGAGGGGCTCTTTTGTTTCCACTATGGCCTGCATGAACAATGCAGCATGCACGGTCCCAGCTCAGCACAAAAGCCGAAGTGGGTCAAGCTCGCATTCTCTGAGGATAGATCCGGCACTTAACCTCGCTTCGTCGATTGTTAGTATTTTTTTACATTAAACTGTGCCCCGCGCTCTATTGTAGAAGATGGCATGGACATGCCCATAAGGCCTGTCGGCATGTGCACAGGCCTTGAGTTGAGTAAACACCAAGCGTGGGGAAAACAAACGGGTCAGAGCGACCCCTATAGTTCGATCTCCTGCCCAATCCTTCCAATCAATGCCAATCAGAATTGGCATTGTTCTGATGTCACCACAACCCCAGCTCAAGAAGCAGACGACTTGCTCTCCGCATAAAGTACGGGGTGTCCCACCAAAAAATTTACAGGGGTTTTTCACCGCAAAAATGACTTATGCATTGCCAAATGCTTATTCTCAGCCCGATTGTAACGCTAGTGGTTTGAATCAGATGCCAAAGTCTCAGAACTAACCGCTACCTCATTAAAACGTTGCAAGTGATTTTCTCAAATTTCCAGTGCGAAAATGGTGGCAGACGGAGCTCCCAAATACGTGGAGTTGTACGACGCAAGTTACCGAAGAAGGGTGACAATGTACCCAATTTCCCCGTGGAAACCTTCAGGAAATTACTTATTTTGAATAAGGTGACGGTTAGTGCTGAAATTTCGGTATCTGGTATGGTCTGCTTACACTACATTTAGTCGGAGAACGAGTGTTTGGCGACGTCTATTTAATTTTTGCAGTGAAAAAAAGGCAGTAAATTTTCTTTTTGGACACGCTGTTTGAGTTGTTGTTTATGCACAAGTCTTTGTCAGAACGCGGGTTCGGTGCACACTTGATCACACTTTCCACTTCAAGTGAGATTCGAGCATAGGCTGCACAACACCCCCGTTGTTAAAACGAGAAGTCGAACATCTTTCTGAAGCACTCAACTCTGACGCCGACAGTATATTACACTTCTAACACTGCTCAACAGTAGCCTTTTCCTTACCGTACGTGATACTAATGCGCAGTTCTTGTCGGTACTTGTAAAATGCTTGTATCGTTAGACCTCCCTCGTAGATCTTGCAGCGCTGCTGGCATCGACCTCTCATACTTTCGTCCTTTGAATGTCCGGCGCAGGTACGGCAGAGGCCTTCTCCGACAAGCGGGTGTTGCTGATTGATCGACGCACCTTGCGCTCTGACCACGATGAGGAGAACTGGAGCAACAGGGTGTACGCCCTGACACCCGGCAGCAAGAGCTTTCTCCAAGGCAAGGTGTCGCTAAGACGTCGCAGTCGTGCGCTAAAGCTGGTTCACCCATCTCGCTCCGAGTGGTGTCGACTGCGCCTTCTCTTGGGCAGCTCTGGAACTCTTTGGATACGTGCATATTTCTTCACCTTATGGCACATCATGCTTTCACTGTGGGTTTGAAATAATTCTGACAATGTTATGAGCGACCATTCCTCGTGGATAGTGTGTAGAGATGGTCTCGTAGATGCTGCAATATCTTTAGTTATGTACAGATCTGAAGTGGTCTAGGGCCACCTGACAGATGACGCCAGTGCGAATTCTCTCGTTGCGCTCAATCACTCTCAAATGCAGACGTGTGGACTGGGAACCTGTCATAACTCAAACTGAGCCATGGCTTAGCACTCTGAGCACCACCCCAGAGTATTCACTAACGTGCCGTTCAGAAACAAGTCCTCTTTTGCCTAAACCGGGTGTGGGCACTGCTAGTGTGCACAAACCATATCTGGGAGAAGCGTCGGCCCGTGCACAGAGCCGACGGCAGGGCCACCGCGGTGGTGACACTACACAGGCGCATAAAGCGGTGCCTACCATTCAACTTTAGCCAAACGAACGGGAGGTCACTCCTCTGGAGCCCTTTAATTTCATTTGGACAAGTTTATGCAAACACAAAATTTCAAGACATCACTTGACGGGCCTGTCACTTATCTCATATGCTGAGTATGTCGTAATCGTAATCATATCTCAGTCAAACAAGTAGTTTATTTCCCATTGCCAACGTTGTGAAATGCTTTTAATGAGCCCTTTAGCCCGGGCCAATGGCTAAAGAAATTTCCCACCCGACAATATCACTTATTCTTTTTTTAGAATATCTGCATTATTATAGGACACATATCCTATCTCTAGAGTTCACAAAAAAATAGTGTCCGCAAAAATCGGACAGTTAGCAGTGAACTTCCGGCTTCATGTGTTTTTCGCGATTCAGCAGGCTTATAATCAGGTTGTAGACCTGCATTTTCTACTATACATGTACGCTTTAGTGTCTTCATTATTTTTTTGGAAACTGCGGTCAGTGGGTACGGCCATAGACGATGGAAGTCCCCCTTGCGCATCATATATTTCGCTGCCTTACCTGACCAAAATTAACAATGAACAAGACCAGATACATTGTAAAGTGTTAGTAAAAAACGTCAGCAATTGTGACTTGAAACCATTTCGTGGTTCTCGGGGTGGTTCACTACGGCTGTTTTATTAGTTGTGCGCCATAACGGACACATTTTTATCGAGAAATTAGGCGAAAATGACATAAAACAAAGACAGCCGCAAGCGCGCTGAAACCGAAATCAACCACATTAAAGTCGCCCAATGGCAGTGAGTGTGCCAGTGCCCTCTATCCGCCGGTTGGGTAACTACTGAGATGAAAAGGTCTATAATATAAATAATGGGAAAAACATAAAACAAGCATCGTCTGTCCGTCTTTGTGTCTTATGTTCTTAATTCCCATCCTTTATGTTATCCTGACCAGCACACACTCTGTTCCAATTCGACAAGTATAATTCGAGAAAAATATTCTAGGTTAGAGGGATGCAGACATCAATTACTTTGAGTCCATAGATAGTGTCTTTGATAAATAGATATACTTCATAAAGCATGCTACAGTTTTTCTGCATGGGACCAAAATTTGTGTTTGACATATGGGGACAAAATAGGAAGGCACTCAAAGGGTTAACTCTGTATGACTTGCAGGCAGTGACTTTCTAATGTTTGGTGTGTTTCAGTTGGCGTATCATTTGATGGAATTGTACAAGTTGCTTATCAACATTCCTGGCAGGTCTTGGCGTCTGGGACATGCTTCCGAAGTCCAAGATTCAGGCCATCAAACGCATGCAGGTGAGCTATAAATACGGTTGTGTTTTTACAGCTGTATCCAGTCGCATTTGCTCGTAAATAGTAACAAAGCTGCGTGTTAAGGTTGGTGCTTGAGGCAGTGACAATGTGCAACGCTGATGTTCAGCCTAAATCAATGTAAACTTGTCTATTTGCTCATGCGACTTGGGAAAGTGACCGTAATTAGCTTAGCTGAAGCTACACCAGAAAATGTGTGGTTAATGAAGATGCACTAACTTGGAGAGGATTTAGTCTTTTAAAATTGTAGCTATAATCATGCATAGTACCTTAAATGCTTTTCAGTATAGTTGCATCACAGCTCTGAATGTCACTATGATGAAAAGCCACCGGAAAGAAAGTCGCTGGATACTAGAAATGGGCTGGACTTTTGCCGAATTGAAAATTTGGTGCCGAATTTGAATCAAAGTTTTGCCAAACTTTTCTAAAGGTTCAGCAAAGATTCGGCAAAAATACATTGTTGCCAGGCTTAAAAGTTGATATTTCAATTTTTCGAGAAAAGATTTTGTTTTTCAATGCATATTGACATAGTTATTACTAAGTAAGGTGTTATTGTACAAGCTAATTCTCTCAGTGTCATTTTGAGTGTTCACTGGCAATTTTACAGTGACGTTTTGCAGAGGCGGTGTGACAACGAGGTTGGGTGGTAGCGGGCGCAGTCACGATACGCAAGTTTTGGTTTTGAACTCTCATCAGCGCAAACTTGCAAGCGTGTATACATTGTTAAAGCAAAGGCGGTAAGACTGTTCTTACTTTCCTGCGAGTCACCGTTTCGTGCGTGAAAATGAACGCAATTGCACTGGGCCTTCACCAGAAGGGTAGTGATATTATTGTAAATATGGATGTTTTTTTATTTGAGTCACTTGACGCCAGCCTTGTATGAAAGTGTGCATTCCATATTTGCAACGTCTTGTTATTAACTTTTAAAGTGCCGGTTTCTGATGTTAAAACACACACAGATGTTTAGGAAGATGGGAAGAGTTAGGAATGTCGGATGTGCAACGTCAAGCAAGATAGTTCTGTGTTTAGTTTTATGCGGATAGATGAAAACTACAAAATAATGCGAATTAAAATTCAATCTTATTTTGCTTTGCCACAAACTAATTCTGAGCCGAAAACAGGATTGCTATAGCTGTGAGGAGTGCTTTAAAGTACTTGTTGGTCAATGTTGCAACCACCTCGTTGCATCACTGGAAAGATCAAATGAAAATCACGTTATCCAGAATGTACCGCATCATTTGTCACTTGTGCAATGAAGTGTGTTAATTTCTGGACGATCTTCTGTTTTTCAGGCAAAAAATATTGAAGAGAACCACACTCACAAAGGCTGACAAACACACAGTTACCATGTCGCTTACTCTGCACCTTGCCGTAACCGCTGGTAGTATCACACTGTACGTTGGTAACTGCACGATCGCATGGCGTCCATTTCCAATCCATGGCTCGTCTCGTTCTCGTGCGTGCACTAACGTTTGCCGAATCTTTGCCGATCTTTTCTTCAAAAGTTGGTCATGTGCCGAACTTTGCAGAATCTGAAGTTCGACAGATTCGGTTCATCACTCCTGGATACGTCTACTCTTTCACAGAACCCCAGATGGACGACAGGGAACGCTACCTGCACTCGAGACCTAGGTCTCATATTATTTTAGATTATAATTGAAATGCCACGTGAAGGGTGCTACGTCCGCTTTTAAAAAAATTACCAAACACTTTTTAAACAACTTTTTTTTTTTTACTGTTACATGGATTAGTGCTGCGTACGAGGACACCATTTACCAGGGCAGAAACTGTTGAAGTTTCCAGACCATCAAGCCTGGAGCGCATCTCCGACTGACGTGTTTACCGCATCCTATAATGCAGTCTCTCGATTTCCACCCCACAACATCGTAGAAGCGTCACTCCGTCGCCCGACGATGCCTGTTTTGCCGCGCGTCGCTCTTCAGCCCGAAAGTCCATAGACGCCTCGGCAGCCAGGCGTTGGGGCGCTGCGACGAAAGCGACGCTTGTTCGCTCACACTTTTTGCCGGGACTTCTAGCACGAACCGCCAGGATCCCCACATCCGACGGCGTGACGCTCCGGCTTCTGCAACGTCTTTTGTCGCCACTTGGGGACCGCTTTTGACGCGCGGTGGAATAGGAGGCTGAACACTCAGGTCGGAGACGCGTTCCGGGCAGCGTACTTCGTCCATGGATCGTGTGAATGGTTGGATGCACCGACGTACGCGTACGTGGGAAGGTCGTGATATGGGGAGTGGGACGCACGGCGACTGTTGCAGGTGTGGGAGTCGCACTCGGAGGCGCGCATCACGTTCGACGGCCGGACGGCGACGGGAGATGTGGCCTTTGATGTGGACATGGGCAACCTGGCCGACGCCCTCTATCGGCGCCTGGCGCGGCTCCCGTCCCAGGTGGTGCGCGTCTGTTCAGGAGTCAAGGTGCGTTCCCGGCGTGCGTATTCCAGTCACGAGCGCGGCCCCATCTCAAAACACTGCCAGAAGTACGGTGCCCCGCACTTTTCTGCACCACAGTGTACTTTTCTGCACTGGCGAAGGCTGGTGAAGATAAATAGAATGAGCCGAGTGCTTATATTTTAACGCAGAGTGTGTTTTCTGGGTTCTTTTCTATGAGAAGGAGCATCACGAACATGCGTCACGAACGAGTGACACGGGGGGAGCGTTACACAAGGCAGTGTCCCCGCTATGTTAAAGGGGGAATTGATATCACGTGACCTCTACATCGATCCAGCTTCCCCGTTAAGGTTAGCGGGGGAGGGAGGGAAGAAAATAAAAAGGTAGAAGCAAAGGTAAGAAAAGGTATTAGAGAGGGATCGAAAAAAAAATTAAAAATAAATATAAAAAATAAATATTGCATATAAAACAAAAAGTGTGCGTGGTTTGTGTGGGACACATTTCGTGCTCCCTGGGGCCCTATGCTACACGGCGGGACCAAGAGACGACGACAACGCTGTCAACTGCGATTGGTCTGCGGCACGGTGCTGACCAATCGCTGCAGACAACGTTGCCCCAGTGCCTTGGTTCCGCTTGGTCGTGCCGTGTAGCATAGGGCCCTAATCTTTGTCAGCATGACCAGGCTTCTGCGAAATTTCCTCCCCCGCATCCTGTACTTTGAGAGGTTCTACTGCAAGTCAATTTCGCCCTCCTCCTGTCGTAATAAACTACATGTTTGACGTCAAAACCAATAAACTATTAAATAAAAAAAAATGCACATCAATGTTTATAATGCAATTAAATGCAAAGGCGCAAGCGAGCTGGACAAGAATGATGAAAATAATCCCTGTAGAAGGGGAACAAGGGGGACAGAGGACAAACACAAATCTCCAAACACAGCTAGGTGACTAGTGCGCGACCGAAAAAATCCGCCTGGTCCGGGTATCGAACCCGGGACCTCTCCATTACAGGTGGAGCGCTCTACCAACTGAGCTAACCAGGGGTTAGACGTCAGTAGAGCAAACGGGTTTTATCAGCTGCCACCAGTCGAACACCAACAAGGGTGAAGCTTGCAATTTAAGGTTATAATTATAATGCAATTAAATGCAAAGGCGCAAGCGAGCTGGACAAGAATGGTGAAAATTTCGGTCGCGCACTAGTCACCTAGCTGTGTTTGGAGATTTGTGTTTTTCCTCTGTCCCCCTTGTTCCCCTTCTCCAGGGATTATTTTCATCATTCTTGTCCAGCTCGCTTGCGCCTTTGCATTTAATTGCATTATAATTATAACCTTAAATTGCAAGCTTCACCCTTGTTGGTGTTCGACTGGTGGCAGCTGATAAAACTCGTTTGCTCTACTGACGTCTAACCCCTGGTTAGCTCAGTTGGTAGAGCGCTCCACCTGTAATGGAGAGGTCCCGGGTTCGATACCCGGACCAGGCGGATTTTTTCGGTCGCGCACTAGTCACCTAGCTGTGTTTGGAGATTTGTGTTTGTCCTCTGTCCCCCTTGTTCCCCTTCTCCAGGGATTATTTTCATCATTCAGCACATCAATGTTCCTTTTTTGTTTTCCCCACACGTTACGTCCTTCAGGCATGGGCATAGTCACTAACGAGGCAAGAACGGCAGGGGGAGGTTTCTCTCATCTCGCCTTAGGCTGACCTTTGACAGCCCTTTGGCATCTTTGTGCGCATATGCGCAGCCAAAGCACAATGGAAGGCAAGGAGCGCGTGCTGTAGGCCGGGCGTTCGGACGACACACCCTGCTGTTCTCGTTCTGCCGGTGACCATAGTCATTGGGGAAATCATTTCTCCTGGTTGTGGCGAGTGCGACTCGAAGAGTGGCCAATGACCCGTGCGACACCGCTCCCCTCTACCCCGTGCCAGGTTTCTCGCTACGAGCTGCCGTGCCTGGGGCAGAGGCACCCCATGGACCCCTGCCCTCCCGTGCGGATCCACCTACACGGAGACCGCGGCTTCTTCGAGACGTCGCTTCTCGTGAGGGAGCTTCCATGTTTGCCCTCTTCGGCGTTCGCAACGCTCACTCTACGCTCTCGGTGTCTCGGTCGCCGACGTCCTCAAAAGTGGTCCCTCTGTTTCCACCCGGTGACATCACAAAAGTGTCGTACTGTCCCCTGCCGCCATTCCGGAGATGGCACGGCAGTGGAGGTAGATACAGCAGACGCCTGTTCTGCGGTAGGTTCCTCTGCAGCCAGACAGTCGGGGGAAACCAAAGCAGACGCGAGACGGGACACCGCGACGACGGTGTTCCTTGCGTCCGCTCTCCTTTTTCGCTGGCGTTTCCCTGGCCAATCGCCAGGATTACGGCATTCGACAGCGTGGCACGCTGGCTTTTGCGACGCGATTGGTTGCCACTTTGGGAGCACTTTAGACGTGCGGATGGTGCAGGACGGTAAACAGACCAGTCAAGGACGCATCTCGGCATTGTACCGGCGCCGGAGGCTCACGACGGAGCCGTAAATTTTCTTTTAAAAAGTAATTATGTTATACTTACTACAGCTCAAAGGTAACATTGTTCTTACCAATGTCTCCAGTTACGGCTGCATTTGCTCTCCCTGAAAGCCGACCTAGAGTCACTGAATGTTCCCAGGGTGCAGAAACCCCCAAGCTTCGTTTCAGAGTTGAGTTGCCGTGCAGCAGTATCGATCCCCATATGGCGCTGCCCTGTGCGGTGGAAGCGAAGTGCATACCCGTGTGGCGTACGTTCTCGTGCGAGCTCTTCAATCCACTTCCCTGGTTTGTGGCGACGCTGGTTTGTTTTTATTAAAATTCTTTCCTTCGTTTCGAGCAATGCGTGACTTGCTCCTCACTGTCTCGTCTCTCTCTCACGCCTCAAAACACATCGAAGTCGAGTGTTAGGCTTAGCGTCTGAGACGTAGAGTCAGAAACGCAGCAACAGCGCAACCAGAGCGAGCAAACGAGCCGGCAACCTTGCACCGTCCGTTGTGGGTTTCCCCTTTAAGGGTTACCACTTAGAAACACAGTAGGTTCCTTTGGTTCGGATAATGATGTGTTTATTTCACGGCAACGCCACACATTTGCCCGAGGGCCAACAGTAGTGGAGATGACGGCGCTGTCTCTTTTGACAGGATCGCCAGTCGGAGTCCGCGCTGCCGCTATTGACAGTATCACGAAGGGGGAGGATCGGTAAAAGAAAGGAAGGCCCCGTCGAGCAGAGCCTCCCCCAGCGAGAGTCCCGGCCGTTGGATTAGGGCCGTTTTATACAGCCTGCGGGAATGGACGCATCCGGGGTGGGTCAAATGTAGGTTGGCTCCCCGAGGGGGGGCGGACGCATCCACTCATGATCCCGAGGGCTGTGCCTTCGGCAAATCACCCGAGAAGGGCGAGGGAAAGCCATCCACAAGGGAATACGGCTTCGCCTTCGCATCTGGGACGCGCCCCCACATGGCGACCCCCCACGGCCTGCCTGAGCTAGGCCTAGATAGGGGTGCGGGGAACTTGTGGTTTCCACACCGTTCAATCCTAACTCATCGATATGCAATGCTCCCACCCATGCGTACCCGCCGTAGCCGTGGGAACGCGGAAACGTTTTTCAGGCGTCGTTTGTTGTTTTGGGCGGATCCACAAAATGGCTGACTGATAACTCCCGCCACGGGCTAAACCAGTCAATCAGAACTGGATTCTGCGGGATTAACTTCCGATGAGCGGACTGAATGGAATTTGGTATTCTGGGAACATTCAGTGACTCTAGTCCGACATCCATACTCGTCTTCTGCCAGGCAGACAACCAGCTCCCAGTTTCCTTCTCTCCACTCCCTTTTGCACTTCTCTCTCCTCCTCTCCCCTCTGGAGCATGTCTCTGAGCTACTCCCCGCAGAAAGGAGGAGGGTCTCCCTCTTTCTCGAATGGAAAGAAAGAATTGAGGGAATTTCCCCTTTCTGGCTGCTCGTTGGCCTTCACCCCATGACATGTAGGTGTATTGCTTGCTGACTATCAACTTAGTTTTTTCAATACTAAAACGATGCTTGTACCGTTTTATTTTGACTCGGTACTAGTCATGTGCGAATAGCTAATTTTGAGTTAAAGCGCTTTGTATGTGGTTCTGGCCAAATATTTTTGAATTGAATATCAAATAGTTTCTCCGAGTCTTTCACTACTGTTGCAGGACACATCTAAACTTGTGAAGGTTGTTCTAAAGCTCCTACTTGTTTATTTATAAGATAAGTTTAATCTAACTACAGTTATGGACTGTGACCTCAGAAAGTCCACTGCCTTGGGATGGCAAGTAAATGACGGATTTTACACAAAATTAAACCAAGATGCCCACCTATACCTAATTAAGTGTATTCATAAATTTTGCTATATGAGAATATTTTCTTCCTCAATCTCAAATTTGAACAAAAAAATCACAAATGATGATTGCAGGTTAGCAGGGCATCTCTGACTAACAGTTATTCTTGCATAGCAGCCACAGTTTAATTTTGATAATTTTACCTCAGTGTAGATATTAAAATTTACAAAGTTTCGGTTTCTTTTTAAATACACCAGGTGCAGGCATGCACTATCCCGATTTGAAAGTGTGCTTTTTTCCCAAGCATGCAATTGCGATATTCATACTTTTCCAAGTGTTGATCGCGGCGGGTTACCCTGTGGAGTGCGCTTCTTAGCGAGCACTGGTGCACTGCGGAGGAGCAACACCCGCGGCGTTCGCTTTTGTGGGTGTTGCTTTTCCGCAGTGCACTCGTGCTCGGTAAAAAGCGCACTCAACAAGGATAACCCGCCGCAATCGACACGTAAAAAAAATATGAATATCAAAGTTTGTCTCGTAGCGAATATCGAATTGTGTATTATTCGAAAAGCTATTTGAAATATTGAATATTCGCATAACAGTCAGCACTCTACTCGCAGTAGAGTTCTTGGTGATAGTCACAACACATATAGCGCTGATGATGAGTCTATATCAACGTAAGTATGTGCATTGGTCAATATAATTTCGAAAGGTTATATTGTAATTGAACTAAACACTGTTCGCTCCAAAAACGTGTAAAAGTTAGTTTCACTGAAATTTGAAGGCTCTGGTCATGAGATTTAATTTATTACATGATATGGCATATTACACTTTTCTAAAATTTTTTCGATGTAGTGGAGATATTGTTTTTTGTTCATACTGCTTGGTCACTACTCCAGCACTTTGAATAATTATAAAATGATGTAAAGGTGGATGTAGCATGGCACAAAAGCAAGCTAAGTGGCATGACTACATATAAAAAAGTCTCAATGGTTGTTTCAGTCTTCCTGATCCTGTAGTCTTAAACAGTAAGCATTATTGTGACTGCCTAAATTCCATTGACAGTAATTTCCAATTGGTCAGGAATAAAACTGTCATAAACATTGAGCATTTGGTCTGATTTCCTCTGTATAGCGCTTTCCACCGTTTCATGAAAAAAGTACTTGGCCCAGATTTATCGGTGTCTTTGGGTGCTATACCACTGCGAACCAGAAGACTTCAGTGTTTTCTTTCTTCTTGATTTCAAGGTAGATAGATTACCGTAACTTCCCACTGCCTAAACCTTGCAAAGAATTTCAGGTGGGAGCTGACGGATTCAATTCCCAAGTCCGGAAGAGCATGGGAGTCAAGTGCCTGCAGTGGAACTACAACCAGAAGTCCATCATTGCGACGCTCAAGCTGTCGGAGGCAAGTCACACCCCTTGTGTCTTCTGATACCGTGCCTGACCTTTTGGGGCTCTTTAAAGGGCAACTTCGGTCAAATTTCGATGTTGAGAAAACACCGCAGTCTTACGCCGTATCACCTGAAAAGGCTACACGTAAAATATTACGTCGCATTTCCGCCTGAAAGTTTATTAAACCGGCCAACGAAGTCGGAGCGGCTTCACGGTCGCCAAAATCCGGCCAATCTAGCGGGCGACGCGTGGCGCGTGGAGCAGCGCAGTCAATGCCGGTGTGTGGACGCAGCCACCAGTGAGCAGAACGTAAACAAGTGGAAGAATTGTTTTGTTTGTTTATTAGTTTTCGAGGCGCGGAGCGTGAGGGTGAAAGATAAAAAAGAGAGCGTGGGACAGGGAAGGAAGAAAGCACATTTCCGTGATACTGCCGCTGCGCAATTGTGCCGGGTCAACAACGCCGTCACGCTTTCGTTGATGACATGGCCGACATCTCTGTACCACGTGAGATCCAGTAGTTGACAGGAAGGACCAATGTTGCCTGCCACGGGCAAGGTTTCAGTTTCGCTTTGTGACTTTTGTTTAAACGAGATTATTATTGTTTATAATGTCCAAGCTTTGCACTGCTTTATTGCATCAATTCTGAGACCAAGAAAAGTCGAAATCAATTAAATTTTTCTTTATTTTAAAATTTTGTTTTTACAAATACGCAAAAATTGATTGAGCCCATAGCCTTGAAGCTAGTGCAGGGTCTAAATAAAAGTCAAATTTAAATTGCGACTGGCGGCAGATAAAACAAGAAACAAAAATATTACTAACCTAATAAAGTGTTGAGGTCGTTCGCACAAATCTTATTTTAAATCAAACAAACTTTTTAACAGCGACAAGAAGTTGGATTTTTGTTTTACATCAGTGGGTATTGAATTCCAAATTAATGCACCTTTATATTCTATTAGTCTTTGACCATACATATTTTGACGTGGAGGCAAATTGAAGTTAAGATTGGTAGCAGCCCTCGTTTGCCTGCTCGAACAGTTAAACAAACTTAATGAGAATGGTTCATTTGGATGCTATGATTTTATGAACAGTTTGAGCTAGCATTAATTTATGCAAAGAATATACGGATAAAACTCGCATTTGCTTACATAAATGTCTACTTGGGTCAGTGGGTTTTGAGAATGTGATTATTCTGAGCACCCGTTTCTGCAGACGAATAACTGGATCCAGGTAGGTAGGATACATACAGTCCCAGGACTCGATGCAATAACTTAGGTGACTGCACAAGTAAAAAAATATAGTATGTTTGCAAAATGAAAGAGTAAATATATTCACGTGCCTTCAATAGTGTATAACATCTGTATGCTAGCTTTGAACATGTGTTTTTAACTTGGCTTTTACAATTCATTTCCGATTCAAAAAGAACTCCTAAATATTTGTAGGAAGAAACATGATTCAACTCTGTATTATCTAAGCAGATAAAAAGACTCGTCATAGTTTATTTCCTTTTTCCTTGAGTGAAGCACTGTGTACTTAGTAGTTGTTTTATATAAAGGGCAAGTTGATTACTTGTGAACCATTATTAAGACTCTGGAAAGCTCCTTACTTATTTTACATTGCTACAACAACCAGTGCCATATCCTCCGCTTACATTAATGCATCTAAGTATTTTAATAACAATGGGAAGTCATTGACGTAAAGGGAAAAAAATGATTGGCTCCAATTAACGTAGTTCGTGGGGTAGAAATAAATTCATGAATTACCACAGATTGTCTTTTATCGGAAAGATAACTATTGAACAGTTTGGACCTTTTGCCACAAAAGCCATAATTATGTAACTTATTCAGTAGTGCGGCGTGACTAACTGTGTCAAAAGCCTTCTTTACATCGAAAAATACAACCACAGCAATCTTATTGTCACGAAGAGCCTTCTTAAGAAGTTGGGTTTAAACAAGAATGGCAGAGGAGATAAATCGATTCTGCCTGAAACCATTTTGATTAGGGCAAAACATATTGTACCTATTTATAAATCTTTTATTTGCCTACAAAGAAAATTTTTAAGTATAATATTAATTATACTTAAAACTAGCTGATATTGGTCTATAACTTGAAGGTTCGGAAGGATCTCCATTTTTAAACACAGGCACTTAGCTACCTTAATAAGTTCATAGGATTGTGCTCTCTACTGAGTGATTGAACATATATAGAAGATGAATACCTAAAATATCAATGTTATCTTCTACTAATTTAACAGGAATTGTGTGGAGTCCAGCCATTTTACTCACTCAGATGCTCTACAACTGTTGATATAATTTCAGCCATTTCAATTTCCTTCGTGACGAAGCTATTTGTGGCTAGTTTCAGTGGCTGCAGGGGATCAGAAACCTGTGGCAGTTGAGCTGCTAGGGGAAGCCCCATGTTAGTAAAATGGTAACTAAAGGTATCAACCGCCTCCTGTTTTATGAAATCAGGAAGCACATGTTTATTTGAGCGAAGGGCAGTTGCATCACTTACTATGTCCCCATCAGCTTGCTCAATAAGTGAGGACTAGTATTCTTTTTTTTTCTTTTTGTCATCATAGAGACTGATTTATTTCTCAAGCATCTAAACTGGCCTAGGATTGTTGCTTTTATGTTGCTTCCATTTATGGTACCAACTATCTTTTTCTTTCAATACCCCTAGAATTTTGCTCGTCATCCAAGGACAGACCGGTATGTTATATTTATGGAAAGTCTGCTTTACAGCACACTGGATCACTGCACTTTTAAGAGTAGTGTTGAAGTTTTGGTATGCTATGTGGTTGTTAGGATCATATGTGGCATAAAAAGTTGTTTGTCCTAGTACGCTTCGAAGTTGAGCATAACTTATTTTGGTACACGCTTCTGTACGGAAAAGTTCGACAGTGCTTGGCAGTTGTCTTTGTACTGCAATAAAAAAAGACAAATGTTCGGTTACTTGGTCAGAGTAAGCCCCAGCACTCACACCCATATCATTATTACCAAGGGCATGGTTAATTAACATATTAGGCTAGTAATGTGAGTAAATTCATATATAAGATTGTGTAAGTTGAATTATTCCAGAAGAAGCGTGTAGTCGTTTTGAGCATCACCAGCTAAATCAATAATAAAATCTCCAACAACAAAAATGCTACCACTATATTCATGAGATGTCTTTGCAAGGACAGACTCAAATTTTACAAGGAAGATGCTTTATTTGAGCTGGGAGGGCAGTGCACTTCACCGATTATCAGGTTACAATCAAGCTTCATAAAAAGGGCTTCAATAACATCATCACTGATAGATGCAGCAGATAAAACCTGGTTACCAGTGTTCTCTTTTACGAAGAGCGCTACACCACCTCCGTGGTTAAATGAATTGCGTGGAAGCGAAGACAAATTATAGCCTTGTATAAATGCCATTTCATTGTTTTGCAGTCATGCTTCACTTATGGCAATTACACCAAAATCAAACTCATGCCGTGAAAGATACGCAAGCAAAGAATTAAAGTTTTTAACGTGTACTACGTGCATTGCTATGAAATATTGAAACAGTACC
Organism: Ixodes scapularis; assembly: GCF_016920785.2. Lineage (NCBI taxonomy): Eukaryota > Metazoa > Arthropoda > Arachnida > Ixodida > Ixodidae > Ixodes > Ixodes scapularis. Next base: position 84,753,734 of record NW_024609879.1, read on the forward strand.
ACTGTTATGTGTTAATTGATTAACTTGATGATAATTGTAAGGCATGTTGACCGTGAAATAACAATCCAGAGCTCTTGTTGCATAAACCGCACAACTCTTGTCAAGTCATCTTCCCACTTGACGTGTAGAACATGCGAGTTTTGAGCCTTTTGCATTGGGACCTTACGTTGCGCTACCTGGACAAATTTCCAATCTTCCTCTCGGCTCGACTGACAAGCTTTGCCAAGTAGTGTCTCGTTCTTAACGCAAAGATGTTCATTTACGTACGGTGGTTCGCTATTTTGGAAACCTAGAACACTGGTATTTAATTTTGTCTTCTTTGTTACGGAGAGCATCCTGTCTTGCACGGAACGTGTGGCAAATTTTACCACAACGGTTGTCTTCCCTTTGTCTTTGGATTTCACCTGATGCACTGCAACTATGTCACTTCCAGAAACCGTTGTGCCAAGACAGCTTGCTATTGCCTCCACAGTTTTCCTCGAGTCTTCACTTGTAACATTCGGAAGCCCTTTAAAGGGCAACTCTGCTTCATTTTTGGTTCTGAAAAAACAATGCAGTCCTCTTCAGTATCGCCTAGGAAGACCACACGTCAAATATTATAACGCAGTTCTGTCTAAATGTTTCTTAAACGGTCCGGCATACTTTGCAACTCACCAAGTTGCCGAAATCGGCTGACTCGAGCGGGCGAATTTAGGCGCAACCAACAGCGTAGTCAAGGCTATGGCATGGGCGGAGCCAACATTGAGCTAAACGTCACGATCATGGCTCCCTTTTGCTTGTTTTTACTTCTTTGGGCGAGCTTAGCGCATGACGTCAGCAGAGTTGCCTCTCGGCGCTCAGCGGTGTCCACGTGATTGACATAACGCGCCTGCGCAGCGCGCTTCTTAGGAGCTGTCCGGCCGCCCACCGAGGTCCCGCCATTACCGCCGTCTTCCACGTCACAACTACCGTCATCGTCTCACCGTTTGCGATTATTGTCTCTCCAAGTTTCGTCCCCACTACAAACACCACGTGCGCAGACTCATGCCGCAGTTGTGCAGACGTCGTCGAATGCCGTAGACACCAAAATGTGGCGAAGAGTGCGGTGCAGACGACACTTGCGCCTGCCACACGCCCGCCCCAATCCCGTTCGTCGTTGGGCCGAGGATCACGTAACATCTCGCACCACGTAATGGCCATGTTCTTGGCGACCTGAGGTCAATGTTGCCAGACGAAGCCGAAGTTTCGGTTTCGATTTCCGCTCGTGTTTAAAATTAGATTTAAAAATATATATGCCATTTTTCGCAAAGCAAACGACGTAGTATCTTTTACCAGGGCTTTTTAATTCGAAATCACTCATTATCCCGAAATCCTCGGAATTGAGCGGAGTTGCCCTTTAATCTCAATGTTCATACATTCTGGTGTACTGTTTAAGTTTCACTATTTCTCTTTTTGCTTCATTGAGCTCTTTGATCATATGTTGGTTGTCTTTGAGATGTCGTGGGTTTTGTTGTTTTACTTAGAATATATCTCGACAGAAACCCGCAACTTCCTTCTTGAATTGTTCGACATCTGCGCTTAAGAAAAGTGTCAACTTCCATATGCCAATAAGCTCGGCATGAATGGCTGAATTCGAATTTGATACCTCCCGACATCATTTTTTATATCCGTCGCGAATGCATCAAGTTTAATTATCGAGTCAATCAGAATGTTGTCGATTTCCTCGATGCAATTGGGAAGCTTCTCTCCAATAGCTTTGACAGCGCTCACTCAGGTTCCCAAAATTCTTTTTTCATAACTCCAGGTTTTAGAGGAACACACTACAGAAACAATGTTTGGGCAACGAAATAGCAACCACACATGAAAACGCTCCCAACAAAGCGCTTATGGCGGCAACAGTGCTAGCAGTGTGTGAGGTACACACTTCAATACAAGTAAAAACAAAATAAGTTAGCAACATGTAACATGCAAAAATAACTCGTTGTGAAGCGTCCATTCGCTACCGCCGTTGCTGTCAAAGTGGCCAGAGCATTACGGGCACGCCCAGTCAAATCAAGCGATAACAAGTTTGAAGATTACAGCCAACTCGAACAGACGGCGATCAGCCGGTTGGACGTACGATCACGGTCCACGGAGCTTGAATCCAGAAAACATGGCTATGCCACACAGCTTGTCCTCTTCGAAAGTGCCCAAAGTTCAGCAGGGGTCAGTTGTAAAATGCAGAAATGCCTCATTATGAAACGTCCATTCGCTGCCACCGTTGCTGCCAAAGTCATTAGAGATAGAATTCTGTTCTACAGTGGTGTTTTACAGCTTACATCCTCTGTATTCGACCTCCAGCAAGCAAAACCGAATAGATTATTCATCACTGAGAGGGAAAAAATATTTTTGATTGTACGCAGCTCTCAAAGGCACAAACGGGCAGTTAAGGAGGGGAAGAAATGCGAGCCTCTTTTTGCAAAAATTAGCGTTTGTAGAGAAAAAGCAGTGCCCATTCCAACCTTTATAAATGTGAAGCGTTTTATTCTGAACACTATTTAGCCCAAGTGAAAACAATTGTTTTGTGGTCAGGTTTTGGCATCGTAGCTCTACAACCCCGTTAACTACCGCTTATCTTTCTCCGCTTTCATGCAGCCAACGGACAACACGGTGGCATGGCAGCGATTTCTACCACATGGCGTGGTGGCTCTGTTGCCGGTAAGGATTGCTAACCTAACCCCCCACGCAAAAATCAGTTCACTTCCAGCTGGATTATGGAACTGGAAATGAGGCGGTCCAGGTGGGTCCAGCCGGCTTCCAGCTGGATCCAGCCTCATTTACAGTTCCATAATCCAGCTGGAAGTGGACTGATTTTTGCCTGGGCCTTGCATAGACTAAACAGAGTTACCGTTGATAGGAAAAAAATTGTTTGTTGCGTCACCATAATTTTTTTCTTGTTTCGTTTTTTATTCTCGTCCAATCTTAGTTGGACACCAAGCACTCTTCCCTGGTGTGGACGCTGAGAACGGATCTGGCGGACAAGTTGATGCGGCTGGAAGAGGACAGCTTTGTGGATGCCCTCAACCGAACGATGATGAGCGATCATGAGGGGATTTGCACCGCCTCATCACGACGGGTTGACGGCGGTGCATTGCTCGTATCTCCAACTGGTGCGTTTGGCATCCTCTCCCAACCATGGATCAAAAGTGGTCCGAAAGTGATCACAGATGGCATCACAAAAGACTGTGTCATGCTGTCAAATGTCCCGATCCTGCCAAAAAAACAAACAAAAAAGAACAAGAGAATGTGAGCATTCCAGGTGCCATAGAGGTGGTGTAAAGCACGTCCAACTCAACGCTTTGCTTTCTTTTTTTTTTTTTGCACAATTCCTGGCAGTGGGGAGAGAGCAGGCAGATCCCTCTGGTGGAGGGTGTGGTCTCTGCGGTCGGCTCCACTCTCAAGAGGTTCGGGCTAGGTGAGAACCTTCCTAGATCGCTCTGTTTATGTGCGTGCCACATGAGTGCCCATGTTTTTGGCGAACGTTGCCATTCGGCGCAAATGCCGATTGTATGTATAGCTGTCGATGCTCGCTAAATTTGTGGATAAAGTTTTTACTCTTTTCTCGGCGGGGTTGTGGCACTTTTGTTCAGTAAAATTGGGCACATGGGTGCGCATATTTTCTTGCAATGTGGCCTTTTTTTCCCTTGTCCTCACACCCAGTGCTGAAAAGTGGTAGGTCATGAATGCTCACACAGATCTCTGTAATGGCGCAAGCCTCTATTAGCGAAAAGGACATGGAAATTCATGCATCTTGAAAGACATTATGAAGTATGTATTTTTTCTTTACTCATGGGTGCAGGGGCTAAGGCCTTCAGATGGAGCAACTTTCTCAGCAATTTTGGTGTTGCTGGTGGGTTGTTCCCTAGCTTTCCGTACATCGACACGAATTGCTGAGATCGGGTCCGGCTTGAAATAAGCGAGCAACTCGGAGCAAAACGAAGACGTTTGAAGCGGCTGCAGCCAATCAGGGATGCGGTATTTTCCCGTGAAACCCCGTGCCGGTGATGATGACAACTAAAGACTTGGCTCTGGTTTGAAATTTATCGTTTTTGGAGATAAACCGTTGCAGAAAGATGCACTAGTATTCTCAACGTCATTTAAATGAATAAAAACACGTTTATAGCGCATAATTGTGTGTCTAAAGAGTGGAAGAAAAATAAAATTTTATGATGATGATGATGGCAAGTTGTAGCAATTCAGTTGCTGCGTGTGAACGCGTGCGGGCTGTGTTGCTGGCGTTGCGACGTCAAGTTGCTGGGTGAACTAGACCCTTCCCGAAATTCAGTCTGGCCACTTTGATCACTATCATCATCATCAGAAAATGGCATATGTGCCATACCAATGGCGGCTTTCTATTTACTGATGAAGGAACATGCTGAAGATACTCCTAAGCTGAGGATTCGAGGCCTATACATTCTAGACGGTAGCACGTTGCAAAACCGGAATTGAATGCAAGCGCTGCGTAAGTGTTCATTTCTCTAATTCGAGCCCGGTGAACCTGTTACTGGCACAAGATCGACTTCGAAACCCCTTGACTTATAGAACTTTATCAAGGCGTCTGTCTGGGTTGGCGCTTCATTCTGACTGGTTGTATCGTTGTGGGAATCGAGACTGGATGAGATGATCCAGAAAAACCTGTATAGCGAAAAGTTTATTCTCGTCTGCCGTTGACATGCAAAAGTGACGTTGCCCGATAAAATACTGCAGGCTACGGGTTCATTGCCGCCATTCGTATGGCAAAAGTTAAACCGCCATTTCAGCCACCAGATGGCGCTGAATTTAGGAAAGGGTCTATTGCTCCGTCAGAAGTGGGCCTTAGGCAGCGTAAATGTCTGTAAAAATAAACTTTTTTTTAAAGTTTGTCTTGATTGTTGGGAATATACATCTGCATTCTGAACTCCCGATTCTCAGGTGCTTTAACTCTCAAAAAGTGTGAAGACCGCTTAAGAAGGGGGGGGGGGGGGAAGGAGGAGGAGGAGGATGGAGGGAGGGAGCGAAATAGATGTGGGTCGAAAAACGGCAATTTCCTGCAAAAAAGGTAATTTCAGGTTTTATGGTGTTTTATTATTTTTGAATCTTTATATATGCTGTATAAAAATAATTAGTGCCAGTCATGATTGCGAAATTAGTCAAATACGCATTTGAAGACCTCCAGGTAACCCAGAACGACATGAATTCGAGCCATTTCTTTCTGCGTCGTTCTTTAAGTTGGGACGTCGCCCGCCATCACATTTACGTTGACAAGTAGGCCTAGCCATCTCCTGTCCATTGCAGTCTTCTGTAGCTTTTTTTTTTTTTTTGCATGTACATTGCATCGAGAACCAAAAAAAGAACAAGCTATAACAATTCTAACACCAGATTTATAAAGAGAAGATTAAGCACCATAAACTGTAAAAATTTAATTTACATATTGTTAAGAATAATAAAATAATTTCTACATCGTTAATAATTTTAAAAAATGATAATTTCCCCTGTTGCAACATATGTAGTATGCATTTTCTGCTCTTCTCATGTGCTTCTGTGCATGCCTACAAAGGCCATTGCGCACTGTTTTTGGGTTTATTAAAACTAATTGCCTATCATCATGCCGCTTGAATGTTTCCTTTATGTCATTGGGTGGCATGCAGTGAACGGCGGCCACCCTGCGGCTCCCGTGAACATTCTCCAGCTGGTGCCAGGCAGCCGCGCAACCTTTCCCCTCGGACTCAGCTACGCTGCGCACTATGTGCTGCCCAGGGTGGCCCTCATAGGGTGAGCAATCATCATCATCATTGTCACTGTCAACTATACATACCGTAAACACAAACATAACCGAGCTTTTCAAGGCAGGAGTCATTCAATGTCAGGTGACAAAAGTTGCGCTGAAAGCATCCATGACCGTGTTATGCATACCATACATAACCGAGCCCAGCCCCGATGATCGACCCTTGTGGGATGGAATTTGTCGGGCGCTTGCAGATGCTCGTTTGCAATTAAACGCAGCTGGTATAGGATGCTGTTCTAACAGATTTTGTTAAGTGACATGGGGGCGTGCCAACTGCTCCTGTCTGTGCTCCTTAGCAGAAACGCGTTGCCCTGCCAAAGGCATGTTTCGCATCTGTGTGCGCGAGGTTTTGCTCATTGGGGTCGGGGGAAAAAAAAGACGGAATCGAGGAGGAGAAGGAACGCGACAATGTTACCGAAGCTGTGCAAAAATAAAAAAAAAAACTGATTCCTTTTTTATAGAACGAAAATTGTTTACTCTGTCCAAAGCGAAACGAAAAATTGTTTTAGGACCCGTTCGAGATCGTTCGGTGGCGTTTTGTTTTCTCCGTCAGGGATGCAGCTCACAGGATCCATCCCATGGCTGGCCAGGGTGTCAACCTCGGGTTCGGGGACTCCCAGGGGCTCGCGAAACTCCTGGTCCGCTCGGTCTACGAGGACAGCCCCATAGGTGAGGACACGGCGCACGGAACGCGTCTTTGACCTGTTAGTTTGGTGTCCACCCCCCGCCCATGCATAGAAAGCAGTCCGGAATCGGAGTGACCCACTCCGTTACTTGTCTTCCATACTGCGCATCGCCGCAAACCTTGGGTCTGATTGCATGCGCAGTGAGCTTCGACACGCTGCTCGCCTACGAGACGGAGCGCCAGAGGCACACGGTGCCTTTCCTGCTGGCCATAGAGGGCCTGGTGGCGCTCTACCGGTTCAACTCGGGCCCCGCCGTTGCGGCACGCAGCGTGGGCCTGCAGATCCTCGATGCCTGCACCGCGATCAAGGTATGCGGGGACTGAAGGCACGCTCACACGCTTGCACTCCCTTACGACCGAGTGCTTGCGGTACCTTACGACGAGCGAACACGCTGGCACGCTGGCGTCACCTAAGAGGTGACACTGGAACTGCAATTTACTAGAGCGGAGGTTTTTCGATATTTGCGAGATGAAATACACATACTATCCATGAGAGAGAGTCGTTTATAATATCGTCAAAAGTTTTGTGAGCCTAAGGAAACCCCAGGAAACTCTGCTAAGATTTGCTGCCCCTGCTTTTATTGCCTGTCTGGAGCTTCCGGATTACTGCCACTATAATCCGGTTCTGAGCCGCACCAGAACGCCAAACCGTTCCTTTTTTCTCTGCTCGAGAAAGTTTTTGGCAGAATCGAGTACCGGCGTTATTGGGTGTTAGATTGCATTAAATCTTGAAAAGCACGAGGGCTAAAACGGGTGCATCTTAAAATCTAGTTTTTTCCTGCATATAAAAGATATACTTTGCTAGAGCTTAGTGACCGTCCCTTCATAGTTGCAAACCGTAAAGTTGTTCACAATGCTGCTGTGATGTCTCAATTTTCGCCTTTGTTTTCCTTTGCAGGACAAGATTATTGACCGAGCATCCTATTGATGACTTTATTTCTGTAAATGGCCATTAGGCACTCAAAATGGTAAGAATAATATCATATATAATGATCATAATAGCCATCATAGCGAGATAAGACAGTGCTTTAAGTGTTTGGCAAGGCTTGGCTGTGTGCACTTCTCCCAGCTAGCACATCCACCCCAAGTAGAAAAACTCAAACACTAACAATGTGATGACATAGCAGTCACTGGACGTGGAAAAACCTTGAACTTGGTGCACAAACCTCTAATGAAAAAGGAAATAGTAATTCTGTCATATTTAGGCAAATCTCACTATTATATTGTTTCACGGCATGCAAAGAGAAATTTTTTCAACTCTTTTAATGAGTGCATGGCGTTTGTAGCTACAGTCTAAGCTCATTACAACAGACATTTGGATATAACATACCGATTTGGGAAGTTTGGTTGTTTTCCCTCTCTTCTTCATATCTGCATACAACATACTTCTTTTACAACAGATCGAAATCTTGATCAAAATCAAGGTCTGTTATAACGAGCTTATACTGTATTACATTTACAAAAAAAAAACAAAAAAACCTGCACTTAGCTTTTCTTGAAAGGTGTTAGTGCCTGCATTGTTCATTTCTTCTCAGAAATTGGGCACAACACCATACAAACATATTGCTGGATGAAGTGTTGAAAATCACTAAAGAAATTTTTTTTTCAGGTGCTGTTGGGAGCCATTTATATTTATTATATGGTTACGAAATGTGCTAGCATTAGCTAGGTTTGTGTCAATTGTCAATAAAAAAAAAGTTATAATTTTTTTCTGTGTTGCTAACATGGCTCTGATTGTAGACCTCATAGAGCAATTTTGCTAATTTGGTTGGATAATAAGAGAAATAATGGCGTGGAACGGTACCAGGTTTTGCCAACAAGTGCAGTCGATACCAAATATATCGAATTCAAAGGGGATCGTAAAATAGTTCGATATATCAATAACTTTATACACAAAAATATGTTAAAATAAGTTAGAGTTGAAATTTCCTGGCCTCTCTGCTAATACCGAAGGTCGCGACAAACGGTAGCTTACAAGAGCCGCTAAATGCAGTAGAGCGTAGTTGGCGGAGATCGCAAACACCCCCGCGCGCTTACACGCGCGCCTGGCCAAAACCTGGCCGAAAAAATAAATAAATAAATAAATAAAAACCGGAAAGGCGAGACGCATAATAAATATCTCCCGCTCCATAGAAAAAAAAGTTAAGCAAGCAACAAAGAAATAAGTTGGGTAAATTCAAACAGGAAAGAAGGAAAAAAAGAAAACTGGCAAAGTGATAAAGGCAAATGAAAAAAGGTAACCAAAGATAAGGCGTTCGAAGTGCGATTGCACGACCGTTGTTGTCGACACACTTGACTTACCGAAAACTTTTTTTTTTTTTTTGCTCCTTTTATTTTGAGGTTAGGGAGATCATCAGGGGGGGAGGGGGGGGGGGGGGTTGGGGAAGAACGGGCGCAGGCTACCGTTCTGAACGCGGACACTCCCTGCTCACCCTAGGCGCGCGCGCGTGCCCTTTCCCTTGTTTTTACCATCCTCCACTTTTTCTTTTTTTTTTTTTTACGGCGTGTATGCTGGCTTGGCCGTCAGCCAGCCCCGCAACGCAAGTGATGTGCTCGCCGCCGGCGCAATCGGATCCCGGGAAAAGCAACGGGCGGCCGGGCTTCGTTCGCCATTCATTCATTCATTTATTTTCTGTGCTCATGAACTGCTTGACGCCTTCGTAATGATGCACAACAAAATTTTCACAGGTTACATGGGTTAAAAACATCAATATCTGCTCCTCTGAGGGTATTGTAGAAGTGCTGAATACGGCTCATGGGACTGGTATGGATGATGTGATTAACATGGAAAGTTGGAGAAACCCGCAAAACTCGACTCGGAACGTGAATATTAATAGCAGATGTGAGATCTGGGCAATCAATTAATCCATGAATGCATTTATACAGGAAAACAAAATCGCGCTCACGGCGTCTGGAACTCAAAGGGCATTTGCATCGTTCCAAGAGTCTCGCATAAGAATAATAAACAGTACGACCAATGTAACAATCGTAAACAATTCGAAAAAAACGCTTTTGAACATTTTCAATCATCTCTTGGCTCGTAGAACTAATACAATTCCAGACTACAGAGGAAAACTCCAACTTGGTCCGGATTAACGAGAAATATAACACAAGAGTACAGGTTGATGTGGAGAACTCACGCGTGATTCTAGAAATTACTCCCCAGCTTACGCAAAGAGCCATTTCTAATGTTTTTAACATGTACAGTAAAGTATAACGAAGAGACTATATATACACCAAGTTCACGCGTGCACTCGACTTTTCGCAGGGGATCATTGCCAATCTGGTAACAAAAGTTAATTTTTTCTACCTTTCTAGACAAAGACACAATAACGGTTTTAGAAGGATTGAGCGTTAGCATATTCTGACGACACCAATTGCACACACGCCTAACATCCTCCATAAGTTTTTCACAGTCTTCCAAGGATATGATCTGCCTAAACAACTTGACATCATCTGCATATTGCAAGACGACCGAATTGCGAACAGTCGAGCTCAAATCATTAATAAAAATTGACCGCATCTCCACGTGGTGAATGATGTTGATTGGCGCGAAGCTCTGGTGGTGCTTTTCTGCGTAGACGCTGAGCCGCAGCATGCAGAGCCTTTCGTTCGTTTTCATCCATGTCAGAAAGAGAATGTGTGGTGTGGAACGTGGTTATATACGCATTTGAGCATTTGAACGCAGCGCCAATGCATGCAAAGTTTAATGCGATTATATATACGCATTTGACCGCAGCGCCCTCTCCTGTCTCGACGTTGAGCGGCTACATGCAACGTTTCATCGATGACAGAAACCCCAGCTCTCGAGTTACTACCACATCTCAGAGCCCCCTACTCGTCCCGCAGTCGTGGCCGAGTGGTTAAGGCGATGGACTAGAAATGCATTGGGGTCTCCCCGCACAGGTTCGAATCCTGTTGACTGCGCAAACATTTTTTTTTTATCAATTTTGTTTTGCCATACACGGGCACGTGAGCACGTGAGCTCACGAGCACGAGCACCAGCAAGATCGATGTGAGCACGGACGCCGGACGGACAAGGCTAGACCCTAAGGTGCTTCGCCCCTAAAACATTGAAAAAGATCGGCCCAAGTATGGAGCCTTGCGGCACACCCGAAGAAGAAACATAAGGCCGGGAGTGGGATGTCCAAGAACACGAACAAAATTGTGTCTATTAGACAAATAATCTAGAAACAGGGAACAAAGAGAGGTACCCACGCCGTACGATTCTAGTTTGTGTGCAAGGAGCGAATGGTCTACTAGGTCAAAAACCTTAGAGCGATCAAAATATACAACGTCTACCTGTCCACGTTGACACACAGTAGGCGAAACAAAAATTAAAAAAAAGACACCAGATTTGTCTTAACAGACCTTCCACGCATGAAGCCGTGAAATTCAAGGGGATGTTTGGACTGTTAGATATAAACCATAATTCGAAATACCTGACTGTGGTACAGCCGGGCTCGACTGGCAGTTTTTTTTTTTAACTAAAATTGGTGACATTAGTGATTATGCTTACTTTTCATTGTCATCATTATCGTCATTTGTTCTTCCTTGAGGGGCCGTGTGGGAATCATACTTTCAATTTCCCTATATTCCTATATTTTTCGAGCATCATTCTTTCTTGGCTCGAAATACTTTTGACAATGTTACAAACGACCATTTTTCGTAGACACTACGTACGTTTGATATCGCAAATATTACAAAGCCTGTGCTATAGAGGAATGCAGTTCCAGGGTAACCTCATAGATGGCGCCAGTGTGTCTAGGATGCCTACATGTCTGCCTCAGGGTGAAGACATTCATTGTTGCCCTGAATGTGCCAGCGCGTGACGCTCTGGCGCACTCGGTGCGTGACTTGGGCGGTAAAATGGCGTCTATGCATTAGACAAGGCTACGCGCTCCAGCTGAGTGACACCGGATTGCGCGCACTTCAAAATACATAAAAAAACGATTGGGCAGAAAAATGGCTGAGATGTTGCCACTCAAGCAAAAGCACGCGTGTGTATGAAGGCACTCTAAGTGTGTCCTCTCAAGAGGTCCGAAGAGATCGGTCCTAAGCAAACGCACGAGTACGAACGGGCCTTTAACCACGTTTCTTGCAAGAAACGGTTTTCCCGAGGACCACCTCGAACGCGCACAGCACGACGGAGGAGGTGAGCAAAAGAACGTGAAGCAGGAAAAAGGGCTGGAGGTCGGAGTAGCTGAGTGCCTGGTTGGCCTCCTCTTCGGGGACCTGGCCGGAGTGTAGGAAGCACTCTTCCACCGACGGATGCACGTCGTGGTGGCGTACGAACGGCACGGCCGACTCCGTCAGCCAGCGAACCCTGCACGAGAAAAAGAATGCACCTCCACCAGCCTATTGGCCTCGAGACCCAAACTGAATTTAAGGGAAGCGTGCTCTTGTTTATTCATGGTTCTCTATGAGGCACGTGGCGGTTCCCTCTGCCCACAATGCGGCTGGAGATAAACTATCCACACTAACGGCGAAGAGCACGGGCAAGGGTACATAGCACGAGCTCTTAGCAGTTGAATTCAGTGCACGAGCGCTGCCGCCTCTCATTGCTTTGACCTCGCGTCCGTAAAATTCGTATCGCTCCAAGGAAGTGTGAAACATAGCGTAGTCCTGCTTTATATGAGCCGTGGCGATCAAATCTCGAGGTGAATAAGGTGTACTCACTGGCGGCCATAGCTGAGAGCTTGCATGGCTGCTGAGCGCGAGCTCATGGCGAGCTTCCACTGTGTTTTTGCAACGTTCACACTACACCACTAAGTCTACCGGTCTAAGCAGCTTAGAAGTGTGAGCTCATTGTGAGCGTGCGCACTCAAATATGGCGTTTTTCACATGACGTCAATTCGCCATTTTGTTGTTAGTGAGTGATAAAATGTTTTATTTATCGGAAGTAGAAACGAAAAAGGGACGTGATGAAACATAAGCTTTCGCGCACAACCGATTTGAGGGTTACGTACGGAACACTCGCCTTCAGCGCGCGCCACACAGCGCATGACAACAACATGGCAGACGAAATTACGTCAGTGCAAGCACCATATAGGCCCTTTTACTGTTTAGAAACATGAACCGCTGCTTGCGTCCCATCCAACTTCTGGTCGATCTGTCTTTGCAAGCCCGTTGAATTTGCTTATGTCACCAGCCCGGTGCTAGAAAGCATAATTACTACACGAACAAGAAAGTTGGAGATTCGACGGCTTTCGGCTGTACGATTTAAAGTCTTGGAGGAGACAAGTTGGTTTACAAGAATATTAGAAAAAATTGAACAGATCTCGCGTTTATTGGTTCTTTTGGCATTCACATGGGCCCGTAGCTCTCAAGTTTTGAGCAGCGCTCCAGGCGAGCAAAATGCGGTATTTGTAGGTCGCGTTTCGATTTCGAACATGCGTCAGTACGCTTCCCCGCCTATACAGTTTATATAGGGAGTATTCACTGGACGCCATATTTGTGGGTGCTGTTTAGAGCGCATGCTCAGAACGAGCTCACGTTTATAGGCTGTTAAAACCGGCACTCTTGATGGTGCGGAATGCACGTTGCAAAAGAACTGTGGAAGCTCGCCATCAGCACGCGCTCAGCATTCGCGCGCACAGCTATGACCGCCAATGAATACTCCTTATATAGTCCGTTCAATTACAAGAGGCTACAAGAGCGAGTCCGAGCTTTCAGTGTCCCTGCTAAGCACGCGCGCCCGTGCAGTGCGAGCATCGTTCAGGGGAACATGCTTTAGCAAGTATAGCTTCGGCTTCGCTATCACGTAAAATTAAACACTTGCTCACGGAGGCTATGAAAGAAAGCAATACAAATAATAAAGCTGAAATTAATGTTTGATGGGTCGCTTAAACCGCGAGCTGCACAATTCTTCTTTTAAAATATTTTTTAGACATTTTGTTATCGCGCATGGACAGATACTGACGAATGCTGACAGGCACTTGTATTCGAACTTGGATCGTGCACAATCAGACGTAATCGGACGTTACTCTCTTTTATGGCGCGAGAGCAACGGGGTTAGAGCGGCAAGACGTCTCCTAGTGATGCTCGGCCTCCAGCTCGCGCTCGTGTTTCTCCACCGCGCTATGGCTACCCGTGCACACTCGAAGCACACGAGACGCCGAAAGGCTATCGAAAATAAGGAGCTCGCGCTAGGGGTGGGACAACCACGGGACACTGACTAAGAGATCTCGTGCCGGTCTTGTTCTGCGAGTTACTATTCAGCAGCTTTCTGCGCACTGACATCTTTGTCTACCGGGCAGTGGAATACGGCTAGAGCATGCGCACTAGTTATGTGGAATATAGGTCGCCGCAAATGCGTTCACATCCCACTGACTCGGCATGCACACCCTCATTATACCGTCAATCACTGCTCCACCTCAGTGCGCGAATAGTCCGCTACCGAGGCGCGCGTCGCGCTGTCGTCACATAACTCGTCAATGCTACTGCGTTTCCTGGTTGATCCGCGGATAGGTTAATTCGGTGCCGTAGCTCGTACGTGGTTATGTTTATTTGGTGCGTTTCTAACTTGCATTTGACTACGCAGTTGCATTTGCGTAGGAAAGACTGTTGTATCTATCGTCAAACTGGCCAGTCAACTTTGATACAACAGTGGCATCTATATATAGTCTGGATTTTCCGCGGAATCGAGATTAAAACCCAAAGAGAAAACAATATTAGAATTCATTTTTGTACCCGTTCACTAGAATATTTTAAGCAAACAAGAATGTCGTGATTGAGACTGAAGTTCTATGAGCTCTAATAACTCACGGATGCAGGGAGTGCAGCGGAATGCATATGAAATAACGACTGGTGCAAGGTTGCGAGAAAGACTATGTGGTGGTGCTTCAGCTGCTTTCCCACTCCTCGCCGCGCACCTCTTGTCTATGGCCAAGCGGAGACCCTTATCCAGGTCCTTCCGGTAGTACCAGATGAGGTTCATCATGAGGAACTTCTCGTGGCTGAAGTAGAAGAGTCCCTGGTACTTGTGGCAGTCCTTGCCCACGTCGGCGCTCATGTACTGGCCGTGCAAGATCACCGCCTGGCGCTCCAGCAGCATCTGAAGGTGCTTGGTGCTGAAGAGCTCCCGGAGGGGCACCATGTCACCGTTCTTCAGCACCATGCTGTGCACCTTGCGGTAGCTTTCGATCTGTGACCTCTGGACACGGGGAGCAGCAAAGACACCTCTACTTGTACTTTCAGGACTGTGCCCGTCTCCGACTGGTGTGTTTACTGAGTCCTCACAGCTGGTCCCTCGACTTCCACCTGATACCGTCACAAAAGTATCATGCTGTTGCCTGCTGCGACCCTGGCGGTGGCACATCAGTGGAGCTGAATGCGGCAGACGCCTCTTTTGCTGTCTGTCTGCAGTCAGACAGCCGACGGAAACCAAAGCAGATCCGAGTTTAGACACCGCGACGACAGCGACCCTTGCGTCCACTCGTCTTTTTCGACAGAAATTTTACCACCAACCGCCAGGATCGCGACATCCGACAACATCCCTGCTTCTAATGACGCGTGCCAAACTATTCCTTGCATTTGATTCCTCGCTTCATTCGAAGCACACATGCACCTGTGACTCGCTTTCGTTTCTCGACGCAACCGCAGACAGACGCACTCAAACTCACTCAAACGCAAGCGTGCGTAGGGGCTTTTAGACTGCCCTTGTAAAATCCCTGTGGGTCCCACCTCGGCTCCGCGAGGCCAAGTTAGCAACGGTGTGGGCTCCAAGGCGGCAAAGCGTGGGCATACACAACTTGGACTACCTGTGCCCCTCCCAAAACGGTACATTCCGCTAACATTGAGAATATTTACTGAACGTTCTGAAAATATAACGTGAGAGATTTGCTTCATTTGATATATAATCACCGAAAATTGTAATTTTAAGCGTGTGCAAAAATTTT
This sequence comes from Ixodes scapularis, assembly GCF_016920785.2. Lineage (NCBI taxonomy): Eukaryota > Metazoa > Arthropoda > Arachnida > Ixodida > Ixodidae > Ixodes > Ixodes scapularis. Next base: position 84,769,101 of record NW_024609879.1, read on the forward strand.
TAGGCTTGCTAAACTTTATTACTAACTTACTACTCAGCGTCTAAGTTGAGAATGCCGTTCTACGTGGTGTGGATTTTTTTTACGCAGAGTATTGAATTTGAGAGTTAATTTGAAACATGCTCGTCAGAATGTTGTATCAATTCTAAAATTTGGTGTCTGTAAAGGACTTAAGCTGGCTATGTATACTGACTACCTGTCCAACAGGCGTTTATATGGAAATGCGCAGTTATTTTTTGTTCCATTTCGTACACTTAAAACGCCCAATTTTTAATGGCCTTTCTCAAGACGTTTTATCGATTTATCAAATGGTATCATTTCCAGTAGGCCCACGGGAAAAGTGAGGCCTAGTCAATTTGGTGTGCACTGCAATATCTCAGACCATATGCTATTCGCGGCGAGGAGCTCGCCTAGGGGCGCTTTTGTTTTCTTCTCTCAAACCTCCCTCTGGGCAGTGCACGTACCTAAACACGTGGTTATGTTTTATTTTCATAGTCAAGAGAAGCTTGGCATTGCACGTGCTTGCACCAGCAGAGAAAGTTGAAGTATCCTCACTATGACTTAAAAGGTAAAAAAGCGCCAACAAAACAAGGACAATAAAGACACAAAGACGACAGAACGGGCGCTATACAGCGCCCGTCCTGTCGACTTTGTGCCTTTATTGTCCTTGTTTTGGTGGCGCTTTTTAACCTTTTGGGGAGGGGGGAAGTGTTGAAATACGGGAAAAGGGGGTAAATGTTCATGCGTACTATTATTCACCCTAATAGGGGAAAAGACTCGCATGAACAAAGGGATGAGGGATTAAAAGTGGGATAGGGTATTAAAGAGGAATCACAAGTTCAAAGTTCCAGGCGGATTTAAAGGTTGGGAAGGGAGAGGGGAGAGGGGGAAAGGGGGGGAGTGGGTGACGGGCGCGATAGGAGTGTGAGGAGAAGACATGCAGGGGTCACAGGCGCTCGGCAAGCTCTGTCTGGTGGAGAAACTCTAGCACGGCACGGAAAATGCTCCATGCTTGCCGCCGGCTACCAGTGGGAAAAAGGAGACACGTGGTTGTAGCCGTTCGTCCTCCTGCTTTTAGGACAGTGGCGAAGAGCACTTTCCTTGCTGCGTCGTATTCTGGGCAGATGAGGAGTATATAGGTGATGTCCTCGGGGTCCCCACACACTGTGCACTCCGGGCTGTCAACTCTGCCGGCTCGGCCGTAGCGATGAAGTGCTAGCCTCGTAAACACACTCCCTGTCCGGAGTCGATGGAGCGATGGAGTAGCGATGCGTCTGCCCTTGTCAGTCTGGAATCAGGGACTGGGATGGGGGGTGTGCCTCGCGCTGTAGATGGGTCTGGGTGCCGACTCCTGATATTTCTGGCAATAAGAAGTCTCGCTTCATGAAAGGGTCGGAGGTGGTAAGTAGGTGAGGGTAGAGCGTGTGCGTTCTTGGCTAGGGTGTCGGCGCGCTCATTACCCACAATTCCTGAGTGCGCCGGGGCCCACTGAAATGCTAATGTCCACCCGCATTCTTGTAGTGTCGTTGCAAGATGGGCTGTTTCTTGAGCGAGCAGTGATCCCTCGCCGGCATTGGCTAAATTGCGCAGGGCCGTGCGGGAGTCCGTTAATATTACCGCAGCGGTCATCCACTCGGTGGTCCTAAGGTATTCCAGGGCCAAGAGTATAGCGACCATTTCCGCAGTCGTGAACGATGTTTCAAGGTTTATACGGACGGCGTATTCTTTCCCAATGGATGAAATCACGTAAGCGGCGGTTGCCGTACCTGCGCTTTTATTTACGGAACCATCTGTATATATTTCAAGGCTGCTGGCGTACTTCTCCTCAAGTGCTACTGCCACAGCAGTGCGTGCGACAACTGGATGAACGTCTTTTCTCGCCCGGACGTCGGGGAGTGATCCCTGCACGTTGAGAGGTGGCTCTGTCGAGTCGGGTGGGCGGATGGGGAACCGAGGTCCAGGGTCACCGATCTCATTCGTGAACTCTGCAGCGATTCGGCCGAAGTGTGACGAGGACCTCGAGTGGAGATTCATCAGAAGATAATCAGTAGATAGCGCCACATGAATGCGAATTAGGTGCCTTTTGCTGCTCTCCTCTCCCTTGAGGAATAGCGGTTGTTCTCTTGCCTCTACGAGAGTAGGTATATTCGGGGAGTTGGAGGGTAATCCCAAACAGAGGCGTAATGCAACTCTGTGAAACCTTTCCAGCTGGTCTCTCTGTAGACCGCGGATGTTTGCAAGAGGTAGCCAATAGAGAAACTTCGACTTTATAAGGCCTTTGTAGAGGGTGAGCAACCCGTTGGGAGGAAGGCCCTGCTGACTGTGGGCACGGAATTTTCTCAGTAGGCCTAGTAGTTGCCGGCACTGCATGAGAAGTCGTTTTACTGCTGGTCGCCAACTCCCCGTCTCATCAATAAGATGCCCAAGGTAGAGGTGCGTTTTCTCTCTTGTCACCTCAGTGCCTTCAATAAGGATATGATGAGTCTGTCTTGCATAGGTAGGGTGGCTGAAAAGCAGGGTTGATTTTTGTGCGGATAGGGTCAATCCAAGGCGCGAATTTTTTGCCACCGTTTTGTCCAGCGCTACCTGCAAAGTTTGGCCGGTGAGTTTTGCCTTATCCGTGGTTCCTACCGCCCATATTGCCACATCGTCTGCATATATTGCAATATTGACGCGCGTATCCAGAGGGTTGTCTGTTTGTGGTATGACTCCAGGAAGGGATGCCATCGCCAAGTTAAAGAGAAACGGGCTAATCACACTCCCTTGCGGTACTCCCTGTGTGACATGTCTTGGGGTACTCGTGGCATTGAGGACTTTGACGACAAATGATCGGTTTTGAAGGAAGGCGCGGATGTAGTTATAAGCCCGGCCTGATATTCCAAAATTGCTGAGTTGGCGAAGAATTGTGTCATGAGGTAAAGCATCAAATGCTTTGCGTATGTCCAAAAACACGCAGTACATCACTTGGCGGGTCGCGCGGGCCTCTTCCAGTGCAGATACAATATCGCAGATAGCATCCGCTGTGCAGCGGTGTCTTCTGAATCCAGAAAGTTGACCAGGTAGAGCCTTTGTTGCGTCCAGATGCCAAGTTAGGCGCCTGAGGACTAGCCTTTCGAGAAGCTTTCCAACGCAGCTGGTCAGTGAAATTGGTCTATACGACTCGGGTGACGTGAGCGGTTTGCCAGATTTGGGTATTGGTATCACGTGCGAGAGCTTCCAGGCATGGAAGCGTGCATTGCACAAGGGCTGTTTTCAGCTCGTCAACTGTAAAATCCGTGTCAAAATAAATAGGAGGAGGGCCATCTGGGGGTGAGATGGTGAAGGGACGATACCCCGCAGGTGACGGGATATTTCTAGAAAATTCGTCGGCAAGGAGCTCTGCAGTCGCCTCTAGTGTTAGCTGTAGAGAAATGGCGAGTCCAGCAGTAGGGTGTGTCGGCACTTTTTCCGCAGAGAGTGCTCTGGCTATTTTCCACGCTTTAGTGAGGCCTCCTGGGGATGCGAAAGAGGCGCATAGCTGGTTCCATTGCTTACGTTGCAGTCGTGTCGTATGTCGGCGAAATTTCGCGTCAAGCTTCCGGTGGTGCTGCCAGTCAGCTGCAATGTTCGTTCGGCGAGCTTTCCGCTGGGCTCTCCTGCGAGCAGCGCGCAAGTTGAGGTATTCCAAATCCGGTGCAGGCCTTTGGATTGGCAAATTGACTGTTCTCGTTGATAGGCTGAGGGCGTTCGTGATTGCTGTGCCAAGATCGTTCATTGGTCCATGTTCCAGGGCTTTGCTGAGATGTTGGCGGAATAGATCCCAGTGTGTAACTTCGTACTTCTTGTACTTTCTGGTTCTCGTATGAGGTGATACTACCATGATTGGGACATGATCGCTCCCCCACGTGTCTGCCATTACTGTCCAAGAGGCTGCAATGTCCCGTGGTGTGAAGGTCAGATCTAGAACACTGCCGTGGACACCCTGACGGACAAATGTTTCAGAGCCGTCGTTAAGGGCCTCCAGGCCAAGGGAGGTGGTAACCTCCTCAAGTGCTGACCCCCTTGGTGTGGTCCGATTGTCACCCCATGTGGTATTGTGGGCGTTGAAGTCCCCGCAAAATAAAAGTCTGCCGGGACATTGACGGGCTATGTCCCTCAAGATTCTTGCGTCCCAGTCGGATGTGGAACCCGGAGCCACGTACACAGACACCACTGTGAACTCCACCCCACGAACGCGAATCGTGGCGGCCACGTATTCTGCGCTGTGTGAGGAAAACGCAGAGAGATCGACGTGGTTATGCGAGAGTCCAGCTTTCACCAGCAGTAGCGCTCGGCTTCGTCCATTTGCTAGCGCCGGCGCACTGCTGTAAATCACGTATGGTGAGAGTCTAAAGTCCCCAGGTTGCGTTAATGGCTCTTGTATGGCAAGAACGTCCACAGGATTCAGGAAGAGATGCTGTCTGAGGTCAGGGAGACGTGTTCGAAGGCAACGAGCGTTCCACTGTAGAACTGTAGGTATGATCGGCTTGGCTTTATTCTTTACCTGTGTTGCCACGCTGTACGTGTATGAAGATAAATGTTGAATTGTTATTAGGAAAAAAAATATATAAGTTGGGTTCATTTTAGAATGCTGTCGACAAGTGGCTCAATGAAGGAGAGAATTTGCAGCAGTGTATGCGCCCCTGGGAACGCCATGATGGAAATAAATTCCCGTGCGGTGGAAATCGCAAGGCGAATCAGGGCGGACAGCGTTGTACTGCGTGGACCTTCAGAAGCTGTTCTGCAATGTGACGCTTCAGGAGCTAGAGGTATTTGAGCAGAGGCAGTAGCAGCTGTAGGCAGCCTAGGTTCACTGCGTAGTGCCTCGGCGTAGCTGTGTGGAAGGTTTAGTCCTGGAATTGATACCAGAGCCGGGGCCGACACAGAACAGACATAGTTGGTAGGCATCTCTGTTTCCATGGAGCTCACCTTCTCTTCAGCAGGATCATGCGATGATGGTTGTCGGTGGTCTGACGAGCGACGTCTGGAACGTCTCGGATGCCGTGGCTTGTGCGATGAGGCAAGGTCCCCAGTTGCTGCTGGGTCTTCTCGCAGGGTTTGCTTAGATACATTAGCCTTGCTTCCGTGACTCTTGTTGACCTCAGCTCGAGCTTCAGCAAAGGGGATGTTATTCTCGCAACTATAGCGGCAGATACTTCGCTGTTTCTGCCACTGGGAACAACGCATTGACGTTGTTTCGTGGGATTTCTTACAGTTAATGCAGCACGGGCTGGGGGCGTCGCATTTGTCAGTGGAGTGTGGCTTTGAGCACCGGAGACATTGTACCTCTCGCTTGCACGACGTTGACACGTGGCCAAAATGACCACATTTCTTGCACTGCAAAGGGCTGTTGACATGCAGAGTGGCTTGGTGTCAGACCAATCCAACATAGGCATGTTCTGGCAGCGTCGGTGATTGAAATTCAATACGAACGGTGCGCGACTTGCCAAGACGGCGTACCTCCTTTATGGGCGCGTCTGAGCGCATAGACGCAAGTAACACGGCGTCAGTAAGTTCTGGATCAACGTCGTGAATAACACCGACACTGGAGGTCTTCCCCCTTGGTTCAAAAGCTCGTACTTTTATACCGCAAAGGGTGGTCAACTTCAAGAGCAATTGCGTGGTCTGACCGTTTCGGGTGTCAACGGCAATCACGTTTTTCCACTTGTTTGGGCGCACCTCAATAATGCAGGAAGGCGCCAGTTCCTGGAAGGTGTCCGAGAGGCGCAGTGAGTTGATGGATTCGACGCTCACTGTCGGATCGGCCGGGGTAAACAGGACGACCAGACCGGTGGTCGGCTTCGACTTCGTGTTGATGTCTCTGCAACGTTTCCGTTTACCTGAGGTGACCTCCTGGTACGGCATATCGCTTGATTGCTCTTCATGAGGCAGCGCTGAAGGTATGCTGGGACCTCCGTTGATCGGGATCGTCGCATTGATTGGAGTGGGCTGGGCACTGTCTTGTGAGACAGGCGGTCCGTTCCCCAAAACATCATTGGTCAGAAGCGCAGGATAGCTAGGTTCGACATTGTACATGTACCTTTTTTTAGTACACGGAAGTGACGTCATCACGTCTGATTGGTTGGAAACAAAAGTGACGTAATTTCCCTAGAAAAATGTGGGCGGAGTCGGCTACCGGACGTGACAACAAAATGACGTTTCGTTTTGTACCGAGTACGTTTCAAAAGGTACTTGCTCGGAACTAGGTGTCATTGGCACCATGTTTTCGGCGGCGAGGCGTCGCCGTCTCGTTAATTCGACTTTTTCTGTAATAGAGCTTTTTTTTTCGCCCGAAAGGCTGTATCGGGAACACCGCGATGCATTCGAGCTCCCGGAGGAGATCTTTCGGAAGCAATACCGCCTGCCCAAGATCGTGGTGCGGTGGTTGTGCGACGAACTTCGCGAGGAACCGGAGGTGAGGAGAGTGCGTACCTCGTGGACGGTCATGACTGTGGAGCTTCAAGTGTTGTGTGCACTGCGCTTCTACGGCACGGGGAGCTTCCAAGGCATGGTGGCGAGCGACGAACACGTAGCGCGGGACCAAAAAACAGTCAGCGTTGCGGTCCGCGCCGTGTCCGTCGCTATCGTGCGTCGTCTCGGGGTCCAGCGTGGCTGGATCCACTTCCCCGAGACGCCGAGCGAGAGGTTCGACGCGGAGAAGGGCTTCAGGCTGCTCGGCAGGATACCCGGCGTCATCGGTTGCGTGGACGGGACCATGGTCTCCATCGTCGGCCCGTCCAAGAACGACCCCACCGTCACGAAGGCGGCGTACTGGTGCCGCAAGTACTTCTACGCCCTCAACGTGATGGTGGTAAGTACACTCATGTTACGTTGTCAAAACGCGCCCCAAATCTGTAGAAAAAAAAAACGTATTCCCGATACGGTTTAAGTATGCCGTTTTATGACTGCTGGCTGTGGGGTCTCACGACTGCGCGAGCGTGTGCTCTACGTAGCATGTGAGCCGTGAGACTCTTCTCCCAAAAATAATACTTGTCTGTTAAAGCTTCCGTAAAAAACAAAACAAAAAAAAAACATTATTTTTGTTTCAAGGTACCTTGCATCCAGGAAGGTGTGTTGACATGCATGTGTCAGACAAAATAACTTAAAAGGTTCTGAAATTGCGACTGCTTTGTGAACCATAAGTACAATCTACGACTTGTGGATTCAGGTAATTACATGTCAATATCTCTCTCACTTTCAGGTGTGTGACGCCGACTGCCGGATAATGTGCATCGACCCACGGTATCCCGGGTCGGTGCACGACTCCTTCGTGTGGCAATTCTCCTGGCTCCGAAACCAACTCGAGCAAGGGCAGCTGCCACACGACGGCCGGTTCCTGCTTGGTGAGCATACTAAATTCATTCCTTACGCACACGGTGGCTCCCACTGCTTGAAAGCCACAGTACCACACGTACTGTGCTTGTTGTGAGGCACACAGACACAGTTGCTGCAACTCCTTGAAGTGAGACAACACCCCAAGTTTGGCCATTAACCTCTGTTTATGTCCACATAACTCTCACACTCTGCAGGCTACGAAAGCCACACTACACCAATCTCACGACAGTGATAGACCGCGCAAGGCATGCAACCGCAGTGCGAGTCGCTGTCCAGTTCGGCCCACTCACTGTTACTGTCTGCCTGTACCCTCTTGCTGGTTGGTTTTTGCATGAAGTTGGAGCTCTTTCGCCGATCCCTGGGGGCTCGCCTGGTCGCTTTGAGTCAGTTTGTACGGAATGGGATCAATTCCTCCTTGGCCACTTGAGGCTCGCCAAATCTGTCCTCGGGTCGTCTCTGTCCCACACACTGGATTCTTTTCCCAGACCCTTCTTCTTCGGTCTGCCTATATAGCTCCTCCTATTAGACCCTCCGTGTCCCAACAGGACCCGACTCCTTTCCAATCTAACCACCCCCTCTCTTTTCCCCATCTCCAACTCCACCGAGGATCAGGAAAGAGGTTCGTCGAACTGGCGCCTTATCCCCTTGCTTGGCAAAGACAAGGCCAGCGTGTTCTGCTCTGCCCGTGCCTAAGGTCACGGCCACACTCCCAAAAGCAACAGAGCTTTTATCTGTCGGATGCAAGGGCCTAATAATGCACTTGCATACAACACAGCACCCCTAAGGAATCGTGCACACATCCCATACAACCCACCAGGAAAACACATAGTTACATGTAATAACAGGGAGTTTGCAGGCAAGCTGGTGCTAATTAATTATAATGTAAACTGATACTGTAGTGCAGAAATATTAACACCCTTTTAAGTCACACTTAGGTTACATTATAATTGACATAGTTGCACACAGCTGTTTTCTTGCCTTTTATTTTAAAAAGTAAAGAATGCAATATGTTCCATCCTCTACATGTGCAGGTGACAGCGGCTACCCCTTGGAGCCTTGGCTCATCACCCCTGTCCCCGGGAACCACGCGACCTCCACCGCTTGCGGCCGGTTTAATAAGGCGCATTCCTCGATCAGGTCTGTTGTGGAGCGCTGCATCGGGCTGTTGAAAAACAGATTCCGGTGTCTGCAAAGGCACCGGGCTCTGTATTACCACCCTTCAACAGCCACCGCCATTATTTCGGCATGTGCAGTGCTCCACAACATCTGCCTTGCATCGAGCGAGCCAGAACCGGAGTCAGACTCCGACCCTGAAGAGTCAGAGTTGGAGTCTGAGCCGAGCTCGGACGGTTCTGAGCCGAGCTCGGAGAGGTCAGCGTCGGCTCCCGAGAGGCTGGCTCCTGCCGGCCCTCCGGTCGGCCTTCCGGTCGGCCTCTCGGACAGGGGGAAGGCTCTGAGGCAGCGCCTGGTCGCCCGGTTCGGAACCCGCCGCAGACGTGCCCGTGCGGAGCGCCACACGCAAGGAGTCCGCCGCCACGACGGTAGTCCCGACCACCAGGGACACCGTCGGGAAGCCCCTCAGCGCCCTCGCCGCGGTGGTGCCCAGCATGGACGCCGCCAGCGACAGGGAACCTCTCGCCACCACGACTGAGGTCCTGACCACCAAGGACCCCGTCACATCCTTGCCCTCAGTGAAGCCCTCCCCGTGGAAGCCGTAAAGTGCACACTTCGCTTCCTGCTCCACAGTCATGGCCGTCCACAAGCTACATACTCTCTTCAGCTCCTTCACCTTGTGAAGTTCGTCGCACAGCCAGCGTGCTGCCTCCGGATATGTGTCGAGTGCATCGCGGTGATATCGATACAGCCTTTTTTTTTACTTTTTATGAGCAGAAGGCACGAGACGCAGTCGACAGTGACAGAAAAGGTTCGCAGGTCTAGTTGCCAAACCAACAGGTCATCTGATTGCCCCTGCAAAGAACTGAGAATTAATTTAGATTACCTCTAGAAAGAAATGCTTGCTTTAGCAGAGGTTGCTTTCTTAGTTGCTGATTGAACCAGGGATATTGTTGTCGTGGACATTGTTTCATATTACAAATGCTTCAAAGCGTCCTGCCTTCTGCTCCATTTCATTATCTCTTTTATGGCACTTCATCAAAGTTAGGTGATTGTGTTATCTTAACAGTGCACAGGTAGTTTGTTTTGAAAATTGCTTTATTTCTTAAAGAAAAACCAACGGAGCCCTGGACTAAGGGCCCCGACCGGGACTCGTCAGTCTCGTAACCTTTTTAAAAATAAAGTTATACCACCACCACCACCCCCTGTGACTTCATGATTGAAAGTGTGACAACATGGAATGTAATATTTCAATCATGGAAGTAAAACTGAACATTGACTGGAACTTTGTAAACAATTGGGCAATCTGAAGTATATATCACAGATATCTTGTTGAACACTCTTGTCTTATTTGAGCACAATAGTTAAATCTCGAAAGGAAAAACAATATATATATTCTCTGACTAGCATACCACCATATAAACACTGGACCACTCTGAAAGAATTATCACAGATGTTGCTCCAAACATTCTTATTTGAGCTTTTGCAATAGCAAGTTCTCGAAAAATACAAAACTTATTTCTGACTAGAGATGCACCATATAAACAGTGGGTCATTCTGAAGAAATATATCAGATGTTTTAAGGACACTATGAAGCACATTGTCTCTAGATTGCATATTGTCAGACATATGACAATGCTACATATAAAAAGCATAAAGACCAAGTTCAATGCTTAGGTAAGACAAAATGAATGTAGCTGCTATTGCAACCCATGACTAGACTGCAGGCCTCTTAAGTTTTCAATGAAAAATTTCTCGACAATGGAAGAACACTTCCTACAGTTAGCGACGGGTTAAGAATTAAACGGAGGCTCCTCCCACCTCTTCCTACTTCAGCAGAGCAAAGGCTGGAGAGGAGCTTGCTTCCTCTCTACTGTTCGCTCTGCTAAAGTGCAAAGAGGTGGGAGGAGCTTCCACTTCACTGTTAACCTGTTGCCGAGTATAGCTGCCGCTGTTCGTCAAACACAAGACATGGCTTGCTTGGGCATAAATCCGTTGTTGCCCAGCCAATATTTTCTACTTCCTTCACGGGTCATAGCCAAGGAAAAAGGACTAACCGAGCTCTTGGCAATTGCTGTAATCTGACTATTGCGCCAATCTCGGGCTGCAAAATTAAATGGCCGGCTTGGCCATTTGGATTAAATGAAATAAATAAATAAATAAATAAATCTAATGTTCACTTTCAGGGGGTGGCGGGGGTTGTGAAAATGTGGCCAGGGCTGCGGCCAGGGCTTCGGCCAGGGCTGCGGCCAGGGCTGCGGCCGGAGCAGCGGCCGGAGCAGCGGGGTGAGCCGGGGCTGCGGGAGGGGCCGGGGCTGCGGGAGGGGCCGGGGCTGCGGGAGGGGCCGGGGCTGCGGGAGGGGCCGGGGCTGCGGGGGGGGCCGGGGCTGCAGGGGGGGCCGGGGCTGCAGGGGGGGCCGGGGCTGCAGGGGGGGCCGGGGCTGCGGGCTGCTCCAGCGCCCTGCTGGCCAGCAGGAGGAGCACTTGGACCAGGGTGCTGTGGGTGTTTTCTTGTCCCGAGGCCGCCCTGTCAAGGTTTGCGGAGATCCGCTCCAGGATCTCCAGGAGCTGAAATGGCAAAGGAGTTTCATTAACATTGGGCAGCATATTTCCCTACACCCACAGTCTGCCAAGACCTTGCTCATGCCACAACTGTGTCATTCTGCACCATTGTGGACATGCATTGCTTTCTGTGGCCTCGTGGCAGCACCTTGGTCCTAACCTTGTTAGTTGTAAGTGCGTGTAAGGTTAAGTTTGAGCCTGTACCCGGCCTCGGAACTCCCTCTCCTCAGCCGCCAGGTCCACGTTCTGCTGCAGCAGCAGGGCCTGTTGCTCCACGGCCTGGATGGCAGCCACGTCGTGCCGCTCCTGCCTCGACTGCCGGGGGGGGGGCGCGAGGCACGGTGGGCCGCACCCACGGCCCCCAGCTTGTCGTTGTGTCTGCCAAGAAACCGAGTATGGGTGATGATGGTGCTCATACCTGCACCACTGATGATAGGTCCCAGATGCCCTAGCAAGAGAGCTTACCTCGTGAGGTGGAGGGCACCGGCTCAGCTGCCATCTGGCGCCTGCTGCTGCTTGGCCTCTCCTGGAAGGGGAATTTATAACAACTCGTGAGAACACGCAGCCTTGTCTGTGCTTCCCATTTGTTGACCAAACATTTTGACGAGCATGCATTCTACTCGGAGGAGAACATTTAGAGAATGCCACCTCAGAGGCACTCTCACTTTCTTTTTTTGACAACGTTTCCATTGAGTACCGGGATATATGTCTAGTGCTAGCACATCATCTTCCCAAAAATTACAAGCAAGACACCATAGGGATTTATTGCAACAGCCAGGGGTGAGGTGGCAAATATGACGCATGTCCCTGTTTGGGTGTCAAACATTAGATTTCGCACTACATGGACAGATTCAATGTCTTCCGCTAGTGCTCCTAATATTTGCAAAAGGTCAACGTGTTTCTTAAATGCACCCTCATTGATATTCCGCGGTGCAGCGCATTGGTGACCGCTGCCCTGCACTCTTTGTTAACATGATGGTAATTGTTGAAGTACGTACCTGCTGGTCGCCCGGTTCACCGGGGACCCGCACCCCAGGGGCCCCGAGTGCCGAATCTGTGCCCACTAGCGTCAGGATCCTGGCCAGGGACTGCGCTAGTGGGCGCACGGTGGAGCTCCCGCCCCCGGTCCTTCTGTTGATAACGAAAACGACTGAATAAATTTCATTGCACTATCAGCAGACTACAAAGATTACCTTGCGGTCTCGTTGAGCTGTGCAGCTCGCTTCCGCGCCTTCATCACGCGCCGGGACCAATGATCCTTCCATTGCTTGTAGCTCTTGGTTGGAGGCCCCAGCGCGTTCAGACGCAGAGCGAGCTGCTCCCAGAGACGCCGCTTGTCGTCCCGCGTAAGGGCGGCGGAGAGTTCAGTGGCGTTGCGCGCGAGCGACGGGTGCTCACACATGAAGGAGAGTTGCTCCTCCTTCTGAGCAGCCGTCACTCGCGCGCTCCTCGTTGGTCCCGCCGACCTCTCCGCTGCCCCCGGCACCCCCGGCTCCTCGTGGCCCTCCGACCCGTCCGACATTTTGGTTTGAAGAAGGCGCGTGGCGCACATCCCGCATAATATTGGAACAATTTTCTCTCCAATTAATTGTTAAATGTATTGCAAAAGGATACAAAAAAGCGGTTTGTTTTAACAGCGCCCAAAAGGTTTTGATTGTTTTTCAATACTTTTACCTGTACTAGAACAGATGCGACGGCCAGCGACGCACAGGATTGGTTGCCGTTCCTTCGCTAAACGCAGGAACTGCTCCCCGCGTCGTAGTAAATCCTACCCCGTATCCCACGCGTAGGGACGCCTCAGGGAATGCGTAGCTACTTCCGCTCGTCGGTGGTTGGCTCCGGACGTCGCTCAAACGGGTGACAGGCGTCAAGTTTGCGATGACGTAGCGGCGTCAAAGTGGGCAGAGCCGCCACGTGAGTGTTGCTAGGATACGCTCCTCCTTTGCATTACGTCACTTCCATGTACCTTTTCTCAAATGTCCAACCTAGCGATCCAGGATAGCTAGGTTCGACATTGTACATGTACCTTTTTTAGTACACGGAAGTGACGTCATCACGTCTGATGGGTTGGAAACAAAAGTGACGTAATTTCCCTAGAAAAATGTGGGCGGAGTCGGCAAAACTGGGCGGAGTCGGCTACCGGACGTGACAACAAAATGACGTTTCGTTTTGTACCGAGTACGTTTCAAAAGGTACTTGCTCGGAACTAGGTGTCATTGGCAGCATGTGTTCGGCGGCGAGGCGTCGATGTCTCGTCAATTCGTCTTTTTCTTTAATAGAGCTTTTTTTTTTTTTTTTCGCCAGAAAGGCTGTATCGGGAACACCGCGATGCATTCGAGCTCGCGGAGGAGATCTTTTGGAAGCAATACCGCCTGCCCAAGATCGTGGTGCGGTGGTTGTGCGACGAACTTCGCGAGGAACCGGAGGTGAGGAGAGTGCATACCTCGTGGACGGTCATGACTGTGGAGCTTCACGTGTTGTGTGCACTGCACTTCTACGGCACGGGGAGCTTCCAAGGCATGGTGGCGAGCGACGAACACGTAGCGCGAGACCAAAAGACAGTCAGCGTTGCGGTCCGCGCCGTGTCCGTCGCTATCGTGCGTCGTCTCGGGGTCCAGCGTGGCTGGATCCACTTCCCCGAGACGCCGAGCGAGAGGTTCGACGCGGAAAAGGGCTTCAGGCTGCTCGGCAGGATACCCGGCGTCATCGGTTGCGTGGACGGGACCATGGTCTCCATCGTCGGCCCGTCCAAGAACGACCCCACCGTCACGAAGGCGGCGTACTGGTGCCGCAAGTACTTCTACGCCCTCAACGTGATGGTGGTAAGTACACTCATGTTACGTTGTCAAAACGCGCCCCAAATCTGTAGAAAAAAAACAAAAAAAAAAAACGTATTGCCGATACCGTTTAAGTATGCCGTTTTATGACTGCGGGCTGTGGGGTCTCACGACTGCGCGAGCGTGTGCTCTACGTAGCATGTGAGCCGTGAGACTCTTCTCCCAAAAATAATATTTGTCTGTTAAAACGTGCAAGCTTCCGTAAAAAAAAAAAAAAAAAAAACATTATTTTTGTTTCAAGGTAGTTAGTTGTACCTTGCATCCAGGAAGGTGTGTTAACATGCATGTGTCAGACAAAATAACTTAAAAGCTTCTGAAATTGCGACTGCTTTGTGAACCATAAGTACAATCTACTACTTGTGGATTCAGGTAATTACATGTCAATATCTCTCTCACTTTCAGGTGTGTGACGCCGACTGCCGGATAATGTGCATCGACCCACGGTATCCCGGGTCGGTGCACGACTCCTTCGTGTGGCAATTTTCTTGGCTCCGAAACCAACTCGAGCAAGGGCAGGTGCCACGCGACGGCCGGTTCCTGCTTGGTGAGCATATTAATTCATTCCTTACGCACACGGTGGCTCCCACTGCTTGAAAGCCACAGTACCACACCTACTGTGCTTGCTGTGAGGCACACAGACACAGTTGCTGGAACTCCTTGAAGTGAGACAACACCCAAAGTTTGGCCATTAATCTCTGTTTATGTCCACATAACTCTCACACTCTGCAGGCTACGAAAGCCACACTACATCAATCTCACGACAGTGATAGACTATGCAAAGAATGCGACCGCACTGCGAGTCGCTGTCCGGTTCGGCCCACTCACTGTTACTGTCTGCCTGTACCCTCTTGCTGGTTGGTTTTTGCATGAAGTTGGAGCTCTTTCGCTGATCCCTGGGGGCTCGCCTGGTCGCTTTGGCGGTCGTCAGTTTGTACGGAATGGGATCAATTTCTCCTTGGCCACTTGGGGGTCGCCAAATCTGTCGTCGGGTCGTCTCTGTCCCACACACTGGATTCTTTTCCGTGACCCTTCTTCTTCGGTCTGCCTATATAGCTCCTCCTATTAGACCCTCCGTGTCCCAACAGGACCTGACTCCTTTCCAATCTAACCACCCCCTTTTTTTTCCCCATCTCCAACTCCACTGAGGATTAGGAAAGAGGTTCGTCGAACTGGCGCCTTATCCCCTTGCTTGCCAAAGACAAGGCCAGCGTGTTCTGCTCTGCCCGTGCCTAAGATCATGGCCACACTCCCAAAAGCAACAGAGCTTTTATCTGTCGGATACAAGGGCCTAATAATGCACTTGCATACAACACAGCACCCCTAAGGAATCGTGCACACATCCCATACAACCCACCAGGAAAACACATAGTTACATGAAATAACAGGGAGTTTGCAGGCAAGCTGGTGCTAACTAATCATAATGTAAACTGATACTGTAGTGCAGAAATATTAACACACTTAAGTTACATTCTAATTGACATAGTTGCACACAGATGTTTTCTTGCCTTTTATTTTAAAAAGTAAAGAATGTAATATGTTCCATCCTCTACATGTGCAGGTGACAGCGGCTACCCCTTGGAGCCTTGGCTCATCACCCCTGTCCCCGGGAACCACGCGACCTCCACCGCTTGCGGCCGGTTTAATAAGGCGCATTCCTCGATCAGGTCTGTTGTGGAGCGCTGCATCGGGCTGTTGAAAAACAGATTCCGGTGTCTGCAAAGGCACCGGGCTCTGTATTACCACCCTTCAACAGCCACCGCCATTATTTCGGCATGTGCAGTGCTCCACTACATCTGCCTTGCATCGAGCGAGCCAGAACCGGAGTCAGACTCCGACCCTGAAGAGTCAGAGTTGGAGTCTGAGCCGAGCTCGGACGGTTCTGAGCCGAGCTCGGAAAGGTCAGCGTCGGCTCCCGAGAGGCTGGCTCCTGCCGGCCCTCCGGTCGGCCTTCCGGTCGGCCTCTCGGACAGGGGAAAGGCTCTGAGGCAGCGCCTTGTCGCCCGGTTCGGAACCCGCCGCAGACGTGCCCGTGCGGAGCGCCACACGCAAGGGGTCCGCCGCCACGACGGTAGTCCCGACCACCAGGGACTCCGTCGGGAAGCCCCTCAGCGCCCTCGCTGCGGTGGTGCCCAGCACGGACGCCGCCAGCGACAGGGAACCTCTCGCCACCACGACTGAGGTCCTGAACACCAAGGACCCCGTCACATTCTTGCCCTCAGTGAAGCCCTCCCCGTGGAAGCCGTAAAGTGCACACTTCGCTTCCTGCTCCACAGTCATGGCCGTCCACAAGCTACATACTCTCTTCAGCTCCTACACCTTGTGAAGTTCGTCGCACAGCCAGCGTGCTGCCTCCGGATACGTGTCGAGTGCATCGCGGTGAAATCGATACAGCCTTTTTTTTTATTTTTATGAGCAGAAGGCACGAGACGCAGTCGACAGTGACAGAAAAGGTTCGGAGGTTTACTTGCCAGACCAACAGGTCATCTGGATTGCCCCTGCAAAGAACTCAGAAGTAATTTAGACTACCTCTAGAAAGAAATGCTTGCTTTTGCAGAGATTGCTTTCTTAGTTGCTGATTGAACCAGGGATATTGTTGTCATGGACATTGTTTCATTTTACAAACGCTTCAAAGCGTCTTGCCTTCTGCTCCATTTTATTATCTCTCTTATGGTACTTCATCAAAGTTAGGTGATTGTGTTATCTCAAGACAGTGCACATGTAGTTTGTTTTGAAAATTGCTTTATTTCTTAAAGAAGAACCTGTGACTTCATGAATAAAAGTGTGATAACATGGAATGTAATATTTCATTCTTGGAAGTAAAACTGAGCATCGACTGGAACCATGTAAGCAATTGGGCAATCTTAAGTATATATCACAGATATCTTGTTGAACACTCTGGTCTTATTTGAGCACAATAGTTAAATTTCGAAAGGGAAAAAAATATATATATATATATTCTCTGACTAGCATACCACCATATAAACACTGCACCACTTTGAAAGAATTATCACAGATGTTGCGCCAAACATTCTTATTTGAGCACAGCAATAGCAAGTTCTCGAAAGATAAAAAAATTGTTTCTGACTAAAGCAGCCGTCACTCGCACGCTCCCCGTTGGTTCCGCCGACCCCTCCGCTGCCCCCGGCACACCCGGCTCCTCGTGGTTCGACATTTTGGTTTGAAGAAGGCGCGTAGCGCACATCCCGCGTAATATTGGAACAACTTTCTCGCCAATTAATTCTTAAATGTATTGCAAAAGGGTACAAAAAAGCGGTTTGTTTTAACAACGCCCAAGAGGTTTTGATTGTTTTTCAATACTTTTACCTGTACTAGAACAGATGCGACGGCCAGCGACGCACAGGATTGGTTGCCGTTCCTTCGCTAAACGCAGGAACTGCTCCCCGCGTCGTAGTAAATCCTACCCCGTATCCCGCGTGTAGGGACGCCTCAGGGAATGCGTAGCTACTTCCGCTCGTCGGTGGTTGGCTCCGGATGTCGCTGAAACGGGTGACGGGTGTCAAGTTTGCGATGACGTAGCGGCGTCAAAGTGGGCAGAGCCGCCACGTGAGTGTTGCTAGGATACGCTCCTCCTTTGCATTACGTCACTTCCATGTACCTTTTCTCAAATGTCCAACCTAGCGATCCAGGAGATAGAACAGGCAGAAGGTCGCCCAGCGGAACAGGCATGGACATGCCTCACTGGGTTGAAGGCAGATGGCTAGGCCATCCAAAATCCACCCTAGAGGACTGCCGGCCTTTTCTGTCCGTATCAGTGTTATAAAACAGGCTAATAGAACAAACTGCAGAGTACTTAGATTAATTCAGATCAGGATCGCTAGGTTGGACATTTGAGAAAAGGTACATGGAAGTGACGTAATGCAAAGGAGGAGCGTATCCTAGCAACACTCACGTGGCGGCTCTGCCCACTTTGACGCCGCTACGTCATCGCAAACTTGACACCCGTCACCCGTTTCAGCGACGTCCGGAGCCAACCAACGACGAGCGGAAGTAGCTACGCATTCCCTGAGGCGTCCCTACGCGCGGGATACGGGGTAGGATTTACGACGACGCGGGGAGCAGTTCCTGCGTTTAGCGAGGGAACGGCAACCAATCCTGTGCGTCGCTGGCCGTCGCATCTGTTCTAGTTCAGGTAAAAGTATTGAAAAACAATCAAAACCTTTTGGGCGTTGTTAAAACAAACCGCTTTTTTGTACCCTTTTGCAATACATTTAAGAATTAATTGGAGAGAAAGTTGTTCCAATATTACGCGGGATGTGCGCTACGCGCCTTCTTCAAACCAAAATGTCGAACCACGAGGAGCAGGGTGTGCCGGGGGCAGCGGAGGGGTCGGCGAAACCAACGGGGAGCGCGCGAGTGACGGCTGCTTTAGTCAGAAACAATTTTTTTATCTTTCGAGAACTTGCTATTGCTGTGCTCAAATAAGAATGTTTGGCGCAACATCTGTGATAATTCTTTCAAAGTGGTCCAGTGTTTATATGGTGGTATGCTAGTCAGAGAATATATATATTTTTTTTTTCCTTTCGAAATTTAACTATTGTGCTCAAATAAGACCAGAGTGTTCAACAAGATATCTGTGATATATACTTAAGATTGCCCAATTGCTTACATGGTTCCAGTCGACGCTCAGTTTTACTTCCAAGAATGAAATATTACATTCCATGTTATCACACTTTTATTCATGAAGTCACAGGTTTTTCTTTAAGAAATAAAGCAATTTTCAAAACAAACTACATGTGCACTGTCTTGAGATAACACAATCACCTAACTTTGATGAAGTACCATAAAAGAGAAAATAAAATGGAGCAGAAGGCAAGACGCTTCGAAGCATTTGTAAAATGAAACAATGTCCATGACAACAATATGCCTGGTTCAATCAGCAACTAAGAAAGCAATCTCTGCAAAAGCAAGCATTTCTTTCTAGAGGTAGTCTAAATTACTTCCGAGTTCTTTGCAGGGGCAATCCGGATGACCTGTTGGTCTGGCAACTAAACCTCCGAACCTTTTCTGTCACTGTCGACTGCGTCTCGTGCCTTCTGCTCATAAAAATAAAAAAAAAGGCTGTATCGATTTCACCGCGATGCACACGACACGTATCCGGAGGCAGCACGCTGGCTGTGCGACGAACTTCACAAGGTGTAGGAGCTGAAGAGAGTATCTAGCTTGTGAACGGCCATGACTGTGGAGCAGGAACCGAAGTGTGCACTTTACGGCTTCCACGGGGAGGGCTTCACTGAGGGCAAGGATGTGACGGGGTCCTTGGTGGTCAGGACCTCAGTCGTGGTGGCGAGAGGCTCCCTGTCGCTGGCGGCGTCCGTGCTGGGCACCACCGCGGCGAGGGCGCTGAGGGGCTTCCCGACGGTGTCCCTGGTGGTCGGGACTACCGTCGTGGCGGCGGACTCCTTGCGTGTGGCGCTCCGCACGGGCACGTCTGCGGCGGGTTCCGAACCGGGCGACAAGGCGCTGCCTCAGAGCCTTCCCCCTGTCCGAGAGGCCGACCGGAAGGCCGACCGGAGGGCCGGCAGAAGCAAGCCTCTCGGGAGCCGACGCTGACCTCTCCGAGCTCGGCTCAGAACCCATACAAAAATGGTCTATGGACGTCTATGGAAAATCCTATGGTGAGCTATCACCTTCTATGGCCCTCTATGGTCAGCCATAAGAAACCATAAAACACGCTATAGCCACCTATAGAAAAATGTATGTCTTCAAAGCTTTAGAATCTCGACCATTCCGATTTCTATACCTGGCTATAGAATAATTTATGACTACGCAGCTATAGACTCGCGACTATTCAATATTCTTTAGCAAGCTATAGACATATGTATGTCCTTGATGCTATAGATTCGCGACTATTGAATATGCTTTAGCCGGCTGTAGAGTGGTGTATGTCCCTAAATCTATAGAATCGCAACCATTGAATTTTCTTTAGCCGACTCTATAGCATTTTATGTCACCGAAGCTATAGGCCTCTGACCTTTCAATGTTCTTTAGCCGGCTATAGAGTGGTGTATGTCCCTAAACCTATAGACTCGCGACCATCGAACTTTCTTTAGCCGTCTCTATAGTGTTTTATGTCACCTAAGCTATAGGCCTCCGACCATTCAACGTGCTTTAGCCCACTATAGAGTGGTGTATGTCCCTAAATCTATAGAATCGCGACCATTGAATTTTCTTTAGCCGTCTCAATAGTGTTCTATGTCACCAAAACTATAGCCTCCGACCTTACAATGTGCTTTAGCCGGCTATAGAGGGATGTATGTTTCCCGAGCTATAGACTCGCGACCATCCAATTTTTTTAGTCGGCTCAATGGTTTGCTTAAACTATAGGTCCGCGACCCTTTTTTTTTTTATTTTTACTGCAGATGTACGAAAGTGGAAGAGAGTCATTCATGCGCTCGATCGGGGCGAGAATTTTTTTCAGCCAAATTAACGGGGCGTACGTCGCCGCGGCTATACGCCCGCGATCAGAAAAGCTTCCTTAGCTGCCTATAGGACTATTGCAGTTTTGCCGGCTGCTTTCCCTGCACATTGCCTTATTTCGGCGTTGACGTCATCTCAATCTTCCGTTTTTTAGCTCTAATTATCTGTCGTTTCCAGTGTATTTTGTAAGTATATGTATTTCATAGCGCGCCTTCTACTTTGTCCATATCCCTGCCATGTTTTTATTTCTTTCTGCCTGCTGTGTTAAATATATTTAATGTTTTTTGTGTATATTTCGTCGTTCTCGACGCGGGGTCAAGAACGCTGCTTACGCCACTACAGAGGTGAGCTTTACTCTTGCCACGACGGTTTATCGCGCTATAAAGCCGTCCATTGGACTCGTATAAAGTCTCGAGAGGGCGGTTTCGAATGCCGGTGGACATGTCATCGGTGTAGTTAGAGCAACGACGTAGCAATCGCGACGCGAGTGCTGACTGCGCCTCGATCTGGCCGGCCGCGCTCGCTCTGTGGAAATGTAAGCTTGGGACTCTCGAGCCCTGTTAGCTTACTGAAGATGCAAGACACTACTTGGTCGTCGCGAATCCTTTGCCCATCGAATGGCTTCGAAGCCGTTCCAGCGCCCGGCGTATACCCTACGCAGTGTCCTCCAACAACCGTTCGCACAGCATCGGAACCCTCCGTCTGCGAGCCCCGGCGGTTCGCCGTCGCGGGGGTTATGTTCGCGGTGTTTCATGTTCGCCGCAGGAGTTCATAAAATGCTCCCATTGAAGTCGCGACGATAAATCGTCGGCGCTCGCAGACTGCCAGTAGGCTCCGGGCGGTCGCTGACAGGCGCTGCTGCCTAGGGTACGCCGAGCACTGGAACGTTTTCGCCGGCGTTCGCAGGACAAAGATTCTCAACGACAAAGCAGCGCCCTGCATCATCAGCAAGTTAACGCTGCTCGAGAGTCCCACGCTCACATTTTATCAGAGTGAGGCGCAGTCGTCTCTCACTTCGCGATTGCTGCGTCGTTGCTCTGACTAAACAATTGACAGTTCTCTCGAGACTTCATGAGCGTTAAATCGACGCGTCTATAGCGGGATAGAGTGTCGTGACAACAAAAAAGCTTACCCCGGCAGGGGCGTGAGCAGCGGTGCAATCTCCGTCAACGCCCATGTCGAGAACGGCGAAATATACACAAATAACAGCCGAAAAAAAATTAATATCATTAGGCACGCGCTACCCTAGGTGCGTCCTATTATCTCTCTGTTCTGCGAATTCAACAAATCAGCAAGCGCTGTGGCTAATTTCTTTTCTTTTTCTTTAAATTATGAGACATTAAAGTCGTTAGAGCTTCTTGGAGCACACATCCCCACCACGTGTCATCATGGTGCTCAGAGATTGTAATTAATGGCAGTGATATAGACTGAACTCACGGATGAAAAACGTATTACACAAATTTCTTAAACCACGCAATCATAGATGCCACAACGATGCAAAGATTCCCAAAATTTAAGTTTAAAAATGCGAACCTAACAGTGTACACATAATTCAAAAGTGCTTGGTAAAAAAAAAAAAAAGACATATATATATATATATATATTTTTTTTTTATTTATTTATTTATTTGTTTGCTTGTGGACATCCTGCGCAAAAGAAAAGTATTCGCCATTAATTATTCATTTTAAATTATAATGTGGGCTACAAGGCGTAAAATATGATATCTTCAAACCTCCCTCGTTTTGGGTCACTTCTGGGAAGTGCAGCTTTAGAAAAAAGTCCAAAAGCTGGGGGGCCTTCATGGAGCTGTCCTGTTCACTCGGTAGTGACAGCAGAGTAGGCGCTATGCGTGTTTGAGGCCAATCACGTCTCGGGTTAGGGTCCCGTGACAACTGTCTCGAAGCTGGTGATAACGCTGGACACGGCACCTGCCTTAAGCCCAAGGCCACACATAGCATCCACTGCACTATCAACCTTGGCTCGAACTGTCAACAGGATATAAGTGACACATTCTCTCGCTGTGTTCATTGTTGGTATGCCCCTGAAGATTAGTCTTTGTGATCGCACCCCCGTTTTGGCCTTGAAGAAGCCCCGCTTTTCAATTTTTCTGTTTTCTCTTTTTCCCTAAGCTAAAAGCATTGTAGAAGGTGCGGACTCGGCGGACCAATCAACCGTAGACTTTTTATCGCTTCACTCCGCTCTCTGTGCGCATGTAACGGAAGGAGCGTGAACACGTGGTTTGACGGATGACGCATTAGCCACTGCCAATCCCGGAATGAGGCTGCTTGCGGACCTAGTTTCGCGTGTCGTGCGGCCCGCGGGGCTGCTGTGGATTTCGCTTCTATGGTAAAAGGTATCCCGATCGAAAAGTCCTACCCGTATGTCGGCAACAAGCGATTTCTTCAAGGAAGCCCAAGACATTCTTGTGATGCTTTCAGTGTTCGGTTCGGCAAATGACAGCTTGTGCTACATCGTGGTGAATCTTCATGGATCCCTTCCTTCTCGGTTTTGTGTTTGAGTGGTTGGTCTGCAGTGCCCGTGTCGACGTATATTTCGGATTACATCTTTCAAGTCCGGTATTTTGAACGTAAGTGCGCTGCAACCTACTTGGCGACAATTGACCGTTCTGTAGTGTCTATCTCCTGGCAGTGCCTATCTTCTGACAGCTGGGAGAATAATTTCCCCGTAATTCTAACGCAGTCGCCTGCCATTAGCTCTCTGAAATCATGTGAAAATTATAGTTAGAATACTGACATTCTTATTCTCCCAGCGTTTTGTAAAAAGACGTTTCATGGACACCTTTGCGTGGAAAGACGTTTCATGGACACACGTTTAGTCGGCACTCGTTACGCGAATTGCACGCTGCAGGGACATTTCGTCGCGCCTGTATTCCTGAAGCGCGTGCTCACCGACTCAGCCCACCTGTTCACGCCACTTCTTGGCAAATTATTAAAAAAAAAGACATATTTTGAGTTGTTTATAAACGTCACGTGTTGATGAAACGATCTCGATGAAACGTTTTTTGATAAACTGATTGCAGCGCCAATGAGTGGCGACTGGCATTAGAATTTCGGGGGGAAGGGGGGGGGGGGGGGGGGGAGAATTCGGCCGGCTGCCGGGGGACTAGAAACTACCCAGGAATTGCCTTTGGTTCTTGTTTGCTTTGCAATATTCTCAGTTGTATAACAGCTCAGTAGTACCTCTTCACATAGTAGAGATTGCTTAATGTGTGCTTGTCTACAGAATGGGCTGTGTGTAATAAACTTCTAGGAGATTTGAAAACAATACCTTGTGTCTGTTTACCTGTGCTTTTGCAAACACCTGAGTGAGTGCATTTGTTTTTTGTTGTTGTTTTGTTGAAATGTTAGCTATTTGTTTTAAATGGGGCTATGAAGTTCGGCACGTCTCACAAGGTTTTTTTTTAAAGATGTCCAGTGACAACAAATGATTTGTTTCACATTTCATACGATTGCGGTAAAAAAAAAACTACAGGCAGCTTTGGCACGATGGCAAAGAGACTCATAAGACGAGCTATAGAATGAGCTATAGCGGACCATGCAAAGAGCCATAGGCGGCTAAAAAAACTATAGGAAAAGCCATAAGCAGCTATAGCACGGTGTCTAAAAAGATCCATAAGGTAAGCCATAGAGATCTCTATAGCAGACCATGCAAGAAGCTATAGGCGGCCGTAGCACGATGGGTAGAAGGAACCATAGGACGAACTATAGAATGAGCTATAGCAAACCATACAAAGAGCAATAGGCGGCTAAAGAAAGCACAGGAAAAGCCATCGGCAGCTATAGCACGGTGTCTAAAGCGAACCATAAAGTAAGCCATAGAGATCTCTATAGAAGACCTTACAAGAAGCTATAGACGGCCAAAGGAACCAAAAGAAAAGCCATAGGCAGCTATAGCACGGTGTCTAAAGCGAACCATAAAGTAAGCCATAGAGATCTCTATAGAAGACCTTACAAGAAGCTATAGACGGCCAAAGGAACCAAAAGAAAAGCTATAGGCAGCTATAGCACGGTGTCTAAAGCGAACCATAAAGTAAGCCATAGAGATCTCTATAGAAGACCTTACAAGAAGCTATAGACGGCCAAAGGAACCAAAAGAAAAGCCATAGGCAGCTATAGCACGGTGTCTAAAGCGAACCATAAAGTAAGCCATAGAGATCTCTATAGAAGACCTTACAAGAAGCTATAGACGGCCAAAGGAACCAAAAGAAAAGCCATAGGCAGCTATAGCACGGTGTCTAAAGCGAACCATAAAGTAAGCCATAGAGATCTCTATAGAAGACCTTACAAGAAGCTATAGACGGCCAAAGGAACCAAAAGAAAAGCCATAGGCAGCTATAGCACGGTGTCTAAAGCGAACCATAAAGTAAGCCATAGAGATCTCTATAGAAGACCTTACAAGAAGCTATAGACGGCCAAAGGAACCAAAAGAAAAGCCATAGGCAGCTATAGCACGGTGTCTAAAGCGAACCATAAAGTAAGCCATAGAGATCTCTATAGAAGACCTTACAAGAAGCTATAGACGGCCAAAGGAACCAAAAGAAAAGCCATAGGCAGCTATAGCACGGTGTCTAAAGCGAACCATAAAGTAAGCCATAGAGATCTCTATAGAAGACCTTACAAGAAGCTATAGACGGCCAAAGGAACCAAAAGAAAAGCCATAGGCGGCTATAGCATCTTTTCTAAAGAGACCCATAGATTAAACCATACGAAATTCGATAGCCAAATTTCTATTGAAAAAGCTATAGACAACCATAGGGTAGACCATAGGAAAAGCTATAGACAGCCATAGAAGCGGCTATAGCTAATTGGGCCAATTTTCTATAGCCGGCCATACAAAGGATTTTCTATAGCCGACCATAGACCATTTTTGTATGGGAACCGTCCGAGCTCGGCTCAGACTCCAACTCTGACTCTTCAGGGTCGGAGTCTGACTCCGGTTCTGGCTCGCTCGATGCAAGGCAGATGTTTTGGAGCACTGCACATGCCTAAATAATGGCGGTGGCTGTTGAAGGGTGGTAATACAGCGCCCGGTGCCTTTGCAGACACCGGAATCTGTTTTTCAACAGCCCGATGCAGCGCTCCACAACAGACCTGATCGAGGAATGCGCCTTATTAAACCGGCCGCAAGCGGTGGAGGTCGCGTGGTTCCCGGGGACAGGGGTGATGAGCCAAGGCTCCAAGGGGTAGCCGCTGTCACCTGCACATGTAGAGGATGGAACATATTACATTCTTTACTTTTTAAAATAAAAGGCAAGAAAACAGCTGTGTGCAACTATGTCAATTATAATGTAACTTAAGTGTGACTTAAAAGTGTGTTAATATTTCTGCACTACAGTATCAGTTTACATTATGATTAATTAGCACCAGCTTGCCTGCAAACTCCCTGTTATTTCATGTAACTATGTGTTTTCCTGGTGGGTTGTATGGGATGTGTGCACGATTCCTTAGGGGTGCTGTGTTGTATGCCAGTGCATTATTAGGCCCTTGCATCCGACAGATAAAAGCTCTGTTGCTTTTGGGAGTGTGGCCGTGACCTTAGGCACGGGCAGAGCAGAACACGCTGGCCTTGTCTTTGGCAAGCAAGGGGATAAGGCGCCAGTTCGACGAACCTCTTTCCTAATCCTCGGTGGAGTTGGAGATGGGGAAAAGAGGGGGGGTGGTTAGATTGGAAAGGAGTCAGGTCCTGTTGGGACACGGAGGGTCTAATAGGAGGAGCTATATAGGCAGACCGAAGAAGAAGGGTCACGGAAAAGAATCCAGTGTGTGGGACAGAGACGACCCGAGGACAGATTTGGCGAGCCCCAAGTGGCCAAGGAGGAATGGATCCCATTCCGTACAAACTGACGACCGTCAAAGCGACTAGGCGAGCCCCCAGGTATCAGTGAAAGAGCGCCAACTTCATGCAAAAACCAACCAGCAAGAGGGTACAGGCAGACAGTAACAGTGAGTGGGCCGAACCGGACAGCGACTCGCACTGCGGTCGCATGCCTTGCATAGTCTATCACTATCGTGAGATTGGTGTAGTGTGGCTTTCGTAGCCTGCAGAGTGTGAGAGTTATGTGGACATAAACAGAGATTAATGGCCAAACTTTGGGTGTTGTCTCACTTCAAGGAGTTCCAGAAACTGTGTCTGTGTGCCTCACAACAAGCACAGTACGTGTGGTACTGTGGCTTTCAAGCAGTGGGAGCCACCGTGTGCGTAAGGAATGAATTTAGTATGCTCACCAAGCAGGAACCGGCCGTCGCGTGGCACCTGCCCTTGCTCGAGTTGGTTTCGGAGCCAGGAAAATTGCCACACGAAGGAGTCGTGCACCGACCCGAGATACCGTGGGTCGATGCACATTATCCGGCAGTCGGCGTCACACACCTGAAAGTGAGAGAGATATTGACATGTAATTACCTGAATCCACAAGTAGTAGATTGTACTTATGGTTCACAAAGCAGTCGCAATTTCAGAACCTTTTAAGTTATTTTGTCTGACACATGCATGTCAACACACCTTCCTGGATGTAAGGTACAACTAACTACCTTGAAACAAAAATAATGTGTTTTTTTTTACGGAAGCTTGCACGTTTTAACAGACAAGTATTATTTTTGGGAGAAGAGTCTCACGGCTCACATGCTACGTAGAGCACACGCTCGCGCAGTCGTGAGACCCCAAAGCCCGCAGTCATAAAACGGCATACTTAAGCCGTATCGGCAATACGTTTTTTTTTTCTGCAGATTTGGGGCGCGTTTTGACAGCGTAACATGAGTGTACTTACCACCATCACGTTGAGGGCGTAGAAGTACTTGCGGCACCAGTACGCCGCCTTCGTGACGGTGGGGTCGTTCTTGGACGGGCCGACGATGGAGACCATGGTCCCGTCCACGCAACCGATGACGCCGGGTATCCTGCCGAGCAGCCTGAAGCCCCTCTCCGCGTTGAACCTCTCGCTCGGCGTCTCGGGGAAGTGGATCCAGCCACGCTGGACCCCGAGACGACGCACGATAGCGACGGACATGGCGCGGACCGCAACACTGACTGTCTTTTGGTCCCGCGCTATCTGTAAGTCGCTCGCCACCATGCCTTGGAAGCTCCCCGTGCCGTAGAAGCGCAGTGCACACAACACTTGAAGCTCCACTGTCATGACCGTCCACGAGGTACGCACTCTCCTCACCTCCGGTTCCTCGCGAAGTTCGTCGCACAACCACCGCACCACGATCTTGGGCAGGCGGTATTGCTTCCGAAAGATCTCCTCCGGGAGCTCGAATGCATCGCGGTGTTCCCGATACAGCCTTTCGGGCGAAAAAAAAAGCTCTATTAAAGAAAAAGTCGAATTGACGAGACGACGACGCCTCGCCGCCGAAAACATGCTGCCAATGACACCTAGTTCCGAGCAAGTACCTTTTGAAACGTACTCGGTACAAAACGAAACGTTATTTTGTTGTCACGCCCGGTAGCCGACTCCGCCCAGTTTTGCC
Source organism: Ixodes scapularis (assembly GCF_016920785.2). Classification (NCBI taxonomy): domain Eukaryota; kingdom Metazoa; phylum Arthropoda; class Arachnida; order Ixodida; family Ixodidae; genus Ixodes; species Ixodes scapularis. Next base: position 84,796,885 of record NW_024609879.1, read on the forward strand.
GACTCTGCCCACACTTTTCTAGGGAAATTACGTCACTTTTGTATCCAACCAATCAGACGTGATGACGTCACTTCCGTGTACTAAAAAAAGGTACATGTACAATGTCGAACCTAGCTATCCTGGGGTGCTATGTTGCGCTTTTTTGACTCCCAGGAGACCAGGGAGAAGGAAGTGAAGTCAACGACACAGCAAACGCAGATTGGGTGTTGATTTTGTTTTCTTCTGTCAACATCCAATCTGCGTTTGCTGTGTCGTTGACGTCACTTCCTTCTCCCTAGTCTGCTGGGAGTCCAAAAAGCGCAACATAGCACCCCAGATCGCAGCGTCGTCGCACACTGCGAGCGGCGAACATTTCCACTGTGCACTTCTTCAGCTGCAGGGCGATATGATTCGTCCGCGGTAGGTACTATCGGGGAAAAATGAAATGCGAACAGAGGAGCGCGTGACTCGCGGTACAGGCTGCGCCGCCTGGAGGTGAGCCTAGGAGCGAGGCTGCGAGAGTCACCGTTGCCTCGGGAAACAAGGAGATAACAAGAGGAAGAATTGAACTCTTAATCTAAAATTGAGGTCAGCGATCAAAGTATAACACGGGAAGGGTTCACAAGGGTCGCGCGGGCATATTCCATTCAGCACGTCAGCCGGGCGTGGGCAGACGGTCGCCGAGTCGCGGATTGCCTGCTAGGCCTAACTGCCCAGCTCGTTTGGTCGCGTTCGGTGGAATCGTCGCCGTTGGAGCTTTTCCCCGGTGTCTGTGGATCCAGCGTTCTTGTTTGTCGTGCTCTGTTTCAAGTAATTTTTACTTTTTTTTTGCTGCTTGAAGTCAGGACGCGTGAGAAGCTCACGTAGAAAAATAAACGTCCGTGGGTCGTCGCGACCGCGACGCTGTCGGCCATGCTGACTTGACCGTAAGAAGTGCGTAAGACAGCTTCGGAGCTGTCGTAGGATTTCGCCGTAACCTGCGCAAAACTTACGAAAATTTCGTTTCGTGAATACGAATTTGTTCTTAAGTTTTGTCTTACTCACATTTTTGGCGTAAGATCGTTTCGTGAATCTGGCCTCTGCACTTCCGAAAGTCGCAGAAAACGTAAGACAGACGCAGATCACGTTGCGAGCAGACGACGTTGCAAAGAAGCAGACGACGCTCAGATAGGGGGGCTCGATCAGCCAATCAGGGCTCGGCGTTCTGACGTCACCGCTACCCCCTGCGCAAGGAGCAGACGAACTTGCCCTCCGCATAGCGTACGGTCCACTAAAACTGTCTATTGTGTTTCACGGGGTCCGGAAGATGTTGTAAAGGTTGTTACATTATAGGGTTCCTAGAAAACAAACGCCGTTGCAATATTTTCGGAAGTACCGACATACATAATGTTGTAAGTACAGCTTAGGAGGAATATGATGAAAACCATCAGAAGAAATAGGAAGACGTTTATTTTCAATGAAGACGCTATGAATGAACGGCGTTTAGCGACGACAAGTTATGAGCGTTCGGGAATTTATAAGTTGACATGATTGCTAACTATGGACATGCGGACAATGAAGACCAGTTTTGTCGGGAGATGATGTTGCGGTGATGACCTGATATCGGACGACTCATGGCAGACAAACAAGCACGTTTCTTCTCAGCGAATAGGGAGTGTCCAGTGTTAAGCACAACACGTGGCTACCGTCGTTGTTGACGTTTCGAATAATTACCGCTTTCGACAAAAGTCCTGGCACCTGGGCTAGCTTTGTGGCAAGACTCGAAGCCTTCCTTGAGCCCAACGCCATCATGAACAGTAACTGAAAACGATCCACTATTCAGTTGGTGGGTGGCGAAACGTATCCACATCTGCGGAGTCATGGGCGATGCGTACTCTAAGTGGCTGGAAGTTTACACGATGCCTGCCACGACGTCCAAACACGTCATTGACGTTCTACGGTCTCTCTTACCTACTTTTGCCCTACCGAAAATACCTTTCTCTGATAACGCGCCAAATCATTGCTTAAAATAAAATAAACAAGTTTTTGAAGAAAAAAAAAAAAAAACCGGCATCATGCATCACATTAGTGCACCATACCATCCTGCAACTAACGGGCAAGCAGACCAGATGGTGTGCGACACGAAAAAAAAAACAAAAAAAAACCTTTTGAAGTTTACGGAAGAAGCAGTTAAGTGAAGAATCGCCAGGGTCTTGTTCCGGCAGCACGCGACGATCTCATCTTACACGGAAAAAAAAACCCGCCGAAGCAATATTCGGCGGACGAAGAGCCACACCCCTCGATCTCATGATACTATGGCCTACGAACAAAGATCGAGAGATGCCCAGATCGGGAGTAATGGCAGTTTATTCTGTCGGACAACTCGTCTACGTGAGTAATTTCAGCGGAAGTCGGGCCTTCCATGTAAAACTTGAGTAGAAAAGGCTCTATGTTGGTTGACCAGGAGGTGTCACCTCTTTGAATACGTTGGATATCAATGGCCTTAAGTGTAAATATAACTAAATCACAAAACACTCTTTGTGTATTGTGTAACTGCCCTTGTATTTGATAGTACAAGCTATGGTGGTGATTTGGACCTTTCACACCAGGCTTCTTTTTCTTATTTTTCGCCTCATACTCCTTTGCGGTTTAAGTATGCTTCAAGAATTTTTTGGAACGGGGACACTTTACGTCAACGAGGCCATTTGTTCCAAGTAGTCAATCAGGGAATGCTGCTAGAAATCCGTCCCTCATATTAACGAATAAGCGGCACTTCTGCACAGTGCAGTTTTCCTGTGCCACCTACAGTTGTAAAGCAGCATCCTCATTGATTCTACCATATACTGCTGCGGGTGAAAAAAGTCTTTGGGTACACGATACTTGAAACATGTCTGGCACTGTACAATGTGGTTCGACCCCCACTAATGTCGTCGTCCTTATAGAGCCTCATCATTTAATCATTACCTCGTCACCTCATATTGCTCTTCATCAACAGTAAGTACAATAGGCTACCGCCATATTACAATCCAAGAATTGAAAAATTGAGTCGTTCAGTCCTTCAACAAGTTTATTATTTATATAATGTTATTATGTTATATTAGAGAGTTTTAATATATCGTCTTTTCAGGCCACGGTAATCGTAGCGGAAGCTCGCGCTGCCACTTCGATGCATGCTCTGAAGCGAGCGTTCGCAGCGGTAGTGGGCCTTTGAAAACGATCTACTGAGACTCCCTATTACCTCGAGACCACGGCCACTCGATTATCGAGACGATCGACGTCCATCGCCGATATACAGGCATACTTATACCTGTATATAAATTAGACGCACTAAGGGGGGGGGGGGGGGGGGGGGGGTCGGTGGCCGAGTGCATGGTCTAGCGCACACCAGCCCGGAGCACGTGGAGCGAAAGCTCGCGCTGCATAACCCAGGGATCCTGGGTTCAATCCCCGCCCCTGCCCGTTTCGATCTGGATGAGCATCGTATACCGACGTGCGGTCGTGTATCACTACTGCGTGGTGCACGTCAAAGACCCCAGGCTAGTGGTTGTACTGGACTGGCTAAATTGTTTATCTACAGCTGAGAGACTCGACGCCCCTGTGAGGCAGACCAAGTTCTAGGCTGTATAAACATACCAAACAACCTAATTAAGCACACAGCGTGCCGCCTATTTTCTTTGGATGCCTTTTTTTTTTTTTTTTTAAACCAGCGCAAGCTCGTGCGTTCTCCCTTTTGAGACGGTTAGAACGGTCGCACATAAACCCCGCGTTTCTCCCACGCGCCCGCTTCCTCCTCTCAGTATATGTATTTGGTTGTAACTAAATAAGCTATAATAATGATGTATTATTCATATTTACTTTCAGTTTCAGTCAGAGAAAAGGAGTTTCGCGGGAACTAGAGCAAATAAATTAGCTGCGCTTAGAGTATCGGCACCCTGTTCCCCGACAGTGTTGTGAACGCCGCCATTCTGGGGCTTGTGCAGAGCAGGCGCAACTGCCGATCGTCATAATACAAAAGTGCGACATCCTCAGCATTAGATTCGGTGTTAGGTAGCTCATGTAATGTTGCTTTGCTTGTTCGCACAATGTTTAAAGTGGAGGACGTAAAAGCGTTTCTTGTGATTTCAGATAAAGCTTCAAATAACTGGCAACCATGATTTTAAGCCACAATATGGCCAAGTGTCGCGACTCTGACGCGTATCTTATTTAATGACACTATTCATGCTCTTGTTCAAGAGGCTTGTAATACCTGGAGGGGCCATGACGTAAGCCCCGTGGATTCCGCAAGCCACTCCCTTTTGACACCTGCCTCTTCCTCAATGTTCGCGCTTGTGCCAGTAAATTAGCTACGGTTCAGAGTAACGACACTTGGCCATATTGTGGCTTAAAATCATGGTTGCCAGTTACCTGAAGGTTTATCTAAAATCACAGGAAACGCGTTTCCGTCCCCCACAAATTTTTAAACAACCCGCGACAGAGCATTGCAATATTGCATCAGCTTCCTAGCACCGCATCGAATGCTGAGGAAGTCGCACTTTTGGGTCATGACGATCGGCAGTTGCGTTTGCTCTGAACAAGACCCAAAATGGCGGCGCCCAAAACAATTTTTGGGAACGGAGTGCCGATACTTTAAAGCTCATTTAGTGACTCTAGGCATGAAGTGAACTTGGGTGTATTATTTTCCTCTTCGTCTTTATTGTTTATTGATTTCAATCATATCGAATAATGAACATATTATATCACGCTACGCGTGTGTAATTATTTGTCTTAGATTTATTAACCTGACCCAGTACTTAAACCATTCATTTATCGATAGTAAATCTTCTAATATATTTTTTTTTTAAATGTGAAGGTAAAAAGACACGGAGATTGATGATGATACAGACGCCAACGCCGCCCTCGGAAATTTTTTGAACATTAGAAATCAGCAGTTTGTCTGTCATCCGCCAGGTAGCGCAACGAAACACCCAAACAGTTTTTAATTGTTTTTAAAATTAGCTTAGCCTTACACCTATTAAGTAACCAAAGCAAGATCATTGTGAAAATTTGATACATCGCAATGTATATCTATTCCAAACAATAAATATTATTAGATTGCCAATAAATCTGTTTGATGTCCAAAAAAGCTATGCGTCAAAACAGGTAAGTTTGAAACGCTCCTGGAGCGTTATGACTTTGAAAATGAAAAAAGGCCATCGTCCACCTCTTGGGCAACCATTGCAGCTCTAAATGTTATAAAAGTTTTTATCATAGTTTAATTATTTCCTCAGCGGCATTTGAAGTACCATGACTCGAAGCCCAAAAAAGTGCCACGTTTGATATAAAATATCTACACAAAAAAATTTTACACATTACATTTTTTTCTGCGTATTACCAATTATAAGCACTACATCTGTAGCTAGTTTCATTGCCCTAGCGCGTGTCATTAAAAACATATTTGTGCTGAAAAATGTCAATTTTATGCTGAAAAATGTCAATTTTGGAGGGATGAAAAAAACAAAGTATTGCAAATACCAAAAAAATGGATCGTTACATTCTGCTCCGACATCATCTTAACAAAACTGCTATATTGGAACCGTGTTATCTTTAATGGATTGTTCATAAGACATGAACTAGCGGAGCAAGTCAGGGTCCGCGCCATCATATTCGCAACGCTACATATGCGCATGAACAGTAAAAACCAACAGATACATAATATTAAATGAAAGAGGATTGCATTGCCTTTCGAATGACATAAATCCCACAAAACAGTATTTAAAAGGAGATGAGTAATTACCTGCCAAAAAGCACCTAAACTGCCACATTCAGTGGAACTAAAATTGAGATTTTACTTAAATCGAATGGTCCTGGAGCTAAAATACCAGATGCTTTTCTCCAGCAGACTGTCGCCCTTCACAGGTTCCACATTTTCTGCTACTAGTGCTGCATCTACCACTGAATAGACGTTCGAATGCTTGCTTTTACTCCTGTTTTCCTCTGTTGTCAGAGAGTCCAGCTGCAGGGAGTTTGAAGGCTGATGAAGCTTTTGGAGACCTGCAGCAGTGTCTCTTTTAGTTGGAAATGACAATTCAGACTAAACGGTGTATTTTCCGAATACCCAAGGCTGGAATAAAGAATGTCAGGAAAAAGTATAAACATTCCATATTACGGCACTATTGCCGTGCATAGTTTGGCAGTTCAATACATATCATACAGACAACTGGGGGCAATTCGGCCGTTTTCTCTGCTACAATTTAAACTAATTTCCAGTAATTGTGCAGCTTCTAAGAAATATGCCTGCATACGTGTATAAACTATATAATTAATTCGCGAAGAAGCTGCATTTATGTAAAACAACCCTGTTCCACGAGCACTTTCAAGATCATCAGACGCACGGCCTTTAAAACATCTGCGAACCAGCGCATGCAGAGTGGCAGCGCAGAGTCAGGGTCGCGAGTTAATTTGCCGACCACCCAAAGGCCCATGATATAAATGCCACTTCAAATGCCTTGAAAGCGGGATGTAATATCGTCCTAAATCATGAACATGCAAGGAACAGAATTCCAGCGTCTGAAACACTTGCGCCAAAGCTTCACCGATCCCTCGCAAAATTGCCTTGTGTCGTGTGGACGGACGGGGAGGTTCATCGGCGGAATTGCCTCCGTCGATAGCTTTCGGAATTTCTAACCCAATTTTAAAGGTAAAAGGGACAAGCGGGCTTATAAAATATACGGAACCACGTCAATTTCGGCCTGACTCAATGTCTTGTATACCGGGTAAGCGAAGTCCAGCTCCTCGAAGAGCTTGCGGCACACAACGCCAAACCAGGAAACCGGTGCTGGGAAGCGAGCCGATCCGAGCTCGCGCAGCGGAGTCCTCCCCCTGACGTCACGGTACACCTCACACCATCAGGGCGCGGCGACCGCAGCGACGCTTGTGTTCGCTCTCGGGGCTAATAGTAGAAATCTGTGAGCGCGACACTGTTAGCGCGAACAAGCGATCGCCGGTTTTTCCACTTTTTCTCTTTGAAACCAAGGGATCTCATCGAAGTTATTATTGCTACGGGAAGAGCTCATTTGGTTCTATAATGTAAGCGATAAAATTTCGTGCTCGCTAATACTATTTAGAAGTAAATTTTGAAAATGCGCCGATGTCGTGTTCGCGCTAACAGTGTCGCGATCTGTACGTCCTTAAGAAGCAGATCAAGAAAATCGACTTCATCTTAGCAGCAGTGACGTCATTGGCGTTGAAAAATGTATGAAGTCGTTCCACGTAAGCAGGCCACTCGTCACCACCCCCCTCGAAGGCTTCAGTCCGGCCGATCGTTGACATTATTTTTTTTTTCTTCTTCCTCGTCGCGAATTGTTATGAGTGCGGAGCGCGAAGAAAAGACATCCGTGGCTTTTCAGTCCAATCTGCGTTTGCTGTGTTGACGTCACTTCCTTCTCCATAGTCGCAGTGGGAGTCCAAAAAGCGCAACATAGGTCTCCTGGATGACAGTTCACAGGTCTTAGCCCATAAAGAATCCACTGCCGTCCTTCCTACACTATATTAGAAGGTGGTGCAGGTGGTGCTACAGTATGCGGTTAACATATTTCACTGAAACGTTTTTGAATCAAGGTGTTCGCTTCCATAAAAGGGTTGCATATGTTGTTAAAAAACATGCGTAGCCGAATATAAACTTATGTTTATATTAGGCTACGCACGCGCTCGCTCGGCGACGCGCGTGGCATTACCAACCCAACCCCCCCCCCCCTCCCCCCCCCCCCCCCCCCTTAAGACGCGTATCGTCTCGATGCAGCGTGCTATACTTCGTTTCACCTTAGGTACGAGCGCGGCCGGTGTTATGAGCGGAGCGGCCAATCAAACAGCGTAAGAAGCGCAACGTCATGGCGTGCTCTCTGCGCTTGACTAGCCGGCGGAGGAGCAGTGCACAGAGAGACACGCCATCACGACCGGCAGACCTCCATGGAGGTGCCCCCACTCACATCAACATCAATATCGGAACCGCCACAAGCAGAAAACAACCCATGGAGAGGCAGACCTACCTTTGCGCGTGTACTTCATGCAGGTCGGGAAACACCGAGCCGGAACGCAGAGCTCTCTGTGGGCCAAAAACCCACCACCCCCCACTCGGTGCCACGGTGCAGCTGTGTCGCAACGCAAGGGAGAGAGATCCTCCTCGAGACACGGGGGCACCTGGATCCGTGGAGACATGGATACTCGGGGGCCCCTATCATCGTCAAACTGCGGCCGCAATCGTCCACTCATGCGGTGCAGCCGAGGAGATGGCGGGATGCCCAGACGAGATATGCGCTGCCGATCCGTGCCGTCACCCAGTGAGCGGTCCCAATTGCGGAGAGCGATGACTGGAGGTCGGCATATCGAGCCCTTTGGTTTGCCGGAATCATCCTCCCTCGGTGCATTTTGGCCTGCACGGAGCGAGCCTCCTTTTGGTGACATTGATATGCGACGGACGGGGGCAGTAAGGTGGCCACCGCTTGTTTCGCTGCTCCAAGAAGAACACCAGAGGGAAGAAAAACGTCCTTACACAGACGGGTCCGCCTCCAACGCGTCTGAGAGAAGCCGGAGTGGGAATGACAACAGCAGTAGGCATCCCACGGAACCAACCAGCCTCCCCTGCAAAATAGCTAGTGGGACTCACCCAACCCTCCCGCATACTTCTCTGGCAGCCGACCCCAACCGGCCTCGGCTCCCGGTCTCCCCAAATTATCGCGACCGTCCCCCTCCCAGTTCGCCTGAGGCGCACGCTGCTGCTCCTCCTCCTCTCTTCTCTACTCTTTCGAGAGGGCATGCGACACCAGCGCGGTGCATGTGCGGACACTCGGGGAATTCCGCGGAGGTGCTGAATGACTTCCACCAAAAGTGTGTAGCGACGGAAATGATCCTTCATCACACCTTCACTCCACTGGTTAAAGAACTGCTCTCAAGTCTGCTCGAGGCTAATCCACAAATGAAGGGAACATCCGACGAAAACCGAACCCCACAGGAAAATACTAGTACTGCCCGACAACTATCAGACACTCAATCATCACAGCCACATTTCCGAGGGACAGAGGAGTTCCCGCTCCTGCCTTCTCGGCGGGAGACGTCTACAACCGCCGATACCGAAGACTTGGTGTCGCCCGTGCGGAGAAATATCAACCGCGATCGACCTCTGCACCAAGACATAGACACACGCATAGACCAGCTGGAAGGCGAGATGCGCGAAGTAAAGCGCTACTTGAAGACCATCCTTGACAGACTCCCACAACCCAAAGATGGCCAAGACAAGTAAAGGTTGCATTGTGTGGCAGTGGAATTGTCGAAGCTTGGCTCCGAACAGGGGACACCTTCACCAGTACCTACAATCCCTACCACCAGAACGCAGACCAGACGTTTTGGCCATACATGAAACGTGGAAGGCCATCACCATTCCGGGATACCAAGCCTTTTATCACACCAACTCATCAGGGGTCGTACGAGTCACCACGCTAGTGCGACGGAACCTACCAGCACAACTTCATTCAACCGGCATCGAAAACATCGAGCACACCTTCATCGAAATCTTGGCGGGCAAGAAGAAGAGCCATCGCAGCACGTTCATCCTCAATGTATACAGTCCTCCGAAGGCACGACACTCGTTTCACCAGCTCCTGCGCGCCGCCATAGACATGGCCAAGGGAAAAGCTCTGCTCATCGTTGGAGACTTTAACGCACCACACATGTCATGGGGCTATCCGCGGGACAGCGCTAAGGGTCGGCAGCTTTGGCAGGACATTGCCACCCTGGGACTGGACCTACTTACAGACCCGACGCAGCCAACTCGGAAAGCCACGGGCGGATACAAAGACACATCACCAGACCTCACACTCGGTCACTGCTTGGACGCAGAATGGCACAACACCCTGGAAACTCTGGGCAGTGACCACTATATCCTCAACATCCTCCTGAGACGCGGCCCTACGAAGCCCATGGGAAGGCCTCTGCGAGTGGTCGAGTGGGACACTTTCAGGCAGGAGCTTGACGAAGGGGACCGAGACGGAGAGATCAAGGACCTGGATCAGTGGACCGCAAGCATCGGAGAAGTTGAAGCCTCAGCCACAAGAAACATTCCCGAGGAAGCAAATCTGACCGCGGCGGACAGTCGGCTCCTGCACCTATGGGAAATGAAGACAAACCTTGAGGCACGCTTAAGGCGAAAGAAAGGAAATCGTCGGCTACGCAAGCGAATCGCAACATTGTACAAGACCATCGAGAGTCACGCCACCTATCTCACAACTAAGCAATGGGAAGACACCTGCAACGAGTTCGAAGGAGCTCCCAACACTCCAAAGACGTGGAACATCCTTCGACATCTCCTCGACCCCGGACAAAGCCGAACCACAGTCCGAAATCAGATGGAGTGTATCCTGAACTCATTCAAGGGAGATGGAAACGAGCTTGTCCAAGAAGTACAAAACAAGTATATCGAACGAGCTCCGCCAACACCTGCGATGGAATACACGGGCCAGCCAAACCTTACGCTAGACGAAGAATTCCGACCCTTCGAAGTCATGGCTGCGATCCGAGAGCTCAAGGCCCGCTCCGCTCCAGGACCTGATGGAGTCTCCAACAAGCTACTGCGGCACTTGGATGACAGAGAGATTGACCGGCTAACATCATACTTCAACGTCTGCTGGCAAAAAGGAGAAATCCCAGAATCCTGGAGGACTGCGAAGATGGTGTTTATACCCAAGCCTGGGAAAAAACTTCAACTGGAAGCCCTGCGCCCCATTTCGCTCACGTCCTGTCTCGGGACGGTCTTGCAGCATGTCGTACTCAATCGCCTTAACAGGTACGCAGAGGCCAACAAAGTCTTCGCGGACACGATGGTCGGGTTCAGACCCAAGCTCTCGACGCAGGACGTGATGCTCCGACTGTATCATCAGATTATGGCAAGGGAATACGCACCCAAAAGGGACACCAGAGCCATACTCGGGCTGGACATCTCCAAAGCATTCGACAATGTCAGCCACGCAGCCATCCTCCGTGGGCTAAACTCCATTGATGTGGGAGAGCGCATCTTCAAATACATACAGAACTTCCTATCAAGTAGGCAGGTGCAGGTCTCGATCGGCGGTTTCCAATCTGACCTGCAAACTCTGGGCGGAGTCGGAACACCGCAAGGAGCAGTGCTCTCTCCGTTTCTCTTCAATATCGCCATGAAAGATTTACCGACGAAACTACAAGATATCCCCAACCTTCACCACAGCATATACGCAGACGATGTCACTCTGTGGATGGTAGGAGGAAGCGATGGCGCCATCCAAGACTCGCTGCAAGAAGCTATACGCATCGTGGAAGCCTACGCTAAGGAGCGCGGACTAGCCTGCTCTCAGGAAAAGTCGGAGTTGCTACTCATGGCCGGCACCACGGTAAAAACTGCCTCAGGCATCATACTGCAGGTCGGAGGCAAAGACGTCCCTCGGGTCCGGCGACTTCGGATACTCGGTCTGTGGTTGCAGGAGGATGGCAAGAACACATACAGCATCGGAGTCCTCCGTAACCACGCACAGCAAGTAGGAAGACTCATAGCAAGAATCGCCGAAAAACGGTACGGGACGAAAGAGCGGAATGTCATTCACCTTATCAAAGCCTTCGTGATTAGCCGGATTGCCTACATTGCACCCTTCCTGGACTTGACACTCACGGAGAGGGATGCCATCGATCGCATCATCCGCTGCGTATACAAGAAAGCGCTTCACCTAACACCTTCAACACAGACCAAGCGACTCGAGAAGCTTGGGCTTCACAACACCCTCTCGGAAATCATTGAGGCACAGAGGATAGCCCACTACGAAAGGCTATCTCTGACCACAGCGGGAAGAACCATCCTCACATCTTTGGGCATCAACTACCACCCAACAGGGCACAGTACGCGAGGCTGGCTTCCAAACGAGCTACGCGAGCAACTAAAGATTTCGCCTCTGCCTCGTCACATGCATCCAGTGCACGACGCAGGCAGACGCATGGCCAGAGTGAAGGCTCTGGAGAACACTCTACAGCAAGGCTACGACGACTCCGAGGTGACCTATGTCGACGCAGCCTCAGCTGACAGGGGTCGAATGACCCTTGCAGTTACGAATCGCTCCGGCCAAATCCTCACGGCAGGCAGCATGTACACCCGCAACAGTGCAGAGGCAGAGGAGGCGGCCATCGCCTTGGCCCTCACCCTCAGCACCACGAAAGTCATCGTCAGTGACTCCCAGATGGCCATCCGCCAGTACATGCGTGGTCACATCTCTGACAAAGCCCTCAAGATCGCCACTGGTCATCGTCTGATTGACCACCCAGTCCGCATACTGTGGTCTCCAGCCCATGCGTCACTCCCAGGCAACGAGAGTGCTCACAGTGCAGCCTGCGCTCTTACCAACCGGGCTAGCACACCAAGTGAGCACTCGATCTTCGCCACGTGGAACCACGACAACCTCTACACCTTTAAGGGGGTGCTGGACCACTACCGAGTAGAACGCCGAGCCTACCCAGAGGCTCACAGCACTCTCAACAAGGCAGAATCCACCATTCTCCGTCAAGTCCAGACGGAGACCTTCCTCAACCCGGCGCAGTTGCACTCGTGGTACCCAGATACCTACGACCCGTCTTGCAGGAACTGTGGCGAGATCGCCACACTCCACCATATACTCTGGGGGTGTCCGGAGCTGCTTCTTCATTCGAAGAATAAGGAGTTCATCAAGCAAGCCAGGCAACCAGGCGCCTGGGAATCCTTCCTGCGGGATCCTGACCGTGCACGACTCAGAAAATTCTAGTCCAGCTGGCCTCGGACGCCGCCGGGAACATCGCGTCTCGTCTGTCGACCGAGGGGATCGCTTCGTCAAGGGTCTCTCCCTAAGAGAGACTCGGTTGACGCGGGGATCTAACAGTCTTGGACCCAATAAAGTCTACCTCACCTCACGGCGAATACCGGCTGGTCCTATCAACTGCAGAGAGCACGCCATGATGTTGAGCCCCTTTCGCTGTTTGATTGGTCCTTCGGCTCATAACATTGGCCGTGCTAGTACCTAGTCTGAAACGAAGTATTGGAAACAAAATAGCAAAAGAAACAAAAATAATGGCAAACTACGGATGCGTGTAAAACACAATCCTGTCGAGCGCAGTACGGAAGCACAGTTCACAGTCATTGAGCGTAGTACCGCTTGAGTCTCACGACGCGGACGACTTCCGGTCGTGGAGGGCGGCGTGATGAAGTCCGTGTTCCGTCAGGCATCACCTCGTAGTTCAGGTCCCCGAACCGCCAACTCCACCGCGAAGCTCCCGTTCGCTTTTGCATCGACATGCGCTCTTGCCCTTCCGCCGCTCTCGTCGGGACAGCCTGTCCCCCCTACCTTTTCGGGAAAACTAAATGCGGTAACGTCTGGAGATGGCGTTGCCGAAGACGACCGAAGTAAAGAGCCTCCAAGAACGCCGGAACGTTCCCCCTCTCTCGACGTCACACATCGCAAAGACGTTCCTTCAACGGTGCCTTACAACCTAAACGTTGTTATCGACGGCCACGACGCATCGGCTCTCGTGGACACCGGAGCAGACTACCTAGCACCTCCACCAAAAGGTCACGAATGACAATTGATGAGGCGACGAAAGCTGAAGCAAACTAAACGTTTAATGGGGCGAACCTTTGTCCAAAACAAAAAATAAAAAAAAAAAAAAGACTAGCGTCGCAGGCTTCGATGGCGGCGAACAAGCAGGATCGAGCGCTGGGTTGAGCTCGCCACGTGGAGCACCTTTTGCACCCGCGTTTGTGTCTGGAACATTCGCCGTAGGACTTTCGGTGCGTAGCTCAATCAGACGACGACGTTCTCGAACTTACGAGAACGCCAAGTTGAAAGAATAAATAAATGTACATTCCGCTCCTTGGAATCGAACCTGGAGCCTCCGCGCGATAGCCAAGCGCGGTAACCATACGGTCATGCACGCGCTCGCTCGGCGAGGCGCGTGGCAATATTTGGGACTGGTGGTACACTGGTGGCAACAACAAGAGAGAATAAATCTTTATTAAAATAAAACATTCAAAGTGTATATTTTAACAGCTCAAGGACCAGCGCCGACTACCACAGACCATTGATTGAAATTATGAGCATCATATAAATTTGACAAAAATATGTATATATGTTTATAGACCTCCTCAGTATGAGAAGGTATTCAAGCTACATGGTCGTCAGACCGACAGCCTCAAAAACGGTGCTCTGTCCCTTCCAAAAATAAGCTGCAGCACAGCGAAGGCATGCCAGGAGATTACCATACATGAGATTTGCTCTTGCCAATGAACCCTTGATTAACCCTCTTCTCTTTTGTTCTACACTCAAGAACAATTATGGTGGAAATAACGCCACCAAAGTAACGGTCACTTACTTTTACAGAAGGCTAATTTTAATTGTAATTACTTATAATTTAGCCTCGATTAATTTCCAATGTAATCCCTTACTCTTTTTAGTAACGTGTACAAGCCTGCTTGCACGTTTTTCTAGTGGTTCTAGTGACCGGCCATACCAAAATGTCGTGTTTCGTTTTCGATTATTTTCCTCTTCACGATCATTTTTATTTTGTTGAACTTGACATATTTATTCTGCTGATTTGCCTCCTCATATTGCTCCAGTTTTTTTTTTTTGCATTATGTTCATATTAAAAAGAAAGTTACGAGTAGATAAACTAATGCGTTACCGTATTTTGTAACGAAATTACATTACAGAATATTGCCGCAAATAAGTACCGTGACAGTTACAACATTTCTTTAAAAAAGTAACGGATTACTTCTCAGGAGTGGTCTCAGCGTAAGGGTAAAGAGAGTAGAGACAGTAGGTTTTGCAGTATTTGTGAAATCAAATATACACGCTATCTTCCGGAAAGGTCACTTATAGCATTGTCAGATTTAATTTACCCTCGTGATAAAAGAATGATGAGTAAAAAAAATAGGAAATATACGTGAGCCCTGTAAGGGTGCCGGGTCTAACCGATATATAGCGCCACTAAGTTTGTTGCCTAAGAAAAATGGGCGAATACCATAGAGACAGGCTACTTTCCTGTTATTTATGAAAAGTGTTCGGTTCTATTTATTGTTAAAATAAATTTTGCCTTTTAAACAATCCCACTGACATTATTATGTGTTTTTAAAAGATTCCCGCGAAAAAGTTTGGTCGAATTCAGATGAAAGCACTCATTTAAATAATAAATTATTCAGTAACTTCTACGGCCGCTCCAGTCATGAAGCTACTCTTCGGGCTGCACATGAACGCAATCGTCTCGGATATTTCTTCGGGACGGGCCTTGCGCTTCAAGGCGGTTTGATCTATTAAAACAGCCAACATGTTCGCAGGCACTTTTTCGAGTAAAGGCGTATCGACGGGGCCCGGTAGGATGGCATTGACACGGATTCCCTTGGTCGCCACCTCGAGTGCCACTGCCTTGGTCAGAGAGATGACACCGCCCTTGGAAGCCGAGTAGGCCGAGAGCCCTGGAAAACCCCCCGTTCTCGCAGCGATACTCGCGATGTTTACGATGGCGCCGTCCTTGACGCTCTTGGTCAGCATCGACGTCACCGAAGCTCGATTCACGAGGAACGTTCCCTACGTGTGAAAGACGTCAACTATAGATCACTTCACAAATTGAGCGCCATCTGCACACGGTTTCACCTTATGTTGTAGCGCAACGAAGGCTAGAAGCATGAGCTCATAGCGTTGGCAACTGCCCTTAATGCACGTGATCTTTTGCCTCCGAGATGTGCCCTAGAGCAAGGAGCTCGCGCTTGTAGACTTTCCTGCAGTACATCATAAGGTGAAACAGAGGATAGTGCATGGTTAAAATAGGTCTGAATTATACGCAGCTTGTATGGGACGCCATTCGTGGCCATACACAGTATCTTATGCGCCGCAAGCGTTTGGTTTGCCACGATAGTTTCACACCGCAGATGTAGTTTGAAGGAACCAGTAAGTAGAAATAACCGTCAGTACCCAGCAACGGCGACACTTGCAAGATTTGAATTGCATGCTAAAGACGGCTTAATTCGTATAGTGCCTCTTCGTCCAGGTCAGAAGAACGAACATTGCGGTGTTTTCCCTTCACAGTTATTGCTTGATTTATTTTAGTTTCGATGGTATCCAGAAACTACTACTCTCAATGAGGCGCTTAGTTGAGTAAAGGCCTGTTCACACAAGCAACGGAGCGCTACAAGCATAGCGCTGACCTCGCGCTAAGCGCGTGCTGATGCGAGCGTTCATCAGCTTTGTGTCGCACCGTCCAAACTGTTGCTCATGGCAGACGATAAGTAGCTGACGACACGTGAGGAGCGCTACATCAGCGCTTCGCTGCATGTGAGAACCGGCCTTAAACCTCTCGATGAAATTCACCCCATATGTGCTGCCATGAGCTGTCAAAGGCGTGCCGAAACCGAGCATTCCAAGTCTAGTATACTGTATCTTAATTCAATGTTTATTTGATGAGTAAAAGAGTTTGGTCTCATATCGGTGAGACCGGCAACTTCAAATCAAGTAATGTGCTGTATGAATGATCTATAACATCCAGTTATAAAATCAGAACACCATGAATAATACTCTCAGTTACCATACACGCACAAAAAAATTACACGGTGAGAGAAGCTATTACGCAGTAAATACACATGTACATACGTACAATAAATTACTGTAACACCCCAGTAATAAAATTACAATAAAAACGCAGTTATCTTTAAGGGCGCGTCGTACGTATTCTGACCCTTCGAATAATACCTAATATTTCTGAACTATCTTTGTGTCAGTGAAAAAATTACGTAGTAAAGTTGATGCCCTCTTCTGTTTTTTAAGTTCGGCCAAGGACCTAAAACTTTGGCCGAAGAAAAAGAGCGATGGTCGAGTATACTTAGTCCCACTCGTAATCGAGTTAGCCACTGGTCGTATCTTGTACAGTCCATTATTATGTGCTCGACGTCTTCCACGGGATGGCCACACGTGCAGCTCGGTGTTTCCACCTGTTGAATTCGGCAAAGAAATCTGCCGCTGTATGCGACATTTAGTCGTAAGCGATGAATTAATGTTTCAATATGTCCGCTCAAGTAATTATGGACTGGACACCGAGGGTCTGGGTCAAATAAAAGGAGTAGGTTCTGTTCCGAGAAGCTCTTGAGCCACGTGTCAGGAGATATCTTGTTTCTTAGACAACGAATGTACCGCTTAGCATCGCTTTTTGTAAATATGTGTAAGCTGGACGTTGTTGCTCGTATATACATCCGTGGCCAGTTGGTCAGCTTGGGTGTTTCATGAAAGACCGCTATGTCCAGGAACCCATTGAAGGTGTACCGTATGTCCAAATCCTATTGCTTTCCCAAGTTCTTCACAAGTTCGGTACACCAGAGACATAGTTTCGTTGCGAGTATTCAGGGTCTTAATGAATCGGAGTGCTGGCTTGGAGTCGGTACATATAACGTAGGAATTCGCTGTCGAGCTAGCTTTGATGTACATTGCAGCCGCGAGTAAAGCGTGCAATTCTGCGTTAGTTAAAGAAGTATGATGTGACAACCAAAAGGATGACCAATGGTTGAAATGGGGTACTAGAAATGCTGATGTTGATCCTTCATCCTTGGTTGACCCGTTGGTGTACACTTAGATGTTGTCGCCGTATTTTTGCTGTAGATGTGCAAAAGTCAATGTCCTTGCAACGTGTGAACTGACCGATGCTTTTGTTTCTGGAATGTTCATGTTGACGTCTAGTAATGGAAGCGTCCATGGTGGCTTATGAATGTCCTGAAGCCAGTGTGTTTGTTCAGCGATTAACAGGTGCATATAATTCAATGTTCGAAGAAAGTTCGTCCCTTTGCGAGAAAGAATTTCATAAAAGGGGCCGCGCAGAAAGTCTAAAAAGATTACGACATACTTCCTGGATTCTTAGGATAGTTACTAGTGGTTCTTTGGCAGTAGCGAGTACAAGCGCACTGCATGTTGCTCGCGGAAGACCTAAGCATACTCTTAGACTTCTTGCAAGTATAAAAGTAAGGCGAGCTTCTGATGTGTTGGAAAGCCGCTGTAACACAGGTATAGAATAGGCAATCGCTTGTCGCACTACCGCCGTGTGGAATGAGAGCATTGAATCGATTGAGGCTCCCCATTTTGCACCCGCGATGCATCGAAAGACATTAATTACACTATTATTTCTCGTAAGTTGTGATAGAGTGCAGGCAAGTTGGTAATTAATCGACATATTGTAAACCCTGAGATGGGGAACGATAAAAAAAAAATAAAAACGGACGAACACAACAAAATCTCAAGAGATTTTGTTGTGTTCGTCCGTTTTTATTTTTTATCGTTCCCCATCTCAGGGTTTACAAGATGTCGATTATTTCTCCCCTCCAGCATATTTATATGTTTGGACCATGTCAGGGATTGGTCGAGTAGGACTCCAAGAAATTTGTATAAGTGAACTCGGTGAATTGGGTCTCCATTTACATTAAGTTCAAAACCGGGAAGCTTTTTTCTGGCAAATGGTATAAATGCCGATTTCGTGGCAGATAGCTCCATTCCTCGTTCTCTTAAAAAATTGTTTGTCGTGTATAAGGCTATCTGTAACTGATTCTTTAAAATATCTGGGGACGAGCCAGAGATCCAGATGCAAATATCGGCAGCATATATAGATATTCGTAAAGGCGGCTGTATTTTCTGCGGTAACTGCGCCATTACGACATTCAAAAGAGTAGGGCTCAACACGCTACCTTGAGGTACTCCATGGTGCAGTTTATGATGCTTGCTGTCTGCATCATTTGCACACACTACGATGTTCCTGCATCGAAGAAACTGTTGTATCCAACGAAGCATGCGTCCATGTACAGCAAGAACCACAAGTCCTTCAAGACCATGAGCGTGACTGACCGTATAAAATGCTCGGCGAATATCTAGGAACACTGCCAGACTAATGCTTCCGTTACCCCGTTCATATATTACACAGGTGGTGAGGTCTAAGATGTCATCCATTGTGCATTTACGTGCACGAAATACTGCAATTTCTTTGGGAAACGCTTTACTAGTTTCCAACCACCACTGTAAGCTGTTATGTAAGATCTTCTCGAGCGGCTTTCCGACGCAACTGGTTAAACTTACAGGGCGGAATATATCCAGGCTCGTTGGGTGATTTCCCAGGTTTTAAGAGCGGAACTATTTTAGCTAGCTTTCACGATTCCGGTATTGTCTCTGTTTTCCAAACTTCATTGTGTTTAGAAAATTTTATTTACAACAGTGGTGTCATGCCCATAACAAAACCAAAACCCGAGAACGCGATATGTACAGTATATAGTCTTTCAAGCTATAGTCGGTTGCAAGCTAAGAAAAAACCGGAAATGCCTCTCAGAGGAAAATGTAATCCTACGCTGAGAAACGCCAGCCAATCGTTTTCATGACGTCACGATTCCGTGCACCAATCGCGATACTTTTGAAAAAAAAAAAAAAGCTCAACATGGCTGCTGGCCTTAGCAACGCGACGCTAGTTTCTCGTGACAATTATTCTGCTTTTTTGCGCCATGTTTTACGTGCCCGAGGTTACGCCACGAAATCTTAATGATATCAGCTTGCGTTTGCAGCAGTTTTTGCGCGACAACGTGAGAATCCGGCGACGCTATCGCCAACGAAAATTTCAAAGCAGGCGCGAGGCTTAGCACTGCTGAGAGGTGAGAAGCTACGCCGGACGTCGTCTGCTTCGCTTTGGTGCCGCCGGTAAGGCTGCACCAGGCTGTTTCGTCCAAGAAGAATCAGGGGAATCGCTTTCCGATGTCACCTCAGTGGGATCCATGACGGAAGACAAAGAGAGCGGGGCGCGGTGGTGGTGTCGATGACTTGGGAGGGTGCCGATTTGTCAAAACCCAAAAAGTATAATTATTTTTGTTTTCTATTCATCCAACAAAATAAAGGCACACATTTCGTGCGCAAAGCCCACTAAAATAAGTAAATCCCTAAATATTTATTATTTGCAGGAACTATAAGTGCTTCGCTTTCCCTCAACCGAAGGCGCTGGAAGACGGTAAGTTAGACAGTATCTTGGACAGAAAATGAATTGGGAAGACAGTACATTGGACATGACTTTCTTTCTTTACTAAACAGCTATTTCGTTGACAAAAACATATTCCAACTCATTTAAATGTCCTGAATGAATTAAATAAATATTGTAGTAGTTCAAGACACGTTTCCTGGAGGAAGAAAAAGCAACGTTGCTAGCGAAATACTTTCTCGACGGCGGAAGCACTTCAGATGGGCGCAATGCGCTTGTGGGTGGAGCTAGAAGATTGTTCTCAGGTTGCATCCGACTATAGCCAACCCCGTGCCTAAGGCGCGGGCACGCACCCACCGCTCGGCAAAGCGCCCGTCCGCGCGATCACTCGCGCAAAGAGGCCCCCCAACCGGTACCGCGCTCGCACGTCCCGACCCTGCGACGCCTCAAAGAGAGGGCCGCATCGTCGTCCCGTTCCCCCTTTCTCCGCCTAAAGCGGTCTAGATATGATCAACATATTGAAAACGGAGTTCAATGCGAGAGTTGTGCACGTGTAGGTATCGGCAGGACCAGCGCCGCAGGAACTCCTGTTCTCCGAGGAGGAACAGTTGCGCCTCGAGGTGGGACACGAGCTCCCGCCGTAGCCTGAACAGAAGAAGCGGCCAGAGCGCGAGCAGCCTCCGTCCCTGTCCCACGGCGCAGCACCGGTTTCGCCACAGGACGTACTCGCTCGCGGCGAGCAGAAGGCACGCGAAGAGCCCCGAAGGACATCGTCCGCGCAGGAGGTAAAGTGCCACGCCCAGTCCCCGAAAGCTAGAGCGAACGACCCGCCAGAACGGGCGCGTCACCACACACTCCGACACAACGTGCACGTTCGTCTCTCGGTCGTCGCAGTTCGGGCACTGATCGGTGCGACACACGCCCCACCGAAGTAGCCGGTCTCGTGTGGGAAGCACTCCCCAGCCTCGCTGCCACTTGAGGTCTCGAAGGTGTCCTGGAAGGTTGGAGGATGTGAGGCGGACCCATCAATTTCGAGAAGAGTGCTGGTGGCATCGGGGCCGAGATTTGGTAGTGCATCGTAAGTGTTCTTATCGAGACCAAGAGGTGTAGACTTGCGGGTGTTGTGAAGCGCACAATAAATTTCACGTATGTTGATTTCATGATCTAGCTTTGCATGCACTAGATGCCTCTCGTTCTCGAAGGTACGAGTAGCTTGCGTCTTGAAAGTTTGGTATTAAGAAGTTGTTACCACATCGCTTTGTTGTGATAAAAGAGCGCAAAATTCATCTCCGATTGTCACTTCCTATATGCCCCCCAGAAGGGCTAGCGCGCGGAAAGGTAGAGAACGAAGTATTTTCTAAACTATTGGAATCGGTGTGAAAGGGGTCAGATTACCGCTGAACTTCCGCTGCTGAATGTAACCAGTCGGATCCAGCGAGACGCAGCACTCTGGAACCGCACGGTGATGGATGGATCCGATCCATTCCCCTTGGTTCCACTCCCACCTAGTGGGCGCTCAAATCCCTGACTGGAGGAGGTGGGGGTGGGGGGATATTTCCGCGGTCGGTCTCTTGCAAGTTACGAGTTAGGGACAGGATCATCTGCTACACATGCGCTGCAAGCGGGCGTTCTCCGCACGCTCCTCGCTTTGTCTTTTGCAGTCGGCGGCAACGCTCCCCCCCCCCGAGAGTTTAGGTTCTTCGCTCTCGTCGGACTGTTGGCCGGCGCTCGCCCGGCGGCGACGTTCGCGTTGCGGGAGCAGGTATACTGACGCGCCCATCGTTTTTCCCTGAATGGATACCCACTGACCTCGACTTTGGATCTTCATATAATATGAAGCTGATGACCCATTGCACTTTGGCTCGGCATCTGGATGCGCTTGGCGCTGGCGTGCTTGGTGATAATACTTCGACAACTCGGATACCGCTTGCCCGCCGGAACTTCTCGATGCGCACAACAGCTGGATACTTTGCTTGTGCGTGCCGTGTGTGTGATCTGTGCACCGTGTCTGGTGACGACGCCTGGACGACCGTGTGCGCCTCCGGAATTCCCGCTGCGCTCATCACTGGACTCTACAAAAGTATTCCGCGCGATGCCCTTAGCCGTGACAAGCGAGAGATTGTCGCGATTTCAGACCCAGGCTCTTCCGCCTGGGTCTGAAATTGCGACGATCTTGCTTGTAACTGCTAAGGGCATCGCACGAAATACTTTTGTAGGGTCCAGTGGTGAGTGCAGCGGGAATTCCGGCGGCGCACAACCTGCGTCTAAAATTGGGGCACCAGTTTGTAACCCGTCTGGAACTGCGCGGTTCCAGGCTGGATACAAGCGTGAGACGCCAGCGAAAAGCTGGCGTCTTACGCTTGAAATGTTAGATTCACCCTATATGCATGTCACTGATTTTATCGAGCGCCTCGGGCATGAAACCAAGACTTCGATAAGGGCTGTCCACTTAAATGTAAGGTCATTCAAAAACAAGATAATTGATCTTGAATGCCTCTTTAGCCAGTTCGAAATTCCTTTCAATGCCATTCTCTTAACAGAAACATGGTATACTAGTTAGTGAAAATGACGCCTTTAAATTGCCATCCTATGAGAGTTATTGCCTGAATCGTACTTCCAGTCGAGGGGGAGGCGTGTGTGCCCTAATTGAAAAAAAAATATGAAATGTGAGCTGTTATCTAACTTTTGCGTTGTCACCAAAGATTACGAAGTGTTATCTGTAGTAACAAAAGATACACTTATTTCGGTAATTTATCGACCGCCCGACGGCAATATTCAACGTTTCTTTGAGTTTTTTTAAATGCTCTTAGGATTCAGTACAGATAGGGGCTTTCGTTTACTGATTGGAGGTGACTTTAATATTAATATGCATGTAGATACGCCATCTAAGAACGATTTTGACAGTCTGCTCACTGCTTATGGCTCTTTCAATGTGATAACTAGATCTACGAGAATTACAGTGCATACCGAAACCTTACTTGATCTTTCTGTTACAAACGTTGACAGCAGTAGTGTGATATCTGCGATATTGAATTATCGTATAAGTGACCACTTACCCATGGTAATTCGTATAAAAAACGAGCATGTTAGCCAGAGAAAAAGTGTCAATTATTTCAAAGACATTACCCCTGCCCGCCTAGAAAGTTTTCGTCAGAGTATTGAAGGCGAAAACTGGTCTGATGTTCTCAGTGATACAGATCCCGACAATGCGTATTATACATTTTTGGACAGGTTTAAAGTTGCATATGCAAGCAGTCTTCCCTATAGGGCCTTTAAAACATCAAAGAGAATTCGAAAACCTTGGATTAACAAAAATCATTTGTCTAAAATTAGCACAAAAAATCGCCTCTTTCAAAAGTTTAATAAAACAAGAGATCAAGAGGATCTAAAAGAATTTAAAATTTATCGCAACCAACTGACTAAGGAACTCCAAAAAGCCAAGGCTACCTATTATCAAAACAGCTCAAACTCGTCAAGCCAACGCACAGACATTATCTGGAAAAAAGTTAGTTCAGTTTTGCAACGAAATCAACAGCATGATACTATAGAAAATTTTATTATTGAACGCAAGGAGCTTGTAGGAACTGCATTGGCAAATGCGTTTAACCACCATTTTGTAAACTTAAATACCCACCCGTATAGTACCCGTAGTACGTATAGCCTGTGTTTATATTAAAAAATGTACCGAGAACACTATTTTTTTAGAACCCGTTACTGAGACTGAGTTATTTTCGGTGTTTATGAATTTAAACAATACTTCGTGCAGAGACGCAGACGATATTCAAGTAAAACCAGTTAAATACATTCTAGACCTAATAGCACCTTGCATTACACATATATTTAACTTATGTATATCTATCGGTATATTTCCTGCACGCATGCAGATTGCCAAGATATCTGTATTGCACAAGAAAGGTGACAAGAATTATCTAAATAAATATAGACCAGTTTCAATTCTTCCTGTGTTTTCCAAGGGGCTTGAAAAACTTATCCATAGCCGTCTGGCTAAATACTTTGAAAAATACAATATGATTACACAATCCCAATTTAGCTTTCAGAAAAATTAATCAACAAAACTGCCACTACTCGAGGAAAAGGAATTTATTCTGCGCAGTCTTGAAAACAGAAAGTTAGTACTGGGAATTTTTACCGATTTTACTAAAGCGTTTGACTATTTAAACCATGAATTACTACTAAAAAAACTTCAGTATTATGGAATTCGCGGTCAACCATTACGCCTTTTTTAGTCATATCTTGGTTATCAGAACCAGTATGTGTGCTGCAATAATTTTAATCCGACAATAAACAAAATTTTGTCAGGTGTACCTCAATGTAGCATACTAGGACCACTTCTCTTGAACATTTACGTAAATGATATTGTGAACAGTGACCCATCATCAGAATTTATTATTTATGCAGACGACACGACCATACTTTTAGCTGATGATAGAGCAGATGAGCTTGTGTCGAGAGCTAACATCCTGTTAGATAAAATTACTACATGGACCAAGAGAAATGCTTTACGAAATAATACCAATAAAACGAAGGCAATGTTGTTCCGTCCCAAAAATAAAACTGTCCCTTCCATAGGCTCTCTATTTCTAAATTCTGAGCGGATTGATTGGGTCGAGTCTTTCAAGACCCTTGGAGTTGTGTTTTCAAATAATATGTCATGGGATAGCATATTGAATATATAAGTAAAAAGTTATCGCAGGTGGTTAGCTCATTACATCGGAATCGGTATATACTTCCGACATCAGTAAAAATACTATTGTATAAATCATTGTTTTTTTCTCAACTAAATTATTGTCACCTAGCATAGGTACAACTACAGCAACCAATCTTTATAAAATAGATATGCTTCAGAAAAGAATAGTACGCATAATTGCTAATGTACAGTCTCCGGCGATATGAAAGACCCACTGGGAGCGCGTGGCCGAGGTGGTGGCTGGCGGGGGCGTTGCGAGCGCTCCTGGCAGTTCCATTCCGCTTCGAGGGGAGGACGCTCACTCGGGACTCGGCACAAACTGATAAGCGCGTTTCGCTTTAGCTGAGCCCGAGTGAGCGTCCTCCCCTCGAAGCAGAATGGAATTGCCCGGAGCGCTCGCAGCGCCCCCGCCAGCCACCGCCTCGGCCACGCGCTCCCAGTGGGTCTTTCATGTTGCCGGAGAGTGTACCTTTTAATTCGCACACTGAAAACCTGTTCAGAATGTATAATATAGTATTAATTCACAAAATGTATAATTATAGACTCGCAGTAAAGTTTAGAAATGAATTGCTTACTGCTAATACTTACTTAACCCAATTTTCACATTTAAGAGAACATACACTCCATTATCGCCTTCGAAACCCTGAGCGCTGGAGCGTACCTACCTGCCGATTGAACATCGGCAAGGAAATGTTATCATTCAGGCTACCTAAACTGATAAACATTTTTTGTTCCAATATCATTTTTCCAGAGAATCTATCAATGAATGAAATACGTTGACTAATCTACGATTTTTGTTATGGCTGATTTTATTTTCAACACTCGTTGTCATTGGTTACGTAGTAATGAAATTGTTCTTTTTTTCTTCTGTGATTTGTGCTTGATTGATTTGTGTATGTGATGTGAATGTGTGCTTCTTTTCCCTTTGATTTTGTTCATATTGTGCATTAAGTGCGCGAGTGTTAGTTTTTATGTTTTTGTAGTTATTTTAAAGAGTCGCCGCTGTCGAATGTAACGGGGGCCGAGGGCTCGTCAAGCCGTTTAAACACGGCTTTTTTTCTCGGCCTCCGCCATTTTTTCAAATGGAAAATAAAGTATTATTATATACAAACTGGTGCCCCAATTTTGGGTCCAGGCAGAACCGGCATTTATCATTCCGGCCTGTATCTGTCATTTTCGTACGGGTCAGCTGTAGATGAACAATTTAGCCAGCCACTGGCCAAGAAACTCCTTTGTTGCGGTGTAATTTCAAGGACAAAAGCGAAAGTTTTCATTCAGTCTCTCCTTCGCAAAGTTTGATGACGTAGCTGGGTGGTCGTGGTACCGCCTAGTGACGATGTTTGAATGCGACGTACAGGTTGGGCCCGAGCATTACGTGGGCTCTCGGTTCGAGCTCGTGATAATCGATAGCTCGAGAAGCATTCGGGTAGTTGCAAGAAAATTGGGTTATGGGGATATTTATACAGCGTGTAATTGGTCATCCATTAAAGTTGCGACGAGTCACACGCTGATAGCTTAACCATAACAATGTCTGGGACTTGGCGCGTGTCCTGTGCTTTGCCAACCCCAGCGCGTGGCTATGATCAACATTGGCGGCATATAATCGGCTCCAGACCACGTGGCCGCATGTTCTGGCTGCGAGTTGAGGAGTACTGAACGCTGCTGGATTTTGTTGAACTTGTTTCTGCGTCGTTGTTTGCTTGGCGAGAATAACGAACGCGTGTTTCATTGGTCATAAACGCCAGGGATCCATTCTAAGCAGTATTTGCGCAAAGTACAAAAATTGTTATATCGCTCCTCTAAACCCAGGGTCCATACGTTCTTCAACACGAGCTTTCGCTAAACGTTTTCCGCGCTGCGGTGCCGTCAGCGCACTCGGCCATTGATTTCCTTAATCGGTTTTAGCTAGAATTCCGTGTTTTTGGAGTTTATTTTTCGTCAAATTCGGAGGGTGTTTTTTGCAGTTAATTTTTTTCTGTAAGTTTGTAGCTTATAGGAGTATATTTTTGTTTGATCCCAAAATCTTCGAAATTCGGAGCTTAATTTCGCAGTGTTTCCTATGAAAAATAAATAAATAATATCCGTGTGTAAACTTTTGCTAGATAAACAAAAAAAAATAAAGTGGGCTTATATCATTTAATAATTCTTCAGGTGGATTTGGTTTTAGTGCCATTGCCATTGGCAATCCTAATTTGTCCCACGGCAAAAGTTGCACACGTGTGTGGCTTCGATTAAAGTCGATACCTTAAAAATAAACTCCTGGAGGTAGTCGCTGGGAAGCACGTATTCATCCCATCCAATTCCATGCTACCCCGCGGCAGCGCGAGGTGGTGTAATACAGGATGCAATAGGGAAGTTTAAACTGCCCCTTTTCCCAATTTTATGCAACCTCTATTGTCCATAGCTTTCACTGTCTAATCCAATACAGAGGCTTTTTTCGGGACCCGAAAGTACAATTGCATGTCGTTCTGTACGTTGACGAGATGAGCGGTAAGATCCCTTTTGTCAATGATCCGAGATTTCAAAAATAACTGTGGTAGCATTTTACCGGGACCATTGACCCTGTGCGCTGATCAAACCTAATTGTAAAATACAATATTTATTTACTTTTTTTCTTCTTTTTTTTTTTGGGGGGGGGGGGGGGGGAGGGAGACGAAAACATAACTTATCTGAATAACGGGAAGTTTTTAAGCCACAATCTTCACATCAAAAATGGAAGGTTTTGAGCAATAGCGTTGTGATGATGATGCTAGCGGCGCCATGCATCAGTGGCGCGAGAATAAAGACAAGAAGTGTCTGGTATCTCGAGCTGCCTGCACACGCACGCTGAGAACGATGGTGTTCATTTCTTCCTGTCCCCCGATTTACTCGGGAAAGCTTATAACAAATTGGCGACGAGGGTAAAACCTGTAATATCTCCTTACGGCAATCATTAGCCGTGTTCAGCTCCACCATGCCGAAGTACGGGACCCTGGAAGTCTTTGACGGGGAACCAGTGGACTGGTTAGAGCACATGGAACGCACCGCGCTGTTCTTCGAGGCCAACTGCATTCCTACTGCAAAAAGAAGGTCAGTTTTTCTGACGTCCTGTGGGGCTAAAACGTACTCCATTCTGCGGAGCATTCTGACCCCAAGGCTCCTAACGAAGTGAGCATAGAGGAGATTTTTGGCGCTCTCAGCAACCACTTCACCCCAAAACCCTCTGTGGTAGTCACCCGTTTCAAGTTCAACAGCCGATGTCGACACACGGGAGAATCGGTGAGCGACTATGTTGCCGCACTCAAGAAACTAACCGAGCACTGCGAGTACGGAACATTCCTGAATGACATGCTTCGCGACAGACTTGTCTGCGGCATCAATGACTCCACAATGCAGACACGGTTGCTTGAAGAGCCCAATCTCACGTTCGAGTCTGCGATACAGCTTCTACTAGTGATGGAAACTGCGAAGAACGATTCAAACTTGCTAATGAAACAAGGAAAATGTCAAGTGGCGTCCGAAGCTATCAACGTGGCCAAAGAAGCGTCATCGAAAATCATCACTTGCTATCGTTGTGGAGGGCCTCATTATGCGTCTGTGTGCAAGCACTCGAAAACAAAGTGCAACGCATGCCAGTGTGTGCAAATCAAAGAAGCTGAAATCCTCCATATTATCACCTCCATATGTTACTACTTTGGAAGTGGCGGGGAAACCACTTCGGCTAGAACTGGACACCGGAGCCAGCGTCTCCATCATCGGGCAAAGAACTTTCGTAGAAGAATTTCCAGAGCTTCAATGTGAACCTTCGGATGCCATCCTAAGAAGCTATCGCGGTGACCTTTCTAAGGTCCAGGGAAAGTTTGTCGTACCTGTTGGATTTCTAAACAAAGAAGCAACGCTTCCTTTGTATGTCGCACGTGACCAGACTCCTACACTCCTTGGAAGAGATTGGATCAACGCCCTTGGAATACGTTTGGCCGATGTGAAAGAAGTTACCGCTGCATCCAGCATGGAAGCAATTCTGAAAAATCACAAAGAAGTTTTTTTCCGACGGACTAGGTACGCTGAAAGGCGTGAAAGCTAAGATCACCATCCAAGAGGGAGCGCGGCCCAAGTTCTTCAAGCCTCGCACGATTCCGTTTGCGTTACAGGACAAGGTTGCTCAAGAACTGCAACGACTTCAGCGCGATGGAATTATCTGTCCTGTGAGAACATCCGAATGGGCAGCACCAATCGTGCCTGTTCTAAAGCATGACGGCCGAGTGCGGATCTGCGGTGATTTCAAGGTTAATATAAATCCTGCAACCATTCTCGAGAAGTACCCGGTACCCAGATTGGAAGATCTGTGGGCCAAACTTTCAGGAGGCGTCAAGTTTACCAAACTGGACCTGAAGGACGCATACCAACAGGTGGAGCTCGAGCCTGAGAGTCAGAAGATTGTCACCATCAACACTCCAAAAGGACTTTTTTAATATACCAGACTACCATTTGGAGTATCCTCGGCTCCTGCAATCTTTCAGAGAGAAATGGAAAACCTACTGCAGGATATGCAACACGTCGTCGTATACTTTGACGATATTCTCGTGACTGGACTCAATGACAAAGACCACCTAAAAAATCTTGAACAAGTGCTGCAGCGTCTAGAGGGCGCAGGTCTCAAGCTCAAGCTAGAAAAATGCACATTTATGGCCCTCGAAGTGGAATACCTTGGGCATGTGATTGAAGCTGGAGGACTGAAGCCAACGCCACGCAAGGTAGAAGCTGTCCTAAATGCGCCTCGACCAGTTGACCTCAAGCAGCTTCAAAGCTACCTTGGACTCGTCAACTATTACCGGCGTTTCCTTCCCAACTCGTCCTCAGTACTTCAACCGTTGTACCACCTGCTCGCTGCGAATACATCATGTCGATGGGGGCAACAAGAGGAGAAGTCTTTTCACAAGAGCAAAGAGCTCTTGACATCTGTAGCAGTAATTCAACACTTTGATCCTAACAAAGAGATCATCCTCAGCTGCGACGCATCTCCTTACGGACTCGGCGCTGTTCTTGCCCATCGAGATTCAAGGGGACAGGAACGTCCCATAGCCTTCGCCTCGAGAAGCCTCTTACCAGCTGAGCAAAATTACAGTCAGCTTGATAAGGAAGCCTTGGCACTCGTTTTCGGAGTGACGAAGTTTCATCAGTACCTTTGGGGTAACCAGTTTGAAGCCGTCACTGACCATAAACCTCTCCTTGGACTTCTGGGCCTTGACAAGGCCATTCCAGAGAGAGGATCACCTCGAGTCATACGTTGGGCAATTACACTAGCAGCGTACAAGTACAAGCTGGTCTACCGACCCGGCCCGAGTATAGGTAACGCCGATGCGTTGAGTCGCTTACCGTTACCAGTGGACAACTTCCAACTTCCACGGCCAGGTGATGTACTCATGTTGGAAGCGGCGTACCCTGCTGTTCTTTCCGCCGCAGTCGTTGCACAGCATACCGCGACTACCCAGTGTTGTCACGATTGAGACAAGCACTGTGGTCCGGTAGCGATCTCCCAGGAGGACCACAGTGGTCGCCTTTTCGAACAAAGCTGACAGAACTCAGCGTCCAAGAAGACTGTTTACTGTGGGGATCAAGAGTGATCATCCCACTCAGGTTACAAGAGCAAGTACTTCAATTACTGCACGAAAGCCATCCAGGAGTGGAGAAGATGAAGTCCATTGCACGAAGTCACGTCTGGTGGGATGGGCTAGACCACAGTATCACGGCAAAGCTTCAAGATTGTCGTGAATGCCAAGAACATCACCGTTCGGATTGGAAAGTACAGTCAACCCCGTGGCCTTTTCCAGAACGGCCATGGTCTCGCTTACATGCTGACTTTGGTGGTCCATTCCAAGGACGTTATTTCCTGGTATTGGTCGACGCATACTCGAAGTGGGTTGAGGTCATACCGGTATCGTCACCCTCTGCTGATGCTACGATCAAATGCCTTCGGAACATCTTTTCGACACACGGTCTGACACACGGTCTGGCCTTCGTAAGCGACAAGTACAGCGAATTCCTAAGCCGCAATGGGATCCGACGTATGCTGATTCCCCCTTACCACCCAGCATCAAATGGAGCTGCGGAACGCGTCGTGCAGACCGTGAAAGGAATGCTGAAGAAAGCGTCATCTGGAGATTTTCAGACCAAGATTGACAGGATGCTTCTGACATACAGAACTACAAAGCATTCACTAACAGGTCATAGTCCAGCTGAGCTGCTAATGGGCAGAAAGCTAAAGACAGCCCTAGACCTTCTACATCCGGACATGCGGAGTGAAGTACTCTGGAAGCAGCTGAAGCAAAAGTTACGCTGTGACCAAGGAGCACGCAAAGGCCCTCTACCTCAGCATGGTCAAAAAGTGCTTGCCCGAAATTTCAGATCAGGGCCTTCATGGCTTCCTGGGGTTGTTATACAACAATCGAGTTCATCATCTGTGCAAGTGGAACTGAAAGATGGGACTCGTTGGAACCGTCATGGTGACCATCTTCGAGAACATCATCGTCCACCTGTGACACCCTTCAGAGAGCACGGGGCAACCGACTCCTCAGCTGAACGAGACAGGTCAACCGAATCTTCCGGGAACGAAGATCATCATGGACCAACACAGCACACCATGACATAGGACCTCCTCGAACTCAGGAAGTTTCATGCCAGACGTTGCCAACCGTCCAGACTCCGAGTAGTCACGAAAAGCTACGCTCTACGAGAGTAAAAAAGCCCGTAGATCGTTACAAGCCTTAGGCCATAGTGACCCGAACTTTGACGTCTAGGTTTTGAGACAGTATTGTTGTTCCTTCGTATAAAAAGGGTAGGAGTGTGATGATGATGCTAGCGGCGCCATGCATCCGTGGCGCGAGAATAAAGACAAGAAGTGTCTGGCATCTCGAGCTGACTGCACACGCACGCTGAGAACAATGGTGTTCATTTCTTCCTATCCCCAGATTTACTCGGGAAAGCTTATAACAAGCGTAGCCTGGATTTTCTTTTTTTTTTTTTTTGGGGGGGGGGGGGGGGTCGAGGTGGCTGGGATGTTTATGATTTGTGGCGTGGAGAGGGGGAGGGGGGGGGTCAAAATACTTGTGTTTATTTAGGGTCGGCTGGCGCCAGACACATATGCTTGCCGGCATACAAACTGAGACCTCGTAGATGGAGCAAAAGGCTACTAATAATATTAACGAGGGCGAAAGTACAGATGGCAGTGCGGCCGGGTCGAGACACAGGAATATTAGTTCTGGCTTTGTCTTTCTCATCATCAAAACAGTTTTTTTTTTTCTTGGCGCAGGCGCCATCAGTCGCACTGAGCTGGATAAACTTCTCTTTTACAGCGTTTAAGAATGTCGGCATACCACAAAATCATACTAAACTCGCGTTGTCTAATCATCTAACGTCTAATTTGCTTCCTTTACGACAATACGGCCGGCGGGTTGCTCTGAGCCTCAGAGAGATGGTCGAATTGACCTTCGATATTATGCAGCGTGTTCTCCAAAAAGTTAAATAAGTTTTTTCGTTTTTATTTAACGGCAAAATACACAACGTTTAGCCAAACGTTCATTTTCCGTCCACATGTAGCACAAACGGTCTAATCCAGATGCCCAAGGTTTAGAACTAACCGTTCTTTTATTCGAAATTTAAAAGTGATTTTCTAATGCTTTCAATCCGAAAAGGGGGCTCATTCTCGGTACCTGGCGCCATTCAGCTTTCGTGTATCCGACGACCACTCGGCCGTCATTTTCCCGTTGAAATGTTTCG
The DNA here is from genome assembly GCF_016920785.2 of Ixodes scapularis. Classification (NCBI taxonomy): domain Eukaryota; kingdom Metazoa; phylum Arthropoda; class Arachnida; order Ixodida; family Ixodidae; genus Ixodes; species Ixodes scapularis. The sequence continues at coordinate 84,829,298 of NW_024609879.1, forward strand.
AAAATCGCGTATAACTTTCGAATAAAGTAACGGTTAGTTTTGAACATCTTGGGAATAAACAGCGGCAAAGAACCTTGGACAAGAGTAAAGGAACAAACACGACAGGACGGCGCTGAACTAACAACTGTTTTTTTATTACACAAAATGGGAAGGAAGAAAACAAGAAGCCTCTTAATTAGAGAGAGACCGTGAATAATCTGAGAAACAACTTCTTTGCCGGCTTTCCTGGTCATGTAAGACGAAAGTAAAATGCTGCAGTTGATTTTTTCTTAATCTTGTGATAGAATGGAATCGTATTCTTCGTCATTATCTTCGTTATCCGTGTGCTATTGCGTAGAAATTTGTAAATAGGCGTGGTAATATTCTAGTTTTTACCGGAAAGTAAATAACAAGTTTGAGTGATTATTGAAACTGCGTTGTTTTTGCTTATTTGTTTATTTAGACTAATGTTATTTCATTGCCTTTACCGCGTTTATACTAGAATCTTAACTGTATTAAGGTAGTAGTATTATTGTATACAAAATAGGTTATATTTTGTTCTTAGGCAGCTCGAGCCCATAGAGAGAAGTAAATTATAGTTGACTGTAAATAGTAAGTTTAGGACCCCTGTCACACGGAAAAGTTACTATATTTTCATTAAATGATATGGGATTTAATCAGCTCGCTGTCTGAGTGATTGTACGAGCGTCGAAAACTGATTTGTCGACATCATATTGTCATTCGATGGAAATTACATTATTTTAATTCAGTGACTGCACGCGATAACATCGGTTACATGATCGTTAGTGGCACTGGTCGAGCCATGTCCGCGTTAGCTACGTCTACCTGATTTTTAGCTGTGATCTGTTGCTGCTTCCAAGCACTGCGTGTCTCGCCCTTTTGTCGATGTATGTCTGTATAAAATATGCATTCCTACATCAATAATTGCGTGACTCAATGTTTTTGACTTAAAACAATTACATTTTTCTATAGACGTCTTATACGCATACCTCGTGCCATTTCGTACCGATTATTTAGCGGTGTAATGGCTTGCTTGTGTAATAAAGTGTTTCTTAGACCCGTTGCTATAGTGCAGTTTTCATTTTAGCCAATAAGACACGCGTATGTGACGAAAAGCGCGTTACGACGGTCGATCCACGCGCGTTGCCTTCGCTTCGACACGCGCCGCCGATGGCCTTCCTTTGCGACGTCACGAGAAGAGTGCTACGGCCTTATTTCCAGAAAATGTTGGTTGGGTTGATAAGTGAGGAGAGTAAGGAGGCAAATGAGAAAGAGGCGAGGCGTCGAGGGAGCATGGTTTGTGGAGGCTACGCGGCTGAGGTCCATGCCCTCTCTTACCCTTCTATCCTCCTTGATGGTGCTACACTCGGGTGGAGAATGAACGTTCGGTGATGCCGGCAGTTTATTGTTCTGTCCAAGGACAGCCTGGACGTTCCTTTCCGGCAAAGGCGAATAGTGTAATTCACGATGCGAAAAATGTCAAGTCGCGATGTGCACTGAGTAGCGCACGTACCATGAAGTCGCAGTGATACCGTTCATGAATCACAATATATAAATACACGGTGTTGGCTGCAGACATAATAGGGAGTTTTAGGGAAGCATTTTTTCACATCCGATATGGTGCGATGGGCCCTTTGGTACGAACTGCTCATATGCGAGTCTTCTGTGGTTGCGCATGCGCAGTTTGTACCGGAGGGCCCATCGAACCGCATCGTGTGTGCAAAAACGGTTCCCTAAAACTCTCCACTGACATAACTCTGTGCGGACACGCACCAAGCATATCTCAAGCGTGTTTGCCTTTATACACGCGTTCGCTGGGGACACGCCTGCAGACAGTAGAGAGTTTTAGGAAACCGTTTTAGCACATCCGACACGGTACGGTAGGCCGTCCCGTACCAACTGCGCATGCGCTATCTCATAAGATTCCCATATTCGCCCTGCGTACCGGAGGTCCCATCGTATACCGTATCGGATGGGAAAAAACGGTCCCGGAAAGGTCTCTAGTGTCTGAAGACCGTCTTTTGTAAGATGTATCGGAATGTGGGACCGCGGCCGGTTTTAGAGTTCACAGTCTAGAGGGCGGCTCCCCTGCGTTCAAGAAGTCAAGCACCTCCCGGAGCGAAGCGGACCACATCCTCCGTGCGCCTTTCGCGAAGCCTTCACGTTGAGCCTTCACGTTGTGCTGGGGTCGTTGACGACGAGTTTCCTGATGTTTCCAGATAATGATTCTTTCGTAATGAGCGTACGGTTGCAGTACCCGAAGTATACACTCAACGTCCTCCGGTTCATCGAAGGTGCTGCAATTCGATGCTTTGAAACGTGTGCAGAACCCCCTTGGTAATCAATCTATTCCTTCGTTTTTTTGTTTACGGTTGAGCTCATTTTTTTTAATTCGGAGTGGTCAAATGTTTAGGGATGTGCTTATCTGAATTCGATTGATCGGCAATGTGCTCAAGATGTCGAGCTAAACGTTTGTAAATCGCTGCATTACGTTGCCCGAAACAAAACTAACGATTTTCAAAATGGCGAGCGAAAGTGTTTATTCTTTCAGTTTGGAGTGGCGCCGGCCTTTCAAGAATCAGCACGGTAAATGCTGAATCTCGAGAAATGGTGACACGACGTACCTTGCAGCATCTGTATCGTTTCGTCGGAGCCTGTTCTGTTCTTATCTGTCACGACGACGGTGGCTCCCTCTCGGGCGAGTACCATGCAGACACTCCTGCCGATCCCACTCGCACCCCCGGTGACGATGGCGAGACGGCCATTGAGTTGCAGCGAACGGCACTCAGTCTGGTTGCTTGTGGAGCCTGAGTTGTTCTGATGGGCATCTGTATAGCTAAGCTCAGTCCCTGTAAGCGGGCTACATTAGTAAAACGTGTGGGAAAGGCTACACGAATATTACGACGTTACTCATGTACAGTGTGTTTGTTTTTAGGCATTACAGATTTTTCATAAGAAAGAAAGCCGTGAAAGCTATATTTATCCAACCCGTAGAAATGATCGTTATACATCATCAGGGGGAACATACTACAGGGTGTCACAAAAGAAAATTTACACGGTGTTTTTCACCGCAAAAATAAACTAGGCATCGCCGAACGCTCATTCTCGGCCCAAAGGTAGAACTAGAGGTCACAACCAGATGCCAAAGTTTCAGCCCGATCTGATAACTTAATCAAAAGTTATAAGTAATTTTCTGAAAATTTCAATCGGAAAATGGCGGCCGACGGAGTTTTCAAACACATGGGGCTCTATGGCACCAGAAACCGAACACGGGCAAAAATGGGCTCCATTTTCCTATTGAAATTTTCAGAAAATCACTTATAACTTTTGAACAAGGTATCGGATCGGGCTGAAAATTTGGCATCTGGTTGTGACCTCTAGCTCTCTATTTGGGCGGAGAATGAGCGTTCGGCGATGCCTTGTTTATTTTAGCGGTATAAAAAAAGACCGTGTAAATTTTCTTTTGTGACACCCTGTATATGGGACTAATCCTCACGTTGATTCAAATGATTAACTTAAACTTGTTCATTAAGGTTTTGATTTGAGAAAATAAACACGTTGTTGAAAACTGAAATTGCTGGGCGTCATCGAAAACCACCAGATCACTATATATCATAAAGACTTGAAGAGCGAAGCGCGGTTGTGCGCTTAACTTACCAGTCTGGCTGCAAGCGCAAGCCTAACGGTGCTAAAATGTGGGAGGAAAATTGTATCATACGTGTTTCTCTCTATTCAGTGAGTCATTTAGGCTGTGAGTTAACTAGGATGGAAAATCAAAAACAAAAGTACGGGCAGGAGTTGCGCACTGAAGTGACGCCGGTGTCATCGGCGAGAGCAGGTACCGATCTGAGAATGGTGCGAAATTTTGTCGTCACCTGGTCATAGCAACGGCTTGTTACGCTTTGACGTTGCTTCAAACCTGAAGCATTCTGTGCATTTCTGTTTTCACTTCTTATCTTAGTTTGGACATGGCGGCCTTTAGGCAGCCTAAATTTGTCACCGAACAGCACAGAGTATAGGCTATGCTTTTCTAAAATACGAGGGGCGTTCATAACTTTCGTATTATCGGCACAAAAAATTGAACAAAAAACGGAACAAAACAAGCCTCAGCTTCAGCGCGCGTCCCTCTAGTTGTCGCAGAGTATAAACATCGCATGCTATAGTAGTTTGGAACGCCGCTAGGGAGTCGAAACAAAAATGGCACCACCCGTCGGTGCCAAGCACATTCTAATTTGAAGGGAAGCAATGCCAAGGATATTCATTCCAATCTAGGAGCATTGTTCGGGGACAACGCCCTAGTTTATGACACTTTGGTTAAATTGCGCAGACGCTTCCCGTGTGGCCAAATAAGAGGAAAGCATTTCAAGGACGGCGACCAAGTGATTGATGAAGCGGACCGATTCCTGAACACTCAAAACGAGGAGTTCTATAACACTGGCCTCCGGCATGTATTGCATTGCTGGAAAAAGTGGGTAGCTTTAGGTGGCGAACATGTAGACAAGGTCTCAACTCCTACTCAAGTTTGATTGTTGAGCAGAACTGGAATAATTTTAAGAATAAAGTCGCCGTCCTCATCAATAAGTACATTCCACTGCGATCTATAACGTCTCGCCCTCAATCACCGTGGTATAACCCTTCACTGTGAAGGCTATCGAACAAGAAAAAGGGACTGTTTCGTGCCGCTAAATCTTCCAGTACCTATAACCGGTGGGAGTCTTATAACAATGCCAATGCAGTTTACAAAAATGCTATTCAAGATGCGACATACGAGTATTTTAACGTTAAGCTACCGTCTATGTTAGGCACTAACCCAAAGCAGTTTTGGAATGTTGTTGGTAAAGAAGAATTCATACTTCCACTCAAGGCCGCGAACGAAGATATCATTTCTAGTGATGAATATGCTCGCGTTTTCAATGACGTTTTTATTGAGTTTTTTCAAACTGTTATTAACACGCCTACTTGTAGATTTGACGCGAGTGATTTTTTTGCCTATGGGGCCCGTTCTTGTCGATCCTATTGGTATTGTTAAAATAATCGATAACTTAAAAATTCCTTCCTCTGTTGGCACCGAGATCATTAACTCAAAGTTCCTCAAAAACACAAAAATGTATTGCTCTTTGATATTATCTCAAAGTTTTTCCCCAGTCACTTTCACATGGAGAGTTGCCTGCTGATTGGAAGGTAGGGAAGGTGGTGCCACTCTACAAAGGAGGTGATAAATATTGTTCAGATGACTATCGACCAATTTCGCTTACTAGCATTCCATGCAAGATACTAGAACATATCATCTACTCACAACCAGTTCAATTTTTAGAAGCTAATCTTTTCTTCAGCCCGCTCAGCACGGCTTTCGTAAATCCTTCTTTACGAAACGCAACTTTTTGCCGTTCACCGATGATTTGCACCTAGCGCTTGACCGAGGGTCCCAGATAGACTGCATTTTTTTTTTTACTTTCCCAAAGCATTCGACAAAGTTTTACACAAGCTGCTGCTATTAAAACTTAACAGTCTTGACATTGACGCAAATGTCCTGTCCTGGATAACTTGTTTTCTCACTAATCGTTCCCAGTTTGCAACCGCTAACGATGAAACATCACCGCTCGCTTCCGTCAATTCTGGAGTACCACAAGGTTCTGCATTAGATACGCTATTGTTCCGTATCTACATTAACGATTTGCCAAATTCGATATCTTCTTCAATTAGTTTATTCGCTGATGATTGTGTTGTTTACAGAGAAGCTACTAACGCCTCGGATGTTTTGAATTTACAAGCTGACATTAACCATGTTTCAAAATGGTGTGGATTATGGGGGATGAAACTTAACACGACTAAATGCAAGCCGTGAGAGTATCGTGTCAAAGTAATGTTTCTCCTTCTTATTTTCTCGAAAATGTCCCCTTACCTTCTGTCTCTTTTTATAAATATTTAGGTGTGTATATAACCTCAGATATTTCCTGGCAAATGCATGTTAAATATGTCATTAATAACGCTTATCGAATGCTGTCTTATCTAAAACAAATTTTTTTACTTGCCCCTTCATCTCTGAAACTAACCCTGTACAGAACGCTTGTACGCTCTAAATTACAACATGCTTCTTCTATCTGGGACCCCGGTCATTCCAAGCTAACTAACGCCCTGGAATCAGTTCAGAATCGCTCTGCTCGTTTTATTCTAACTTTCATCGCACCGCAAGCGTGAGCTCCATGAAAACTAGACTATCGTTGCCTAACCTCACTTTACGTCGCAAAACAGCTCGCTTATGTCTCTTTCATAAGATATACCATACCAACTCATTACTTCAAAACCAACTGCTGAATCACCCGTCTTATATTTCGTCACGCATTGATCATATGTGTAAAGTAAACATTATGAAATGTAACACTAATGCACGCCGAGAGTCAGGCACATAGCCAGGATTTTGTTTCGGGGGAGGGGGGGGGGGGGGGGGGGCCGGTCATGACCAAATGCTGAATGAGGGGGAGGGGCGAGAGGAGGTCCGAGCAAAATTGAAGATTTTCGGGTTGGGGGGGGGGGGGGGTAAGGCCCCATGTTGCCCCCCCCCCCCCCCCCCCCCCCCCCCACCTCGCTACGTGCCTGCCGAAAGCCATTCATTCCGAAAACTTCAGTGGATTGGAACCACCTTCTTGCATCTATCGCAACAATTGTTCCTGACAACTTATTTAGAACTGCCCTAAATCATCTATACTGCTCAGATTGAGCTCCAAGGTGTACTACTGCCAGTGACCCGCACTCCCCTCTGCAATTCCGATGGCTTAGAGGGTATTTTAAATAAATGAATAAAGACTGCCCTGGATCAATTTAACGAAGGGCAACTTACTTCCGACACAATGCGGCAGCTAAAATAAAGTTTCGAGCGAGTTAATTGGGCTGTAGAAGATAAACTTTTATAATCCAACGCTACACTCATTCTTCGAGTGTGGACGATAGAACTGTCCATACTAAATCTCCATCTTAAAGGCCCCTACCATTTTTGGTTTTTTTTTTTGGAGAAACGGCTTTGTATATAAAAAATGCCAGATCGCGCTTACCAAGTGCCAGAATAACTGCGAAAACAATGAGGTTCTTGCCGTTCATGTTAGTTGGCGTCTATTACCTCAGTGTTGCTGAAACAATCTGACACGAAATCAGTTCTGTTCACCGGTCAATAAAGTGCCAGCTGCCACTGGTCTTTCGGTACAAGCTGGAACAAAAAGCTCCCCCGTCCACGCAACAGCGTTGTACGTAGTTGCTGATAAGTGGAAAGTACTACAGCTGTGATTTGACGCTCCGGTTACTTCTTGCTTAATTTCGGATCATCGGGAGGCAATGCACCTATACCATGTGCGGCGTACGTTGCTCTCTACAATGGCATCGAGGCGGTGAACTGGAAACAGAGATGTGCAAAACCACGAAAATAAAGAGGGTTCCGAAAACAGATCGCACTTGCAGCGCCTGCTGGCACATAGGCAGGCGCGGCTACCACAACTGCAGTGTTTTACCGAAACCAACGAAGAAATGACCGTTGCAAATCATTAAAAAAAGACCCTTTTGAAAAGTGCGCGTCATCTGGTGGTTCTTGCTCCAATTATGCGAGTCCGTCATTGTGTGGGCACGCACTCTGGACGTGTGTTGGACACGAGGGCTGCATCAGCGTTCGGAGTGCTTTCAGCGAGGGCTCGGTACCAATCATTCGATGCTTATGATTGCACAACTCTGCATGCAAAATCCCACCCTTTCCGTTTTGGTTCTGGATGAGCATATCGCACTAGCGTGTGGTCGTGTATCGCTACTGCGTGATGGACGTTAAAAAGCCCGGGCAAGCCGTGGAATTACCTTGGCTAAATTGCCTCCCCTGCTGGGGAAATACCAGGCGTCTTTTAGGGCTGACAGATTTCCCTTTGTCCAAAAAAAAAAGCAAAAAAAAACAACAACAACAACAACAAAAAAAAAAACACAATTACACTTCATTCTAAATTTATTGCCGCTTAGCCGAAATAGCACAGCGTTATACATTGAACGAAACGACTACTTTTATGCGTGACATTTTATTTGACTGTTCTCGTGCTCGCTGCGGAATCGCAAATGTGCAGTGCCCTCAAATGTCTAGTTTTACGCATTTCTGCTGCTTTTCATGCGGCTTATGGTCGAAGTATACAAGGCTGACACCTTGAATTTCGGTCACCATCGCCCCTGGAAAACGTCCCAGCCGGTCGGGTCTCAGATCTATTTATGAGCAGTCTGTAACAACTCGATGTTTGGGAGACCGAGTGGCGGCGTTCAAGAAATTAACATTCGTTTGTTAAGTACCCTACTGATCGTGACGAATCCTTCCGTCTGATATCCGCTGGTCGAGAGAAACAGACAGCGAAGACCGCATTCGCGTAATAATAAGCTCTCTCGTTTATTTGTTTTTACTCTATAGATTAAAACACATACCACGGATTGTGTAAATTAATATTCTTTTCAATTATCCAGTGACTTCGACGGCCGCTCCAGTCATGAAGCTGCTCTTAGGGCTGCACATGAACGCGATCGTCTCCGATATTTCTTCGGGACGTGCCTTTCGCTTTATGGAAGTTTGTGCGATTAAAACTGACACGATGTCCGCAGGTGTCGTTGCGAGCATTGGAGTGTCGACGGGACCGGGCAGGATGGCATTGACTCGGATGCCCCTGCTGGCGACTTCGAGGGCCAGTGCCTTGGTGAGGGTCACGACGCCGCCCTTGGACGTGGAGTAGGGCGTTCCCCGCGGGAGGACAGTCCTTGCAGCGATGCTCGCAACGTTGACGATGGCGCCGTCCGTGACATTGTTGGACAGCATGTGCCTAACCGTCGCTCGATCTATCAGAAATGTTCCCTGCATGTGAACGAACTCAAGTGAGAGGCCACTTCCCATGGGTACCTCCTTGAATATTACGAGCTGAAACCTCCGATCTGGCCTTTTACAGCGAAGCTGTTTATGGCTAGGGTTCCATGAATTTTTCGTGTGCAGTGACTAAAACTTCTACGCTCGCACCGCCGCACGCGCCGCATGCGCACGCCTTGCTTATATAAAATATTCGAAGTAAATAACCAAAATAAAGCGTTGACGAAGACGCGTGCAAGATGCCATTTGTTTTAAGCTATTGCTTTAGAACAGTTACCGCTGCAGACGCCGGCACGAGCGGCGCGTGAAACACCATTCTCTGCATTCTCCTTGATGCTTGGGTAATTTAGCAATAGGCCTATTCAGATAGATTAGTTATCGATAGGTACCATTTTTAAGATCAGTAGACAATAAAGGTTTCTCAAAGATTTGGAACTGTGCGACCTGCGTCGGCCATGTCTACGCTCGCTCCGCCCTCTCTTTGTCGTCGTTCCAAGCGCTTGCGTGCCTAGTTTCCTTTCCTTCCGCCCTCCCGGGGTGGCGGTCCCGTCGCGCGTGTCTAGGTTCCTCCGGCTGCTCGGGGCGGGTCTGTGTCGTCTGCTAAACAGCTTCGGTGGTCATCCACCTTCATAGAGAGAAATGGCTCATGATATTTTCTGCGTTTGCAGTCCGAAAAGGCTGTGTCATCTTTTAATATGCCTAGTATAGTTCGAAATATGGGACTTCAACTAGGCATTTCATTCCTAGTTAGGAACGCAACTCGTTCAAAAACTAGCAGGTATGCCAGAGACCCACGAACAAAGCGCATAGTTCCGCCAAGGCCCCTAATCTATAGACGGCGGTACCAAGGAACCGGAATATCGCCGCCTGCTGCGATTGGTCGGCGGCACGGAGCTAACCGATTACAGCAAGCGGTAATGTACCGGTCCCCTCGCCCTGCTTGATCCCGCTGCGTAGATTACGGCCCCTGTACTAATTGCCAGCTTAAGAAAGGCAAGGCGTGGCTTATCAGCTTCATGCTTATTGCTTCCTGATTCGCCCTTCGGCGCAGCAGCCTGCTGCACACAGTTCCACCGCCGTGTTCAAATGTAACTCACCTCCCACGAAATTTACCGGACGGTATTGATGGGAAACAGCGACGTCCGATGACGTTACATAAGACTGACCAAGCGTAAAACCATGACGTCCCGTGGCGCCAAGAATTGCGATAAATATGGCGGAAAAAATTCTTTTTACAATTACATTAGCTGGGGTATTGCGACGTCAGTGAGAATTGCGATAAATATCGCCGAAAAATTCTTTTTACGATTACATTAGCTGGGGTATTGCGACGTTGGGAGAGACTGCGACGTTACAGTGTCAGGTGACCTCAACGTTTATCCTCTAAATTCAGCGGGACAAAAAAGTGCGGCATCCAATGACGTCAAGAGACACTCTGACATAAGAGTGTCACGTGACATGTGCTTGCAGCTACATCTAGCGGGTTCCGACCTACACACAAATGCACCTAGGGATCCACCGAAGGACGTTACCAAGAACGGCTGTTAGCCCCGAGAGGGACCGATTGGAGCGCTACGATCGCTTGATAATGACGTAGTGACCAGATTCACGTGATGGTTCCAGATATTTTCTGCGCTCTGCTTCGCTTTGGTTGTGTGATTTAACACGTCGCAGTAGAAACTGATTTGCTGAGTATATTTTGTTTCTGTTATGACGGAAAAACTACGTACGGCGAAACTTAAGAACAAATCCGAATACGCCAAGCGAAACGATCGAGCGTTGTGTGTAGGTTACGATGACATTCTAAGATAGCTTGATGGCCACCAACACCGTTCGCATACTTCGCCGTGGGGACCAAAGAGAACAGGAGGTATTCACTGGACGCCGTATTTGAGGGCGATGTTTATAGCGCATGCTCAGAGCGAGCTCACATTAATAGCCTGCTAAGACCGGCAACCTTGATGGTGCTAAATGCACGCTCCAAAAGGACTGCGGAAGCTCGCCGTCAACACGCGCTCAGCAGCAGCGCACACGGATATGGCCGCCAGTGAATACTCCCTATACTTCTACGTGCCTTTCGCGCGCTTGCCGAAATCGAGCGGCAAAAGAAAAGAAATAAGTACCCAAAACTTCAATTCTCGGTGAAGGCTGCTTGAGTCACGGACTCTGGAAGCAACGACAACCCCACCGACCGTAGCGGCCGAAATCGTACCCACGTAAAGGCCTATAGCAAGGCCTTCGACACTCGCTGCCTACGACCATCGGCCTCGTTAAGTAAAAAAAAAAAAAAATATATATATATATATATATATATATATATATATATATATATATATATATATATATTCGCGCGACTTTATTATTTTTTGTTTTTGTTTAAGTGGACCTTACTTGTATGCATAGCTTGAACCTCGATTAGAAGGTGAGCCTCATCTCACTGTTGCCCCCTCGTCCATTTCGAAGTATGCGGTTGTGGCGGACGCTCTCGTCGCAATGACACACTCGTCGATTTGATTTGCGTCTTTTTGTTAGAGCACAGTTCTTAGGCACTTGTTTCCGACTTGAGCAGCGTCGGCGTCGGCGTAACCGCGCGCGTTGCATTATGGGAATAGTGCCACCCGGCGTAACCGCGCGTTTCATTATGGGAAAATTTCCCCGCTAAATTTAGAATGAAAATTTTCGCTAAATTTCCCGCTAAACTTAGCGGGAAAAATTTTCCGCTAAATATAGCAGAACAATTTTCTCGTTATATAGGGTGGTCCAAGTCACCAGGCTCGATCTAAAATGGACCGTAAAAATCGACGCCTGCACATAGCCATCTAAACTTTTCGTCGAAGGTGTATTTCACAGGTCGGTTTTTTCTTGTAAAATTACAAAGCGTATATAGTTTTCTTTTAGTAAAAATAGGGCCAAGAAACTTGGCAAGGTCTATGGCGGGTGGCAACCCAGGCGACCAAGTCCAGTAACGAAGTGTGTTTGGCGTTCGTATTGATAGATAGCGTCGGGAGCAGCGTCTGAAGGTGCAGCCGACCAGCAAAAGAAAGCAAACGACACGCAGACGAAATCCGTTGGCAGCAAAAACGCCGCCGTTATGCAGACGCGTTCTTTACTTTAAGTTTTGCTTTTATTGTCCGGATTAATTTTTAACCGAAGGCACATTTCAAAAAGATTATGTTCATTTTAATAAACCGCGGCGGTCGCGAGCCGTCACGATGAGAAGGTAGCGCCATCTATCAATCCGAACGCCAAACACACCCCGCTACTGGACCCCTGTCGTCTGCGTCGCTGCCCGCCGTAGACCCTGGCAAGTTTCTTGGTCTTATTTTTTACAGAAAGAGACTACGCTTTGTAATTTTACAAGAAAAAACCGACCTGTGAAATACACCATTGACGAAAAGTTTAGATGGCTACGTGTAGGCGTCGATTTTTACAGTCCATTTTAGATAGAGCCTGGTGACTTGGACCACCCTATATTTAAATTTAGCGGGAAAAAATGAGGCATTTACAATTCCCTGTAACGCCGAATTAGAGCGCAGCTCATGAGGAGGAGGAGGAGAGGGTATGGTGAGGAGGGTATGCCCTTCCTCCTCCTTTGTACCCTCCCCATCCTCCTCTCCTTCTCCTCTCTTCGTCCTCCTCCTCCTCCTACCCTCCCTCGCTCCTCCCTCGTGACGTCACTCGTGACCCTAGTGACCCTCGTGACGTCACCTGCGACCCTCGTGAAGGTGACTGTGAAGGTCGTGACCTTCACAAGTGACCTTCGTGACGTCAATTGTGAACGTCACTTGTGACCCTAGTCACCCTCGTGATGTCACCTGTGACGTCACTATGGTAAACTTCCCATAATGCAACGCGCGGTTACGCCGACGGTGACGCCAACTTTAGCGGGGAGTTTGGCGTCGTTAAATTTAGCTGCTAATTTAGCGAAACTTTCCCGCTAAATGGGAGGGGAGCTGGAGAGAAGAGGGGCATACCCTCCCCTCCTCCTCCTCAAGAGCTGTGCTCTAATTCGGCATCACAGAGAATCGTAAGCATCTTTAAATTTTTTAACTACACTTCAAATAAACAAGGTATGGATTACCCTCGCATCATGTGGTACATACTTTATTTTAGAGCGCAGCTCTTAGACGCCCGTTTCCGGGTTCACACTCGCCGTCACCGTAACCGCGCGTGACGTTATTATGGGACATTTCTCATAATGACGACACACGTGACGTCACGTGTGCGGTCACGTGAATGAATGTGACGTAAGGTGGAATTTAGCGGAAAAGCGTTTCCGCAGAACTTAGCGGGGAAATTGACGTCATGTGACCAACACCAATTCAGTTGCCCCGCTAAATTTAGCCGGAAAATTCTCGCTAAAGTTTCTGATAAATTTAGCCGGAAAATGTTGGTAACTTTTCCGCTAAATTTAACGGGAATATTTTCGCATCTAAACATATACTATCAGCCCTCTCCATCCCACCGTTGATTCCAAAGGCTTGGCGAAAAAATAAGCTCTCCAGCGTTTTTTTTTTTCGTTTTTTTTTTTTGGGGGGGGGGGGGGGAGGGGAGGGGGGTGTTGGGTGTGTGGGATTTTACTCACCTTGAGATTAGTGCCGACCACATCGTCAAACATGGCGTCGCTTGTTTCCGCAAACAGAGCTCGCGTTCCCGTGATACCGGCGCTGTTGACCACGACGCTGATCTTTCTGTCCGGAAAGGAGGCCTCGATCTCATCGAAGAGATTGCTAACGGCGGTCGAGTTGGAAACGTCCACGAATATGGCCCGGTGATCACCATTGTGCGACGCTGCGAGAAGGACATAGGCAGAATGAGCGATTACTTATGCAACGGCGCTTCGTATTCCGAAAATGGACCGCCTGTCGGCTTATTTCGCGAACAGTCGCCCCGAAACATGACGTCCTGCTTTTTGTTTTCAAAATTGAAACGAACGAGGAATCTGCCAAATGAGGTTCCTTTTAGAGCGCAGCTCTTAGGGGCCCGTTCCCGGCTTGAGCGGCGTCGGCGTCGCCGTCGCCGTAACCAAGGTCATCCCAAGGTCACTTGACCCCCAAGGTCACGTGACCCCAAGGTCATCCCAAGGTCACGTGACCCCTCCCCAAGGGTCATCGGGGGTCACGTGACTCCCCAAGGTCACCCCAAGGTCACGTGACCCCTTCCCCAGGGTCACGTGACACCCAAAGTCACGTGGCCCCCAAGTCACGTGACCCCCGATGACGTCATCAGTGACGTCACTGATAACGTCACCGGCATCCGCATCGTCATCGTCATCATCACTGATGACGTCACCGGCATCCGCATCGTCATCGTCATCATCGCTGATGACGTCATCGGTGACGTCACTGATGACGTCACCGGCATCCGCATCGTCATCGTTACTGATGACGTCATCGGCATCGTCATCGTCACGTGACCCCCCTAGGTCACGTGACCCCCACCCAAGGTCATTTGACCCCCCCCCCAGTACCCTTCCCTCCTCCTCAAGAGCTGCGCTCTAATTCGGCGTTACAGGGAGTTGTAAACGGCTTTCACTTTTTTTAACGGGGAAATATATTTCTACGTTGTATAATTCAAAGCACGCTCGTGGTAACTTGTGAATTGTCAAGTAAATATGCACCTTACTAAGAAACCAGAAATGCGAAATTCTTCCCAAAAGTTTCCCGTATTTAGGACTTACGACTCCCTAGAAAGCTATGCTCCCCGCTATCGGAACTTTGTTTCTCCCCACACGACGGACCTTCGTCCGTCTGGATCATGGGACATTATTTGAATTCGCAGGCCCCGCAATCTTTCTGAAGAACAGGCCAGGCTCCTCTCACCCCTCTCCACTTTAGGGGTCACGCTGCTCACGGATCATACAAAAGACAGTCTGCAAACAGTCCCCGTACATCCGTGGTTCGAATGCCGCGCGCCAAGTTTCTCCTAGAACTCATTGCCATGCGGCACTCGGAAGCACGGTTATCGCGGCGACTCGCGTTCTAATTCGTACGCTGACTGTCCTTTTTTTTTGTATGATGTATAAGCTGTGTGACCGCCGCTTTATGGTTTTGCAATACGACCCTTTGAGTTGAAATTACGGTGCTAGTACTAAGTAGATGATCGTTGTATCGCATTGCTCTGTTTTGAGCTGTTATAACAAGCAGGACGACAGAAACCACTTCTTGCATTTTCTGTCAAGCACGTCGACAAGAGCTGATGGCAAGAGGCAACATTGATCCAACGCAGCATAGTGATTACACGAACACTTTGAAGAGTTTTTGTTCTAAAGAGGGGCTGAATTAGGGGCTCTATAGGTTACCCCTGTGTGGCGACGCCTATAATCACAGCCGTCGGTTCAAACAACCTAAACAACGCGGAAGTCAAGATTTCCATCGCAACGCAGTGGAGGCGCTCTGATTCGCAAACGGTCAAATGACCATCTCTAGCTTTGAGATATAATGCTGATCTCAGCCTTAAAGAGAGCTTCCTATTTTACGAGCCGGAAACGTATTTTTTTATATAAAAAAGAAGGCGCTTGGGGCCTTATGTGGCAGTCATTTGCATCACAGAACGAATAGTACATAAAACAATTGAAATATATTTGTTCCTTTTATTTAAGCCTATTCGACATAAATCCTCTTTGATTACATTTTTTACATAAATTTTGTCAACTGTATTTTTAATTCATATCACAGATTAATCATCAATTCTTTCAGAGAACCGAGAGCACCAAAACAATTGTGCACAGAGCAGCGCACTTTCATTCCGAATTGCTGCCTACGAGCTAAGGTGGAAAACGTCAGTGCCTGAAGCCTGTTAGTACAAACTACTCCAGCAAGAAGCAGGCAAACACCGTGCGTTTAAAATGCACCGAAAATAAGAAATTACGAGAACATTGAAGCCATACGCAATGCTCAAAAGAAAAACAAAAAGAAATGTCTGCCGGGACCATATATTTTGTATCGTACTAATTTCGAGCGAAGTCGACGCTGTGTGAACAAGTTCTCTATAGCGGTGTTCCGGCTGTGTTTGCTCATGTTGCTTGTTCTTCACTCGTGCTTTCCAATAAACTACGAATTTTCCCCTGAGAGAAAGAAAGAATACTGAGCCATTTAGACTCAACCACGCGTGCTCACTTCATGCTTAAAAGTGTCCACACAAGCTACAAGCACAACGATCAGTTGGCCTACTGGAATTCCCTACACCTCCTGGACCTGCAGCTGCACTCGGTGCAGACGGCCGTATTCGATTTACGCGCGGAGCCTATCTGAAAACAGCCGGAAGTATATTTTCCTGCACTTTTCTGCACCGCGCCACACGTTTCTGCAGCGGTGCATGGTGGAGCAGGTAAAACGAATGCGCTCAGCGATGTCAAAAATCCAAATAAGAAATGACCAAAATAAGACCTTTGAATTATAAAACCGGAGCGGACCGACGCACAAATGGGTATTTAGAGAAATATGTCTTCGGGATATCACGCGTTCCATCTGTGTGGTGGATTACACAGTGGGAAATGATTAAGCCTTGCACTAAAACAGAATTGCGAAACTACCGTTTTGCCGATTCGAGGCCGTTGATGTCGGATTGACCACTTCTGCAGAAAAAAAAAAAAAAAAAAAGGAGGAACTTCGGTTAAGTCAATGAAAAGTTAACATCATTTAAAATAGCATAATCAACATATATGACTTCTTTTAATAAAGCCAGCTCCAATAAACGTTTTTTTATAAAATTTAGAAATATGTATATATGATGTAGTTAAAAATAAATTAAACTAAAATGGTACCTGTCGATAGCATATTTATATGATGGTAGGTGTACTGTATTTAGTAAGTAACCTTTGTTGTGAACTATAAGGTACAGGGCTCCAAATAGGTAACCAGAAGGTCCAAGACTCGATGTTTGTACTTTTTTTTTTTTCTGGCATTAAAAAGTCAGAAACGTTTAGTTTAAACAAAAACGTACACCGTACATTATATATTTGTAAGTGAAAGCATTGAAAGTGATTTATAACAACCGACAGATCTGGATACAAAAATCAAGCAGCCGAAATGTAGCATTTAACTTTGCTCCACTTGTAAAGTTTTGTCTAGAGAAATAAGATTTAAAGATAGTTGAGCAGCGGCCTTCTTCATTACGGAAGTGGGACTATTAAGTACATATTTCTTAGGCATTTTAAAATACCCACCCCGACACGCGTGTTTGTTTTCAAATGAAACTACCCTGTCTGTACTGATCTGTCTATCATGGAAGACTGGCAAACACTCCGTACTAAGGGAACAAAATTAACGCGAAGGCAAAACATAGAATGCAAGGAACAAAAATATATATTTCTCATACCAAAAAAATAGTCAGAGTGCAGGCGAGCTGGTGTAAGTTGAACATGTATTGTAAAAGCTTGGTCTGCTGGGCAAGTTGGTAGTGGACATTCATATTAAAAATAGCGCAAAAGAGACGGGACAAAAAGACGAAGAAGCACACAGGACAAACGCTAGCGTTTGTCCTGCGTGCTTCTTCGTCTTTTTGTCCCGTCTCTTTTGCGCTATTTTTAATATATATAAGTTGAACATGATTGTAAACCAGAGACTGGGGCAGGAAGAGAACACAACAGAAGGTAGTGAAAGAGGAGGCAACGTCTCAAGACGTTGCCTCCTCTTTTGAGACGTTGCCTCCTCTTTTACTACCTTCTGTTATGTTCTCTTCCTGCCCCAGTCTCAGGTTTACAATCATGTTATATTTCTCATGTTTTTTGCGTGTTTTTTATTCCATGCGTTGCATTTTTAAAAAATAGAGATTAAGGCTGGAAAACACTTTCACCTTATAGGGACCTCTCCATTTCTAGTGGAGCGGTCGACCAACTAGGCTAACCAGGAGTTATGGCGAATTCGGGTGGTCAATCGCCGGCGAGCTCACGCCGGCGGCACAGGCAACGAAAACCGCGCCAGCGGCGCACCACGTGATCCTCTCCACCCGAACACAAAGCGCCTGCAACTGGCGTTTTCGTCGGCCTGGGTCGCGCGTGAACTTCGTTAACTTCTTCCACGATTATTTTATGATACAATAGGCACGCTCTAGGCATCAGCAACATATATTCTGACTCTGAGATGTGGGTAAACTAATTGTAATATATTTTGTTTAGATTCTCGAGGAACTGTTGCCATCTTACAAGGATCCTAGAAGGCTCACCAGCGTCGCCATTTTATATTCCATTTTCTTGTTATTACCTTTTTGCTGGAATCCTCAGCATTTTGATTTCACCAAGCCCTCTAAAATAGTAATGCGCGTTCAAGTGTCGAGCTGCAGCGCTATCAATACATTTTTTACAGCGGTGTAATAACACGCTGTGTCCCATAGGAAACTGATCTTACGGAAGCTTCCTTTAAAATATTTTATCTTTATCTCCGTTGTTTTTGCTGTCTTTCTCGGACCACAGAGGGGTGTCTGTCTCAATGGCTTCGTTTTCTACTCGAATCCGCTATCGGCGACCATTGTTTCGTTTGGTTCCCTTTCCCGATTCGGATATGACGATACCGGATACAGTCTGGCAGACAAGCTGCCCGACCTCTTGGAGCTCGGGCAAAAATTGTGCCGGTAAATTGCCAGCACACGCCTGAGAAGTGCCACCCGAACGGCGCGCACTCGCCAGCCTTTGACCACGCGAACGCCCTTGGCGGAGATATGGCAAAATATTTTGCCGGGAAATGACCACGCGAATTCGCCATTAGACGTCACTAGAGCAAACACGTTTTAACAGACAAAAGAGGAAGAAAATTTCTGGGTTCCTCCCTTGTCTTTGCGCTAATTTTACCACGATGTATAGCTAACTAGCCCACCGGATGATTTGAATAAGGTTTCAACAGCTGCCGCCAGTCAGACACCAACAGGGGTGAACGGCCTGCATTTTAAGGTTATGATGATAATGTCTTTGTCCCCATTATTTCCCATGATGATGATGGTCTTTGTCCCCTTTATTCCCCTTTTTCCAGGGATTATTATCGTTATTCTTGTCTAGCTTGCTTGCACCTTTGCATTAATTGCATTATCATCCTAACCTTCAAATGCAGGCCATTCACGCTCGTTGGTGTTCGATTGGTGGCAGCTGTTAAAACCCGTTGGCTCTACTGACGTCCAACTCCTTGCTAGCACAGTCGGCACAGCGCTCCACTGGAAATGGAGAGGTCCGTGGTTCGATACCAGGACCAAGCGGATTTTTTCAGTCGCGCTCCAGTCGCTTTGATGTGCTTGGAGATTTCTGCTTGCCCTTTGTCCCCCTTGTTTTCCTTCTCCAGGGATTATTATCGTTATTCTTGCCCAGCTCGCTTTCACCTTAGCATTTTTTTTGCATTATCGTCATGACTTAATCCTGTTTTCAGTTGTTGGCTGCGCTTCTCTACGGTTGAGCATATACTTTCGTAACTGAATTTAACAAAATTTAGGAAGTATGCAGTTGAATTTATATTTTCTCAGATTGAATTATAACAAAAAAAAAAAGAAAATTAGGAATTAAAATTTTACGAAGCAAATGACAAGCATTACGATAGCGAAAATTTCGTGAATCGCTGTAATGAGGTGTATAAAATTGGTTCGGTCAAAACGATTGGTTAGCATGGTAATGAGTCATTTGACCCACATTGCAGCATCTGTACTGTTTCGTTGGAGCCTGTCCTGTTCCTGTCTGCCACAATGACGGTGGCGCCCTCTCGAGCGAGTACCATGCAGACGCTCCTGCCGATCCCACTCGCACCCCCCGTGACGATAGCCAGGCGACCCTCGAGGCCCAGAGACCGGCACTCGGTCTGATCGTCTGCAGAGCCAGGGTTGTCGTGGGTCGCATCTCTTTGACAGAGCACAATGCCTGGAAACGTGCAAGGTTATTCAAATGGGCGGGAGATTAAATTACGACCAGTGTTAGTTTAATAGATTTTACCATAGCCTCCTCTATATTCACAAAGCCTGGCAGTTCGACGACGGAGCCATAGAATGCCCGGTCGCAGATTTGGAGTGCGAGGATCTGGTAGCACAGAACATCAAAGAGCCATTTCTCGGGGAATCTGAACGTCAGCGAACAGCTTTCGCAGCGGCGAGGACCCGAAACATACTGGTTCGCTTGGGAGAAGTGTGTTTGGACGTCCCGCCGCAGCGGGGCGCCAGTCACGTGACTCTTCTCTCATCCGTTGCCTGCCGCTCCACCTTTTGCATTTCGGCGGCCGATCCTCGTGACGATCTGCCAGGCTTTGTCCCTATATAGGAGGCAATGGGTATATAGTTATACCCATTACCATTTGTTCACGCTTTCTTTTTCTTTAGCTAAGAGATACGTACTTGGCACTGTGTTAACCGTATTGTTTACGTAAAATCTTCCACACGTCAACGCGAAGCTGGTATCTAAGCTCAAGGATAGTGTGACACAATAGCCATGCACTTCATCTTTAATTATTCGCATCACATTAGTAATCTCACTTTTTTCCTGAAACTAAATGTATAGTTATTGTGTTTTATTCTAATTAGAGACTCAATAAAAAAAGGTGTCAAGCGTTACCTTTATTTCCGCTAGTTGTCATGAAAAGAATGAGTATGCAATATCTTGAGATTCCAATTCGCCTAATGGGAATTCGCTGCACCACCGCGCTTTACATGATCAAGACTGGTAACCCACACCATTTATTTTCAGATAACTCGTCACACAGCACTCTTTATATATTTTTGCTTCCACTATAATTATCTAAAAAGAGTGAATGACTCAGATTTTATTGACAAAGGTCGCGTTTTTTCCTTACTCTAGTTTCATCCCATGTTTCAACGGACGTCATGAACCCCGTTTATAAAGGTTTTTCTCACCATTCTATATTCCTTCATTTCTTCCTGTTGACAGATTTTGTTTTTTCTCGCATTATTCATAACATACTATAATTCACCATGGAGTCGATTCCCAAGTGCAAATATACCTCTGGCTTGAGTAATGGCCTGAGGGCTATGGAGCCCTTAAATCATGGCTCAACTTTTATAGCGTCAGTAGCCCCAGGAAGCACGGTGGTAGACCGCAACCAGGTTGAACGATGTTCTTCGCTCCCAGCGGTAAGGGAAAGGGGGGGGGGGGGGGGGGAATCTTTGCTGCGAATGCAGCGGGAGCTACTGGACCGGGGAAAAAAAGTTCTAGCGCCAACCAAACGAATGGTATTGGAAACAGCCAACGAAGTGGATGGTTATTCATTTAGCTCATTTTTGGTATTCTGATCCGAGCTGAAGGATCAGTTTCAAGTCACCTTCACTTGAATAACCCCGCCGGACTGCCTGGCGGGAAGTGGGGACCCGGCGTCTAAGGAGCCCTAGTCTACATCTAGGCACCGAAACAAAGAACCGCATTTTCCGAGTGACTACTTTAACGTGTTCACACGCATCCGTGTCAACAAGCGCGGTGTCCACTTTAAGGCAAACAGTTTTTAGAAAAGAGAATTTGAATTAATGAACCGATCCCTTCGAGGTGACGTTAAGAATAACTGTGGATATCAGAGCACAGGTGATTACCCCCCCCCCCCCCCCAAAAAAAAAAAAAAGCACGATATATATATATATATATATAAATTTACCTATTAAAAGGATATTTAAGCTTGTGGCAAACATTCGGTGCTTTGATGATTAAAAACAAAATCGCTTACCAACTGCCAGAATGACCACAAAAATAGTCGGCATCTTTCCGTTCATAGTGATGTACTACGTGGGAGTTAGTGAAATGGTTTGGAGCAAGATCTACTCCCCTCCTCTTGTTAAAAAGTGCAAAGTTGCAATTTGTCGTTTAGGACAAAGTGTTACATAACAAACTCTTCCCCCCCCCCCCAAAAAAAAAAAAAAAAAAAAAAAAAAAACACGACGAAAGGTGTTTGCAGCGCCAGAAAATTTTGAAGTAACAGCTGCGAATTCGCGCTCCAGTTACGCTTCTACCCGCTTTCGGTTATCGAGAGTCAACGCGCTAATGACTCCGTGACATACATTGTCCCCCGAGTCCGGGTCAAATGCAAAGAGAAAAGCGCAAAGCCACAAGCTGGGAAAGGGTTGCGAAGCTGGACTGCACTCTACCCTGTTTCACCTAACGCTGGACCACAGAGCATGCTGCGGGCCACCGAAGCCAGCCCCACGCCGTGTGAATGTCGCGTGATCGTCATGAGAAATTCTGCGGCGCAATGGGAGGCGTCGTCACGTGACACATTCACGGCTCTGGATTGGCTGGTACGACTCGTAGCGTCCACTGCGGTCGATCTTAAGGTGAAACGGACGCTGACAGACTCATCCAATAATTGCCTACTGTGCACAGTCAAGTTTGATTTCTAAGCTCTGGAACGCGTTCCAATCTTTTACCCGAAATATTAGTTGTCACGCATCCGTACACGGCCCAATGACAAAGTATTGTTTACATGAGTAATAAGCGTTGAAAAGGTTTATATTATGTTGGGCAGGATAAGAATAGGAGCATACGCTCTTGTAACATAGTCATACAAGTCCTTCCACTTTAGCAGAACGAACACTGGAGAGGAAGTGAGTGTAAAGAAAGCTTACCAATCATAAGGATCTAAAGAGATTTCTGTGCTTTTTTTTGTAATTGCATTTGATGTCGTCATCTCGTTCATTGGTCATAGAAAAAGATGAGGTTGTTT
This sequence comes from Ixodes scapularis, assembly GCF_016920785.2. Classification (NCBI taxonomy): domain Eukaryota; kingdom Metazoa; phylum Arthropoda; class Arachnida; order Ixodida; family Ixodidae; genus Ixodes; species Ixodes scapularis. The sequence continues at coordinate 84,851,792 of NW_024609879.1, forward strand.
TTTGTGCATGGGTTCTGACGAGACAATACACATACACACAATGAGTTGTGAGTCAGCGCCGAGTGAGTGTATATCTTTTTAGTGTGTCTGTGTTTGTGAGTGTTTCTCTTGTGGTGCGCTGTAACATTAGTCAACATAAAAGTAAGGGAGGCCGCGAACTTTTTTCGATTCGAAGTTTCGATGATCGAATCAAGCGGTTCGAAAGGCTCGAAAGATTTCGATTTTCGAACTTTTCATATCGAGAAATTCGACCGAAGTCGAATTTTCGAACTTATTAAAGGGCAACTCCGCTAAGTTCCGAAGATTGATTTCGAATTAAAAAGCCCCAGTAAAACGCACCACGTCGTTTGCTTCGCAAAAAATAGGATATATATTTTTAAATCTGATATTAAACACGAGCGGAAATCGAAACCGAAACTTCGGCTCCGACCGGCCACATTGGCCTCGGGTCGCCAAGCACATGGCCATCACGTGGTACGAGATGTCACGTGATCCTCGGCCCAACGACGGGCGGGATTGGGGCAGGCGTGTGGCCATGGAGAATAGAAGGGTAGGAGAGGGCATGACGTCAGCCGCGTAGCCTCCGCAAGCCATGCTCCCTTGACGCCTCTCCTCTTTCGCATTTTCCTCCTTACTCTCACCACACCACGTGACCATAGCTAGCCTTCGTCTAGCTATGGTGTACTAGAACACAACACACCCTAGCCTTCGATCTGATAAAACCTACCGGACGGAGCGCGCGCAAGCCTGCAAGGATCCTCCTACAATCAGCCATCCATCTCGCACGTGACATGTCACGCGCACCAATCGCCAGACAGATCTGCGGTCACGCTGGGCACAAAATCGTTTAAATTTTTTATGACTAGGCTTCACCAATATTGCAACGTGCCCCCTCCTAGTACTTCTAACCTCCTTGCGTGTGGCAGGCGCGAGTGTCGTCTGCACCGCACTCTTCGCCACGTTTTGGTGTCTACGGCATTCGACGACGTCTGCACAACTGCGGCATAAGTGTGCGCGCACGTGGTGTCCGTAGTGTGGACGAAACTCCGACAGACAATAATCACAATCGGTGAGACGACGACGGCGGTTGTGACGCGGAAGACGGCGGTAACGGCGGGACCACGGCGGGCGGCCGGACGGCCCCCAAGAAACGCGCTGCGCAGGCGCGTTACGCCAATCACGTGCACACTGCTGAGCGCCGAGAGGCAACGCTGCTGACGTCATGCGCTACGCTCGCCCGGAGAAGAGAAAACAAGCAAAATGGGGCCATGTAGATGGCGTTTAGCTCAATGTTGGCTCCGCCCATGCCGTAGCCTTGACTGCGCTGTTGGTTGCGCCTGAATTCGTCCGCTCGAGTCAGCCCATTTCGGCAACTTGGTGAGTTGCAAAGTTTGCCGGACCGTTTAAGAAACACTTAGACAGAACTGCGTCGTAAGATTTTACGTGTGGTCTTCCTAGGCGATACTGAAGAGGACTACATTGTTTTTCAAAACCAAAAAATGAAGCGGAGTCGCCCTTTGAACTAAGAAGTTCGACGCTTTTCGAATTATCGAACTTATTACGCTGCAAAATTTGATGCTTGTCGAACTTTAGAACTTGACTAAAAAATCGATGCTTTTCGAACAATCAAGCAGAACCTGCACTTCACTGACAATACCAAGCAAGCTCTAACTGGTAACGGTGACGCAGAGTGAATGTTCAAGATTCGTCCTTTTGTTGAGCACATACGTCAAAAGTTCATATCAATCCCGATGTCTGAAGGAATGGTCTGTGCAAATGAGCAGGTCATACTTTGCAAAGGGAACAGTCGCCACAAGAACTACTTTCCAAATAAACCCCAAAACAGGGGTTTAAACATTTCCTGTTTCGTGATTTCATAGGAATTGCCCACAGCCTCGAAATTTACACCGGGAAAATTGGGCCAGCAAATGAATACTCCGATATTGAAGGAAGTGGTAATATTGTTCTCAGATTGGCAGCCGTCATTCCCTCTGGTAAAAACTACAAACTGCACCGCGACAACTGGTTCACGGGCATCCCTCTATTTGTTGAACCTGCCAAGCGACAGATCTGGTCTCTGGGGACCGTCCGCCAGAATCGTTTGCCTGGATGTGCCAGTGACTGAGGCAGCACACTGATGTACCAACCCCTGCCTGTGTTGCAGATTATAACAAATTCGTAGGCGGAGTGGATCTGGTCGACCAAATAGCAGCCTGTAAAAGGACTCGGTTAAAGTCAATGAAGTGATACTTGCAAATATTTTCTCACCTTATTCACCTCATTGTTGGCATTGCGTGGTTTCTCTACAAACGGTACTCGCTAAAGTCATCTGTGCAACAAATAACGCAATGAAACTCTCCGACTTCAAAACCAATGTGACGTACACTCTGGAGTTGTAAGTTGATTTTCGATTTCTGCAATTACTCACTCTTACTAATGTAACTTATCCGTTTGTTTTAGGATGACAGAGCCAGTACGTAGAACTGCAATCGGCACCGAAATTACAGAGAACTGCAATCGGCACCGAAAAGAAGCATCGAGGATTTGCGCAAAGAGAGGTACAATCTGTCGAAGAATCTGGACCCCAGCGGTCCAGTTTCCTAGACAATATGTTTGGGCTGACCAAGCATTCCATTGGCCCACTTAGAGAACAACCAAGGGGAGGGGGGGGGGGGGGGGGGGGTTGTTTGCATGAAGTGTAATGCGAACCTCTGTTCCATGGCGCCTACCAAATGTTTTTATGACTTTAACGCTTAGACACGTCATAAGTCTAGAGACTGATATAATTTTGACCTTGTGTCAATGTGTGAGAAACATATTTCTAATAAATACTTGTAAGACCTCAAGCATGACTATTGTGATTTCAAAGACACACAACTGATACACCAGAAGTAACCTTCGAAATTGCAGAAACTGCTTCTTAGCAGCTCTCGGAAGACTAAATACAGAGTATAGCAGCGAAAAATCACTTTGTAAGGTCTGTACCTTATTATTAGGGATGCCGCGAACCACCCTAGGTTCGAATTCGAAAGGTTTCTATATTTTCAAACCGAACCCATGTTCGATTTCAAAAAGTTTCGATATTTTCGACCGTAGGGAGGTTCGAAATCGAAAAATTCACAACTTTCCAAAATCTCAGTAGAGTAGATTGTTGGGCTAGTTGGTTTTGGAATTTGGAATACATTTTAGCGCTCAAAAAACAGGGACAAAGAGGCGAGAAACAGCGCACTGTGCTGTCTGTTTCTCGCCTCTTTCTCCCTGTTTTTTGAGCGCTAAAATGTATTCCAAATTTCCAAAATCGTGAGGTTTCAAATTGGAAACGTTCGAAGCTTACACGGTTTCTAAAAGTTCGGGTTTGGTTATTTCGAATATGTGTTTACTTGAGGTTCGATAAATTCAAAGATTTTGAACTTCCCTAATTTGAAACTCAAGAGATTTGAATGTTTCGAATTTCTTTGGATCTAAATTTGAAAAATCGAACGTTTCGAATTTTTAACGACATGAAGTTCGATCAATTTGAAGATTTCGAATTTCTTTCTACATAAAGCTTGAAAAGTTCGAAAATTTCGATTCTCTTTTAAAGCTAAATTCGAAAAAAAAAACTTCAAAGGTTTCTGATTTCTTTGAAGTTCAAGTGTGCAAAGTTCGAAGTCCGGTTTTCATGTTCAGCCACAGTTTCAGTTTCAAATAATGTTTTCACGCCACACTGGTTTTCACGAAATCAGGTTTAGAAAAGTTCGGGTGCGATATTTAGACTACGCGAAGTTGGTCAGGCAATTAAATGAGACGACGAGTGCCCCGGATGTGCTGGAATATTTGCCAGTGCAGTGACGTGTAACAATAGATCAGTAATTGTGACTGCCAGCCCGGGGTGGTCATTAACGTGCATTACGAAGTAGTGATCCTACGAACGCACTGTTTAACGATACTCATCCAGTTCGAAACGGCCAGGGGCAGGCAGGTGGTTGAGGTTCAAAAAAACCTCGAAGTGATCTGGCAAACTGCCCCCCTACCCCCTTGCACGCTGGTAGTAATCCGATCGAACGCCGCCCGAGTGACGCTGGCATATAGTAAGTTTAGTTTTTACATAATCCAAAATCCTGAGACTGGGAATGAACTTTGAAAGAAAAAGTGTAAGAAGACAGAAAAAAGGTTACAGGACAACGTCTCAAACTCAACTCAGCTGAAAACTCAGCTCAGGACAACGTCTCAAACTCAACTCAGCTGAGTTTGAGACGTTGTTCTGTCCCCTTTTTTCTTTCTTCTTACACTATTTCTTGCGAAGTTCATTCCCAGTCTCGGGATTTTGCATCATGAGCAACATACACCAGCTCGCCTGCACCTTGACATTTTTTTTGTTTGTAATTACTTTGGAGGTTTATTTTCTGGGGCGGAAGAAACGCCAAGCAAAAAGCACAGAGGCTGACGCAACTTGAGGTCGAGGAGCGTTCTACCATACCACTGGCGTCGGAAGAGGAAAAACGGGGGGGGGGGGGGGGGGGGGGGGGGGAGAGAGAGCTCCAGTCTCATTCTTCCCCCCCAGATATTTCGGACTGTTCAAGAAAACAATACGGGGAAAGAGGGCATGGTCGAGCTTATTTTAATCTGAAATTATTTATGCATATGTATAGCTACTGTCGCTCTTCACTGCATAAAAGATGCAGCGAAGCGCTGATGTAACGCTGCTCACGTGCCGTCAGGTACTTATCGTATGCCATGTGCAACAGTTTTGACGGTGCGATACAAAGCTGGCGAACGCTCATGTCGGCACGTGCTTAGCACGAGGTCAGCGCTATGCTTGTAGCGCTCCGCTGCATGTGTGAACAGGCCTTTAGAAACTCGTTGTCAAGAGGCACTACTCGTCACATGCTCGGTGGCTCGAAAGTTCAAAGCTATGTCTTTTCGACCTAAATAACTGTGCCATTGGTAAAAAATAATCAATAAATAAACATAACAATAAATGAAAAAAAAAAGCTGGAGAGAAAAAAAAATACCAAGAACTCGCCGGAAGTGTTGTATTCTTGCATGTTCAGAGGCCCAGGATTATGAAACAAGTTTCTCCTACCAAAATGTGCACAGGCCAAAAGAAACACGTCCCAAAAACGTACGTAAAATGAGAAAAAGAAATTTATGGCGCGCTGAACTTGAACAATTTTAGAAATCTTCCCCCATGAGTTAATTTATTCCTCAGCGTGAAAAAAACAATAAATACATTATTTTGTATTCTGCAGTTGGTAATGATATGTACTGTCTCTGGTGTTAATTGAAATGCGATACCCCAAACAATGTAGGCGAAAAAAATTACCAAGTTTAGGGCATAATTGTCCGTAGGTACATGTTTGGATATTTATTCGATTCTCGTCTTGAACAACAGTAATCATATATTAAGACCACACTCACCTAGGCTATATATAGATCATTCTTAAAAAGTTTAACATCTCTGCCATAAATAGCTTCGGCTATTGCGCGCTTCAAATATGGCACAAACGACAATTGTCAAAAACCCGTCGTCCTCCCTCGCTCCTTCGGGAATCTATTTTTCTAAAACCAAGCATGCCAGAGGATTGAAATAAACGGCATCGTCTTTCGCAAGGAATGCGGCACCGCATGTAAAATTGAAAAAAAAAATTAATTCATTGCTTGAATCCAAATGAAACCGCCCGCCGGTCTTTCGAAGTTCGACGAACTTCGAACTTTTACCCTAAAAGGTCGAAGTTCGTCGAAGTTTTGACTTTCCAGGAATCGAGAGTTGGACAATTTTCGAATTCTTTAGAAGTATAAGTTCGAAATTTCGAAAATGATCGATTTCTTAGCTCAGGAAGGTCGAAAGTTCGCAAAGCTTCGAACGTTTTAGTGCAAGAAGTTCGAAAGTTCGAGCATAATCGAATTTTTAGTCTATCAAGTTCGAAATTTCGGCAAGTATCGAATTTTGCAGCGTAATAAGTTCGAAAATTCAAAAGCGTCGAACTTCTTAGTTTAATAAGTACGGAAATTCGACTTCCGTCGAATTTCTCAATATGGAAAGTTAGAAAATTCGAAATCTTTCGAACCTTTCGAACCGCTTGATTCGATCATTGAAACTTCGATTCGAAAAAAGTTCGCGGCATCCCTACTTATTATATTCTGCCTTACTTTGCAGAAAAACACAGGAATTGCGCGTTAACAAAATTAAATAATATTGAAAAGCGCCCGGGCAACTTCAACTTGTCTAGGCAAAAGGAACACGCCTAACCCTTCGTCTGCTTTTTTTTCCTGCTCTTTTGCCCATTTCTTTCTCGTTGTTTCTCTCGGGACCAGATATGTAAGCGCCAGGGGTTGCCGTGTTCTGCTCCCTTCTTTACTCGCCTGGTCGAGGTTGTGCTGGCGTATCCGTCGGAGCGAATCATAACGCCGACGAACCGACTGCTTGAGCGTCGCTTTGTCCATGTACCTAATGATTTCAGGAATTCTAGAAAAACAATACTGCTGGCCGTAGCTCCGTTGTTGCTCGTTTTTACTACTGGAACAATTTTTTTACGGCGCAACTGATAATTTTAAACCTCGAGTGAGCTGACAGACTACAGTGTGAAAGCGGTCACAAAACACACACTATATAGCATAACAGTGACGAATGCCTCAAACATGGATTCTGTAGGGTTCCGGTGAAATTTACGAACCGGTAGTAGCCTTGAATCAGGAAAGCATGACCACCTCAGCTAAATTCCAGCCTTGGCCCCGCACCAGGGAAGCATGGCCACCTCAGCTCAAGTCCCAGGCTCCGACAACACCCCCACGTGAGTGAGTCAACCCTACGGGCCCTAGGAGACCGTCGTGATCGATAACACTGTACTTATTGTTTTACGGAGTTTCTTTCACTATCGAGTTGTGAGATCTGCGTACGATGCTTTTAGTTTGTTTCGCTTTCTTTTCACTTTCATTCAACTTTCATAATAAAATATTTTCCCCTTTCCTTGCCTTCGTCGTTTTCTTTTTGCCTAAAAAACCCCGACAGGCCCTCTCTACGTGACCAACGCAAGAGCTTAGTAACTTCCGGATATCCCCTGACAATCCCTTTATTATATACAGCGCTGTCAAAGCTATTGGCGCCAGCGCGTGGCTCCGTCTATGATTTCGTTTGCGCGAGAACCCGTGCAAATGGTCGAAGAGATCACGCCCCAAGCTTGCGTCAGTAGCTTTCACATCGGTGAACGCTACGTATGGAACAGGGTATACTAACTTTTGATTCAAACAACCCCATAAAGGCTTTTTTTACGTGAAAGCAGCACTATTTAAAATTGAACCTTTATGTTTTATTCCACGAGATCGGCTGTTGCCATTTAATTCAGCTCGAATTTGACTGATCTCCGTTTCACCTTGCAATGGACTGCACGGGACGGAGACGAGCCAACGGAGCCAACCCAGTGTCGCGCGAGAGTCACATGACCTTAGAGAGAGACGCTGCGACGCTCCGGACACGTAGTCACGTGACATGCTCGCAGCACCGGATCGGCTGGAATAGCGTAGCGTCAGTAGCCCTCCCTCGTAAACTGAAGCGGAGTATAGAGCCATATACATCTGCTGCCCATTCTCTCCTCGAGTGATTCAAAAAGGGACAATAGAGTTTACAACTTTTCCGGCTGGGCCATCGGAGCGATTCCCATTCTAACATAGGGGCCAGGGTAGGGAACAAACGATGTGACCGTACGAACAAAATAAAGAAATAAAATAAAACAATAATAAGAACGAACACCGCCAGGTGGTTTTAGTGTCATTAGACTTCGTTCGTCCCTTAGCTGACGGGGTGATGGAAGCTTTACGAGCTCGTTGGACCTCGTACGCGTGGATCTCTGACCACGTGATCGCGCTCTCGCCCATTCCCACGTGCCGAGAGTTAGGTAAGGTGATGAAAGGGAGACGGTAGAGACGGTGGAGCGTAGTATGGAGCGATACTCGAGGTGATATTTAAATTGAGGAAAATAATATGACGCGCAGTTCTTGAGTGACGAGGGACGCCTTCAATTCGGAGTCAATTCACGGTCAGGCCTGCCATCAGGTGACGTCTCAATGTGCTTGATTCTTCTCCAGTTCCCTGTCTAGTGAGCCTTAGTAAAAAGAGGAATGCGTAGAAAAGGTATCTAGTATGCAAAACTTTTTATAGGTTGTCAGGCAGGGAGGGTTAACAATATATTGGAAATTAACAATAAGCATATAACCTCTATAGAGATTCTCTTTAACGTAACGTAATAAAAAAAAAAGGACTGCGTGAGCTTGTTTTTTCGGAACGTAATGCAGCAACGTGGATGGTCTGGCCAGTTGGTTCATAGTTTTGAAATGTCAAAGCACCGAAAAAGGACTATGACTAAAACGAAGAGATACAACAGAAGGCGTGCTCAAAACTGCTGTTTATTTGAAAAGCACGTACCTAATATAGGCCCCCAACAACCTGTCAGTCATCAACGTGTCCGTGCGATACCTGTCGAATATATTCCAATTCTTCCTTTGATAGGGAGAATGACACCTAACTATACCGCGTGGGCGAAATGGATTGAAGGCACTTTAAACTGACCGCATAAATTGGTTTTTTTAACTTATCGCGCTAGGATTTACTACAGAGGTGTTCGAAGCTCGTGCATTCATTAATTGCGAGTATGAATATATGAAACCTTTGGAGTCGAATGACAGAAAATAAAAACTGTTTTTCGTCTCTGAAAACATCATCGCTACGCCTTTTATCTAGACATCGTCAGAAAATCGTTGTGGGCTATTCTGGCGTCTACTAGAATTAGAAAATTGTGAAATGAAAAGAACATAGATTTGGCATTCCTCTTCTTTACTTCATTTGACCCAGATAAGCGCTACAGTAACACTTTTTTTTTCTGTACAGACAACATATAAAGAAAACAAATATTTTTATTTTTATTGATTTACTTAGTCGAGCCAATCATTCCACAATTTTAGCGAAAGCTTCCACTTATTTCAGGCACCTCTGTAGTAAATCACAGCACGACAAGTAAAGAAACCGATTTATGCGATCAGTTTAAGGTGCGTTCAATGAATTTCGCCCACGCTAATGCGATAAACAGCCTCATACCGAATTTCATATGTCTTGCGCACCACTCCGCTCTTTTATCTTGGTATCGAGCTAAAATCTTAATGTCATGCCACACAAGGCGTGCAAGCGCATCTTTTACGATGGAGGGAGAGATTACCAGACGAGCTATCTCGCTTAGGTGCCGCATGCTCGCGGGGACGATCATTAAAGGAACACTGACACCCTAAAAAAATATGTGCATGTTTTGCCAGGTAATTTATTACGGTGTCAGAAAACTACCCAGTCAATATGTTGCTACAGTGCCGCTTATATTTTTTTAAAGTAAAATACAAAAAACGCAACTGCTCGAAATCGAAACCGAAACTGGACTTGGGAGGAAGGAGAAATATAGAGGAGAAATTTACTGGAAATCACGTAACGGTGCAACGTTTTTTTTTTTTTTTTTTCTTCAGTCAACGTATTTGCAGTTTCTTAGAAGTCACAAAACATGGGTATCATATTTTTTGTCCATTTTTAGTATTGATTGTGTGCCTTTGATGACGCTTTGATTACCTTTGTGGTTGTGCCTAAACCATAGAAAACGGCACGCGACTACGTAGAAGGGAGTGAGCGCGACTCCCACCGGCCAGTTCACGATCGACTGTTCTCGGACGAAAAAAAAAAAAACGATTTTCGATCCGAAAATTGTGTTCTCGGTACTTGGGCTCTCATACGTCATGTACGCATAAAAACTTGGCAAGCATATATACCCTGTCTGTGTCCCTTTAACGGATCTGCCCGTTTGGCCGATGTACACAGCGCCGCAAGAAAGGGGTATTTTGTAAACAACTCCTGAGGCACACTCACCAAATTTAGTTCCGTTTTTTTTCTGTAAGGATCAGACTGCCGTCGAGGGCTGTTGATATTTTGGCGAAGTCCAACCATCCGATTGGGCGTTGAGAAAATCACAGGAACGTTGAAATGCTGGGTCGCTATCTTTCAATTGTGTAAAACCAACTGTAAGGAATAACCACGGGCCTCACATTGGGTCAATCGCGAGCGGGTTTGCCTGTTCCTCTCAGCCCTCTTAACAAACTTTCTGCCCCCTTGGTTAAACACCATTGCGGAAAGACTGCCTCTTCGAGTTTTACAACCTATCGCGCAAAATGTTCTTGAATTGAATGCTCGCAAGATCTTTTGAGAGCAGCCCATAAGAACGTTTTGGCGTTGCTCCTTTACAGTGAGACGACCTGTATGGCAGGATAGCCTTTTTGGGTCTCGGCTCATGAGCGCAACAGGTGTGGCCTTCCAAAAAATTAAATGTAATGCCTATAAATCGTACCTTCTCCTCAGTGGGAACCTCATAAGTAAAAGTCACACCGTTCGCGCACGCACCGAAGACAAGCAACATCCCAGGTAAAGCATCTTTTTTTTTTTTCAATACAACTAACCCCATTCGGGGTTGCTATAGGGTGGTAAAGTTTGAAATATTACAAGCGGAAAAAAATATTCAACACACAATTTGTAGGTCTATATTCAACGGAAATATACAAGTCAAGAATGAAAAAAAAAATAGTAAACAACTTCAATACAATAGAAACATTGCACTTTTAAAAACAGCATAAATTATTAGTTTATGATGAAATGTGGGCATCTACGCAATCGAAGAAAATTTCAAAAGAAGAGGAATGAACAACATTTTTAGGCAGGTGGTTCCATTCGTTAATGGTTCGGGGGAAAAAAAAAAGAGAATTTAAAGCAGTTATTTTGAGCGACGTCTTCCTCGTAAAGCTTGCCGTGGTTGTACCGTGTTAGTCGTTCGCTTGTATGAATAAGATAATTTTCTTTTGGTAGGTTAAAGTGATTGTTCGCTAATTCGTATAGAAATGTAAGTCTAGCCATTTTCGCTCTTTTTTATATAGAGAAGAGACCCAGTTGCCTGCAAAGTTCAGAGGGAGACACGTGCCTACTATATTTATTGCAAATAAACCTCGCTGCCATTCTTTGAACTCTTTCTATCTTAATAATGCCGGAGACTGTGTGGGGAACTAGACGACGTTGGCGTACTCGAGCGTAGGACGTACGAAAATTTTGTTGGCGAGTAATTTAGTGTCAGCAGATGCACATTTTAAAACTAGTTTAAGGAAACTCAGTTTGTTTAAAGCTTTATTAGTTGTGAAGTGAATGTATGAGTCCCAACGCAAATTTTGACTTATGAGGAGGCCGAGGTATTTGCATTCACCGACTTGTTCTAAGAGGTTGTTGCCTATCTGGTAAGGAAAGGAGTAGTGTTGCCTTTTATTGGTTATGGTCATAAATACAGTTTTATTCAAATTTATTTCCATCTGCCAATCATGGCACCAATTTATGATGTGTTGAAGCGCATTATTTAGGTTAATCTGGTCGTTTGGGTTATTTATTTGTGAATGAAGTATGCAATCATCAGCAAAAAGGCGAATTTTTACGTTCGCATCTTTGACCAAGTCATTTATGTATATTAGGAACAAAAAAGGTGCCAGTATTCATCCCTGTGGGACTCCCGATGAAACTTGGCCTTTGAATGATGAGTTCAGATTAAGTGCTACGTACTGGTAACGATCTGAAAGGTAGTTTTCAATCAATTTGAGAATTTTTCCTGTTCCTAGTACAGATTCTAGCTTAAACAATAGCTTCGGGTGAGATACCTTGTCAAATGCTTTTGACAGATCGTTGAATATGGTGTTAACCTGTCCTATATTGTTTATGACAGTGGAAAAATCGTGAATGCTTTCAACAAGTTGCGTCACTCTTGAAAGGTGATGTCTGAAACCATGCTGATATGGAGTAAGTATGTGGTTAATCTTAATATGGGTGGAGACATACTTCAGAACAATGTGTTGGAGCAATTTACAGCAAGTTGAGGTAAGGGATATGGCCTGTAGTTTGTGAATTCGTTTTTGTTTCCAGTTTTATAGATGGGGATGGCTTTCGCTAACTTCTAGTCTTTTGGAAGTTGTCCTTTGTTAAGTGATTGTGTAAATATTATAACAAGATATTTTATCACCCATTCGGCGTATCTTTTTAGAAATTCATTTGGTATATCGTCCGGCCCAGCATTTCTGTTTTGCGTTCAAGTTGAGTAGAAGTAGTAAAACAACCTGTTTGGTAACTACGACGTCATTCACAGCCAAGACTGAAGAGTTGAACGTGAATGAGGGGGCATTATCATTATCTGTTGTAAAGACCGAAAGAAAATAATCATTGAAGGCTTTTGCAAGATTTGCTTCGTCACCAGAGAGCGTTTCAAGATTTTATTTGTTTTTTGGGTTCACATAGTTCCAGAATTTGACGGGTGAAGTTTGGATGAACGATTGAAGAGTGATATTGAAAAATTTGTAATTAGCCGACTCACTGAAGTATCTTCCAGAGATACCTCAGCTGCCCCACTAAAAATAAAAAAAAAATCATCTACGTATCCAAAACTTATGGTCTCGTCGTCCTCTCCCAGCTTCTCTAAGATGGCGTTGTCACAGCTACTTAGAAAGTATCGCACACAACTGGCGTCAAAGCAAGATCCAATACAAACGCCTTTCTTCTGAACGAACAAGTTGCCTTCAAACGCAACATGCGTGTGCGAAGATAAAAATTTAAAAGTTCCAGAAAACTATATATACACCACACCACTAAAGGACCGAAACGCCACCTCTTCGTATTTATCGATGCATTTCCTAACCGCACAAAAAAGTGGATTCATGCGGTACTGAATAAACAATTTCAGCATCTAGCGAAAAAGCACTGTGAAATCTGTGCGCGCCTTCCTCCAGGAATTCTATAACGCACTACAAATTTCGACCTAAAAATGTATCATACACCTTCACTGTTGACAAGTGCTTGCTAAGGAAGCTGGACACATGTACCTGCCAGGAGCCCTTATCCGTTAATATCACTCTAAAGGGATTCCCAATTTTGAGCGTCTTGACAGAAAAGGAAATGTTCAGATGTAGTCCAATAGCAGATTGCACGCTTTTTATGCAACCCCGCCAAATTCAATTCACCACATAGCACCTTTGCCCGAGTATTAATCTTGAACAAGGGTCCCGGACTTACTCTTTTGAAGTTCTTGATGATTGCTTGTTGTGACATCTCACCAAACATGTCCCGCATCAGCAGCACAACGAAGTCACCCTCCTTGTCAAGAATTAGCAGCTTCAGATCGTTGTCCTTCAAGTAGTCGACGATGGGCGTGGTCTTGCATCCCTTCGTAGATTCGCCCGGCCAGCGCAGCAGGACGTGGACGCCATCCGCCGCACACCTCTCCTTGTCCTCAGGAAATGCTTTTTCAACCAACCCTCTTCCGGGAACTGCCCCGTTCACACACTTGCAACCGAGTACGACAGAGAGAGACAAGACCTGTTTTTAAGCCTCTTGCAACGTCTTAGGACCGAATGCGCTGCTGTAGAGCTGGTCCTACGACGTCTCAAGAGGCTTAAAAACCGGTCTTGTCTCTCTCCGTCCCTCTCGGTTGCAAGTGTGTGAACGGCGGACGCTGTTTGGGTTCATAGCAGAATTTAGGTCATTTTTTCATGTTCGGCGGTAGGACAGCACTCTTCCCCCCCTCCCCAGTTAACAGACACCTGTTGATGTCCTGTGTCCCCTTGTTTTTGGGCTCTTGCCACTACGCTTCAGTGTACTATGCATCAGTCCGCAGGTGATCCCTCTAGGTCCTCTCCTCTGCTTGGGTCGCAACACAACCATGGTAGCAACGCTTCCCCAAGCAGCCCTTGTTTCCATTTGCTTCCAAGATACAGATCGTAGAATTTGGGAAACACTTCTTTTTTTTTTTTTTGCCGTAACCGGTGGATGACTGTATTCCATGGAATAGTGCAAAAACGTCCTCTGGGTAGCATCCTCGTCGAGTGGCATACGCATGTATCTTGGACTGGCAGCACGAGACAACAATGAGGTTAATTAGAACGTACAGTTACTGACGATGGGTAGGGGAACAGATAATAGAGCCCGTTGTAATAAAAATGTACTACGGCAAAGTGGGTAGTTGGGCCAGTAGGATCACAGTTTTGAAATGTAAAAGCGCCGAAAAAGGACGAGGACTAAGTCGGAGATATACGACCCAAAGCACACATTCGGAAAGTGCATGCCTACCTTAGGTACGTACTTTCAAAAGAAACAAAAGTTGCGAGTGACGTAACGTAAGAGAACGGGGTCCTGTGAACCAGTCCTTAACGTGGCAAAGAGCGAATGCTACGGCCCCCTCGTGCCAATCAAACCAGCGGAGGCGAGGCAGGCGTAGCCAAAGGTATGGGGGCAAAAGCGTAAACCGAGCAGTTAAAAAAAAAAAAAAAGAAGGGAAGGAGGAACTCTTACCAGGACCCAAGTATGACTATACTCTGTTTCACCTTATGATGTACCGCAGCAAAGGCTACAAGCGCGAGCTCCTTGCTCTGGGGCACATCTCGGCGGCACAAAGCTCTCGTGACCTAAGAGCGGCTGCCAACGCTGTGAGCTCGCGCTTCTAGCCTTCGCTGCGGTACAGCATAAGGTGAAACGAAGTATAGCCTCTCAATCTATAGATTCGTACCACAAGAGCCAGTTTCCTCTCTCGCTCCCCCGTGGCTTCGATAGCACTGCGAGCAACGACGCTGCGATCCGATCGAGTCATGGAGGTCGTCGACTCTGCGCGTTTGCTACCAACGGCATGACCAGCCACGCACAGCGAACGCGGCCTGATCCTGCGTCTCTTTCTCCGCGTGATTGGTCCGGTGGCAAGCTCATAACGACGAAGAGCACCGTATGACGATGCATTTTTGGCTCTGTTTGATTTTCTCCACCGAATTGGCGCCATCTTTCGGACTTGAAGTAAAATAGACGGAGTATAGACCAACTCTACTCACTGACGTCACGCCACTGGGGTGGCGCTGCTGTCGGTACTGCGCATGCGTAAACGCTTCACTCCTCCCGAATTTGTTTTCCGCGCAAGCGCAGTGCCCACACATGGTGTGCGCAAAGTGGGCTTCTTTCGAAACACTGTGCGAATGCATATACGGGTTGTTTGATTTTTAAATCGAAGAAATTTATTACAAAAGTTCCGTAAAATATGGACCAACGCAGTTCGTGCAGGTATACGGTTAGGAAAACAAGTAATAGGCGGCTAGTTTTTTTTTTTTTTTTTTTTCGACAATTCCGATAATACTTTTTTAATTAACGCTTTAGAGTATAGAAAATAAGCTTTTGGTTTTGAATGAGAGACGTGCTGATTATCGTCGAAAACCACTTTTAGTCGGTCAATTTTTTTTATTGAGCGACTGGAAGCGCGCGGGAAACGGGGTGCACCAGAGCTGCAACTCGCGCGGCGGGCGCAAAGCATGGCGGTGGGGGAAAGCGGATGATTAGATTCTCGTCCGCGTTTCCTGACGCAGCTAGCCTTTCGCCTGCTTCACGACAGGTAACTTTGGTGCACCCAGGCATTTCACACGCGCTTCCAGTCGTACTAAAATTGACTAATTTAGTGGTTTTCATAGGTGCTCGGCACGTTTCTAATTGAAAGCCCGTGTCACTTTTCAGTCTTCAAAAAGTTAATGAAAAAAGAATTAGTTAAATATTGGACATATCGCGAAGATTAGCCACCTTGGCCGTTTTGGCCGCTTTGGCCGCTTTTGGCCGCAATGTCGCTTTCACTGTATAACTCACCTGCAAGAACCGCCTTAGCCTATCTTCTACTCTATATCTTCTGTAATAAACATGTTCGAATTAGAAGCAAACATTCTGTACAGTCACGTGTCTCCCTGCGACGTGCTGAACACTCCGTGCAACGGGACTGGCGCGCCGCCGCGCGGCCGGTACTGAAAGTAGGCAGTGAGAACCCCAGAGAAAACGAAACCGAAACCACGCCGCGTAGTTTGGCACGCATTGAAGTCGGAGCGGTGCGGTTGTGCTGGGTTCACATCATGAAGTGCTGCCTGTGCTGCGCCATTAAGTGCTTCAATAGTTATGCGTCGTAACTCGTGCGGACAAAGTTTCACAGTTTTTCACCTCGGCGATGTTTTGTGGGACAGCGACAACGATGGAGCCGTGCCGTACGACGCGAGAAATTTGGTCACCCGATCATGTCTGCCTCTGTGTCGGCACGGCTGACATATTCTACACTGCCGCTTTGAGCTTTGCGTTTGTTTTCGTACGAGTAACGCCTACATGTGTCAGCACCGATGGGAAGAACTGAAATGCCATCGCACACTCGCGGTTATGCAGTGCCAATTTCGTTGGAGGAATGCCCTCCAAAGAAGTTTCGTCCCCCTCGTACGTGTCGATATTTTCGGACAAGTATGGCACGCAATCTCTACTTCATGGAGAAAGATTCGAACGGTAAAAAAGTGACAAATATAAATCTAAAGAAAACAACAATGAAACTCGAAATCACTAAAGAATCGATGTTTGAGTATGGAAGTTCATGTGGTGAGCTTTCTTTCTTGATCAGCCTCCTTTTGGATGTGGAAACGCTGACACCCCGAGTTCTGTCGACAACATTTTTTTTCTCGGCTTTAGAGCCACCTATTGCAAACTGGTTCGAACTTGAAGTACCGTCCGCTGGTCCCTTGCTAACTGTACAGCGTGCACCTCCCACGATGAGTGGTATTATCTTGAAAGCCTTTCACGATTAAAGCCTGTTCCCATTTAGTTACGCCGCCCAAACTAAATTTCCACCTGGTTTCGCTATGCCAACTCTTTTTGGTATAATAAGTGTTGTGTCAAGTTACGGTCATGTCAAAATACCTGTGCGCCGAAAATTAGCACCTCGCACAGCAGGTTATACACAACAGCTGACCGCAAAAGCCCTTGACAACCAAACCGTGTGTTGGCCGACAACTTTGTTTTCTCGGCTTCGTAACCACCTTTCGTCAAGTGGTTTCAATTGGAAATACAGTCTACTAGTCCCTTCCTACCTCTAAAGTCTCCACCTCCCACGACCAGTGGTATTCTCTTGACAGCCTTTTCATGGTCAAAACCGGTTCCCATTGAGTTACGCCGACCAAACCGAATGTTCACCTGGTTTCCCTATGCCCCCTTTTTTTGTACAATAAGTGCTGTGTCACGTTACTGTCAAGTCAAAGCACCTGCGTGCCCAAATCTGCACTTTGCACAGTCCGCTATAACACAACAATTTGGGTCCAATATTGGATATCCCGTACAGCTTTATTTCTTTATTCATTAGAAACCTAACTTTCACACCAGCTGTCTTAATGAAACTTGGCACACTTCGTGCAGAAACTTAGTGAACATCTCACTCGCCTCCAAATATTATTGTCCCAGCAGTCCTACGTTTACAGCGACGAGCGAAAGAAATTTCCTACTCAGAGCAATTATGGTGGCGGCAGTCTTGCTTTTCGGGAAATTGCTCCAGCTCCTTTTTTCGGCCGCAACTAGAGAAATTACCCCTAAGAACGACCCAAACTCAATATATAAGAAGTGGAGAACAGATAGATCTCTTCTTAGATCTGCCCCAGCACTCATGCAACGCCACCATCAACGTATCGGCACAAAAAGCGAAAGTTTCGTCCGTGCGCGCTTCCGCCGCCACAGCTTGGCATGCGAAAAGGCGCCGCAGGCTGCTGAGCGCGCCTCAATGTCGAACGCCAGCTCCTCCGATAGCGGCGCTGCGCGCGTCTTTCAAAGCGCCCCCTACAGTTCCCGCACGGAGTGTTTGCCATGTTCCTGTGAGGCGGATTGTCGACCAACGCACTGTTTACAAGCCAGGCCGCTTTTGCCCTCACGAAGTGTGGGCATCTGCGCCTGCGCAAAAAACAGATTTGCCTGAGGCGAAGAAGTGAAGACGGCAGCGCCACCTCCGCAGGTGCGTGACGTTAGAGAGTGTAGTTGGTCATTGAGGTTCTTTGCTTCCTTTCGTTCTCAGTTACGTGGGTTTCGTATATGGTGTACCGGACGAAGGATAATAAAGCATTTCAACCTGGAATATGCTAGGAAACATAGGTGAGGCAAAACAAGAATGTGTGGCAATCGCGCATTTTTCGTGAACACCTTCCAGCGGCGCGGAGAGATCAAAACGATGTTTTAACGCATACCAGAAGTGATGCGATTCAAGATGGCTGCGCCCTTATGGAAAAGGTGTATGAAGGAATGCTCGTTTCTGTTCATTGCAGGTCGCTCGAGGACATGTGGCGCGTCACCGTGTTCTTGCTGACGGCCGCAGCCGCCCAGAAGAACGACAGCCTCATCTTTCACACTAATTGCGATGACATGCCGACCGATGCGCTGTGCAAGGTTGTTGACAAGAAGGACTTCGAGTCCGAGTTCTACAAGAACTTGGCATCCATGGCGTTTCCAGCCGCCATTGAGACTAAGGAGTGTGATTACCTTGTCTTGAGAAAAGACATCACGCATGCGACCAAATGGGTAAAGCTCCCTCGTCTTCGACCTTTGTTTTTTTGTTCGCTGCAGTAAGTCGAATTACGATTTTTTTTTAGATAAAAAAACAACAACAAAAAATGTGTTTTAACTACACCAGTCAACTATACGTTGTTGCGGGCCTGGTGATAGAAAATTGCAGAGGGGTGGCAAATTGGCTTAGAGAGGCGAGGGGATGAATCATACTTTTGGTATCTATAGGCTAGGGCAGGGGTGGCCAAGCTGCGGCTCTTCGCGTATGAAAGTGCGGCTCGCGGCTCCCTCCCCTACCCCCCCCCCCCCTCCTACCCCGCCTCCCTTCCGGTCACACGAGCCCTTACCAAAAAGAGAAATGGAACGTGTTTTAAACCGAAAGACAGGTTGCGGGTTGGTAGTCTTGTGCTACTACTACCTTACGTACAGACTGACTGCTTTTGGCTCGAATAGATTGAATGTAGTTCGAGTTGCGTTTATTGCTCTCGACAAAAGTTTGCCCTCGCCCCCCCCCCCCCCTCTTTCCCCCGCGGCTCTTGGAAGTTTCGTGCGTTCGTTTGCGGCTCTTAGGAGGGGTCAGCCTGGCCACCAAGTGCTAGGCGGTGCAAGATACCGCCCGTTATAAAAAGAGCCGCCATTAGCATTCATTCATCTATCCACCCCACGCAGCGCCCGCCTAGCGCCCAGTTATCGGGACCAAATGTCAAAGTTTCGGAACCTTTTTAATTCGAAAGAGGAAATGGTGGCCAACGAAAGCCATGAATGCGTGGAGAAGAATGACGTCTGCTACCAAAAAAACGGGCTTAATTTTTTTGTTAAAAATTTTCGTAAAACGATTGCAATTAACGCTTGAATCATATAACGAAAATGTAGCTCTTCTAAATATGGTCCCAACCGCTAGCTCTAGGGCTGGGCACAAAAATCAGTGTACTGCGACGCGTAGTTTATTTAACAAAATCAGGGTTCTTTTCTTTTTTTTTCTATAACATGCCGTATATCGCAGGAACATAGAAATTCGAAATTGACTCATGTTTATTTTGCGTAAAGGGAATACGAGAGCATTTGAATAGCTGAGTGAGAAAAAAATATGGCGAAGAGAAATGTTACTTGATGACTTGTGGGAACTGTCCTCAGTGGACTTTTAAATTATTTATAGGGGATAAACAATTGCGTTGCGTCGATATTTAGACAGTGGACACTTAGTCAACAACAGTGAGCGTCTTGTTCATGTTCCGTTGCAGAGGAAAAATGTAGCCAGTGCAGCACCACTGCTAGCTATGTGCGGAGGACAAGTTCGTCTGCTTCTTTTGCAGGGGTTGTGGTGACGTCAGAACGCCGGGCGCTGGTTGGCTCTGATTGAAAGGATAGTGGGTAGACCTCAAGGCAGCTTGCCTTGAGGGCTAATCACTATTCTACGACATATTTTTACAAAAATAGATTTTGGTAAAAATCAAAATATCGACCCCAAAACCGTTCCTGAATGAAATGAAAACACTCAAATACTTTATATATTTTGATAGCGATATGGTATGCATGCACGAAGGCACGCCAAAGTATCGAGTAGTTATCGAAACAATCTACTAAACCTAACTTAGTTGGCACCACAAGAAACACCGTTCTCTGTATGCGCAGCTTTTATCTAGGCACTTCAATTTAACAAATATGCAGTGCCTTCTTGTGAAACAGTATTTCAAACCAAAATTTTGAGTCAGTTAAAAAAAAGAAAAAAAAAAAGACATAAGGACGACACAACACTCATTAGTTTTTTTTTTCGCTCCTGTCTCGGAGTGTTGTCTTAAAATATGTTCAATCACCATTAGCTAGTTTGAACCCTAACTTATTGTTAAAGTAGTATTTTGCAACTTCGAGTCCCTTTTAAAATTTTATCCTATTCATGAGTCAGATCAATCGCCAAACGTCGCTACTTTTCTAGGCGACGTCTTCGTCAACCTATCTTGAAAGAGGGGGCCTGCTGAGCGTTTATGCCGAAACTTTTTTTTTTTTTTTTTAATTTACAAAAAATTAAGAAGTCAAGCCGGAAGAACGTTTTCTCACTTCGCGATCTCGTGCAAAGAAGCATGTAGAAATTACTGCACCGCGGATCAGAAGCTGATATCAGAGAATAAAATTCAGCCAGCTTGGTATCCTCCAATAGATCAGCTGGCTGGGCTAGCTTGTTTTGCTTAGCAGCCAAGCAAACTGTGCAGCGCTGGCACCGCGTGACGCGGGCAAGAGCACGCGGTGAACATGAAACGTGCACGGGACATAGCCTCCTTTGTACTGACAAAGCTTGGCAGATCGCCACGAGAAGTGGCCGCCAAAATTGAAAAGGTAGAGCGGCAGGCAACGCGGATAAAAGGAGAGCCACGTGAAGGGCACCCCGCTGCGGCGAGACGCCGAAACGCACTTCTCCCGAGCGATGAAATGTCCGCTGGTGCTCCTCGCGTTCCTCGCGCTACTACTTCTTTTCTCGTCGGGGTTGCAAACCATGTTTCGGGTTCTCGCCACTGCAAAAGCGTTGCACTGACGTTCAGCTTCCCCGAGAAATGCTCTGTGCTACCAGATCCTCGAGCTCCAAGTCTGCGACCGGGCACTCTATGGCTCCGTCGTCGAACTGTCCGGCTTGGTGAGTATAAGGAAGGCTGTGACAGGGGACTAAGCGGAACATCGGTGCCACGAGCCATACAACACTCTTTAAGGCAAAGCTTAAGCTTCTTCCTGTAATTCTTTTCTTCTTGATGTGACAGTGAGTGTGGATTGTGCACACTATTGAAAAGGGTTTATCCTGCGGAGCTTATTTTATCTTTCTCACGCCAGAACGAAAATGGCTCTTGGGTATATGGAGTGAAGTTTTCAATGGTGGCAACGGAATGTCCTCGAAATTCAACAAATGTAGATGCACCGTGCCCCCCTAAAGACGAAACGGTAAGTCATGAACGTCAGAGGTCACTGTCAGAATGTGGCGACAAACGAACTGACTTTCGTTCGCTCGGGTCGAGGTAGAGATGTCGTTGAGCGAATGAACTTGAGGGGACACTAAGTATAGATGCGCGAAACAGATGTGAACAAAAAATGCGTCGCCTCGCTCCGTCGAGTGGCGTAACTATACAACCGCCATTGACGTCGACTACCAATGACGCTCGTGGCCAACGCCGCTCCTCCAGATCACGGCGTCACTATGATGAATCTCCGATTGCTGTGTTTACCGCGTCCTAAAAAGTGATCCCTCGATTTACCAAGACGTCGTAAAAGTATCACGTTGTCGCCGCCCGAAATTCTGGCGGTATCAGGATCGCGGGCGTGTGGCAGACGCACGTTCTGCCACAGACGCAGTCTACAGACGCCGGGATCGCAAGCGATGTGATGGACGTATAGGGAGTATCACTGATCTCTATGACAATTGCTGGATCGCGCTTCCCCGCTTCGAGCCCACTGCGCGATTGAGGCCACCGGTCGGCCATCTTACGAGGGCCGCTGAAGCGTTGTCAAGGCGGCGGTCACGTGACCTTTGCCTCTCTTTTCACGTGACCTACACACGGTAACCATGGTACCTGTCTAGGCTTGACTGCGCTAGAGAATATCTCGTAAGATGGCCGACGGTGGCCTCATTTGCGGTGCGGGGAAGCGCGATCCAGCAATTGTCATAAAGATCAGTGGGGAGTATTCACTGGCGGCCATATCCGTGTGCGCTGCTACTGAGCGCGTGCTGGCGACTAGCTTCCGCACTCCTTTTGGAGCGTGCATTTAGCACCATCAAAATTGCCGGCCTTAGCAGGCTATTAATATGAGCTCGCCCTGAGCATGTGCTCTAAACATGGCCCTCAAATATGGCGTCCAGTAAATTGGCGACGTGAGCGATCGAAAGCGTCGCTGTGGTCGGCCTGCCACGATTGGCCGAATGCTGACAATGACGTCAGCAAAGGATTTCTCATCGACAGAAATAAGAGGAATGTAAGGACTTCAATTTTGACGGTGTTGGCAGTGTTGCTTTGAGAGCGCTATGATTTCAGGCTTCCACCATGCCCATTACAAACACTATCGAACTTATTGTTCACAAGGTAATGACGTCACGAAAGGTAGCCGAGCGAGGGCGCCACAGAAACCTCTCGCGGCTAATAGGTGCCCACATGTCTGCTTGTCTCAGGGTGAGGACATTCTTTGTTGTACTGAATGGGCCAGCGCGTGACGCGCTCGCGCATTCAGTGCGTGACTTAGGCGGTATAATGGCGTCTAAGCATCAGCCAAAGACTCGAAGGGGCATCAGCTGAGTCACATCGAATTGCGCGCACTTCAAAGGACTAAAAAAAAAAAAGAACGATTGGGAGGAAAAATGGCCGTGATGTTACCACTCAAGCAAAAGCGCGAGTGTGTATGAAGGCACTCTAGGCGGACGCCCCTTCTGCTGCATGTCGCTCTCCAGCTTGGCAGTCCACGTAATCTTCGGCAACCCGCCAGCTTAGACTTCTTGAGACTCCACTGCGACAACGACACTCGCGTTCGCCTGTATTTTTTACTGGGATTTAATTCTATAGCTCATTTTAGCTTACAGTGCAACTGGGACAAGGACAGACAGAGGAGAAAACACAGGACAAGCGCTGAACTAGCAACTGATTTTATTTTTAAAAAAAACATATAATGCTGGTGCTGCTCGTGCAGGCATGCCCCTCCGTGGCCCTGGTGCTTCCTCTTCCACTCAACACGAAACCGGCCAAGTTATCTGAGATCCAAAAAGCCGATCTCACTCTTCGTCAAAGCCACTGTGGGCTGGCTCACACACAAGGATCCGATTTGTGTTATGGGGTACATCTCCCAGGACCACGGAGGGGCATGCCTGCAAGAGCAGCAACAGCATCATATGTTTTTTCTTTGCAATAGAATCAGTTGCTAGTTCAGCGCTTGTCCTGTGTTTTCTCCTCTGTATGTCCTTGTCCCAGTTGCGCTTTGTTGTTGGGTGTGTTCAGATAATAGGGTGCCTACATGTCCGCGTGTGTATGAAGGCACTCTAGTTCAGATAAGATCGAACGCGCGAGTCCGGTTCGCATTTTTGTTTTTCTTCATATTTTTATATGTTACTCCCCAATATGTGGAAGGAACGAAATCACAAATGTTTTCTAAAAAAAAACAAATATATCTTAAGGAAAAAAAGACATGACTGCCCCAAGACGGAAACGCCGTTTTCGGGCTTTGTCTGTTCTGTCAAGTTTGACTTCATGTAATAGGCAAACTAAATATACCCAAAAACTGAATATTTTTCAGAAAGCAGGAGATTATAGTTGCTACATTTTTTAACGTTTACAGTATTCTCAAAATTATATATCGCGCGTGCCAAGTTCACAAATCTGGCTGCTTTAACGTTTTGACCCCATTTTTGTGACTCGTTATGTCGTTATATGTTAAGGATATTAAACTGAAACTTTTTTATATGTCTTTCCTAGACTTGTCCTTTACCAAAAAATAAATTGCTGCTCTAGTGTATAATGCAAAATATATACAGCGCTTCAAACATATTCGAAATTGAAAAGTTCCGCAACTTCAACGTGCAATTAAAAAAAAAAAAAACCATCTTCAATATTTTTAAAATTTGGAGGAATCACTCTCCTCTACATCCTCATTAAATTCCGTTAAAAACATGTTGCATCATTTTGTTTGCGTCAAAAGTACAGCGCTTTGAAATGTACCTCCACACGTGGACATCTTCGCCCAAGGTCACGGCCGCAGTGTGGCCGCCTTCCATTTTTTTGTTTAGAACTTCTCATAACGTCCTGTTTTTTTACTTGTGCACGTTCGAATCATACACCTGGACCGCTCTAAATGCATGTATAAAGTACACGTAGCTCAGGACAGCAGCCCGAAGCATCGAAGATGCGAACTAAGACGAGCCCGCCCTTCGTGCTTAATTGTTGCATATGCCGCTGCACGGTCGCGCGAACTGAAACACAACCACCCACACGAGACTCTAGGGTCGATAGAAAGAAAGCACATAGAAAACCTGCCGTGTATTACGTGCGCGTTCGCCGTGTATAGCGAACACGACCTTTTGAGCCCAAACAACGGCGGATGCAACCGGAGACGCCGGGAGGGAACAGCCGGACGGCGAGCCACGGGACGCCTGGAAGCAACAGACTGGGCGCGATCGCAGGCCATAACAGACGCTTTCGTAACACCAACCGATTGTAACCTAAACATTTATATTGATACATCCTCGCACTATCCCAAATTAACTGGCACATCACATAACTAAGGAGCTCCCAACCTTAAACACACAAAAAGGAGGAGTAGGAATATAATATAGACTTTATACTGACGAACCTTAACTGCGAAAGAACAAAACTATAGCCAAAAACGAACTCGAACGGAAGGAGACATAAATAAATAAAGGGAAGGGGGGGGGGGGGGGGGAGGAAGGTTTTTGGCAAGGTCGGGGATAAGTAAGTACAAGACGAGCGTGTTGGTAACAGTATGTACCAACACGCTCGTCTTGAGGAAGTATGTACATAGAAGGGGGGACGGACGGATAGCGGCACAAACTTTAAGGCTTTGAGATTACTTGGTGGCGCATTTTTGGCTCAGCGGGCGGGCTTCCACATGTGTTTTCGAGGTTTGTGTTTACGTCGGCAACTGTAAAAGGAGGGGGGGGGGGGGGGGGGGGGGACGGGAAGGGGGCATATCTGAGTGGTGTGCTTGTGCACGATTCGACAGCGGGGGGCAAGGAAGCGTTGCGAGGAAGTGGGGGATTAGCAGTGGTGGCGGTGGCGGGTGACAAGTCAACTGCGTGGACATTCTCATGGACGCTGTGGCGCCTAGCGTGTGTGCATGTATGTTTGTGCGAGGAGTGCTGCTGACGTGTACTGGGCGGGAAGAAGCGGCTTGACCTTCGGGACTGTGGATGTCGGTTGGGGCACCGTGGGGGCTCGCCTTTTTTAAACGAGTGTCTGGCAAATAAACCTTCAGCTGTGTTTGAGACGTTGTGTTCTGTTCGTCCCTTTGTGTGTTCTTGAGTCTCGGGTTTTATCACCATCTGTCGCGCGGCATCAAATAGCAAGTCAAAGTAAACGTGCGCCGCTCTACACTTCACATGTTTACGCTTGCGTGTCTTGGTCGGACTGCGCACGCACGCACTCATTTCACACCTCGTGACTTCAATACCAATAAAGTATGAACCATTGTCTCTCTCTTTCTTTGTTTCGGCGTCGGGCAGAAGGGAGCGAGTCCAGTATCTGCGTGGCATATGCTTTGCTAATACACGCCTTGTCAGAGCGGAGTCCTCAGCTATGGCAGGGACTTACAGCGCCAGCAGAGTTTTTTGTGCTGACTATCTCAGCAAACACAAAAAGAAAGTCACAATGCAGAGAAATTTTCGCAGCGTGCGAGATATCGGTGTTAACTCTTTGAAGAAGATTTTGCCCCAGGAGACATCCGGTGAATTGAAAGAAGCAGATTACCTGTGCCAGCATTGTTTCCTGTACTTCAAAGCTGAAATACAAAGTGCACCAGAGAGCTCCGACAGTGGTGGGGATGCATTTATCCCAGAAAGTGAGGCCGTTGACAAGCTGAATCGCTACGTACTGCCCACAAAAGTTTCACCGCTCAAGCCACCAGGTCAAGTAGCAAGCCGCTGCAGAGAGTTCTATGGGAAGAGGAAACAAGCGGAAATAGAAGAGGCCGTGGTTTCCGATGTTCGTACGGGGATTCAAACAGCCTACGGGACATCAGACGTTTCAGGACCGTCCCAAGATAAGTGCAACACGTGCAGCGAGTGGATGACCAACTTTCGCCTGGCATACGCTGCGTGTCCTTCCCACCAAGAACGCTGCCGTCTACTGACGCTCCTTCCCCCATCCCTGACGAGGAAAGAGATCGAACGTGCCGTGCCGGAGGCAACGAGGTACCTCATCAACAAATCTCGCAAACTGAGAGATGACTACGGTGTGTGGTCGACGCCGGATCCCTACTCGTGATGCAAGGTGAGCGAAGAGGAATTGTCGGTGGCGCTTAAGTACTTTACTAAGGACGAACTGGGCTGCTCAAGACAAAGCCCAAACCAGAGAGATGTAATTTGTGTCTTACTAAATGACAAAAAACAGTACATCTCCAAGCGCTTTATGACGAGGTCAATCCGCGAGTCATTTCGTGTGTTTAAAAATGCACACCCCGAAACCAAGATTGGCCTCACAAAGTTTCATTCCTTGCGACCCCGGTGGGTCAAGTGTGCCCCCCAGAGAGAAGTTTGTGTATGCATATATTGCGCAAATTTTAAAGGGGCGCTGACACCCCAAAGGTCGTATTCTTTTTAGAGCGCAGCTCTTAGGGGCCCGTTTCCAGCCTGAGCGGCGTCGGCGTCACCGTTGGCGTCGCCGTTGGCGTCGCCGTCGCCGTCGGCGTAACCGCGCCCCTCCCTCTCCTCCTCCTCCCCTCCTCCTCCTCCCCCTCCTCCTCCCCCTCCTTCTCCTCCTCCTCCCCTCATTGTGTAGTATGGTCCAGGCGGGTCACGTGACCTCGGGGGGGAGGGGGTCACATGACCCGTTTCCAGCCTGTGCGGCGTCGGCGTCGGCGTCGCCCCTCCCCCTCATCCTCCTGCCCCTCCGCTCCTCCTCCTCCCCCCTCCTCCCCCTCCTCCTCCGCCAAGGTCACGTGACTCCGGGGGGTGACTCCCCTCCCCCCGCCGAAGTCACGTGACGGCCCGCCCAAGGTCATGTAATCCCGTCCCCTCGAGGTCACGTGACCCCCCGGACCTCTGCCCTCCTCCTCCTCCCCCTCCTCCTCCCCTCATTGTCCAGTATGGTCCGGGGGGGTCACGTGACCTCGGGGGGAGGGGTAAAGGAGAGGGAGGGGGAGCAGGAGGGGAGGAGGACTAGCAGGCATGATCACGAGGGAGGAGGAGGAATATACCCTCCACTCCTCCTCCTCAAGAGCTGCGCTCCAATTCGGCGTTGCAGGAAGTTGTAAACGGCTTTCACTTTTTTATTGTCTAAAACGATGCAAATTGTAGTCATAAACACGCAAAAAAAAAAAAACGCATTGCGAAAAAAAATTTCCCCGCGCGCGCGCGCGCCTTTTTATTTTTGGCGTTTATATTTCCCGCGCTCACCTCCTTGCTTCTTTTGATCGGTGACGTCAAAAATCAGGAAATTTAGAAGCTTTGTAGGCGACATTTCTATAACATTTACTAACGGCAACGGTAAAACATGTTTTTTAACGCAATTGCGAACGCACTACGGCCTTTCTTTTTGAAATACCGAAAATAAGATTTCGGTGTGATGTCGCTTCCTGGATTTGTATGCTCCCTCGGAAAACTTGGCGGCGCTCGAGCAGAGGATTATCGGCGACTAGTCGGGGACGAAACCGGTTTTTTTCCCGCGCCGGCACCCTTCTATCCCGCCTGCTCACCTCCTCCTCGCTTCGGACCGCGGTAGCAACGGCGCTTAGCTTCACAGTATGGAGCGGAGGTCCGAAAGAAAGTCAAGTCGCAGGAGACCGCAAAATTTGACTCGCTGCACTGGCGCGGATCGCGCGGGAACTTCAAATTCGGCATTTGGAAATTGTTTTTTTAATTCAGAAGTACTGAATTCCCAAGTTTCAAATTTTGAGGGTAATGTCCAGGCATCGTTTTCAATCGTTTCGGATAGTAAAATAAAATATGATTTTGATGTGTCAGTGCCCCTTTAAGCTTTGCGTTGCGGCTCTTGAAAGCGTAAGCGGTAGGGACGTCAACATATTGGACTTGGAATTATTGTGCATGTGCTCCCCGCCGACCAATGAATGCCGGCTTGGCGATTGTGGACGATGCCCCAAGGACAGCCATTTTACGCTCGAGCGGCTTGGAATCCCAGAAGAAGCAGAAATTCTGGTAGCTGCCTGGGAGTCCGGCAACCTGATAAAAAAATCTTTGGATTCAATGACATTCATGAACGAACTTCAGACACTGGTAGGAAGATGGATTCCTCATAATCAGATCAGGTCAATTCAAGGAAAGACCATATACACAGAAAAACTGTGCGAAGAAAAAGGAAGCCTCGTGCTGCATTTTGATTTTGCGGAGAATTGGACCGTTGTTTTTCCCGATGAGGTCCAAGCCTACCACTGGCAAAAGAAGCAAGTTTCGGTTTTTACATGCGTTGCTACAACAAGAAAATCCACGCGTAGCTTCGCTGTCATCAGCGACGATGTGTGCCACGACTCCGCCCACGCCTGCTGCGCAATCGGAAAGATAACAGACTGGCTTGATGACAACGCTCCCGTGCACTCGCAAGTGACTTTTGTAAGCGATGGAGCAGCGAGCCACTTCAAGAACAAGTATCAGCTACACGAGTTTAGAAAATTAGAGTACCCTGCAGCCAAATGGCTATTTTCCGCCACTGGGCACGGCAAAAATGCATGCGATGGCGTTGGAGGGCTTGTGAAGCATCAGGCTACTCTACACAACCTGCGACAGCCGGCAAGCATGGCAATCCAAAATGGACAAGACATGTCAAGAATACTGTCTCAGCATCTCAAAGGGGTCAAGCTGCTCTACTTGGATGAAACTGAACTTGTAGAGTTCCGGAACCGGAAGAAGGAAGAGTGGAGCAATGTGCGAGCCGTCCGTGGAATTCAGAAGTGGCACGTATGGCGAAGTCGCAGAACGGGGCAGAACTCGGAACTGTTTTTCGGACCGCAGAAAGCGCAACGACGATCACTATTTCAAAACCGCTGCTTGAACATGTTGAGTGTCTATGCATTTTTATTTATTTTACAACAATGACAGACGACGCATCAAGAGACAGCCGGAACGAGTGGACAAGCCAAGGTGTCAGCGATTTATTAAAACAGTCACATAAAGATGTAGTAAAAGCGCTGATCCTCTATCCCACCGAGGTGTTATGTTCAGTTCTTAGGTTTACTTCGCGAACCCAGGTGTTGTATATCGTTTCGTTCTAGGCATTTACGTTCGCGCGACCGGGTGGTCGCGTGACCCGGCGTCTCCGGTTGCATCCGACGTTGTTTGGGCTCAATATGTCGTGTTCACTATACAAGGCGAACACGGACGTAATACGCGGCAGGTTATATATGTTCTTTCTTTCTATCGACACTAGTGTCTCGTGCGGATGGTTGTGTTTCAGTTCGCGCGACTGTGCAGCGGCATATGCAACAATTAAGCACGAAGGGTGGGCTCGTCTTAGTTCGCATCTTCGATGCTTCGAGCTGCTGTCCTGAGCTACGTGTACTTTATACATGCATTTAGAGCGGTCCACGTGTATGATTCGAACTCGTGCACAAATAAAAAAACGGGACATTATGAGAAGTTCTAAACAAAAAAATGGAAGGCGGCCACACTGCGGCCGTGACCTTGGGCGAAGATGTCCACGTGTGGAGGTACATTTCAAAGCGCTGTACTTTTGACGCAAACAAAATGATGCAACATGTTTTTAACGGAATTTAATGAGGATGTAGAGGAGAGTGATTCCTCCAAATTTTAAAAAGATCGAAGGTGGTTTTTTTTTTTAATTGCACGTTGAAGTTGCGGAACTTTTCAATTTCGAATATGTTTGAAGCGCTGTATATATTTTGCATTATACACTAGAGCAGCAATTCATTTTTTGGGAAAGGACAAGTTTAGAAAGGACATATCAAAAAAGTTTCAGTTTAATATTCTTAACATATAACGACATAACGAGTCACAAAAATGGGGTCAAAACGTTAAAGCAGCCACATTTGTGAATTTGGCACGCGCGATATATAATTTTGAGAATACTGTAAACGTTCAAAAATGCAGCAACAATAATCCCCTGCTTTCTGAAAAATATTAAGTTTTTTTGGTATATTTAGTTTGCCTATTACACGAAGTCAAACTTGACAGAACAGACAAAGCCCGAAAACGGCGTTTCCGTCTTGGGGCAGTCATATCTTTTTTTCCTTAAAATATATTTGTTTTTTTTTAGAAAACATTTGTGATTTCGTTCCTTCCACATATTGGGGAGTAACATATAAAAATATGAAGAAAAAAAAATGCGAACCGGACTCGCTTGTTCGATCTTATCTGAACACACCCTGTTATGCTGTGTTTGTTGTGTTTCCTCACAACAAAATAACCCTTTTCAAAGTTCATTGCATATGCCATACACAGTACTTCGGTCCACTTTGGTACGCTTTTCTTGCCTGGGGAAAAACTTCCCTCCGTTTGCTTCTTTGGAAAGAGGCTGAGAACGTGCGCATCACGTGGGTGTAAAGAGCCACTCACACGAGCTAGCTGCTGGCAGCCGTCAAGGCCTCCATTCTTGTTATTGGTCCCCAATCTTCCGAAAACTAGAAAGGTGGGAAGATGTGGATTTCGGGGACCGACCACGAAGTAGAGAGAAATCGGTAAACTGCAAATGAACGAAAAAAAAGTTGCGGAAGGAAAGGCCCGAGACAAGGAGTCAATGGAACGACACCAGCGGATCGGCCTGTTGATTCACGATTCCGGACAGGTGTAAAGGCCCGTGGCGACGACACCCAGGCAGGCCAAGATCGCCGTCGCTACCACCGGGACACCACTAAAATCATGGACATGACGGCTGCGCCCAAAAGGGCTCTGTAAATATATGTATAATGTTCTTCTTGCGAGCGAGTCATGTTCCTCTTGTTTCATATACACCGCTTTTGGAAATTGTGTGTCCTCATCATTTTCCACCGTCTTCTTCACAAAAGGGGAAGAAACGACATTGGGGAGGCGGTGAGAAAAGCCTTGCTGTTTGCGTGGTTAATGTCCAAATTGAAAAAGAATAATAATAATAAAAAAAAAAAGATGAACGCACAGCAACTTTCACGGCATATACCGATGCTATGTCGGGTTACGCCATCTTCCGTGTCCTGTTTGGACGGCCCATTACGGAGTAGGGCGAAACCAACGTTATTAAAACCACTCAGTTGAAAAACTGCCATAGAGACTGCTCTAAAGAAAGTATTCCCAATCTGTCCACCAGAACCGAGCTAATGGCGAACACAACGCCGCCATTTCTCCCGCAGCGGCCACTCGAGGAGCTGCACGTTACTTCTATTTGGGTTTTAATCGGCCCTTTTAGCGCCGAAACAGATACAGCGGAAGAGGTTACAGGATTGCCACCCCCGCCTCCCCTGCGGACGCGCCGCAAATTTCTACCGAAGTTAAAATGCACTTAGGTCGGTACGCGCCACCTGAAAGGACCGCTGAGGCATGGTTGTATAAAAACAATATTAATTGTTCCGCAAAACCTTGCAAACTAAAGATTTTAAAAACGTCACGCGCCCTTCATTTTGTAATAATCTCCAAAAATTCATACAAAGAGTCTTTTCTGTTTGTTTTTACGCAAAAACATGCTATGTAAAAGCTCAATGTGACCACAGAACAGACAAATGATAAAGAGTGGCGCTGTTGTCGTATTTAGCTTGGTCTCGGTGGACGCCAGCCGCCCAAGTTTCGACGGCGAGTTTCCCAACTGAGTGTTCTAGTAACGTTGGGCGCAACCATTCAGGCCACACCCATAACATTTCCGGTGTGACTATTGACACCTTTATATGTACATATACTGGATGGATGAATGGATGGTTAATGGCTGTTTCTTTTGAATCAGGCGGTGACTTGCGCCACCCAGCCCAATGTTTTTTTTTTCTTTATAAGTTTATATTAAATAATGTATGAGCCAAAATAATTCTATTTAACGTCTATCCGTCTATTGCTTTTAGCCGCCATTCCTGTCATTTTACGTTACTGGGTTCTACTTCATCAACATGTTTTGTTTCACTGTTCTGCTCGAAACCCAGTGCCCTGATGAAGTCGGCCTATTCGCGCGATGTCCACTGGCGGCCAATCCTTTTACATTCAATAATGACATATTCTAGCGTTTGAACTCTCTCCCCGAACATAATGCACGTTCCGTAGGCATTTGACCCTGTACGTCTATAGTTTTCAGAACACCTGTACTAACGTAATATTTTTTTCTTGCCCCGTGCATGTTTTAAGACTACTGGATGTATTTGCCGTATACGACGGACTCGGAGGTAACCACTGCGACAGGCTTGCGACGATCCTTTGTTCGTATACAAACGTGTGCCTGAGCTCTCTACCGGGCCGCCATGCGGGCTTCGGAAGAAGAGTACGAGTTATGAGAAGATATTGCTCGTGCGGGTTTTCGAAAGAGGGCAAGCGCCGGCACGCTGCATTTGAACTACTCTCTTCAAAGCCACGATCACATGCACTGATCATAGATCGCGCAAAAGGCGCGGTGTTCGCAGCACACATGATGTCAGAATGTCTGCAAACAGCTTTTGTGCGACCAATGGCGGGGCCGTCGTATACAAGCAAGAAACTTAGTGTCTTCAGGCCGTCTTTTGCACGATACATTAGCAGGACGATCGTGGCCTAAAGGGTACACTGCACGACACTATCAGCGCGACCGAGCGATCGCTGGTTTCCTCCGATGCAACGTACGATCAGCCTCCACCTCCTGCGTGGGCCCTTCGATAACGCTCCGCCGCACACGCGCGTGCCCAACACGCCGCAAGGCAACGAGCGGACGCTGGAGGCCGTGGTCTGGACGCCATATCTGAGGGCACCGTTTAGAGCGCATGCTCAGAACGAGCTCACATTAACAGGCTACGAAGATGGGCAATCTTGATGGCATGGAATGCACGTTGTGTACATATATCAGCGACATCTGGGCCTGTTTATGCGGAAAGAAATTGGCGACGTGCGCGACCGAAAGCGTCGCTGTGGTCGGCCTTCCACGATTGGCCCAAAACCTGACTATGACGTCGGAAAGGGTATACCATCGACGGAAATAAAAGGAATGAAAGAACTTTAATTTCGACGGTGTTGGCAGTGTTACTTTGAGAGTGCAAAGATTTCAGGCTTCCACCATGCTATTTACAAACACCATGGAACTTGTTGTTCGCAAGGTAATGACGTCACAAGGGGGAAACATAGGAGGGCGCCACCAAAACATCTCGCCGCTAATAGCTAAACCTACAATAAATCTGCTTGGTGCACCTTTTCAAAATATTGCAGCGAATAGCTTTTATGAATTTTGATAGAAACTTTTGGAGATGGACTGGAGTCAGGTCTATGAAGATGTAGACGAGAACGAAGTATACAACGTGTTTTTGAACAAATTTAAGAAAATATACAAAACGTGCTTTCCATATAGATCTATAGAATTGTTGGAAAGGAATCGTAAACCATGAACAACCCCAGAACTTTCGTTTGAAATAAATAGGAAAAACGTTTTGAACAATATATTCGTAAACACTAAGAACCCAGAGCATCTGAAAGCATTTAAATCATACCGTCACATACTTACGAGGGAATTAAGAAGTGCTAGAGCAAGGTACTTCAATAGATACTTTGTGTGCACATCAATATGAACAGACGTCACGTAAAAAAAGCTTAACAATGTTATGAGTTGTTCACACGAAATAAAGCAAATTGAGAAAATCCGCCTGCTCAATGTAGAACTTACAGAAATATTACTAGCAGATTGCTTTAATGATCACTTTGTAAATTCGGCAAGAGATAATCCAGGCGAAAACGCTTGCGCGTAGTATCACGAAGCAGTCAATGCTTACAAAGGCTCAATCGCGGATGCCAAGTCAATTCATTTTTCTATCACTTTGCCATCACTATTAACCAACAATGCCAAACAGTACTGCAGTGCGATTAACGGCAACGAAAACCCCACACTGATTCTGTTTAGTTTATCGGGTGAACTTGTTTCCTCCGATGATTGTGTAAATGTTTTAAATTCTACTTTCGTTGAATCATTTTCAAACAGTTTTTCTTTCAACTTTATTTCAACTTCAACGTGTTTTTCTGCCCATGTGCCATATCTTAATGCAAACAAGTGGAATTTTAAATATAATTGAACAGTTAAAAATATCCTGCACCGCAGGAGTCGACGAAATTAATTCTAAATTTTACTAAGCACAAAAGAGTATTTTTTGATAATACTATATAAATTATTTGAACAATCACTTACTCTAAGCTATTTAGTTGACGATTGGAAGGCGTGTAAAGTGGTGTCTGTACATGAAACTGGTGATCATCATTCTTCCTTCAATTACCATCCCATTTTTATAACAAGCATTCCGTGCGAAATCCTTGAGTTTAAAATTTTTTTTCTCGCCTAGTGCAACACCTATAGGAACTAACCTATTCTTTGCTCCTGCTCCACATGGCTTCCGTAAATCATTTTCGCGTGAAACTCAGCTACTTACTTTCAATCATGACCTTCACCTTATTCTCTATCGTGGTTATCAGGTGGATTGTATTTTCCTTGATTTCGCTAAAGCTTTCGGCAGAGTGTCATATAATCTACTACTTCATAAAATCAGCGAACTTAATATCGATCAGGATGTACTTTGCTTAATAACCGGTTATAATTTGTCTCTGCGAATAATAATTCTTCAAGTCTAGTTCACGTGACGTCAGGTGTCCTTCAAGGCTTAGTTTTAGGTCCCCCGCTCTTCCTTATTTTTACCAACGACTTCCCTTTATGCGTTTCGTCCTCTATTAGCTTATTTGCATATGATCGCGTTCTTTACCGTGAAATGACTAACACCTCTGTCTGTGTTGCTATCCTTTAGTCTGACCTTGATTGTGTTTCTAATTGGTGTAACAAATGGAATATGCGGCTTAAATGTAATAAATGCAAAGTAATGACTGTTTCTCGACTTAACTCGCACTCTTCTTCCTACTATCTTAACAGGGTGTTGTTGCAGTGTGCATCATCGTATAAGTATTTGGTAATCTATATTTCCTCGAACTTATCTTGGGAGCCTCATATTCGCTACGTAACTAGCAATGCTAACCCTATGCTTGGCTTCCTCAAACGTAATTTTCTATCTGTCCCTCTGTCTCACAAGCTATTACTCTATAAAACCCTTATCCGCTCTAATTTGAAATACGCCTCTTTTATATGGGATGCTGGTGCTGACTTACTTACAATAGCAGTCGAAAGTATTCAAAATAGATCTGTTCACTATATTCTTACTAATGATCACCGTACTGCAAACGTAACACCTATGAAATCTCTTTCCCCACGTCGTGAGCTATTGCGTCTTAGTCTGTTTGTCTGTTTCATAAAATTTATTCTCACATCCTTCCTTGCATCATAAATTACTAACTCCTCCTTCATACGTCTCACCACGCGTCGATCACCAACATAAAGTTGGTCTACTTGTTTGTATAACCGCTACTATTTGTAATTCGTTCATCCCCACAACAACAATTACGTGGAAACACTTTCCATCGTCAGTTGTGTGTGTAACAGACGTCATTATGCTTAGGTGTTGTTTATCCAATTCTCCAAGGTAATGGTTACTATGTTCATGTTTATATTTTCTTAGGTTGACATTTTGTTCTTAAAGTATGATTTTCCTTTTGTGACCCACTATCCTCTGTAATTCCCCCGGATCTGAGTGTACAATAAATAAATAAATGAGTAAATAAATAAATATAAAACGAATTGAGTGTGGAGTTCTTTAAGCAAGTATTGTAGGTCTTTTTTTTTCTTTAATTTATACGTCATTGATATCGTGAATTTAAATAAAATATGAAATGTGTAATTTACTGATAATACTAGTTTACTATTTGAAGGTAATAACGGTAATGAAATAATAAATAGCGGAAATAAAACTCTTGAAGACCCTGTTAAGTGTAGTGTTCTAAAAATCAATAAAAATAAAACAATAGCGGTCTTATTTCACCCAAACAACAAAAATGTTACCTTTACTTGTGATATCGTTTTAAATCCGAGCAAAATTTATTTCCTCATTAGCTTTAAGGCCCTTGGTGTTGTATTCACGGATCAAAACCGATGGGACGATCATATTAATTATATTTCGCTTCAAATTGCGTGTCGTTTGCTTGATGTATCGACACCGCCATATTTTGCCAACCCGTGTTAAACTTCTAATCTAGAATTGTTTATTTTTCTTTCATACAAACTACTGTCACTTAGTTTGGGGTCATAATGCAAGTGCAAACTTAAATGCAATTTTCTTTCTTGCAAAAAAATGCTAAGAAACATTTCCAATGTCTAATACGACCACCCGAATAAGCCCATATTTAAAAGTTTAAAATTGATGAATGTTAATATTATATATAAATATAGTGTGTGTGTGCACGTTATAAATCTGAAGTACAAAAGAAATTATCTTAATCTGATTGACCTGGCTTCTCTTGCTCCGAAAGTGCCAACTTACCCAACTCGAAGCTTACAAAATTGGAAGTTGCCTAATCTTAGAACGACCTATGCTGAGCAGATGTTATCTAATACGTTTCCAAACTTACGTAACTTAATATTTATCCTATTACGTCATCGAGAAAAGATATTCAAGATTTTTTTCCCGTGTAATACTTTGTGTTTCGTGTGTATATTTCTAAATAAATAAATAAATAAATAAATAAATAAATAAATAAATATATATATATATATATATATATATGATGTTTTTTGTATATGTATTTTGTGTTACTTCGAAAAACGTGAATATTGCCGCCTGACTACTTTTTGAACGCTATTGTGTCCTATCTTGTTTATTTTTTCTTTTGCCACTGCTGTTTGTGCAGGAGGGGGGCCGGGCACTCGTCAAGCTACACGATACGGCTTTTTTTCTCGGTCTCCCTCCATCATTTGTTTGATGAAAAAATAAACATTATTATTATAATATTAATATTATTTTTATTATTAAAAAAAAACTGTGGACGCTCGACGTTAGCGCGCGCTCAGCAGTCGCGCACACAGCTATGGCCGCCAGTGAATGCTCCATATACGTTACCACAGACTAACCGTTCGCTAAAAAGAGAGTACGAGAGTCACCCTCTGATTTGTTTTGTTTGGTTTCATTATCGCAGGTGGTTCACTATTGTTACGCAAAATTCAGAGCGACCGCCAACGCCACTAACGGAACAGAGACAGCGAAGTTTTCACAGAGAGAATGCTCCCCTCCGGAAGACCCAAGCATCTGCCGGTACAAAGTTGAGATGGTTAACCAAACGGAGAAAGTTCAATCAGAGGAAGACGAAAAATCTCAGAAGGAAAAGTAAGAAATGGACCCGATACTCGGGAGTGTCAAAGGAAGTAGGCGTCTGTTAAAACAGTGATGTCATCCAGCGCATTGTGCTGGTCTGCTACACTGTGTAATGAACGGAAGAACAAAGAATAGAAGGGAGTAGAGAAAGGTAACATAAAAAATTTATATAAAGGAAGTATAAGAGAATATAAAAAAAGTGATACAAGAGAAAATTAAAAATAAATGTTGATATGAGTGTTTCAATGGCAAGCGTCATTTACCACTTCAGTTCGCTTTAGAACACTACAGCCTATGCTGTAAACGAGTATTCTTCAAAAAGTTCAGAAGAGGTTCTGTGGCCTTATAACCGTCAGAAGATGTCATCAAGGAACAAAACACGATGTCGATGCTTATTTGTTCTTCCTCTTTGATGTTGAGGTGTTTCTTCATTAACTCTCTTTCATGGCTGTACTCCTCGCATTCGCAGACTACATGTTGGACGTTATGATCGCCGCCGCACGATGCACATTCAGGAGACTGAGATTTTCCGATTTTGTGAGGGTAGCTGCTGGTGTACGCAGCTTTAAGCCACAAACGGTGCAGCACGATCTCCGTTGGTCTTGGCATACCTCGTGGAGCCCAAAACTATAGCTTAGGATCAATATTGTAAAGATATCTGTAGTGGTATTGAGGGTTTTCCCAAATAGAGGATGTTATTTCTTGGCCAATGTTTCTGATCATGCTATTTGCATCTGGCCTCGAGAATAAATTAGACAATAATATTGCTTTCGTGGGCATCTCTAGCAGCTCTGTCGGCGAGAACATTTCCGCCTACACCGGAGTTGGCAGGAACCCAGTGTAAAATAAAATGGTGTCCCTGGCACGAAGCTCGGCGAGCTGATTCTAAAATATCTTGTGCAAGTTGTAGATATGGGCTACATTTTTTTCATCGAGGAGGGGGTGTAAAGAGCGGGCTTCGAGTCAACAAATATGGCTCAAAATTAAGGTTTTTCAGTTCCCACTTGTGTCACTGCTGCTCGAATTGCCGTGAGCTTTGTCACCGTTGATGAGGTGACGTGGCTCAGCTTTGCTTTTATGGATGTTCTCATAGAAGGAATGTAGACTCCCAGAGCCGATGACGACGTCATTGTACAGCCGTCAGTGAAGATGTGGCGGAATAGGTTGTATGATTGATTAATGTAATCAAGAGCGATTTGCGTGATCACCGGCGCAGGCATCTTTGTTTTCGAAGTGATCCCTGGGATACTTCTTCTGATTTCTAAGTGGGGGTACTTCCACGCAATGTTGTACGGAACGGCGTTCCAAGGAACGGCGATCCTGGAACCCGTTCCTTTTAGGAGGAACGAAGGAATGCCGCCGCTTTATTTTTCATCGATGGAACTGAAACGGAAACTCGTTACATTTTTACTGGAACGGAAAAAGGAACGGGGTTCCTTTTTTTCGTCCAACGGGGTAATTTGTATTTTATTTCTAAGAATGAAATTCTAAAAGTATAAAAACCATATCTTTACAAACAGCAGGGTCTCGGTAAATTTTGTGTAGTCCTTGCTTGGTAACAGTCGGGTGCAGGAGAGCTAGTGGACATTTAATTTTTTTTGCAGTGCCCAATAGTGCGGTACGAAACGCAAAACGTTTAGTCGAAAGGAAAGACACAGAAAGAGGGACGTTTCAAACTTAGCCACTTTCTTTTCTTCCACGAATACTCGTACACCCAGAAATCTAAGGCCGACTACAGCCATCACTGAGCTTCCACAAACAGACCTACAGTTACAATAAAAGGACAGGTTACCTGACATCGGACGCACCCTTGTGTCCCGAATATTGGTCACTCAAATTATACAAAAAATTAATTTTTACTTCTCCCCTTGTTCTGAACCTTCGAACAGAACAACGAACAGAGAAGGACTTGTATTTTTCAAGACTGACCTTCAAAAGCCGTACCCTCTTCTTTACTTGCTCGTTTTGCGGACGCCAACATCGAGAAGCAACCGTTGTTAAGTTTGAACAAGGTACTTTGTTAGATTGAAACGTGTGAAGTTGTTGTAAAAAGCTCGTGCAATGTGGGGTAACAGTGCATTTGGCTCGTCTGAATCGCCCATCCCAAACAGGAATATGGTAAAACGCTGAGATTTTGAAAGGTGAATATATCAACAAACTTCTCCTGTTGCACTGCCATCACTGCATTCAAATTCATATGTTGGCATTTAATGAGATAGATAAAAAAAAACAACTTGCTGGATCTAACTACTTATGGTAATCAGAAAAATACAAATGTAACGTATATGTAACGATACGTTCCATTTTTTTAACTGTAACGGGAACGAGTTTCTTTCTCACAGATGGAACTTGTAACGGGAACGCGTTCCAAAAATCAGAAGGAACGAGGAACGACCCTTTTTTTTTTTGAGGAACGTATACAACACTGCTTCCACGGTGGATATCTTGGAATTGTTGCCGCTTCAAATGATCCTCCAAAAGCGTGATTAATTGGGCAAATCCTGAAGATGGTCTCTCTGTTGAGATATTTTCTAGATGATGTTTATGTATTCGAGTTTTGCGACGAAGATGAGATCGCAACGTTTCTTGTGTCCTTAAAATGGCGGGAAAAACTGCTCGTGCTTCAGCCAGAGTTCCCACATTCGATGTGCATTTCGGCAGTAAAAGCTCGAAGAGCTTGTGCTTAAGCTTTCTAATTTTTTAAGAAGAGACCATAATACATAATGCACAACAGGAAGACTGTAGCACATAAGGCCGAGAAACAAAGCATTGTATAGGGCCATTCGTGCAAAAAAAGGACACCCCCATTTGGTCCCACTAATCATTCTGATTTTATGGATAAACGAGATCATGACAGCTTTTTTTTTTGGGCGCTTTATGTGGGGGTTTCAGGGCCGTAACCAGGGGAGTTGTTAGGGGGTTCTGACCCCCCCCCCCCCCCCCCCGAAATTTTTTTTCTGGGTACGGCCCTGGTCGGTATACTTGCAGCCAGCCGATTTTAATCTCCACCTCTGCGCACGCGCAGTGGCGCCGGTCGGCTACCGGGTACCAAACCGGGACCGGTTCTCCGGTTTGCTGCAAGTCTCCATTGTATGCCGCTGATGCACATGATTCATAGGCGAAAATAAGACAATAGACACTTTCAAAATGGCCGCCGTTGTCCCCGAAACCCCCCCCCCCCCCCCCCCGAAATTTTTTTCTGGGTACGGCCCTGGGGGGTTTCATGTCAGTTGCCTGTCGATAGTAACACCCAGACATTTGTGCTCAGTGACGTATGGAATTGCTTTTCCATCAATCACGATCGGGTATTTGTCCGTGTGTTTTCTGCTGAATGCCACCACCGCTGATTTGTCCGGTGATATATGCAGAACCCGCTCGTGGAATTAGCGC
Source organism: Ixodes scapularis (assembly GCF_016920785.2). Taxonomy (NCBI): domain Eukaryota; kingdom Metazoa; phylum Arthropoda; class Arachnida; order Ixodida; family Ixodidae; genus Ixodes; species Ixodes scapularis. The sequence continues at coordinate 84,892,602 of NW_024609879.1, forward strand.
TCTGTGATGTTTATTGCTCTCTGTTGTCTCGCTTTGTTTATGTAGAGTTGCCTACTGCACGCCCAGAAACAAATATCATCAGCGTATATGGATGCGTGAACGGTTTTAAAAAGTATTTTAAGAAGGTTTATTAGAGAAATGCTAAAAAGCATGGGGCTAAGGAACAGCCTTGCGGTACTCTCCTCTTGACTTTGTGAAAACCAGTGTTGCCCTCCGGCGTCGATATGTACACTTGTCTTCCTTTAAGGTAACTTGCCATTCACGTATATAAGCGTCCTCGATAGCCAATGGCCGCCAGGTGGTGAAGAATGGCTCCACTTTCTACAGTATCGAATGCCGATTTTATGCCCACAAATATAGCTGTTGTTATCTTGTTGATAGTCTTCGTTTGTTCAATGCTAGTCATTAAATCAGTAACATTGTCAATGCTGCTTCTTCCGCGTCGAAATCCATTCATGAATGACGGATATAATCCTCTATTTTCTATACCCCATTCCATACGGGCTGGCAACATTCGTTCCATTACTTTGCTCATGCAACTTGTTAATGCAATTGGACGATCCGAATTAATATCTAGGGGAAGCTTTCGAGGTTTGAGGATTGGCAACACACGAGCAATTTTCCATTCCCTCGGTATAATTCCTGTTTCCTACACCCTAAGAAATAGGGTGTAGGTCCCATATATAACTTGTCTCATATATAACTCCCCAAAACTGTATTTCGTCGTTGTGTCCACTGACGTCAAGCTGGCGATACTAACTTTTAAAATCGGCTTGATAGCTCTTGAATATAACGTATTAAATAGCTAATGTACGTGTTAAAGACTACAAAAAACAATTACTGATGTTTTGCAGCAGGGCCAAAAAAATCTTCATTTTCTTAAAGAGGCACTGGCACATCAAAATCATATTTTGTTTTATTGTTTGAAAGGATTGAAAACGATGCCTGGACATTATTCTAAAAATTCGAAACTTGGGAATTTCGTATTTGTGAAGTAAAAAAACAATTTCCAAATGGCCGAACTTGAAGTTCCCGCGCGATCCGCGCCAGTCGAGTGGCGTCAAATTTTGAGGGCTCCTGAGAGTCAAGTTTCTTTGGCGCCTCCGCTCCGAAACGTGTCTTCGCGACCCGAAGTGAGGAGGTGAGAGCGGGAGCAGGGCGCCGGCGTACCGGGAAACCGGTTTCCTGCGTGAGTGCCGTGCTGCCTATCGCTTCGAGCAGACGACGGTGCCCCGGCGGTGTCACAACCGAAACTACGATACACAGACACCAAACCTAGTTGTTTTGATCGTTTGACGATTTCCTTGTCGAAATCTGAGACGTCGTCGGACATTAAAAACACCACTTCGTCCGATTCCCCGACTCACCGATAACCCTCTGCTACATGCGTCAAGCGCCGCCATGCTTTCCGAGGGAAGATAAAAATCCAGAAGGCGACATCACAACGGACTCTGATTTTTGGTATTTCAAAAAGATGGGCCGTAGTGCGTTCGCAATTGCGTTAAAAAACATGTTTTACGATTGCCGCTATTAAATGTTATAGAATTGTTGCCTAAAAAGCTTCTAAATTTCATGTTTCTTGACGTCACGAATCAAACGAAGCGAGGAGGCGAAAAGCAAGAGAGGAAAGCGCCAAAAATAAAAAGGCGCGCGCGCGCGTGAGAACTTGTTTGCATCGTTTTAGACAATAAAAAAGAATACGACCTGTGGAGTGTCAGTGCCCTTTTAATGTAGCCTTTAATGAGTACATTAGCTATTTTAATAAGTTGTATCGCTCGACTATCAAGCCGCTCGTAAAATTTGGTATCGCCAGCTCGACGTCAGTGGACAGAACGACGAGATGTAGTTTTGGGGAGTTACATATGGGACAAGGGGAGTACCCCTGTACACCCCCTATTTCTTACAGTATGTAAGGAGTTAAATGCCTTGAACAAAAAGGTTCTAGCCGCTTCCCCCAGGTGACCTAAGGCTGAGTATCGTATTCCATCCGTGCCTGGGGACGCCTTGACGTTAGAGGCAAAGAGTGCCATATCAAGTTCTTTAAAGGTAAAATATGCTTCGAGTGCATTGCGTACACTTACGGATGGGTGGTCATCTGTCGTATTCACTCTGCAGTCGATAATAGTAGAGCAGGAGGTGATCTTGATACAGGATTCTTCGGCTATGGTTGCTTCTGAGACGTACTTGGCGGCTCAAAGCGATTGCCCGGGATAGACAAACTTGCTGCGGCCTCAGGCGCAAACTTCGTATCATGGGCAATATGCGAGTAACTGGCTTTCTGGGATTATGGCCGGCACTAAGAAACCTCCAGCGTTTTTTAAAAAGCTTGTCCAAGTGTCTTATAACGCGCTTTTGAGCTCTCCTAGAAGTCCTGACATCCTCAGTACCTTTAATTTTTCTTACCCTGCGTTCAGCTCGCCGGCGGATAACCACGTAATTGTTCGTATTCTCCATCAATAGCTGTCGGAGGGTTGGTTATATTCGCGGTTTTGGTCGCTTCGGAGATTGAAGAGTTGATGGCCTCAACAAATCCTTCTGTCTCAGTTAGTGTAGTACAGGCGGATTCCATTTTTGTTTTGAAGATATCCCAATCAGTATAAGGCATTTTAGTACGCCGCTTCAAGCAATGCAATCCTTGAATCATAGTGTAAGTCGGCACGTGATCGCTAACATGAGTTTAAATAACAGCGAACCACCTGGCTCCCTCAGCGAGACATGAAGATACGAAATATAAATCTAGAGAGCTACTCGGAGAAGCACCTCTGAAATACGTCGGACTGCCGTCGTTAAGAATTGCAAGGTCATATTTTAGTGTAAGGTCTAATAAGGCTTGCCCTCGAGCATTATTTTTTTCTGCTTCCCCATAATTAGTGAGGGCTATTGAAATCTCCTGTCAGAAAACGGGGTGATGGGGTTTGCTGTGAACTTGTATCCTGCCTCTGTATGCCAAAGGTGATCGAGGGAGTATATAGCTAGCAATAAGTGTGAACGAAATGTCTTCTATCTTAACAGTCGCAGCAATGCACTCATTTGTAGGGTGCGACGGAAGATCGTGTTGAATAATGGCCAGGTCCTTTCGAACGCCGACCAAAACTCTGCTAAGACCAGTTGTTCTGTGGGAATGAAAAAGCTTGTACCCTGATAGCCTGATCTTGTGCGTCACTAGCGACTCTGATATTGCTATAATAAAAACAGGATATTCGAATATGAATTTTCTAAAGTCCGAAAGCCGATTTTGAAGGCCTCTCGCTTTCCATTGAAGGACGGTGGCACCTCTATGAAGCTTATCTAATGACTCCAGATAATAACAAGCGAAAGTATAGCACCTAATATGGTTAATAGTGCTTGGGCTATAGGAGAATTCCATGAACGAAGAATATTATGGACAACGTCGGGTGATGGTTTGGAGCTTGACCCAGGACGTAGATGGTTGCTCCCTGGTTGATGTCCTAGACTGGTCCCACCTGGGCTGCCTATTTTCTTTATCTTCTACACGCGAAGTTGACGCAGATCCAGGAAGTGCTGGGAATTCGTTGTCATCCTTGTGCTGCAAAGTAGGATCTGTAGCCTCTGTGGATTTTGAATGGGTCTTGCGTCTTCTTACGCTGGATTGCTGCGTTGGTAGGGTATCTCGTTGAGCACAAAGATGGTAAGCTGCGACGCGTATCTTGCTTGGTTGACTGCTGTCCTAGCATGGCCAATGGACATCTGATCTTTTGTAGACCGTAAAGCCTCTTTTGCTGAGGTGTAACCAACCTTAGCTTCGCTCTTGTACCTGTATATTTTCTACTCTCTTTTGTATGCCGGGCATAAACAAGATGTCGAGCCGTGTGCTTTGTGGCAGTTTATGCAGAGTGGGTCTTCCGCTTCGCACTTGGTGCGATCATGGGGTCCCCCGCAGCGAGCGCATCGCGATTTCCTTGTACAGGCAGTTTGGATCTGCCCAAAACGGTTACATCTGGAGCACTGATGTGGTTTCTCGACGTACGGTTGCGTCTTGTATCTTGTGTATCCGATTGTAGCGTACTATGGTAGAGTGTCCGTGCTGAAGACGAGCTTGAGGGTCTCGGATTTACCCATGGCCGTCGGATGGAGATAACAGGTGCAGTTGTGCGAACTGCCAGTTGAAGTTCGACCTCAGTGAGGTCTGCTGGTACTTCGTAGATCACCCCGGCCGCCGATGCTCGCGGGAGCGGATCGTAGGCCAGGACAGCGATCCCGTCTAGTGTGGTGAGTGTAAGGAGCACTTTCGTGGCGTCTCCATTTCTGGTGTCAATTGCCAGCACGTTGAGTCTTCGGTTTTGCCTAGCCAGGCTGCCCCGTCTGGAGCAGTCATGCCCAGCTTTTCTTGAATTTTCTTCGGGTTAATGGTTGCGATCACTTGTCTGGGTCCTTTGGTCTGACTATCACCGTGAGGTCAGGATCAGTACGATCCATAGTCTTGGCCGTCTTGTCGCTTGACTTCAAACTAGTTGAGGCTTTGCGTCTCTTTCGGTTCTGAACAGTCTGAAAGGGTGCCGTGTTGGCGTCCAGCTCGTCAGAGATGCTATCATAGTAAAAGACTGTGCTTGAAGCGCTTGACATACCCATAGATGGCTGCTCAGTCTGTCCATCCAGTTCCATTTCGATCGACGGTGAGCCTTGGCCGGCAGAATGGCCCGCCTCAGCCATGGTCGATGACCGTTGCTTTAAAAGCGAGGATCGTATTGTTTTTACCTTGAATTAGCAGGGAAAATCTTGAATAAGGACACAATATAGCAGGACAACCTCAATAGCAGTCAAGGCAAATTCGACTTCTTCCTTTTTTCTACCCGGGAGTGAGCGCAGGCAGAAGTCGTTCAAAGGCTGGAGTCATTATACTGTTGGAAACCATCGTTCTGGTGATTATGACGACGATCGCATGATCTCCGACCACTCCTCCTTTCTTGGCCTTGCTCCTGTTGGCGACGGCGACCAAGGCATAAACGACATCTACAAAACGTATGGTCATTGTACAGACAACAATTATCCTGAATATGATCCCAACAATTATTTCTTTCAGCAGGTCCATTGACGTTGATAGTGATTAATATTACGATTAAAGTAGCAATGAATCAGAATTGCAGTAGATATGGGCGAGCCGGAACTTTCCTACTCTGAGACAGTGTATTTAAAGAAAAACGATAAAAGACAAAACAAGGGTGATAAAGCGCAGGTTCGAGATTCGACTGGATCCTGAGTTACCTCACTTTTTAATATTACACGGACGTTCGACCAATGTCTGTCGTGTGGATGCGCCAACTATTCAAAGACAATAACAACAAAAGCAGCAGCAGCATCTCCTCAATGGTTTCCAATTTTATTCGACCTCCGCACTTTTTGTCCTGTCATGGAGAGTAATAGTTGGTGGCAGCTAGGTTAAAAAGCCTGTGAAACCTCGTTGGTTTTCGCCTGACTCTGGCTTCAATATATAATATACAAAAAATGCACACTTTCTCGACTTGCTTTTCGAGTAGACAACTATCATATCTACAGTTTAGCAAAAAATGAAAAAAAAAAATGTTTTTTTTGTTTTGAGAAAATTGGTTTCAAAATTGGCACTTTTTGGTTTTAGCATAATATTAACGTAAACATACGGCAAAGGATATTTTATACAGCTGAGTCATTTTATATTATATATAAAGAGCGTGTTTTGGGCTCTCCGTAGACATAGAAATAATGATGTAACCCAAGTAGATCGCCAGTATTTAATTGTCAAAGTTCGTCAACAATTAACCGAGGGGGCGTTTTTGCCATTTTTACAGAAAAAAAAGCAAAACGCCTAAAATTATTTTATGGTATTAGAGGCTTTTACCTGTGCTCACAGAGTGCTTGAAAAACGTTAACATAATGTGGACTGAAAATCCACGGCGGGAAATCAAGCGAAACATTCGACCCACGACGGATGTGAAAAACACTGCTTTCCGCCCCATGGATTATATACTGTATATATATATATATAGAAAGAGAGAGAGAGAGAGAGAGAGCTGAACTACACGATGCGACATGGGCCTCCTTCTTGCGGAAAGGTTGCGGTGACATCAGAACGACGAGCTCTCATTGGCTCCGATTGGAAGGATACTGGGTGTGGACCTCAATGCTAGCAACATTGACGTCTACCCACTATTCGTCCAATCGTAGCCAATCAGAGCGCAGCGCTCTGACGTCACTGCAAACCCTGCACAACAAGCAGGCGAATTTTATGCAATCTTGTGCGCAGCAAGGACAAGGACAAAAGTGGAGAACAGGGACACACCATTGCGCCTTGCTGTGTCCTTGTTCTCCAACTTGGAGAACATAATAGTGCTTCACGACAGGGACGAAGAGTAGGAACGAGACAACACAATGCGCTAACTTCAACTGGTTTAATCGTCAGAAAATCAAGGGTATAAAACTTGTTAAGAGAGGAATTGTAAATGTGTGCTTTGTGAATGCCATCAGAAGGTCGTGTCATCATGCGATGCCTTCAGGCCTGAAGGAGCAGTCAGAACGCTTGGTGGCTGCCGGTTTTCCGGGGACGCTCCTGGTGTCGGTTGCAGAAAAGGTTTTAAAGAAGCTACGAGTAGTAGCGAGTCCAGACCAGGATGTGGCCCAAAAGAAACAAAGAGTGGAGTTTGTGCCTTACATGCACAAAACCGCACACAATCTCAAAAATATAGCAAACCGCGTAAATGCACGGCGGGTTTTTTCTGCACCGGAAAAACTTGCCAAGTTGTGCGAAATGACGGACCCTTACCGCGGACCACCGGTTGGCTGCGTGAAGAAGCATCGCAGCCCGTTTGTAGAACGCGCAGAAAGATTCGTCTATGAGATCCCGCTGACGTGCGGTAAAAAGTACGTGGGACAGACGGGAAGATGTCTAAATGATAGATTGCGCGAACACAACCAAAAAGTGAGCGGACAGCGTGACGGTCATTCGTCGATGCACTGACTGTGGGTGCAAACCTGAATTTAATTTGTGCACTGTTATAGAAAACATTGAGATAAGACGGTAAGGGAAATTATAGAGGCAGACCTGATAAAAACCTACGGGGATGGATGTGTCAGCGTGGCGTCGATCGATTTGGATGACAAAGAGTCACTGTTCTTGCGAGCATTGGCGTGGCATGGGATTGGTTGAATGGCGCGATGATGCAGAGTATTTATACCCTTGATTTTCTGATGAAACCAGTTGAAGTAAGCGCATTGTGTGGTCTCGTTCCTACTCTTCGTCCTTGTCGTGAAGCGCTATTATGTTCTCCAAGTTTCAGTACCAACTCGCCCAAGAATCTGCATTACTCAACTTGTTCTCTACTTTTGTCCTCATCCTTGCTGCACACAAGAGTGCATAAGATGTCAAACCAACTCACCCAAACAACTTCTTGAAGCAGGCCAACTTGAGCTCTGTATAGCTCGGGCTTTCGCCGCTGCGTGAGGGGCAGCTGTGCGTGCGAAAAGCCTTTCTCGAGAACGGTCCAGCATAGAGGTTTCCGCTGGTTGTTTTCGAGTGGATCCGGACTCTGAATATATTTTCTAGATCTCTGTCCGTCCTCGGTGATCCGCATCAACTTTTTGGCCTTTCACCGCTGGACGGAAGCTGTAGGGTGGTTCAGATTACACGAATCCAAAGTACATCAAATTTTTGGTCAATAATCAAGGAACTTTACAAATTTAAAAGTTACAAAATTGTGCGCTGTGCAGACTAGCGGCGCAGACTGTGTACAATGATTTCTTCTGGATGGCTAATTCTGACGGGAAGTGGGGAATTTTGTGAATGGCCGAGCAGGTTAATGGTGATTTATGTATTGTAGAGGGATTCTTTGTAAGCTAGTCATAGCAGGCATTTGCCAAAAAGTGTGTGTATAATCTTTTCGGTTTGTTCGTTTGTTTGTACGAGGCATTACGTGCACACTTTTCTGTGTGTGGACTAGGGTCACTGAGTAGGTTTCCAAAGTACCGAAACAAGGGTGCAAGATAGAAAGGTGGGGAAACGAGAGCCAAATGAGCGACCGGATTGTGTCCCCCCCCTCCCCCCCCCCCCCCCCCGGTTTTCTTTTTCTTTTTCTTTTTTTTTTGTGTGGCGCCACTCATCTGGAGCACCGCGAACTCTCACTCCGGGTGGGCGACCGGTGGCGACCGGCTAAACTGACGGAGATGGTTTCTCGTGGGTTTTCAATAAAGGACTGTCGTGCTCTCCATTTATTTTCCGTACTCTCCCACAGAGTTCCATGCAAATCCGATTCCGATTTTTTTCTTCTTGTCGCAGTGCCATCTGTCGCAAATCGGCGGCGTGGTGGGCTTCTATGGGCCGTTTCCCCACCTCTCTATTTTACACCCTGACCGAAACTCTCAAGCTCCGCGCCGCGACGCTCAAATTGATCCATATCCGTGCCGCCATTTTGGAGCCTTGCAGAGTACACTGTACGATAACCGTAAGCATTGCGCGCCGTTGGATTTGTCGACAGCTATTTCAGGTAAGTGTGTGGCGCTGTGAATAGCCTTCATAAATCATTTACGACATATTTTTCATTGCAATCAGGCTGCACTCGTGTAACCATCACCTCGTGGTTCACGTCAAAGGCCCCGGTGAGCAGTCATCCACACTAGTCAGATATCTAATATTGAGATTTGTCGCTCTCACTGTCTAAATATCCAGACATACCTATATTTTATTTGACGGGAGTGATCCGTGACGTGTTCCCGTTGCAGCGGGAAACTTTATCACTTAGAGCTTAGCCGCTTTTTTTCTATCATCACATTAAGCTGCTGTAGTTTTTTAACGTTTCTCGAGCATTCAAAAGACCGTCGTCTAAACTCATAAGCGTTTCATCGGGTTATTTACAACTGAATACAAGATGTTCAGGACTAAACAACCAAATGGTAGAATAAAAGAGTCTCGAGCTCTTATAGCTTGACAATTACTTCGCTGGCCAGATGAAGCTTGCAGCGAGGTCCAGCAATGATTTCCCTGTCACGATTCTCAAGGTGTTGAGGGAATTGTTGCTTCTTGGCGTTCCGAGATATCGATGAGTCTCAACAAACCCCAACACTTTTATTTTAAACCACACACACTACACACGTTCGAAACAGACGAGCCACTTTCTCGTTCTCCGATCCGTAGCGTTCTAGCTTTCGTTCTGTCCGTCTCCACTTTCCCAGTTGTTGATCTTCGCGGCTGCATCCGGCCACAGCGGGTACGAAGTTTACATCTCAACCCCGCGCGCGATCGTAAATCGTCTCCGCCGAGGCAAGCCGTGGTGTAAGGTTCAGCTCGCTCCTCGCGTGCGTCCTCTCCGCAAAGGAAATCCGATGCCGTCCTCCCGAAAGTTCCAACACAAGGCAGTTGGCAGTCTTCGCGATCTCTGCAGTTTGTTAATTCAGACAAATGGAACCAACAATTGGTTACGAGAATGGCTTGATATGAAATCAACGATTTGCTAAGCTGGAAACACCAAGGAGACTTGTTTCACCGCTCATACGAAAGCTTTTGATGGTGTCTCGCACCCAAAGCTGCTTTACAAATTAAGGCAGTTGCTTAAGAATGAAAAGATTCTACGATGGTTGGACTCTTACTTATCTCAATGTCAACAATTTGCTCACATAAACGATGTTTCATCCCCCAAAGTTTTAGTTTTATCAAGAGTGCCACAAGGTTGTGTACTCGGCCCGTTGCTATTTTTTGTATTCATAAATGACCTGACAACATGTCTGCCTATTCAGGGCGCGCCGACTTTTCGCTGACGGTTGTGTCCTGTACTCAGCGATAGGTAGTGTTGAAAACCAAGAAATACTTAACAACTCTCTTCCTTCTATTTATGACTGGTGTTGCAACTGGCAAATGACACTGAACTGTAAAAGATTTGTGCAAATGACTATTACCAAAAAAAACAAAAAAAAAAACCTAGGCCCTTTTTGTACTCCGTGAATGGTGTTCCCTTGGAAGCTGCTAGAGAATACAGGTACCTTGGTATTGTCATTGCGTCAGATCTAGGAACGTCAGAGCGTCGTAGAAACTGAGGTTTTTAAGAATAAAATTAACCTACTGTACGCCCAAAACAAAGTTAACAGGATACACAAATTTAATTAGGCCAATACTAGAATACGCTGACTTGGAATGAAACCCATTCACTGCAAAAAACATACAACTAAAACGAATTCAGACCAAAGCATTGCGTTTTGTTCATAACCGTTACGACAGGCTGACTTACGTCTCTCAACACAAAGGAAAATTAATCACCTCAAGTTTCTTTATAACATAGTTAATGGCAATATTAAACTTCCATTCGAAAAATACATGCAATACAATACATCCAGACAGGCACGCAACAAACACGAGAAAACCACTAGAGTGCAACAATCTAAAAAGGACTCTTTTAAATACTCCTTCGTACCACGGACTGTTCATGAATGGAATAAATTAACTCTAACCGTTACTAATCAGCTCACATCCTGTTTTGTCGCGGCAGTTACTAATCATATATTGTCATAGAATAAGTTTGCTTTTTGTGTCTTGAATATCTTCGAGTTTTGCTGGGGTTTTTCTTCATTATTTGTATGCTCTTGTCACTTTGCGTTGTATTGCCGATTTAGCTTATGGTTGTTATATTATTCTTTGTGTGCCTTCATTCTACAGTGTACTTGCTGTACCGTGCTCACCTTGCCTTAAACACCGTCTAGGTGTCTGGCAATATTTCCAAATAAATAATAAATAAAAGTAATACCTATGCAGCAAGATGCGTCTTTTTTACTCGACGCCATAAGGCCGGAAAACAATCATGTAATTAACAAAAACACTTAGATGACAACCGTCTGAGTGCCCATTAACACGAGAGTGTTTGCTGAATTAAAAAAAGAGACACTACCTGGGAGAATCAACTTTTGAGCCCCTGGGATCGAATGACAAATCTGCAGGGTAAATTGCTGATTGCTATTTATAGTAGAGGGTGAAAACAAAGTGTCAGCTCTGTAGAATAGTTGCGAATTAAATTACAGTAGTTGCTATCAGCAGTACAACAACACTTATAAGCTAATCTGATGTTCCAAAAATAATCTAATTTTTCTCAATTTTTTCCACCAAGTATCTAGCAGAATGATTGCGGAGTGCGGGTATGCAAAGTGTTTTGCAATAAGCTTTTTTTTTAAATACAATTTCTACTCTTCAAAATAATCATCTTTTCGACCTATAATGTCTTCGGCAAAATGTTAATATTTTTTTTTTATGAGAGCCATTCGTAAAGCAATAAAAGTCGTATTTTTTGCCCACAATGTGCGAAGAAACGAAAGCGATAGCAGCAGCCTGGTCGCGCAATGCAGGTGGAATGGCGCCGTCAGGTACCTGAGGATGGAGGTGCGACGTGGTTAATTCTCACAGCCGTCGTGGTTGGCGGCGTCGATGCCACTGACGATCGTCACCAGTGCTCGGTGATCCGTAATGTAGATGCGTAATCGCGACGAAAGTTTCTGAGACCATCCAACATTACGCGTAGCAACATGGATACTACAAAAATGCGATTTCGCATAACGCGAGTAATAAATGTTTGAAAACAAGTATTTTAAGCAGACGACACGGTGATCCTCCCTTCGTCGCGCAAACATTTGCGGGACGCCAGGGCTCCCCTCTTCGCTCTCTTCGCGTGGCACGGCCGGCAAGAAGTCCCGACTTCCCTCTCCTAGCTGCAAGAGGGGAGAGAATGACTTTTTTTACATTCTTCGCGCGTTGAATTTTGTCTAGGAATGAAGTTTTCACTAGCGGTGAAGTAAAAACGCTCAAGTATATGAAAATGTTTGAAAGTGATGGTCAATTTCGACCCGTAGCGAGCACAGAAATATAATTTATCAAACATTGTTTTTTTCGTATCAAAAAAGCTAATTTTGTTATTTTTGCATATATGTAACCGCAGGGAACGGTACTGGGTCCAATATTATTTTTAATATATATATATATATATATATATATATATATATATAAATAAATTAACAAACTTGCTATCATCTTTTGTGCGCCTTTTTGCAGACGACTTGGGAACCTACAGATTCATCCAAACCCCAGGTGACCATGTAACGTTGCAAAGTAACTTGTATATTATCGAACAGTGGTGCCATGACTGGCAGATCATCTTTAACATAAAAAAATGCAAGTTACTAACATTCAATCGTAGTACCATCTCCTCTAGTTTTTCTTGCAATTTTGGCAGCACTAGCATTGACCATTGTACATCGTATAAGTATTTAGGACCACCTCACCACCGATCTCACATGGAACAGTTCCATTAAAGAAGTTGTATCGAAGACTAATCGCACACTTGGCTATCTGAGACGCAACCTGAAATTCAATTCATCTGGGATATAAAAGGTTAGCCTACACAATCCTGGAAAGATATTAACTTGAATAGGCATCATTATTAGGCCCGCCAATTCAAATTATCTTATTAACAATATACAGAGCATTCAAAAACAGAGCATTAAGGTAAATTTTTTCAGAGTATTCTTCATATACCAGCGTCGCGTCACTTCGTAATTGCCCCGGACAGAGGTTCCGTAAGAGTCGACAATGTGAGCCAACTTGAATTAATCCATGCTTCATCTTCGTTTTTCGGTAATTCCACTCTACCGCTTGTAATTGCAGAATGAAATTTATTGCCAAATGAGTTTGTCACAGAAACTAACACAACTAGATTTCCTGAAAAATTTAGCGCCTTCGTATAAATTAGACTTAGAATTGTGTTAAAATGTGTATATTTACTCTTGTCACTATTGTATGCGCGTACTATGCTTTGTTTTTACTGTAATTATAATTTAAAAAATTTTCAAATTATATTCATAACCCTCCCTTGTGTAATGCCCAGGAACGGGCTTTCAAGGTCAATAAATAAATAAATAAATAATAAATAAATAAATAATAAATATATAAATAAATAAATAAATATTAATACATAACCGGGAAAAATATACAATATACGTTCTTTTGCATAATAAATTAATGATCAAAATCATGCCGATTTAATGTCCCTATATCGAGTTTAGCATAAAGCTATGTGAACTGTCTCAGCTAACATGTAGTCCCTTAAAACAGGATGGTGGACAATGAGAGGCACAGCTTGGGCAAGCAAGATTTACGTTTAGATTATATCTGGGCGGTTATTCAAGGCATACATAAATTTTAACTTCTTGAGTTTTTTTGTTTTTTTTTCAAGCTTTTATTTGCAAACTTTTTAATTTTAAACTTATTCTCACGCGTTGCGTCTCGGAGTTTTGTTCTATCGCAACAACTGTCTTTTTTATTAGCTCCGCGGTCTCAAAATGACTCCAGGAACCGTATGATGCGCTTTTAAGGGTTATTACAAGCCTGCGAAATGCCGCGCATGAATATGGCTGTTTTATCATTCGTGTCATTATATTTTATCAAAACGTGAGAGCATAATTAGATGTAATTTATTTGAGAAACACCGAAACAATAGGACACATGTGGGACGAGAGACGACGTATACTTTATTTCAACAATCCCTTCCTAGAGTACATTGAAATACCACGTCGTTCCTCGCCCCACGTGTGTCTTATTCTGTCCGAGTTCCTCAACTCAACCAACACATTCGTCAGACTACACATAATTTATATCTACACTGACATTTCTTTTATATATTTTTTGTATATTTCAGATCACGATAAAGCCGAAGATATGAAAACACAGCTATCCCTTCAGCTTCTGTTTGCCTTATCACAGGTGTTGTAGTCATACACGGTCACTGGAGTAATAGATGGTCAGTTGTATCATTCTAATTCGGTATTTCTTTTGACAGATGGCCATGGGACAAGACCTCACTATAAATCCAGGCGGTAAGATATGATTAAGCGTAAAAGTCACCTATCGTATAATAACTCACATAACGAGCTATATATAAAACGATTTCATCCTACTCTCACAGGTTTACGGTAAATATACTATGTCGTCGAACACTGAAGTACTCGCAGCATATCGATTGCCACCAGGGCTGCCACTGCGGAAAGTCAGAATTTTCCTAGCAAACGCCCGAAATTTCCTTATTCCTGGCGAAATGTTTCTCGCTTGCCTAAATGTTTACATAATACTAAATATTTGTTGTTGGTGGTGTCGTTTTTCTTGCAGCATTTCCATTTTTACGATGAGAGATAAACTATGTAGCCCTTACGCCTCGCGTACGTTTCCCAAAAATAAGTTCATCGGGCCAAAACCGCAACCAAAGCAAATATGGCGACGGGAAGTGTTACCAGGGGATTCAAACTGACGAATGAAACCCTATCTTCACGTTTGATGTTATGCACGCCATTAGAACATTGTACTGCTGTGACTTCAATAGCGCCTTTTGTAATAGTCAGTCCAAAACGAAAGGTGTAACACAAGTAAGAGTTCTCGAACTCGAACACAGGGAAGGCAACAGGACGCACAGTAACTTTTATTTCGTGCACAGCACTTCACGATATATTATTAGTCATGGTAAGTCCGTATCTCCGGACATGGCAGTATTTCTTCTTGTACCCAGTTTTTTTTTTCTCGAGAAGGCACAGCAGCGCCCTCAGAAGCTTCCACTTGTTGATCCCTTCCTCCATAGCTTTCACGGGACAAGTCAGACGAAAATAGATTTTGCTAACAAGAGTTGTTCGAGTGCTCAGTGTTTCCAGATGGTTGCACAACAAGCCGCCAAACGTCTGTAGGGAGTAGCCTAAATGTAGCCAAAGCCGCTAAAATCCGATGGTATCTCGAAATAAGATTATAATCGGCCAAAAAATTAAAGATATATATGGTGCCCAAAATTTTCCTCAGACTAGCAAGTTTTTCCTTATTACCATATAGACCTGAATATTACTTAAATCTAGGAAATTTCCCTCGTGTTGGAGAGAAACTGTTCGTAGATAGTTTGGAGTTGGGCCTGCGATGGTTCAGCATGGCCGGGGGTCGATGAGGTACTCCGCAGGTGATGAAAGCTCAGCGAGTTAGATTTCCAACTGTTTATTTACAGTTACAAACTATGTACACTGGCTATGTACAAAGCAGGGCATTGCCATTTTGGGGCAGGATGCCTCAATTAACTCCCAAAGTTCCGTCAAAATCCGCTCCTCTCGCTCGGGCATCAGCCTTTGAGGACCCTCACCTCCTCTCTCTCGGGCATCTGTTAACCGATAGTTTTAAAACCCGTGAAAGGCACGTGGGTCCATTGCCCAATGATCAGCCGGAAGTCGTCACGGGCATTCGTCAAGTTCGCAACGACTCTCGGCTGACAGCTCCGTAGAGTCGCCCTCGCAAGCGGCCGTAGACAGACCGGCACCGGTTCCGAACGCCTCGCAGTTTCCCAAGTGCTTTGGGTTGCCGCCACGACAGCGGGTCCCTCGGGCTGGAACCCGACCCGGCCCGGCGAGGCCGACATGCGGCGGACGCCTCCCAAACAAAAACGCAGATACCCCCCGGCACCGAAAGCAACAAACACCCCGCAGGGGGAACAACCTACTGTCCGCCAGGACGCTAGCACGGGTGGGCCTGCGGCCCTAACCGAAACACCGCAAACAAAACGGTTGAGGGCAAAGAAAGACCCCGACGCCCTCCCCCTGGGGCCACGGCGGCGGCGTGACCGCAAGCGCCTGCCGCCAAGGAGAAAGTGGGCCGCCACAGCTTCCTTACAGAGTCCTAATTGGCGCGTTAAAAATAAAGATAAATAAATACAATACTGTTAGGCCTTGCCGAAAGGCTTCCAGGTTTCGAAATTTCACTCTTAGTCTAGAGTGAAATTTCGACAACCTAGAGTTCTGCTTCACTCTATAGTGGAATCTGTATTCCATTATACTGAATTTATTAAATTGAACTTGCAGATTGCGCCAAAGTCAAGGCCGGTTCAACATTGGGGAATAACAGCTTCCTCAAGGGCGCTGACTTGCCATGGATGGTGAGGGCTCCAGGAGCTTTACAACATATCGCGGAACCTAGCAGCAGAGACGCCATTTTAAGAGAAATTGCCGCCTGTCGCAATGCTCAAAGAAACGTTTTGCGGCCTGGCGGCGAAAGTATGGAACAAAAGAGCGGGAATCAGATGCCTACCACTGCGGTGGTGATCACACGATTTCAAGGAGGGCACCTAGCTGTATCCATGCGTCTGCTCGTGTGAGCAAGCATGTACAGTTGACTTTTTTTGTTTTTTAGTTAGATTCTGAGCATTGACCCACCACCTCCATACTTTACGCTATCGCCATTTTCGACAGGCACCGTTTTTCGCAACCAACATATCCAGCCATTAAATTGGTTCATATTTCGATTTTTTGACGATTCTTCTTTGAGTATCGGTAGAAAAAGGCGTACAAAAGCAATGAAGACCGACACAACGGCACGATGCCAATGTGTTCTGACGGGCGGACTCATATTGGGCTGCCCTCCATTTGTGGTTTGTCGCAGCCCCCAGACGGCGCCCGTCACCCAGAAAAGGTGAATTGCAGGTCTGCCAAGGCTACTTCAGGAACATGCGGCACATGCATGTCCACATGCATATTCGTCGATGTTCTGCTCAATGAGAGAGGACACCCTAAACGTAATTTGAACTTTAAATGAGACAGTTTCTCACTCGATTAACATTTGGGGTCACGCAACTAATGTGCATGGTACTTTCAGCTCTCTCGCATATTGTAATGACCAATATCACGAGTTGCTCGGTGCTTTAATTGACGAAACACGCGAAGGTTTCAGTCAACTTTCCGAGGGGGAAGGGACCCGGTCAGGATGGTGACGACCGATGATGGTGTTCGCCCGATGGTAGTCCCCCGGGAAGTCGATTTAGAAAAAAAAAACTAAAAGTTGTTCGATCCCGCTGGACACATTACGACGTTGGTAGGTTTACGATGGCCAGTGTGGCCACGTTTATTTGCAAAACAAAACGACAAGTCAACGGTAATATACAAAACTTCCAAAATTAAAACCCCGTACTTTAGTCCCCAGTCTCAAGAGCCGAATCCCCGAGAACCCTCTCGGCAGCCCTTTTCTAGCCTCGTAGATGCCTCCTTTCCCTCCAGAGATGGACCAATCACTTCAAATTTCACCACTCCCACGTGGTACACTGCCGTCCAATGGTCGGCGAGCTGTCATCCTGTCGCTGTAACCGTCAAACCTAAATTCCTTGTAGAGTTGTTCTCTGCCATTTTTCCAGTCTGACTGGCGCCAACCGCTAAGTTATTGCATCGGGCAAAAAGCGACAATTTTACACTAAGCGGCGAAACCCTCTATATACAGGCACATTCGGCTAAAAGCCACAACCAGCTGCAAGAAGGGATCTGTCCGAGCAGACTAACGAAACCCGAGACGTTTCTTAACGACCGCGGGGAAGCCGCTCCCCACTCCCGGCCGCTCTGCCCCCGCAAATGCTCCCTCCAAAACGCCGACATTCACAAAGAAAGCTAAAAAAATAAAACGATGCCGACGCAACTGTAGAAAGATAGACTTTTCTAAAACAAATCTTACTTATTTCTAACAAAATCCTTCGTTACTTAACACCTCCCCACCAAGAATGTTGCAAGTACACTTGCTGTTCGCGCAACATCGGTCCCCCTTTTCGAGACAGACGCGTAGCATACAAAAACAAAACAACAACAGAGGAGCTATACCCCCTGCCAAAAAAAAAAAATAATCTGTTGGGCGACAGGGAAAACCAACAACACACACAAAAAAAAGCACAAGCAAACACAGTCCGGTGAGACCCAAACCCGTACGTTCCAGATTCCACCATGACCAGTATTTACCTAAAGCAGAAAAAAAAAAAATTAACGTTGGCTACAGGCAAGAAAATCCAAACGCGAACAGAAAAAAAAAAAAAAAAGGTTTACTATACCTAGCCTATACCCGAAACTGTTTCTCCATGCCTGCGCGTCCCCGTCGTCTCAAATGTCTCGCGTGACCGAGGCAAAGGTCTTACCCCCGCACTCAGACACGCGGAGGCCGGTTTGTTCCCGGAGTCCACGGCTGTATGCACTATTCCAGGGCAGTTCTGCTTAAGGTGCCCCAGCCTCCCACACGAAAAGCACCGTCGCGGTCGAGGTCGTTCAACCCTTCGCTGGTCGCCCCAAACTTCCGCAGGCCCACCCCGCATGTTCACCTGTGGCCCCTCGGCCGCCCTCTGGGGCTCCCAGTTTCGATTTTTCTTTTGTGAGAAGTGCCCTCCCGATGGCATGTCGTGCGCCAATTGTAACACCTCTTCCCTACGGGGCTTCGGCAGCACAAGCTGTTTGCATTCTTTCCCGTCAATTTGTTCCGTGTGATACAACAAATTACCTTCAATCAACATGCCATGCGTGCCGCTTCGGGCCTGTTCCCACGAGCCCTGCAAAAAGCCGTCGTCTCTCTGTTCGCATACGAACCCCGTTTCGATCGCGCTCCGTTCCGCAACTGTCTCGACCAAGTCTACATCACACGTGCTCCCGGCCGAATCAATACCCTCTACCACTTCCTCGAACTCTAAAGGGGGATCGCCGGAGACCTGGTCCTGTTCCGCTCTGATTTCTGCCTCCAGCCTTTGCACCTGTTCTGCCTGCTCAGCAGACTCAGCGTTTGCTCGCGTAAGCTCCTCAAATGCGTCCGGCGTCAGCAGCGCGTCCACCCCCTGCGCGAGTCTTCCCGTTACCGCACACAGCACGGCGACATGTTGGCCAGTCCCGCCGTCTGCGGTGCACAGCCCCAACGGCACATACCTCAGCTTTGCCGTCACCGTCTGGCCGAATGCACCTCTGAGCATGATTTCTTCCCCTCCCCGCCTGCGTGACTCCTCGGGCACCACCTCCCGCCTCACGACAGTTATGTCAGCGCCCGAGTCCAAACAGGCAGAGAAGGGTGTGCCCCCTGCCGTAAGCTGTACCCAGCTTATACCTGAACCTGTTTCCCCATGCCTGCGCGTCCCCGCTGTCTCAAGGGTCTCGCGTGATTGCGGCAAAAGCGCTGCCCTTGCACTCAGACCCGCGGAGGCCGATTTATTCCCGGAGTCCACGGCTCTATGCGCTAATCCAGGACAGTTCTGCCTAAAATGCCCCAGCTTCCCACACGCGAAGCACCCTGGTGGTCGGGGTTTCTCAATCCTACGCTGGTCGCCCCCAACTTTCACAGGCCCACCCCGCAAGTTCACCTGTGGCCTCTCAGTCGGTCTCTGGGGCCTCCAGTTTCGATTGTGTCTACTCTCCTCAAATTTCTCCGCAAGTCCCGCCACTTCCTTTGGCCTTAGCCATTCTTTGGTTTCGTTCTGAAGGACGTAGGCGCGTACATCATCCGGCATGGCATGCTTTAGGCGATCTGAGATGGTCAGCTGCCGTAAATCATCTAGTGTCTCCACTTTGCGGCTCTCCATGTAGTATCCATACATAGTATTAAGATTTGTAGAGAACTGTGCCCACGACTCGTTCTCTTGTTTGCGCGCGACATTAAACCTCCGCTTGTACTCATCCGGAGTCATCCTGAGCTCGTCGAGGATAATGTCTCGTAGCTCCTTGTACTTCAATACCCGTCCCTCTGCTCTGTTCGCCACCACGGCGCTAGCTTTCTTGTTTAGAAAAGGTAGGATGATTGCCCCGTGTAGGTCCTGTGGAATCTCACAACTCGCCAACATTGTTTCCGCGCCCTTAAACCATGCAGGTACCAATGTGTCCGTCTCGGGCATTGGCGCCAGCACCGCACGTAGCTCCTTTGCATACCGTCCGACTCCCCCTTTACCCCGAGTGTTCTCTTCATGAGGCTGCTCCGTTATTTTGAGCTGCTCTAGTTTTATTTTCTCGAGTTCTATCTTTAGTCTCATGAGTGTTATCTCAGCACTAAGGTCATTCGAATCTGTTGGCTGCCCTCCCCCACTGGTGCCACCGTCTGGTTCCCAGTTGGCGCCACTGAGGGAAGACCCTGGGGTCTTCGATCTAGTCTCTCTGGTCATGGTGAGCCTCGGAGAAAACGGGAATGGGACTCACCCACTGTTGCTTGGCAAAATCCAATTAGCTGCTCCTCCAGTCGCCGCCACCCACTTGCCGCAGTGTCCCCACTCGACCTGGCGATCGTGCCTGTCGCCTGAAAGTCTCAGCTCCTTCTTCGTTCACCAAAAAAAAAAATCACACAGAAACAAAAAACGCACGATTTTCCGGCACCACAACGAAGTTCAGCACTGCAGCGTCGATCTCGTCTCTCCTCTTGAGGCTTGCCCCGATATCCTGTCGCCGCTCGCTGAAGATGCTTCGCCGGTCCGCAGGTGAAGCCACAGGTCGTCCTGTTCTCCGACGTAGATGACGCCCAGGACCACCTGTCAGCTGCCACCACTCCTTTTGGGTAACTGTACCCCCCCGGGCTTCTCGCGTAGATATTGCCACGGTCCTCACTCCGGCAGGAGCGAGCCTTGTCCGCAGTCCAGCAGACGACTTCTTTGGGTAACTGTACCCCCCCCCCCCCCCCGGGCTTCTCACGTAGATATTGCCACGGTCCTCACTCCGGCAGGAGCGACCCTTGTCCGCAGTCGAGCAGACGGGACCCTTGTCTGCAGTCCAGCAGACGCGACCCTTGCCCGCAATCCAGCAGACGAAACACTTGTCGCATAGAGCCCAGGTACGCTCCGCCGATCTCCGTTGATGCCGTCGTTTTCACTCACCGCCCGTCGCAGGAAATCAGCAGGATCCTGTCGACTGCGCCAGTCAACTTTCCGAGGGGGAAGGGGCCCGGTCTGGATGGTGACGACCGATGATGGTGTTCGCCCGATGGTAGTCCCCCGGGAAGTCGAATAAGAAAAAAAAACTAAAAGTTGTTCGATCCCGCTGGACACATTACGACGTTAGTAGGTTTACGATGGCCAGTGTGGCCACGTTTATTTGCAAAACAAAACGACAAGTCAACGGTAATATACAAAACTTCCAAAATTAAAACCCCGTACTTTAGTCCCCAGTCTCAAGAGCCGAATCCCCGAGAACCCTCTCGGCAGCCCTTTTCTAGCCTCGTAGATGCCTCCTTTCCCTCCAGAGATGGACCAATCACTTCAAATTTCACCACTCCCACGTGGTACACTGCCGTCCAATGGTCGGCGAGCTGTCATCCTGTCGCTGTAACCGTCAAACCTAAATTCCTTGTAGAGTTGTTCTCTGCAATTTTTCCAGTCTGACTGGCGCCAACCGCTAAGTTATTGCATCGGGCAAAAAGCGACAATTTTACACTAAGCGGCGAAACCCTCTATATACAGGCACATTCGGCTAAAAGCCACAACCAGCTGCAAGAAGGGATCTGTCCGAGCAGACTAACGAAACCCGAGACGTTTCTTAACGACCGCGGGGAAGCCGCTCCCCACTCCCGGCCGCTCTGCCCCCGCAAATGCTCCCTCCAAAACGCCGACATTCACAAAGAAAGCTAAAAAAATAAAACGATGCCGACGCAACTGTAGAAAGATAGACTTTTCTAAAACAAATCTTACTTATTTCTAACAAAATCCTTCGTTACTTAACATTTCTTTCTCAACACGCGTCCAGCTTTGTAGAGCGTTCTCCAGGTGACACTGATCGCACGCCTTGATAAAATTCACGCTTTCAAGTACCGCCAACCATTGTTCTGGAAACGCGCAAGACACATGCCTCAAGTGGGTGCTCCGCCGCCGTTTGCCTCCAAGGGCCGCTCGAGACACGGATTTCGTGCACTAGCGCATTTGACGCTACTTGCAAGACAAACCAATGGACAAACGCAGACACATCGAGGAGCTTTAGCATATGCCATAATAACTAAATATGGCGCAAGCGAAGCTTTTACAGTCACTACACTAGCATATAGTATCAATGGGCCGCAGACATTCCAGTTTTAACCGAGAAACACCAATGAACACTAATTTACAACGTAGGTGTAAACCAAAATCAGTTTAAGCCGAAAAACGTTCATTTCTTGCAATTTTGGCTGCAGCAAACACAGTTTCTTTTTTCCACTCATAGACTAAAATTTTTAGTTTGTCGTGAGTTACTATTTCTCACAAAAATCACCATTTTGGCGTCCGTTCGAAGCAGGCAACCGAAATACACCAATATCTTAAAAAGTAATGTACACTAAAAATACATCCGTCGATTTTCCTTGTAAATAAAAACCGACAAGTCGACGGTCTACATATTCACAAATGGAAGAACAGCTTGAAAAAAAAAAAAAAAAAAAACTTACACGGAGGCAGGATATACACATAGCTGTTTTCCCACTTTCTGCGAACATGTACCAATCAGCTCAACTGACACCTAAAAATCCAGGCCTACAGATACTGCATGTTAGAGTAACTGTGCAAGCTTCGCTCAGAGAAACTCTTATGTATGAGTAACTACTTGGCAAAGCCAGACTATTATTCCTTCTCGTTTGCCAACGGCTCTATGCAGCGCTCGCTCGCGCTTGCGAGGAAAAAAATTAAGAAAATAAATCACCAACGCACCGCTCTGGCAGCATTGATCTTGGATCAAAAAGTGGAGATGATTGTGCTATTCTGCTTTGCAAGTGGAGTATACAATTTCTCTAGCCAACGCGCGCCACGCTCAGCCGTGATGCGGCTTTATGTTGTTGTCTTGGAGATTTTGTCGTTGCATTTCAGGTGCAGGTGAAGGTGGCCCATCCCTACTTCAAATCGTACTGTGAAGGCTCCATCATCAACAAATACGTGGTTATAACCAGGGCCTATTGCACTGAAATGTGAGCCCTCTTGTGCTTTTTTTGTTTTTTATTTTATTGACTACGTTATGTGTTAAAATTGAAATTCAAATACAGTAATTGTTTTATTCGGACAAATGGGAAGTGGGAAACTGCGACTAATGTCACCCTGACTAGGCCCCATTCCTTCGTACAGTTACCCAGAACAGCAGCATAACAAAATAATCAAAATAAAAGCTTCACTACATATAAGCACTAACGTGCACGAAAATGCTACTTAAAATTTAATAAAATAAATCACAACAGGGTGTTTCCACGTCAGATCGGACAATGACAGTCCGGGTCATATTTTTTATAATTCTGTAATAAATAAATGTGAAAGCCATGTTAATTATTGGGAGGAACATTCAGCTCTTTGTAAACGCCTTAGCAAAATATTTCTCAGGGATGAAAAATTGTGAACCTCAAGGCGGGGTAAAATTACCACAGTGAAATGTCGGCATCGCCGAGATTTCATTATGGTAATTTACACAGCTGCAAACACCACACCAAAGCAGGCACGTATAGTTAATTTTTTTTTCATTTATTTCAAAAACAATTTACATCATGCATGCAAAATCTTAAAAATTAAAATTATATAGTTCTATTAAAATTAAAATAAAAAAGAAAGTTGTTTATAATCCTCTGTAACGCCGACTTAGAGCGCAGCTCTTGAGGAGGAGGAGGGAAGGGGACGGAGGGGACGGTATGCCCCTCCTCCTCTCCTGCTCCCCTTCCACTTAGCGATAAAATTTTCCGCTATATTTAGCTGAAAAAGTTTCCGCTAGATATATAGCGGGGAATTTTAATTTAGCGGCAAATCTTTTTCCGCTAAATGTAGCGGGGAATTTTTCCGCTAAAATAACCGGTAATTTTTTCGGCTAAATCTGGCCGTGGATCTTTTTCCGCTACATTTAGCGGGGAAATTCTTCCGCTAAATTTAGCGGGTTAATTTTTCCGCTAAATTTAGGGGAACATTTTTTTCACCAAACAAGGGATTTTTTTTCCGCTGTATATAGAGGGATTTTTTTCCGAAAGGTTTTGCGGGGAATTTCTCCCACTAAATTTAGCAGGGAATTGTTTCGCTAAATTTGGTAGTGAAATTTTTCTGCTAATTTTAGCGGGGAATTTTTCCCGCTAAATATGGCGGGGAGAATTTTGCGTAAAATTAAGCGGGGGAATTTTTCCGTTAAATTTAGTGGGGAGTTTTTGCCGCTAAATTTAGCGTGAAATATTTTCCGCTGAATTGAATGGGAACATTTTTTCTGCTAAATTTAGCGGAACATTTTTTCCACTAAATTTGGCGGAGAAATTTTTCCGCTAAATTTAACGGGGAATTTTTCCGCTAATTTTAGTGGGGAATTTTTTTAGCTAAATTTAGATAGAAAATCTTTCCGAAAAATTGAGCGGGAATTTTTTTTCCGCGACATTTTGCGGGAATATTTTCCCGCTAAATTTAGAGGGAAATTTTCCCGCTATATTTAGCGAAGAAATTTAGCTATAATGCAACGCGCGGTGACGTCACGAGTGACCCTCGTGACGTCACACATGACGTGTGACGCCATTAAGGGAAACGTCCGATAATGCAAACACGCTTACGCCGACAATAACGCCAAAGCCGGTCAAGCCGGAGACGGGCTCCTAAGAGCTGCGCTCTAAAAATTAAAGACGTTAATAAACCTCTGTAATGCGAAAATGAAACACAGCTCTCTCGAGGAGGAGGGTATGCTCCTCTTTCTCCGTACCCTCCCTTCTCCTCTTCTCTTCCTTCTCCTCTCCTCCCCTGCTCCTCCTCCTCCTCTTTCCTTTCTTCTTTCGTTCTCCTCTTTTCCTTCCGCTTATTTGTTCATGGCTGACGTGACATGAGGTTGTGACGTCATTTTCCCCGCTAAATTTAGCGGGGAAACTGAATTGGTGTCGAGGTCATGTGATGTCAATTTGCCCGCGACATTTAGCGGGGAAACCTGACCCACTGAATTTAGCGGGAAAATATCCCCGCTAACTGTAGCAGGGAAACGTCCCACAATGCAATGCGCGCGGTTACACCGACGCCGACGCCAACGCCGACGCCGATGGCGACTCCGCTCAACCCGGAAACGGGTGCCTAAGAGCTGCGCTCTAAAAAGAGTTACGAAACACGTAAAAAGACACGTTTTAGGGGCACTTTCACAAATTATTTATCAACAAACAACTTCGTGCAAAACGTCGCAAACTATATCAAAATGTGCGTACGGATATGCAGCTTACGAATATATAAAACATTTCCTTAGCCATCATTGTAGTCTTGTTATTAATTCAGAAACGTAAGTCATTTCTCTAAAAGTAGCAAGATTGCACATCAATATTAAGAAAAAAACTCCATTTATTATCTTTTTTTTTTAAACTCTCCTTAACACCTTGCAGTAACTTGATCTAACTTGTGATGGCAAAAAGATTTTTGTGATGTTAAAAAGTGAAATCTCGGCAATGTCCACGCCTCGAGTTCAACAATTTTGTACTTCTAAGAAACATCTGGCCGCGGTGTTCACATACGTTGTTTTTTGTATCTTACCAATTTTTTAAGAAGCGCCGTGAAAGTTACACTGGTGCGGTTTGTGCAGGTGAGTTATACGGCCAGGGGGACATAGTATAGGGGGCTAATCGTAACGCTGAATCGGCTAACTAATTAAAATTCGTCTATTAACGCTTTAATTAATAAAAATAGACATATGGTTCCAATTAGAAACTTGCAAAGCCTCATCAAAAACCACTAAATCAACTCAATTCAGAAGGACGTAACGCAGGTGAAGTATATGACGGCGTTCCATAAAAATGCTCAATTTGGACGGGTTTCCAGGTTTCGATTTCTTATCAGAGCGCATCTCTGCGCCCGTGGTCCTGCTCCCCAGTGGCTGAGACGCGCAACACACCTGCGCCCAACTTGCTGGCTTCGCGCCGCTACCAACGGGGGCCGGATCGCGGGTGCAAAGATGCGCTCCGATAAGAAAGCTAAAGCTAGAAACGCACCCAAAGGGAGCGCTTTTTTAGAACGCCGTGAAATGCTGCCCCTGCTTTATGTCCTTCTAAAAATAGTTGATCTGGTGGTTTTCGATGACTCAGCAAGTTGCTAATTGGTACCCTACGTCTATTTTTATTAATTGAGAAGTTAATTAACGTATTTTAATTAATTAGCCGACAGATCGTTACGATTAGCCCCCTACACTGTCCTCTGGCAGTATAACTCACCTGCACAAACCGCATAAGTGTAACTTTTACGTCTTTTTTTAAATGAATATATTAAGTTTAAACAAAAACACATACCCGGCATAGCTGAATGTTCGTCCCAAGAACATGGCTTTCACCGGTATTTTTTTTAGAAAAATATAAAAAAGTAACCCGCACAGTCACTTCTTGCATGTTAAGATTCTTTAAACATTTTAAGCTAATGTCATGATATCTATTTTTTAATGGCTTTAAATTTGTGTACTGGTTTGGAGCTATGAACCATTGACAGTATATCTGGGGAAGTGTTTAGTAGCTGTGGACTTCGATGTCTGTAAAATCCTTTACTACATTTCCGCCTGGCAGAAACGGAAGGATTGACAACTACGGGAGGGAAAGAATAACGCGCGCACAAGGAGCGGAAGGTTCAAAATTCACTATGAAGGGGTTTACATCCAGGGTGTAAATCGGGGGATATATATATCGTAGATTTGTGTCCCTTCACGTTGAGTAAATACTTTTAGATTGTATTTTCATTGCGTATGAGTTGTATTACCTGTTTCATTTACTTCCAAAGTGTTAAATGCACTAACGACTGTATGGACTCTGTACAAAATCTGCTGTGTTGATTGATTTAGATGTGCTATTGTATCTTCTTGTACTTCTTTAATGTTTATTGCTCTTGTTTTCACCTGCTGAGCATTGTAAGCGGGTGATAGGACCACGTCAGGCAGAGATAATCTGCCTTTTGTTCTGCTACCCTTGACCTAGTGTCTAAATAAAACCAATTCAATTCAATTCTTTGTGTAGCGAATTTTGGGGGAATTTGGGGGGAAAGGGCGGGGGCGCTCGGGGATTGTCTGTACATCACTGCTGCTACTATGTCTGTCCCTTTCACATTTGGTAAAGTAAGAATAAGAAACAATACAAATAACTTGCGTACGGTGTGCCGTATCAACCATGATTCTTTATCTGCTCGCAATCGCGAAGATGCGGGAAATACGCAGATTGCACGTGTGTCGTCATTTTCCTTCTCTCTTTAAATAAAAAAGAATACGAGTAGTAAGATTCGAACTTGCCGCCAGTTCTGCTCGAGCATATCTTTTTGGGAACCCGCGTTCTCTTATTTCCCACTTCCATAGCGAATTCTTAATCTTCTACGACATAATTAAAATATAGCAAAAAAAAAACTAAAACACCACGACCTTTTTGAATTTAGCAGAGCATCAGAGGAAAACACATAACACCACACCGCCAAAAAAAAGAGAACACATTTTATTCCGCTCATTTGCATTAGACAGTGCGCCTAACAGCACCAAATACCCCCCAAGCGGTGCGGACCGCCCGCTCCCGAGAACGCTGTCCGCTCTCGTACTCTGCCAGAGAAGAGGGCTGCCGCCAACACACCGGGATACCGGATTTCCCCCAGACAGCAGAGATGGCTGTCTGGACGCGCCCAATCTCGCGGTTCTCCCCAATTTAAAGGGCCTCCAACCGTTCCAAAGCCGACAGCTTCTGCGTTCAGCCGACAGCAGAGAAGCTGTCGGCTGGATGCGAACACAAAGTTGCGTCCAGCCGACAACTTTGTGTTCGTCAAAATTTGTGTTCGTCAAACGCAAAGTCGGGGCCGAAGTTCATAGAGCGCGCCCATTGGACTCGCGCGACGATGACGCAGCGCTTTTGTCGCCCATGTCCAGTCGGCGCGCTTTGCGAACTTTCGGCTCCATCTTTGCATTGCACGAGTTTAGAGCACCAGCTGCGTACCTGGGCTCTTTCCCCATGCTTTTTAATGGCCTGAACGTGAACAGAAAGGGTTTGAAATGAGAGCTTAACACAAGGTCTGATTTTGTCCAGCGCCTAATATTTTGACGAGCCCCCCCCCCCGCCACACACACACACGCATGCCCACGCACACGCGCACACACACACACACACACACACACGCACAGACACACGCTCGCACGCACGCACGCACGCACGCACACGCGCGCGCGCACGCACACGCCCACATAAACGCACACGCACGCACGCATGGACGCACGCAAACAAACAAACAAACACACACGAGAAAACTATATTTTAGCTCCCAATTGGTACGAAGTTTCTTCTACTGCAGCATGCGGAACTACCGACGTGCAATTAGGGCAAATTCATTTAAATGCATTTAATTATATTTAAATGTAAAGTAGATATAAAAATAGTTAAATATAGTTTTCCCAAGCCGGCGCCATTTTAAGGCTGCCAATCTCTCCAAAACCACCATTTATTTTCTCTTTTTCTTTTGCTCGTGTTAGCCAAAGATCTTCGTTTATTATTTTTGTTTGTGTTTTTTTTTATTACAATTTTTTGGCGAAAACTTTACGCGTCGCTTCTCTAATCCACAAAATCAATTTATTTCCGTCATATTCCCAGCCTCTTCCTTCGGCATCGACGAGCGAAGCTGCATTTTTTTTTGTAATCGAAGCAAGGACGCATTTTCGGCACGTCGTTCGGCGATCGTGTCGGGACCGATCGGAGATGCAAGAAGGTTCTCTAAAACTTTGTAGTGCCCCCTTCCGGCGCTTGTATGCAGCTCACGTGCCGCAGCACGCTCTGTAAAGTCCTGTGTTGCGTTGCATTTCATGTTCTGGTTATGGCATGAGTTCATACCGAGGTTTTAATGGAGTTGGTATCAAATAATAGGTTGTTGCAAATAATTTACGGAAACTATTCTTATTTCAGGACGGGCGAGGATCCCACCAAGATCTGGGTCAATACTTACGGACACGACGACAACGGACAAAACGTCACGGTTCCCGTCAAGAAGATCTTGAGGCACCCCGAATACAAATACCCGAGCTCCGAGAAGGACGTCGCCCTGGTGATGGTACGCATCATCCCGACTTCTGAAATCGAAAGCTTTTGAGCACCCTGAAAAGACGGCGAGGGGGATGCGTTACTTGTTGTCAACATGTATGCCCTCTTTGAAATTCCCTCATTGACATCTATATCAGCACAACGGCTTCGTCATCATGGAGGTGTCGCCGAAAAGGCCTGTCAAAAATCCGCGTCCTCCTCCTCCAATTACTGTTTCTCCTCACTTTTTATTTGTCACGACGTAGTAGGCGAAGACTTTATTTTTTTAATTTAGAGATAACGCAAGTTGTAAGCGTGAAACAATTATTAATGACGATATTCAAATATGTATTTTTACGACCATATTACAAACGCAATACACACCTGACTTCCAAATAAAAAAAATCGTTCAGCCTTTCCACTCTCGTGAAGAAGGAAGACCAGCGGAGCTGTAGTCGATACACTGTGTGCTTCCTCGTCGTCGTCTCTTTTTCGCGCTGTTTCCTACGATGAATTCTCACCAACGCGTCCAACTATCCATTCTTCTATGATAGCTAGAAAGGTTGGCGCCATCTACGAGCGACGGTGGAAACCACACTGGTTGTGTGCTTGCCACCATCGCTTATAGATGGTGGTAGCTGTCCAGGCAGGTTTGTGTCGGCATACCGGACACAATCCTGGGGAACGTCGCTTTTAACAGCTCCGATGCAAAAAAGTAAAAAAAAAAAAAAACCCAAAAAACCTTAGAGTTTTGAAGCGTCAGTGACGTGGAATCGACCAACATCTTTTTTTCTTTCTTTCCATATGGCGGCGTCCGGTGGCAATGCTGAGGGCATTGGGAGGGATGGGGACGACGGCGACGGTTCGAACGAGTTGTTTATTTCGGTTCCGACTAACATCCCGGACTTCGAGACGGCAATGGCATAACCTCCCCTATACTGACAAAGCCTGGCCGCGTCGAGAAGCGACCGCCGAAATGAAAAAGGCGGAGCGGCAGACAACGGATCAGAGGAGAGCCACGTGACTGGCACCCCGCTGCGGCGAGATGCCGAAACATGTTTCTCCCGAGCGGACAAGTGTGTTTTGGGTCCTCACCACAGCAAAAACTGTGCGCTGACATCCAGATTCCCGAATAAATGGCCCTTCGATGCTCTGTGCTACCAGATCCTCGCGCTCCAAATCTGCGACCGGGCACTCAATGGCTCCGTCGTCGAACTGCCAGGCTTTGTGAGTATAGAGGAGGCTACGGCAATGGTCAAGCGATCAAGAAGGTTGGTCTATCTCTCGCGTCGCTCGCAAAAGGCTGCAACACGGCATTTTTCTTTTTACTTAGAAAAAAACACAAAAACAAGTACGTTTAAAACCTACTGAATAAAACATTCCAAAAAATGTAACTGAAAAAAGTGACGCGTGTTTGCACGCAGAGAAAGGGGCACGCGCATGTACTCAGCGAGTTAAAGGTGCGATCGTCCGGTTGGCAAACGCAAGCGACCGCTTTGGTAGATTGTCCCGATAACGATACCCGATACTCCGCCGTCGCCTTTGCGCATGCAACTAGTCGTTATCGGGTATCGTTGACGGGGGGAACCGGAACGATCTACTAAAACACTGTTGGCGTGATCGATAACAACTTTAGAGGAAAATAGCGGTTAAAAGACGATTCCTGGTTGAAGTGGTCCAAGAAGGGCAAGGAAGGCGTCATTTCGCCATCTACGTTATCAATTCGGGCGGGAGTTTTAAATTAGACTTTTTGAAAGCCTCTTTGCTTTAAAAACAGACATTCCTAAGCTCAACGTTTCTTAGGTTAATGCCCAGGGAATATTTCCAATCGTTTGCCATTATAAACGTTTGAGTCGTCAGTGACCCTTTAAGTACAAATACTCTGCTAGTAAACCTATATGTTCATGTACAACTAGTACACTGCATGACTTGACGCATTTAAGGGACACCAAGCTGTATTTTGGACTTTTTTATGGCGTAAACTCAATCTACACGCCATGAACATTCTAAAAAATCTGAGATTGCAATGATGCGGGACCATTGACCCTATTAGAAACGTGACCAAGCATCGCGACGTGCTATTTTTTCTGCGATACTTTCAGACACAGAGATGATCGAAGCTGATGGCTTAGTCTTCACCGACTTTGACATACGACTTAGCGCTAACAATAAAAAAAAAACTTAAAAATTTCCGATTAGCGGAAAGTTTGAGAAGACACGCGTTCAAGAATGAACGTGAGGTTTCTATACTTCGTTTTACCCTCCATACGCAGCCCACGCTGCGAGCTGATGGGCCAATCAGAGAGCGTCAAAAGCACGCCATTATGGTGTTCGAGACATTCCTGCACGTGTTCTATCGTCATTAAACCAACCATCAACAGAAAAGGCCTAGTGACTCGCGCTTTCAACGCTGTTGATTGGCTCCATTAGCTCGTAGCGTCGACTGGGTCTGCACTTAAGCTGAAGCGAAGTATATGTATAGACCAACCCAACTCACTGACGTCACTGCACTGCAGTGGCGCTGCTGTCGGTGCTGCGCATGCGTAAACGCTTCACTCCTCCAGAATTTGGTTTCTGCGCATGCGCAGTGCCCACACCTGGTGCGGGCAAAGCGGGGTTGTTTGGAAACGCTGGTTTGGTTATAGTGTCGTTGGTGCTACAAATTATGTTGTGTTAAAGAACTGGAAGTATAAAAAAAAAAAAAAAAGAACGCATCTCCAAGTGGTGAATGATGTTGACTGGGGCGAAGCTCTGGTGGGTGCTGATGATACTGATTTCTTTTATAGGTAGTGCCGATGGTGCAAAGTTTAACGCGATTATATACGCATTCGACCGCAGCGCCCTCTCCTGTATAGACGTTGAGCGGCTACATGCAACGTTTCATCGATGACATCCCCAGCTCTTGAGTTACTACCACATTTCAGAGCCCCCTACTCGCCCCGCAGTCTTGGCCGAGTGGTTAAAGGGATACTTCAACGAAATTTCAAATATTCCCGTCGTATTCAAAAATAGGTTGAATATGATCCACAATATCTATAAATGACAATCGCACGTTTGTATTTTGAGCCTGGTGCCTGAATTTTTCGTGATAAACGGCCCAATCTGGCAAGCGCTCGGAGAAGGCCCAGTGGAGACCACGCGACATACAACGCAATCGTGAGGTAGGTCGTCTCGGGACGAGCAAAGCTACGGCGAGGCTGACGTGAAGAGGATGGCCTAGTCGTTCCAGCCACCGAAGCGGCTGCTTTTGTACGAATTTTGAGTGACCGGTTAATCTTCTATAATCTTGTAGGCGGACAATAGCGACTTCTGCGACACACAAAAGGCATCCTCGGGAAGAGGGGAGTTCCTCCTTCCCCTCTTCTCTCGTCGTGGCCGGAGGCGAGACACTCCGTCACTAGCTGTCAAGGTTCCTAGACGGGCATTACAAACGAGGCGTTAGCGACATCCACCAGGTGCTCTTTGCTAATCGTTTAATTCGTTTTAAAAGTAATTTTCGTGACTTTTTTAATTAGATATTGGTGTGTTCGATGTGATACTGCTCGTTTGAACACATATAGAACATAAAATAAGCGCCGAAATTTAGTTGTAGTATTCCTTTAAGGCGATGGACTAGAAATCCGTTGGGGTCTACAGGTTCGAATCCTGTTAACTGCGCAAACATTTTTATTTTTTTAAAGAAGACAGATGGGACGGCAATCAATGTGAGCATGAACGCCGGACAAGGCTAGACCCTAAGGAGCTTCGCTCCTAAAAAAAGCAGTTAAGAAAGTTAAGGTAACGATGCATTTACATAAACACCAGGCACATAGTGAATTGCGGAATGAAAATCTCTTATCTGACTCATTACCTAGTGCTAATCAAATAAAGCGACAACTATGTTCCAGGTTGAGAAAGAAATCAAGTTCAACAAGAACATCATGCCGATTTGTCTGCAATCTACACCAGCAGATCTGAGCAAAATGACACTGATCACAGTTGGCATCAGGCGGAGATCGTTTGGTGAGTTTAATGAAGCCTAGCGTTCGTATTGAATAGAGATTAGGAAGATAGAAATAACGCAAAATTTAGCAATCTCTTAGAGTAAAGAGTTTTTGATGCAAATAGGAATGGTGAATCGCGGATTGACGCAGCCTGGGTTCTCGAGCATGCGAGGAGTGGTGAGTTTTTAAATGTCCTGGGCACAGAAAATGCTCGTTAATTTGGACACTTGACTATCTGTAATCTTTCCTTCCTTGAGCTGCAAATTGCGCAGGTATTCGAGACGCATCGGCCGCTCCCCTTTCTCTGTTTCACGTTTTAGCTCGCTGTTCTAGATATATATAGGAGGAAATAAAAACCACTAAATCAAACTTTTGTGTGGAAATGTCAGTGAGTGATCGAAGAACTTAAATGTAAAACAATATTGATTTATATTATTAAAAAAAGAAATACAACACGAATATTGGGACACCCTAATTGGCTTCGTTTCTACACATTCAGGTTGGAAGAAACAGTTTTCGATGACTCCGCATTATTGAGCTATTACAGAGGTTTAACAGCTACCTTGTTCACAGAAATGAAAGATCGCCTAAAAATCGTGTTATACAGAAATTAAGTTAATGTATTCTTCACTTTTACCCACATGTAATGTGGGTAAAATAGGAGCTAACTTAATAGAATTATTATTAATTTTATTCCCGAGAAAAATCATTTCTTAGGTGAATTCTCTCGAGAAGAGCCCACCTATAATAATAATAATAATAATCTTTATTTTTCGGGTGCCCTAAAACGACCGAGCGGCCTTCTCTTAGGTACACCAACTCGTGCAATAAAAACTCTTAAACAAAAATCCTACTCATTAAAAAGAAATAGATATGCATATACACTGACGCGCTATGAAGTGACGAAAAGTTCGTCCAACTGACAGCGAAATGTAGGCAGGGGTGTGGTGATGTCAACTTGAGGTGGCACAATGCTGTTATACAATGTCTGTAAACGAGAAAGAGGTGACACACGGCATGGTGAGCAAATATCAAAACAGGTGAGCTGTCTCGTCGCACGGAAAGGAACATGGAAATGGATTTTACTAATAAGCCATAAAGAATCAATGGCACCATTAATGATCTTATGCAGGAATACCAAGTCAAGGACTATTCTTCTGTGTGATAAAAGCTTCAGCGAAAATCTATTCAGTAAGCATTCACAGTCATAATACACGCGTCGTCCAATCCATCTATCATAAACAATTCGAACAAATCTTTTTTGCACACGCTCTATGATCAAAGCCTGTGTTACAGAAATTGAATTCCAAATCACAGAAGCAAACTCAAGCCTTGAAACCACTAAGGATTGAAAAAGATGTATTGAACAATGGGGCTTTTTAAAATGCTTGGTCAAACGCGATATAACTCCTAGAACTTTCATTGCAGAGCTGACAACAAAAGAGACATGATTTTTAAAAGTTAATCCGCAGTCAATGAACACACCACGATCCCTTACAATTGACACTCGTTCAATCGGATTTCCCTCAAGATGATAAGTGTTATTTATGATCGCGCGGCGTCTGCACAAATATATCACTTTTGTTTTTAAAGGATTAAGAAATAACTGATTTTGTTTACACCACTGTGCTATATTAGACACATCATGTTGTATCAGATCACAATCTAAATGACAGTGAACACTCTTAAACAACTCGATATCGTCAGCAAATAAAAGCAGTTCAACGTTCTTTACACATGACGCTATATCATTTATAAAAATTGAAAACAGTAGAGGACCCAAAATTGAACCCTAGGGCACGCCTGATATTGAAAAAAACTCTTTGGAATAACTGTCAGCGACCGGAACACTATTTGATCGAAAAGACAAATAACTCTTAAACCAGTTACACAATTCTGTACAGACACCATACAGATGCAACTTGGACAAAAGCAACACGTGACTCACTTTATCGAAGGCTTTTGACAAGTCAAAGTATATTGCATCTACTTGTTCTCTGTTTAAAACAAACGGCACAACGTAATCTAAAAAAGTACACAAATTTGTTTCCACAGACCTACCCTTTAAAAAACCGTGCTGCAATGGCGTTATTTTTTGACGGAAATAAAAGGTCATCCTGCTATGCACAACAATCTCAAAAACCTTGGAAAAAGCACAAAGCAGAGAAACTGGACGGTAGTTCGCAACTACAGATGCGTCACCGCCTTTTAAGATAGGAACAACAATTGCTTTTTTCCAGAGCGAAGGGAAAACGCCTGAACTGAGTGACATATTAAAAATGTGCTTCAAAATAGGAATGCACAGCTGACCGCAACCTTTGATAACAAAACCTGGTACACCATCTACACCAGAAGAAAACTTCGGTTTTAACTTTCTTATCGCCTCGGCAATATCAAGAGAGTCCACTCTTATAGAACTCAAAAAATCGTGACAAATCAGCTCCTTATCCTCCGGTAGAACGGATTGCTGATTGTCAGAAAAACATTTGGCAAAATAATCAACGAAAACATCTGCAACTTCATGAGGTGATGAAACATAACCCGGGCGTTATCTGAACAGGCACGTAAGCAGATGATAGGACTAACGTCACGTGTATGTTGCTTCGTGAACTTCCAGAAAGTCTTCGGGCGGCGAAGCAAGCTATTTTCTACGCTGTCAAGATGCATGCGTTTATCGCGCTTGAACAGTTTCTTCGCCAAGGCCCGAAATAAACTGAATTTGGTGTACATCAGTGAAGAGCCGCATTTTTTATAAAGACGGTGGAAATGTTCTTTCTTGACCAAATAACATTTTAAATCCCTGGAAAATCATTCAGGATCATATTCTATCATATTCTAAATCATGAGACAAGGAGAAATACAATAATGAACGACTTTATTTCCCTTTTTCTCAGGGTTTAGACTATAATGTTTTTCCTAACCGGCTCTCCTGTATACTTTCGCTCCTTGCAAAAAGCCAACCTTTATACGTTAAAGGGGCCTGGGCAGTTACGTTTCTCACTTAGCTTGCTGGCACTGGGGGGACTCAAGTATACTTGCACACATAAAGGAGGACGTTTTCTTTCAGTCTCTCCTTCCCAAAATTGTTGGCGTGGTCAACAATGCGATCCCCAAGATTTTGTCATCAAGGTTTATGGCTTTAATGTTGGCGGCATATAATTGACTCCGGATCACGTGACTGCTTGTTCTGGGAGCAAGTTGAGGGAGTAAACGCTGCTCGTTTACCGGAAACTTCTTTTTTTTTTTCCTTTTTATTTAACTGCCATTGCATGGAGAAAAAAGAATACTAACGCGTGGGTCATGAATGTCAAGAAACAAGTCTAAGTACTCTATTTACTGAAAATACAAAAATTGTTGCATCGCTCCTTGAACTTTGACGTTAAGTACGTAACATATAGCATTGTTTGATATTCAACGCCAAACAAAAACCAAGTGCATCCTCTATAATATTGAGTGTCTTTAATGGTACGACAATATAGATTGTATATATAAAGCTTCGATGTAACTGTACACCGCTTGCATCCGTTAAACATCTGGTTTCTTCAGGTCCAGCCAAGCCAGAAGGGTCATGGTACTCGACCGGCCTAAAGCTTCTCTCCGACGACGACTGCGTGGTGAAGTTTAAATACGCCAAGTACCTGAAAGACACCATGTTCTGTGGCCACGGGGAAGGCGACGAAATCTGCAAAGTAAATATATATAAATATTTCTTTTTTATTATTTCGTCTGTGGTAGGCGCAGTGGCGTACACGTTCTTCACGGGACACAATCTCATTTATAGTTCCTTCTGTTACAGTACCGGTTTCACTCGAGAAAACAAAACCCGGTTTTGTTGTCTCGAGGGGCGATCAAAAAGTTCTGGGACTGATTTTGTACCTTAGAAAGTGAGGGCAGTACAGTGATGCGCGCGCAGCAGTCATAGTAAAGAACCTTCGTTTCTCATTATACCAAACAGCGTCGCTTTGTGAATATTTGGAATTGCGCTACACTAGTTTGTTTGACCACATGCACGAGCATGATGGCGATCTTTCCATACACTGCAAACCAAGGCGCGAACGAACATCAATTTTACGCCAAGCTCAGCAAACATAAAACAGAAACCTCTAAAATGATTTATAAGGTTTATGTAAAAAAAAAATAAGAAAGAAAAGGAGGTGTGCGAGGTGTTTTATTTATTTTTTATTTTTATTTATTTGGTGATACTGCCAGCATTCTGTAGAACGCCCACGCAGGAGGTGTACAAAAACAACGTTCAAAAACAAGCGGAAGCAGTACAAACAAACAGACAGAGCCACTACTCAACAAAGTGCGAGAGTAGGGCTTCACTAAAAGTATCTATTGATCTCAAATTTACAACACTTTCAGGAAGCTTATTCCACTCACACGTGGTTCTAGGAAAAAAGGATGCTTTAAACAAAGTTGTTCGACGCAATGGTTCGACAAGTGTTAATTGGTGTTTGCCTCTCGTGGGCCTTGTTTCGTTAAATGAAGTGTAATCACAGAGATGCAGTCGCAAATTACCTTGTATCATATTATAAAGAAACTTCAGCCGTTCTGTTTTCGCGCCTCAAGAATGGCAGAAGGTCACCGAAGTCAAGAAGAGGTCGGATAAAGTCGCCGTACCGCTCTTCGTCTTCCAGCGATATTCTGCCGTTCCTGAAGCGTGAGAGGCACTTAAAAAACTTCGCGAAATTTACTGTTTTTTTACACAAGCCTGCTGAATCATATCGAAGGTCTCTGCTTTATATTTGTCGAGTTTGACGCAAAATTGATGCTCGCTCTCGCTCTGGTTTGGAGTCTATAGTAAAATCGCCATTGTGCCCATGCACGTGGTCACGAAACCTCGTGAAACGCAGCTCCAAATGTTCACAGAGCGGCGCCCTTTGGTATAACGAGACACGAAGTTCGCTTCCTTCGACTGCTTAGCGCGCATCACTGTGCTGCCCTCTCTTTTTATGCTACAAAATCAGTCCCGGAACGTTCTGATCACACCTCGTATAAAGGCCCGTTCACACTCTTGCGACCGAGTACGACTGAGAGAGACGAGATCTCTTACAACTTCTTAAATGTTTCTAGAATGAGGGGACACACTGACATTGTGGCGCCATCTATGCGGTGACCCTAGAACTGCATTTCACAAAAGCGAAGGTTTTGCGGGATTTCCGAGGTCAAATGTGCGTAATACCCATAGAAAGGCTCGTTTATAACATTGACAAAAGTTTTTCGAGCCAAAAAAGAAAGGATATTGCGCGAGAAATAAAAAAAAAAATATGCCGGACCGCCGAGTTTACACTGCTTCCCAATAAATGGCGCCAGTGTGTTCTCTGGTTTAAGAAGTTTTAAGGAACCCAGGTTTAAGAGGTCGCAAGCAGTCGCAAGAGTGTGAACGGGCCTTAAGTTACACAATGCAGAAAGCCCAAGCTTCTTGGATAAAATCCGAAAGTTTAGACAAAACATTACCTAAATTAAAAAAAAAAAAAGTTGCCTATTTATGCGCAATATTCATGAAGCCGATATGTGTGATTGTGGGCGCCCGAACCATTTATTTCGGTGAATTAACTTGTCCGTGAGAAAGATAATATAGTTTTTTTTTGTTGTTTTTTTTTCTGACAAGTTATTTTTTTAATGAAGTGGATGCTAAATGTGCGCACCATCTCATATTTCGGTTGGATGAATATGATTTAAGCTTAGGTAAACGTCGGATCATCGGGAATTTTTTTTTTTGTATTTTTGATTCAGGTATTGTCATGTGCTCAAACTTCCGCATTTAATAACCACCGCTAGTGTCACGCTGTCACGGAGTTTCAGCTTTCTGCGATGGGTACCTTATTTATACGGTCTAAAAAAACGGGCTTCATTATCTCGGTTGAACCCGCACAATGAGCTCCTGCTTATAGGTAGAGCCTTGCGCGAATAACAATTCAAACATCCGCCTTTGATCTGCGTCCGCATACTTTGTATCCGCATCCGAACTGCATCCGCGAAAATTCGAAACCCGATCCGGCCCGCAATTCGCGCATTCATTTTACATCATAAAATCACTGCTAAAAAAAAAAAAAAATAAAAAATCTGGCCGTGCTAGAATACCTGCATGGAAAGCGTCCCAGTACTATCAAAGGATGAAAACAATGAAAAAAAGTCTGCGCTCTAAAAAAAAGAAAAGAAAAGAAAAGGTGTAGCCTGACACCCTTTTGTCCCGTATAATTACGCCCCAACTTTTACGAGGGGATTGATAACGGTGCAATATAACTTGTTAAATAGCTAAAATACGTATCAAAAACTACAGAAAAAAAAAAAAAGAAACACTGAGGTTTCGCAGTAAGGCCGGAAAATCCCGGTTATAATTTTTTTTGCCAGTAACACGTTTATTACCTATTTTCTTGACTCCCTAAGCAAAAAAAAAAATATTCCGAACATGTTCATTTTTTTCCAGCAATGTCATACATCTGAGGCTATTTTTAATGGCTCAGGGGATGAATCTCTTATTAAAAAGAAGACGCTCGATCATGCCATAATTATTTGAAAGCCAATAAATCGAGCCGCTCCAATGTGGTTCTAAGCCATGAGTTTGTTTTCCCGCATGGCCCTTCGTAGCCAGTATTTATATTGTAGTGTTCGTTTTTCTATTTGTGCTGTTCGCGCAAAGCTGCAATTGCCGTCTTGAATTAATCTCTGTAGAGCGGATATCCACTCAGCTGGAAGTGATACTTCACGGGCACAGAAATCGCTTTTCGATCAACTTGAATGCAGTCAAAGCCGCGACTTCCGACAACTGTTAAGTGTACGGAGCTGCGCCGTTGCGAGCTCGAAAACTTCTAGCGCTCATCCCAGCGCGCCACTTAGAGGGCAGTTTCTACAGGAACCGTAATATATTTAAACAGTAAAATAAAGGATAGCGTTTTTTGTTTTTTTTTTCGATTTTGCCCGTCTTTTTTTTATGCTAAACTTCCATTATAAATATACGTACTTTCCGTCATACTTTCGTAGTGTTGTCTTTTCCCCAGAGCGCAATCGCTCTCGGGGACCGACAGTCACATTGGCCACTGTACGATAGGAGCTTACCGTTCAGACCAGCGTTCCAACATGGCTATCCACACGTCGATCGACTGCACCTAATCCCT
Source organism: Ixodes scapularis (assembly GCF_016920785.2). Taxonomy (NCBI): domain Eukaryota; kingdom Metazoa; phylum Arthropoda; class Arachnida; order Ixodida; family Ixodidae; genus Ixodes; species Ixodes scapularis. Next base: position 84,932,399 of record NW_024609879.1, read on the forward strand.
CAAGTGGTTTTAAACTCTTTAATGTAAAGCGGAATGTCATCCTGCGACACCCCGGCCCCTCCGATAACGGCCCGACCAGCGGCATCAATGCCCGACAGTTTACGTCATCTCAACTTGTTGTTACACCACTGATACGCGAACACACGGTCACATCGGCGATAATTCCAGTCTTCTGTTCACAACCCACAACACTGCCATCACGATGTCGCTGACACGAAGAAATACAAAACCACGTTGACGATGTTGCTGACACGCAGAAGAATCACGTTGAACGCCGGTTGGCACTCGGCACGGGACAACGGAACCGAACTCAGCACGGAAGGCACCCAGGCAGCCGGCAGGAAAACCTGCCTTCCTTGGACGCAGTTCCCGCGATTTCCATAACGTCGAAAACGTCGACAGAGTTCCTCGTGGTTTCGCTGCTTTAGTTCCGCGTGTGTCCCGCAAATTGGAGACGGCCGTCTTACCCAGTGTATGTAGCGCTGCTGGCACTGCTCCGGAATAATAATAATAATAATAATATTTATTCAACTCGGAAAGAGTTGCGACACCACAAAAGGCGAGGAGCCCATACCAGGAGGTCTGTGGTGCCGCAGTTACATGAGCGACAAAAAAAAAAACAAAAAAACAACAACAACAAACAAAACAACACTCGGCTGCGTGCTGCTTAGGACCGCAAGTGCGGTATTGCCCCCCTGCAGATGGGTCTTATATCTTCTTTCTCGCTCAGGCCCGCTGTCAGCTCTGATGGCAGGGACCGCCACAGATTTACTGCCCTGATGACGAAGGTATTCCGGTGCCGGTCAGTGCGGGCAAAGAGTGGTTGAAGGCCACCATTCCGGTTCAGCCGCAGCTGCCGAGCAAGAGGAACCTCGGGAGCCTCTGGCGGGAGGCAGGTTGCCAAAAGCCGGACCGAGGAGATTTTCCTGCGCAGGGCCAGGGAGTTCCAACCCACACGTGCCAGCAGATCATTCGTAGCTATGTCCCGGTACCGGGGGACATGAGGGGTCTGCCACCGCAAGATAGTGTACGCGGCACGTCTTTGCACACTTTCAAGAGAAGCGGATAAGGTGGCCTGAGGGGGGTCCCAGACTGCGGCACAGTACTCAAGGTGCGGCAGCACCAGTGCGGTGTAGAGGTGCCTCAGTGTTCTTGACCCGGCCCCTCTTGAGACACGGGTAACAAAACCCAGCATCCTTCGAGCTCGGGAGATCACTTCGGCAATGTGAGTGCCGAAACTGAGTCGACAGTCCAGTTTGACACCTAACAACTTGGTGCTGGTCGTTCTGGAAATGTTCACTCCGTCGAGGTTGTAGCAGGGGAGTGCGGAACGCTGCTGCCTGGATGAGGATATCTGCATCACAGTGCACTTGGCAAAGTTCAGTGGAAGTCTGTTTTTTCCCGACCAGGCGACAACATTGTCCAGGTCCGCTTGGAGTAGTTGGTGATCGAGGGGGCAACGGATTGGCTGCACGAGGGTGAGGTCGTCGGCATAAAGAAGGGGCGTACAACCTAAGACCCGGGTGATGTCATCAATAAAGATGTTAAAGAGGGTAGGGCCTAGGACGCTACCCTGAGGAATCCCTGACACGACCTCTGCGGTGTTAGACCTCTGCCCGCCGAAGACTACGTGCTGGGTACGACCGAGCAGGAAGGACGTTACCCAGTCCAACAGGTTGCCGGATAATCCAATGTCGGAGAGTCTCTGCAATAGGATGGAGTGGTCAACTTTATCGAAGGCCTGCTTGAAGTCGAGTTGGACGAGCTCGCATGGTGTACGTCCATCTAAGGAACTACTGATGGTGTGAACCGCGGTTGCGAGAGCTAGCTCACAGCTCCGGCCGGGGCGGAAACCATATTGGTGCGAGGAAAGCAGCTGGTGTCGCTCAATGTGTTCCAGTAAATGTCGGTTAACTATTCTCTCCATTGTTCTGCATACGATGGATGTAGTTGATATTGGCCAGTACGAGGACACGAGTGACTTGGACAGCCCGCTTCCCTTGTGTATCGGGGTGACTTGGGCAGTCTTCCATTGTCGGGGGACAGAGCCGGCACGAAGAGAGTTCGTGAAAAGTTTTGCCAGGATCGGGCTGAGTTTGTTGGAGCACATCCTCAGGAAAGCTGGGTGCACGCCATCAGGTCCAGCCTTCTGAGATCGGTTTATACGCTGCAGTGCTTCTGCAACGTCTTCTTCCCGCACATCGAACGATGCAAGTGGTGAACTACAACGAGGCGTGTTGGAGGGTAGAAGTGAGGGGCTGCCAGGGTCGGTCCAAGCCGATGAGAAGTGGTCACTGAAAAGTTCCGCTATAGCCCCGGGTTCTATTACCTGGCTTCCGTTAACTAAGAATTCAGGACGGGAGGATGATTTTCTTTGATTGTTTCACTGTTTCTTGCGGCTTCATTAGCTCGTTTGATAAAATTAGTGGTAAAAACGTCAATGCAACCGAAATGTTCTGCACGTTTGGACTAGAAGACGGAATTACAGGCGGCCTTCGCTGCCGCTGAAGCTCAATCAACTCAACATTAATTTATTAAACAACGTGCGCGATGTGCTCGAAAAACGAAACCGAAAGAAGATGGGTCGGGAGGGCGAAAGCTTTCTCCGGTCTGCCTGGAGGAGGAAAACGTCTCGGAGAATAATAAGGACTTTAATTTTCCTTTCATCGGTCTGGGTTTGTTTATGTGTGTTTTGGTAAACAAAAGTAAAAAAAAAAAAAAAAAAAAAGAACCACTTTTCTGGGGATCGAACCGTTGATCACTTGGTCAGTAGCGCGATTTTCTACCCCTGCGCCAACTGAACAATTTTTTTTCTCTTTATAACAGTTTTATTCACCAATGGCATGTTCAGGCTACATATACATTTGCTTAGCACATATCATTAAGGACTTTTAAAGTTTTCACATAGTTTTTCACATTTCTTTACCCACGGAGGCAGGTCATCTTGATCTGTGTAGGTACAGCGTATTTGGGTTACAAATTCCACGAAGTATGCTTCAACTGGCCGTGGATTAAGGTCTGCGTTTCTAACTGCCATCCTCGAGCACCAAATACTGTATAAACCAACTAGCATTATGAGGTCGTACGGCACACGTTCGTGAGAAGTAATTGGAAGAAAACGAATCGATTGTGACGTTATTTCTAAGTCCTTTTTCAATGTCCTCTGTAACACGTCCCAAAACAAAAGGGCGTCCCAACAAAAAATAAATACATGCTCTATAGTCTCAGGTGTTTTACACAGTAGGCAGTTGGTGGTCCATGGAACAAAAATACCTTTCTCGTGGAGCCATGCTTTCACTGGGAGGGTCGAGGTGTGAAGTTTAAAGAAGAAACTTTTTGCACGCGGCGGGATCGCCATTTTCTTAACACGACAAAGAACATCCTGGCCAGGGCTTTGTCTGTGCACTGCGCGGTACAAGGGCTCTGGGAAAAGAGTGTCATACAGGGCATTGGACAGGCCCTTCCTACTTACAGATGACAAAAAGTCCCTAGAAAAGCGAACTGACAAAAAATTGTACGTATCGACAACCTCCTTGAGAAACATTCATATTTTGGATGGTTGCTCCCCGCAGCTTGAGACCAAAAAAGTAGGTAAGTGCCACGCCAATTTTGTTTGAATGACAGTGCGCATAAATGGTTGTTCGATATCTCGTAGAAAAAGGAATCTTGACACAAGTTTTCGTACAAAAAGGTGTGCAAGGCCCAGTCCCCCCAAAGGGATGCGACGGAAAAGGTTATCCCTTCTCATCGGTTCCCAGCTTGATTTCCAGATAAACATAGCACAGATTCTATGGACTTTTTCCATACTACTTCGAGTACATTGCAACACTTGAAGCACATACATGAGCTTGGCGACAAGGAAGATGTTACAGGCCGTTGCCCTCGCGAAAATTGACAAGTCTCGGTTCGGCCAGCGTGCTACTTTCCGTTTCAGTTCGGCTGTTGCTTCGGACCAGTAAACACTAGGATTGTGCATGTGCTGGAGTGGTACACCAAGGTATTTTGTAGGCGTCAAGCCCCACTTGATTCCTTCAAACTCCAATGGCTTTGTAGCCCATGATCCGTGCCAAAAACCATAGCATTTTTCTAGATTTACAGCCGCACCACTAACGTCGCAAAAGTGTTTAACCAATGCGATTGCGTTGGTCACACTTCTTTTATCGCTGCAGAAAACTGCAACATCGTCGGCGTACGCCAATATCTTGACTTCGAGCGCGTTGAACAGAAAACCTTGTACATTCGCGTTGTTCGCAACACTCAAACAGAGAGGTTCCAAATAAAGAGCGAACAACAATGGTGAGAGGGGGCAACCCTGACGCACTGAGGACAGTACGGGAATGCTCTCAGTTACGTTACGGTTTACTCTCAGTCGTGTGGAACAGTTCTGATATGCCATTCGCACTCCGTCATATAAAACGTGTCCAATGTTAACATGTCGCAAAATGGCCCAGAGGAATTTATGGTGCACACGGTCAAATGCCTTCTCGAGGTCAATCTGTAGCATGGCAATCTGATCTTTTCTATCGGTGCAACAGTCTAAAATGCTTCTCGCTACGTGAATATTTGTTTGTATTGTTCTACCCTTTATTCCACATGTTTGATGATCGCCTACCAATTGGCATATTACATGCTGCAGCCTACTATTGAGAATTTTCGCAAATATTTTATAATCTACATTGCAGAGACTTATTGGCCTGTAGCCCTCTACACGACGCAACTTGGCGTTATCCTCAGATTTTGGAATTAAAACCGTGTGAGTCCTCATGAAAGACAGCGGCAATATTTTTTTCTTGTAAGATTCTTCGATGACAACGAGTAAAATGGGACAGAGCCGACTTTTGAACTTTTTGTAAGAAGTTGAACAAAGTCCGTCAGAGCCTGGTGTTTTACCCCCAGGCAGGTCGCTTATTGCTTTTTCCACTTCTTCAACACTGATGGGTTCCTCCAGCCATTCCCGCGTGTTGTCGTCTAGTCTCGGCATAAGAGACAGGAGGTCTTTCATTTCACAATCGTGCCGTCCTGAAGTAAGTGAAAATATCCTTCGGTAATGTTCTACAAACGCCTCCTCGATGTTCGCGCTATCCGCAGTAAGGTTGCCATTCCTTTCGATTTCGGCTATTTCTTTGGACATTGCATATCTTTTTTCAGCTATCAAAGCTTGCTTGGTAGGTTGTTCGCCGCAAAGAAACCTTTGCGTTCTTGCGCGGACCACAGCACCTTCATAACGCGCTTTCTGAAAGTGTTCGAGTTGTGCTTTGATATTTTCTATATCTTTTACTCCTTGACCAGGGTTAGTACATTCTGTTTCACTGAGGGTCTGTAAATTCTGCTGCAGTTTTCGCTCTTCTGCTCTGGCGTAAAACTTGAGCGTGCTCGATCTTTCGATTGCTGACATTTTAACCTCCTCTTTGAAACGCTCCCACCGTTCTAAGGGGCACATCCCACTTTGCTCAACCATTTTATCAAGAAGATCGTCCACTGCAGCTTCAAAAGTCTTGTCTTTAAGTAGGCCTGCGTTCAGCTTCCACAATCGCCAGTTAAACTTTGACCTAGGGGTTTGGTTTTCTCCAATTGTAACATTTACGAGACAGTAGTCACTAAAAAACACAGGTTTTACGTGATAAGATCCAATGTTATTTACAATGTCACTAGAAAAATAAATGCGGTCAAGTCGTGCGTGAGAGGATTTCTGAAAATGTGTGAACGGAATTTTCTTTGTACTTTTTGAAATGTAAAAAACATCTTCCAAATTATTCTCAGCGATTATTTCACTCAGCACATTTGCACTAGAATCACTTACGCGCGTGAATGGAGTTCTGTCTCTTGATTCACAAATGCAATTAAAGTCGCCTAGAAGTACAGTGATCCGATCAGATTCGATGTAATGTGAAATCCCTCGGAAGAATGCCTCCCGTTCACTAACCTTACAAGGGGCATAGATGCAAATTACTCTCCACTGCTCTTTCGTCAAATTAAAGTCACACAAAATAAAACGCCCATGGTCATCGGTAATGACACTCACATCTGAAAAGGGGACAGACTTTTTCAGGAATAAAAAACAACCACCTGCAGTGCCAACTGCATGCGTTACGCATACCTCGTACGAGGTAAGGAAAGGCTGTAACGCCCTCGTCACCTGCTCTTCCTCCGCCATTTTTGTTTCTTGTAAGGCCAAAAAGTCTAATTGCTCCTCGTGGAGCAAACGTAGCAGCTGGTACTGTTTTCGACTAGAGTTTAATCCTCTAATGTTGAGGGTTCCAAATGTTAAACCTTTAGTGGAAGGGCCCGGTTTTTTAGTCGGAAGCATTGCTGGGATTGGAAGAGGAAGCGTGCATTGGAAAGTGACACACAAACAACTTCACATGGCAGTTACATCATGCATAACTTTGCAACTGGCACTAGTAAAGAGAAAGTGGAACTAAGAAAGACATGACCTAAAGCGTTCGGAGTTTGAATGTAACCAGAAAGTGACCACCTTCTACGAAGTTCGCTCTCGTCCATTTCCTGGGGGAGGGCGGGGCTTGCACCGTTTCTTCCTCCCGTGTACTGGAGTCCAGTCCGGCCCCTCCTCTACGAGGTCCAAAGGCCTCTTTGAGGGGTCAGCGCCGTCATCCATTTCCAGGTCGTCTTCGGACGTGTCCGAATGGTTATCGGTCATGCAAGCCGGCTTCGTTAACTGGCCCCTCGAAGGGACCGCGGCAGCACCGTCGACGTCCGGACTGATGTTCCCAGCCGCAGGGTTGTCAGCTCCCAGGCAACTTGGAAAGATGGTGTCGCTCTCCCGTGCTAGGTCTCCCTCTCGACCGGCCAGTGGATCAGATGAGATGTAGTCGTTCTTCCGGGATAGGTGTCTTTCACGTCCAGCTTGAAAATTAGGCGCCAAAGTGTCTTCCTCTCGTGCAGGGTCTCTCTCTCGACCAGTTGGACAACTTGACAAGGTGGTGTCATTCTTCCGTTCTAGGTGGTCTTGTCGTCCGTCTGCAACCTTTGGGTCACCAGTAGTGACTGGATGTCGAACGTCGTCTACGCCTTTCTCAGCTTCTTCTTCATCGATGAAGAACTCCGAGTTGTCTTCCCCGGGAGCAGGCAGCATCACGGTGGCATATGTTCGAATGCAGTCCTCTTGCTCGTGGCCATAACGATTGCACTTGTCGCAGTGAGGAACTCGGCACTCTCTGCGGATGTGGCCTGTCCTCTTGCATCGGAGGCAGAGTGGTGCTCTCCCTGGAACGACGAAGAGGACCTTGCTTCCGAACATAACCAGCTGGTGCGGGAGGTGATCTTTTGTTGTGCCCTCCTTGAGGTTCATTTTAACGAATCTCGTTGTCGTCTGAACATTCTGTTATCCTTCCACCCTCCACGTGTCTCGGGACACTTCGTTCACCTTCCCGTAAGGCTCTAGGGCCCTCCTTACTGCGTCGTCGCTTATGTGAATCGGTGTCCAGTGCAGTCGTAGTCGGACCTCGCATTCGTCAGGGTCGATGAGCAAACAGCGTTTTTCTTTCACGACCAGTTCTTTTGCCGCAAGAAGCTTCCTCTTCGCAGTCAGAGAGTTAAACGTAAAGAGCCAAACATGGTTCATTTGGTACTGGCCAGCTCCAATCAAATCTTGTAGAACGCCATAGCGTTCCATTTGTGTTCGAAAATCGTCAATCTTGTATGGGCGTCCGGAGGTGTCACAATGCGCAAATACAGAGTTCAAAACTTCGGTACCTGTGGGCAGAGACGGCAGAACCACTCGGTAGGAATCCTGAGACATTTCAGCAGATGAACCACGGCCGGTGAAAGCCGTTGCAGACGCTCCTCGGGAGCTCATCAAACTTGCGACCGCTCCGAACGGTGGCACGCGCTCGACCCGCGCCAACTGAACAAGGAGGAACTCGCTCTCCTCCTTTCATCTGAACTGCCGTTCCTCCCTTCTCTGGGCAACTTGTACGCAACAAGGAGGAACAGTCGCTTTTGCTACCTTTCTCCTCCCTTTTTTCTTAGAGTGCACACGCACACAAAAACAAAACAACAAAAAACATTACTAGTGGGTTTACGCAGCGCCGCCTTTTTTGCGTCAGCATCGTCGACAACGCGTCTTGCAGCGTTTCACGAGAGCGACGTTAGCATGCGGCGACGCCAAGGCCGAGGCGTCTGCCGCTTTGCGGCGGCGCCTCTCGCGGAGTTTCAGCCTGTTTGCCGCCAGGGGCTGGTCGGGGATCCACTAACGATGACGGCGCGGGCCTTTATGCAGAGCGCAAGTTTATCTGCTTCTTGCACAGGAGTTTCGACGATGTAAGAACGCCAAACACTTATTAACTTATTAAAAAAAAAAAAATTGTGGGTACACCTCAAGGCATCAAGCACTGAGGTCTGCCCACCATCCTTTCAATCAAAGCCAGTCGGAGCTCGGCATCGTTCCGACGTCACCGCAACCGCCGCGGAAGAAGCAGACGGCTTGCACTCCGCACATAAGGTACTTTAACCGGGCTCTTTCAATTGCACTCTCCCCGGCAAATCAAGGTGTCCCGGTTTCTTTTCCTTCCGCTTCAGGGAGACCCCGGAGCCCCGGTGGTCTCACAGGACAGCCAAGGCCGCTACCTCCAAGTGGGTATCGCCACCATCGCCATTGGTTGCGTTCCCGAGATAAAGGGCGACCCTGGTCTGTATACGAAGCTCTCGGGATTCGCGGCATGGATCAATGCGAGCCTCAAGAGCTTCGACAAGGTTCCGGACTACACTGGCAAAAAAAGTGGCTGACTGCGGCGAAGAAATGTGGAATAAACCGCGTTGCTCTCGAGCCCGCACTAGTTGAGCTTTCTTGTGCTCTTGACGGGTTTGTCTTCGATCCCGTAAGAATCCCGATAAATCGCTAAAAGACCACTGCATTTCGGGCACAGGGGAAGAACAGGTTTGAACTGTAAGTAACCCGAAGAAAGTATAATAAATAGGAAAAAAAAATACTTAGAACGCTTCAAGGTTTAGAATGATATCCCTCGCATCATCTTGCAGTTACTGCCCGTGTATTTTGTAAGTGTTCGCCAAGTATGAACACGACCTTTTGAGCCCAAAAAACGGCGGATGCAACCGGAGATACCGGCAGGGGAGAGCCGAAAGGCGTGCCACGGAGAAGCACGGGACGCCTGGAAGCAACAGACTGGGCGCGGTCGCAGACCAGAAAAGAGGCTTCTCATAACACCAACCGATTGTAACCTAAACAGTTAAGGAGGTGTATTCTTGCATTATCCCAAATTAACCGCTACATCACATACGGACGTACACTTCATTGTTCCGATCTTTTGCACAAACTTCGATGGCAGTTCAAAGCTTCAGTGACCAAATGATTATATTTCCTAAAAGGTGTGCCTGACTTGTATCATGTCGCCTGAAGCTTCAATGCAGCAACCAAATCTCAAAGCCTGTGGCCTTTTTTTCCATGTAAATTCTTGCGCATAATTTACTGGGCCTATTTCATCTGGCTGACATGAAAAACAAATTTCTATATTCACGCACAAATTAGTTCCGAAAGCATATTTTGATGTTTGCCATCATAAATCTCAAGGGTGTGGCGACAGTAAAGGTAGTAGCAGTGCCTTCTCTATTCTTTCAGTGCATAGCAAAAGAAGAGGAAACCATGGGACCGCCGCCGTCGTCGCTAGTAAAACGTAGGGTACCTTCATGTGCGCTTCGCACATGAAAGCTCCCTATTAAAATGTTTTACGGCGAAGCTTCCACAAAAGCCCACATGTCAAAAAAAAAAAAAAAATGGCGGCTCACGGGGCTGCTTTAGCGTCATCTATGAGTCGTGAGGACACTTCCGGCGGAAGAAAAAAAAAAAATAACGGCAGTTCCGAAAAAAAAAAAAAAAACGTGACGTCATGCGTGCGTGCGGTTTGGCTCGAAAATTATACAAAAATAATTCCAGAGACTACAGGTAAAATGAACGCCATATACACTAAGAAGTCTCAAACATAGCTTCGTGTTGGAGCCTCGTTTGATACTTCTTAGTGTGTGTATCGTTCTCTGCAGTCTCAGGTTTTTCTTGGGATGGTTACTTTATACTGGACCGTTTACGCCCTTATTTGCCCTTGCTCGTACATTTTGTTCGAAATGTTTTTTTTTTTTTTTTTTTTTTTTTTTTTTCTGCAGCCGACTTTGTTAGCCGACCTGCTATGAGAGTAGTTTCGTTTCGGCACACCATCATGTTTGCACTGTGGTTAAACTCGAGCCGCAGTGTTTTGCTCTTTGTTCCTTCAGGATCCCTCGGAAATATGTGAGAAACCTTAAAGCGAATGATGTAATTTCACAAAAAAAAAAAGAGTGAATCAAATTTTTGGAGTGTGTTGCGTATGAAATACACAACAGTAACCCTAATGCAAGTCCAACGTCGCATTAAAGGGATACTACAACGAAATTTCGGCGCTCATTTCTTGGTCTAATATGTTCAAAAGAGCAGTATCACATCGAATATACGAATATCTTGTTAAAAAAGTCTCGAAAAGGAATTTTAAAACGAATTAAACGATTAGCAAAGAGCACCTGGTGGATGTCGCTAACGCCTCGCTTGTAATGCCCATCTAGGAACCTTGACAGCTAGTGACGGTGAGTGTCTCGCCTCCGGCCACGACGAGAGAAGAGGGGAAGGAGGAGCTCCCCTCTTTCCGGGAATGCCTTTTGTGTGTCGCAGAAGTAGCCCCTACAAGATTACAGAAGATTTACACGTTACCCAAAATTCGTACAAAAGCAGCCGCTTCGGTGGCTGGAACGACTAGGCCATCCTCTCGACGTCAGCCTCACCGTAGCTTTGCTCGTCCCGAGACGAGCTACGTCACGATTGTGTTGGCTGTCACGTGGTCTCTGCTGGGCCTCCTCCGAGCGCTTGCCGGAGTGGGCCGTTTATAACGAAAATTACAGCCATCAGGGTCAAAATGCAAACGTGCGATTGTCATTTACAGATATTGTGGATCATATTAACCTATTTTTGAACACGACGGGAATATTTCAAATTTCGTTGAAGTATCCCTTTAACAGTCGTGTTTTATTTGTTTCATTCACTTACCATCATTCAATCAGATTACTCACTAGAATCATAAATCGGTATTCACTATTTGGAAAGTGTCATGGTGAAAGAAAACTAGTAGATTGGTACATAAGGCAGATTATAACATAATAAGATAATGTACAATCGGCTGGATGTTGTGAGGATATTACAGTTTATAGGCAGCCACTAATAACTCAGGGGTTTCAGTGTTGCGAGGACAACTGTTGTCACCGCTGTAATACACAGAAAAACAACTACACTTGTTACGCAGTCCTTGGGCAAGGTACCATAATGCTGAAAATATTTTAACTTGCATCTGCTGGTGCTGCTACGCTGCAACACAACGATTGTTCGGTGCAGGTCAAGGAAGCCAAGTGAAGTAAACTATCTTGAAGCCCTGTGGTATGCTGCACTTTATAAGCCAGTGCTGCTTCACAGCTTTAAACGGTATATGTGTGAATTGGTTAGAAGACTACATTATACTCCTCAAGAAACCGAAGAAAATGAAATGTTCGAACAGAACATGCCTACACTGCTTTAAAAAGTACTCTGGGTGGTCTCACGTACGTAGCCTGTGCACTTGCTGCCTAGCTTTACACTTTTCTGCTGTATCAAATAGTTCAGCATTTTTTTTTCGCACGAACCAGTGCAGCTTGACTCTGGCAATCAGAGAAAACAAATCATCATTAACGCTTCCGTCACATACAGTCAGAGATTTGGGAATCTTCTGGTAAAAAATGACACAAAGAGTACGCCCTACGCTCTTCTTTGAAATTAGGTTGTTGAAACATGGTTCTCGAAGACTTCCTCACAAGCTTCAATAAATAATCTGAAAGAAGCAGAAGGAACTGAGAGGTTTCCAAAGTAAGTGTCGGCAGTGCCTTTTACACTAAAATATAAGAGCGCTTGATTTCCTTCAGAAAAACACGCATTATCTGTCCTCAGCTCACATTTCTGGGATGTTCCTACACAGGAATGAACCTTGATGAATTTCGATGCCAGCCACCCCAGAAAAATAAACCATGTTGTTCTCTCCTATTGCCGAAGGGTAGTTTGAAGGTGAATCGCCTGCGCCGTGGTAAGAAAAAATGTGCTTCTTAAGGCAAAGGGAGGAGAGCTGCCAAAATGCCTGCTGGGAACGTAGCAAGGAGAGCCATCATGTCGTCAGCACAGTTTGATTTTTCCGAAAGCTTGAATAGGTTGCTAATCAAAAGGTGCCTGAACGCAGCCTGAAATTGACGGGAAGTGAATTTCGTGTTTGCACCGGATTTTGAACGTACAACAGCAAAAGTGTTTTCAAGGGTGTCTTGGTTCAAATGGTGAGTTAAAAGGTAGGAAAAGCCGTAATTAACCGTGAGGGGATTAATGAGCAGCAGCAATGACCTAACTGTCAAGCAGAAGCCAAGAATGCAGGGCGGCTGCCTTCTACACACGGGTACTTGCAGGCTTTAAAAAACCAGAATGCACTCTTTCAGAAACTCCTCATGGATCGAGCCACTACACATTGCAGAGGCACGTGCTGTCTTTGCAAATTTCTGCGAGATATTTAGCATGTCAAAGAGACGGTCGATTCTTTCAACAAATCTCGCTGTGTGAACAGTTGTGACTGGCAATTGCTGAAAAGTAACAAGGGCATACATTGCAGCTGCGCACCGATCGTGACTTTTTTTTTAACCTTTTTTTTATTATTCGTGCAATTTTTTTTTTTTTTTTTTTTTTTTGAAAATGACAAGAGTGCGCGTGCAAAGCTTTGGTACGCGCTGAAGATGTGCGAGAACGGAGATTCCGAAAATGACGTCACGCTCTGCGAAGAAAAAAAAAGGGGGGGGGGGGGGCTTTAGCGGCGCTTCGAAAATTATTTTCTGCAACCCCCATGCATTAAGTAAAAAAGAAAACCTTAAAACTTATGTGATCTTGATAGCCAAATTGCAACAATTTAAGTGTTTTTCCTCATACACAAAACCGCTAACGTAAAACCTTTATATGAAAAGGAAATAAAAATAACGTGAATGAACAAAAATGTTGTAAAATAAGTTTCCAACGAAAGAAAAAAGAAAACATTTTAGAGCTATATTTACGAGGTAAAACGAATTTGGAGTTTGCGCCCGCGGGAGCCACAGGAAAAGTGGCAACTATACACGTTTGCAAGTCCGGTCTCAGGGCGCCGCCACCTTCCTCAGTGGGGTGCGCTCTCGGGAGCGGCCATAATCCGATTACGACGCCTTAGCAAGGCTTCGTAATCGGATTATGACTGGTTCAAGCGCACCCCAGACAGGCAAGATGGCAGCGCCCTGAAGCCGGACTTGCAAACGTGTATAGCAGTCGCAACTCCAGCCCTCCAGCCCGCCTCTCGCGGACGAACGAAGAACCAGAGGAGAGGGGACGGCATCGGCGGCGGCGCGGAGCCAACCAAGCACCAACCATGCCTTGGTGCTTGGTTGGTGCTGCTATTGGTGCTGCTCTGGTCGGTGTGGTCGTGCGTGAAGCAATTTTAACGAAAAAAGTGAGCGCGTTAAAATAAACATTCCCACGCACGAAACGGTGACTCCAAGAGAAAGTAAGAACGCAATGATTTTGTTCATTTTAACAATGTACACACAGTTGCAGGCTTGCGCTGCTGAGGTCTCAAAAATGAAACTCTCGTAGCGTGATTCGCAACGTTGGTGATTCGTGACTGCGTTCGCTACTACCCAACCTCGTTGTCACGCCATTTCTGCAAGAAGTCACTGTAAAATTACTAGTAAACACACATTAACGACAACGATACAATCATTTGATAGAATATCACCTTATTTATTCATAACTACGTCAATATGCAATACATATTGTATTTAAGTTAAGAGGAAAATAAAACACATAAAACCTTTGTTCGCCAAAGAAACTAAATATCAACGTTCAGTCTGGAAACAATGTATTTTTGCCGAACCTTTGTAAAAGTTCGGCTTTGCCGAAACCCAAGATTCGGCGCCGAATTTTTTGATTCGGCAAAAGTTCGGCCCATCACTAAGATATATATACTACCTCAGCAATGGCTGGAGCTCGTAGTCAGTCAATGACAAGCTTGGGTCGCCGCACTGGGCATGCACAACGTGCGTGCCACATCTGTGCCTCCACGCTCTATATGGACGCGCACACTTGGTCAAACGAAGGGCTGTGCGGTTAAACACTTGGACTAAGCACGTTTCCCTTTGGACCGCTGTCGCTGCTGAAGTTCTTATAAGCAGGGACTGTAATTGGCCTTGTTCCCTGGTAGTCATCCGTCTCAATCGCCAGTTGCCGCCAGTCGTTCAGCTGCCTCAGGAATCGCTGCCTGCACACGGTCCTTGGAACCTTCAGCAGGCGTCGCTCAAGAGGCTCGACAAAGTTCTGCTCCAGGCTGGTACCGAGTTCGTACTGCAGACATAAGAAAGACAGTCATTGCCCCTGCACGTGGCACCCGACAAAACAACTTGCGCTGAATGACTATCTGCACGAGAGAAAACAAATCATTCTGGAGAGCAACTTTAGAAACGGTGTCGTCTACTTCATAATTTGAAAGTGAAAAGTAATATAGGGAATTATCATGATGTAAGAGACGCATAAGCTGAGAAAAGGGAGGAACACAAGCAAGACAGAATCGACAACCCCTGGATTTCTTTTCTTTTTTTTTCACATTAAAAAAAAAAGTTTTTTCTGGATGAAACGCAAACTTGTACAAGCTGTATCGGGAGACGAAGTTCGAACATAAAAGACATTTTTTTTTTTCAGAAAACAGCTGACTTCTCGATGAAGTTGCCCATAATAATGTATTTATATTTAATGGCTGGCGTGACGTGCGATTTGGCAGGCGGGAGGCGACTCGGTCAGCACTGAATGGACGAAACATAGAAAAGCTTTTCTTGATGGTGCAGCAGATACCTCACGACGCAAAGTGCAATAATAAAAAAATACCGTTGATCGCATCACCTATTTAAATGTAACCAAATTCACTAGAAACTTACGTATGCTTTGCCTAAATATTTTCGCAACTTAATTTTTTTGTAGTTGTTGACGAACACAAAGAACATAACGTTTTATAAAAAAGAGAAATTCTGTCTATCGTTATGAAACCCTAAAGACGAGCATGAAATAAAATCTAGGCGAGTTGACTGTGCCATTAACAGTATAATTCTGCGTGTTTTTTTTTTTTTTATTACAAAATGCAGCATGGTTTCAAATTACCGAAACGTATGCTTGCTTATTTACAGCCGAACTCAATTAATGAAAAAGTGGTGCTCTTCTGAGAAAATCGGAAGGTTCAAGTTTCTACTTTCCACTCCGTTTGTTAGAAAGCGGATGGAAAAGCAAATGAATCGTTTTTCACTAACGAAAGATGAAGTTGCTCTTGTTCTATTATGTACGGCAGGGTTTACATTAATATATGGTTCTTAATTAAACTATTAAGCACGCAGTAATTTTTTTTTTTTTTTGTCTTCCGCGCTGTTTTTAGCGTTTGGGTGAACTAATCAATCACTTTGTCATGTTTAAACAAAAATCTATTGATTAAAAATCACTATTTTAAGCTACCATGATTTAAATCAAATTAATCTGAATAAAATCAAATAAATCTAATTTAAATCAAGTAAATCTGATTTATTCATATTTCTGCGAAAATATATATTCTTTTTTCTTTTTCTTTTTTTTCATTTTGTCGCGCGGCCTGGGCCTTGACTGGCTTTCTTTCGCACTCTTCCCTAAGATATTAAGCAAAGTGTGGGGTGCCCCTTATTCTAAAGCTGCCTACTGTCTTTATACAGACGCAATTGCGGCAGCTGTGCATGGGTGTTGACATAAAACCGATCTTCAGTTTTTGTTTCCTCTTGTTCCGTAATTCATCATTACCACAAAAAAACAAAAAAAAAAAGATTATTGACATTTAAGACTTTGTTGCGCCCTTTAGCACAGGCCTTTGTGGAGGTTCGTGCAACGCCCGCATTAGTAGTTCGGCATATTGGTAAAACCATACAACTTAGTATGTCTGGAGAACGACCACGACGACGAGGTTAGCATCCTGTCCTGATACCTGCTCCTGATCTGAATCAATCTAAGTAATCTGCAGTTTGTTCTATTAGCCTGTTTTATAACACTGATACGAACAGAAAAGGCCGGCAGTCCTCTAGGGTGGATTTTGGATGGCCTAGCCATCTGCCTTCAACCCAGTGAGGCATGTCCATGCCTGTTCCGCTGGGCGACCTTCCGCCTGTTCTATCTCCTGCGCTTCTGACCAATGATGTTTTGGGGAACGGACCGCCTGTCTCACAAGACAGTGCCCAGCCCACTCCAATCAAAGCGACGATCCCGATCAACGGAGGTCCCAGCATACCTTCAGCGCTGCCTCATGAAGAGCAATCAAGCGATATGCCGTACCAGGAGGTGACCTCAGGTAAACGGAAACGTTGCAGAGACATCGACACGAAGTCGAAGCCGACCACCGGTCTCGTCGTCCTGTTTATCCCGGCCGATCCGACAGTGAGCGTCGAATCCATCAACTCACTGCGCCTCTCGGACACCTTCCAGGAACTGGCGCCTTCCTGCATCATTGAGGTGCGCCCAAACAAGTGGAAAAACGTGATTGCCGTTGACACCCGAAACGGTGAGACCACGCAATTGCTCTTGAAGTTGACCACCCTTTTGCGGTATAAAAGTACGAGCTTTTGAACCAAGGGGGAAGACCTCCAGTGTCGGTGGTATTCACGACGTTGATCCAGAACTTACTGACGCTGTGTTACTTGCGTCTATGCGCTCAGACGCGCCCATAAAGGAGGTGCGCCGTCTTGGCAAGTCGCGCACCGTTCGTATTGAATTTCAATCACCGACGCTGCCAGAACATGGCTATGTTGGATTGGTCCGACACCAAGTCACTCTGCATGTCAACAGCCCTCTGCAGTGCAAGAAATGTGGTCATTTTGGCCACGTGTCTGCGTCGTGCAAGCGAGAGGCACAATATCTCCGGTGCGCAAAGCCACACTCCACTGACAAATGCGACGCCCCCAGCCCGTGCTGCATTACTGTAAGAAATCCCACGAAACAACGTAAATGCGTTGCTCCCAGTGGCAGAAACAGCGAAGTATCTGCCGCTATAGTTGCGAGAATAACATCCCCTTTGCTGAAGCTCGAGCTGAGGTCAACAAGAGTCACGGAAGCAAGGCTATCTAAGCAAACCCTGCAAGAAGACCCAGCAGCAACTGGGGACCCTGCCTGCTCGGACAAGCCACGGCATCCAAGACGTTCCAGACGTCGCTCGTCAGACCACCGACAACCATCATCGCAAGATCCTGCTGAAGAGAAGGTGAGCTCCATGGAAACAGAGATGCCTACCAACGATGTCTGTTCTGTGTCGGCCCCGGCTCTGGTATCAATTCCAGAACTAAACCTTCCACACACCTACGCCGAGGCACTACGCAGTGAACCTAGGCTGCCTACAGCTGCTACTGCCTCTGCTCAAATACGTCTAGCTCCTGAAGCATCACATTGCAGAACAGCTTCTGAAGGTCCACGCAGTACAACGCTGTCCGCCTTGATTCGCCTTGCGATTTCCACCGCACGGGAATTTATTTCCATCATGACGTTCCCAGGGGCGCGTACACTGCTGCAAATTCTCTCCTTCATTGAGCCACTTGTCGACAGCATTCTAAAATGAACCCAACTTATATATTTCTTTTCCTAATAACAATTCAACATTTATCTTCATACACGTACAGCGTGGCAACAGGTAAAGAATAAAGCCAAGCCGATCATACCTACAGTTCTACAGTGGAACGCTCGTGGCCTTCGAACAAGTCTCCCTGACCTCAGACAGCATCTCTTGCTGAATCCTGTGGACGTTCTTGCCATACAAGAGCCATTAACGCAACCTGGGGACTTTAGACTCTCACCATACGTGATTTACAGCAGTGCGCCGGCGCTAGCAAATGGACGAAGCCGAGCGCTACTGCTGGTGAAAGCTGGACTCTCGCATAACCACGTCGATCTCTCTGCGTTTTCCTCACACAGCGCAGAATACGTGGCCGCCACGATTCGCGTTCGTGGGGTGGAGTTCACAGTGGTGTCTGTGTACGTGGCTCCGGGTTCCACAGCCGACTGGGACGCAAGAATCTTGAGGGACATAGCGCGTCAATGTCCCGGCAGACTTTCATTTTGCGGGGACTTCAACGCCCACAATACCACATGGGGTGATAATCGGACCACACCAAGGGGGTCAGCACTTGAGGAGGTTACCACCTCCCTTGGCCTGGAGGCCCTTAACGACGGCTCTGAAACATTTGTCCGTCAGGCTGTCCACGGCAGTGTTCTAGATCTGACCTTCGCACCACGGGACATTGCAGCCTCTTGGACAGTAATGGCAGACACGTGGGGGAGCGATCATGTCCCAATCATGGTAGTACCACCTCATACGAGAACCAGGAAGTACAAGTACGAAGTTACACACTGGGATCTATTCCGCCAACATCTCAGCAAAGCCCTGGAACATGGACCAATGAACGATCTTGGCACAGCAATCACGAACGCCCTCAGCCTATCAACGAGAACAGTCAATTTGCCTATCCAAAGGCCTGCACCAAATTTGGAATACCTCAACCTGCGCGCTGCTCGCAGGAGAGCCCAGCGGAAAGCTCGCCGAACGATCATTGCAGCTGACTGGCAGCACCACCGGAAGATTGACGCGAAACTTCGCCGACATACGACACGACTTCAACGTAAGCAATGAAACCAGCTATGCGCCTCTTTCGCATCCCCAGGAGGCCTCACTAAAGCGTGGAAAATAGCCAGAGCACTCTCTGCGGAAAAAGTGCCGACACACCCTACTGCTGGACTCGCCATTTCTCTACAGCTAACACTAGAGGCGACTGCAGAGCTCCTTGCCGACGAATTTTCTAGAAATATCCCGTCACCTGCGGGGTAGCGTCCCTTCACCATCTCACCCCCGGATGGCCCTCCTCCAATTTATTTTGACACGGATTTTACAGTTGACGAGCTGAAGGCAGCCCTTGTGCAATGCACGCGCCGCAGTGCTCCAGGACCAGACGGTGTCACGTATCAAGCCCTACGCAACATCGACGAGTGTCATTACCCTAATCTTCTTCAGGCGCTCAATCACGTGTGGCAAACTTCAGAGATTCCCGATGCCTGGAAGCTCTCGCACGTGATACCAATACCCAAGTCTGGCAAACCGCTCACGTCACCCGAGTCGTATAGACCAATTTCGCTGACCAGCTGCGTTGGAAAGCTTCTCGAAAGGCTAGTCCTCAGGCGCCTAACTTGGCATCTGGACGCAACAAAGGCTCTACCTGGTCAACTTTCTGGATTCAGAAGACACCGCTGCACAGCGGATGTCCCGCCAAGTGATGTACTGCGTGTTTTTGGACATACGCAAAGCATTTGATGCTTTACCTCATGACACAATTCTTCACCAACTCAGCAATTTTGGAATATCAGGCCGGGCTTATAACTACATCCGCGCCTTCCTTCAAAACCGATCATTTGTCGTCAAGGTCCCCAATGCCACGAGTACCCCAAGACATGTCACACAGGGAGTACCGCAAGGGAGTGTGATTAGCCCGTTTCTCTTTAACTTGGCGATGGCATCCCTTCCTGGAGTCATACCACAAACAGACAACCCTCTAGATCCGCGCGTCAATATTGCAATATATGCAGACGATGTGGCAATATGGGCGGTAGGAACCACAGATAAGGCAAAACTCACCGGCCAAACTTTGCAGGTAGCGCTGGACAAAACGGTGGCAGAAATTTCGCGCCTTGGACTGACCCTATCCGCACAAAAATCAACCCTGCTTTTCAGCCACCCTACCCATGCAAGACAGACTCATCATATCCTTATTGAAGGCACTGAGGTGACAAGAGAGAAAACGCACCTCTACCTTGGGCATCTTATTGATGAGACGGGGAGTTGGCGACCAGCAGTAAAACGACTTCTCATGCAGTGCCGGCAATTACTAGGCCTACTGAGAAAATTCCGTGCCCACAGTCAGCAGGGCCTTCCTCCCAACGGGTTGCTCACCCTCTACAAAGGCCTTATAAAGTCGAAGTTTCTCTATTCGCTACCTCTTGCAAACATCCGCGGTCCACAGAGAGACCAGCTGGAAACGTTTCACAGAATTGCATTACGCCTCTGTTTGGGATTACCCTCCAACTCCCCGAATATACCTACTCTCGTAGAGGCAAGAGAACAACCGCTATTCCTCAAGGGAGAGGAGAGCAGCAAAAGGCGCCTAATTCGCATTCATGTAGCGCTATCTACTGATTATCTTCTGATGAATCTCCACTCGAGGTCCTCGTCACACTTAGGCCGAATCGCTGCAGAGTTCACTAATGAGATCGGTGACCCTGGACCTCGGTTCCCCATCCGCCCACCCCACTCGACAGAAGCACCTCTCAACGTGCAGGGATCACTCCCCGACGCCCGGGCGAGAAAAGACGTTCATCCAGTTGTCGCACGCACTGCTATGGCAGTAGCACTTGAGGAGAAGTCCGCCAGCAGCCTTGAAATATATACAGATGGTTCCGTAAATAAAAGCGCAGGTACAGCAACCGCCGCTTACGTGATTCCATCCATTGGGAAAGAATACGCCGTCCGTATAAACCTTGAAACATTGTCCACGACTGCGGAAATGGTCGCTATACTCTTGGCCCTGGAATACCTTAGGACCACCGAGTGGATGACCGCTGCGGTAATATTAACGGACTCCCGCACGGCCCTGCGCAATTTAGCTAATGCCGGCGAGGGATCACTGCTCGCTCAAGAAACAGCCCATCTTGCAACGACACTACAAGAACGCGGGTGGACATTAGCATTTCAGTGGGTCCCGGCGCACTCAGGAATTGTGGGTAATGAGCGCGCCGACACCCTAGCCAAGAACGCACACGCTCTACCCTCACCTACTTACCACCTCCGACCCTTTCATGAAGCGAGACTTCTTATTGCCAGAAATGTCAGGAGTCGGCACCCAGACCCATCTACAGCGCGAGGCACACCCCCCATCCCAGTCCCTGATTCCAGACTGACAAGGGCAGACGCATCGCTACTCCATCGACTCCGGACAGGGAGTGCGTTTACGAGGCTAGCACTTCATCGCTACGGCCGAGCCGGCAGAGTTGACAGCCCGGAGTGCACAGTGTGTGGGGACCCCGAGGACATCACCCATATACTCCTCATCTGCCCAGAATACGACGCAGCAAGGAAAGTGCTCTTCGCCACTGTCCTAAAAGCAGGAGTACAAACGGCTACAACCACGTGTCTCCTTTTTCCCACTGGTAGCCGGCGGCAAGCATGGAGCATTTTCCGTGCCCTGCTAGAGTTTCTCCACCAGACAGAGCTTGCCGAGCGCCTGTGACCCCTGTATGTCTCCTCATCACACTCCTATCGCGCCCGTCACCCACTCCCCCCCCTTTCCCCCTCTCCCCTCTCCCTTCCCAACGTTTAAATCCGCCTGGAACTTTGAACTTGTGATTCCTCTTTAATACCCTATCCCACTTTTAATCCCTCATCCCTTTGTTCATGCGAGTCTTTTCCCCTATTAGGGTGAATAATAGTACGCATGGAAATTTACCCCCTTTTCCCGTATCTCAACACCCCCCCCCCCCCCCCCCTTAGTATGTCTCTGTTTAGGGTGATGATGTCCTTTCTAGTACTCGATGCCGACCGCCCGCGCTTACAGTGGGAAAATACAAAAAAATCACCGAAAACAAAATGTCGCCGTGGCGCATTTCAACGCTAAAAGCGCGTGCAGGAATATAAAACAACTGTTCGGAACAAAGTGGCCAGATGTCATCACCCTAAACAAAGAGTATATGAAGGCACCCTAGTAAAACTTGGATAAAACAAGAGAAGATCAGCAGTGGCGGCTGTAGTCTGGGGTGTGTGTAAAGTGTCTGTACTCGGCGTCAAATATTTTGTGGTATACGGATTGTCGTACGGCTAGTACGACTACTGTAGCTTCCGCGGTGCTCCAACGCTGTCAAAGCTATCTTGTCCGAGCGCGTACGCATGTAAGAGAAAGTCACGCACATGCTTTCTCAGGCTGCGGAACTCTGGTGTACAAGGCTAACCTTCACGAGTTAGCACAAAATAGTTGACGTCGAGACGATTGCCAACAAGGCATCTGAGAGCCACCATGTTTTCGTTTGTGTGAGCAAGCACGCGCAAGTGTAAGCCTGCCAAAGCAACCTTCACGCGCATGCTGCTGCACGTGCTTGCACCAGGTCAGACTTGGGAAGTAACCCGTCACAAGTAACGGATTACAAGTAATCCGTTACTTGTAATTGCCACGTTACTTTTTCTCGGAAGTAATTTCTAATGCTACAATTTCGTTACCAAATAGGGGGGGGGGGGCAGGCCGCATGTCCCCCCCCCCCCTTCTTCCCCTTCCTGGATAATTGCCTGGCTTGCATGCATTGGACACCAGTCGGGAACCTTTGTTCGCAAACGTCTATGCGGAAAGCAAGTCGTCTGCTTCTTGCGCAGGGGTCGCTGTGACGCCGGATAGTGGGTAGATGGCAATGCGAGATACCTCGAGGTTTACACACTATTTTTTTGTTTGTTTAATCAACCAATAAGAGCTCAGTGTTCTGACAACGTCGAAATCCCCGTGGAAGAAGCAGACGAATTTGCACACTTTGAACGCCTGCTCAATACAGACGTAGTCACACAGCTCGTCCGTATACCTTTAGCATGGACAGAAAGACGGCTCTGATGGCGGGCATTTTTTGGGGCAAGGTGAAGCTGTGGCCGGTTCCGTGCACCAAGGCGGGTGTGTCCCCGCCGCAAGTGGACTCCACGAAGCTGGTGAGCCGCCGGAAGTTCCACTTGCACGACAGCATCATCAGCTTTTCCGGGAAGAAGTGAAACACAATGTTCACCAGGGCCTGGTCTCCGAAGGGCCGATTGTACTTCTCGTACATGGGCTCCAGCCGCGACTCCCAGCCGAAGTTGCGCATCCGAGTCAGGTTCATCAGCATCAGTCCGGCGTTAACACCTGCAAATTGTTGAAGCCTATTTATTTGCGTCTCCTCCAACGCAAGTAGCGATCCTCCTGATTACTTCTTTGAATGGGGTGAGCTTTTCAACGCCCTGCGTGGACCCTGCTTGCTCGTATTGGTGTTGGTCGCGTCGTAGCGGGGCCGTGGGGCAAAATGTCAGCAGCTGAATGCAGCGGTTCATCTGATGTCATAGCGCGCGCCACCAATGGCGCTGCGCCGCGCGGAGTGGGGTGGAGGAGGGAGGGGGGAGGGAGTAAGCAGTGCGCTATCCATCCCCTCTTCCCCTCCTCCGATGCGTATAAGAACGGAGGCTCCGCAGTAGGGTAGGAGGAACTGCGTATTAGTACTACCGTATCTCACGCCTTCATTGCATTTGACAAATTGTCTACGCCGGGCGATTTTTTTTTTCTTATTCGGGTGCTTCACTGTGGAGGAGGGGAGGGGGTCTCCATGTCATCTGCTCATTGAAGATGACCCCCCAAAATTTTTGTTTCGTGACATACGGTAATACATTTTCAAACTTTTGCTCTTTGTTCGTATATATATATAGTATATATAGACTGAGTGCCATTACTGTTTACTTATCCGACGACATATGTACAGACCACGGTGGCGAAGGTATGCCTTGCGCCGCTATCTCTGTGACTTCCTGTAGTTTCGATTCTTTTATACGTACAAAGAGACCTGCCCCACAAGCAACACGTATCGTCAGCGCACGTAGAGGCATGTGCAGTTTCCCGAAGAATTCTGAGGAGGCCTCCGAGAGAAATTCTACATGGCAATACGGGCCGTGCTGTGAGATCTCTTTTCTGTTCTCAACCTCCGCAGGGTCGCCGTCACACTGCCAGCACAAAGTACAAAAAACAGTCTGCCCTCTGAGGCGTTTTAATGCGAAAGCATTAACTGTCTCATGGAGGGAGCCGACATCTTCAGCTCTGAAACCATGCAAAACGGCACCTTAATGAAACAACGCGCAAAGCTAGCCAACGGCACCTTTTACGCTTCGGTCCCATTAGCTGGCGCGCGTCGACGAGGCTCCCATTGGCCGCTGCGCGTCAGTTTGAGTGGTGTCATCCAGACTGTGTTCTCACACTGTTGTGTTATCAGTGATCACCGCGTTCGCTCGCCTCTTATCGGTTGTACGGCGCGTGGCAATATATACGGCCCATGGAATAAACCAAGGTGTTCGTTCTGCTGGGAACTACGTTGCTGTCTGTTCATTCCTCGCGCCGCAAGGCACACGACAGTTTGAACAATCGCTCACCCGATGGCGCTGCGTGTCCGCGTGGCAGCGGCTCCTCCGTTCCACGCCCAAGGTCCGCGCGTTGTACGCCGCAGATTAAAGAAGGGAGCGAAGAGCGGCGTGCGTGCTTTCGTATTCACAACTCATAAGAAGTGCTTAGGTGTATCTCAAGCCTTTTTCTTCCTCGTGTATGACGGTCAGATTGGTCGTACAAAAACTGTCTGCAGACATGCTAGAAGCATATACGAAGCAAAACCTGCTTCGAACAAACTCGAGGCGCAGATAATTCTGTCATCGTGCCTGCAGAGGGCGGCGTGTCTTTTGTGTGGTGTAGAGAAGCAGGGGTGACCTCTCACGCACCGTACGGCAGAACGAAGGGATGCTTGGCGTATCTGGTGTACGCGCTGACGTTTGCGTCCTCCGCATGGGGCGCCATCGCCACCATCTGTTGAGAGTCCATCGCTCCCAGGTAGCTCCAGAGCTCTTCAACGGGACGAAGGAACACAATGTCCGAGTCGACGTACAGCACGGCATCCTCATTCGGCAACATACTCTGATGGGAGCAAGAAGACGGAAAGTAAGGAATCGAAGGAAGGATTGGTTAAACAGGTCAGCAGCAGTTGCGGTGTCCGAAAGTGAGTGCAGCGATAATAATATTAATAATAATAATAAATAAAAAAATGAAAGACGTTTAAATTTTTTGTAACGCCGAATTAGAGCGCAGCTATTGAGGAGGAGGGGGAGAGGGTTTGAAGGGGAGTGTATGCCCCTCTTCCTTTTCCACTAAATTTAGCGGAAAAATTTTACCCTCGTGACGTCACGTGCGACGTACACGTGACGTCACGAGGGTAAATTTAGCGGAAATACTTTTTCGCCAAATTGCGACACAGCAGACCTCTACGTCAGAATATTGGAAACGACATTTAAAGCGCGAAATAGAAGCGCTCAATCTTGCAGCAGCGACAATCGAGACTCCATAGTTTGCTCCGGTTTGGAGCGCACGTTCATTTATTCTACCGTTGAATATTGACGTTACGAAAGCCTCACATGCGTCAAGTTTCCAGTCACCGAGAGTTCCACCTTTTTACTCTAGCGACGCTAAGACGGCTTAAATTAGTCGACACATTCTTAGAGCTCACGACCACCGCTAGGGGCTGTTTCACGGCTTCTGGTAGGCCGCGACTAGGGTGATTTCAACATGAAGGCACTCTAGCCGCGACGTGCTCGCCTATTCAAACCAAATGAATTTCCAAACTCTCTCACACGGTTCTGGCTCTATAGAAAACACAATTATGAAACGAAAATCTAGATTGCACTTCAAACGGCGGTAGGCGGACATACGTCACGTGTTCATACGTCACCTGTTTTTTATACTGATGTCACACGGGACGTCACGTGTAACGTCACGTGGGTAACGTCATGACGTTACTCCCGTGACCCTCAGGAGGGTCACGAGGGTTACTTTCATGAGGGTAACCTTCGTAACCGTCGTGAGTAACCCTCGTAATTCGCGCGAGGGCAACCCTCGTGGCGTCACACGTGACGTAACGTGTGTCGTCATTATAAGAAACGTCCCATAATGCAACGCACGGTTACGCCGACGACGACGGCGATGGCAACGCCGCTCAAGCCGGAAACTGGCGCCTGAGAGCTGAGCTCGAAAAAATTATAATAATAGTAATAATAATAATAATAGTATAATATTATATTATTGTGCCAGCACTAAGACCGACTGGTTGTTCCTGGACACTATAATAAACACTGATCAATTGATGGATTCATTGATTGTTATGTAAAAAAAGTACGCCTTCTTATTGGCCTTTTTTACATACCTCCGCAAACGACGTCCAACGACTTTTGCACGTGTCTCGCTGGCATCGAGAACACCGTTAACGAGTTACACGGGTGCACTGTCTTAATCATAGTTGATTTTAATACTCTGGGCATTAACTGGACGCAGTTTAATGTTTCTACTAACAACTTTTATTGCAAAAAGAGAAAGGCAACGACCTCCTAAACTTTGTTTCTTTTAGAACTTGCACAACACAACGATATTCTTAACCACCAAGGTAATGCTTTAGATTTATGCCTCTCAAACATGGATTGCGTGCGTGTAACCCGAAGTGAAGTCCCTATGGTTCCTCTGGATAAGTATCATCCTGCCCTTGACTTAGGGCTTTCTTTTGATGATTCCTCGACTCGTGCTCCTATTAAGGCTTCCCTTCCATGCATCTTATACAATTTTTCATCAGGAGACTAAAATCGGTATGTTCCACCACCTCTCGAGTGTTGATTGGTCTCCGGTCTTAGAATCGTCTGATGCAAATTAGCAGGTAGCTAGCTCTTTTTACGAGATTAATTCGATAGGCCATGGACGGATTAATCGCTTTAAGATCTTTAAAGAAATCTCGCTTTCCTAATTGGGTTTCTAATGAACTAAGAACGCTACTAAAAAGAAAAGACTTGCGCAGAAAGTTTAAAAAAAAAAAAGTAGTCTTCCAAAGTGGGAGTCTACCTCCCACTTTGGGAGACCACTCCAAGAGTTGCAGAAAGAAATGTAAGATAATGTTAAACCGTGACCGACTGGCGTATCGTGACTCAATGGAGTCTGACCTTGTCAAAGACTATAAGAAATTTTTTATATCCACTAGATCACGTTCCGAAAAGGATCATCGGATCGACAATAGTTTTGGATCGCCATGAGAGATATGCGGAGTGCGTGCCCGAGCTATTTGCAGATCATTTTAGTTGTGCCTACAAAGACAGTAGCGTCGGCTCCTCCGCCACATTGACTCACCTGAATGAGTTCGGTGACCTGCTAAGTTACATTAATGTCGACGAGGAATGTGTAGAGCTAGGTATTAAAAAAATGAAAGCCACGCAATCTGTGGGGCACGCTGGTATACCATCTGCAATTCTCAAAACGTTTCATGATGTACTTACAGCTACACTGTACAATATTTAACAACTCATTAAGGTCAGGAGTACTCCCCGAAAAGTGGAAGATTGCCGTGGTCGTTCCGGTTCTGAAGTCGGGAAAGAAAGGTGATGTTCTCAACTGTAGACCGATTTTCCTTCTCTCTTCATATTCCAAACTCTTTGAAACAGTCGTTCATCAATCCTTGTCTTTCAAATTTCGAAACTTAACCCTCCCTAATCAGCATCGGTTTAAGACCGGCAGATCAACGACAACAAATCTTGTAGGTTTTATGTCAACGTCATCCCAGGTAGTCTGCACAGAGGTCAGCTGGACGTGGTCTACTTTGACCTAAGCAAGGCATTTGACGTTGTAAATCATAAGATCCTTTTATCAAAGCTTTCCGCCTACGGGGTTTGTGGCACAGTATACGACTGGTTTCAAAGCTGTTTGTCAAACAGGAAAGCATACGTTCGAGTCAACAATATGAACTCATCATTTTACGGGGCAATTTTATGGCATTCCTCAGGGATCCGTCCTAGGGCCGCTCCTGTTCACAATTTTTGTAAACGACGTCTCTGATGCTATTTCTAATTCTTCGTTCCTGCAATACGCCGATGACATTAAAATTTACAGAAATAGTTACTTTAGGTGATTGTGCTAGGCTTCAGGAAGATGCATGTTCTTTCCTTAGGTGGTGCTCAGCCAATAACCTTCTCTTAAACCGTGCTAAAACCAAGGTTATGACATTTACTGGGATGGCACAGAGTACATTTTTCGCATATAGTAGTTATGCTTAAAAGGTTGAAACAGCGTAAAAGACAACGGACAGGGTAAAGAAGGACACAGACAGAGCGCTGACTCGCAACTAAATTTTTATTGAACTCAATGGTGCAATATATACGCACAATTGAGAACAAAAAGAAGAAAATCAGGCTGGTTTTCTTCTTTTTGTTCTCAATTGTGCGTATATATTGCACCGTTGAGTTCAATAAAAATTTAGTTGCGAGACAGCACTCTGTCTGTGTCCTTCTTTACCCTGTCCGTTGTCGTATGCGCGCCTGTTTTAACCTTCTAAGTATGTCACACCAACTCGACCAGGCTTCAACCTTAGTAGTATTTATGGTGAACCCCTGTCCCGAGTATGTGCAATGAAAGATCTGGGAGTTATGTTCGATCCTAGCCTGCGATTTTCTAGTCACGTGACCATAGGCTCGTTAACTCGTATCTGCGCACGCTGGGTGTTGCCTCTCGCTTAACAAAGGACTTTAAGCATCCTTCTGCGTTTCTCCCATTGTACCGCTCGTTAAGCATGCCCCAGTTGGAATATGCCTGTTGTGTGGAACGGAATCTCTAAAACAACTCACTGGAAATCGAACGAGTTCAGAAAAAAGTTCATTTCCATCTTTCAACATCGCTACCTTATGAAGGATGTTCATTGTTCAACTTATGACGCAACGTTAGAGCGTGTTGATTTGCTTAGCCTGCACTGGCTTCGGCTGGAGGCGGACCTATTGTTTTTGTCTAAAACGTTGCATGGTTTGATTAATTCACCAAGCTTCTTGTTTGAAGTGTGCCTTAGGGTTCTAGGTCTGTTTACTCGGAATCAACCATCATTTTATATTTCCAAAAATGTTAGTCTTTTAAGCCCAATTTTTAGACTGACTGAGTGTTATAACCAGTATACTCTGAGAAACTCCATATTTTTAACTCGTGCTACAGGGCATTTGTTATTTCTATTGAAGGCCTGTCCGGCGGGTGAATAATGATTCTGGTTCACTTTAAAATTGATTTCGGAAAGCACAGCCATTCGTGGGTCTCTGCTTGTACTACTGCTTCGTATATTATTCGTTTTGAGTGCCTCTCAAACTTGCTTTACATTAGTGCAATTTCTCATCATTGTACACAAGACCTAGAAATTGTATTTTGTTATAATTAAGCTCAGTGTGTGTCGTGTATGATTATATACACTTACTGTATAGTGCACTGGTCTTCTCTATTTGTGAGTTTTATGTATTCATTTCCATTCAGTATGCCAGTACCAAGACCGCAAGGTTGTTCCTGGACACTATGATAAACACTGATTGATTAATTGATTGAATATTCCTATCGCTGCACTCACGGGCACTGCAACTGCTGTTGACTTGCTTAACCGATTTTACTTTTGAGCACTACAGCTGCTTCACCATGTTTAGGTGCAGAAATCACGAACAAGTAGAATAAACATCGATACACGTCGCTTTTATGCTGGGGAAATAAACTCCGATTTGTTGCACAGAGTCGCGTCAGAAAGTAACATCTAAAACCAGAACACCCGATTACGATACTGCAGTGCAAGTGTCGTTCGAAATGGCAACGAGCGATGGGATAAAGCTTCCGAATTCAAAACGAGAAATATTCTGCACCTATTTCTTAAATTGTGACGATCTAGAAAAAAACATACGACGCAAAAACGAGATGCAAAAAAGAAGACGGAAAAACGAGACGCAAAATCGTTACAACCGCGGGAACAACATACAGGTTGTTGACAGCTACATAGGGGGGTAATCGTAACGATTCGTCAGCTAATTAACTAAATATGTTCATTAAATTTGTAATTGTTGAAAGGAAACGAATTGCTCTAATTGGAAACTTGTTGAACGTCATCAAAAATCGATAAATCAGTCAATATAAGAGAGACTTGGAGAACGTATAAAGAACGGTGGAGCACTAAAGTTACCCCTCGTGCAGCAGAAGCAAGGCTACCGGTGCGATAACGCGCCAGCGATGCTTTTCCGTCTCTTCGGCGGTAACTCGTTATAAGTAACGGCGTTACTGGTGACGCGTTACCGTTTTTCGGTGACATAGTAACGTACCCTTTACCTTTTGAAAACCGAAACGGGGAACGAACCTAGGTTACTTATTTCAAGTAACGGGTAACGTAAGTTACGTTACTGGTTACTCCTTCTTCCCAAGATATAAAAAATTACACTTCAAGTTTTTTTCTGTTTTAGGCGCCAAGCTATATGGATTTTGAAGTTTACGTTTTTCTTTGCTTTTTTTTTTCGTGCATATTTAAGTGAAACCGTAAAAAGGACAAAGTACTTATGTTCAGTTTTTGGATGAACATAATGTTTCTTGAACTACGGGCACCTATGCGTGCCTGTAGCATGAGAACAGTGAAACGTCTTAATTCATAATTTAAAAGTAACGCAAAAGTAACGCGCGTTACTTTTTATCGGTGATGGTAACTGTAACGCGTTTCTTTGATTTTAATGTAACGTAGGTTCATGTAACGAGTAACGTATTTCGTTACTTTTTTTTCGGTAACGCATACAACAATGGCCGCAGCTTTGGGCCTGTTGCTCAAGTGGTAAGTTTAGCGCACTACTGCGGTTCCCATGCGCTGACGGTATTTCTAAAATTTACTCATTCAGTGGTTTTCGATGACGCTCAGTATGTTTCTAATTGGAACCATGCGACTGTTTTGAATAAGTAAAAAAAGTTCATTAAGGAATTTCAGTTAATTTTTCGATTTATCGCAACGATTATCGCCCTACATACCATGCCACCCTCGCCGCAGAACTCACCTAACCGCAAGTGTGCATGCGCTTGCGATCAATCGGAGCAAGAAGCGTCCGCCATTACATTGCAAGCGAACGCACTGGAATGCTGCGAAGAGAGCGACCGAGGGTAAGAGAGGCCGGGGAGGAGGAAGCAGACGGAAAGCTAAAGAGAAAAGGAGGTTTCCCCTCTCTTCTCCAGCGTTTTGTCTGCTTCCTCCTCTCCGGCCCGTCTTACCCTCGCCCCAGCTTCTTGAGTTGCACAGGATCACGACATCCGAGAACATGACCCGCCGGCTTCTGTGACGCAATTCGTTGCCGTACTTCGGGACCCCTTCAGGACTTCTTCGTAACCCCTTCAGGACCCCTTTCAGGACCCCTTCGGGACCCCTCCCTGACATCACGCCACTACGGAGGCGCCGCGGTCGGCACTTCGCAGAAGCTTTGCCTCATGCGAATCTGGTTTGGTGTGGGCCAACGCGGGCTTGTTTGTAAACAGTGCGCTTTTGGCGTATAAGGTGCACCACGATTTGCGCACCAAAAACATGTCCTACGGGGAGGAGGGGGGAGGGATTTTTGCCAGATACGACCGAAGCACAGTGCCGCAAATGTTTTGTGACTAGAGCTTACGCACGGGAAGGAATAGTCGCAGGGAGGAACACAGCATGAACGTCTTGGTCCATTTGCCCGAGGCCTCGTCCGGAAACTTGACCGGTCGGACATCGTAGCTGATGCGCTCGAGGTACTTGGTTGGCCATTTCGAGATCTGGAACAAACACAAGAAGCAAATTGAGTCGCCGCAAAACTGCGATTATTGCCTTCAAACGCCTTTTGGAGAAGGAGCACATAGCGGCAGCACTCAAAAGGCGTCATTTTTCCGGTAAATTTGTTTTTTGTACGGGGTGTCCCAATGCTCCAAGGTCTAAAAGAAAATAAGGAAGACCTTATCGCAAACCAAACTGTCTGTTGTTAGCAAGCGTCTTGGAAAACTGTAAGTAATTTGCGCATTTATATTGAGCATAATTGATACTTAATTAAGACAAACTGGATAAATTTCTAAATATTCATTTAAAAGTCGAGCTGTCAGTTGGAAAGTTGTAGCTATTAAGCCTCAATTAGTTCAATGATAGCGCTCAATAAAAAACACTGCCATTTCGCAAAACGTATGCTAAGAACACACAGTTGGCTATATTGGCGTAGAGAGCTCCGTGGTTTTTTTTTTTTTTTTAAAGCTTGGTGCACGTCAAGGCTCCGGTTCCTTTGCGGCCTTTTTGAATGGGTACAAAACAGTTTTTAATTTAGTAAGATAAATATAAAAATGGATGCTCGCAAGAAACTTTGCTAGCATGATAATGAACGAGTAAATATTTATCTTTGCTTCTCTTCTTTTTTTCTTTTCCAATGTTAATGCTAAGAAAGTGTTAATTTTACACCGTGTACTCAGCGCTATAATAAAGTGGGCGAAAGATTTTTAACATACTTTGTTTCAAATCGCGTTAAAAAAGTAATTTACCACAAAGTGTTTTATTCCTTAAAACCATTTCAAAAAAAAATTTCAAGAAATCTGTCGTGAATTTCTTTATTATAATACTGAGTACGCGGTGTAAAATCATCACTCTTTTAAATTTAATATTAGAAAAGAAATAAGAACTGCATGGGCAATATTTACTAGTTTATTATCTAATAAACTGATTAGCATGTAACAAGGCGTGAAGTTGGGCTAGTTGGTGCTTTATGAAAACTCGGAAACAGCGCGAAATAAACAAGAACAAGAAGTGAACGAACGCAACGCTGACTGGCAACTGAAGTTGATTACTGCAAGGAACAGAAAGGAAAACATAAAACATTCAAGATAGATAAAACATAATCCACACCCTTGAGGCATGCCCCAGCACTTAAACAAATCTGCCGAATTAAAGTAACATGCTAATCTGCGATTAGCATGTGACTTTAATGGCGTGCCATAGAATCTCAAGATGACAGCAAAGGTGATATTGCGTGTGTATTTCATATTTCTTCTAATAACAGTTTTTGGTAAGAATTCAAGATGACCGCCGTGGAACCGGTGCCTTCATTAGCACATCTTGCATATAAGTATATACCGTAAACCTTATACATTTACCCCGTCTTGAATAAGTCGAGAGTTGGCATCATCCGTGTATAAATACAGATGCAGACGAGCTCTGGAGAAGGCCACGGCGGACTTGAGGTTAGTCAGGGTGATGTTGAGACGGTCACCGCAAGTTATTACAGCAAGTTTGACTGGACCCCTGAGCGAAAACGAACACAGGTAAGGCATTTAGAACACCGAAATCTTCGTCTACAAATGTTCCAATAGCACAGGTAGTTCCCGAGAAAATGGAATCGTGTTTTTCGGCCCAGATGAATAAACTATTCATCGCAAGAAGCTCAAACTCCGTGAGATGTGACACCAGCGGTTCGGATAAAACAAGAAAGTTTGAGATGACGTTACCTAAACCAGAAAATAATAAAAAATATTTAAAAAAAAAATTCTATATGTATCTACGAGCGGGTGAAGCACGATTGCCCCGCGTGCAGAATCCCCGTCGCAAAAGCCCCGCGCCATTAGCCCTACGTTTCGAAAACCCCGTCCCGTATCAAAAGCCCCGTCGTCACTGCCCCGGTCCCACCCTCTTCGCGCTTCAACCAGCATTCTTCTATGCCTTTACCCAATCCGTTGAGGGTCTACAAAGGGTCTTTCAAGTGAAAGAAACAGCAAAATAAGGTTAACATGTATAACAGAAAAACTTAGAATGACGTACTATAAGTGGCCAATGGACCTTTTCCGAGAAACGTTCTTCGCACGCGCGAGCGCCCGACGCCAAGCGGTGGAAGTCGGCACGAAAAATCGAGGAAATTTGGAATGAGGTTGTAGATCGACGAGTAGAACACGTAATTGCAGCATATATATAATTGTGTTACACAAAAAAAGAAAGTGGACGAAAACAAAAACACGACGTTTGGGGGGACGCTACGGATTTCCCTCTTTAAAGGGCAACTCCGGTCCATACTTTCGATTTTGGGATTATGGCTGTTTTTAGTGCAGTTAGCGCCCCTGAGTTGCAAGGTGTAATATTTTTCTCGTTGTTGTGCGTAGTTTTAAAGATATCGACGTCTCAAAGTTTTGTTCGGGGCGCGACCGACAAAACCGAAACTAGCCGCTCGAGGTTCCGGCAACACTGGAAATCAGCCGCTATGTGGACGTGACGCCAAGATCGTTCTCGTTCAGCGAGTACGCAGTCCAAGCGGCACCTACCTCTGTTGCGCTAGTCGTCTAAAGGTTATAAAGGTAAACTGATTTTGTTTTAATTCTGTATATGTGGTAGTTATCCAGCATATGTAGCAAGAGTTAGTGCGTATACCCAAAAGCTAGCGACTGGAAAACCCGTCAACTCGTTCGGTGGCGTACTCGGCGGCCGCCGCCGCGCGTGCGCTATGCCGTGCCGTACTCGTTGCTTGTATACCCGAAAGCTAGCGACTGGAAAACGAGTGAACTCGTTCGTCGCCGTACTCGGCAGCTGTCGGCGTGCGTGCGGTCTCCCGCACTCGTCGCTAGGCCTAAATTGTCATCGGGGCTCCGTGGATGGAGCGGCGTTGCTCTACGCCGCGCTGCCAGTGACGTACAGTGTTGGCGCTTTCGCGCGGCGGGTCAGTCCCAGACACGAAGCTTGGAGGCTCTGCGGCGCGTTCCGCGACAACCGAACAGACGTGTGTCAAGCTGTAGACGTCTGTTTTTTCGTTATTTTTTCCTCAGGCGCGCAAAAGCCGAATTTGTAAGCTACGACACTAATTCACCACATAAATTCGTCCAGGTAGTGGATCTTTGTACAAATAAAAAAAAACTTTCCGCACTAAAAAAAGAAAGAAAAAGTTCTTTGGGCAGTAATTTTCTTTTCAAAGCTAGCAAAAGTTTTTGTGGGTGATAAAGGAAAACAGACTCCGTTAGCAAGGTGAGAACACTTTCTTTCCCTTCCGCATTCCCACCCCCACCCACAACAATTTTTTTTTTATTAGAATACATAGGATTTTAAGTTTTCCTTCGTAACTTTTAACAGGCAAGTGTTTTTTTTTTTTTTGCATTTTTAAGTATTATATTTACCTCCAGCCGAACTCGGGCAAATTAGAGAGTTGTAACTTACAAATCCGAACTTTCACGATTTCTTTAAAGTCCCTTGTGGTATTCACAGGAGCAAAGTTAATTAATACTGCTGCGTAACGGGTTGGAACGATTGGGAGGCGAATGTTTATATCGCATGAGCTTCACGCGCCGGCTGTTCGCTAGTAGTCGTTACGGACCTGAATACTACGCACGAGATTGCGCAGTAAACAAGCAGTGACGCAAAGCAGAACATTGTTTTCGTTTTCATTACAAACTCAGTTTTTGGAGCTAGTTAGAGGTTGTACTCTACATGCCCATCATTCCCCATTCAACAGACATTCAATGGAGCATGAATGCTCAATCTTCAACACTGCACTTGACAAGGACTGTTTTATTTATTGATCAAGATACTTTTATCATGTTTACCTTTTCTGTACATGTACGATGGGCAAAGAGCGACGGCACGGCATCCTTATTAAGCCTCGACCCCTTCGCTGACAAGCCACAAGCAACCAACACCCGTAGGTTTCGTTCGTAACTCTCCGGCGAAAAATGATCGGAGCAGAGCTTCGATCTGGGGGTCGACGTCCAAGGCTTTCCAAAGTCCACTCGTCGAACAGCGTTCACCCACACCTTCTCCAATTTCCGATCCGTTGGAAACTTGTGAAAAAGCACCTCCCGGTTGCGCAGCGGCTTGTTTGAGCAGCCCACAGCGCTTTAAGTTGTACTCGGCATCTTTCGAGGAACAGCTGCAGTCTTGGGCGCACCGAGTTGCTCGCTAAAACGAGTCTATAGGAGACCTCACAAGCAAATAAACAAAAGGCTATACCGAAGCTACACGGGCTACAGGTAAAAGCAACGGCTAAACACGCAATTACAAGCCGAAGTAGCGGTAATAGCGGCACAAAGAAGCGCGCGCTACGGCTGCGCCGTGCTCCCGTCCGGAACGGAGGAAAAAAAGAGAACGATGTTGACATCACGGCCCAATGTTGCTTTAGCGATCGGCAACCCACTGCCCGCCCGCTAAGGAGCAGGGGCTCGCGGCGGGTCGCGTTTTTATTATCGGCATTAGTTGAGAATGCGGCGTCCCCTGGACGTAATGTTTTGGCTGGGGTCGTATTTTGTGTCACTAAAGCGATACCAGTAATTTATTTCATTTTGAGTTTTGGCCGGAGTTGCCCTTTAAAGACGCGTTGGGCACGCGACGCAGCTCAGAGCGCTCAGAGAGCGAAGCAACTGGTAGCGTAGCTCCCGTTATCGATTGGTAGCGCAGGTATAGTCACTTCCTCGATTTTTAGTTCGTGCAGCCACCGCCTGGTGCCGGCGGTATTTGGAAAAGGTCCATTGCATAAATCTGGATAACCAGCGATGCACTCTGTTGTCATTCAAGTATACTCAGACGTAGAATTATAGACTTTATCCACCTATGGATGGATACAAATATTTTTAGGACAACGTACGAATGGAATTGGTGTTTGATGCTGTGTACGTAACAAGTGCAGGGCTATGAGCTGCGGGTTAGCAGTTTAGACAGAACCGTCGGAACTGTGAATCCGCGTGTGCTTCAGAGTCCTCGAAAACTATGGTTCAATGCTTATTTAATAAAAACTGTAACTTTAAATGTTTTGCCAGTGACTGATATTTTCTGCTTGTTCTCAATTCTAACGTCACAAGACGTGAATGTGTATAATGTACGCCTGAAGAACGGGAAGCTTTATCCGATTATTTCTTTCTTGAGTCCCGGGTGCGGCATAATTGTTACACAAGCTCGCGTGCACACTTACTGTCTCTTAGTTAAAAGCAGAATGCTCCTCCCTCGCGCTGAGGACATGGCTACCTGACAAGGGGGATTCGCGTTAGGGGCTTTTGAAAGCGGGGCATATGACACGGGGTTTCTGACATCGGGTGCTTTCGTGCACCACCCCTATGAGCCGACGTCCAGCTAAGCCTAATGTCGTCGCTGTGTTCGATTTACTTGCACGCTTGCACCTCCTGCACCGGTGCAGAAAACTGTAGGGCGGTCGACTTCCGGTATGTGTATTGAGATACGACCGGAAGTATACCGCTCTACACTTTTCATAGAGTTATTATAATGTACTCTATTACAGTGTACCATATATAGTCTATTACAGTGTACTAGAATACTTAGGTAGTGTTGGGACCGGAGCGGCTCGGCAACGGGAGTTCGTGAGGGCGCGTGTATTGACAGTTCGTGGCGGCGCTGTAGTCGAGTTATCCAAAGAAAATCGCGCAGCCCGCTTTTTTTTTTTTTTTTTCACTAGAAGCGCGAGCTTATAGCGTTAGCAGCTGCCCTTGGTGCACGGGAGCTTGTGCCGCCGAGATGTGTCCCAGAGCAAGGAGCTCGCGCTCGTAGCCTTTCCTGCGGTACAACACAAGGTGAAACAGAGTATAGGACAGATAAAAAAAATCGGTATTTTCAAATCTTTTTTTTTTTTTTAATTTTTGCGGTAGGGAAAGGGATAATGAACGATTTAAGGGGCCAGGTTGCAATTGCAGCTTTAAAGAGAGTCATTATTAAAGGCCAACCCAATTTAGAAAGTTCGCGAAAAAACAACGAGCTTTGAGCGACAGCAACAAGGCGCTCGTTTTTGTTGTGTTTGTCCGTCCCTTCTCGTTTTCTTCCTCAAGCTTAATTATCTCTACCAACCCGCTCGTTCTGTCCTGAGATATTCATCGCTAATATTTTGCCTTTCTTCACTTAATTAAAAAACCGCGCGCTGAAAGCGCGAATGAGGTTGTGCTGATATTGATGCGTAGAAGAATGACACAGTTGTCTCTGTCCCCTCGTCACTAACTCGACAGCGTGTCTTCGGTGGACTCGCCGGCGCCACACATCAAGACGACTAAGTCACTATTCTACGCATTATTTTCATAACGCCGTTTCTGAATCAAGCGAAGAAAGACAAACTTTTATGATAAATTTCGCTAACCTCGTTGCCTTTTCGCGAATTGTCGAAATTGTGTTTGCCTTTAATAATGACTCCTTTTAAAACTGCAATCGCACCATGGCAATTTAAGCCGTTAATAAACAAGTTAACTAACAAATTTCGGTTCATTATTAAACATTGCAACGGTTATTCACCCGTTTATTGTCCAACGAGCCCTACAGATATAACGAAAGACGGCATCCACATATCTGCCACACCCTTTTTTTGTAAAATATGTGAAGTTCTGTGAAGAATAAAACAAAAACACCCTGTACGTCTGCGTGAACCAGATGCGCCCCCTGTGGAACCATGGGTCTTCCCTTCGAATACCCAGCTCAGGCGAGAGTTACCTGGTTGTCAGAAAGCAGCTGTCGGTTAAATGTATTGTTATGAGCGTGTAGGTTTCAGATGGTGTATACCCTCAAGAGGATAATGCGCTGCATATTGTAACCATGTATGCGCTGCACATTGTAACCATTATTTCAATGCCGTGCTGTAAACTATTACAACTTTTTCCTTTTCTGATCTACGTGTGCTTATGTTTTCTGATCAAAATGATGTGAAATAGTTGCTTGTTTTCTTTGAATCTTATAAAGCATTACTTGTTCAACCCATGTTGTCTCATTTTATATGGACTTAAGTTCAATGCTAAAACGTGTGATAAAAATTGTCGCGGCTATAAACCATTTCTTACAAGTGAACGTCAGGTGGTCCTCGGATGGTCGTGGCAGCCATGAAGAAATAAAAGATTCTCATATCTTTTGCGACCGTCGCTTGGGTGGTTCGTCGCATAAATGAACACAAGAATGAGTGACAAGTGAAGCGAGCTGATTAAGTTGAAGAAAAAGAAAGCGGGCCGAAAAGAAGACAGAGAAGTTAACATTGGGTATTAAAAGCATACTAAAACAATCTCGAACTTTAGTATGTGCCGTTTCGTTCCATTATAAAATAAGTTAGAGAAAAAAAAAAAAAAAAAAAGCTGCTTCCGAGTTTTAGACATTTCTTTCAAATATCTAATGTTCGGCCTTTGCGACCAAGGAAATGGGCATTTCATTTAAAGTGCTCGCCACCCGACAAACCGAAAGTCGCAGCTAATTCTACGCTGAAACAACTTGCAATCCGCTTCTTTAAAGTCGCAATTATTTTTTATGTAAAGGAAGGGTAATGTAGCTTGTACCGTCCAATACATTGAAGCATCATGTTGCTAACGATCGTGCCGCAGCGTAATTGATGCCGCGGTACGACCGCTGGCAGATCGTAGCTGTATCAGAAATCCTACGCGCACTCCACCAAAGCGGCACCAAAGATTCATAATTTCGCACGTGCAGCCGCGCACGCGCAGACCTTCTGGATAACGCGCCGGTGTCGTCACCTGTCGCGATCAATACCACGCGCTTCAGGCGAGCCTTTCCGGTCCCAACACTACCCAAGCATTCTAGTACACTGTAACTCTATGACACTTTTCTGCACCGGTGCAGGAGGTGTAAGTAAATCGAACGCGGCTAATATGGGCGCTTGTAGCACCTACAGGTTGTTACAAAAAAAAAAAAAAGAACACGTTAAAATGGTTTGCAAAAATATAAAAAAAACTTGACGGATCATGTAGAAACTTTTCTCGAAAATGTCTTTAATTGGTTATATTGTTGTGTTAAAATTTCAAGTCAGAGCTCCTAGTACAAAGTAAATAAGAAAATAAAAACCTATTTCTTCAACGGCGGAGCGGCATGCAGCTGTCGGGGCGCGCACAAAAATAAAATTTTTGCACACGCGTGCGTGCGTGCGTGCGTGCGCGCGCGTTGTACAGCAAGTGGGTCAAGGCGTATAGTTTTAAACAACAGTCAGAAACCTTCTTAGTACACCATTAGAGGATGATTCTGACCGCGATCTGAACGTTGTAAAATCTAAGCAAAAGAATATTCTGTGCATTAACACGTTTCTCAAAAGTGTCTTTATGAGATGCATTTACTCAAATTTCACGAGTGCAAGTACCCCCCCAAAAAATGCCACCTAAAAAAAAAAAAGAAAGTTCTGTGTTTTTTTGTTTTTTGGTTTTTTTTTTACAGGGAGGAAAACGGCAAAGAACGGTCTAGTTGACGCTGCTATTCAAAAAAGACGGCAGCACACACGCTCGAATCTGCTAGATCCGCTTTGGGTGTTCATCTCAAAGAAGCTTTTCACGTTTTTGCTCCACGTTGTGCCATCTGGGAGTAGCAGTGAGAACCAAACGGTTTTTGCCATTTCCCTCTCTGTGCAAAGGAAAAAGAAAAAAAAAAAAATTCGGCTTATATATATATTTTTTTTTATGTGTATACACTCGTAAAACTTGAGTATGATAAATGCACAACCTATATGCACCTTCGTGAAAAGTTTCATTGCACTCAATTCATCGATTTGTCTAAGCAAGATTAGCACTCGAGAACACCCTGTAGAACGTTGTCTGGAAAAGAGATTACAACGAAGACATTAGTTTATAAAAAAAACAAAAAAAACAATAATAATAATAAAGAAATCGATAATTTACTTATCGGGCGGTTGAGGAGAATTTGTCCCGTGTGAAGAGGGAGCCTTGGTTCTTCCGTGACAGTCGGCCGCTACGTATCTGCCGATAAGGAACGTGGAGACACTCGCCCCGGCAGCCAGAGCTACAAGAAGACATCGCCGCCATTTGACCGCGCCAAGCATCGTGTTGCGGGTCGTCTGGCAATAGATCTAACCTTTTGTGCCAGCCTCGCAATACACCTACGCGCAGCCCTGCCTTTCAAAAAAAAAAAAAAAAAAAAAATGATTTGAAAAGAACAACATTTAATAAGCAACGAGTTTTTTTTTTTTTTCCTTTTTAATTACGATATCTTTGTGCACTTGGCGTTAGGTACCGGTGACGTCGCTCGATGACGAAATAATCTGCGGGCACTCCTCACGCATGTTCGAAGTATATGTTCCGTTCGTACATGTGTATGCCTTAAACCTGTCAACAGGCAGTGTTTGTACGGCCAATGAGACGCGATTGTCGTACAAAAAACAAACATGCCTCTGGCAGCGTGTGCAGACCTTCTTTTGTACGATGCATTATACTCCGTTTCACCTTCAGTCCGAGCGCAGCGGGCGCTAGGAGCCATCCCAGCCAATCAAGCGTTGAGAGAGTGTCATCATCATGTAACCTTGAGCTCTCTGTGTCGCTCTGCCCAACCGGCAGGCCACGCGATTTTCTCCCGGCGCTGATCGGATAGCTCGTGGCGTCCACTGCGCTCGGACTGAAGGGACGGCGGCTTCTGTGTAAGAAAAGGCACCGTGCTGGGCTTGACGTCATCGTACCCTGCTGGCAGTCGGTCCCACTTGTTTTTGCCAAGGAAAACGGGGTCGACGGTACCGAATGTTTTCCTGCAGAAGGCCACATCAACGAGACCACCGCAGTCGCAGCTGTGGCGTTACGTCGATGCAAGTCACGTATACGCTGTCTCTTTCGCTCTTGTATACGGGTTAACGTACTGAAAAAACAAAAGTTCCTGTTTTTTTTTTGTTTCTTTTTAACATAGATTGCGTTTATGCGTTTATTTCCACGCAAGACCGTAACACTCGGCTGTAAAGCTCGACCGTCGCGTTCGGCCGTTTCACGCAGATTAAAGCATAAGGCATAAAGTCCCTGTACGAGCCATCATTAAAACGCGAATATGAAGCTAGAATGCTCCCGACGCGGATCGAACCTCAGTACAAGGTTAAAAACTTTCACTAGCTCGATCGTGCTGGCAGAAAGAGGGGGACACAGGTTTTGTTGATCCACTGCTCGTACGCCATACTAAAGACTGTCTGAGGCGTGTTCCTTATTAGAATGACGACTGGTTGTAGAAAAACTGCCGGCAAACATGTTTCAAGCATAGATTCGGGGGTTTTTCTCATGGAGCGAGGCCGCCGTAACGCCGGCTTCGCTCCATGAGACATTAAGTGTCTCATGGAGCGAAGCCGGCGTAACGTGAAAACGACACCTATATTCTTATTGGCTGTGACGCGTCATGTGCCTCCATAGCAACGGCGTCATCGTTGCTAAGTAGCTAGCCGAACTGCTGGCGGCGCAGCCGGAAGGACGCGAAAGCGTTCCCCGTGGAAAACTCCGTCGTCGTCGGCGGCGTGACCGAGCGATGGTGCCAAAAATGGCCTACGGCTCAAAGGGTAAAAACACGTAAAAAAATGCTCGGATTGACGCCAAATGTCTCAGGGAGGTTCCTGTAAACAAAGTAAACTAATGGCTTCGAAAATATATTCGGTACATTTCAAGCTGGGTGCTAATCGACACCGGGCCTCCGGAGTGCGCGAGACGAGCACGCTTCCCGGTCGTTACGGCGGCTCCACGGTTCTGGCTGACTCAAGGTGTGGCAAAGATGTGGGCTAGTGCCCACATCTTTGCCATAAGTCGGCTGATTAAATGAAATTCGTTAACTTTTTAATTAGTGAAAATAGACATATAGTTCTTATTAGAAACTTGCTGAGCATCATCGAAAACCCCTAAATCAACTATTTTTAGCAGGATATAACCCCGGGGCAGCATTTTACGGCGTTTGAGACGCGTTTCTAGATTTCGGTTTCTTATCGGAGCGCATCTTTGCGCCTGCAGTCCTGCTCCCCGGTGGTCGCGGCGCGAAGCACCGCGACCACCGGGGAGCAAGATTTTCAATTGCATTAGGAATGCAATTGAGAGTGCTCATAAGAAACTCAATATCGATTCTATTGACTTTACTCACTAGGAATGCAATTGAGTTTGATCATTAGAAACTC
This sequence comes from Ixodes scapularis, assembly GCF_016920785.2. NCBI lineage: Eukaryota > Metazoa > Arthropoda > Arachnida > Ixodida > Ixodidae > Ixodes > Ixodes scapularis. The sequence goes on from NW_024609879.1 coordinate 84,974,977, forward strand.
CATATGAATTATATTGAATTTACTCATTAGGAATGCAATTGAGTTTCGTCGTAAGAAACTCAATTTCGATTCTATTGAATTTACTCAATAGCAATGCGATTGAATTTGGTCGTTTGTGGATTACTGCACCGAACGATTATTGCTTGTACCAATGGTTTTCTATTATTCTATTAAGGGATAGAGTCCAATGACGTCGAAACACTGTTTATCATTTATGAGACTTCCAAGGAGGAAATAGCAAACTGGGAACCTTAATAAATGCTGAGGTGGTCACCGGCCAAATGAATACCTTTCTTATGTAGGGTATATAAGTCGGTGGGGTAGTCAAGGGGAGTACGAATAGTGGGTTGTGAGTGCTTAGTTATGATCTTTGCGTTCCTTTCTTCTATGTGCTTTGTTTCCTTCATGTTGCGTGCTTTTTAATGAATTATACAAAAAAAGTTTCTCAACCAGTTGCAATTTTTTTTAAACGCAGTTGTAATAAATTCTATCGAGACACGTTGCAAAAATTCAATTGAAACTCAATTGCAATATTTTTATTGAAACTCAATAGCAAAAGTTCTATTGAAACACTATTGCCAAAATTCAATTGAAATGCAATTGCTAAAAGTTCAATTAAGACTCGGTGGCCAATATATCCTGGTACGGTTCAATAGGGACTCATTAGAAAAAGTCAATTGAGTTTCAATTGAGACTGAATGCGGTCTATTGAGTGAGTTCTTTACACTTTCAATTGAAACTCAGTTAATTTTTTTTGTAAGGGTTAACCGTACATGACATCTTGTCACTGCTTGCCTGGTTTACGCGCGGGCAAAGTTGTGCTAATTTTTGAGGCGCTGAAAAACCATTGGCACATTGAACCGGTTAGCCACTTTTTTTAATATTATGTGAAAGCTAATGTATATATGGGACAACCTGAGGCCTTTGTTTAGGCTTTACTTTTGGTTCCTGAGAACCGCTCTTGGCTTTTTTCAAGAGTGTCTGAGAGACACCAAGCAAAACGGACAGAGGAAATCCTGCTCCTAAAAGTCGCTTGACCTGAGCTTCATAGCTGTCAAGCATGGCATGGTGACAGGACCTGCACAGTGAAACTTCAGTTGATAGTCAGCGCTTGTCCTGTGCTCTTCTCTCGTTGTCTTCGTCTTTTTGCGCGCTGTTTCCAATTTCCCAAGTCATGAACCAACTCGCTTGCATCGCCACCTTAATACTTTCCGGTACATATTTTTCTCGCTTTTTCATCTTCCCTCATGAACGAAACACCGCAAAAATAATTTATTCGTTTTGTCCCGGAACGAAAAAAGAACTATTTCGGTCCGGTTCAAATCCATTTTCCGCAAAAATAATTTTTGTTGTTGCATTTTTTGGTTAATTATTTAGGTTACTCTGTATTTCGCCACGCACTTTTCACGTGACCTGACTTCGCGTATAAACCGAAAACCGCATGGTTCCGCGAGCGAAAAAAAAAATCGTTCCGGTTCAACTTTGGTTTGCGCGAAAAGAACGGTTTTCTCCGGTTTTCGGTTCACTACCGTGTCACGGTTCAATACCCTGGGAAGGCCTTCGCGCGCTCACGCACCTCGAGCGTCGATCAAAGCTGTGCACGAGCACGCTTCACTTCCGAAACCCCACAGAAACTTGAGCCCGCGAATAGAATTAAGTTTCTTCGATCGTCACCTACCTCCTTTAACACAATCATGTACGTTCCCAGAAAGAACCACTCAACGCGCAAAGCCATTATGTTGTCTGCAAGCAAGGCAAAACCGGTTGTGAAAATCTATTACGCGTGCTTTTGTCATCGCTTTATGGTACTGACACGATAGAAGAAGTCTTCATGATTAGACATTGAGAAGACACAATGCTTACCAGAAATTATTTACTTTTTTATCAGACAATTTCTAACTTCACGTTGAGCCCCTATGCATTCGTCCACAACCGCAACAGCCCTAGCAACGGTTCGTTTGGAGCACCAAGTTGTGATGTCATCATTTACGTGGTTAATCGCGCAGTGGGCTCAAAGTGGGGATGCATAATCCAGCAAATCGTCATCGCTGCCTCCCACTCCCCTACCCCTTCCCTGCTACCCGGTATTTAAACGCTTCTTTCGACACGAACCCCACCTCCTCTAAATTTATTTCTATCTCCACCCTCCACTCCCCACTTTTCTCACCTCAACCCCCAACCCCCGAGAGTCAGTGACCAAGGCACCCTGTGCGTGAACACTATTAGCCCTCTTCTCCCCCCTTTCTACTTTTACAAAGCTTGCACACACACGCCCCGTACAAGAGAGGCAAGGGGCAGTGCGTGCTGTGGCCAGGGGGGTGCAGGACCGCTGGAGCAAATATACACCCCGATAGGAAACCGAAACACATCCAAATAAAGCACCTTTTTGGGAACTCGGTAAAATTCTGTACGCACCTTCTATATTTCTAAAATAAGCTGATTTACCGTAAAATCCCGAGAAATAGCCTTCCTAACATCAAGAGCAAATCGGCTGAAAAAATGGAGCGGGCTAACTTTTGATGTACAATCAAAAAAAAGTTTTAAAAAATTGCTATTTTAGGTCGTGTCCCTTCCAAACTTGTTATGGTGGCGAGGGGCAATGAAGCGAAGATGATCACAGTCAGCAACGTTCGCTGATATCCCGCCATAGGAAACTAGCCGCATTTACGCCGATGCCATCATTGATCTCGACATTACTGTTACTAGGAGTGGGCTATCTTTCAGTGTTTAAATAAATGTAGCAAATCAAGCCAAAAACAGGGGTGGGCTATCTTTCGGGGGTGGGGCATATCGCGGGATTTTATGGTAGTTGCATATTTTCGATATGATCCTCGGCAAGTTTTTAATTGACACCATACCTATAAATCCACTTATCAAAAAAATTAATGTCTTGAAAGTAATTATTAAACTAATTATACCAAACATCATTAATTTTTCTCAGATGGGCCCTTTGCGATACACAAGTCTCACAGTAACGACTTGGCTCACGTTTCGAGAAACACCCCGTATACATGGGAGGGGGAGGGTACGGCTAGAGTCACTAAATAAGCTACTCTTTCAGAGTATCACAGTCCTTTTCTTTGGCATTTTGCCGACAATGCACGCGCTCTATTTAACAATATTCTGGTTCGCTGTGGCATCATTGGACAGCGGCAGTCACGTGAGTCGCTATCATCATCATCGCGTTTTTTCAACGCTACCATCTTGGGTCCAGCGATCCTCTGCCTGCTGCTGTTTGCTGTTTAGTGCGCGCGCACGCTGAAGTCTGTCGCTCGGCACTCGCGTTTTCCGTGTTACGTCGAGACACGAACAACACGACTTTGATTCGCTGCCACAGCTGCGGCCGCGGCAGCTGGCGCAGTCGACGGCTACAGCTCGGCTTGGCTCAGCTACAGTCACTCCTCCAACTATGGTGCCTGGAACGCGTCTCCGACTGGTGTGTTTACCGGGTTCAAAAGAGTGGTCCCTCGATTTCCGCCTGATAACGTCATAGAAGTGTCATGCTGTCGCCTGTTGCGACCCTGGCGGCGCCCCAACAGTTGTGGTATAAGTGCCTCGTTGTATAAGTGGCAGACGCCTGTTCTGCTGCAGGTCGCTTTCCACTGTGACAGTTCACGGAAGTTGGAGCAGCCGGAAGTTGGGACGCCTGAAGGGACGTGGTGACGAAAGCGACACTCGCGTTCGCTCGTGCTTTTCGCCAGCATTTCTACGGCCAACCGCCAGGATCGCGACAGGCAACAGCATGACACTCGCGTCATTTGTTGCCACATTGGGACCACTTTTGATGTATGGGCGGAATAGGACGCTAAACACACCAGTCGAAGACGAGATCCAGGCACCATACTCCAACTGCGCGCGGACCCAAGATGGCGGCGCCTGACGCGCTTCAGACGCGTAGTTTGGGAGTTTCGGTACTCTGAAAGCGTAGCTTTATTTAGTAGGGAGTTTTAGTAGACTAGTGTTTCCCCCTCCGCTACGAAGAAACCGCCACTGAGCCTGCACGCCGATGGCCTTGGCTGTATAGTTCCGGGTAGCAGAGGGGCTTAGCGGAGCAGGAAACACGGTCTACTAAAACTCGCTGATGACTCTAGGTACGGCGGGGGTTTCCACGACGATGGACGGTGCCAGCTACCCTCACAATGTAAAGGGGAAAAAACACAAAGACTGTGCGCTCACAGCCGTTCCAACTACACAATTCAATAAAAAAAAAGTTTTTTTGTAGAGCATTAGGTTCGCTTCAGCCGGGGCAACTTTTCCAGCAATTTTGAGGTTGCTGGCGGGTTGTTCCCTAGCTTTCCCTAGATCGACGCGAACTGCTGAGGTCGGGTCCGGCTCGAACAAGCGAGCAACTCGGAGCAATTCGAAGACGGTTGAAGCGGCCGCAGCCAATCAGAAACGCGATATTTTCACGTGACACCGCTGTGGTGGTGATGATGACAGCTAAACACTCAGTTCTGGTTTGAAATGGATCGTTTTCGGAAATAAACGGTTTTAGAAAAATTAATTAGTATTCTCAACGCCGTTCAAAGATATAAGAACGCGTTTTCAGCGCGTAGCTGGGCGTCTAAATAGTGAAACATCAAATTTAATGATGATGATGGCAAGTCGGAGCAATTCGGTCGCTGTCTGTGAACGCGGGCGGCCTGTGTTGCTGGTGTTGCGACGTCAAGTTGCTGGGTGAAATTGCTTCGTCTGAAGCGGGCCTTACCGACGTAATTCAGCCAAGACGCCCGCTGCAACGGAGGCCAGTTTCCAACGTTACTAAAACACTTAGTTGGGAAACTCGCCGTCAAAACCTGGGCCGCTGGCGTCCACCGAGACCGAGCTAAATGCGACAACAGCGCCACTCTTTATCGTTTGTCTGTACTGTGGTCACCTTGAGCTTTTTGAAAGCCTGTTTTTGCGTAAAAACAAACGGAAAAGACTCTTTTTGTATGAAATTTATTGGAGTCTAGTACAAAAAGAGGGGCGCGTTATGTTTTTAAAGTCTTTAGTTTGCAGGGTTTTGCGGCACAATTAATATTGTTTTTATACAACCATGCCTCAGCGGTCCTTTCAGGTAGCGCGTCCTGACCTAGGTGCATTTTAACTTGGGTAGTTCGACGCGGCGCGTCCGCAGGGAAGTCGGGAGTGGCACCCATATTTGGTTCGCTAAGTTATGTTTTTTCGTTACCTTCGCCCCTGGATCTTTGTAGCGTACATGTTCCTATTGTATACCGGTGTGATTTACGTCTTGCAGTTTACAGTGTCAATAAACTTTTCTTTAAACCCCTGTAACCTCTTCCGATAGCAGTAACGTGCAGTTCCTCGAGTGGCCGCTGCGGGAGAAATGGTGGCGTTGTGTTCGTCATTAGCTCGGTGCTCGGAGACAGATTGGGGCCACTTTTTGAAAGCTGTCTCTATGGGAGTTTCCCAACTGAGTGTTTTAGTAAAGTAGCTGCGTGTGAACGCGGGCGGCCCGAGTTGCTAGTGTTGCGACGTCAAGTTGCTGGGTGAAATTGCTCCGTCTGAAGCGGGTCTTACTAATTTCTCCCTTTATGTGGAGAACTAAAATATATGTGGGTGCATTTTACACTCGATATATGTTACCTTATCCAGACATATTCATTTCAAACGCCAAAAGCATCGCTTCTTCCTCCGACAACCAAATCTTGTAAGAACTACTTCGCAAGGCGTATGAACAATGCGCAAAACTTCCTTATTTTCTATGTCATCTACCAGAGTTCCAGTGCGGGACACAGATGGGAGACCCAATGCTCTGTCAGCGTTTGGCTGGGACACATGTTCTCACTGATTGGACACCTGCTAAGGTGAGACGGCGTCAAGGAGGTTAGAAGTACTGGGAGGGCGCACATTGCAATGTTGGTGAAGTCTAGTCATAAAAAGTTTAAACGATTTTGTGGCCAGCGTGACCGCAGATCTGTCTGGCGATTGGTGCGCGTGACATGTCACGTGCGAAATGGATGGTTGATTGTAGGTAGATTCCCTGCAGTCTTGCGCGCGCTCCGTCCGGTAGGTTTTATCAGATCGAAGGCTAGAGGAAGGCTAGCTACGGTCACGTGATGTGGTGAGAGTAAGGAGGAAAATGGGAAAGAGGCGAGGCGTCAAGGGAGCATGGCTTGTGGAGGCTACGCGGCTGACGTCATGCCCTCTAGACGGCGTTCTCAAAGGAACTATTTTCCTACGATAAGGTGCCTCAAGAGAAGAACAGGGCTTGGGGTTGCTAAATGTGTTTATTCTGACAAAGCTAGAGACGGTCAGAATCCACCCGACTTTCCTTTACCGGCATTGATTTGTTAAAATAACCAGCACAGTCTGCAACCTCCTGCAATATTAAGATTTTAACCCAAAATCCCGCACATGCAAAAAAAAAAAAAATATATATATATATATATATTTATATATACCCTCCCCCCCCCAAAAAAAAAAAAAAAAAATTGAAGTTTTTTTTTAGAACGAAGATAAACGACACATTGCCGAATGCCTAATCTCCGCTCAAATGGACACAAACGGTCCGGACCACAAATGCCGAAGATAAACGACACATTGCCGAATGCCTAAAATGCCAAAGTTTCAGAAGTAGCAGTTCTAGTATTCAGAAGTTATAAGTGATTTTCTGAAACATTCAAGGTGGAAACGGGCCCATTCTCGGTAGCTGACGCCATTCATTCCCATGTACTCATGGCCTCCATTGGCTGCCATTTTCCCATTGAAAAGCTCAGAAAATTGCTTTTAAACTTTGGCTTCGAAAAGAGCAATGTCTGAAATTTCGGCATTTGGTCCAGACAGCTAGCGCTACATTTGGGCGGAAACTGGGCTTTCGGTCATGCACTGCCTTTTTCCTGCGGTGAAAGAAAGACTGCGCATTTCTTCCGGGGACACGCTGTACATGCTTGGTCGAGGAACAAAACGTGTTTAAACGTCGGAGGCAAAATTCAAACTGAGGCAACCCTGCATTCCCTGTTTCATTGTCTATCTATCTCTCTATCTATTGTGAAATGTGCTTGCAGTGTATGCAGAAAAAAAGTAGGCTGGAGACTCAGTATACCTTTAATATTTTTTTTACTTTTCTTGACAAGGCAAGAACAATGACAGTGTTGTTCAACTCTTGCTGCTTTGTAGTTTTACATATAGAACAGGTGCTTTGAAAGCATTGATATGAAAAAAGCACCACTACTGTACAAAAGCAAGCAATTTCTCAGGTGCATTTCTTATAGAGAAAGAATTCCAAAAGGCCACTTGAAGTGGACAGGCGTTTCCGCTCAGATTAAGTTACTGGCCCTAGCAGACGTCGGGGCATAAAAGCGACACAATGATGACCAAACTAAAATAAATCTACTAATCAATTTTCAAAATATTCATTCTGCCTGGCTGGCATGAACCTGAAGTTTGTACTAGAGTGTCATTAAAATAGGACATGCCGGATTTCACGGCAAACACTTCTGGTTCATGCTAGACAGCAAAGAATCTAGGCTACCGAAGCACGCAATATGAAAACGTTGCAGTGTCATGTGCTACAACAGCCTAAAATCTCAATCCACCACTTTAGAGGTAAGTGGTGCCACCTGGCAGAAAAAGTAGTTCCGGGATTTCCAGGATGAAACAATGTGCGCATTAGGAGAGAGAGCGAAGAAGCGTCTTAGAACAAACTCGAAGGCTAAAATATAGCCACAATAGACACAAAGGGAACTGTGGGGGAGCCCAATCTAGGTAAGTCCCTGAAGCCCCAGTGGAGCCAGCAGGACCTAGCTTCCTTGGTCAAAGGAGTGCCCGCGCTCGCTCGAGCGTGTGCTCACTTCTTTTCCTACCAGAACCTCCTGAACTGGCAATTTTCCATAATGGTCCGTCGAACAGTGCACAGCCAAACCTTTTACAAAAAGATTTACTGCTAATTTCTTTAATACATATTTATAAAAACGCGTCCTTTAGAAGTGCTTGTTATACTTCCCCTCAAGACATGTACAGCATTTCGGAAAGCATGAGCACGTGGTATGACATAATGCTTGCCTTGGGCGCATGCTTGTGCAGAAAAGGCATGTTCCGCAGCAGACCTATGTACCTTTGCCAACACTGCACACAACATGCGTGGTGAAGCGTGGGAAGCACGTAGAGCATTTCGGTTCTAAATAATTCCTCCTTACAACAGGAAACACAGCTGACAACAAAATTCTTTTGGAACATTGCTTCAATGTGCAGACTTTCACTGCATAAGCTCGCTCGAGGCTCGAAGGTTCACTTTTTGAAGGCGCTGGTCCTGTGCGGCTCGGTGTCGTGAAATTCTCTGCAACGAGAAATGAGATGACCCTGCTGGGAAACTCTTTTCCGAGAAAGAGAAGCGGGCAAATATTAAGGCTGTGAATGTTGCCTGTTTTCTTTGAGGAAAATATATGGGCATGGTTGGAAGCCAACTATTTAAACCGGGGATCGGTAACTGACAGCCCGCAACCGCATGTAAGTGATCTGGCGAGCGACGAGACAAGCGACGGCGACCCGCTTTGCTGTCGCTCGGTCAGTCGCGCGACAAGGCAAGCCACATGAAAGCGACGGCAGCAAGCGACCAAGGCGATGAGCAACAATTTCTAGAAATCTCAAAACTGATCGAAACGACGAGCGACCGTGAAAAATCTCCATCGCTGACTCTCGTCGCTGTTGCTGTCGCTCGTCTCGTCACTCGCAAAATATCTTACATGCAGTTCAGCCTTAAGGGAAGCAAGAGTTTTTTAGGGTTCTTTTTATCTTTTTTTGTGAAGAGATCACGATTTTTTTGTTTTCTGTGGAAGGATTTTGCCCTTGGAGAATTTCCCTCGTGTCGATTGGGTGTGCGACTTGACATTGATGGTTGATATTTCCCATCATCTTAATCACCGGAACGAAAAACTACAAAGGAAAAAGAAGCTCGTTGTTTGAGGGCTTTCAGACGTAAAACTTTTCCAGCTGAAGCGAGTTTTTACAGCACCAAAAATCTATACCAAAAAAAAAAAACTAAATACTTTTATTTTTTGGAGAACCTTTCCAAGAGAAATAGGCACATATTTCCCTAAAGAGAACCTAAGAAATAGTATGCGACGTTGGAATTTGTGTTCGCCAATTTTCAAACACACTCGAACAACGTACCGTAAAATGCCAAGTAAATGCCCACTCAAAATTTGAGGATAATCACAATAAAAAAGGGGATGGTCACATGCGAGGTCATCAGTTTTATGTATATATGTGCTGTGCATAATTTTTCAGGTGCTTCATATTTTGGGGGTGGGCACTTAGTGTAGAAAGGGAGGATATACGGTATCCTATGGTAGGTACACATTTTGCAGAAGTTATTAGAGGCGGACCTGGGCTAACTTCAAGAGATTTACCAGATAGAGCTCGCTGATCACAAAAACAGACGTTAAGTATGCCTTTGCCGTGAACAATCTTGTTGAGTTTCACGTTGGCCTCCTTGAATTGGTTTTTTAAATCTATGGATGTTTGCGGCAGTAATGATCACAGTTTCTGCTGCGCCACGGGATGAAGAATAAGGTCAAACGTGCATTTGCGAAGGATAGATGGACACCTCCAAAATGTTTTGACTTTCAGTTAGTACCTTTAACGAAAATGTTAGCATCTTGACAAGCAATATTGAGCATAAAAAATCTTACTAAGTGGGGGTTTGAAAATCTTACGTGTGCCTAAATCAATAATTGTTTTCTGTCTTTGCAGGTCACATTTTCTGTATGTTTTATCTTTTAACTCGCTGCTCCCACTGCTGCTGCCCCCCACCCTTTCCCGGATTTTTATGTGGCCCACTCCGCCCACTTTGAGGCAATTCAGCCGGCCACAGCAAAAAAGTCAGCGATTCCCGATTCAGATGCTAAAAATATCCCTTCTGAGCATTCAAGACATTGTCTAATTTTAATATATCCTGGCCATTTCATTCAGTCTGAGAAAACAATTGTCGCTTCGTTTCATGCCAGGCATCTTTCCATATACCAATCATATCAGGAAGTTCCCCTTCATTCACACACAACCGATATTAAAAGGAAAGCAAATTCGGCATCGTGAATGTTTCTAAAGAGTGTGGTCGGCCCGCCCTCGAGATATGGTGGCAATGGTTCAACGGCCATAAAGGTGTACCCTGACCAGTGGCTGCAGAACCGGGGTCTTTACTATTTTCACGCAGTCGTGATTAGGCACACAACCGCATGCCGGTACAATGCTCATTCGCTTCAAAACTGGCAGGGATGGGGACCGAGCCTGAAACTGAGATTAATTGAAGGACAACCAACCTGTAGCACCACTGACAGTAGAGGTCGTCCGAACAGCCGTGGCATCGTAGGACAGCATCCTTGTTGCAGATGACGCACCAGGGAAGTTCTTTGTCCTCCGGCGAGCCCTGGAACAGGGCGGTCGTGTGAGGCAACATCAAACGAATGGTGCAAAGTATGCCACCTTGCTACACACAATGGCAACCTCTTGATAGGCACTGCTCGTGCCAGAAATGTTCATTTTTACAGAGGATATGGAAAACCAGTCGCCGTCATTTCCAAAAGGACAGCCGTGAGCGAGGGGGCACGTGCAACATTGGGGGGGAGGAATGCAATCTGTGGTGGGATTACGAGTGCATGTCACCTGCATGCTCAAGAGTGCCAGTGCAGCCTGCCTTTTCAGAGCTAGTTGGAGAAATTTCGTGAAGTCAATTTTTCTGCGGTTCATCTCCGACATGTGGCACAGCCAACGCCGCAAGTTAATTTCTGGAGTTATTTCGGCACTGCTGCTCCATCACATGCGTGGCATTTTGAAACCAGTGAGCTCAAAAGGAATACTCATTGCTTTCTGCCCGAACTTCTTCCACATCTCCTGCGGTACACATTGTTACTTGGTTGATAAGGCACAACCAAATGGGAATGGTCGCCTCTTTGCAGCAGATTCGACGACCCTAGCCTTAGAAAACAGCGTTAAAGAGAATGTTTGTTCTAGATGCTACAGTACATAGTTGCGGAGCTGGACTGTGCATCTTCTACACTGGTCATCACACCTGCACGTAAATGATGTCACGACAAGTTTCTTTAATCTCAGGATGCAAAATTGGACATAACTGACACCGGTTGTTGGTCACATAAAAATTTCCGTTTTCAGCATTTGCTTTTCTAAACTGCCAGGCACATTTTGGTTAGATCCAGCATTTTGCTTCCTGTACTTTCTCGCACAGAACAATTTGCCACTATTTCAGCACCTGATCATTTGTAGCATAGCAGCTTGAGCACTCCACAAGCCAACGAAGATTGTGTTTTTAATCTTGAGCAAAGTACTAAGGGGCTATACTTCTAGTGTTCTGCTCACCGATCTCTACTCTACTAGGCTGGACCGTCGATCTGCAACTAGCCAGTGGCATCACTGGAAGCCATTGCTTGACACTGGGCGATGCATAAAAGTGGGAATATTGACGCTTGTATACGGCATTCAACTGGGGATATTTTATTATGTTTTGCGAACAATATGTTGGCTCTTTTGCGACTGAATAGAATTTATCAAGCATTTGAATGCGTTTAAAAAATTTAATGCACTACAGCACCAAAGGCTATGCTGGCCATAGGCTGTTCTCGCTGCATATCATTGACACGCTAACCAATAAAAAAACACAATTCAAGTTTCATTTTGTCACAGACGTCCTCGCACCAAAAGCATTGAGCACAAACATATGAAATAATGTGAATCTGTCCCGTTACATTTCGTTGCCCTGTGGCCACAAAAACACGATGGAAGGTAGAAATTACTCCTTTTGACATCCAAAGGATCGAGGATTTTGACAAGCTGGGGATCTTCTGAAGTGTAACCGAAATCTCGGATACATGGTGTCTGTTTTGCAACAAGCCTCCGCCAGATTGCGGGGTCCTCGGACGGGATTCGAACTTGCCGCCCAAGTATCTGTAGACTGGTGCTTTCCCTCAGAGCCACCAAGGTGTCTACGAAACAAGGGTTGTTATTTTCAGATAGTGGAGCACGTAAGTGCTGCACACGCAACATTCTGGCCTGCGGTTGCAGGTCACTAACCTGCAGAAACAAGGTAAATTTGTCGTTAAAAACTGGGCCTTTAATTAAGCCCAGCTGCCCTTGAATGTCCAATAAGTTTCATGATGATAGCACCTCTTATAAGGTGGAATTTTCAAACCTGTTGTCTGCTAGCTAAGCTCCAATGATTCAAAGACTTTGGGATTGCAAACGACTCCCACATTGTCTCTCAGCAATCCACGTCTCAATGAACTGCTTTGCAGTTTTCGCCCAACAAAGTCGCAATCTCCGAACTTTAACCACAAAAGATTTGTTTATGAAACAATGGTGTCCAGTCGGTTTAATATCTGAGCACAAAATATTAAACACCGTTTCCGGGAAACGTCCTCAAATTTTCATCGTCAAGGACAACCTACCAACGTATGAAACTCCCGTTTTCTCCAATTCTTCCATAGAGCCTCGTGTATCTTTTAGTTTCAAGCGATGGCTGCCAACTGTGCTTCTCAGTCTCAGCAAAACAAGCCTCGACTGCGATCCAGCTTGCTACAATAGACGCCAGTGGCTCTGCCAGTCTTGAGCCTATGGTTCATTAGCCAGACAAAAGTTGAACAGTACCTGCAATTCAAGTGTGCATAGTAGCTAATGGAGTGTTAGCTTAAGTGTGCTAATGAAGTGTGTATAGCTATTGGAGCTAATAGTGTGCAGTTCAAGTTCTGGATTCAAGGTGCTCCGTAGTGCCACACTTTTGTTTACGAGCTTTAATGGAGAGTATGACATTGCTCTCTAACAAAAGAAGATACCATAAAATGCATTCATACTGGAGGATGATGACCTTAAAGGGGCAATGCAACAATTTTTCTACTTTCAATAAATGCAGCTTAGAATTCTTCCTTGATATTTATGACCTATGAAACACTCATTGCTTTTTTTCTCTATGCAGTGGCAGTCGCAGAAAATATCGGAGAAAAACAAACGCCGTTAACTCCCTCAACTCACAGCCAGAAAAAGCAGCCGCGTGATCTGGAGCCAATTATATGCCGCCAACGTTTTTAACATAGCCTCGCATTGGGGTTGGCAGAGCACAGGGTGCACACAGAGTTCCACGCATTGTTAAGGTTCGGCCATTCCCGTCATCCCAGCGATGGGGCATGAGCCACTACCCGAATGCTTGTTGAGGAACTGATTGTAATGAGCCAAAATCAAATGCCTACGCAACGTTTGTGTCCCTGTACGAGCAGCATTTAAATAATGTCACAGCGGAGATTTGAAGATTGACGACACATTCCTGTGGATCAGATTGCTGGATTGTCCCCACAGCTCCGTCATAAAGTTTTGCGAAAGAGAGACTGAAACAAAAGGTTGCTCTTATCTTTGGAACTCTACCGCGACGAAGACGCTCTTTGGTCAGTGGCGTAGCGTTTCACTATTCTCGGGTCCTACTAGAGCCAGTAAGCCAATGTAAAGCGAGAAACGTTCCTACCCAATATCTTTGCGCAGCTCCTTTAAGGGAAATGTTTTCAATGTACTCTCCTAAGGCTACAAACAAAACATAAATGCAGCAAGCATCATATCGTTATTAGAAGAGAGATGGAAATGAACAAGGAACACATTATGTTCCTCCTTTCTACCTTATACAAGCCCACAATGACAGTCTGCTTTGTCATATTACGTAGGGTGTTGGGACCATTTGTTTTCAGTACCCAATGCACAGTCATTGACATAGGGCTGGTCAACTTAAAAAAAACTTGAGTGCATCAGACATTCCATAACTTCGTGCCTGTCGGTAAAGTTGATATTGTGGGAATTCTCAGGTAAAAACTTGAGAACAGTTTGTGATGTGATGTACATAACCAATGATGCACCTAGGTCACGCGACACTTCCAACACGACGTCGACGCTTTGTCACCATTTACTCGTGTAGGTTAGCGTCGAATGCAAACTTTACCATCGAAAAAATAGTCAGAGTGCAGGCAAGCTGGTGTAAGTTGAACATGAACATGATAAAGGGCCTCCTCTTTTACTACCTTCGGTTGTGTTCTCTTTCTGCCCTAGTCTCAGGTTTACAATCATGTTTACCATCGAAGTTTGGTACATACTACGAATTCTTCATGCACACTCGTACAGTTTCAGTGGCAACTTTGCAGCTGTGTGCAAGAAATAGGAGACATTGTTTTTTGTGCTTTGGGCTAGATGTGCCACACTCTTTACATAATAGGTTTTCTCAGTCTCCAAGCACGCTGAATCACAAGCAAGCCAGTGCTGTTTGCAGTGATATTCCCACAATTTAGACTTTTTTCTGAAAGAACTTTGAGATTGTATAAGCATCAAAACGCTAAGCTTTGGTCGCCGCTCTTCTTTCGTAGAAGCTTGCCGCCGTGTCAATGTTCCCGCTCTATATCTATCTCAGACCTTGTCACCCAGAGAGAGCAAGACAGGCCATGACAGGCATTCTAGAGCGTCAGTGTGCCAATGCACATGCACACGGGGGGGGGGGGGGGGCAGCCAACTTGTTCTATGTGCAACACAGGTAAAGAAGTGCTGGTTTGGGGAAAGAAGAACAGAGGGAAGAGGCAGTCTCATGCAGCAATGGAAATGGTCATTTAATGTGTGGGCTGAAAGGCATGTACATTTAAGGCTTCACCTCGCCTGGCTTTGGCAGCCCAAGCTCCTCTTCTACCTCAAGCTCCTCCAGTCTGCTCTCTTCGAGGATCTGCACAAACAACAGGCAACCAAACTTTTACTCTTTTGTGTCGTTAATATGTTCCCACTTGCAGAGACGGGTCGAGGACTATGCCGGGGAAGTACTGCTTCCTGTTTAAGGTTACTGATAACCAGTGTGGGATGTGTCGGTACATTCAACATTTTGAATCAAATTCGAGTATGCTTGATGTTTAATTCATATTTGATACGAAAACGACTCATTAGCTTGTTTTCAAACATACTATCAAAAAATAAATGTTTATAGCGAGTATCAAAGGGCCTTCTCTTCGTTTATCGGGGGTTCTATGAAAGTATAATATTTGCTATAGTAATGGTTGGACCTTTATGACTGAGGCCGGTGCACCTACTTTCCCACAAGGCCTGCACAGCGAAGCGTGCTGTTCTTGGTAAGGAAACAAAAAGAATACTGAGATGAATAAAAAATTTCTTTGAGAAAAGGTTATCCGCACTGGCCATGCATAACAGAGCGTGCATTGCCACAGCACAGATAACGTGTCTGTCCAAGGATGTAATCTTTCTCGCACCGTTCGGTAGGCTCCTTCTGTCGATACGAATGATTGGCTGTCTGAGTGCTCTGCTGGAAAGTAGAAACGCAAGTCTCTTTTACAAATATCATGGCGATTACTAAAGTAAACGTGGCATACACTCCAAGTGTGCAAATGGATAGGTGCTACCAACCGAATAAAAAAAATAAAAAAAAGTGTTTCTGGCATTTCTTTTTTTTTATAATTTGGTTTTTGAGGTTTAGGTTTTGTATCAATTTTGAAGAGATTATCAGAACTTTCAATAAATTAATGCCCCGAGCCTTCGCATACACTGCACACATCTTGTTGCTGTTGGTGTGTATCACTGATCCCTATACAAGTGGTACCATCCACCATTAACCGCTCTTCGGTATGGAGAAGAAACAAAAACCGCTCGTTGGTACAAGCTTATCGTGCCATATTTATAAGGAAGGTAACAACCATTAACATTGAATGTTTTATCAGTCGATTTCCATGGAGTTCTGCAACAATTGACTGTAACAGCTGGCTGCCGCGGCAAGCCAACACCAAAAAGTGTTACGCTCATAGGGAACCATATAAAAAGACTTCAGTCCCTGACAGGGTTTGAACTCTCCACCTCGAGATTGTGAGCCCATTGCTCTGCCGACCGAGCTACCCGGGGCCGATGGCCGGATCATGCGGAAACTAAGGCTTTGGCACGGCACGCGAGGAAACAGTCGTGCACTGCACCCTTCTCTTCTTTATTGGAAGGCCTATTGCACATTCTGCACTTACCAGTCTTTGTCAGCATGATCAAGCTTGTATAATTTTATATCTGTGAATTTATAGCAAGCTAATAATAAAATAAAATTTACTTTAATCGCACGAGCCCTAAAATTCATAGTGCAGCAAACTCTTTGCTGTGCCAAAATGAGTGAGAACCATTCCATCGCTGCAGATTGATAATGTTGAAGTAGCTGAATGCCATTACGCAATGTCTCTTTATAATTAGCCTAATTTTCCACCTTCAACCTCCAACTCCCCTTAAGTATTTGAAAATCTCCATCGTGGCAGAGGCAGAACAGCAGGTGTGAGAACTTGAAAGACGTACCTGGGCAACAATGTCTGCGGCCGCCCCGCTGTCATCCGACTCTTCGCCCTCCTCTTCTGCTCCTTTCGAGGTTGCTTCAAAAGGCAAAAAACAGAAACGAAAGAGAGTCAGAAGTTATGAGTAGTACTTAAAACGACGAGGCTATTGACTCTCTGCCGCAACTCGCACTGCGCATGATGCTGCACACAGATGATACTGGCCTTTACAATTTCGAAGAGGGAAAAATACTAATGTACCAAACAACAAGCAATGAGGTCCCTTCAGCCATATATTGTAACCAGGTATAATAAGGAAGGGTCCTCAACATCAGTGGCATATAAAACAATCACACCATAAAGCATCTGTGTTTGAAGGAACCCTAGCTACCTCAGATCTGCGGTCCAACATGTGCATGAGCACGGGTCGAAGCTAGTTCAAAGAACGACCTTTCAACCACGTGAGAAGAACGGAGGAAACTGGCTACCGTGCATCTTTGGGACTAGCAGCGACACACAAGAGTTTTCATCCCAGTTAATGATTCGGGCGACCTTTTCAGGCAACCACTATTTCACGGGACTCTGAAAGCCTCACTGCACTTGAAGGACGACCAACAAGCAAAGAGGAGGAAGCTTACTCTCCACTCTTCCTGATTTTCTCCTCGCCGTTTTTCCCGCAAGAGGAGAGAAGGAAAGAACCTTCGTTTTTACGTTGCCAATAAAAGTTAGAAAGATGGCGGTGTGAAGGTCAACGTAAATGACGGCCACAAATCCAGAGGCGCGACATGCGCAGGGTTTCGGTACAGTGGCTGTAGCTTCGGTTTTGTCTTCCTTTTCTCTGAGTAATGACTTTAAAGTGAGCGGCGCGGCTGTGGCTCGACCAGAAGGAAGAAGAAGGGAGACGCGCGAGGGCCGGGAAGAACGTCGGTCGGGCCACCTTTCAATCTGTATTGTAAATAGACGTTTCTTTTTATTTCTCTCTCACTAATGGAGTCCTCTCAGTCATGTTTTTTGACCATCAACATCCGCACACGATCGGCGTTCCTAGTCATCGGGTCCCTGACGCAATCCTAAGAAGAAAACGAACCTTCACTGGCGGCCAATAAGCAATCGCACAAAGCAATGCAGACACCGCACCTTCTTTCTTCCCCACTCCCCCCTTCTTGACGCTAGCCTTCACTTTGACCGTCAGGCTTTGAGTACCGACAGCGCCATGGATGCTACGTGCTCGTTGGACCGGTTGTACGCTTTCCTTTCCCCACATGGTTACAACCCCGCACGTACCTATGCGCAGAGGGCGAGGTTAGGCGACGAGAGGAAACGGTTGAATGGTCCAGCCGGCCTGTAGCTCCCACTGCACCGTAAGCTTTGGCTTTTACAGAGTATAAACTAAGCTGAAGAAAGCCAAGCTGCCATTCTTCTCGCATGCTGGCATCTGCTTGCCCCGTTGGGTTCCTCACGTGGTTCGTTCGTTTCAATAACCGTCTAGAAAGCATTTTACCAACAAGAGAACATTGACGACAGCTTTTTTTCCCAACGATAACTTATTTTTCTTTCAGAGGCTTTCTATTGTTAATATCTTGCAGTTTTATTTTTTATTTTTTATTAGAGAACGAATTATGGTTTGTTACTGTTTCAGCAGCCGCATCAAATACTAGAGCAGACTAATTTTTGCGAATAACTATTTTGGACAAACTTCACGATTTAAAGATATTGAGAAAAATTGATCGCACAAATACATTACTCCATCACAACCAGTACATAGAGAACCGTTTTCAATCGTGAAATGCCCACTAAATATTCCCGAAATTCATACTTGGTGAAATCCACAAAATTACGTAACTGCAAAAATAAGGCTGTTTTCGGTACAACAAATGTCGAGGTCTTCGAGCCTTTATTCTATGTTCTTCTCGAAGATAGGAATGCGGGACGACGCCCTAAAAGAACACACATCAGAGGAGGAGACTGCGGCGGAGCATCGGCCTAGCGTTCCCGGCCGAAATTGGCGCGACAATGTTCAAACCTCTTCCAAAAAAAAAGCAAATGCCGAAAATGAAGATGATTCGCTATGTGCAAGGGAAGCTCTGCTGTGCCTTTCCGAGACACCTCGGTATCCTCACACAATCTTTTAATAAGCAGACAAACGGCTTACGATGACATGTGACTGTAAATCGTCGTGTGACATATCTGTGTCACGTGAACATACATAGAGTTGCCAGAGCTTAGCTTAGCGCATAATAAAAAAAAAAGAAAAAAGAAAAAGAATACACGCTTAGTGGTTTAACGCCACAAACACTATAATAAAAAATAAAAAAAAGAATAAATATCTTTGTTGACCCTTGGACTAACAGTGCTGTGGGAGTTACGTGCCTTCCGGACCAATGAAAAGCCTCCCTTTTATCACATGACCCTGCTCCCTGCACGTGTCTACGGATGGAGGTGTAATCATATGGCTAAAGATAGACATAGGACTGGTCCCATGAGCATGCAGCTTCCACCATACTGTCAGCTAGGGAATGAAAGGTGCATGTGGTCCTTCCCGAAAAGATACTCGTGAGCCCGTCACAGAATGGCCCGAAGAGCGATCCAGGAATCTAAACGATAGCAACAGCCCCTTTCGGTGCTCATTCCTTGCCAGTGTTACTAATCCCTGTTGTTCAGGTTCGGGAGGTTGTAAGCCGCTTAGACGATTAGCATGCAAGGAGGACGTAAATAAGTGAGAAGAAAATTTGAAGGGGGAACGAAGGAAAGGAGAAAAATCTTTTGCCAGGAAGAATTTATTTTTGCGTGTCGGGCTTTAAAGACATTAAAATCCCCCCAAATTTTTTAAATATCTTTTGCCAGGCGATTCACTATGGTGTTCGAAAGGCAACCCAATCAATACTTTACTACAGCGTCGCATATATATTTAATTAAGTCAGAAAACGCAACTGCTCAAAACCGAAACTGGACTGGGGAGGAAGAAGAAATATAGAGGAGGAGAGGGTTGCTAGAAATCACATAATTGTAAAACTTTTTTTTTTCAGTCAACGTATTTGCAGCTTTTTAGAAGCCACAAAAAATGGGTACAATATTTTTTTTTGTACTTTTAGTACTGAGTGTGTGCCTTCAATAACCCACGAATTTGACTGTCTTTGGTGGTTGCGTCCAAACCATAGTAGATGGCACGTGACCACGAAGAAAAAAGTGAGCGCGGCTCAAAACGGCCAGTTCTCAATCGGCGATTTTCCGGCAGAAAGATAACAAATTTCGAGTCGCAAATTGCATTCAGGGCAGTTGGGCTCTCATATCATGTACGAATAAAAACCTTGGCAAGCATAAATGCCCTGTCAGTATCCCTTTAAGGTGCACTCCTGAAGTCTGGTAACTTCGGAAGCATAAACAAGCCTCACACTTATGCTAAACAAGTTTAAATTGCAACCACACACACTTTATTGCTTCTACCTACTGTCTGCATGGTGGACGCTCGCGAAAAGAGCAAACAATATTGCTGCGTGGCTTAGCTGGCCGAGCCACCGATTGGCCGAGCCGTCATACCTCTTATTTAACCTATCTGGCCAAGTCAAGCCAAGCATGGCATCTGCAGGAGAGGACATCATGGCACCTTTTTACTGAGGTTGCGGAAGCAAGCATGGCCGCATGGCCAACAAAGTTGGGCTTGAGCAATTACTCAGCTCTTGTAGATGTTTTATGTGTTGATTACACTGATATTAACAAGTATGCCATGGTCTGTGGTTCGCTTTCGGACAGTGAAATCGTTCAAGAGGTTAGGCTTAGGAACAGTACGACGCTTTCCATGCCGAGTGCCGCTAACGGGGGAGCTGCTCTGGGCACCACAGAGGACTTTTTTGTGGTTTCTTCCACAGATAAAGTGCCTGACACAGCTTAGAAAATGTTTGCAGTTGACAATGCACAGTTGAAAGTGCGTTAGCAGTTACCGCAGCACGTCTCTGTCAGCGGTGGCAAACAAGCGCCAACAAAGACAAATAAGAGTAATTAACTTTTGGGTACTAAATAATAAAACAAAAATTTCACATTTTGAGTGTGTTTTTTTAATGACAAGTTTCCTTCATTCAAAGTGTTTCGCTGACCTCGTAAGCTTCGAATTAGTGAGATTCGACTGCACCAGATTTCAGATAGAAAACCCCAATCATTGCAAGTTATGCAAACCAATTGTGCCCTTATAACTAGAGATTCGTGTCTTTGGTAAATACCGTTAAGCCCCGAAAACGAACCTCCCCTGGGCCAGTGTTGTCAAAATCGGGTACAACCGAAAAACCCAAGTTTCGTTCCTTAAATAAGAAAAACCCAAGTTTCGCGAGAAGAATTAAATACAGCTTTATGCTGCGCTGACAAGGGACCACATTGTAAGAAGCATGTAGGTATGGACAGCCATGCCCGTGTCCTGCTCTTTAGTAGGACACAGGCATGGGTAAACCCAGTAAACCCTTATCGCTCGCGTGACACTTCAAATTGACACCAAAAAAACGCCAAATCCGTGGGGAAAAAATAAACCCAACAAAAACACTCCCGAATTTGAAGAAAAATAGAGCCCGAAAACCCAATACCCTACTTATACTGCGCCCTTTTCTTCTATCGCACCTCTCCGGGTTAAAGGGGAAGGCTGTGCCAATAGCTGCGATTTGACCCGCATTCGCACGACGCTCGTGTGCAAGAGTAGCGATGACGAACCACCGGCCGACCTGATTTCTTGGTCTCCATCGCCCGCAGCTGCACCATGAGTTCCTCATCCTTCTGGAGGTCTGCGAGGCCCGCCTTCGCTGCCTCCGTGGCGGCCTTCAACTCCTGACCGATCAGCCGCGCCACCTCGTCTACGGGAACCTCTTCTTCGGGTGCCTCCGGCTGGCTTAACTGGACAAGTTTCGCCTCGTCGTCTGTCGTGTCGCCCCTCTTCGCTGGTTCGCTCTGGGCAGTTTGAGAAAAGAACAAAAGTGAACTAGTATGTCACGGGAACCGACGCCACAGAAGACTGAGATGGCAAATTTGCGTTTCACGGTGCGATAAGCGTCCGGGGAACCCACCGTAAACTCAATTCTCTGTAATGCCCGAAGGCATTACAGAGAGGAGTGGGGGACCGTAAAATACCTATAAAAATGAAAATGATGAAAAGGCAAAAATACAGAATTACGTCTACGAAACATAATTTAACGCATCAGTAATTGCAATCCCCAAATCAGCCATGTCAATTATTGCAACAATGGCTGCAGTCAATGGAGGTATGAGGCATGGAGGAGGTATTCAAAGTAAGCATGGTGCAACGGGAACTGATACCCCCGATTGCAGCACAGCAAATTTCCGTCTGACGGTGTGATGAACTTGCGGGAACCCGGCACAAACTCTCCTGTCACGGGAACCGATACCACAGGTCACGCGGTTGAAGCAATTCTTCCTGTTGCGTGATGTCCAACGTCGGGGGTGGGCGATTTTCAGGGAGTTTTTCACCTCTGTGTATTTAGCCAGAAAAAACAAGATGGGTGATCTCTCGGGAAAGGAAGTTTATACGAGGTTTTACGCTACGGGTACAGCTTTCACATATTTCCCCCAACAGTGGCCACTTCCAGCTAGGCCAAACTCAACCAGCCACTGCCTGTTCCACAGCTCACTGCAAAATTCCGTCCGAACGCCTTCCCCCGAGAGATTGCCCATCCCGTTTTTCTGGCTAAATCTCCATAGGCTAAGAATTCCTAAACATCGCCTATTCCTGAGAGATCGCCTATCTGATTGTGCGGTTGATGCGACTTCCGATGGGAATCACATCAACCGCACGATCAGCGGAATCGGCACCTGTGACAAGAGAGTTGGTAGCAGCCTCCCACACATTTATCGCATTGTGAAACCCAAGTTTGCTGTGTCCGTGATCTGCACGCATGATATCAGTTCCTGGGACATCAAGTCTGTAGTCCGTAGCAAGTTCCCGCATAATAGGTTGTACCGTAAAACACGAATATCTTGCGTCCGTGATCTGCGGCATGAGTAAACGTGCCCCAGAAGTTTTGCAGCGAGTTCCTGGCTGTTTAACGCACTGCAAAATTATAATTTGCTGTGTTCGCAATCCACGGTACGAGTTCCGGTGTCGTGCGATTCGTAGCAAGTGCCCCGTTATTGATCACTTATTTCTGACAAAAATTTGCCGTTTCATCCCCAGAAATTGCCTACCCAGTATTTTCCCCCATTTAGCGTAAACAGCTTCCTTTTTATGCACTGAATATTTCACGAGTTTTGCGAAGTGTGGGTTCAAGGCATATTTCGTGGGCACGAAGTTTCATGATTGGGAGTGGTATGCAACGTATTCGTAACTATGGGGTAACATATTCGCGTGACAAATTTGCAAAAATTAAGAGGATATCACAGCTCCCAAGCCCTATGCAATTCCAATGGCAACTTTTTGATATTTTGTCTCAACAACCACCGAACGAATTGAATTGGGAATGGTTTTATTACAAAGATAATAAAAAACTGAGTAATATTGTGGCGCTACTTTTCCCGATATAAATGTTAAATTTTTTTTTTCGGGAACTTGCTTGAAAAAGTTCTTTTTTCGTTTCGTTTTTTATGAACATTAAAAAATAAACCGGAGCCTAAATACAAATTCAGGCGCCACAATATTGAAGACCAAGACTTTTCAAATCTATCTCTTACAAGATCTTTTTTCCAGAGATTCTCATTGTGATAATATTTAACTAAGTTGAGATTCTCATTGTGATAATATTTAACTAAGTTTGTAGCCCATCAAAATGCCATAAATCCAGCTGTCAGCTGGCGCCATCTATGAGTGTGTCGCGAATACTACCTCTTGAAATAGCGCAATGTGTTATTGCGCTCCGGACTATTTGCATCTTCAAGGTTGTCAGGTTGACAGTCAAGATTTTGAGGAAAAGTGTTTCTCGAAGTCTTTTTTTTTTTTTTTTTGGCGGGCGAAGATATTTTGCGTGTTATTGCGATAGTGAGTAGTAGGTTGTCCATCACCCGAGTGCATCTTTGGGAGGATGTCCCGTCTTTGTTGGTGTTTTGGGAGCGCACAAATACGAATGAAAGGTCTCTCGTTTTTTCCTTTCTTGTTCGGCGGCGAAGATAATTCGCGGATGGGTGTGAGTCATTAATTTTCAATAGCGAGAGCGCGTCATAGGGAGGATGTTCCGTTCTTCGTTGGCGTTTTGGGTCACGAAAACGGGGGTGAAAGATTTCTTGCTCCAAGCGGTCCTTGCGTGAGGCCTGAAGTTACCAAATGGAGACAGACAAAAGGCTACCGAAGCGTCAAAGAGTCGATACTGTCTTACCACTTCTTTCTGTTCGAAGTAGAAGAGGTAATTTAATCTGGGGATTTCAAATATTCTGCAGAGATGCATTTAAAATGTTTACATATCTTAAATGCGGAAGAAACATATGTGAGTTCGTTGATTTTGTTTTAATTTCGACATTTGCTTTGCATATCAACTTGTGGAGGCTGATTTCTACCGTAATAAAACAAACATTGTGAAAATTTCTTCAGTGAAGCTAAAAACAGAACAAGCTCTTTGGTAGTAGGCGTTACACGTTGCTATTTGGAAGTTGTGAAAGTCTAGTGCAGATAATTCTTTGTTTGACCCAAACCAACACACTCTTGATTCAGTATTTTATGAAATAGAGGCGAATGTATTAGACAAGAACCTGCACACCTTTTAGTATGGTCGGCTGTTACTGTTGGGTGGCGCAGAAAATCTAACCGGAAAACAGGCGGCGGAAAAAAGCTCACCGGTGAAATGCTTACCGCAAAACCAACAAATGCAGAGAAAAGCTCATTTACGAAATATTTTATTCAACATTTTAAATTTAATACTCTCGGCATTGTTCGCACTGCGGTGTTTATATTTAAAGGCCCGTTCATACTCTTGCGACCGAGTAAGACCTAGAGACACCAGTGTGAACGGCACTTAAACCTCACGTCCGTGCTTTGCTCACCGCTCATACTGCGCTTTTTGTGTGTTCGTATATTTGTAAAACCAAGTGTTCTTGTTAAGTCCCAGAAGAAAAGCTTTCTTTCTAAGAAAAATAGGGAAGAGGCACACGAATTACCTTTTTTGCAGAATGCAAACAATTAAAAAAGTGGGGAACATGTTTTTTTTTTTTTTTTTTTTTTCTGTTAACTTTTACATGGAGACAGGACATTGCCTCAAAGTTGAGTACTATGAACAGCCACAACGTGACCTCCATCTCGGCACCCAACGACTCCTGACCTCCCAAAAGTATCAAGTTCATCTTAGGCCACATCACCGAAAGAGGTTATTGTTTATTATGAAACAAAAGAAAAACTGAACATAATATTGCCGCGTGTGCAGCTGGCCAGGTAGGCAGCGTGCCCGTGGCCTAACGGTTACCGTGCTTGCCTTCCACGCAAATAGCCGAGGTTTGATGCCAGGCCACAGATACACTTTTTTATTGTTTCTGTAATGTCACGTCCTGGTAAATTCTAGAACCCTGCTGCTTATTCGAGGTTAGGATGTTCTTCACGCCGAACCTTCTACGCCAATTGTTCCAGAAGCCCACGCGTGCACATAAGGGGCTCCACGTGGCGAGCCATAGTCAGTCTCTATCCTGCTAAAGTTGAGGCTTGGGCGAGTTGGTACATACTTCGGAAATTAAAAACAGCGCGGAAAGACGAGGACCAGACAAAGAAGTGACACGGACGTAGCGCTGCTACGTCCGTGTCACTTCTTTGTCTGGTCCTCGTCTTTCCGCGCTGTTTTTAATTTCCGAACTCTATCCTGCTGTTTCGCCAAAATCGACGCCTGCGACGCTAACCTTCTATTTTGTTTGCCCGATTAAACGTTTAGTTTTTCCAGTTATTCGCCGCCTTATCATTTCATTCGTGAAAATAACTTTATCCTTTGGATGCAAAGAAAAAACACTATTTAGAAAAAAAAAACGAGAAACGATCCGGCCAGAACCCATCATGTTCGATAAAATGGCGTTCTACGAAGCAGCCTCGATGAAATTGGGTTGAATTAATAGCGTTCAATTACATAACTTTGATAAAACATAGTTCGATAAAATATTGAGAGCTTCAAAGAAATAATGTTAGATCGGTTTGTAAATTGGTGAGCTTGTCTTCGTATCTATCAAAAGTCTGGTGAGCTCGATCTCCTCCGCATCCACTAGATTTCTGTGAGCTTTTCTCCGCCGCAGAACAGCGCAACACCGAGAAGCTCACGGGAGAAAAGTTCACTGCAAAACTAACAGATGCTGAGATAAATCCACACAAGACTTAAGCGATCAAGCTTTTAAATTTAGTATTTACGGTTCTACTCTGAAGGTCCTGTGGGGAACACAAAAGGATATGTACAAAATTCATATATATTACAGACACCAATAGGAATGAAGAAGCAGAAGTCCAGAGTTATGCAGGATGGGAACAATTTACAAAGTGATAGACATATTTTTTCTATAAAGACATTGCCTCAAAGTTGAGTTCTATGAACAGTAACGAAGTGACCTCGTCATTGCACCCAACGACCACAGAGGGCCCCCAAATTGTGTCAAACCCATCAGCATGAAAAAAAAAATGAAAAAAAATATTGCTATTGTCCATATACCAAAAGAATGCCATTTCCAGTGATGTGATTGGCCTAAGCCGTTTTGGAGCACCTTTTGGAGCAGCCAAAACATTGTTTTGGAGCAGCAAAAGTGGCCTTTGGAGCAGCCAAAACAGTGTTTTGGAGCAGCAAAAGTGGCTTTTGGAGCAGCCAAAACAGTGTTTCGGAGCAACAAAAAGTGGCTTTTGGAGCAGATTTTTTTTATAAAAATGAAAAAAAAAAAATATTTGTTTTAAGTGCTGCACAAAGGAAGGGCACTTTGCTCGACACAATAAACAAATTATGGTCAAGTTAGACGACCTGGGAGTCTTTCAAGTTGTTAACGGAAATGCCAATGACAAAACATATTTTGCAATGCTTCAGTTAAATAACATATATATATATATATGTACCCGCTAGAGATAAATAGGAGCCAAATTGCACATATTAAATTTATTTGAAAATGACCAGCTTAGCAGTAAATATGAAAGCATAAACTTCACTAGTTATATAATATTATAAATTGAAGCAGTATCCAACTGATGAAACACGTAACTGCTGCAATGCAATACGAAACTGTACACATGAAAAAGCTGCAGTACGACTGGTGGGTGCTTTTCCTTTTGCTTGTTGAAACTTTCTGCAAGGCTGCTGCAAGCCTCGCTTAGCTTTCGGCAAGTAATGAATGTCCACTTTCAATGTCTCCAAAGAGACATTGAGACATCTCACAAGTGTCCAGTGTTGTAGGCGTTGCCGAGCAATTCCAAAACGTCTCCCACCGTTTTACTGGTTCCCGACATGCCAGATTTTCGTCAGAAGCAAGCAAATGTAAAGCAATGGATTGCAAGCGTCCCGGCTGGTACCTCTGTCGTGCAATCATGTTCGCATGCACGTGAGGGCAACTTTGGCAGCTTGCAGTTGCACGTGCTTCATTATGCGAGCGGAGACGGCTGTTCGATCGAAACCGAAACTCTGCCACTCCGCTCTGTCACCATCTGGTCCCCAAAATTGTATGCAAAATGTAACAATCCAGCATAAAAAAGAAAAACAGTCCAGCGGCGCGTGCTTGCCAGGCCAGTACGCGAGGCATAAGCTAAATTAAAAGGTTAAAAAGCGCAAACAAAACAAGGACAATAAAGCTAATAAAAAAAAAAAGAACCTGAGCGCATCAATGCAAGACATCGCGAGTCAGGGTCAAAAAGTTCTTGGAGCGCTTTGTGCAACAATTGAACTCAAGATAAACAAGCGCGCTGTGCGAGTTCAGCGTGCAGGCATTGCCTTTTATTGCTTTAGCTAACTTGTCTTAAACTTTCTTTTGCGACAGACTTTTCATGTACCGGGGTCCCTCTCAAAAGAAATCCGACCGAGAGAAACCTAGGTAAACAGTACTTCGACACAACAGTCTTTGAGCTAGAGGGTTTTTTGTAGTAGCGTTTAATTTAAACAAGGATAGGATTGCTGATTACCCTGTAGCAGTCCTTACGTTTCATTTTAGAAAGCGCCATATCTGCAGCAATGTGTGGACGGGAACACCCGACGTCATAACCACGGTGACTGGTAGGCAGGGACCAAAAATAGTTTTGCCTCGGCCGTTTCTTTCAGAAGCGAGCGCTTCAGATCACAAGTAACTCCCAATGCGCGAAAACGTGGTTTCGTTTTACAACATGACGGCATGGCTGGTACCCGGCAAGCTAGCGTTAGATCGTCCATATACGCTTGCATCTATCGTTAAAATATTTTCAAGAGGATGCGAGACGAGACCCACAAAAGTGCGAAATGAGGAACGGCGGGAAAAACCATGCGAGACCAGATGGACGATTAATGCAGCATACTTTTTGTCGGGCAGTCGCTTGCGCCACCTAGCTCACGCATGCTCAATTACGGTACTCAGTTTAGTTTCGGTTTTGAAAGGCGACCGAAATTGGTCCTTTGGTGCAGGCTTGGCGCAGATTACCCATATTTCAGCGAAATGTAGCAGGATGTAGCAGGGTTAGCCCCTTGGCGCAGTTTGGCGCAATTGGCGCAGCAATCACATCACTACATTTCCGAAAGCGAAAATCGTAGGTGAGTGTCCATTGCATTCATCAAGAAGCCGGTGACATTTTCTCCTATTAGCTCTTTTCCGAGATTCGTGACTTTGGCATCGAACTGCACCTTTTTTTTATATCAGAACCGCAAAAAGATTGCAAGTGCCTGAAAGACGATGCCGGATTTCAGTCATCATATTTTCACAAAGCGAAGCACCTAAGGTTCTGTTGCGCACTAGAAGGTCAACCGCACCTGGGACCAGTCATTTCATCAAACGCTGTTTCATTGAATACGTCATAAGTTTCTGCCAATAAAATTTGAAAATTTATACTTTCTTTAAAATTATTGAATCTTGCAAACTATGAAGTCATTTCTCATTGTCCTCTCGGGTGACAGACACTTAGACGGCACGACGGAGAACACGCCTGGAGTTGTAACCAAGCGAATGGATTCAAGATTCCACCCCCAACCCCGATTTTTTTTTTTTTTTTTAATGTCATTAGGATTTTTTGTTTAAAAACACCGGCCAATTGTTGTAATTGGACGTTTCGGTACGGGACAACCACTTTTTTGATGAAACGGCGTTCGATGAAATGTCCTGGAACCCTACACATTTCCCTTTCTTATTTTTTTTATTTCGGGGTTGTTTTTTTGATTACTGCTTTGCTCGACGATAACTCAGGCACAGATTTAGTCCCCCTTCCCCCTTTTTTTTCTCCTATAGACAAACCGACAAAACACAAAGAAGGTCTAGACACCTTGGAACGACATACAACGACGCCTACTTCAGCCAGAAGCCTGTGGACCACCTCTAATTATCTTTGCGAGTAACGTTATCCCCAGCGCAAAGAGGGAGCCGGCCCGAAACAAACCAGAAACCGAAACTCAGCTAATTTTTGCCTAAATGTGGACTATATCTGTCGGTGCATCTGTCTAATGTTTTTAAACTGAAATCGGTCACATTATGCGAGACAAAAACAATCCAAAGGTGACCACGGTACATGATCATAGCTTTACTAATACTCAAACATTCCACTTCATCTCAGTTTCGCTTAACATAGAATTGGCTCATTTCGAAAAAAAAAAAGTTCTTAACCTATGATCTCGTAAAAAAGATAGTCACATGACCCAAAAAGTGCCCAGTGCCCCTTGACTATGTTACTTGGTGCCACAGCGTTTACTTATTTGAGTGATTTGAGGTAGCGGCGTCTCGTCCGGCCGAACAAAACAAAACAACAAATGCGGCGCTCTGTAAAAGATGGTGGGGGCCTTAGTGGCAATTCAGTTTTGTGAAGTGATTAATCGGAACACGTCATTATAAAAAATATTGTTAGAATCTTTTCTTTTTTTTAATAGCTTTGTTACATTTGAACTACGGTTTGATCAATATGTATATAGGATGCAACACTATCTAAACTTCTGGTAATTCATTTCTTAGGCATTTCGACAGTGCAACATAGAGTTCTGCTTCCGTGCAATTTAGAAATCGCACGCCTATTTAGAAGTCAGGGTGACCTTTGAAATAAAACGAAATCTGGTGCTCTGCGAAAAAAAAGCTGGGACTCAAATGGCCGCTGATTATATCACAAACTGGTAATTTTGTTTCTTTTTTTTTTTTTCGCACAAGGAGATGAGACACTTTTTTGAGTGAGTAGCTTTATTTTTCAAAGCACTGCTTCGAGGGAATGAAATGCTAGCTCTGAGGGACGCAATGCAATACCGACTTGTGGTAGATTATTTCGCAACATTATGACTAAACGCCATGAAAGAAATATATGGCATATTTAGTTTTTGTAATGACAATATCAACAATCTACATACTACTTAGAAATCGAATCGTACGAAAAATCTCGGAACACGGAATAGCCGAAGAACCGAGCGTTGGAGGCGTTCTTTGTTTTGTTTTATCCCTGTAGGAATGGCAGAAAGTGCCCACTTTGCGATGGCTTTGGAAACCCACACCCCTCTTCGATATCCTCTTTTTTGAACTACATAACAAAAAAACAGCCGTTTTCGCAGCTCGCACGGCGGCAGGACGGGGTGGGGAAGTTGGAAGGGTAGGGGCTTTTAGGGTCAAGCCGTCTGCTGATAACCGGAACAAAAAGACAAATTTTTTTGTTTATTTTTATTTGGAAGCAGCATTATATCGCATAAACAAATGGGTGGAAAGGCTTCCTCCCCAGTGCCATCTGGATTCTGGAAAAGTTCCTATCGGAGATGAAATTCTACTGAGGTATCCTCTTATGTCACTTAGAGTATTTCTTCAACATGGGCGGGCGTTCTTAACGGATTTTATGGTACACACATTTTAAAGGCTGGTCCCCAATTGTGCATTTCACCGTGATTGAGTGCGTTTATCAATGTGCAAACACACCACAGGTCAGCAAAACACACTGGCACCATCTGTCAAATAGTCCCAGAACTGCGTAGAACTAGACGAGGTTTTGCAGCATTTGCGAGATTGAATCTGTGCGCAATTCACAAGAAATGATAGCTTACTACGTGTTCAAAAACTATTTCGAGCCTGCGACAAGTTAACGGGTAAAGAATTAAGGAATAAACAGAGACTGGAAGTGCTCAGGGGCTATTCGATGGATGGCGCCAGTGTGGTCTCTCGTTGCAAGCGGTCACGGTCCGACGCAGAACTGCAAACCAGACACGAGTCCTTTATGACCGGTTAATAAAGATTATGACGGACCTATTTTTCGGCAAGATTCGGCACATGTGCACACCTTCTCCCATGGCCTTGCTTTCCGCCGTCGCCGTCATCGGTCGGCACCCATTTTTGCGTGTGTCCCGTTTCTTTCGACGATTCTTTTCTGAGCATCGGTAGCGTGGGGTGTAAAAAGCAACGGAAACAGACACGACGGCACGACGCAGACATGTTCCGACGGGCGGAGGCACGTCGGGCCGCCCTTCTTCATTTCGTAGTTAGCAGACGATTCCCAGGACCGTAAGTTCTCAAACAGGGTTCTTAGATACCCGGGTTCCCCAGAGTACCCTCGTGGTATCCCCAGGCCCAGAAATTCCCTGGACCATTCCCTGCCTCCGAGTAAACTATCTTTGCAGCTTGAGCGCGGCGACGTCGTGGGAGTGTCACGGCGTCGCCAGTCGCAATCCTGGCCGTGTCGGAGTGGCGGTGGTGGATGTCACGGACGCTCAGTCCTGCTGCGGGTTGTTTTCTGGCTTGACAGTCCACGGAAGCTTCGGCCGGCAGCCGGAGGGTTGGGACGCCGCGATGTCGGCGACACTCACGTTTGCTCGCCCTCCTTGCCGGAACTTCTACGACCGACTGCCAGGATCGGACAATCTACGGCGAGACATTCGGGCTTTCGCGACGTCATTCGTTGTCACTTTGAGACAGCTTCGATGCGTGGGCAGAACGGGACACTAAAAGCACCGGTCGGAGACACGTTACGGGCACCATGCGCCTGCCCCAGACGGCACTGGTTACTTAACCCTTTAAGCGCCTAGGACGAGCTGAGTTCGTCGGCCGCTTTTTGGCTAAAAATGCCATGGACGAGCCCAGCTCGTTCAGTGGTTTTTTCGGTAGTCCTCAATTCCACGGATGAGCTAGGCTCGTCCGAGTAGTTTGCGGCGCTGATCATAGATAGCAGCACTCGTTTTAGTTGGCGCTTTTTTTTTTTCGCCGCCGCTAATTTCTGTTTAATAAACTTTTGAAATTTTATCTATATTACTAGAGGAATAAAACTTTTAAATAAAAAAATATGGCACTTTTAGGTTACTTTCCAAAAAAAAAGAGGCACTTAAGGGGTTAAAAAAACGCCCAACGAGAGCAGAGTGCACTGCTCACCGGCGGTTCTGCCTCATCCTCTCCGGGAGGGTCCTTCTCGGTGCTGCGCAACCGTGCCAGGCGGTTCTCCATCTCATCCACACTGGCCTTGATCACGTTGGTCCGACGGATGTCCATGGCCACCAGTCCCATGGTCTGCTTGAAGAGGTCGCTTGCCTTCTCGGCATCTGTACGGTTGTCCTTGTACACCTGAGTTCGCGAGAAAGACGCTTTTAAAGAAAGCCCCTCTTGAAAAAACACCGAACTCCCCAAAAAGGATGTTAAATGGGTACGGACACGAAATAAGGTGGCCGTGAGCTCACTTCTCACTTCAATATCGGCCAGTGAAAAGCGCAACGCGTATCGCGCTTGTGACGTCAAGAGTTCCTGTATGGCCAACGTTATTGTAGTTGCGAGCGTTGGCGCTTGGTGGCGTCACCGCATGGCAATCTCTCCTAGTAGCAATATCCGAGGACTGTACGTCCTACGGCCTATACAAAGCACATCTGCAATGTCATTTGCGGCCATGCTGGTATTCTATGTGCCACAAGCGTTTGGTTCACCGCGTTAGTTTCACACCGCAGAAGTTGGAGCTCAAGGGAACCAGTAAGTACAAATAACCGTCAGTACCCAACAATGGCGACACCTGTAAGTTATGTATATAGGGAATCCACTGGGTGCCATATTTGAGCGTGTTATTCAGAGCGCATCTGAGGGAGAGAGTGGGGAGTGGTATGGTTGGCCTGGTAAAGGTCCTCACATCCTCAGATCAAGCTCCTACCTAACATTTGCAAAAAAATGGCGATCTTGATGGTGTGGAATGCACGTTGCGAAAGCACTGTGAAAGTTAACACATAGAATGTTGTAGACCCGTTGGCGTTCTCCACCAAGTCAGATTCAGGACTATTGTAAAATACCGGCAAGCGCCTACTCAAACTTTGGAGATCATCGCAAAAAAAATGGGGGATGGGCGCTTGTCCGGTCATCAATTTTACATATAAATGAACTGTGCGTATTTTCTCAGATCTTACAAATTTGTTAATGGGCGCTTAATGTGGAATGGGCAGATGAGCAGTATTCTATGGTAAGTAACTTTACGAGAGAGCCATACTGCCACGAAATGGCACTGCTTCTAAGAGGCTGATGACGTGGCGGCAGTCCAACAAAGAATAGTTGAAATCTGTTGATTCGTTTTAAAATTAGTTGTCTAAAATTTTCTGCCGGCAGCCCAGAAAGAATAGTCCAGACTAGTGTTTCTGGGGTTGCCTCCACAACATAGACCATATAGAACTAAAAAAATTAGAGCAAACATTTCATTCCTGTAGCCCTTTAAACTGTCTACACATGTCACAAAAGAATCCCCCCCCCCCTCCCTAAAATATTTCTGGGTGCAACATTTTCGGCATGAGACTGATTTTGAGCATTACCACAAACTTCCATTTCCCAACGCAATGCCGAAATAGCACGTTCCAGAACCACTCATCACTCAAGACAACTCTCACAACGTAAATACAGCAATATTTTTGTGTTTTTTTCCTTTTTCGATGAAGTTTATTTGCAGAGTTTTTTTTCACCGCAAAAGTGAACTGTGCATCGCCGAACGATGATTTTCCGCCCAAATGCAGCACTAGCGCGCCAATCCAGATGCTGAAGTTTCCAAACTAATTGTTATTTTATTCAAAATTTATGATTTCCTCAAAATTTTCACGGGAAAATGACGCTTGACAGGTATCCCGAATATATAGAGCTGAATGGCGCCAGTCACCGAATGCAGGCCAAAAAAAGCCCCATTTTTCCATCGAAATTTAAAAAAAAAAATCAATTTATGTAAATTATTGCAGAAGCGCCCACTTCGTCCGAGCACCCACCATTAACATTTGTCAGACTTGGGAATTTTGCAAATTGTATGTTAAGTGCCCGATTTCACAGGACAAATGCCCATACCTAGGTTAACCCAGTTTTCAGTTAAAGTGGGGTGGACCCTCCCCCGGTATCTTACGGTATAAGTTTTGACCAAGATAACGGTTGGTTATCTTGGTTATCCGCTAGCACTACATTTAGGCAGAGAATGAGCTTTTGGCAATGCATAGTTCCTTATTGCAGACAGCAAAAAAACTAGTAAATTTTTTTTTTGAGACACACCACATAATAAATTTTTTGGTTTACACAATACACAAGAAGGAAAACATGCACTTAAGTTTACCATGGTGAATCCTACAAATTGGACAAACAAAATGACTTGATGTGCTGAAGTCGGCGGAGTCTATTTATGAAGTGCGAATGGGCTACTGCACTCACCGTAATGGGGGCCTGCCGATAGTAGGAGACGTCGACCCCTTTCAGTTTCGCCAGTCTGTCCTCAATGTCGGCATGGATTGGTATGACCTCTGAAAAGACGCGCAAACGTCGTTTGTGACCCCCCAAGCCACGTTCAACGTGGGCAAATACTCTACAACATTTTTATTTAACTTCTTTATGTACATATGCTGTCAGCTGCCATTCAGCTGCCAAGGCGGGAGGGGGCGTACACGAGTGAAATACATGCGAAAAGAAATTCCAACGTAAGAGGAATATGAGAGCAGACAGAACCAGGGGAGGTTAATGGTACATACAGTGTAGACCGCATATAACGTATGTCGCGGGAGTCGCGAAAATCCGCACTATAAGCGGTACCGCGCTATAACCAAAACATCCATTTTTCAGGCCAAAATACATGCCATGAGAAAACTTACCTTCGTAAAACAATTTATTTTATATTAGATGAAAAATAAAGCTAAGTTTGAGGAAAGTCTTTATTTCCCCAGACTAGTACACTTCTCTCTCAAGTGTGTCACACATTTTGAAAGAAATGAGCGACTTTTGCCAGGCACAGCCTCTTAACGGCGTCGCGGGTTGCGGACGTTGCGAGCGTTCAGGATTGCTAACTCTAGTCACTTTTCTCCGGTGATGAAAAAGCGTGAAAATTCGCATCCTTTATACGGTACGCACATGAAATGCTCCAAAAAAGGCATGAAATGCTCTAAATAAGAAATCCGGGCGATGTTCGAAAACACAAATGCTTAGAAAACACCACTCTAGTCGAAGTAAACAAACACGACGACACGGGCGTTTCTGCTGTCTTGAGAGTGCCGCATGAGTAGGTCGATCTTCCCTTCTAGTACGTGCTGGGTTATCACAGCGACACACAACGAAAATTCACAGTCAAGGATAGTGCTTTTACGCGGAACGATGAGCTTCCACTATGTACGCCGTCAACGTCGACAATTACCACCGACGCCATGTTTGCGGATAGAAGAAGCCGGCCCACGACCAGCATGCAATGCGCGCGAACGGCTGGTTGGGCTTGCTCCAATGCCCCATGCCGTGAACGACACGTGCGTGCGTCCCTCCGTCGCTATGGCGACTGAAGCCTCTCTCTTTGCTTCTTCAAGCAACCTCCTTGCCTTCCTTGCCCCGCGGGTGCCGCTTGTGGCTAGCGCCGTTAACTAGTGTCGCACAGGGAAGCGTGCTCACTGCACCAGTCGGTCGGCACGGTCGGTGCGCTGCTCTAGAAACCGCACTATAACCGGTATTTCCCTTCGCGCGCCTGCATTTTAAGCGGTTATGTAATTACATGGAGTTCTATGGGAGGCGAACCGGTGGTTTAAAAAAGCCGCGTTATACCCGGTCCTGCACTATAAGCGATTAT
Source organism: Ixodes scapularis (assembly GCF_016920785.2). NCBI lineage: Eukaryota > Metazoa > Arthropoda > Arachnida > Ixodida > Ixodidae > Ixodes > Ixodes scapularis. The sequence continues at coordinate 85,010,332 of NW_024609879.1, forward strand.
GTTGTAAGTGGTCTATACTGTATTAATATTTGACTAGCATTTGGTTAATTTAAATTAAATTCGTAGATCTGCGCAGAGGTGGTAGTTTAGGTTGTTTGGTATGAAACGTTTCTGACACACATGTGTGAGACTTGTACAGAGTGAGCAGTGCAATCAAAGGCGTAGGCACAAAAGCACAGCTCCACAACACGTTTTGCGTGCACTGCGTGCCACCCATAATGCAAACACGACCTGTTTCTTTTTTTTGCACTTCGCTCAGACAAGGTATCCACGGGCACCAGGCTCTACTGCTTAGGTCGGTGCTCGAATGAGGACTTCCTGCTACACTACTGTAAAGTCCCCAAAAGAAGGCCCACCTAAAATTAAGAGATAAATGGGGAAAAATATTGGGAAAGCAACGTGTTGGAATGCGGCGGCAGCAATAAGTATAAACGGGAATTCCGTGCGAACTCCCTTGTCACGGGACAGGATACCGCATAACGTGACACAGCACATTCGTGCTTCACGGTGCGATAAACAAGCGAGAACCCGCTGCAAACTCACGGGAACTGATATTGCACACGCAGATGATAATAATAATAATAATACGATAGCATACAAAAGTGCAAAAACCCGCTACGAACTTGCACGTCACGGGAACAGACACTGCACATTGCGGAAGCAGCAGGTTTGGGTTTCACGGTGCAATAAAGACAGGAAACCGCTACGAGCTCTAACAAAAGAAGAACAAAAAAAGAATAAAGGGGATATGAACTGCGAATTTGCATATCTGCACGTCATGGGGATGGACACCGTTGATGGCAACCAACACGAGGGAAAGCGGCGAACAGAATTGTCAAACGTACCGATACTGCATCGCATGGTCGATGTGACTCCCGTCGGACGTCGCGTGATCAACATCTGACGAGGATCGGGGCTGAATGACGTTTCTAAATTTTTATGTTATGGATATTTAGCCCCCCAAAAACAGGACGTGGCCAGGAATTCATGCAGGACTTCATGGTATGGGGTGTTTTCATGAGTGTAATTTCGTCTACCGTTTCGTCGTTGAGAGCTGTCTGGCGTGTGCTAAAAGGCTAGTGTTCCAAGGGTTCGCACGACACCCTCAAATGTGTAGTGCAAAGAAGCTTACGTTTCATCCTACTGATATTGGAAGCCAGGCATGTGGAGAAACGAAGAATGTCTCAACGACAACAACAGATCGACGTTGCACGAAAGCGTCCCCTGGTCACTGGTAGGACAAGAATCACATTGGGGTCCTTCAGTTCTCACTCCTCCTCCAGCACGAGCTTTGTACCTTCAATAACACTTTGACTTTTTGGGATCTTTGAGCATGCACGCGCAACCAAAGCACGGCGGAAGGCAACGAGCGCTTGCTGGAAACCAGTTGCCGGGAGGACGCGCCGTTCTCGTCCCATCAGCGACCATAGCAGAATTTTGCTAGTTGTTCAATTGGAAGAGAAAGACAGCAACGCTTGTTCAGACTAATCGTGTCACACTCTGCACATGGGGACTTGTGCGAGGACAGCCCTTTCTAAAAACACAGGTCCACTTCTCGTCAATGCCGCAGCACAGAACTCTCGAGATAGAAAGTGTGGAAGCGATGATGTGTAGCCGTGCAATAGAAGAGCGGTACATCACCTCTACTGTCCTGCCGAAGCTTGCGTAGCCTGTGCTCGATCTCCTCCACCTCCGGCCCCGACTTGGGTGCCGCAGACCCGCCGTTGTTCGGCTTGTGCATCAGGGCGTCCAGACGCCTTTCGGAAAGGGACGAAAAGGCAACAAAATGAGCGATCCGACAATTCCTTAATGTGCTCGCCATGAAGCAGCGCAGGTAAACGGGTGTGCCGGTTGTATAGTAGGGCATTCAGCTGGCAAGTTGGGTTTCAATTCTCATGTAAGGTATGTGGGCAGCTGTGTTTATATCTGTTGATCAAACTGTCAAATGCAGAATAGCAATGCGAGAGAAACGGCGGGTTTTTACGATGTTTGTTTTATTGATGCACTCCGATTAATCGTGCGGCGTCAAGTGACCCGACATCACAAGACGTGGTCATGCAATGTCACGCGGTATCATGACGTGGTACCACAATGTCACGTGGTGCAGCGTAATGTGTCGTTATGTCGCACGATGTGATCATGTAGCATGACGCCACATTAGACGACTTGACACCCAACATTACTAGATCCAATAACACTGTTGATACCGTGCTGTAATGAAACACAAACACTTGGCATTGCGAATTGACTTAAGGGGGGACACGGGCTAGAGGTTGAACTTCTGAACTACTCAAGTGATCGGAATGAAATTTGCAGGGGATACTTAACTTCAGATGTAGGTGCACTGTGCAAACTTTCAGCTCTCTAGCACAACTTTACATAACTGCATAAGAAGATGTGTTACTCTTCGTTATGAAATCTATGATATGCAAATGAACCTATTAAGCACCATTTTAACTGCTTGCATATAAAGTTTGGAATGTGGGACTTCGGGCTATCTCGTTTTTATAACTCAAGTATAAATATTTCAGGAACAGTGATTACCTCAAAATATAAGATGCACATCTGTCCTATGTGAATTTTTAAAGACATTGTTTTTTCTCAATGAGGTTTTTAACTTAAAACAAAATAAAGTAGATAGCCCAATTCTCCAGTAAATTTCAGTCTAGAAACATCTTGATTGTGATATCAGAATAATTTTAACTTCGATCAAAAGATTCCTTTGTATGAAATTTGCAGCAAAAAGTGGAACTGAGAAAAATGTGTTCAAACATTGAACTCCTTTACTTTGTTACTGCCTCACAATGTGTTGAAAATATTTTATATCAACATAACTATTTGGCGCATGGCTATAAAATTTAGTGTAAGGGTGTATAATTAGTTTCTAAAACCAAAAACATAAAAATTGAAAGAATTAAATTTGACGTCAAGTTATGTGACACACCATGCACGCCACTGACGAACACTGTACGTTAGTTTGCGTAACAATTCTCCATGAAAACCACTGCATCGATATGAGAGAAAATGAAAAGATGTTGTCGGCAACTGATTTCGGCTGCCCCAAAGCACCGAGTAGATCGAAAGGAAGCATTTTATTGATGAGAAGGACGTCTTACTTCTGCAGTGCCGCTGGGGGCTCCTGAGACTCGTCAGGTCTGTGTCCACCAACTCTGTATTGGATAGAAATTGAAGGCCGATTCACACATCTGACCCAGTTCCATCTATTGCATCCGAAAAGGCAGCAACGGCAAGGACAAAAGAAGACCCGTGATTCGCGACTGCTTCACAAAGCTACTTTTTGTATTGCTCGTCGTGTTGTGCACGGAAAACACCTGTTTCTGTGATTTCGTACCTGCTGCCCCTTTCCCCGCAGGAATTGAACAGGTGCAAGAGAAAGGAGAATCGGTTCAGCCAAGTTTGACAGGGCTCGTGCGCATGCAACTTGCCACCGTACTTCCGCAGAGCGGCGCTGCTTTTAGGGGAAGTTTGACGTAACAACATTCGGGGAACATCCACCAAGTGCAAATCTGGTAAACGGTTTATTCATTTTAAATTACATCTTTTTTTTTCAAACAAAAGATTGATGTATCTGTGATGTGGCCTGAATGTGGTTGATATTTAGAAAATAAGATAAGTGCTAAAATTCTGTAGCAGTACCCCTTAAAGAATGGATGCAAGGCATGACCCCATGCAAACTCTGGATTTTTGAAGCCAGATTTTTCCTTAGTGTTCCATCATTGAGGATTTGGGATAGAGCTGAGGGAGCCCAAACAAGGGCAGACTTCAGATGAGTTCTGGAAGCATAGTTTTTCCTTCTTTCCAATCGGCCTGGTGTCCTGTGCACTTTCTGTACGGGGTCACTGTGCTGAATTTCTGTGTCCAAAATAAACACAGTTTCTGGCCGAGAGGCATAGGTCACCTGTATTCATCCTTTTTGATTGTATGCCTAGCTATCTTATATAAGCTGGAGAGCCTAGATTTAAGAGAGGGAGCAACTCAAATCATGAAGAGCATTTGCAATTTAATGCCCGACGCCTCTTGCACAGATCGGTCACAACTGTACATGCGTCCCGTTGCGGGGTGAAGAGGAAAGAGGGCACAGAGGCAGAGAAGCTTACAGATGACCAACACTATTGATTCCTCCTCGCAGCTTGCATCGCAAATGCAGGCCCATACATTATGCGATCCAAATCGAGAAGTTGGAAGCACTCTGTAACTTGGGCACACTACATTAGGCCCAACGGAACATGCATTCCTGATAAAAAGTAATGTTTGTGGCGAAAAAAACGAGAGAATTCAATTACTTGCTGAGGGCCTCGAAGCACTTCCTGCAGACTTTCTTCTCCTTGTGCAGCCTTGGGACCAGAATGGCAGAGTTGAGGCACCTTGCACAGTGGGAGAACTGGCAATTTGGACAGGAATGCTGTGGTGGCACGGCAAAACGGGAGGATCAGACAGACGGCAGCGCATTCCCCAGCACGTTCTAGTGAACTGTTCAAGTCCTGATATGCATTAATGCCGAGAAAGCACGGAAAGTGAAACAGCTGCTGATGTCGAGTATTATAGGCAGGCTAGATCACGGATCGAGGCTCGCTTTGCTGGGAATGAGCGGGACCGGCCGTGGCCATTGCTCGATGCCGTACTTCGCTCCAGCGTAACTTGGCAAGGAACGCAACACTATGGAACAATGTGAAACATGTGACGGCTCTCTGCAACATGTTGCGACGTGCTTTGCTCTGACGCTCCGACTGGCTCACTGGGACCGTAGCTTTCACCGTCTGCCAAGGTAAAATTGATTACAGGCAATGCAAAGAACTCTACAGCACACACAAAAAAATCACAGCTTCTTCAGCTTGGGGGTTGTTCCCGAGATTTCAACTTCCGTGTTATCATTTGGAAATTGCGGGAAGTATCGCAAAGCCTTGCAACCTTTATTTAAAAACAAAAATGCCACGTGGTTAGGAATTGAGGGTTGCAACATTATCGGGCGAAACTTGCAGTTTAGTTTGTTTATTTAGGTAATTCTGGTATACTGCCGGACATTGCAACATTGCATGCTGGAACAGTGTGGATACAATCTTCCTTCGGCGTGCCAGTCAAGAACGTACAAGCACGTCATCTTCAATGACGCCAACAATTATGTGTCACAAAATACTAACTAAAGGTCAATGAGTGTCACTACAGAAGTGCTCATCGTTTTGACCTCCGCCGATCAAAGTTAACACTAGGTTTGAAGACTGTTACGCAAGCCTTGATAGCAACTAGAAAACCACTATTACTAATAAACCTGAGAGACATTCAATCGTAGCTTGATATCATTAGATAGACTTCATGTTGGCCAGATGGTCAGCGGGCTACGTTAGTTGGAGAATATGGGTATGCCAGACAAGGGATTACATATGGATCACAGTAAACCTGACTGCCAAGGGCTTTTGGAATGAAGTTTTGTTTTGTGCATTTCAAAACTAACTGCAAGTCGGAGTTAATTTGGATGAACCGAGGTCTTCTTTTGCAGGCAAGAGCAAGAGGAGCCACCATACTTATGGGTACATCCCAGCACATTTGATAGTTTCACGATATGAGATGTTCTTTCTCAAACCGTTCTAATGCTCCTTGGCCAGTATACTACACACTGCATAAAGGTTGCTTTGATCCTTCACTCAAGTATACAAACATACTACACACAGTTGGAGCCAAACCTCATTTAGAAGCATATTTCAATTGTGTTCGAGCTTGCCATAACGGTTCAACGGATATGCAGCTCATACACAGTTCAAGTTCAGAAGGTATGCTAGAAATTTGCGGGCTGTGCCCAAGCTATTTTGATCACTCCTATGCCGTTTCAGCACAAAGTACGTCAGATACGATCTAGTCGAAGTCCTAGAAACTTTGTAATGCCGTTATCGGCGACATCGGCTAGATGTCGCATATACCGTGTCGAAAATCCGCTGCGACCATTAGTACCAACCACAATAACAAAATCAAGACATGCAATAAGCTTAGCATATAGACAGCGGTGGATATAGAACGGTGCAGTTTTAAACGACGTACTGCATGCACGCGTTTGCAGAGTGGTTGTTTAGGAACACTAAAACACGGCGACACGGAGGTTTTTTCAAAGCAGTACAGTCGGGCCAGTGTGGATCTACGCCTTTGGAAATACGTGCATGATTACGATCTCCAAAACATAAACACATCAAAGTAACGGACACACGGGCGTGGGCCCGAAGCGAACTTGGCGACCCCACGAGTTGTCGGTACTCTTCTAAAAAAGAGATGAGAAAATAACGGCCTTTACCTCTCTCGTGAGGAGCCCGAACTTGGTACTACAACCCGTGCATGACATTTGTGAGGCGATGTAGCGGTAGTGTAGGCGCGCGAATCGAAATGACACCAAAATCAAAACAGGTGATTCACGGAGTATGGAAGGTGCACTCGGTTATTCGATTTCAACGATTCTACAGACGACACTCGCGAACGCGTAATGGGTGCTATCACGTGACAAGCTTGATTTGTTGGATTTTCACTTTATAGTCTTTTTTGTGCATGCGGACATTGTGATTAAACAAGATAAGCACAATAAGCTAAAAGTGATACTTAGAAATCAATTTCTGGCACCTCCGACCACGACCTATAGTAACACTGGAGCACTAGAGTGACAACACGCAAAGAAAAACCGGCGACTAGAGAGAACTTCGGCGCGCACTTTATTGGATGAAATTTGGTGACGTCACGACCAATAGGAGCACGGAAACAGACGCGGTCTCCTCAACGCCCGGAGAAACCGGAGAAACATCGGAAACATCGTGCCTGACGAACCGTCGTCGAACGAAAAGTGAGTGGTTTGAGTTTTCCTGTATGTGATCTCTATGTGTGTTCGTTCCACGCGTCCGAGCTCTTTCTTCGTTTCAGATCTATTTGGCGCCGTTGCCTACATTGTTTGAGCCTGCGTTCACGATTAAAACAACCATCGCAGAAAGCTGAAAGCCCGCCGAAGAACGGCTGACTTGCGAGCTAAACCTAATTCAACAAAACCATTTGATCCGACAGAATAATGTGCTTGATCTTACATTTCATGTCAACAAAGAACTGCGCTGTCTGTCTTCGTCCCTGCATGTTTTATTCTTTCGTGTTTTTCAAATCTTTACCAACCCGCGTCCAATCGAATGCCCCCATCACAACCAATAGTTGGTCGTACTCCGATGGCCCTTATCATCAGCCGGTAAGGCAGTTACGTTTTTCGTTTCTATATTTTGACCCAAGTAACGTCATATTCTCAAACTGTGAAATTCTATCACCACCTCTAGTTTCACCAAAATGAGTTGCTGGGCGAGTTGGATAGACATCTTGACTTAAACAGCGCAAATAAGTAGCGTAAGGAAGAGACAACAGCGCTCTTTCCTTCCTGTTGTCTCTTCCTTACGCTACTTATTTGCGCTGTTTAAGTCAAGATGTCTAGTTTCACATTCTGGTGCACCGTGCACTTGCAGCTTCCTGCACCCCTGCGAGGTTTCCTGCGGTCGTACCCTGTATATTATGGATTTCTCGCCGCACGCGAGTGCTCTCGAAGGCGTGCTATACACTCTGTAACATAGGCTGTGTGCAGAAAAGGCACAGGCCCGAGCACAGAAGCGCCCTTTTTGCACGAGCAGACGTGCAAAAAGAACATTCTGCGGAGCTACGCACTCGCACCCGTGCCTCTGCTGCACACAACTTATTAATAACCGAGCCGTTCTCGTTTTTGTTTTGCATATTACTGTGAAAGAAGTGTCATTGTTGTTTTCTTCTCAAACAAAATTCAGGCGCTAGACAAAAGCAAACAGATAGGAGTCTGCACATTCACACCCTTTTCTCCCTTGTGCGACAGGTTATAGCTGGTTGCGATTCAACACCGTTTCTTTTGAAGCTGATGGGCACCACAAGGCGTGAAAGAGGTGACTTGCAGCTTTGCCAAGGCAGCAGCAAAACACTACAAGCCTTCGCATTAACTGGCTAGCCAGTGCCGCTCTGTTCTGAACAGCACTGCGTGCCGTGCAGAGGGTTTGTGCAAGCTCGCTGGGTGGCGACGCTAGCCACGGTAAGTGCATCCTATGCAGCTTTCTTTTAGGGATATATGTGGCTTGCAGGCCATGTCGTGCATGTGCCACCCGAGGGACAGCAGTGCCAGTGGCAAGGCTGTGCTGATGGTAATCACCACTGCACTGTGTTTTCATTCAATAACTACTGAAAAGGAACCAAGCACTTCCGAGAGAGTCTCGGTTGTGCTTTGATGAACTCCAGGTCGCTTATGGACTTGATGTCTGTGTTAACAATGCAACGAGACTTCTTTTTAGTTTGGGGCGTTGTTTCTGCTGCGGATGACTAGCGTTGCAGTAGAGAAAGATGCAAAATAGTGTAATGCTTGCATTAGTTACCTAAATTAATGTCGGGAATAACTGACCTACATTTCCACTGACAGCATTTCTCAGAGGAATAGCCTGGACTAGATAGCTCGCTGCACTATGTCCTTCCTCCTTAGCCTGTACAACTCGGCGTCTTTTCCTGATTGTCTTATGTGGCTGCTTTTGTGTTTGCCTAGGCACTCGGTTGAAATAGTGAAAGCTGTCTGCATCGCACATAACTGCCATGAAATCCAGTGTGGACGTAGCTGGGGTAGCTCCCAATATGGCTTCTCTAGCTCGACACAAGTAATGTTCCTACCACTGTCGTGTATGATGCCAATCCAAGATTGAAATATACTTGTGCGTTTCATTGCCGTGACGTCAAGCAGGCACATAGTCAGAATTTTGTTTTGGGGGCGGCAGCGGCGGGGCGGGTCGGGCCGGGCTTCATGAACCCCCTCTAGTTACGTGCTTGCGTCACGGGATGGGACAGTCTCACGGTTCGAGCGGCTGTGTAGAAAGGAACTATGCCCAGCATTTGTTTCGTGCTGCTGGGTGGGATTTGGGGCGACCTTCCAAAGCATTCTTTTGACACCATGAAACTGTTTGTGATCAGTTGTGAACAAAGTCTACAGCCATAAGAGTGAACCTTTGCCTTCGCATGACGTCTCAATTTCAATGTTGCCAGTAGAGCTTTTCACTTTGAAAAGCACAATGATGACCAAAATTGTAAATTCTGTAACTTTGCGAAAAAAAGCTATTTCGGTTACTATTTCAGCGATGTTTGTTGATGTGTTTAGCAAGTTTTTAGGCAAATCGGGGACAATGAAGAAAATGCTGGAGTACCCCTTTAAAACATGGAGTGCACGTAGTACACAATGGAGAAGTTGCTCGCCAATCATTCTCTTAGAAGTGTGAGTTGAGCCCCTTTGAGGCAGTTTACTGCCGCAACGTGCACTTTAATCCGCCCGAGAAGGGAAAACGAGATGAATGACGAGTAGGATATCTTTGTTCCAAGGCTTCTTGAGACAGGAAAGGCTAGGGAACCAGTATTGTTGCTTCTTACTACCCGGTACGAGACTCAAACCCGACATGCAAGGAAGTCGAAAGGCCTCTTCATGTGCCCTCTTTCTGCTTCCTTGTGCCTTGAGTTTTAGCTGTGTCTACAATTCACACTCGCCTGCATGCCTACTCTTTTGGTTTCTTTTTTGTTCACTGTGTTACTGAAGTTTTCTGTCGTTGCTGTCCCAGAAATGCTTTCTGGATGCACAGAAATACAAGGTGCTCGACGCCTGCAGTTTATTGGTATTGCTTTTCCCGGTACCACGGCATGAAGGAGGTGGCCTCTCTCCCTTCCAAGCAGCTGCGATACACTACAAGCACTGGGTTACATCTGCAGCTAGCCCATGGGTACCGTTCTGCATCCTGCACTGCATGTAGTTCCGAGAGCCATGTGAAAAGGCAGGTGTGACCTTTTTAGGCACTGTCACTTTGTTTTGTGTATTTTCTGCCGTTTTTTCGGGGCAACTTCTTTTTAAGATTCAAATATTAGAAAACAGACTCAAGTGAGAGAGGGGTTTTTCTGAGAAGACTGGCTTTTTTGCTAAACCATTGGGACTGGTATTATATCTATAGAGTTCATGTACACCTTACGTTATGTACTTTTTCTTTAGTTTTATTTTACTTGGTACTTATACTTCCATGTTACACGACAGCCACTAAAAAATTAAGAAAAAACAAAAAAAATGTTGACTTGTCGGTTTTTTTGTTTTGTTTTTTTGCAATATGTTGGAAGAGTCAATGATGTGGTCGGTCATTCATGTTATTTTTTCTACACGCATGTCCAGCCTATGTTTACATAAAGCCCCAATTGCCTCTTAGCAACGGAAATAATCTGTGCGACAGACTAGGCGGCAGCATTGTGGACGGAAACTGGCCTGATTATATCTGCCATGTTTAGAAACTACATTTGATGTCAGGTTATGAATTCAGTGGCAAATTCCCCCCAAAAGAATCTACGTCACTGCCAGCCAATCGCTGCCGTCAGTTGTCGTGACGTCACGTCCAGCAAAGAAACTGCAAACTAGTTTTTTTGTTTTTTTTTAATGGCAGGCCTCAGCTGTTGATGCCACATAGCACGTCAACACTCAAGCAATTCTTCCGCTCTTGACCTCTCCGGTTTCACCTTGCCAAGTCGTGACGGTGTCTGCTTTTGTTTGCGGTATTTCCCATGTGTCGACGTGAGAAGGCAGCGGTTGTATCGCCAAGGAAGTAGCAATCAATCTGTGCATTTGCTCCAGCGGCACAGTGTTACAAACAGGACTCTTTCACCAAGGGCAAAGTCTAACGACCGGCCCTACAGTTGCCAGCATAGTGCAGCCGTGAATGCGTAACTTGTCTGAACGCTTTTATGCTTTCGTCTGTGTACAGTGGCAAAATGACTCGCTGAATGCGAAATGCCGTACAGCAAACTACAGTAGAGTCTCATTAATTCAAACTCCAGGAAGTCACAGATTTTAGTTTGAATTATCAGAAATTCATCTAAATATGATACTAGACAGCATTATGATTCATTACATGGATAGCTACTCATACAAAGCAGATTTTTGCCAGTTTCCTCTACATAGGCCTAATTATAAGCAAGTACAGGCATAACACATTCGTGAAAGAGCTGTGACATTGAGTTTATTCATCCGGCAAAAAATTTGTCGATTGTGGACTGTTTTGTCAGCACATACGATCCCAAAATAAAATTTTCAATACCAGCCAACGCAAGTAGCTCTTTACGGGACTCTTCCTTTGCAGACAGAAACTTCCGGAGCTGAGCGATGTGCTCAAAGCTATGGCTGTGACAGTTGGTAGCAAGTCATCCCTTTCTTCATCGTCATCTTCACTCTCACTGCTGCACTGTGCTGGCATTACTTCCTGTACTATGTCCTCTAATGAGTCATCACGACAAACACACACATCATCGTCAAGACTACCATATTCCGCCTGCTCGGCGTTCACATTATGTGGTTCAAGGCCAGAAAGCACGATGCCAGTGAGCTGGTCCTCATCCTCGATGTCGTCTTGGTCATCATTGCTAGTCTTGAAGCACATAATGTGAATGCTGTTTTCCGCTAATGTGTGCCCGCTTGAGCCCCGTTGAGTGTGCTTCTTTATGAGCACCGGTGCACTGCGGAGAAACAACACTCGTGAAATCACGCTCCGCAGGCATCGCTTCTCTGCGGTGCACCGGTGCTCGAACAGAAGCACACTCAACGGGGCCGCGAGTACAAAAGTATGAATTAAAGGAGTCATGAAATGCTTTTCCAACTTTTTCCTGTTTAGCTTTCCTCTTCAACTCATAAATCGCGCATTCTACCAAGCAGTTCAAGAAGATGGAAACGGGGCAGTCCCCTCTTGCTCGGACTCTCGTTTGAGTACCGGGACACAGCCATTGTCCCCCTAGAAGATTAGCCCGTCGCTCAAAATTCAGACAAAAGTTGCTTTCCCCACCTCAATCACCCCGAAGCTGACAGTGCTGCGGAAGCTACGTGCTCGTCGGGCCAGCCACATTTCTGCCACAAGATCACGCTCTCCCGCGCATACCCATGCGCAGAGAATGAGGCCAGGTGATGAAAGGGAGGCGGCTGATTGTCCGGCAAGCACGTAGCTTCCACCACAATGTCAGCTTAGGGGTGAAGGGATTAAGTGAGGTCCGGTGCCGTGTGACGTGCATTTGGACCTGGTGACGCGCTGGGGGGAGGGGCTTTGCAACGCGTTACGGGGACCGCGGATGTATCACAGTGAAAAGGCAGAGAGCTTACGAAGGGAAGGAGTTACGAAATAGTCCCTTGTGTTTTCGAATTTTCGTACCGAAAGTCAGGCATTTGACTTTCTACCTTTTTTCTTTTGGCCAACTGAATGATGTGTTATTAGTAAAATCCCAATATAAATTGATTTATTCCAGCCAAAATTTGTTTCATGGGCCCTTTAAGCAAAAACGCCGTTTGAATTAAGTGGCTTATAAATACATTAAAAACATAGCGGGACAACCAAAATTTTCAAGTCTGTTTGAATTAACCGGAAGTACGAGATATCAGTTTGAATTATCACAAACCTATTGTATTAATTACTTTCTGCAGCAACTTAGCGCTTAAAATTGCAACAAAGTGATTTTTAGGCTAAATTCATTTTTCTGGACTGCTCGATTATTCTGAACTTTGCGCGACCCCTTCATGTTCCGAAATATTGGTCAGTGACCGTAAAACTTAAACACAATGGTTACACACCACAGGTCCCGAGGACCATGACATCAATGAGCTGGCTTTCACCTTGTCCCAGGCAGCAGCGGAACACTATGGGTGGGACCCTGGGTCGACGCACCGGCCGGCTCATGGATGCCGTCCTGTACCCTGCACGGCACTGCGTGTGGCTTAACTGGCCAAGCAGAGGGTCATCGGATGACTTTTATGAGGCGTCGCTAGCTATTGTAAGTATATTTTTTGACACTCATGTCTGGTGACGTACTTTGGTGCTGTACAACTGAACACATTTGGTGGCAGTTCAGTCTTGCCAATTAGGCCATTTTGAAACGGAACACATTTAGTGGTGGCTGGGTTAGGTTTCCTGGCTCGGCAATCTTGTAGCAGTGTCTAGACTCGGCACAAACCTTTTTTTACTTCACTGTCAGCGCTAGTGTAATCTCTGCAATGCTGTCAAAGCAACTTCTGCACGCGAACAAGATGCAAGACGAAGCCACATGCTCGTGCCCAGTGTACGACTACATGTATACATGGGCACTCGTGCCCATGTGTACCTACTCGAAATGTGGAGCGAGTTCGTTTTGGCCGACACTCCATGCGTTGATATTTGCGTAGTATATATTCTTTTTTTGTTATAAATGGCAGGTCTTGGCTGTTGATGCCACGGAGCACGTTGCCACTTGAAGCAATAGACCCTTTGCAAAACTCCCAAAAGGCTTCGTGCACCGCGCGATGAATAATCGGAGCCCTCGGTACGCTCCTCCCGCTACCACGTGATTACATGGCATACGCGAGCAGGTGCAGGTTACCACGGCAACAACTTTTGAACAGCCGAGTCGGGCGAGCGACAAGCCACCGGCTGCCCCTTTCTCATTTCTCTCCTTCGTCGAAACGCTTCGTCGAAACGCTTCGTTGAAACCTGCCACAGTTGCGGCGCTCCATCACTCAATTTTTGCGGACTATATTACGTTATGGACAGCACAAGGAAACCCCGGACAAATCGAAGAAACTCTTCAACGGGGCTGTGATGCAGTCGAAATCTACACCTCCACAATAGGACTCACCTTATCTCCCTCCAAAACTCAACTACTGGTCACATCCTCCAAGAGAGGACCTGACCCCGACCGAAAACTCATCAAAATCAAGCTACAGGACAAGGGAATTCAACAAGTTGATCAAATCAAAATTCTAGGAGTAGTATTCCAATTCAACGGTAAACCAGAAGGATCACTCAACCGCCTTCACGCCCAAATCAATCAGATCGCACATCTGTACAACGGACCACATATCACAGAACCGGACTCAAAGAGCATAATCTACTCCATATCATTGACGCCTTCGTCATATCTCGTCTCCTATACACACTACCATACCTCACGACAACATGTACCCAAATCACTTAAATGTAAACATTGTACCCAAATCAGAAAGCTCGAAACCAGTCTCCGTAAACTGTATCGACTCGCCTTGGAAGTGCCGCGCTACACGTCCAGCGAACGCCTTCTCAACACGGGAACTTTCAACATCATTACAGAGCGCATACAAATGCACAAAGACGGGTAGATATTACGACTCTACCTCAAACTAAGGGCAAACAATTTTGCAGACACTAGATATCAGCACGGACTCACTTCCCCCAGTCCCCATACCTCCCCCTCCGTGGAAAAGCGCCAACCCAAATGTTACAGTAGAACCACTACCGAAAAACATGAACCCCCACAACAACCCTGAGACACGAAAACTCCGCGCCAAAGCCCACAAAAAGCGAATATGCTACCTACATGAGACAAATCACGATATGTAGTTTGCTGATGCCAGTCACCAGGTCACGCATGGCAAAATAGCTTTCGTTAAAGGGCAACTCCGCTCAGTTTTGAAAAATTTAGGCTTACATGCGATTCCATTTCACAAAGCACTACTAAACAGCTCTACGTCTTCGGATTCGCGAAATGTGGAATATTATTTGTGTAATCCTAATTTAAACAACAGCTGATACCGAAACCGAAACTTCGGTTGCGTCAGGCAACATTGGTCTCACGTCGTCAGAGTCATGGCCATGTCACGTCGAATCACATGGTCTTGTGACGCTTGCGGGGGCGAGGGACAGGACACACGACGCGGGCAGGTTGCTTCGCATGGCGTGGACGGTGATGGCCCAGGGGAGAGGGGGAGGGGAGAAGACGAAAGAGAAGGGGAGCGGAGAAACAGACTGGATGAGCACGCAGGGCAATGCAAACTAGCGCATCCACGTGGACGCTGTTCAGCCAACACCGGGAGGAGAAACTCATGACGTCATCGTTCAATTTTGCTCTGAGAAGTAAAAACAAACGAAACGTGAGAATGATGTAGCCATAGTGGCTCATTGTCGGCTACTTGAACTCCGTGGCATTGACTGCACTGATGATTGCGCCTCCCGCCACATGCTAGAGTTGGCAGATTTCGGCCACTTGGCTCACTTGAAGGTTTGCTGGCCAGTTTAATAAATATATAGACGGAATTAGATCGTAATATTTGACATGGGGTCTTCCTATATGATACTGAAGAGAGCTACATAGTTTTCTAAATATCGAAAATGAAGCGGAGTTGCCCTTTAACACACGCACTAATACACATTACTCCGAAACCTTCACAAAACCTTTAACGATCGACGATTTAGAAGAATACGAAACTACACCGACAACACCTTACACTTAAAACGGATAACCTAGTCTGTGAAATACATGTCCGCTACCTGGACAAAAAGTTCCGCCTCGTATGGACGCCTGGCCACCAAGGCGTGGAGGGTAATGAGACAGCCCATCGTCTCACGCTCGAAAACTCCCCGGGTCCCGTCTCGTCATGGCCAGCTATCTACTCTGTAGGCGCAACAAGGAACGCTCGTAGAGCCTGCGGAAGTCGAGGTTAAAAGAACAATGTGAAGAGCGGACCATTTACCCTCACCCTCCAAAGACCATGTCTAGGCAACAATCCTCCCTCGTCAGGCAAGCCCAGACCAACTCTCTTCCATTGCACCACATCTTCCACCACATCTACAAACGACCAGACTCCCCCACCTGCCCAAAATGCGCAGAATACCCTTCTATCCCCCATACCTACTGGTCTCGTAACCCACCCACCCTTCCCCCAACCCTCTCACACATCATTTCTTGTGAGGAATGGCTGGCTCTACCCATGGGCATTGACATACCCACCGCACTAGAAGCACTAATTGATCACTCCAGTCCCCTTGCGGAATCCATCCGCGAGACGTGCGCCGGACGGACCGTCCGGACCAAGACGTAGGCCCTTACACAAAGTAAAGTTTTGCTTGCTTGCTTGCGGTGCAAAATAAGTGGATTCGGTGACACTTCAGTTACGACGAATAACGTATTCAAATAAGCTCACCTGTCGTAATGCCTTTACGCTGTTACAGATACAGTACGCCGCCAAACGGCTTGGCGGATGGGCGGGATGGCTGCAACGGCTGCTGGCGGTAGCTGCCGGGACACGTGGGCAGTCGCAAAGGAGAAAGTCGCGATCTGTACCGAGGGTTCCCGAAATTCCCTGATGGGCGGGATGGCTGCAACAACTGCTGGCGGTAGCTGCCGGGACACGTGGGCAGTCGCAAGGAGAAAGCGCGTGATCTGTACCGAGGATTCCCGAAATTCCCTGCCGTCGTGGCGCTGTACGTTTTGCAAGGGGTCGATTCTTCCGCTCTTGGCCTCCGGTTTTACGTTGTAAAGTCGTGACAGTGTCTGCTTTATTTTTTTGCGGTATTTCCCGTGTGTCGACGTGTGCGGTATTTCCCGTGTGCCGAAATATTTTTTAAACTGACGTTCGCTCAAGTGAGAGTTTACTGTATACTCGACTACTGTGCGTTGCCCCAGAGCCGTAAATGTAGAGAGTTTGGCCATTCGTTGGGAAGTATAGGAGACAAATGAAGAGGCGCCATTGGCCGAAAGCGGACTGGGCGTGTTCCAGGGCGTCTTCAGAAATTTGAATGTGACCAACCAGAAGCCGGAAATAATACCCTGGCGGTGGTCGCGAGAAACAAACCTGATAACTGCATTGGAGTAACTCTCAACGGCTGAAAATATGGTACATGCGATGTTTCAATCACGTTAATCCAAAAAGATGGTGGAAGAGTGCGACTAGCGGAACGATCGACATAATCCTTACGCCAAGCACCCAGGGCCGGGAATCTGCCGTCCGAACGGTCACACTCTGTTCGTGCAAAACAGAGTTGTGCGGCGCATTCGTTTCTTAATCTTTCTGCATGATCATGATCAAAACAACACGTGCACCCTATTTTCAACCACAAAGAGTTACTACACTTCACTCTTATGCGCTTATTAAAACCATATACGAACATAGACTTTTGATCAGAACTGTTTGCCGCTACCACCGCTAGGGGATTCTTTTCGGCTTCTGGTTGGTCAAGAGAGCATGCCAAGCCCTCTTTCCGACTCTGCCGCACGCCCTGACTGCCAGCGCCTCCCATTGACCAAACTCTCTACATATACGGCTCTGCGTTGCCCTACATGTTTGGATAACGTACTGTTTCTGTTCACCTGGTAGGCACTTTCATTCTCTACATACACCATAGGTTGAAAATGCCCCGAATCATGGATCAAGCCTTGCAAGATGGAACTTCTCTTTAGGCCCAGCGCCTGGATCAAGTGTTGTCCCCCACCCCCTCAGGCCTTTCTGTCATATAAATTGTTGGTATTTCTTAAGAAAATGCGCAAAGCCTGCCGACCACATCTTACATTCCAATTGTTAGTTTGAACCCGAGGGGGACCAAAACATTGTACGAGTTTAAATTACCGGACGTTTCCTTTCTAGAAACATATAGGATGGGACCTGCATGTTAGCTTGAATTATTTGCGAGTTTGAATTAAGAGGGCTTGGACTAATGAGATTCCACTGTACAAAGAGTGTGGTTAATCCAAGGTTCAGATTACTCTGAAATATGTCGGGTGATTACTGAAAGGTTAAGATACAAAAATTTTGGTAGAAAGGAAATGAATCTCCTCAGTTTTTAATTTTTCTCGCCACTTTAACTGCTAGGCACGCTATGTCTGAAGTTTTTCAGAAGATCATGGCATCGGTCTTCGCCCATTTACACTTGGAAAGAAATGCTACCGGCAATAAGGGCTACGAAGTTTTCTTTGTGTTTGAAATTATGTACGCTAGTGTGTATCACTTGTTTCTCTTGTGCTACCTTTGCGCAAGCTTGCCGGCGTGCTCGCTTTGGCGAGTGAGGAAGAGCTAAACTCAATTGGACGTGGTGTGCTATCTTTTACACAAACTCGGTATTCCTATAGACCTTTTCATCTCGGCAGTTACCTGACTGGTAACTGCCGCATTGACACACATGGTGCCATAGAATGGCTTTAGTTTGGTTGGTTTTTGGTTTCAGTGGGCTCGCGGCTGTGTTATGTGCGATAAGAGACAAACCCGCCAATCGAAGTCTTGTCTTCTAGACAAGACTTCGATTGCCAGGTACCCCTTCATGGATTTGTGTAGACAGATGTTATTTGTTTGAACATGTACTAGTGATTCAAAACTATCAATAAATTGACTATCAATACTATTGATAGTTTTTGCACCACTAGAGCGAACACAGATGCCGCACCGCCGCTCACCTCCCTTCCTCCTCTCCGCCCAAACTCCCGTCTTCATCATCACTGAAAACTGAACCAAGTTGGGATGGTAAGTGCTTGGGCTAGTTGGTGTCCCATTTGAAAAAAAGAAGAGAGCGACGCAAACTAGTGTCGCTAGACTATCGATAGTAAACAGTTGACAGTACTATCGATAGGTTTACGATAGTCGACTATCGGTAGTACTATCCATAGCTTTTCGACAGTCGACTATTGATAGTAGTGTCTAGTTTTTCGATAGTCGACTATCGATAGTTTTTTTGCTATCGTGTCAGATTTCTGGCTACTTTCGCTACTATTGATAGTTTTGCATCACTAACAGGTACGCTCTTTCAGCGGCGTCGAGGGTAAATCCGGCATCGACATCGCTGCACCCGAGCGATTTCCATGATGATGGTCTCTTTTCAGCGTTGTGCATTATGTGCCTCGGGCACTTTTGCCAGGCACTCAAGTTTTCCTCGGCACGTTTTTCACCCCGGGAGGCAACCCTGTGTGTCTAAATAAATTATTTGTAGTTTATTTAAATTCATAAATAGGTCAAACAAATGTTTCTACTACAATCATGATTCCCCCATATAATCAAAAGTAACTTTTGGATTCGTTATGAAGGCAGAGCACGATGCTTTCAAGAAAGTGACTACTTGCATTGTCCATATTTGCAGTCTTCTTTAAGATCGTAAATGTGTAAATATACCTTGTGTTTCTTATTGCACAACTAACACTTAAGCAAATTTCCAGTGTCATAAATAATTGGCCTCTCAACCCTTGTCCGTCTTGGGGACCTCTCCATACTCTATATGCGCCAGTGCTAACGCCGATTCCTTTCCCCGACGGTGCATATATAAAATAATGTGCAGAAGTTGCACGCATAACAATGGCATGCAGTTAGGTAGTAAATATAAGTATCAGACAACACTTCACAAAGCAAGACAAAAAAAAATAAAAAATTGGGGCTCCTATTCACACTGTAAAGACAGTTAGTTGGCCAGCGAAGCTGTGGTATCACTGCAACGATTGCCCACTGCACTATACCAAAACGTCTTTTGTAAAGACCCTTTTCTTTGCAAATGCCACCAGGCGGTGCTCCAGTTTGACGTCCCAGCGAACTTCCGATTCACAGAAAGAATGAACAAAACCCACCTTGAGACAGCTGCCTGAAATGTCGATGAAATGTTTAACCACCAATTCTTCAGGTGAATGCCAAAAAAAAAAACGAAGAAATGGGAGATGCTGTAAACGACTTATTTTTTGCGGGCTCAATATTTCGCAATTCACGTTAAAGCTGAAGTTTTGGAATAATTCGCGGGTTCTAATTTTCGCGATGCGGTGGAATCTCAATATAAATTCCAATGTATTTATGTTTTACCAGAATCGTTCGCGTGACCTATTTTTTACGAAATGTAGGCGGTTTGCAAAATTTAAGTCCTTTACAGTATGTCAATAAGTTTAGAATATTTTGTAAACAAACTTTCCTCCTCCAAGACATTAAATTGTACAGCCGAATGCCCTCATTAAATCTCCAACCTTTTTGTCCGTGTAGCATTTATAATTTCTAGCATGGGTGACATAAGCAACCTCGACAGACTTGTAAAGACTCTGCGATCAGAAGTCGCTTGGGACGCAAGCAGCAATTCATGTTTGTAAACAGCGAAAGGGCCTATGTGAAAGACTGTATGGTGCCGTTACCATGGCAACTTATGAAACCGCAATTTTTACCGAGAGACGCATGCGGGGAGCACTATGTGTTTTGCATTGTGCACGCCTAATCTATCATGTGGTTCCAACACTTGTGGTTTTCTTATTGAAAAATACAAGCGTCAAAACTACACGATAGAAGACAAGGAGCGCACAATGCTTTTCTGTCCACTACTGTTCTGTTGACAGACACAAAAGAAAACTTACCAACGAGTCAGATACAGCTTCGCTGTAAAATTGCGGTAAAACTCAACGAAAAAACGAATGCAACGTGTTGGCGAAGGGGAGGGAGGAGCGACGATTTGAAGCCACCTTATGGCGGCTATGTGACATGATTTCAAGATGGCAGCACCCATGTGACAGGGTGAAAAAAATCTAGAATTTTAGAAATAAATTGAAGGGATGCCATACAACCACTTGCAGGGGGGATTGAATAGCTTGGGAGCCCAAGCTACTGTTGCATTGGTAGGAGACTACATTTGGAAGATGGAGTGGCGGTAGCTGGCTTCAATCGCTGTGTTGGCATGTGCATCTGTTGACATTTGGTGACCATAGCAAGCAGAATTTATTGTCCAGGAGGAGACTGGTGTGGCGAGATCAGGTGCATGCTTGCGCTCTTTTGCAGTGCTTTTCAATAAGGCCGCAGGACATGAACATAGAGTAGAGTTCTCAATAAGGACAATGTGGATGGCTGATATTTTCCAGCACCTAATATTTTGACAAGCCTTGCATGAAAAAAATTTGTTTTTCTTACCTGGAACATGGTGCTGAAGTATCAAACTGCCTCTGATGTTGTGAATGAAAAAAGATGCCACCAGAACATCTCTGTGCTAATAGTCGCCGACAAGATGAGAAACGCAGGGCATCTCTTAGTGCCCAGCCTCCAGCAAGCACTTGTCGCCTTTTCTCATGCTCTGTCTGCGTGTGCATTCTGGAGGCTCGCAAGACGCCAAAGCATTGCCGAATGTAGGAGGCTCCTCCCTGCAATTCTTGTTGTCCTACATTTAGTCCTCCAGGTCAGTACAAAAACATACAAGTCTATTCAACACCCGAACACGATTTGGGCGATATGTTAGATATAGTCCCTAACGGAATGAGAACGTCTGGGCGTGTCTTACAAATGCCCGGGCTTGAAGCATTGCCAAAAGTAGGAAGCTTCTCCCTACCGTCCTCATCTTGCGAGTTGCTAGAGTTATTAAACCATTTTAAATGTGGCAATGCTACACCATACAATAACGGTTTTTACAAAAGCAATTTCTGGTTGATCTTATCAAAAGCTTGCTATAAATCGAAATAAATATTGACTTGCTTCCAAGAAAGAATAAATGGCACCGTGTATTCAAGTGTGCAGAAACTAATTTCTAAATCTGGGGATATGCATGGTTCAATGATGGGGCAAACAAAATCTGTGCTGTTTTTAACAATAAAAGAAGATAAATCTGGACCCAAAAACAGCCTAGCTTTAATTTCTTTATTGCTTTCAACATTTCGGTGTCAACTTCCTTGATTGCTGAAATGTTAGTCAATATTACTGAAGAAAAAAGATGTGCTTTTATTGACCAACGTGTGAACGTTGTAAAAACACTTTTTGCAAACAGCAGATCTCCAACAATATCTGGACCCGCTTGGCAATGGTAGCAATGTGTGTACATATGTTCTTAGATCTAGGTCAGTTGACAAGCTTCGGAAAACGCCCGACGCCTTTTAGCGGTGCATCCGCTAATGGCACCTGCTACACGATCGGCCCATCATACGGTCATATGGACAGATCCGGTGAAACGTTGGATGCACATTACCTGCGGCGGAAAGTGACTTTATTACAATAACACAATACCTTACAATAAACATAAGGTCTTCACAATACTTAATGCAAAAAGAGCGTCGTTCAAAAAATGTTCTCTGTTGACCATGGAGGCATTGACGCTGTGGCGCTAGGAATGTTATCTACCTATACCTGCTTGCATGCCAGCAACAGAGAACTGTTTTTGAATGCTGCTTTTCTGTGGAGCTTGTCAACTGATAGATCTAAGAATGTTGCCATGTAGGGCCTGAGTGGAGGCACCTATTTTCTCAAGCACCAGTTTAGAAACCCCCATTTTATTCAATCCTTTCAAAAAGACACACAGTTTAGAGAAAATGGCAACAAACTTGCTTTTCGCAAATTCAGGAAAACGCAATTCACCGAACTCGACTGCTTGCTCTGCCTTGGCCGACAGTAAAGCCAAGCCAGTCAGCGAATCGCTCGCTTGGGCGGCCAGCACATTCAGAATATGATGGACATGTTTTGTGCATGTCACAACCCTGCCATTTTTGCAATTACATTCTGCCTGGTTTACAGCCTAAGAGAGAAGAGAGTGCTCGAAGCATAGGCAAACACGCCTCAGTGAATCGCGCTAGCATTTAGGGGCTTCCAGATTTGCTTATGCCAATTGAATAGATTCACTAAATGGCCATCCTTTTTCAATAACTGATGTTGCTGTAAACTGAGCTTCGATAAAATGGTCCCGTTCTCGAAAACATGCTTCTATGGAATTGTCTTCGGTCAACTGTCGTAGACCTCTGTACGAGTGAAACTGAGCAGTAGTTGTAGGTGCAGCACATTCTGTAAGCATAAAATAAAGGCACACAGCCAAACAACGCACCTCAGTGATGCCTAGCAGACCACTAAACAAATAAATATTTAACACTGGGTACTATTCTGTTTCATACCTCCAACATTACCGTCCCGCTTCGGCTCGTCAGTATACTTCGT
The DNA here is from genome assembly GCF_016920785.2 of Ixodes scapularis. Taxonomy (NCBI): domain Eukaryota; kingdom Metazoa; phylum Arthropoda; class Arachnida; order Ixodida; family Ixodidae; genus Ixodes; species Ixodes scapularis. Next base: position 85,033,052 of record NW_024609879.1, read on the forward strand.
TTCAGCTTCGGTTTAGAGGCAAAGCTACAAGCGCCAGCTCCGGGCTTTCAGCATCCCTGCCAAGCATGCGCGCTCGTGCAGTGCAAGCACTGTTCTGGGCCACATGCTCGCGCTTGTAGCATTGTTGACAGCTGCTCCGCAAGGATGCTTTCCGGACATGCGGAAACATCTCAATACAAGCACTATCCACACCTGCTTAACCACATGTTCTTTACGAACATAACTCGGCTTCCTAGCAATATTTTAGAACGCCATAAGTTAAAGAATATTTTCAAACAGTAAAAGCCTATCTTGCAATTGCGCAACATAAACAGAACAGTGCAGGTAGAGCTGCATGGCCACTTTCTACTTGTCCGGATTCATACAAAATATGATTGTCGTTAGCAAACTTTTAGGTAATGAAAACAGGAAAATGAACAAGAGTGTGTGATGGGTTTGGAAGGGAAAGAAACGTGGACAAAAGGCAAACACAAGCAATTTAGAACAGACGAGTCGACCCACCCAGCTAATGCTCTGTACGAACAATCTCAACCTTAAATACTACTTTCTATACAAATACAAGATACCCAGGATATTAAAAGATAAATAGTCACCAAAATTAACGTACCGATTGGGCAGTGCTGTTCGTAAATCAAAAAAATCGCCGAAGTCACAGCACGTTCACGAAACAAAACAGCCATCTTGGAAAAATAAAAATAGTGATGGTGATAGCGATGTGTGTTCTGTAAAAACTCCGAGGACAAATGTAGTCAATGTTTTTTCTTTAAATTTATGTATAGCACCTGGAAACGCTTTGGAAAACATACTTTACCTAGAAAAACTTCATTAAAATCATGGTGACAAAATAGTCTAAAGTTTAGGCATTTAGACGTGTTGAAATACACTTGGCAATGTCTACGTGGAGTGCAAGTTTGTCCGTTTCTTTTGCAGGGGTTGTGGTGATGTCAGAATGCAGAGCTCTGATTGAAGGATAGTGGGTAGACCTGAAGGCAGCTAGCATTGTGTACCCACCATCCTTCAATCAGAGCTTGGCATTTCGACGTCACTACAACCCCTGCAAAAAAAAGCAGAACCTGCACTCCGCATAAACCTTTTCTCAGTAATTAAATGCAAACAGAACAGACCTGAGAACCCTTCTTGCTGATAGCCTTTCCTTGAAAGTGTGAATGGTCAAAAGTCAATGCCATGATAAGCTGAAATACTTCGGGCATAGCATGCTAAGGTGGCAAGAAAAATTAAACGGGGATAGCTATCTTCTTTTCATCAAACTTGTCGGAGCTTCATCTTTTGTATAATTACTGTCGTATAAAGAAGACAAAGTCTGGCGGCATGCTGGCTGGGCCACGCGTGAGGGTCCGAGATGCGCATGACTGGCAGATACGCTTAAGGTTCGATAAAGGACTCACGGGTATTGGTTTGTGGCCCCGGGCTTTGACCTTTCTCTCGCCTCGGAACACGACATGGTGGCAGCAGTGGGATACTGAACAATCCTCCATCGTTTCTCGGGACCTGAGAAGCCGCACCAAACTCTGCAGTTCGACCGAAAGGCCAGCAAAGAAGATTCGAGCCGCTGCTAGATCTACGCCATGACTAGCAACGCAGACGGTTCGGGGGCTTCAATCTCCCAGGCCAGCAGAGGACCTTCCTTCTTCAACCCCTTTGCGGTCGAGCTACCGGAGAAGCTGGATTTCAGGAATCCGAGCGACTGGAAGGACTGGAAGGCGATGGATCATTCAGTGGGACCGCTACCGGATCATCTCGGGGCTTCATCTCTGTGACGCTTCAACTCAGGTGAAAACCTTCATCGAAGCGATGGGCAGAGGATGTCCTTTCTTCGCTCGAGATGACACAAGAGGAGCTGAACGACTACGACATAGTCAAAGCTAAGTTCGACACACACTTCATTCCGCGGGTGGACGTCATCTTTGAGAAAGCGAAGTTTAATTCTAGAAAGCAAGAGCTGGACGAGCCTGTGGAGCTCTTTATCACGGCATTGCACAGATTGGCGGATACCTGTGACTACGGCCCTTTACGAGACGAGCTCATATAGGACCGCATTGTTGTCGGACTCCTGGACAGGAAACTAAGCGAGAAACTCCAGCTCGATGCTAAGCTTACACTGCAGCGCGCGACTACGGCAGCTTGATCATCAAACGGTAAAGCGCCAACAGACTGAGCTACGCAGCACAAAGACAGACGGCGACGTTCTTGAAGAACTCAGAAGACAGCCGAAAACAAAAAGCGAGAACAAGGACTTTCGACGTCCGAACATGTTGCCTCTTTAAGCCCCGTCTAATAATTCGCCATGGACGTGCCGATGGTGTGGCAGTTCACGGAAACACGCCAAGTCTCAATGTGCCGCAAAAGACAAGAAGTGCAACGCCTGCGAAAAGCTAGGCCACTTTGAGAGAGTCTGTTTTTCCAAACACACTCGAGAAAATTTCAGTATACAAGAGCACAGACAAGGACTGAATGAAGTCTTCCTCGGCGAGTTGGTACACTCAAGCAACGGGCAATGTACCAGGGGAAGCCTGGTACATTACAGCCAAAGTAAACAACCAAGACATCACATTCAAGGTGGACACGGGGGCGGACGTCACAGCTATCCCTCCCAATATGTGCGACGCGACAACGTTTGCAACTTTGCAGACAACAGGGACGGATCTTTATGGAGCAGGCCACACTCCGCTGAACATGCTAGGCAAGTTCACAGCGACGGTAACGTGGAATGGGCGCACTACTAGAGAAATCATCTATGTGTCCGACCAGCTAAAACACCCACTGCTGGGGCAGCCTGCAATTGAAGCCCTTCAGGTGCTACCTAGCTTGAACAAAGTCAAAGCCGAAAGCAAGCCGGAGTATGACCACCTCCGTAAAAAATACCCCTTGTTTTTCCAAGGACTGGGGAAAATGAATGTGGAGTAGAAGATCGCGCTTCACCCTGATGCGAGACCATTCGCAATCGCATACCCGAGACGGGTACCTCTACCTCTGCTACCCAGCACTCAACAGGAATTGCAACGGATGCAAGACATGGACGTTATTGAGAGTCGACCATGCCGCAGCATGGTGCGCACCCATGGTGGTGGCTAAAAAGCAAGACAGTTCTCTTCGTATCTGCGTGGACTATACACAGCTAAACCCGCAACTGGTGCCGGAGCGGATCATCATGCCAACCGTAGAGGAGAGCTTGGCAAGACTCGCCGGGGCGACGGTATTCAGCAAACTAGATGCCAATGCCGACTACTGGCAAGCACCACTAGCCCCAGAGTCAAAGGAACTGACGACTTTCATCACACCAGTGGGACGGTTTCAATTCAAAAGACTCCCGTTTGGCATTGCGACAGCGCCCGAAGCCTTTCAGCGGGAGATGCTAAGGATCCTAGAGGGAATCCCAGGACAAGTATGTCATATGGATGACATCTTAGTTTTCAGTCGTGACAAAAGGGAACACAACAAAAATCTTGAGCTGGTACTCCGCCGCCTCCACGACTCCGGAGTGACCCTGAACACCTCAAAGTGTGAGTTCTCCAGGAAGAGCATCAGGTTTCTGGGCCACCTTCTGGACAGCGGCAGGACATTGCGGCAGACCCCAAGAAAACGGAAGCGATCATCCAGATGTCGGCACCTGGAAGCTTGGCAGACCTGCGATCATTCTTGGGGATGGTCAACCACCTTGGGAAATTTCTTCCCGACATAGCCGAGAAAACCAAGCCACTTCGAGATCTGCTACACGAGGATGCTAGCTGGCTCTGGAGCGAGCCTCAGGAAGAAGCATTCCTTAACATCAAAGATCTCCTATGCAAGACTCCTGTGCTCACACTCTATAAACCGGATGCACAACTTACATTGTCGACGGATGCGTCTTCGTTTGCACGGGGGGCGGTTCTGCTCCAAGAGGAAAATGGCTAAAGACGACCAGTGGTATATGCATCGAGAGCCACGACACAAATGGAGCAGAGATACGCCCAAGTTGAAAAGGAGGCTTTGGCCATCGTATGGGCCTGTGAACATTTCCGGACCTACTTGGTAGGAAAGGGATTCCACATCGAAACAGACCACAAGCCTCTGGTGCCACTGTTCACAACGAAACGTCTTGACGAAATGACACCAAGGCTACAGCGTCTGAGGATGCGCATCATTGAGTATGACTTTGCGATATCCCGCGTACCGGGCAAAGAGATGTTCACTGCGGATGTCTTCTCCAGGAAACCCCTACCGACCACACGCCAGTCTACAGACTCAAGGCACACCGTGGAGATCAGTGAAACGTTGGTTCACGAGTATGAAATGCTAACAGTGGAGCTCCTTCCAGCCTCTACTTCATTTTTGTCCAGACTGAAGGCAGAGCTTTCCAAAGACCCAACCACATCAAGGGTTATGGAATACTGCGAAAAACAATGGCCGGCAAGGAACAAACTTCCTCCGAACTTAAGCAAATTCGCGAGTCTCGCCGCAGACCTTTCGGTTGCGCAGGAATTACTAATGCGTAACGACCGGCTGGTGATCCCGCCTAGTCTGCAAGGAGAAGTCTTGGAGCGATTGCACAGCGGCCATCAGGGTGTTGTCCGATGCCGAGCAAGAGCCATAGAGTCCGTCTGGTGACGTGGCTTAAGCACGAAAATACATGACTATGTGAGTCGCCGTCCTACCTGTCAGCAATATAGACGACCACATACAGAACCCCTTCTTCAGACTCCACTACCCGATCGTCCCTGGCAGGAAATTGGAACGGACGTTTTCCAGTTCAGGGGGAAGAAGTATATAGTCATCGTCGACTACTACTCGAAGTTCTTCAAACTTGAAGAAATACCTCGAACAACCACAGAGGACATTATCAAGGTTTTCAGCCAGAACTTTGCTAGACACAGTTGCCCAAAAGTCATCCGCTCCAACAACGGTCCCCAGTTTGGCTCAACCAAGTTCCGGTGATTCGCCAGAGAGTGGGGAGTCGAACTGTTTGCTTCAAGCCCGTATTATCCCCAGAGTAACGGAGAAGCGGAGAGAGCGGTGCAGACTGCGAAGAAAACCTTGAATTCAGCACAAGCTCTTCTGGTCCACCGAACCATCCCTGGGCCCAAAGGGTTTTCCCCTGCCAAACTTTTGATGGGGCAGAAGTTACGCTCCACTCTTCCAACGGCGCCCCGTACCTCTCTGGCAACACTCCAGGAGGTATCGGCAATGATACAGGAAACGGAAGACAAGATAGGTGTCTAACTATAATAGGCGCCACCGTACAAGAAATGGCAGGGAGCTACACCCACATGCAGCAGTGTGGATTCACGCTGGAGCGGCCGGACCACCTTGGTCTTACCTTGTAGAAACCGACCAAGGAACGATACGACGCACAAGGCACCATCTCCAGCCCGCGATTCCCGACAGCGACAGCCAGCAGGCCGGTTAACGGGAGAACGATCCTCAAGCAACCATAAGACGAAGTGGGAGAATTTCACGACCACCGGAACGCTATGGACAATGAGGCTGAAAGGGGGAGGCGTCGTATAAAGAAGACGAAGTCTGGCGGCATGTGAGACGGTGAGCTGGCTGGGCCATGCGTGAGGGTCTGAGATGCGCGTGACTGGCAGATACGCTTAAGGTTCGGTAAAGGACTCACGGGTGTTGGTTTGCGGCTCCAGGCTTTGACCTTCCTCTCGCCTCGGAACACGACAATTACCTTCTCGCATGTTTCACAGTAATCTGTGGAATGGATTTACCACACTCTTTTTGTGACGTGTACCAGTAGGTGTGCACTGTCATGAGAAAAAAATTTAATTTATTTAATTACGACAGGGAGCCACGAGAGGGGAAGATGGCAAGTCCCGATCCACTAAAAGGGACAGGGCATAAGAGTGAAGTCTTGCAAGGCTTGGTCCATGATTCAGGACGGTTTGAAACCTATGACGAATGAAGAGAACAAAGGAGTCCATCAGGTCAACAGGAACAATATCTGACCTAAACATGCAGGGCAATGAAGAGCAGGGGCGAATTTATAGGTCAGGCTGGGTGGGGTGGAGAGGGGAGAAGGGGGAGTTTGCAAGGAGATACTTATTTCACGGGCAAAATGCAGCCCAGATGTGTTTTGTTGACCTAATATTTGTTATGTCACCAAAAACTAATAATTTCTTCCTAAGAAAAGCTGGGGTATGTTGATTTTTCATTAAGAAAAAGTTAACCTGAAAAAGAAACAACTCCCCCTCCTTTAAAAAAAAAAAAAAAAAAATCTGCTAATGATGCAGAGCATTTGAGTATGCACCAAAACACTGAGGGAGAGGGGGAGACGAGAATGTGTGTGGACGTCAGAACACAGAGCTCTGGTTGGAATGACTAGTGGGTAGACCTAAAGGTAGTATACGGCTAGCAGTTCAAGAGGAGGAAGAAAGAACTCCCCTCTTGCTCACAGTGCTTGGACCCTTATTTTTGTACCCGCACATCACCACTCTTCCCTTGGAAAATTAGCCCTTTGATGCTCTTCGCTCAACATTCGGACGAAATTTGCCAATCCCCCCCCCACTCCGGCCTGTGGCTTCTACAGTACTACGCACAAATATCCTCCGTGCACCCCTAAACTGACAGTGCTGTGGAAACTATGTGCTCCTTGGGCCAGTCGCACTTGAGAATCTTTTGCCACATGATCACGCTCCCTCGCTTATAGCCACATTCGCAGAATGGGGTCAGGTGACGGACAGGGGGGCGGGCGAGGTTTGTCAACTAACGTCCCAACTTTTCACCCCCGCACGGATTGCGACAGATCTCGCGGTAGCTGACGTTTGTTCTGAACCTATCTTTATCCGCTGATGTAATTCAACGTCTGTCTGGCAACAAAATGACTAAAAACTTGCAAATGAAGCACAGGTTGTCGATTGCTTGCTTCACAGAATGAACAGCGCAGCTCTCCTTCGATTTTGTTGCCCGTGGGACGTGCTTTTTTTTTTTTTTTAGGTTCTCCCGTCTCTTATGGCCGAAAAACCCCAGTTGTCTGCTCTCGTTCCTCTCCTGAGTGCTGCATGACGGGAGTGCTTTGTGGTGCACACTTGACTCTCAAGGTGCAGCGAGTGCATGGACGCGTGGAGTGGCAACGCCAAAATGAACTCGTGAAGTACACTGGGCACAAGCACTGGGCACAAGCATGTGGCTTCGTCTTGCATCTTGTTTGCGTGCAGAAGTTGCTTCGACAGTATTGCAGAAATTACACTATCCCTGACAATGAAGTACAAAAAGGTTTGTGTTGAGTCTAGACACTGCTGCAAGATTGCCAAGCCAGGAAACCTAAACCGAGCCACCACTAAATGTGTTCTGTTTCAAAATGGCCTAATTGGCAAGACTGAACTGCCACCAAATGTGTTCCGTTGTACAGCACCAAAGTACATCACCAGACATGAGTGTCAAAAAATATACTTACAATGGCTAGCAGCGCCTCATAAAAGTCATGCGATGGCCCTCTGCTTGGCCAGTTAAGCCACACGCAGTGCCGTGCGGGGTACAGGACAGCAGCCATGAGACGGCCGGTACGTCGACCTGGGGTCCCGCCCATAGTGTTCCGCTGCTGCCTTGAACAAGGTGAAAGCCAGCTCATTGATGTCATGGTCCTCGGGACCTGTGGTGTGTAACCATTGTGTTTAAGTTTGATAGTCACCGACTAATATTTCGTACTCGATGGGGATAGCGCAAAACTCACAATAATCGAGCAGTCCGAAAAAATGAATTTAGCCTAAAAATCATTGTATTGCAATTTTAAGCGCAAAGTTGCTACAGAAAGTGATTGATACAATAGGCTCACAATAATTGAAGCTTGGATATTTTGTACTTCCGGACAATCCAAACAGATTTGAAAACTTTGGTTCCATGTTATGTTTTTAAATTATTTATAAGCCGCTTAATCCGAATGGCGTTCACGCTTAATTCATATCTTTTTTTTTGCTCTCGCGGCCCCGTTGAGTGTGCTTCTGTTCGAGCACCGGTGCACCGCAGAGAAGCGATACCTGCGGAGCGTGATTTCACGAGTGTTGTTTCTCCACAGTGCACCGGTGCTCATAAAGAAGCACACTCAACGGGGCTCAAGCGGGCACACATTAGCGGAAAACAGCATTCACATTATGTGCTTCAAGACTAGCAATGATGACGAAGACGACATCGAGGATGAGGACCAGCTCACTGGCATCATGCTTTCTGGCCTTTAACCACATAATGTGAACGCCAAGCTGGCGAAATATGCTAGTCTTGACAATGATGTATGTGTTTGTCGTGATGACTCATTAGAGGACATAGTACAGGAAGTAACGCCAGCAAAGTGCAGCAGTGAGAGTGAAGATGACGATGAAGAAAGGGATGACTTGCTACCAACTGTCACAGCCATAGCTTTGAGCACATCGCTCAGCTCCGGAAGTTTCTGTCTGCAAAGGAAGAGTCCCATAAAGAGCTACTTGTGTTGGCTGGTATTAAAAATTTTATTTTGAGATCGTATGTGCTGACTAAACAGTCCACAATCGACAAATTTTTTGCCGGATGAATAAACTTAATGTCACAGCTCTTTCACTAATGTGTTATGCCTGTACTTGCTTATAATTAGGCCTATGTAGAGGAAACTGGCAAAAATCTGCTTTGTATGAGTAGCTATCCATGTAACAAATCATAATGCCGTCCAGTATCATATTTAAATGAATTTCTGATAATTCAAACTAAAATCTGTGACTTCCTAGAGTTTGAATTAATGAGACTCTACTGTAGTTTGCTGTACGGCATTTCGCATTCAGCGAGTCATTTTGTCACTGTACACAGACGAAAGCATAAAAGCGTTCGGACAAGTTACGCATTCCCGGCTGCACGATGCTGGCAACTGTAGGGCCGGTCGTTAGACTTTGCCCTTGGTGAAAGAGTCCTGTTTGTAACACTGTGCCGCTGGAGCAAATGCACAGATTGATTGCTACTTCCTTGGCGATACAACCGCTGCCTTCTCACGTCGACACATGGGAAATACCGCAAACAAAAGCAGACACAATCACGACTTCGCAAGGTGAAACCGGAGAGGTCAAGAGCGGAAGAATTGCTTGAGTGTTGACGTGCTATGTGGCATCAACAGCAGAGGCCTACCATTAAAAAAAAAATAATACTAGTTTGCAGTTTCTTTGCTGGATGTGACGTCACGACAACTGACGGCAGCGATTGGCTGGCAGTGACGTAGATTCTTTTGGGGGGAATTTGCCACTGAATTCATAACCTGACATCAAATGTAGTTTCTAAACATGGCAGATATAATCAGGCCAGTTTCCGTCCACAATGCTGCCGCCTAGTCTGTCGCACAGATTATTTCCGTTGCTAAGAGGCAATTGGGGCTTTATGTAAACATAGGCTGGACATGCGTGTAGAAAAAATAACATGAATGACCGACCACATCATTGACTCTTCCAACATATTGCAAAAAAACAAAACAAAAAAACCGACAAGTCAACATTTTTTTTGTTTTTTCTTAATTTTTTAGTGGCTGTCGTGTAACATGGAATGAATGAATGAATTTGGAGTTTTCTGGCGCAGCAGCAACATAGGCCATAGTGCGCCAAACACAAGGTAAGGAGTGTAACATGGAAGTATAAGTACCAAGTAAAATAAAACTAAAGAAAAAGTAGATAACGTAAGGTGTACATGAACTCTATAGATATAATACCAGCCCCAATGGTTTAGCAAAGAAGCCAGTCTTCTCAGAAAAACCCCTCTCACTTGAGTCCGTTTTCTAATATTTGAATCTTAAAAAGAAGTAGCCCCGAAAAAGCGGCAGAAAATGCACAAAACAAAGTGACAGTGCCTCAAAAGGTCACACCTGCCTTTTCACATGGCTCTCGGAACTACATGTAGTGCAGGATGCGGAACGGTACCCATGGGCTAGCTGCAGTTGTAACCCAGTGCTTATAGTATATCGCAGCTGCTTGGAAGGGAGAGAGGCCACCTCCTTCATGCCGTGGTACCGGGAAAAGCAATACCAATTAGCCGCAGGCGTCGAGCACATTGTATTTCTGTGCATCCACAAAGCAATTCTGGGACAGCAACGACAGAAAACTTCAGTAACACGGTGAACAAAAAAGAGACCAAAAGAACTGCAGTAGGGTGGAAAGTTGGGCTAGTTGGTAGTTATTCATCTTTGTTTTAAAAGTGCACAAAAGACGAGGACAAAGTAAGAAACACAAACACAAACGAAAGCGCTTGTCCGTCGTTTGTGTTTCTTACTCTGTCCTCGTCTTTTGTGCGCTTAAGAGACCAAAAGAGTAGGCATGCAGGCGAGCGTGAATTGTAGACACAGCTAAAACTCAAGGCACAAGGAAGCAGAAAGAGGGCACTTCAAGAGGCCTTTCGACTTCCCTGCTTGTCGGATTTGAGTCTCGTACCGGGTAGTAAGAAGCAACAATACTGGTTCCCTAGCCTTTCCTGCCTCAAGAAGCCTTGGAACAAAGAAATCCTACTGGTCATTCATTTTGTTTTCTCTTCTTGGGGGGATTACAGAGCACGCTGCGGCAGCAAACTGCCTCGAAGGGGCTCGACTCACACTCCTAAGAGAATGATTGGCAAGCAACTTCTCCATTGTGTACTATGTGCATTCTATGTTTTAAAGGGGATAACTCCGTTGATTTTTCGGTAGACTTCGATTTGGCTGGAAATTTGCAGACCGCATCAATAAGCCTTTTTTAACTGATAACCAAAATATTAAAAAAAATATATATATATTTCCGTGAAGTTATTTAACTTTCAAGTTATGCCGGCCGGGACGGTTCCAGGAGGCGACACTCTACTGGCATCAATGAAAAATCCCTATTTTTCCCTACCCACGTACATCACGGATGTGCAGGCGGACGAGCGACTCGGGCAGCCGCGAAGTGGATTTCCGAACGCCAGCGATCGAGGTAATTTTTTCGCAGCTTCAAGGTTGAAAGTTTCTTTGCAATCTGTGCTCCGCTATAGATTATAGAAACAGTGCCGGGAAAAAGCTTCTTTTTTGCCCTTGTTTTCGTGGGAGAAAAAAAAAAAGTGTTCCCCAGCAGCAATGGAGGCCAGCCATGTCAAGGAGCTTTTGCGCGAGCTGTGTGGCGAGAGAACTAGTGTCACATGAAACATTTTCACTTTTGCTCTAAATACTTTATAGCCGCGTGCTGCGAGTTGAGTATCCTTCAGCAGCTGGAACAGCTTCAAGAGTGGCAAGCGCAAACTCAAGCCGGCTGTGACCATTACAACATCCGTCCAAAGAGGAGTGCTAAGAACCGAGAAAAATAGTACAGAATCTAGCACTATAGTCAACATTTTGCAAAGTCACATTTGTTACTCCCAATTAGTTCAGAATTTTTTTTTTTTTTTTTTTAATTTTTTAGAAACACTATATTTGTTTGGGACGTCGAATCTAGCTCGGGCGACTCTAGGAGTTTCACTCACGCAGCCGATATGTTGAAAACGAGAAGAGAAACATATAAACGAAGTTCCAGTCTGAGTTTAGACATGACTTTTGACATATTGCTATTCCTGTCTGCTATTACAGAAGTCCATGGATCAGGTGTTGAGCTCCATTAAAGGGGTAGGAAAACGAAATTCCAGCGCTCATTTTCTAGCTTGCACCCTAACCTCAAAAACACCAGTCTTCCGTTGAAAGGCACAAGAAAACTAATTTTCAAGCTAAATAAACAATCTTTCAATGTGCACCTGGTGGATGCATGCGGAGCCTATTTGGGAGGTAATCTAGCGACAATGGGAAACTTGCTACGTAGTCGTGACATAGCAGATTCTTTCGGAGCAGCGCCGCTCTTTGGCATTTCAACGTTTTCCTTCTAGCTTTCCTCCTAGCTCAACTCACAAATCGCGCATTGTACCAAACAATCCAAGAAGACTGAAAGGAAGGACTCCCCTCTTTCTCGGACCCTCGTTCGTGCAACCGGACACATCCATTGTCCCCCTAGAAGATTAGCCCGTCGCTCAAAACTCGAACAAAAGTTGCTTTCCCCACAACGTTCAGCCCTAAGCTGACAGTGTTGTGGAAGCTATGTGCTCCTTGGGCCAGCCACATGCTCGTCGCTCCACGGGTACTTCGAACGGCTTGGTTGTTACGCGCTGACACTACTAACACCACCATAACGCTGACAACGCCACCAAGGGCAAAGCTCATAACCACGCCAGCCTTGCTATGTCACCAATGCGGGGAATCTTTTTTTTCTGTTTTGTGTTTGCGTCGGATATCCCACGACGCATCGCGCTCTCCGTTCACTTCTCTTTGAGTGCTTGCTCGAGTGCACAGTTTGGAACAAAAAATATAGCCAGTCGTTCAAAATACAAACGTGCGATTATCATTTACGGTTATTATCTGTCATGCTTGACTCATTTCCGAACGAAATTTGAATATTTCGATTTTTGTTTTTGTACCCCTTTAATATACAATAGATCCTTGCCTGGTTTGTCAAATGGTTGGCGTGCAATATTCGCTGCAGAAGAAGTGATGAAAATGTCTAATTTATTATATTGCAAAGAAATTTTATACAGAGCTGAAAAGTTTTTTTTTTTTTTAATTATGAAAATATTAATGTTGTTAAGGGGAGGCATGCAAATTTACAACTGATGAAAACTGTGCCAAATGAACTTAACTTAAAAAAAATTTACATAGAATTACCCCCTTCCCTATTTTGAATTAAAAGATTTATAATGTCTTTCTGTACCTCACGCACTATTGTATCTTCAAGCAAATATTCTTTATTTGGAGATGAACAGTGTATTTGTGTATTTTATATGCATTTCCCTGCACCTTGATGTTTGGCTTGGTGGTTGCGAAGTTCTTTTAATCGTCATTTTAACACAATCGTCATGACCAGTAACCTGCCACCTGATCTACACGAACGCAGTTCATTCCATTCTATACTTTTCATTGTTTACGATAATCACAGTCTATATGTCTTAGGTCCCAGCCCAGCATGCACATGTTCATCGCTTTGGAAGGCAAGCAGTGTATGTGCCACACGCATGAACGCTGAAAATGGCATCGACCAGAAGCGCTTTTCAGAAAATGTTTACAGATCTTTTGCTAAATTACTTAAGCACCAAGGAGCATATTCATGCCACAAGAGTAGTCACACGTGCTGACGCCTGCAACAGTAACTTTTCAAAAGAAAATCTAAAACAAATGGCACATTCCTTCAGGTCATATGAGCGTGTGGGGCATCTGTACCCACATTCCGAGCAATTTCCGCGGTGCTTTGGCAATTCACAAAAAATTTATGGCGTGACTCTTCGACCTGTTTTCACCAGCCACCTTCTAATAAAAAAAGAATCGATTTACCAGCGATATCACGAAACTAGCGAGGCGCGGCTTGAGCGTAGCGAGTTGCAAAAGTGGTTTTATGAAATTCCAATTGCTCCCGTTTTTTTTTTTACGTTCTTATAGTTATGCACATAGACCAAGGCCATACTTTGCGCAAATATATATAATTATCAACTTTAAACAGCACGAATGCCCAGATTTTTTTGCTGTTAGACGCGAGAAAGGCGGGCGCGAGTGTACCCGATTGCCGGCCGCACGCCTTGCTGCACAAAGTGACGTGACGCTTGGGCGACGGGGAAAACTGGGGAAAAACTAGGGAGAATGATGTTTCGCTTAACTAGAGTGAATCTGGGAGAATGCGATAGCATTTCGGAATCAGGAAGCCATCCGCATTCAGATTATGCCCTTGAATTAGGTAGCTCGAAAAGTCGGAGCTCTCCTTTAAAGGGGTACCCGGCATTTTCTTCATTGTCCCCGATTTGCCTAAAACCTTGCTTAACACACCAACGAACATCGCTAAAATAGTAACCCAAATATTTGGCCAAAATAACTTTTTTTCGCGAAGTTACAGAATTTACAATTAGGGTCATCATCGTGTTTTTCAAAGTGAAAAGCTCTACTGGCAACATTGAAATAGTTACATCATGGGAAGGCAGGGGTTCATTCACTCTTTGGGCTGTAGACTTTGCTCTCAACTGACCACAAACAGTTTCATGGCGTTAAAAGAATGTTTTGGAAGGTTGCTCCAGCTCCCGCGCAGCACGAAACAAATGCTCGGCATAGTTCATTTCTAGACAGCCCACTCGAACCGCAAGCCTGCCATCCCGTGACGCAGGCACGTAGGCAGGGGGGGGGGCCATGGGACCTGGGCCCCACCCCGAAATCTTCCATTTTGCTGGGACCTCCTCTCCCCCTCCCCCTCATACAGCACTTTGTCATAAACAGGCCCCCCCCCCCCCCCCCCCCTCGAAACAAAATCCTGGTTATGTGCCTTCCATGATGTCACGGCAATGAAAAGCACAAGTATACCGTAAAATACCGCGCACATCCGCCCATTCCACATTAAGCGCCCATTACCAAATTTGTGAGATCTGAGGAAATACGTACAGTACATTTATATGTAAAATTGATGACCAGACAAGCGCCCATCCCCCATTTTTTTGCAATTATCTCCAAAGTTTGAGTAGGCGTTTGCCCAGTATTTTACGGTATTTGAATCTTGGTATTGGCGTCATTTTCATTTGCCGATTTCATAATAAATATTTTGAGTTTCGTGATAGCAAATAGCATACCGGAAAGAGTAAAAGATGGCGATTTTGAAAATGTGGTTAGGTGGGGTTGCCCAAAAAATCGCTGGATTTTTTAAGCAGGTCTTTTTTCTGCGAACACGACAGTGGTAGGAACATTACTTGTGTCGAGCTAGGGAAGCCATATTGGGGGCTACCCCAGCTACGTCCACACTGGCTTTCATGGCAGTTATGTGCAATGCAGACAGCTTTCACTATTTCAACCGAGTGCCTATGCAAACACAGAAGCAGCCACATAAGACAATCAGGAAAAGACGCCGAGTTGTACAGGCTAAGGAGGAAGGACATAGTGCAGCGAGCTATCTAGTCCAGGCTATTCCTCTGAGAAATGCTGTCAGTGGAAATGTAGGTCAGTTATTCCCGACATTAATTTAGGTAACTAATGCAAGCATTACACTATTTTGCATCTTTCTCTACTGCAACGCTAGTCATCCGCAGCAGAAACAACGCCCCAAACTAAAAAGAAGTCTCGTTGCATTGTTAACACAGACATCAAGTCCATAAGCGACCTGGAGTTCATCAAAGCACAACCGAGACTCTCTCGGAAGTGCTTGGTTCCTTTTCAGTAGTTATTGAATGAAAACACAGTGCAGTGGTGATTACCATCAGCACAGCCTTGCCACTGGCACTGCTGTCCCTCGGGTGGCACATGCACGACATGGCCTGCAAGCCACATATATCCCTAAAAGAAAGCTGCATAGGATGCACTTACCGTGGCTAGCGTCGCCACCCAGCGAGCTTGCACAAACCCTCTGCACGGCACGCAGAGCTGTTCAGAACAGAGCGGCACTGGCTAGCCAGTTAATGCGAAGGCTTGTAGTGTTTTGCTGCTGCCTTGGCAAAGCTGCAAGTCACCTCTTTCACGCCTTGTGGTGCCCATCAGCTTCAAAAGAAATGGTGTTGAATCGCGACCAGCTATAACCTGTCGCACAAGGGAGAAAAGGGTGTGAATGTGCAGACTCCTATCTGTTTGCTTTTGTCTAGCGCGTGAGTTTTGTTTGAGAAGAAAACAACAATGACACTTCTTTCACAGTAATATGCAAAACAAAAACGAGAACGGCTCGGTTATTAATAAGTTGTGTGCAGCAGAGGCACGGGTGCGAGTGCGTAGCTCCGCAGAATGTTCTTTTTGCACGGCTGCTCGTACAAAAAGGGCGCTTTTGTGCTCGGGCCTGTGCCTTTTCTGCACACAGCCTATGTTACAGAGTGTATAGCACGCCTTCGAGAGCACTCGCGTGCGGCGAGAAATCCATAATATACAGGGTACGATCGCAGGAAACCTCGCAGGGGTGCAGGAAACCTCGCAGGGGTGCAGGAAGCTGCAAGTGCACGGTGCACCAGAATGTGAAACTAGAGGTGGTGATAGAATTTCAGTTTGAGAATATGACGTTACTTGGGTCAAAATACAGAAACGAAAAACGTAACTGCCTTACCGGCTGATGATAAGGGCCATCGGAGTACGACCAACTATTGGTTGTGATCGGGGCATTCGATTGGACGCGGGTTGGTAAAGATTTGAAAAACACGAAAGAATAAAACATGTAGGGACGAAGACAGACAGCGCAGTTCTTTGTTGACATGAAATGTAAGATCAAGCACATTATTCTGTCGGATCAAATGGTTTTGTTGAATTAGGTTTAGCTCGCAAGTCAGCCGTTCTTCGGCGGGCTTTCAGCTTTCTGCGATGGTTGTTTTAATCGTGAACGCAGGCTCAAACAATGTAGGCAACGGCGCCAAATAGATCTGAAACGAAGAAAGAGCTCGGACGCGTGGAACGAACACACATAGAGATCACATACAGGAAAACTCAAACCACTCACTTTTCGTTCGACGACGGTTCGTCAGGCACGATGTTTCCGATGTTTCTCCGGTTTCTCCGGGCGTTGAGGAGACCGCGTCTGTTTCCGTGCTCCTATTGGTCGTGACGTCACCAAATTTCATCCAATAAAGTGCGCGCCGAAGTTCTCTCTAGTCGCCGGTAAAGAAAAGCACAAAACACGAGGGAAATAAATGTTTACACTTTAGACCTCTATGCTTTAGACCCAGCAGAGAAATTACAATACACCATCAAAAGCGAGCACCTATTAGACGAATAAAACTTGTAAAACAAATAAAGTGAACAAACGTTGGTGGCGTCACAGACGACGTCAGTTGGTCACGTGACGCGCATGCGCAGTGACGTTTTTCTTTTCCAGTGAAGCCAGCCAGAACCGGCGGCGGTCATCATCGCGAGTGTCGAGCAGCGGCGTAGAGAAGAGGTGGAAGCGGGCGGAAGCATGGCCGCGGACTCAGTGGTGAGCAGCGTGAACGGCATCGGCATGTCGGATAACTTCCAGAAACCGCTCGGCGCCAACGGACACAGTCTGAACGTGGTGCTGGGGACGCAATGGGGCGACGAAGGCAAGGGCAAACTCGTCGACCTGCTCGCCAACGACGCCAACATCGTTTGCCGGTGTCAGGTGAGTCGACGATCCACCCTTCCCTGCACGTGTTGCCGCTGCCGCCACTACAGCCGGCGCCGATGCGTTGGCATCTGAAATTGCACCCTAGAACTACCTAGAACTAGGGTCAACCGGGACTTTCTTTTTTCTCCGAGAAGCTGCGTCTCGTTTTGGGGAAACGTCGACCGTCCTTGTATTCGGACCAGCATCTACTACTGCGTGATGCTCGTTCAAGGGTGGTGTACTGCACTAACTAAATTTCTCGTCTATAGTAGAGACACTCGAGATTATTGTCCCGCTCTTTAAACGTATGTACACACAACCCAATTAATCTTTGAAATATAATCTTAAAATTACTAGACGCGGCAAGCACCGCGGACTTCCCCACAAAACTCGCGGGCTCATTCCTTTCTTGAGTGTCGTGGCTTTCCTGAGCCGCAATGAATAGTTTTAGGGTCGAGTCCTCGCTGTGGACACGTCGGAACTTAGGCAGGAAATTGGAAGGGCAGGCACCTGGTGAGGGACTCCAGCTGCCTGCACTTCCATGCCTGCAAAAAGACGTGGGCTCGCGAGGGAGTGCTCACGAGCTCATGTCTTTTTCTGTGGTAGTTGGCATTGAAAGTAAAAAAAAGGTCTTCAGGGGCACTCTGTCGGAAGGTCAGCTGACGAGCATACAGCGCTTCTGCCTGTGGTGGGTAAATTTTTAGCCTGGCTGGTGCATAATGACGTCGACTGCGTTGGCGGTGTGTTGCTGCAAAGCAGGGATGAGCCTGAGAGAAACTTCAGTTGTCAAAACGAGGAAAAAATGACACATCAATGTTGTGTTTTTTTTTTACTCAATTTCCTGATTTTAGACCACGGAGAGTGCCATTATCTTAACCTTATAATGTAAAGGCAAGATTTCGTGACCCTGCTGATGTGCAAGTTTCTTGTGTGATTCGCCCATTCTTTGCAGTTCTCAATGTGGCTTTGTTCTTCGCCCTCATGTCTTGATTTTAGAAGTGTCTCCACTGGGAACCAAACCGAGCTCGTGTGAACTGCCATCCTTTGGGCAGATTTTGTTGCTAAATCCCAGTAAAAGAAAAAAAAAGTATTTTTTTTTATTTGAAGATCTGTTAGACTGCCACTGTGACTGTTGAATAGAAGATGAGTATAGTGAAAAGTCCGTGGACAGCAACAAGTGCACAGCTCACTTTGCTCTCCAAATCACTTCGAGAAGCAATGAGCTTTTGCTTATGTGTCCATAGTAATCATCTAATGCCTGATTTTGTTTACTTTTCCACCACAACTTGACCGTTATTGTAGTGCCACTTTCCACCTACAAGCATCGTGGATGAAAACTGGCATGCTGCACAGTATTTGTTGCGTTCATGAGCACTGCATACAAGTAGGTAGAAAGTGCAAGCAGGTTGATCTATAAATTAAACTATTTAACATTATCCACGAAAAGATAATCAATGATATGTGTTGCAGTTTCCATCAGACATCATTACTTATATTTGTGAGTGCTTAAAGTTACATTATTAAAACCCTTCTGCTTAAGCACTTTGTGGGTGCAGAAAGTGTTTTACCATTGTCAAGATTCAATCGTGAAAACAAACTGAGCGCCTATCTGTCATTTTTTTTTCGTCAACAAGGAGCACGGGCTTTCTTTCTTTCTTTCTTTTGATATAGCTTTAGAATTTCTAGGATGGGACCTTCATAGACTCGTGAAAGGATACTTTTGCTTGACTGCCTTTATTTTCAATTTGAGAAATTTCTACTTTTAATATCGTTCAATAGAAATAGGCTCAGTGTGTGTAGTCTCTAAGAACTATTTGCCATCAGTTCACCATCAAAAATGTTCTCTGGATTTCCTTTAAAAATGCCTCAAATTTGCCACCCAATGCCTCCCCATATGTGGCACTTCGTCTGCTCTTAGATTGCAGATGCCAAATCCACCGTTTACCTATAGATAGGGGTCGATTGTAATAGGAGGGCAAAACGATTAGCAATAAAGTTACGAGGTACGACAGTACAGACTGACACAGTACAGTTGGAAAAAAGACTGAGTTCTCCACAACTTGGGTGTGTATTGCTTTTATCCCTCAGAAACACCTGCGAATGGCTGGTGTCCTAGCAATATTGATAGGATTCAGTGTTTTTGGCGACTGCCTTTATAAGTCCCGAAAATTAACCCGCAAGATGGTTTTATCGAAATTGAAAATCCAAAATAAAATCTTGAATTGAACTGGTCTTGAATAAGAAAATCCTTCCCGGCTGCAACTAGAGCCTCACAAATTTGTCTCAATTTATTGTTACCATGGCGGCATCTACGTACTGTAAGAAAAATGGATCGTATTAAGATGTCCACATTCATGTTTACCTAACAGCCGGCACATGTGAATAGTGTATGTATGTTTTGGGGTGATGTATTTCTGCCCCTTTTACATATCCAATTTGTCTTATGATGTAGTAGGCTTCCGTCCGCCTTTTGTCTGCGCAGCATGAGCTGACACGATTTTGATATAAAGGATGCTGGCAACCTGGTGAATATTGGATATGCAAGAAGTCGGAGTTGAATGAGCTGGATAAATATTTTGTTTGTGTATTTCACAAGTGGTTATATTTTTTATGTCTTAGTCCGAGTTTATTGCAACATTGAGATATGGCTTACCTTAAGAGAGATCCCACCGTTGCTTTTCTGCAGGTCGTTTTAGGTCTTTGGAGATAATGAAGTGACATATACTGCTTTGTACTGAGTAGACATAGTTGTGACCCTTAGTGCCAGTGGGTGCACATTACTGAAAGACCATTCGTAAGCAGTCAGTTTTTGCAAGTAAACATTTATATCAAGCAGCATTCATAGCCTTAACTTGTCCATGAGGCACAATTGCATTGTGTAAAGAATAATTACAATAGCGAATGCCTTTGTTTCCGCCGATGTTGCGATCTATACAGATGGGTTTTGTAGGTCACCCTGTGTCGTTGCAAGGCGAGCGCAGCTTGTTGATTAGATATCGTAGCTCTGAATCCTTTTATGCTTTGTTATCTCGGCTCCAGGTTAATGAGCCTACGTTGTAGGAGCGCTAGCATCGTGGGGATGAAATGGAGAAGGTGAAGGGAGGAAAAATTGTCACGAATGAGCATTTTACATCTCTTTGTTTTTTAATTTCCTCTCGCTGTGCAACAAGCTGTTCCTTCTGCATTATGTAACCACACACTTAGATTGCCTCTATGGTCAGGTCCGGGATCTTGCGCTGTGTTTGCACATTTTGCAAGCTGGCAGCCTTAGACATTGAGTTATTTAATATGTCTAGTTAAATAGCTTTTTGACAGGTTTATGGCAAAGTTTCTAGCAACTCTCAACAGAAAGCGAACCCTCGTCACATTCGGCTTCCGTTGTGCTAAGTTACCCGGTCATTAGGAAACTTTATTTTTCATTTTGATACATAAATGGAGGAAACAAGGGGAAAAAAAGCTGCAAGAACAGCTTGACGGATCCCCTTGCTCCCTTGTAGTGGCATATACCGAAGTTTAAACCAAGCAACAGCGTAAAACACTGAGAAAACCAAAATCAGATGTGGCGCAGGCTAGCTGGTGAACGTTCACACTTGAAAAAACCCAGAGACAAGAGAAAAAGAATGGACGAACACAACGAAGTCTCAAAACGCAGCTGCATCTGTTTGTTCCTTCTTTTCCCCTTGTCTCGGGATTTTTCAGGTATGAGGGAAGAAACCGACATAACAAAGCAAAAAATCAAACAGGTTTCATAAATCGATTTATTCGTTTGCTTCCCACATTAGTTCAGTCCATAAATCCTGAATTGCAATAGAAATATATCAATGTTATTTTTATTAGGGTGTTCAATATTGTAGGAAGTGTGTATTTGAGTGATTGCATTGAATCGTTGTGACACCAGTTGCACAGTCCAATATTCCGCCGATTGAGTTGGGTAGGAAATTACATGTTCTTTTAGCTCTGCAAGGTTTACTGAGCTATCCCAATTTTTTTGATATTCTAACTTAAAACTGATCGCGGGTCTGTACTTGTACACATTGTAAACGGAAGCGTATTATTTTTTATGAACAGACCCTTGATGCTAGAGTAGTAAGAAGCATTCTCAATGAGGCAAACATCTTTTTTTTTTTTTTTTACTATAGAAGTATTTTTTTTTTTTTAGATTTGTGTGGGTGGTTGTGCCCCAACCTAGATAACAATAATTGAGGTGCGAAAAAAATAAAGTTGTAGAAAAGAAGCTTGACATTTTTTGGTTGGATAAAACGGTTACGAGAGGCTGGTCCAATGACCTTTGATACTCTAGTGCATAAATCATTTACATGATTTTCCCAAGATAACAACTGATTGAAAATTGCGCCTGAGTTCTTAAAATTATCTACAATATCCATATTCTTTGCATTTAGTTGTAGAAACATGTTTGTTTTTAGGTCGAAAGGTGATTGCCTTCGTCTTACTCGCATTGATGTTTAGCACACTATTTCGAGGGCCATTTTTGCAACACCGTTAGGGTCATTGCTGCTGTGGGTGTACGAGGTTCTTCACCGACGTCCTGTTTTCAAACCAGAAACAGTGTTGAGCAACTGTTCACGTGCGCAAGGGGTGTTGGGACAAAGCCTTTGAGCTTCCAGACTGCGCTTTTGATGGTGCTTTGCAATTTTCGCTTTGAGAGTTTGCTGATGGGATCATAACTCCAGTGTGCATGCCGCCGTACTTCGTACTGGCAGGATAAGATGCCTCGTGTCTTCGTTACCCTTTTATCTCGGCAACAAGGGACGAGGCAATTGGGGCATGTTCCACAGGATAAGTGATGCCCTCTTTGGTACCACCTTGAGACTCCAAGTGCTGTCAAGGTCTTCCAAGGTCACCGTTGGGAGGCCATCTGATAACTCTTTCTCCAATCTAATCATAAACTAAAAGGCTACTCTGTCCCCATAGCATGGGCGTAGCAATCTCTTAGTTTCAGTTAATTGGGGCCAACGTTCAAGGTTTTATTTTCTTAGAGTTCAGGTGCCTCTCTTCAGCATCTAATGTGCTGAAAAAAAGAAATGTGGGCTTGAATTGCTTGAGCCTAGACAAAAAGTTGCTGGTTAAGAATTTTTATATATATAACCTTTGATAATGAATCTGGCTTGGACAAAGACTTGTATGTTTCGGTAACCCCCCCCAAGCCTAAAAAAGGCTGAGCCATTAAAAAAATGTCAGACACTGTGCTCCTAAAGATAACACATCTAAATCATAAAAGTTGTTATAATGTTTGCTAGAGGTTCAGCTGGTGCTAGTGTGCTTTTGCAATTGAAGCAGATAGCAGTTAGTCGAAAATTGATTTCCGGTGACGCATTTCTACGGGGAAAAGCGGGTGTGTATTTTTTTTGCGTACCAAGTGAACAATGGGCATGTGGAAAACCAAGAAAGGCAGCAAGAACTACGCAGAAACACTTGATCAGTTACTCCCTGTGCATGTAGACGATTAAATTAAGTGAAGGCCAAGTTAATATAGTCTGATTTGCAATAAATAAGTATTGGTTTATTCTCTCTGCTCGTGCATATGTGCGAAAATGCTCGTTCTGCGTTCAGAACATCTCCGTCGTGCTCGAAATATTTGGAAGTAAAGAGTTGCTAGAAAACAGGCGCCCGATAGAAGCTGCCCGGCATAGAAAACGTTAAAAGGTGGACCTTTCACAACCGCATACTTTATTCTTTACTTCTTGAATGTTTTTAACCGCTCGTAAAGATATGTGACGGCGTCGTTCTCACGTATGTGACAGTACTGGTATATTAGCAATATATAAGCATCACCGGAATGCTGGCAAACCTTGAACACGCTCTACATTCCTTTCGATTGTTATTTTGCTTAGAATCATTTTTTACGCGCCTGCTATAAAACAGATGTTTGGTTACAGCAAAGTTTAACATCGTTCACTGATTAAGAAAAATGCTGTAACTAGAGCAGTTACACCTCTGCAATGTTAATAAAGTTACACAGTACTATTCGGTACGACCAAAATAGCAAGTTATTTTTATTGTTTTCTGGCGAAGAGACAAAATGCGCGTGCATTTCCCCATAGGAATGTGCAGGAGCACCGCAAAAGTAGGCAATTTGCTGTCTGCTTCAATTTGCATCCCGTAAGTCGCATAGACAGAGTGCCTGTTGAACCCCTAGCATACGTTACAATGACTCTATTATCTAAATATTCTTTTTCTTTGTGCGGATGGTCAGTGATTGGAATTCGCTGCACTTCGACTGTGTATGTGCTCTGGATATCGACTGTTAAATTTTCTGTTAAAAAAAATTAATGAGATCTTCTCCTGCTTAGATAGGGAAAAACAATCACACACACACACAAATCGAGCTAGTGCAAGTTCCATGTCCTTGTCTGAATGAGCACTCGTGCTGTGGGAGGGAACATGCGCTCGTGTACAGAAACCTGACTGACAGTTTGGAGTGTTGTGAACCGTTTTCGAACTCTGGACGCAGACATGTCACTCATGAGCATACATTTCCTAGTGTGCAAAGTTTCTCATTTCATCAGTTTTTGAACTGCATTCCTGTTTGTTGATGTAAACAATGACCATTCTCAAATGTATGCACCTTCTTCAGGAAACTGTACTGTAGAATCAGTTCCATTAATTTTGACTTCTGTTTTTGCAGCTGCTGGTACAGACAGTTAATTGTTACATTGAAGATAGATGACTAGGGACTGCACGTGTGGCGATAGAGGGTCCTGCAAATTAGGTGTGAAAGTGTTGGCATCATTAGCATAATTAAGAATTGTTTGTAGTTCTCAGTTTTTACCTTTTCGACAGTTATACTTGAAAGCAGGCTGTACATTTAATTTAATGCAAGCATTTGGGCTTGGGAGTTGCTTTTCAAAGTCAGACATGCACATGCATACATTTTGCTTCACCAGTAGAGCAACTTTTTACAAGTAAGGTCGCCTGCAAGAGCTGTGAGAGGTGGGCGATTCCACTGCAGAACTCTTGAGTAACTGGTGCCTTTGCAAATGAGTTTGAGGCATGACTCCTGGCCTTTGCAATGGCTCATATCTTCTTTCTGTACGCTTGTCTTCATTTGTGCTGCTGGCAATACGATTGACAGTTGTCAGCATGGCCATACCCAAACTGAAGATTTCCGTTGACTGAATATTTCTTTGATATGTGCAATGGAAATAGAATTATACATTTTGATATGGCTTTGGTTAATCAAATTAGGAGTCGGAATGAGATGAGCAAAGGGCTGTCCGATCGTATTAGACCCGTCGCAGCTGAAAACATAGCAACTCGCGTGAAAATAGTGTGCGGTCGTCATGACCGTCTGTTGCACGGTAAAAGTAAATTATCAGTGCTCATCTGTTCAGATTTTACGGTGGGTTTGCCATTTCACGAGTAATGGTGCAATCAGCCATTGATTTTTGGCAATTTATTCTGTTAAGGCTGTTTTGCTGTGGACAATTGTTATGCTGAAAACGTGAAAATCATCCACTTGCTTTAGGAATTTGATTTAGTAGTGCTTCAGTGTTTCTTTGCCAGTTTTTTTTTTGGAACATGGTACTTAAAGTTACTTTCAATAAAGCTAACTCAACACTCATTACCAGTGCTGAGGGGCTTGCATTTCCTTTAAATCTGCAAATTTTTGTTTTGTTGGCTGTTTATGGCACCCAAAAAGAACACTGGTACCTTGACCTTTCTACCAAGCTTTCCTACCTTTGGGAGATGTTCGTTTTTGGTAAATATTTCTTTTCTGTATTTAGGAATGTCATGCTGTCACCGTTTCTATTTCTGAAGAAAGTTGTGACATAATCCTGGTTTAAAATAACCAAAATGTCACCCTGAAGGTTATTTTATTCTCAGATCCACCTGTGAGGCTTTCCAAGGCTTTTGCACACTCCACCTTTCTAATTATAGTGGACATGTGAACTGGGGGGGAGGGGGGGGGGAAGGGAAGGGAAGGGGGTTGCTTATAGAAAACATTACAATCTTCACCTGCCAATTTTTGTGCTGAATGAACGTGCTTAATTCCAGTCCTTGGTGAAGGAGCTGACATACGGTTACATTGTCCTTCCTTCTCAGATCTTTTACCCAAACCAATAGCCAAGTTTGAAATGCCTGATCAGCGTGAACTTCATGCACTAAAAGTGCCAAAAGATAGGGATATAGTAAAGATGGCAACAACACAAGGCACCTTGTGTTGTCATCGTCTTTAACGTGTCCCTGTCTTTTGGCGCTTTTAGTGCGTAATAAACCAACCTGCCCAACTCATCATATTGTTGAACTTCACGATAAGCCAAGCATTTACCCGTGTGCCTACCAACTTGGGAAACCTAAAATTGTGAGAGAAATCGCCAGAAAATTGGTTAAGTCACGGAAAATGGCCGATGTGGGCAGTGCTGTGACACGCAGTGAAGTGGGAGAGTGGTGTGCGGTGGCATGGGAGGCCTTCACGCCGAGTAACAGTTGCCCGAGGCATCACTAGGCAGCGTAAGCCACTCTCCGATTACCAGATAAGATGAGAACAGCCCAAACAGACACTGAAACTCCATCGTCTGCATGCTTTTTTTAATGGTCAGAAAATTTTAATATTCAGGGAAAATGTGGAATAGTTGTGGAATTTTAGAGAAGCAGTTTAGTATACACTCAGCTTACCTAAACATTGTTTATGTCATTTGTGTGTAAACGAGGAATGTAAAGGAACAAACTCTACATCTGTTTGTTGTACTTTCCTCGGGACAAGACGAATGTTAACTAGAAGCCTCCACTATTCTTGGCTCTCTGCCTTTGAACCTTCAATACGGTATCTGCGGGAACACCATTGCCAGGTGTCAACCTCCTAACCAGACCGACGACTCTCTTCTCGTTACTTCAGGACTGGGTCGCGAGAATCTTGGCCCTTGGCACCCGAGCTTTGTTTAGTATTGCCTTCGCTATTCTGGCTTCTCAACGACCCGATGTCCTCCTACGTGGGTCAAAATAGTTGCTCTTCGAGAGAACGGGAGGGAAAGCGTTTGAGGGGCGTTCCCACACCCTAGCCCAGTGCCCCAGCCTTCCCTTGGAGAGACGCCAAGTTGCTGTTTCTGTCAAGCCTTCGCCTTGCCGGTTTCCCCGCATTGTGCGTTTATAGCTGTTGCGGTGGGAGTCACGCTTTGTTGACTTTATAGCAAATGGGGTGCATTCTTAATTGCGCCAGAAGGCCGGGTAGGTGTTGTAGTGGTGAAGCTTTGACGGAACCCAAGGGGTTGCCTCTTTTGAGGTGTCGGGTTTTCGTTCTAGGGGGAGCTCTGTTCATGCTCTGCGTTTTTGGATGAATGGGTGTGCTGCTGGATAGCTTTGTGGAAATGCAGGCGCAGCTTCACTTCATATTGTTTTATTCCAGTCACTTCCATGGACTTTGCATACACAGTACCAAGGGGGCACAACGAACACACTGAGGGATGGGGCTTTAGGATACTTTTGAGACAGCGATACACCTCCATGCCAGACAATGGACTCGCGGGGCCAGGTCAAGCAGGTGAACACCGCGGCTCTGGTGTCTATTTACTTGGTTTGAAGTGACTGGTTCGGTTCTACTAAAAAATGTAGTTATTTGTTCCTTGAAACCTTGCTTCCTGTTGTTTCTCTGGGTTGGGCGTGAACGAGGCAACCTTCCCACATGTTTCACTTCAGGGTTGTGGTTACACCAACGGTTATCAAGTTTGTGGACACAGTAGTGTGCTTGTTGTCATTATAGGCTTTGTGGAAGTTTGTCACCTCATGTTTCAGAGGTTCAGCACCTTTGTGAGGCTCTAATTTGTAGCGTGCCAAAAGTGGTGGTATTGTGACAGATCATCATGCTCTATGCTGGCTTGTGACTGTCGGAGACATACCTGACTGCCTCGGGTGTTAGATCCTGCGACTTCAGGAATATGATTTTACTGTTAAGCATAAGTCTGGACGCAAGCACAACGATGCCGACGCACTCTCGCATTGCCCGGTACCAGCAAAGGCAACACCGACGGGTCAGTCTTCAGGCACTATACCATGTTCCATTCTTGCCGTCCTCCGAAATGACACATTGCTCTCTGCTCAACTCTCGGACTCCTGGACAGAATGAATTCTCGACCACCTTGAAGGAACACAACTGTCTACAAACCGTCGGTTTGTCCAAAGAGCACAGCACTTCACCATCATTGATGGCCATCTCTACCGACACAACTACATGCTTGAGGGCCATCGCTGTCTTCTCGTGGTTTCGCCTTATTTGTATTCCGAACTCCTGCAATCTTCGCACGACGATCCAACTGCGGGCCACCTAGATCTCTTCAAGACACACGCCAGACTTCGTCAACGCTTCTTTTGGCCTGGCGTGAATCGCACCGTTTGCAGATAGCTTCGGTCCCGTCCACAATGCCACTATCGCAAACGTCCATCATCCCTACCAACCGGCCTACTTCAACCCCTCAGCCTATCACAAAAGCCCTTCAAAGTGATCAGTATCGACCTCTTTGGCCCTCTTCCTGTGTCCACTGCTGGCAATCAAGGGATCATTATTGCCATCGACAATGCCACCCGCTGTGTGGAAACTGCACCCCTCCAATATGCCACCGCTAAAGCAATTGCATCATTATTCCTCTACAACATTGTTCTACGTCACGGAGCCCCATGAGTCCTTATTAGTGACTGCGGATGTCCCTTTTTAGCACAAACTGTGGAGGCACTACTCCACGCCTGCAATGTCAACCATTGCATGACCTCCCACCACCAGAATGTGAGGGTGTCTATGTCAGTACTTAAGAAGTACAAACAGCGACGGTTGCACCGCTAAAATCCATTTGTCTAAGAAAAAAACCCCTCGATCCGGCAGCGATTAACTTCTGCTTGGCAGAGGCTCAGATGAAAAAATGTTTTTATCACTGTACATTAAGCAAAGATACTAAAGTCGCTTCGTTTGTAGTAGGATTTCAGTTCTTATTGGTAAACAGTTTGAAACCTTTTGGGTATTGTCACACTTGTTTGTAGTTCTTGCGCGCCTGGCGTTACTTCGGTATTTTGTTAGTAAGTGATAGAGTAAGTTATCCTGTCAGCTGTACTGAACCGCCACTAACAGTTCCATTGGCTCTTGACAAAGCAATCCAGTCAGTATTACTTGTTGTAAAAAAAGATTATCTTCTAGACCAATCAGTTGAGTTGCTCTGTTTAGTAATAAATAGGACTATCAAGTTATTGCCACCGCAATTATTCCGGAGCTGGGAGTGTATACAGATTGCGACCATGTCCAAGCATTTCTTAGACGCATAATCTGAAGTTGGCCCTACAATTGTATTGTGGCAATAACGGATGTGATCATAGGTGACTTCAACTCCGCGCTGATGCATCCGAGTGACATCTCTTAGAGTTGGAAATGTTCTGACATTGCTCTGGCTCTGTAAATGTGGCACTAGGGACGTGAAGTGGAGACAATAGCTGAAGTTTGCTGATGGCAGAACAAACTCTGTCGAGAGTGCAGTGTTTACCTTCACAAACAGACGCCCATGGTGTGTTGTCAGGTGCTGTCAGCAGGAAATGAGTTATGGAGTTGTTTTGGCCGGGCTCTTTGTTTCGAATATAGTAAAGGTTTGCGAGACAGCTTTTGCCTAAGTTATCATGCAGTTATTTTAACCTAGTCAGGTTGCTTACCAACTGGAGCAACTTGGAATGGTCAAGACATTTTATTCAATCTGAGAAGAATTCAGTCAAAACAGAGATTTTCATACTTTCGTTAAATACCGCTCAGGGTCAGCTCTTGATGTTCAAAACCTACAAAACGTGCATTAGATTTTTTTTCTTTTTTTCCCCTTGCAGTGGCAGTCTCAGAAAAAGTGAGAGAAAAACGAGCAGTTTGCCCCCTCGACTCACATCCAGAACAAGCGGCCCGCTGATCTTGTGCCAGTTATGTGCCACTAACATTCATTATAGCCACACACTAGGGTTGGCAGCAGAGGGCACGCGCTGACTTGCAGACATTGGTAGGGTTCGGCTAATCCTGTCATTGCAGCCATTGGACTCGAGCCACTATCTGAGTGCTCGTCGAGGCATTGATTGTCACGAGCCTAAGCCGAGTGTTCACACTCTGATCGTGTCCAATCTAAAGGCTGCATTTGAATATCGTCTCCAGGGGTGCCTCATGTCAACAATGCAACTCACGACTACATCGTCAAGTTTTGCGAAGGGGAGACCGAAAGAGGTCTGCTTTTGTCCTTGAAATTACAGTGACCAGTCTGATCGTACCCGACGCTACACTTGGTCAGTAGCGTCGGTTACGAGCATGCTTTGGTCCCACCAGTGCCAGTAAGGTATGCAAGGTTAGAAACATTCAACCCCAACATCATTGCACGGCCCCTTTCATTACTGCTGGGTAGTCTTTTTTCTACATTGTGGAAAAAGAGTATGAAAATTTAAAATGTGATTATGTCAGGTTAGTTTGGACGAGGCCAGCTGCAGATACATACAAGTTTCGTATTTTTTCTTTACTTCTTTAGTATCTTCACACTCCTAGAGGATTAAAGGGAGATGGCACACAAATCTGAAAGTGAGAAATTGAAGAAAAATACAAGTTGAATACCGAAATGTGCACTAGATACCAAGAAATAAACAAAGAAGGCTTGAGGTACACCTAAGCACTTCTTATGAGTTGTGAATGCTAAAGCATGAATGTCGTTCTTCGCGCCACAGCTGCTTTTGATCCCCTTGGCACCAACATTGCTTCTGATTCTCTCGGCACCTCAGCTGTTGCTGCTCTAGCGCGGCCACACTGCGCCATAGGGTGGCGCTAATTGAAACTGACATGTGTCAGCTTCATATCATTGCTGTTTTGCATGGTTTCAAAGCTGGGATGTCTCGGATCGCGGCTTCGGGAATTTATCTGCCGTCTGGCGCGGCTGATGACGTCGGCTCGCTCCATGGGACAGGTTATGCTTTCGCATTAATAGAACAAATAGACCTTCGCCAAGTTACCCATACTCTGAGGGGAATGCTGCGAATTTCTGTGTGAAAAGTACATAGTAAACTACTAAAATAAGGCCTTGAAGAGTTCACTTGCAGGAGTGGAATTTATTTTAGAGTTTTGCTTTATGATATTTTTTTGTTGCAGATGCAGCTCAGGCATGCACACTAGTGGTGGGCTCCTCGGTATTTGCGTGATTTAGGAAAAGGTCTCTTATATTATAAAATAAACAGTGAGGCACATAATTGGCTCAAGTAAGTAGTCAGCTCTTCTTTAAAGGCCAACTCCGCTTCATTTTTGGTTTTGAAAAAACAATGCAGTCCTCTTCAGTATCGCCTAGGAAGCCCACACGTCAAATATTACGACGCAGTTCTGTCTAAATGTTTCTTAAACGGTCTGGCAAACTTTGCAACTCGCCAAGTTGCCGAAATCGGCTGACTCGAGCGGGCGAATTCAGGCGCAACCAACAGCGCAGTCAAGGCTACGGCATGGGTGGAGCCAACATTGAGCTAAACGCCATCTACATGGCCCCCTTTTGCTTGTTTTCACTTCTTCGGGCGAGCATAGCGCATGACGTCAGCAACGTTGCCTCTCGGCGCTCAGCAGTGTCCACGTGATTGGCGTAACGCGCCTGCGCAGCGCGTTTCTTGGGAGCCGTCCAGCCGCCCGCCGTGGTCCCGCCGTTACCACCGTCTTCCACGTCACAACCGCCATCTCGGAGTTTCGTCCACACTACGGACACCACGTGCGCGCACACTTATGCCGCAGTTGTGCAGACGTCGTCGAATGCCGTAGACACCAAAACGTGGCGAAGAGTGCGGTGCAGACGACACTCGCGCCTGCCACATGCCCGCCCCAATCCCGCCCGTCGTTGGGCCGAGGATCACGTGACATCTCGTACCACGTGATGGCCATGTACTTGGCGACCCGAGGCCAATGTTGCCAGGCGGAGCCGAAGTTTCGGTTTCGATTTCCGCTCGTGTTTAAAATCAGATTTAAAAATATATATCCCATTTTTCGCGAAGCAAACGACGTAGTGTGTTTTACTAGGGCTTTTTAATTCGAAATCAATCATTATCCCGAAATCTTCGGAATTGAGCGGAGTTGCCCTTTAAATAAGCCAATGGACGATATATCTACTAAAAGTGTGGTAAGGTGCTTCTGCTCGGTGGGTGTTTTAGGAATGAGCAAGTTAATGTGAGTGGACACCTTACAGTGATGAATCCAGACTTTATATTGGTGATCGACATTTAGAAAAATGAATGAGGGGCTAAGTGTTACTTTGTCTTTTGGTGAAGTACTGGAATAGAAAGAACAGATAAATTAATTTTCATAGTTGAGACAGTCTGGCAACGAAAGTTAGAGAACGCAAAGCCTGAGCTGCGATTTTATAGGGTTCTAAGATCAATCGCGAGTGCTGCCTGACCTGTGTCCGAGATGGCCGCGGCATAACCTAGTTTAGAGTGCAGGAGAGTTTTACTCAACATTGGCTTAGAGTAGGGCTGGGCAATTGATAGGTTAACCTTCTAGTTCATGCTTTAATAGCAACTAGTTTTTTTTAACCCGTTGATTGTTGACCTCCATAGAGGGAAATGCGGCAAAGAACAGACAAACTTAGGTTGGTGGCGCTCTCACTTTGCTCACGTTCTACAGCCTCTCTCCTGACACGATGCACAGAGCTAAATGCCACCAGGCAATTTTCATTGCTTTTTTCGCTCCATAGAGTCCAGCCTTAGACAAAAAACTTGAAAAATTGTGAGGAAAAAAAAAAAAAAAGGAAAAAGGTCTGCTGTATTAGTTGACACACATACTTTCGTTTTTGGAGGCAGCCCTGTTGACTTCCACGGTAGGGTCCTTTAACACTTTCAAGCACAGTGGTTACCTTCACTAACCACCACCTGAATATTTTATTCTTTTATTTTCTTTTGCATAAAAACCACACGCGCCGCATTTCCTTCGGCTTCTCATTCCCGACTCCGGATGGCACTGCCTTGCTATACTCGGCGACAACTTTTCTTGGCAATGCAGTGGAAGGTACGTCCCGCGTCCCCTCTTCCATTTTGAGTGTACGCAGGCTCTCCTCCTCTCCCCGGAAATGGGGGAGGAGGAAAGCCTGCGTACACTCAAAATGGGAGAGGGGACGCGGGCCTCACCTTCCACTCCATTGCCAAGAAAAGTTGTCGCCGAGTATAGCGGGCTGCGATAAGAGGGAAAAAATGTTTTGTTCAGTTGCTGCGGTAGTCATGGCATCCTCTCTTGTTCGATCCCAAAAGATTTTACCAATGCAGAGTAGAGTTCACTCAGTAATACCTTTAGCTGCAGAATTTCTGGTGTTTAGACGCTTTAGACACGCACCAGATTGAGGTGCCATTGCCAACCTTCTCTTGTCTTACCGAACTGCTGAGCCACTGAGGCAGGCGTTGATGAGCCTCCAGAAAGGCCTATGCTGGGGAGGAGGACACAGTAGCACCTAAAGGGGCAATAACCTGTCCTGCTGTGGAATTGATGGAGTGAAGTGAACGGAATGAGAGGAAACTAAAATGAAAGGTTGGTTATGGTGGTGCCCATGCACAGCTGCTTAAAAGCGCAGAAAACATGGGGTGCAATAAAACAAAAATTGGAGCACTCTGTCATAGCACGGGTCACGCTAGATTTGCTTGGTGGTCATCAGATGTAACCACCATGCATGAATGACTTTACTGCTGTGGCAATCAGTTCGCCGAGCGACTCTTTATTGACAGGTCATTTCGTCAGCATGCAGATTCATAGACATATTCTTTTTATTGAAGTCTTCCCACGTTTGTTTCATCAACACACCTGGCGACATTTTGTGAAGCACAACCCTGCTGTTTTTGCAACAAACGTTTTGCGTCTCGCCTAGTTTAGAAAAGAGTGGAAGCTCGTGCCAAGAAGTAAAAGTTTTCGCAGAGTTCAAGTGCAAGTCTTCTGCTCAGCACACAGTGCAGCGAAAAAAAGTAAAATGTGTTGCCCAACCACACATGTCACTGTGTCAAAATATAAGCCGAAAAGGCGCACATCAGGAATGTGCGCAGCGCGCTCGAGGACAATACAGCTGCTTGAGGAAGAAAAATGGTCTTGCGACTTTCAGAAGAAATAATCGGAAGTCTTTACGAGCGTGGTAGTCACCTGGACCTACCACCACCTAATATATCGTAACCCACATCAAATTTTTTTTCTTTTGCGAATATTTTTTTGTTTTTAATTTTAGTTTGTAACTATTTTAATAATATCTTGATTTTATGCGAAACAAAACTTTTGTGCCTGAAATAGTTAACATCTTTCATCACCAATGTCAAGTTTGTTAAATGTTAATTTTTAAAATGTCTTCCAGTGTTTTTTCTTAAGGGTGGTAAATGTTGCCTCAACTTGAATGTTTATGACAGTAAAAGATAGTCAAAAAAAAAAATGTGTATTTTTGTCACTTCTTGGACCTTATGTCCATAGGTAAACAGAGCTGATTAACCGATATGTGAATCGATTATAGGGCAGCGATTGATTGGGTTAACATCTTTAATCGACGCCCAGCCCTAGTTTAGGGACGTCAGGGCAATAGTGACATTACTTTTTGAATAACCAAGCATTGAATTTTTATTAGCAATAATTCTATCCGTATTACATACAGGGTGTCTAGCAACCGGGAAAACCGGGCATTGTCAGGGAAATTTTAATTACCGGGAAAGATCGGAGCATCGTCAGGGATATTGTCAAAAATCGAGCCCCGAGCAAAGACTAGGGGCAGAAAAAAAGGCAATAAACTCTGCTTAGAGCGAAGCACGGGTTCTGATCACCCGATGTAGAGTGTGCTACCCGATGCAAATGGACCTGCAAACAAATCCAGTCACGGCCTTGGATTGGATTGAGGGTGCGACACTAGGCTAGATCCAGTTAAAGCTACTAGATTTAGTAACAAATGGAAAAGCCGCAGACCTTAATCCAATCCAAGCCTTAAGCCGAAAGTGGGCATCTGGCGGCCATGCTGCCACTCGGTTATTGCCGTGTGGGGTTGAGCGTCTTGTTTTTATCGTGTTTCTAGAAGCGGCCTTTTAAGTGACGATGTCGGTAGCAAGAAAGGGCTCATTTAATCTGGACTGGACACACCCAAATATTTCGGATTATGCAAGTTTGATTAAGCCCGTGCAAGATTATCCTCGCAGTGCTCAATGCTCAGTTCCTTGTGTTGTAATGGTCTTATATTTTTAACCGCCCCTACAGTGGTCAGGGAATTTCTCCTGAAATTGTCAGGGAAAACCTGGAAAAGTCGGGGAATTTAAAAGTGATAGTTTGCTAGACACCCCGACATATTGGAATCGATGTGAAAACCAAAATGCTTGTAGCTGGTTACAGAGTGCAGAGGAGGGTTAGAAGTTGAGCAAGGCAAAGAAGGACCGTTACGACGAGAGACGTTTGTAGCTTCCCATTTGTCCCTGTTGACGTCTGCCAAAGTTACACATTCTGCTTCCGCATGTATGTTGCATTGAAAGAGCCTTGTGTGTCAGAGTTGTTGGTAAGTTCACAACATGCAACACAATCATCGGTGATTAGACTGATAGATGGAAAATACACATATTCGTCATTTATATAAATAATCAATGGGGGCCCTAAAATGGACGCCAGGAAATGCCATAAATAGCGGGGTTGAGTAATCATTAAGTGCAACTAACTGAAATGATTAGTTGGAAATTATTTAATCCAGGACATCATATTAAGATCAAGATTGAGCTGATCATGTGTGGAAACTAAACGCTTCCGCAAAATTTTATCGAAAGCTTTGCGAAAATATAAAGAGGAGCAATCTATTTGGTTTATGGTCAAGGGTGGAAGGGAGCTTATTAGCGAGAGCAAAAAGGTGAGTTGTGCAACAAAAACTTGCAAAAAAATTGCAAGAAAAAAAAATTAGAGTATAATTAATTTTTGATTATTGTAAAATATTGAAGGAGCGCCCACCCGAAACCAAAATAAATGACTGGTCCCTGATTGGCCAGAATTTCGGGTATTGTACGATTTCTCTTAAGGTAAGCACATAGTTTTATGAAAAGGTCAGCTCTATAAAACAAGAAATATTGATCACTGTAGTAATTGTTACCTTGTTCGATTCTGGTTCACTGATTTTCTGTGGATCTGTTACCTTCATTTTGGCTTTTCCATGCAAATACATACACACATTATTGATAATAATTGGAACTAATGGGTGAGTTTTAAAACCATTTGATAGGCACCATTAAAAAGTAATCTCGTCTTGGAAAGAGGAGCCTCATGGTAGTTTGGCAGTTGTCTGTTAGGAAAAAGGCGGGTACCAGAGTCCTCATTTTATGAAGTGTCAGTGAAATTTACTATTCATCAACTGCTCCTACTTCAAGGTACTTCAAACTCCAATCATGAGATTGGAGTTCTTTTTTTTTTTTGAGAATTTGGTGTTCAGTTCTTGCAGTCTTCATTTTTTCTGGAACCGTTTCAAAACCAACTGTTCAGGTTCTGCTATGGAAATGCACGAGAACATGCTGAAACGAAAGTGGGCACTCCCTCAACCAATGAGGCTAGATCCCGCTGTATATATTGAGCTGCAGTGACCTAGGTTAAACTTCTCAAGTGTCCCTTTTGTGTTCATTTGGCTCATCTTTTGCCCTCTAGTTTGTTCCGAGAAGCTTCTTTCCTTCCCTTCCTAATGACGCTTGCTTTTTCGTCCTGGGAATCCTCGAACCCAAGTACTCCACCGGGGGCGCTAGTTATCTTGAATATGATCCACTGGTTGCAAAGATTTCTTCTGAAACTTACAAAATATTTCGTGCATTCTTTCTTTTACAGGGTGGCAACAATGCTGGCCACATGGTGTGGGTGGGCAACGTTGCGTACGACTTCCACCTTCTGCCCAGTGGTCTGACCAACAGCAAAGTTACTGCCCTCCTGGGTATGTCTTGCCCTCACTGTCTTGGGTATAAGAATATTTAGGGTCCTCTGGGAAAATAAGTCTTCCGCAATCGTCTGCCCTTGGAACCCCTTGTTTCCTTGGACCAGCAGTTTCTTGGGGCTCTGTCTCTTTGAGCACTGTGCTCCCAAAAGACTTATCTTCTAGGATGCAGACATCACAAAATGCGCCCCCAAACAACTTTATTAACACCTGCACGGCGACATGGGTTTTAAATTTGGAGTTATCCTATCTGCTCGTGCACGTCTGCCTCTAAAACAGTTCTTGGTTTTGTGAGGGCCGTCGACTCGAACTGGAAACTAGATCGAAACCGTTGCCAAATGTTTGGCAACGGTTTTGGCAACGGTGTTATAAACCGTTGCCAAAACCGTTTTATCACACCGAAGCGTCGGCTCAAACGCTGGCCACGCCCGTTTTTGTGGAAGGAGGCATGGGGTGGGTTTTGACATTTGCAGCGGTGGCGTCGTCATTGGTGCACCATATCCGTAGTAAATGGCAGTGACGTAGAACTGGCTCAATAAGAACGAAACAAATAAACGAATTTCACGTCCGTGTGCAAGTACGACTTGGCATCGGTGAGTCGGCGTGATGGCGTACGCTTCTAGCCGCCCATGCCAAGAGACTAAATGCCCATTCACACATTAGCGACCTTTTAGGACCGAGCGCCTCAAAACCTTTTAAAATGTCGTACAATGAGACACTGGCACCATTTGTTGGGTAGTCGTATAACACTTGTCGGTATCGTACGTTTTCCATTTATTTCGCGCATAATTCTTTCTTTCTTGTCTCGAAAGACTTTTGTCAATGTCATAGACGACCATTTCTCACAGGTAGTAGGTTCTCTCGTTGGTAAGAGATTTTGAGAGGTTTCAATCGGTCCTAAGAAGTTGCAAGTGGGGAACGGCACTTGGGAGCTATTTTTGTTTGGTTTGGTTTTTGTTGCTGCCAAGGTAAGGAAAAGGCAAACATAGAAACGTAAACCATGGTTTGTGTCGTCGTCGCCATTGTTTTGCAGGGAATGGCATGGTGGTGAATGTGCCTCAGCTCTTCGAAGAGATCAGAAAGCTCGAGGACAAGGGCATGGACGTTCGCTCTCGCCTCCTCATCTCGGACCGTTCACATCTCGGTGGGTGCACCTATTACTTTGAATTTGTGTCTGAGCTGGCTTTCTTCCTTTTTGCTCTGTGCAATGGGGGGGGGGGGGGGGGGGGGGTACTTAATGGTCGTTGTAGTACCAGGGAAGGAATGGCATTGTAGACATCATTTGCCTCTTCCGTCTTAGTCGCTGACAGAATGCTGCCTTCAATGATGACTCGCTGCCTTTGATCATGCTTTGGCATCTCTTGAGCCTTGTGCTTGCACACGGGCAAAGCGTGGCGAAAGGCATTGAGCACGTGCTGAAGGAGGGGCATTTAAATGACACCCTGCCATTCTCTCTTGTCAGTGACACTATCCTTCACGGACAAAATGAGCTGGAAAACCGATGTGACCTTTTTGTACATCCAAAAATGCGAAATAGGTCGAAATTGCTCCACACTGCGTCAAAGCAACTCAAAAACTAAAATGAAGTTTGCAGCGGCGCCAAATTTAGCGGGAAACGAGAGCTTGGTTGGCAACATTTAATCTTGTCGTAGTAAAGTAGACGGCACGGGTGCAGGGTGGCGCAAGGAACCGCTCGATTCAAAAATTTCAGCTGTAGTACTCTTCTATACTTATGATACGTGGTCTTTTCCCGATTTTCGTACTACTTTCCGCTGTCATTTGTGACTACATGCTAACGGTGCGCTGTCATGCGGTCTCGCTGTCTCGCCGCGGGAGGTACGACGCACAAGCTATCAAGATGAGCAACCTAAGTAGTTCCTTTGTTTTGAGAGTAAACCTTTTCTTAAAAGTGCTATTGAGCACCTCCATTCTGTAATTGTTCATTCGTATCCGTAATCCCGTCAAAATGGACGGTGCCATCGCTGTTAGTACTTTCGGTTATCACACACGCTTCCAGTGCGTGAGCAACCGAGTGAATCAATCAGACACCCGTATTTAGTGTGCATGTGGTGCCCCTAGTTTTTCTGCCAATTCGCTACTTACCTTTTAACTCACTTTGGTGGGAAGTTGTTTTCTATCTGCACATGCTTTCTACGAGTGTCCAATCGATGTCTGGTTGTAGTAAACCGTGCTTCTCTGTTCATGCTCTCGAATCACCGCTTTAAAAAGTTTTTCACTACAGTTGCCCTTTGGCTCCAGTTCGTATAAGCTTGAGGTACTTGGTGCCCACCTAACTTTGCAGCAAGCCTGTTTTCCCTCTCCTCATCTGTGCGCATGAAACTCGTGTTTGCCTTCTTTTTTTTTTTTCTATATTTTATCTTGGTGCAAATCGGCACTGATGAGTTATTGGAACCAGAATGGACAAAAATAAGGATTAAAAAAGAAAAATCTGTTTTATGTTATTTATATCAGAATTTTTATGATTTAAATTGCTGATAAACTGCTCTTTTATTTTCTGCTCCTAAACTGCTCCAAACTGTAGACTTTTATGCTTCGAAGTTGCTCCAGAATGCATAAGCTGCTGCTTCAAAACGAAAATTTTGTGCTCCTAAGCTGCTCCGAAATCCAAATTTTTCTGCTCCAAAAATTGCTCCAAAACCTGTTTCACCCGTCTCACTACGGCGGCGATTGTCCGGCGCAGGGATGTCTTTGACCGTCGTCGACCCACTGGTGTCGCCCTTTCGTGTTCCTTCTTGGGGTTGGGCTGGTGTTGGGCTCTGCAGGGTCCTTTCTCCCTGTCGGTCCTTCCTGGGTCGTTCTTTTGGCGAGGCTCAGTTTCTTTCCTGTTCCCAATTGGTTTTTTTTGGTGAAATTTCCATTTGATCCCAGGATCCACTTCGTTTATATCGAATTGGCTTTAAAACGGTTGTGCTTACACTAGTGGGACCGATTGAGGTACTTTATTTTTTAACCTTTTAACATAGCCTTACTCTACTAAATGTGGGACATCTTCACTGTCATTTCGCTTCACCAGGCAAATGACAGGGAAGATGTCCTACATGTGGGACTCTTCTTTTTCCTTTCTTTTTCTTCTTGTTTTGATGTGTTTTAAAGAAGACGAGAAAGAAAATAAGTCATGAGTCAGCGGTGTGTCTGTGTCCTTCTAATTGTCTTTACGTTTTTTGTGCTGTTTAAATTGTGTTTTCAGTGGTGAAAACGGCGTTTTAAAACACTCAGCAGTTGCATTGGCTGTGTGCTTTTAACATCCAGTGACATACAGTGATTAAATTGGCGCACAAAGTCGTAATTTAGTCATCCTTAAAGGAGCTGTGCAACAATTTCAGGGCTTTGCTTAAATAATTGTGGAAGTTGATGCCTGACACTTCTGCAGTGAACTACAGAAAACAGATTTTGCCTGGATACCCTAGTTTTTACTTAAAAAAATGAAAAAGATCCAGGTTTTTGCCGCCTCTCAACTCGTGCATCGTCTTCCGGGTCACGTGCACAGTGACGTCACTAGAGTAGGCGCGGAGTTCCGGAAAAGTTCTCTCTTTAGAGCCATCAGCGAGCAGCGAGAACTCATCCGCTGCCGACCGCGTGACCACCCGTCCTTGCCAGTGTGGCGCTGTCCCCCTCCCCCTCCGGCTTCTGGCGGCTGTTCGCGGTTTTGTGGACCTAGGATAGATGGCGCCACTAAAACTCCGTATAATAAAAGTTTTGTCGATGATACCAGGGTGTTGACGCATTTATATATATGTTGGAACGACAAGATTTGTAAAAAGAGTTACCTTTTATCGAGCAGGTATTCGCACAACTTGCTATCTTTCTTACAACGACCCAAGTGACGTCACGCCGCTTGTTTCTCATGGCCGCCGCTCGTGGCTGCAGGTCGGGAAATATTCCAAGTTTTGCCTCGCTATTACGCGGCGGAATCGCAACATTGCGATGAAAAGAGGTGTGTTTTCTGCCATTTGTGACACAGTGAACAATATCAAAAGCAGAAAATGCCAATTCCTTCAACGTTAAAATCGTTGCACAGCTCCTTTAATGTTGTATAACCAGTGCTCATTTGTTATGTTTGTATGGTGTAGCCACAACTGAGGCTGTAAATTTCTTAACACATCAACTAGTGTGAATAAAGGCATGGTAAGGCAAAAGAAAATAATTCAAAAGCAGAAACAATGCTTACCAGTTGTCTGGTATGTATAACTTTGTAACAATCAGTCTGCTTGGTAAGCTTCTTTACTTCTTCGTG
The DNA here is from genome assembly GCF_016920785.2 of Ixodes scapularis. NCBI lineage: Eukaryota > Metazoa > Arthropoda > Arachnida > Ixodida > Ixodidae > Ixodes > Ixodes scapularis. Next base: position 85,073,209 of record NW_024609879.1, read on the forward strand.
GTGGTATAAGTTCATTGTTAGCTTCTGCTCTTGGGAATGTTCAGTTCAGTGTTCACTACTATGTCAAACATTGATCAGCATTTATTCGCCGTTTGTATCATAGTTGCAACACAGTGGTTGCAGCAGCGGTACGTACATGACTGTTAAGGATAAAATACGGCAAAAGGTCAAATTTGCAGCAGTTTTTTTGATTGAAATATGTGCTAACACGCAGTTTGGTTGGTCATCATATTCATAACTGTTTTTCTGCTTTGGCCATGCCTTCTTATAGTGGCTTTGTATCTGTCCACCTTGGAACCACATTTGCTTGCTTGCCAAGAACTCGTTTGCTTATGGAGGTGTTACGGCTGGTTGTTGTATCACACTGTTAATACCCACATTTTGGCCCGCTTTCTTACGCTGATTTTTGGCTACTTATAGTGTGGCTGTAGTTGTTGTTTCTAAAGTCAGAGTAAGGTTGTGATTATTATTATTTTTTTTGTTTGTATTCTTTTGTGCCACCAGTTTTTGACTTCCACCAAGCTGTCGACGGTCTCCAGGAAATCGAAAAGGGTGCTAAAAGGTAAGTTGTTTCTGCTTGGATGAGGATTTATTTTTATTGGCCCTCACTGCTGCTGGAGGTGTAGCCCCGCTGCAAGCAATGTGCTTCGGCAATTGCTTCATGCACACTGCACTTGGAAACTGGCAGTCATGCTCAGTAATTTTCTGCACCAAGGCAAAGATGTGTAGGCGAATTTGAATGGCCAATATACAGGGTGTTTTTTCTAATTATTTACATAATTTTCTTTAAAAAAAAAAAAAACAAGTAAAACTTGCTGCGATGCAGTTTGTGCAGATGAGTTATACAGTCAGGCGGACACTCTTTTAAAGAGATAATGCATCGAAAAGATAGGTAATTAACTCAAATTCACCAACTAACGTTCTAATTCGAGGATTTAGGGCACATGTTTATATTGCGAAAATGGAGGCAGTCAATGTCAAAGGCTAGCCCAGTTCTTGGAAATCCTGGATCGAGCACGGGGTTCGAGCTGTCCATTGCACAAACTTCACTCTGGGAACTGTCTGAAACCGAAACCAAACGCTCAAAGCGCACCAGAAGGACAACCCTGTTTTGTACCAGAGGGACTGTCACAAGTTGCTTTCCAGCGCATCTCTTTAGTATCTTTTTTCTACTTTCAGATCCGATTAGAATACAGGCGTCACTGATAACACACTGAAAAATAAACCTTGTCACGGTTGCTAGAAACGGGGGTTGTCTTTCCGGCACATTTCAGAAGTTTGGTTTCGGTTTCAGACTGTTTCTAGAGTAAAATTTGGCGATGGATAGCTCGAACCCCGTGCTCGATGCAGGGTTTTTAAGAAGTGGGCTGCCCTTTGACATTGACTGCCTCAAATTCTGGAATATAAACATGTGCCCTAAATCCTCTAATTGAAAGTCAATAAGTGAATTTTAGTTAATTACTCATCCTTTAGATGCATTATCTATTTGACATAGTGTCCACTTGGACATAAAACTTATCTGCACAAACTGCAATGCTGTAGGTTCTACAGTTCTTTTTAAAAAATTGCATAAAATATAAAAAAAGACGCCCTGTATAACGGAAAATGAAATGTCTCCCCATGTAAATCAAAAAAATTGCTTTGTCTATGGTGATCCTTGTTTTGGATTAGGCATCACAAGGTATGTGCATGTTTAACTCAAAGGGGTACTCCGCAGATTTCTTCATGGTCCCCGATTTGCTTGAAATTTTGCTAAACTCGCCAAACAACATCGGCAAAATAGTATCCCAAATATTAGGTCAAAATAATTTTTTTTCACAAAGTTACTGAATTTACAATTTTGGTCCTCACCGTGTTTTTCAAACTGAAAGTCTCTACTGGCAACAATGAAAAAGTGACGTCATTGGAAGTGCAGGTGTTCACTCTTTGGACTGTAGAATTTGTTCCCAACTGATTCGAAGCAGTTTCATGGTGTCAAATGAATGCTTTGCAAGCTTGCTCCAGTCCCCACGCTTCAGCACGGAACAAATGATCGGCATATTCTATTTTTTAGACTGCTCGCCCGACTGGCAAGCTGACCTTCCACTGACGTCACGGCCCTGAAAAGGGCGGGTATATTTGAATGTTTGTTTTTGCATCATTTTCATTTGCCGATTTCGCAATAACTATTATGAATTTCACGATACTAAATAGCATACCAGAGAGGGTAAAGGCCGGGGAGTCAGAAAATATAGTTAGTTGAGGTAGCTCAAAAATCGGCGGAGTACCCCTTTATTAAAGGGATTGTCCAGTCAAAACCGGAAGTACTTAAGTTTTTGCGCTTGTTACGTCAAGGGAGCCTTCATGTAGACAAGTGTCATTTTCATTTTGATATATTGCCGCACGCCAAGTAGGTAGCGCAGACGTGGCCTAACAGTTATCGCGCTTGCCTCCCACGCGAAGAGACAGGGTTCGGTTCCCGGGAGTTACGCGTCCTTTTGTTTATTCCTGCAATTTAGTTTTCTGGTAAATTCGAGAATCGTGTTGCTTGTTCGAGGTCCAAATGGTTCTACGCGTCGAACATTCTACGCCGATTATTCCAGAAGCTCACGCATGTCCATAAGGGGCTCCGCGTGGCGAGCCGGAGTCAGTTTCGCCCCAGCGTTCGATTCTGCTGTCACGCCGACTTCGACGCCCGCGACGCTCTGCTTTATTCTGTTCCCTTTTTACTTTTGGGCACAAGTTCGCCCCATTAAACGTTTAGTTTCTCCAGTTATTATCGCCTCATCACTTGTCATTCGTAACAATATGATCTCCTGTTAAACCTTTCGTAAACAAATGTACGAAACTGCACTAGTTTCACCAGCGTCAATGGCTGACATCCGTAGCTGCTGCATGACATCACAAAACTCAAAGTTTGTCGGATGGTCGGGATAACAAGCGTTGGTCGATGGATGTCTTGTATTTTGTTTCGAATTGTATAGACTCCTAGGCTGTACCCTACTGAAATACGGTTCTTTTAATGCAGTTCCGGAGCATGTGCAAAAAAAGTCGCGTCTTTTAGCAGGATATTACTCGCAGACAGCCATAAGTTATGAGCAAATGTATGCCATTTCGCGCAAACACAACTGCAACGACCACCGATCGAGCTAGGAGCGCTTGCAAAGCAAAGGATGCAGATTTCGCCTCTGAAAGCGGCACCTAGGTACACAAAGCGGCATCTGGGTACTACACATGTCGGCTGATCCACTGGATCGGTGATGAGGCTGCGGGTCGTTCCCTCAGAGGCGACGTCAACGAATTGAAGGCGAACGGCGAATCGTTCAAATGCATGTTGTCACCTTACTTGGACTAGCTTGGTGCATCATAGCCACGCTATATTTTCACATGCGGGTCAAACAGAATGTGGCAGCACGCGTGCTAAATATAACTTCTAGTATCGTTTCCAGGTGGTCTAGTAGTTGGTTTCGGTTTCGCCGCATAATCAAATTGATCTGATTAGGGCGAGGAGTGGATGGACGTAGTTTAATATCGTTGGCACAGAGCATCGCACCTCAGCTTACAAGACTTCTGTCCGCTTAGAGCTCGGCTCGTAGCTCTATTCTGTGAGATGATTGCTGCATAAGCGGGATCTCGATCTGGACGAGAACCCACTCCCTACGCACAGCGACGATCCAATTTTGTTCGTCACTGCATGTCTCACGCAAAAGTGCGGAACAGCATGTCTTGGCTCGCATGTGCTGCCCGGTGGTTGTGGCACCCAACCGCGCAACAAAAATCTTGCCCAACCACGAAACAAGTCGAGCACAACAACAAAAACGAAGCACACTGAGTGCTTCGTTTTTGTTGTTGTGCTCGTTTTGTGTTCTCTGACGTCAGAGCTCCAATGTTGCCGTCGAAAGCAGCGTTTACGCTAGAGAGTGATTGGAGCAGTATAAATTCAGTTACTCATGCACAGGGGCATATAGAATTCAGATATTCCACATACGATGGGTCTCGAGGCAATAACAATGATATTCTATTGTTTTCTCAAATAAAAAATTTGACCGGACAATCCCTTTAAATGGGCACAAACATGTAATTTAAAAGCATTTTCGTAAGTATTCTAGCTGGTCTTTTGAGTAGGTCATTTGTACCAAGTACTGCTCATTTGCTGTCATTTTGCGAGGATATGACCTTTTTATATGTGCTAGCATTTATATTATTCAATTTTGGGGATTTTTTTTCTATTCATGAGAATCATACAAGTTAATTCACCACAAGATATGAATCGTCTACAGTGTATGCGTGAGGTTTCTCAACTTGTCCTCTACCAAAAGAAAGTTAATTGTAGCAACAGCTGCCCTGGGGCAAAGGCTAGCGTTGGCAGCTGTCGGAGGTTTGTTGCCGATGTCGTGAAAGTAGCTAGGGAACTGATCAGCCATCTCTTGCCCACCAGCATAGGAACCACGAAAAAGGGCATTGGACCAACATATGCCTGCAAGGTGAGCGAAACACATTCACATTGCATGTGCATCTTCCTTGAAGCAATATTTCAATAACCTCGTAGATCTTACCCATTTCAATGTTTATTTTGTTTAGTGCAGCAAGTTTTAAGAAAGCAGATGAGCTGGTATTACTTAATTTCACCTTAAGGTGCGCTGCAACGAAGGCTAAAAGCCCAAGCTCATAGCTTTTGCAGTTACTTGCGCTACTTGCAGTTACTTGCGTTACTGCTCGCGCTTGAGTTAGTGCAGCTGAGGTGGACCCTTGACTAAGGAGCTTGCGCTTGTGGGCTTTGCTGCTGTACATCTTAAAGGCACGTCAACATGTCAACCTGAAGTAGAAGCCTCTTTTGGTGTTGCTCCTGGGGACACTGAGCTACCAAAACATATTTTTCAAGTTCCTGAAGTGCAGACGTAGGTTGCAACATAAACTTTCCCTGCAAAAAAAGAAACAAATTTAGCGTTCTATTTACGTCATATTATCCTTTTTGGCAAGGAACGATTCCAAAGTGTGCTTCCATTTTGGCAAATCTACTGCGTCCACAATTTGTTCCCATGACACGTGAGTTCGTAGCCGGTTCTTGCGCTTTTGTCCGCAATCTGCACGCGTGATATTGGTCCCCATGACACCCACGTTTTAGCGGGTTCGCGCGTGTTTTGTCGCACTGTGATGCACGAATTTACTGCGCCTGCGTTCTGCGGTATCTGTTCCTGTGACGAGAGCTTTTAGTGAATTGCTGCGTGCTTGTCGCACTGTAAAACATGAACTTACCGTGTCCGCAATCTGTTTTATCAGTTCCTGTTTGAGGTAGTTTGTAGTGGCGGCCCCCCCTCCCCTGTTTGTTTTTGTTTGTTTGTTTTTTGTTTTTGTTGTTTTTTTTTTATAAAAAAACAATTTTGTTTTTTTTTATAAAATTTTTCTGTTGCATTTTAAACATCGCCCATTCCACCTTTAGCTCCAAAATAAAATTAGCAAAAGAAAAAGTAAAAACAAAAAAAGTTGAGTGTGTTGACAACAATGGTTGTGCAATCACACTTTGAAAGCCTTATCTGTTTACCTTTTTCTTTTGCCCTTATTACTTTGCCCATTTTTTTTTATTAATTTTTTTTTTTTTGCTTTTTTTGTTACCTGAATATATAGTGAGCTTTCTTTTTTTTTTACAAAGATCAAACAGCGAATTGTGGAAAGTACAAGATTCAAAGAAAGAATAAAAACACTTAGGGACAAGGACAGCCAGCACAGAACTGTGCTGTCTGCCTTCGTCCCTAATTGTTTTTTAATTCTTTCTTTGCATCTTGTACTTTCTTTTTCTTAATTTACCTTTTTCTTTTTGCATTTATTGCTTTGCCAGCTTTTCTTTTTCTTTTTTGCCTTTCTTGTTGCTGCCTAAATTTAGTGAGCTTTCTTTTTTGTTGCTTGGTTAACTTTTTTTTATGGATCAAGATTTTTTGACGTGTTTCACTTTCAGTCATTTCTTTTTAAATTATTTTCTTATTTTGTCACTTTTGCTGTGTGAAGGCCCCGGCCAGGTGCGCATGTAAGTGCGGCGGTGTTTGCGGTCTCTGCCAACTATGCTGTACTGTATTTAGCTGCTCTCGGATGCTCTATTTGGTAAGCTTCCATTTGTCGCGACCTTCAGTGTTAGCAAAGACGCCAGGATAATTGAACATATTTTTGTATAGTATCAAATTATTGATATATCGAACCATTTTTTGATCCCCTTTGAATTCAATATATCTGGGTTCGACTGTATTGGTCACTTGGTCACATCACTTCAAGCTCATCATGACATATTGTAGGGGATCATAGAATCACTTAGTTCCTTCATGCCAGCTTTTGTTTCTGGGTCGCTTCAAATGTGAGCGAGCCTGTTGTTCATTGCTTGGAGCCTTTCCTTGTGATGAATCGTGCACGCAGATCGAAGGTGCTGTTTGCTTTCTCATATATTTTTCTTCCTCCTGGCTTTAGTAACTATGTTGTTACTGAAACCAGGTTGACAGCATCTTTTCTCTTGTTTCCTAAGTTGGTGGGGTCAACCTTTAAGCGTGTGGGCCATTTCATCCCACCGGGGAGGCTTTCTTCACCGCCCAGCAAAAGCAGACATAGGTACAGTCAGCAGCAACATGAGTTGGCCCAGACTAGTGCTAGTGAAAAAGGTAAAATGGCACTTGGGGTGCTTCTAGCTTGCTAAGCTGCGAAACTGACTGCGACATTGTGACAATGGGCAATGAGGCAGTCCATGCCGACCTCTTTTTTAACAGCTTAACGCACGGATGGCTTTTGTGTTGCCCCGGCCTGAACTCCACTAATCCAGGTCATACTGGCACACCCAGCACTTTAAAAACAAAACTGAAACTGGAAAGTTTGAGATGGCAATTTACGGGCAGTCACTGGAATTGTAAAGGCTGTGAAGAGGGAACATGACAGAAACCTCTAGCGACATACAAGCCTGCAGCGTGCTTGAGGCCAGGTGTTAGTACACAGGCTCTTGACTGGTGCCAGACTGAAACGTGTAACATGTGTGGAAATGTTCCGAATTTGGGACGTTTCTTCTTTACAGGCATCCAGAACAGGACTGAGGATGGCGGATCTTGTGGGGGACTTTGCAGTGTTTGAGCAACGGTGAGTATGGGCAGTTTCTCGCTTCCTCGTCGCCGACCATCTTTTAATGGCCAGCTTTTACGCACGACAGCAGCACGTGATGAAGCGGGTCTTCTTGTGGGCTAGAATGGTTCTCTGCTTGATGGCCCTGGACAAGATGAGGCTTATCTTTCCTGATAAGCTCACACAGGAAACTGAAGTTTCATTTACTGTGTAGACTGGACTACTGCACCCAGCTATCTCTGTTAGCAGCTGTTTATGGACCGTAAGCTGGCTGGACCTCACAACTGTGTGCATGCTTTATCTGAGGGCCACACTTGATATCACTGCATACGTTTCCAGTGTAGTAGTCTCGCCTTGCACCCAAAATCCGGAGGTTTTGCCCTGACGGGAATCTAAAGGGGGTACTTGTCCCACTACAAGGTTTTGTCGACACTTCATTCATTGATATGGTGATAAAGACCGAGCTCTGGGAGGCTGGCGCTTACACGCATGATAACGGTCGTGGGTTCCCTACGATGAGTGCTAATGTCCGGGTACTAATGTTATTTGGGGGTTTTAACTAGCATAGCGGGAGTTCCCCTAGTCCCCACACGTAGTCGCAATCGGAGAAGGCTTGCAGAGTGTTCTCGGCGAGTGCAAATTTTCAAATCTGCAGCTCGAGAGGTCTGGAACCTACAGGCCTCGAGCTGCGACCCACATTTTTTTAAACGCAAGCATCTTTGTTCATCGTCGATACACTCTGGTGTTGTCTTTTGAGTGGTTCAAGGGTTAAGTAATTTTCTAGATTGGTGATATAGCAATCTCGTTTAAAATGCACCATTTCCAAGCTGCTCCCACCAGACACCTTTCTTTTCGTGTAGGAACGAAAGATTCCTACAAAAGATGTTCAGCTTTTCCACTCTCGTGAAGAAGGAAGACCGGCGGAGCTGTACTCGATACACTGCCGCAACGCGCACGTGCCCGTTTCCCGCTTCATCTCGTCCAACACGCCGCCGATCGTGGATTAGTCTCCGGTGACCAAGAGTCCGTCGCACACGGCGCGCGTGACGCCAAATGGGTAATCCACGAACTCCCTGAACATCGCCGCCGCGCCCAGGAACTGTTCAGCCGGCGTGGAGTGCAGTCGTCGCCAGGCCTTGTGCTGGCGCTTGGCTTCCATGGCCCGCTGACGCCCTTTACATCGCTGATTCTGTTCTCGGCGGCGGCTTTTCAGGCGAGCGATGTGCTCTTCTTTGGCAAGGAAATCTGAAGCACTCGATGCAGTGGAAGTCGAGGCGACCGCGGCTTTGCGGCGATTACAGACTCATTCGCGCTGCTGCGTACGTCGCTGCTCCTTCCCGCAGCCAGTCTTCTTTCTCCGAAAGGGCTCGCGGCTGACCCATCTTGAGTCCAAACCGAAACTGATAAGAGCATAGAAAACAGCGCGCAAAACAGACGAGGACGAAGAAACACACGTGACGAGCGCTGTGCTCGTTACGTGTGCTTCTTTGTCGTCGTCTGTTTTTCGCGCTGTTTCCTACGATGAATTCCCACCAACGCGCCGCCCAACTATCCATTCTTCTATGATAGCTGGAAAGGTTGGCGCCATCTACCAGCGACGGCGGCAACCATACTGGTTGTGCGCTTACCGCTGTCGCTTATAGATGGTGGTAGCTGTCCAGAGGCGTTTTTGTCAACAAGTGATTTGTACCGAACACGATCCTCAAGAACCTAGCTCTTAACAGCTCCGCTGCAAAAAAAACAAACAACAAGAAGGCAATCGGAAAAAGGCTGTCTGCTTACCCCGGTGCTGTCCCGTGCTTTTGTTTTCTCGTTTACTTTGCACGTCTTTTGTCTTTATTCTAGCATCTCCGACCTTTTGTCACATGCATGCCTCGCAAGTGATGTTTAGCTTTCGTTTGCTCTACAGTGCTGGAGTCAGAATTGTTGTACAGCCGAGACAATTAAATTTTTTACCATGATACAACGCCGCTATCGGAATCATCCCACAACCGAAACATTCTGGATGGAAAGTGTGTTTACTGGGATGATAACTAATTTGTTCCTTCAGAGATGGTAAACAACTCGCGGTATTTAATACGCGATTGAACCAGTGATGACATCAAACGAAGTTGGACTGCTACATCATATTGAACCGTGGCATCGTGCGCGGAGCGCGGCAAGGTGGTGCAAGCTCTCGGCTAACTGTTATCTATGGTCCATGGAATGCGCCTTGGACTGGTACCTTTAGCGTCCTGTCCTGCCCTTGCATCGAAAGTGGTCCCAAAGTGGCAACAAACGACGTCGCAAAAGCAGAAGTGTCCTGCTGTCGGATGCCACGATACCGGCGATTCGTCATGAAAATGCCAACAAAAAGCACGAGCGGACGCACGCGTCGTCATGTTCGCAGCGTCCCAACTCCTGGATCGTCAAGCTGGAAAGCAACCCACAGCAGCTATAACGAAACAGCCATTAACTGAAACAGGGTACCTACAAAGGTTGCGAAACAAGTTTACTAAAAAAATTATGCTACGAATGGATGGGTGGATGCTAATGGCTGTACCTTTTATAACGGGTGATGGTTGGCACCACTCAGCCTGGAAACCAAAAGTATGACTCATCCGCTCGTCCCAGCACTCCCAGCGTTGTCAACAGTCTGTTTCCGTGTGCTGAAACTACGTAGCATACTGTGGGCACGGGTGTCCGGTTTATTTAGTGTCTTTTTCTAACGTACATAATGCGTAACAGTGTAGTTCACCTTTGTAGTTCACCAGGTTGGTTTTGCTTCGGTGTGGTGACATTTACGCTGCTTCGTGTAATGCTACCCGGTAAAGTCCCCAGCCTTCATTGAGTGATGAGAGAGCTGTGTTCAACTTTTGTTAGTGCAGAAATGGCAACCGCCCAACGCTGTTCACCTTGTGCAAGTCCATCTTGTTTGTCATCGAGGGCTGTTGCCCACATGCGATGAAGTGTGTGAGGGGACGCAAGGGCCCCTTGGTTTTGGCGTAAAAGGGGAAGGTGAAGAAGCAACGAAGGCTTGAGCAGGTTTGGAGCATTGACTTTGTGTGGATTGGCCTGGAGTCCCTAACTAATGGCAGAATCGACTGTTAGATTTGGAGTTATCCGAAACTGCTCCATGCTCGCGTGTTTAGAGCAGCAAATGCTGGCTCATACTTGCATGTGTGTAAAGATACCAAGAAAAAAGCACTCTGTAACTGCTCCAAATCTATTAGCGGAATTTGCCCTAAGCTATGCTCAGAGTGTCCGCACTTCATTCTTCGATTTTCTCGTGGGCGTCGCCATTTCGGTGTTCGATGCGGCAAGCTTCAAAATGGCTTCGCCCAGAAGCAAATTAGAGAATGGAGTGTCGCTGTCCTAAGTGTATCTTATTTAGCAGTTCTAGGATGGCATAGGGTGGGATTGCTCTAAAGCTGAGGAGGGGGCATGTGGAGGGGTGGCACTCTGGTCCCTGGTTGCTGGGAGTCTAAGGCGGTGGGTGTTCCGGTGGCGACAGCTGTGTGCCCCCTGTGTCAGGTTCCGGAGCCTGGTGGAGACATACCATCGCCTCTTCCCCTCCACCCTCAAGGTGGACATGGACGCGGAGCTGGCAAAGTACAAGGTGAGGCCCTGGTTCTGCGTGGCGCCCTTCCATCCGTATGCCGTGAAATACCGAGCACGCGCCGACGTTGCAATGAGTGCAGACCCCCTATTTTCTGAAATATTTGAGCTACCATGCGAGCAAAGGTCGTAAAGGGCCCACCTCAGCAAACATCTGAACCTACAGGGATAACCGAGGTTCTCCTCTGCGTCGGCTGCTTCTCTGAGAAGACGGCGAAGCTCTACGATACTACGAAGCAGGAAAGCTCGACGCCAGTGCCGAGCATGCTTGACAGGAGCGGCGAGGCTGTTTATAAAATACTAATGGGCTCTCTCGGACCCCTGTACTGCTGCTATACTGTTCTGTCAGGTCGAACTAGGGCCTACCCTGCCGTGTGCCCATTGTGCGTCACTGCTCACAAACCCAACAACCGCTAGTCCCCATTTTTTCGCGATTGTCTCCCACTTGTGGGTGGGCGCTTTCTCGGTATTTTACGGTGAGAAGAGAGAAGTATAAGGGTGTGCCGTGGAGGCCGCTTCTGTGTGGTGGCACCGTACTCGGAAGCCGACCTTCTTGTGCCATATCGTTGAAGCTGGCGTAGTTTTCACAGTGCTGCAGCCCCACACTACTGTGCAAGTGTGTCTTGTGCCTCGTTTTTGTGTGCTCTCGTGCGCGCACAGAGAGTCATGGTGTTCCCTTAAATGGGGTTACTTTGCCACCTAAATTTTTTTAAGCTATCGTAGTGGTTGCTTCGAACTGGGACAAAGTGATGAAACCGAAACGCATAAAAGCCTTTTTGGTTACTATATGTTGTACCCTCTGGCAAGATGCGTTTACTATTTATTTATTTATTTATTTATACATACTGCTGGCCCGTGGGCCGTGGCAGGGAGGAACAACATATAACAAAGCGATACAGTACATACCTCCAATAAAAACTTTGAACAATACTATATTTACAAGACGTGCCCATAGCGCGTTAGGTGCTATGGGCACGTCTTGTCAATGCGCACGTTACGTGGTCCGAGAGCATTCTCCTTTTTGTCTCTCGAAGGCATCAACTTTTTGCATACCATTGCATTTATAGGGCCAGGTCTTGGTGTTTTGGTGACGTCACAGTGTCGCGTAACACTGCACCATCTGAAAGGCGTTCTAAATGCATAGTATTTGTCTTCTGCGACTTAGTATCTGTGACACATGACAGTGCTGCCATATGACGGATACGTTATGCGACACGGTGACGCTACACGACACTGGCATCACATGGCATGTCACACAAGAGTGCGACATCATAGTGTCTGTCACGTGGTCATATGATATCTGGCAGCATTGTCACGCCATGGCATTACACAAAGTGGTAGCGTCGCAAGACACCACGATGGCTTAATTCTCAGAACCCCCCCTAATGTTCGCTCCACTGGCCTCCTTACTCTGCTCGCAAAAGGAGGAGTGCGAATAGGCCCTTCAATTGCTGTGCATTTATACATCTTTGGGAAATGTCAAAGAGCCAGTCAGTTTTTCAAGGCTGCAATCGGTGGTTCCGAGGCGAGGCACCGGCCTGCGGATCCTCGGGTGGCGGGCTTGAACCCCTTCCGAAGCGCCCTTATTGCAGATACGGTGCCTCGTTACTCAGAAGGTCCCAGAGTGGTCAAAACTAATCCTCGGTCCTTCATGGGTGGGCCAGATGGCCTTCATTAGCTTAGCACTTAATACTCACAGTAAGTTAGACTTTTTTAAGGTCGCAGATGATGTAACTGCACTATGAGACACATCGTCGCATAAATGCTCGCGAGGTTCCCAGTGTCTGCCAGTCTGCCATGATGACTGCGACGATTGTCCGGTCTTCTGCAGGAGCATGCAGTGCAGCTGCGCCCTTTCGTGATCGACACGGTGTCGTACCTGAACCAGGCCCTGAAGGATGGAAAGAAGATACTGGTGGAGGTGGCCAACGCCTGTCTGCTGGACATCGACTTTGGTAGGCCCTCTTTCCCCGAGATGCCAATTTCCGACTGCGGCTATCGTTTTTGGAGTGTGCTCTCTTTTGCAATTTGTGCCTTCTGCGGAGAGATTGGGAGCAGCTTGTTTGTTACCTTCTGTCTTAGTCAACGCCGACATGCTGCAGCCATCGTGTTAAAATCGGCAGAGTGTGCGAAGAAGGGCTTGTCTGTCACATTTAATGTGAATACCTTCCGCCCCCACCTAAAAATGTTCATAATGCGATTTTTTCTCTGTAACGGGGCAATAATGTGTGCATTTACCCGATTCATCCTTAAAAATGTTGGCATATAGAGGGATGTTTATATTAACGGGGTTCATATTAACGAGGTAGGACTGTGCTCGTAGGTGTTTCTCTACTGGCGACCTTGGTAATCATGCTAATATTTTTCTGACTTTTTAATGCAGAAAGTGTTATATTAGCTGAATTCCCTGAAAAACCCTTCATGTTCTAGCCGCAGATTTTAGCGTTTCATTTTGCGCAAAGTTTTAAGTCGCATTAAAGTAAATGTGTTAAAGAATCGACAAAATATGATAAAAGAATCGTGTTTTTCTACTGTTCCAGCTACACCCTTAAAGGATCTGTGCAACAATTTCAGTGCTTTGCTAAAATAATTTGAGAGTTGGTGTCTCGATCTATCTGAAGGAAAGAACAAAAAACCGCTTTTGCCTATATGTCATAGTTTTTATTTAAAAAATGACAAAGATTGAGGTTTTCGGTCAACACCTTGAGCATCTTTCGAGCCACGTACGCTATGACGTGAAAGGGGGACGCACGGAGTTCTGCTGAAGCTCTCTCTAAGGTCATCAGTGAGCAGCGAGAACTCGCCCGCTTGCGATTACGAAAGGAGGAAAGAGCCAGCGTGCTCGTCCGGGTCCGGTCATCCCCGTCCGGCTCTGCCCCCGTCCCCTCCGGCTTCTGGCGGCTGTTCGCGGTAGCAGATAGAGCTGACGGTTTTGTTGACCTCGGGTAGATGGGGCCATTAAAACTTCATACAATAAAAGTTTTGTTGTCGATACCAGGTTTTTGGCGCATTCATATTTATGTTGGAATGATAAGATTTATAGGAAAATTACCTTTTATCGAGCAGGTATTTTCACAACTATCTATCTTTTTACAAGTCCCCGTTTGACATCTCGCCACGTGGTTCTGACGGCCGCCGCTCGCGGCTGCAGGTCAGGGAATATTTTTTGCCTTGCGATTACCCGGCGGAATATCAACATTTCGAAGGAAGGAGATGTGTTTTCTGTCCTTTGTGACAAGATAAACAATGTCAAAAGTAGAAAATGCAAATTTTTTCAACGTTAAAATCGTTGCACAGCTCCTTTAAGAAAAGGTTGCCAGTATCATTTATTCATTAGTCAAAACTTAATTCTGTACCTACAACCTTGTCCCAACAGTTCTGTGCAGAAAGCCACTTCATTGCAGCGATTCTGTGCCAGCAACCTAGTTTCCACAGCATTGTGTCAGCCTCCTACTTGTGGAACATGGCTTCTGTGGCATATGTAGTTTCCAGGGGTGGAAGCGCTGCGCCAATTGCGCCACCCTGCGCCAATTCACTTCCCTGCGCCAGCCTGCTCCAAAACGCCAATTTCAACTTTTTTTTTTTTTCTTTAGTGTTTTTTTTTTAAATTTAGCGTAAAACGGTTGGCCACGGGCCACCATGTGGTGTGTACTTTTGCTTAGGTGTCACTGCGGGTGACTCGTACCAACTCGACTGGGGCTCCGAACCATGTGTAACCTCAGGGCGAGGCGTCGATTTTAGTTCATCGAGAGTGCGATGTCGTTTTTTACTACAAAGAGCTTGATATACGAACACATCGGTTTGGTTTCGGGCATAGTTGGTTGGCGCGGTTGGAGCGCGCATGCAGTTGCCCGTGGTCCCGATTTGCCGTGATCGTGGGAGTTGGTGCCTCGGCACCGGTGGGCTACCTTGGCCATTAACATGAGCAGAAGTAAGTGGTCTTTACTAGCTTTACCTGTTATTTGGTAGCCTACCATATTTGGACGCTTAGCCGTGAAGAATCGCGAGCACAGGCACATCCGTTCTCGAGCTCAACTTGTCTTGTCAAAACGAAACCAAAACCATCATTGTGTGCGCGAATGTGCACGCTGTCGTGTGTTGTCTCCCGCCGTCAGACCACTAGCGAAAACAATACCCGCGATCTTAAGCGAGTTGGTTAATTGGCAGTGCTTCACACTTTTTTGTTACTTTCCTTTAGCGTGGAGGAGTGGGGGTTACATCAGAAATACCGTACAACACTCCCGCGCTGCCGATTCCTGTCAAGAACGCACCTTAACTTGCTATAGCCACTCTACTCGTATAAGTTTCGGGTATAGGTGTATCTGGTTGGGGGGGGGGGGGGGGGGGGGTTGGGTAGGGTAGAGAGAAGTTGGTGGGCTTTTTGTCACGTAAGAAGGCAGCCTGCCCCGCAGGGATCAGCGCCTGATCAGCTACATCTCATTTTCAGTCTCGTTCAAACTGTATTCTCTTAAAGCACTTCTACTGAGTGCACAAGAACTCATAAGCAAGGGTGAGGCAGTTAAGGACATGGACAAGGTGGGGAGTGGACACCTCCTGCTAAGTGATGTGAACTCTAAACTGCCCAAAGTACTCGAGCGCATAAAAGAAATTGACTCTGCTCTTCAAACTGTGAAAAAAAAAGGTGAACTTCAGTTGTTTCTAAATTACACAAATTCAGCCTAGTCACAACCCTTTTTTTTTAACATGGAGCCTGTGGGCTCTTCTAGTCAGTGTTTATGCTGCATATGTATTAGTGGCTGTGATATTTTTAAGACAATATATTTTTCCATCTAAAGTAATATAGATATAGCTTTGTAGATATAGATATATAGATATAGCTTTGTAGATAGAGAATATAGATATAGCTTGGGTGTAAGGATTACTGTATTTTATGAAAAGGGATTAAGAACATTTGTATTTAATGAAAACAAGTCAGCAAGGACTGCTTTATTCTGAAACATGTTGTGGTACCTTAATGTTTTTTATGGAGACACGCAATGCACAGCATTTTATGGAGTACATAAGGTTGCGTTGCTCTTCTAGTCGATGCTTAAAGCTGCATATGTACGAGTGACTGTGGTATTCTAAAAATATAAAATACATATTTTATTTTGCATCTGAATTTTTGTCAAATGTCAGTAGCCTTGTATTTTGTTACTAAACTTGATATAGGGCTTTTTAAGCACTGATTGAACATGTGTATTCTTTATTAAACAAAAACTGTAGTCAGCGAAGGTAGTCTATCTGACACCTTGCAGTGGTTTAGTTTTCTGGATACATGTTTACTATTGGTCTATTAAGTAGACGCTTTTGTACTGGCGTGGCTCAAGTTAGGCTTTTATTGTCGGGGCCTCCCATATAAAGTCTATTATGACTCTGCCTGCTGCCGGAATGGTTCTCAAAGCCTTTCCTTTGCATAAATTGCCAATATTCCATATTTCAATGCAATAGAAATAGAAAGGTGTGTATGTATGTTGCTTGAAAATTATTCTGGGATGTGCATGCATATATTTTTGCTACATTTTCACATTTAGAAACAACAAATCACTTTAAAACACTTGTTTGACCTCCGTGACCTGCTCCAAAACCTACCTCTACGGCTAGAAAACTTATTTTTGCTGCTCCCGAGCTGCTCTAAAGCGAGCCTTTTACTGCTCCAAAACTGCTCCAAAGTGGGACTTTTGCTGCTCCCAGCCCTGATACAAAAGGCTCTAGCCCGCTTCCACCCCTGAGTTTCTGCAACATTGTTTTTGTGACAATCTCTGCAGCATTGTTTCTGCCACTTAGTTGCTACAACATTGTTTCTGCCACTTAGTTGCTACAACATTGTTCCTGTGATAGTCACTCCAACATCGTTCCGGTGACAGTTTCTGCATCGCTGTTTCTGAAACAATTCCTGTGCCAGTATTTCTGTGCCATAGTTTCTGCAGCATTATTTCTGTGACATAATTGCTGGAACATTGTTTCTGAGACCTAGTTTCCCTAGCATTGTTTCTGTGGCGTAGACGCTGCCACATAATTTCTGTGATCTAGTTGTTGCAACATTGTTTCTGAGACATTCTTTCTCCAGCATTGTTTCTGTGGCATAGTTACTGCAGCATTGTTTCTGCGGCACGGTTTCATCAATATTGTTTCAGAGACAGTTTCTCCAGCATTCTTTCTGACAGAGTTCCTTCAACATCATCTCGGCATCCTCCGGAACTCTGATGCATTGTTCCGACGTACTGTTCCGCGACATTGTCATCCAGCATCGCGCCCGTGCACTTACCTCACTGGGGGTTCGCTGTGGTGTTGTGCGTTGCAGGCACGTACCCCTTTGTCACGTCGTCCAACTGCACGGTGGGCGGCGTGTGCACAGGCCTGGGCATTCCCCCCAAGGTGATCCAGAAGGTCTTTGGCGTCGTGAAGGCGTACACGACGCGTGTCGGAGACGGGCCCTTCCCCACCGAGCAGAAGAATGTGAGTCGGCTGGGTCTGCCCCCTCTCCCCTCTCTCCTTATAATTGCTACGAGTAGAGAACAGTGACGCAGTGGCGCCGCCTGTTGGGTAGCCCTAGAAATGTTGCCACATGCATGGCCGAGAGGAGACTTTTAGAAGATTTGTATTTACTTTTACCTTGAGCGATCGACCCTCAAACATTCTAGAACGAATGTTCGAGACGCCGAGTGTAATAGATGTGGAGCCAAAAGTGGCTCTGCTGACTCTATCTCACACTGCCCAGCTGTCGCAGCGACGCCTCGACACTTACCCCCACTTTCTTGACGCTTGTTCTTTCTCTAGTTTCTGGAACAAATTCACCGATTAGTAGATCAGGGATGTTTCAGTTGTACCTGGTGGATGGCCCCAGTGTATTTTCTCACTGAGCAGATACAAGCTGTTTCTAAGGCTGTCTATCACACCAGGACACAAGTGTTTGAGCTAGCCTTTAGATGCAATGGTGTTGTTTTCTGGTTGGGAGCAGGTCACTTGTGATTGGCGGAAGGTCCCAGCAAATGGCTGGGCACAGGAAATATTTCGACCCGAAAATACCACTTGTTCTGGAAGCCTGCGCACATTCTTGCAAGCCCAAATTTGCGATGTTAAGTATACGTCTGGATCTTGCGAGTTTCGCAATGGGTCAATGCGAGTTTTGAATTGCGTCTAACTTAGCTATCCCCCAAGCCAATTTTCTTTTGCTGCCAAGCGGTCAGGCCAACTCAAGTCAAGCCAAGCCGCTCTCGTAATGACTGCAAGTGCGTAGTTGCGGAAGTGATCAACCGTGAAACTGAGCGGCATTTTTTGTGGTCCACTTTCGAACAGTGAAATTGTGAAAGTGGTTAGGCCTAAGAATGGTCACGTTGCTCTCCATACTGAGTGAGCTTCGTAGGGTGCTTTTCCTTGGCAAAAGGCACACCGAAAGCGATCTAAAAAGGTTTGCAATTCATAAAGCATGGTTACTGTGGCGCACCCCCAACCAGCTGTGGGTGCACCTCCATCAGTGGAGACATACCACAGTACTTTGACATGCCATATTGGCACCTAGTATGACATTTGCACCAAGTGTGTAAATGCAAAAATTTTACCCTGCGTAATAAACAAACTTTTTGTCATTTAAAAAAAAAATTCTTTTATTATGTGAGTAAATACGGTACTGGGAAGCGTTTGGCACACAGTTACCCAACATCGGATTTCTCAGATCTTCTAACAGGGCAGGGACAGCCAAGGAAATTTGAAAAAGGAGACCCCCAAAGATACTCCACCGGAACATTTGCAGGAACCCAGTTTTCATGGATATTGAAACTAGGTTTTTCAGGGTACCTTCCAGTGTTCCCTGAGCACTCAAATTCTCTTCATTGTCCCTAGTCAAGTGAGGTATTTACCCAGTTTATACAGTATTTCAGCATATCATGGCCCTGCATCGATGTGTAGCTATGAGCCAAACACACTTAGTGTATGTACCGTTGCTAACCAGGTCTGTAAACCTCTGTACCGCTTAAACACAATAAGACTGAAAGGGACTGCAGTTCCTTGGCTGTCATTAGAGCCAGATATGCTCTCCCAGAGAGAAAGCTTTCAAAACCCACCTTGTAGCGGTCTATCCGCAACTTTCATTGTGGCGATAGGGATCAGTTGTGCAGTGTACCAATGGGGATGCGTGCCATGCAGGAGGTTGGAGACCGTCTGCACAGCGTGGGCGACGAGTTCGGCGTGACAACGAAGAGACCTCGGCGTTGTGGCTGGCTGGACCTGGTGGTTCTCCGCTACTCCAACATGATCAACGGCTACTCTGCGTACGCTCCTTCGTTTCGTCGTCACTCTTCGGCCTTGCCCGCTTAGCTGCTCTCTTTGTGAGGCGTCGAGCGGTGCAGCTGCCCTTGGTGCTATAGTTGGGGTGGCTTGCCTTGTTCAAAGCTGTGAGAGGTGATCTGGGTTTTTAACCCGACAGCATTTAGGAGCTTGTGTCGCAGAAAATTCGGCATCGGCAGGACGGGAAAATCCTGATTGGTCGATAGGTTCATGACGTCGCTGCCACACGACCTCGCGTAGAAATTTCAAACAACCCACAACACTTGCGTGAATTGTGATGTCATGTGTGGAATGAAAGTGATCAAAACATGGCATGTAATGCGGATTAAAGGTTGCCGGATGTCTCAAATGATTTCCCTTTATTAAGTAATTCATTTGCCTTGAAGAAAAAATTTGAACAATCTTAGGTGGATGCGGGCTTCGAACCCACGGCCCTTCGGTTACGAGCCAGACACGCTACCAACTAGGCCACGCAGACGCGCTTGCACGGCTTGGCAACAAGCGGGGGTTTGTATGTTTAGCTATCACGTTCCACTCTTAAAGGAGAAATTTAAGTGTCCTGTGTCTTTTGGTTATTAGTGTCTGGGGGTTACTACCATAAAATACCAAGCATGCGCTTCCCCTTTTCTAAGCGCCCTTCCCATTTTATTTTTTTATATTTTAATATTTTTGCAGCCGCCATCTTGATTGTTATTTCCAAGCCGAGTAAGGGACCTCTCCCTATTTTGATTGGACAATATCTGAATTTGAAGGGGTGCGCTTGCTCGGTATTTTACGGTAGCTTTCAGAAAGGACATGGAGAGGAGGGCATCAGTGGCTCGAGCTGCTTCGTGACTCCACACACCGCTTGCATGCAACATCATCAAATCACACCGATAGTCATTCCTACTTGGTCTTGCCAAAAAAAATATGATCGGTGGTGCGAAATATATGCTGGAGAAGGTGTGCGCACAGCAGCAAGGTTCTTTACAATGGCTGCCGATGCGATATCGGTGCATGCCAGATAGAACCGTTCCGAAAGTTTTGAGGGAATTTGTAGCTAGAGCCGAGCTTGGTTATATCACACCCGAGTATTTCGAATTATTGTTTATATCGTAAAGTCGAAACATCCCCTTGAAAATCGCACGTAATTGTATAGGAGTGTTGTTTTTCTGTATCGAACTGCCATGGGCGGGGACACTCAATAGAGCGAACAGTACACACGTAGCCCATGGCTTCTCCTGCGGCAATCACATAGCTCGCGTTGTGGGGCTGGCAGACCGCCAAGCCAGCATACGCGCGCTAAGATACGCGGCAAAAGAGCAGTTGTAAAAAAGCAAGGGGATGGGCATGCGCGCACGTAGCGAGGGCAGGGAGTGCTCGCTGTTGGAACGGTAGTGTGCGCTTTTTCCTCGAATACCGCTGTCACTGCACGACTCCTTAGCCCCAAAATAAAATATGCAAAAAGAAATGCAAAAGTCAAGTTGAGTGAGTTGACAACAAGGTTGAGCAGTCGCACTTCCAACGCCTTATCTTTGCTTACCTTTTTCTGTCGCCGTCTTTGCGCGTTTTTTCTTTTTTGCCTTTCTTTTTTTTGCTGCCTGAATTTAGTAAGGTTTCTTTTTTGCTGCTTGCTTAGCATTATCCTATGGATCGAGTTTTTTTTTTTTTTTTGTGCAACTCAATTTTTGTTTTGTCATTTTTTTTAAAATTATTTTCGTGCTTTGTTGTTGGCGCTTTGTGGAGGTTGTGGCGAGACGTAAACGCAGCGGTGTTTGTGATCCTCACTAACTAAGCTCTAATGTATTTAGCGGCTCTTAGACGCTCTATTTGGTAAGGTCCCGTTTATCGCTACCTTTGGTATTAGCAGACTCGCGGAAATTTCAACGAGAGCTTAAGTTGGCATATATTTTTTGTAAGAACCAAAGTTTTGCTAATTTCGCGACCTGAACAACATTGATTGTGCGAATATACTGCCCTGTAGGAACGAGTGCACAGCATGCAACTTCCAATCGCACAATTGTGAGTTCAATATATTTGAATTCAATATATCCGGCTTTGACTGTAGTTTGACAGAAGGAGGCCCTCGCGGAGCTCGGCACTTTTCCGAGACGTCACTTGAAAAGTTTTAAAAAGTTTTCGAGCTCCGTTAGCAAAATTGCATAGTACGTACTGTGTTCAATTTTATTTTTGCGGTCTCGGTACTATTTCAAAAATTTGGCAAGGTCTGGGTTTTGGGAACGTTTTGCGTGCTCAAAATTGTGCGATTGAAGCGGCATGCTGTGCACTCGTTAGTACAGGGTGGTATATTCGCACAATCAGTGTTGTTCAGGTCGTGAAATTAGCAAAACTTTGGTTTTTACAAAAAAAATATATTGCTAGGATAAAGAAGACGTAGAAGGCCAGCAAAGAAGAAAAGGATTGGGACCTTTTTCCCCTTCTCATTTGTCACTCTTGTACTGTGCCACTTTATTCATCTAGTATTCTTGTTTATATAGTAATAAAACAAAAGCTTGTGTTGCACTGTCACTCGTGCACGCCCACTTTATGCTGAGCTGTGTGCCGACACTCTTGCTCGGGGTAGAAAATGTGAGTAGAGCTTCGGTGCTTGAGAAAAAGCCCTCCCCTTCTCTCTCCATCCAGGATTGCTTTGACGAAGCTGGACGTCTTGGACGGATTTGAGGAGATCAAGGTCGGCACCGGGTACCGCCTGGATGGCAAGCTGCTCAAGACGCCACCGGGTAACGGCCCCTTCGAAGTGCATAGCTGGGGCGACGAACGCTTGCAAGCAGCCGGTTGATGGCAGGTGCTAGCCGTGACAATGTGTCTTCCCGAATGCGGACTACTAAAAACATTTGCATTGCGTCGGATTTTGTGTTGCACAACTGGTGTAGGGTGTTATGCAGTAGCTCCACCTTAAAAGCTGAAACATGTGTGCTAGTACGAACAGGAAATCTTGCATAAATCCGAGCACGAGACACATCCCTCACCGTTATTTCTGAAGACAAATTGCCACGTGCTTCTTCAGTGTACAGCAAGTGTGAATGAATATGCTTGTAATGAAACCACATTTGTGATCTACGGGGTGCTTCTGTAAAGGCTTTCGGAAATTCATACCAATGAGGTGGTTGAAGAAAAAAAAGATATCTTTTCGGGAATGGGACCTCTTGGTCACGGCGAACATTGAGCTCTGCAAGAAACATACTAATTGCCTTAAATTTAGTAGTTAAGTTTTTAATTAGTCAAGATAAACACATGGCTTTAAGTAAAAACTTGCTGAGCATTACGTAAAACTCCTAAATCAGTCAATATTAGGACAATCTTCAACATGTGAGGAGGAGGGGGAGGGAGGGAGGGAGAGGGAGCGGCTAAAGTTGCTGCTCCTGCAGCAGGCATGGGGCTGGCAACGTGAAACCGCGAGCGATAAGAATATCATCTGCGTACCGTCGTTTTCTGAAATTAGCACGGGAATAGTTTCCCATGTTCCGAATTTCGTGCATTCTTTTGTTGGTTTTTTTGCGCACGTGTCCAGGTCTTGGGCCTGTGAAAGGTTAAAAAGTGAACTGTCCTACATACCAATACTCGGTGCACCACTAGAGATCGGTTCTGTTGAATATGAAAAGCAGTTAAATTTTTCCTTTTGTAACTATTTTTCATTCTAAAATGATCTGATGGGCGAGTTGGTTATACATAATGCACACTGAAGTGCAGACAAGGACAAGTAAATACGTAAAAAGGACAAGCACTGATTAGCGCTTGTCCTGTCTGTTTTTTCTTGTCCTTTTCCTTTGCACTGCAGTGTGTATTGTATGTAATTTTAAATCACCCTCGCCATGTCACTGTGCGTTTCTGCACCCGTCCTCGAGAGTTGCGGTACCTGGAGCCGGCTCAGTCTCTAAAAATATCGGATATAAAACTGTTTTTAAATGCGGAGCATTTATAGGGCCCATTAGGATTTTCGTGTCTGCACCAGGAATGTAGGTTCGATTGTTGCGTCACGGCGTTTGCAACAGTTGGTGTCTGACTGTGCTGCCGGGATAGTGACGAGACGGGGGTGTCGGTGGCAGAGCGTGCTAACGCATTTCCACAGAACCCAGCGAACCCGGGTTCAATCCCCACCCCTTTCCGTTTCGATCTGGACTAGCGCCGTACCGGCATGCGGCCCCTTGCAGCGGTACTGTCCCGGCTAAATTTCTCGCCTACAGCCGCGACACCTGATGTCCATTGGGGCCGACTAACTTTCGGCTGTCTAAACATACACGCAACACAATTATTTTTTTATGGCAACGAGTCGTAAAAGAAGAAACTCTCTGGCGATCGTTTTTAGGTGTCCCCGGGACTTCGCATTGCACAGTCACGTGACCACATGACAGTGGCACACGATGTAAGGTCGTGCGACACTGACATTTCAGTGTCATGTGACATTGCACAACACTGGCGTCGTGGTGTCACGTGAGCACATGGCATTTATGTCACGTGCCTGAGGTTATGCGGCACTGACATTGTGGTGTCACATGACATGGCAGTATCACGAGATGCTAGTTTACATGACGCTGTGTCACGTGACTTGAGGTAATGCAACCGCATGCTTTCCTGATCTGACGCCGTAGCATCTTGGACGGCAGGTATACCTCACGACATCACGGGGGGGGGGACATGCCAAAGAGGCGGTTAATTCTTTTGTGTGTACTGTTCGCAACTGCGGTTTTGAATTGGCGACTCGACTGAGTTTGGGTTTCCCCTTGTGCTTGCAGCAAACACGGACGACCTGTACCGCATCCAAGTGGAGTACATTACGCTGCCCGGTTGGCAGGCGCGGACGGAGGAATGCCGCAAGTACTCGGAGCTGCCCCCGAACGCCCGCAAGTACGTCGAGACCATCCAGCAGCTCCTCGAAATCCCCAGTAAGAACCTTTTTAAAGTGATCGCTCTTATGGGCTTTTTCTACCACTGGAAAGGACATCCGTTGTTGTCGTCGTTGTAGACGTCTTGGCATCATAGGGTGTCCGTCGTCGATGTTGCCCAATCCTTACAACAAATTGCCCGCCGCCCGGGGAAATCGAACCTGGGTCCGTTGTGTGTGAAGCGGAGGCATTACCACAGACCAACGCCACAGCATTAACAACCCGTTCTACACTTAGGGCTTTTGTAGTACCCATTGGTACTACAGGGAGCTGCGAGCCTCAATTTAACACGCGAAGAGCCGCATGCGGCTCGCAAGCCGCAGCTTGGCCACCCCTGGTATAGGTGCTTTACACATGCGCCAGACTACAGCCACCATTGCCGACCTTCTCTTGTCTTACTGACACACTCGGCCATTGAAACGAGCGTCGGCTAGCCTCCACAAAGGCCAATGTGCAGAAGGACACAATAAAATCTAAAATGGCAGTGACCTGGCCTGCAATGGTAAGGACAAAGTGAGTTAAATGGAATAAGAGGAAACAAAAACTGAAGGTCGGTTATGACATCACCCATGCACAGCTGCTGCAAAGCGTCTATATGCTGTATATAAATGTGCACTTCCTCAGTGTAGTACTTACAATACACGTGTTTTTACAGTGGAGCTGTAAAAACACTGGGGCTAGCTTCCCCAGTATTGTGTCCATGGACAAACAAATGTCGACATAAAACTCCAAACAGCTACTGCCATCTATGAGTGACGGCGGCAACCTTTCCAGCCTTTCCATTCTAGTTTTCACCAGAGTGGAAAGGCTGAATTTCTTAAGGCGTCGTCCTAGAGGTCGTCCAAGAGGTTGTCCTTGAGGTCGTCCTAGATGTCGTCCTCCTCTAGTCATTGTCCTAGACTTAAAGATGGCAGCTTTGCTGATCCTCCATCTTCACGTGAAGTGGAGGGGCTCTACATTTTTTAACCAACTTTTTTGTTGGTGTTTTAAAGGGATACTTCAACAAAATTTGAAATACACCCATCACGTTCAGAAATAGGCTTAATATGATCCACAATGTCCATAAATGACAATCGCGCATTTGCATTTTGAACCTGATGGCTGTATTTATCGTTATAAACGGCCCACTCTGGCGAGGCTGATGTCGTCAGGATGCCCTAGCCGTTCCAGCCACCGAAGTGGTCGAAGCACGCCAGCCATTGGGTCACCATAACTAACTGCAAATCTGCTTTTGTGTGGATTTTGAGTGACGGGTTAATCTTCTATAATCTTCTAGTGGGAGAATAGCAACCTCTGGGACACACAAAAGAGTGTTCCTCCCTCCCCTCTTCTCTTGTGCCGGCCATAGAGCAGTTGCGATGACGTCAGGTTTAAATAGTTCTAGGCGAGGCAGTTCTAGGCATTCAATTTGTTTTAAAATTCCTTTTCCTGTTTTTTTTAACAAGATAATGGGCGCATTAAGTTAGTGAGCTCCAGACTCCGGACATCTGCGCTCGAGCGCGCGAATCCGGAGCTTAGCTTAACAACTACACTTTTTTGGGTACCGAGGTGCCATCTGACGTCTATTTTTAAAGTTTCCGTTTCCGGCTTTCCGGCGCGCGTTTAAACATGGCTCTCGTCTCATCTTGTCGAAACATAGAAAAAGTGTTTGTTCGACTACGACTTCGATGAAATAAGTTCTCGGAGACGGTGGCAACAGCAAGAGCTTCTATTTGTGCTGCACGCTGTTGGTGCGGCAATTAAAGGTACACCGAACGTCTTCTGAATTCCAAAAAGCCTTAAAGGGATGGTGAATTGAAATTCGGATTTTAAAAAAAAACGATGCTGGAGATGTAGGCGGGACGCTACAATCCCTACAACACTACTTGTAAGGCGATATCTCAAATGGACGGCCATATTTTTGGAAAAAGAAGTCTAGATTAAACCAGGCCGACGAGGCGCATGAACGTCAAGATACATAGTTTCCTCCTCTCTTCACTTCACTCCCTCAAGGCCGCGAGGCGGAGAAGACGCGAGGCCGTTCCCTCTCCTTCCCGGAGAAACATGACGTCAACATTCCTGCAAAATTCGCCTCTTTTTTTTAAAAATACGGTCATCCATTCGAGATATCGCTGTATGAGTGATGTTTCAATGTTTGTAGCATCCCGTTGCACGCTTTTACCGCGTGTTTTAAGAAATCCAGATTTCAGTTCAGCATCCCTTTAAAGAATGACGGCTGAATGGCCGAATTTATCAGCCCGCCTCATCCTGAGGTTGCGGTAAAGTACATCAAGAACTTCGACAGGCATTTGAATGATGTATGCATACCTGTCTACGCCAGCATCTTTTTATTTTTTTTCCCCACGATAACGGAGTGATCGCACGAGATGCCAAAAGATTGCTGTCGAAGTATCCACGTATCCAAGCAGGCGCGACTTGTGCGTCCGAGGGAGTCCCTAAAGGCTTCGGCGCAAGCACGAAGGACGCCAGGAGCTCCGAGCACTGCATGGTAGCGCAGAATGAGCAGCTCCTACCTCGGTGCCATTCCTGGTTGCGCCGGAGCCTTTCGGCCGCAGGGTTCAGTTGGTGCGGTCGCGGTCAGCGAGGTTTGACGAGGCGAGCGCGGTGACATCCTCGGAGCGTTCGGAAACGATCTCGCTCGCCAGGAACTGCGCATACATGACGCATCTGGTCCAGGGTGGCCCGGCGGCCCAGCCAGGAGCCCAAAACACTTGGGTTTTCATGTTTCTTCCGTCTCGTGCGAAACCACTGCGTGGGACCACTGGTTGCAAGAGCGAAAACGCCGTCATCTTACCGGAGACCAACCTGTTCGAGCTCTCGCACACCATTTCCGACGAATTTAACGTGCCCATTGGTGTGTCCGGTGTGATACTGCTCCTTTGAGCACGTATAGACCAAGAAATGAGTGCCGAAATTTCGTTGTAGTGTCGCTTGAAGGCCAGGGTTTCCCCTTAGCTAATTAAAATGGCTTTTTGTATCTTTTATGTACTTGACAAATGTTGACGATTGGGCTACTTGGCGGGCCAATTTTAAAAACTGGCGGCACGCAGAAGACTCAGTCGAAAAAGGAGAGATGCACGTGTGGTGCTGTGGTGTGTTAATTTCGTTTGATTTGTGTCTGTTGTGCTATTTGTTTTTAATAATGTTTTATGTGTTTGTGGATATGTTATCATTGGCTCGTAGAAGAAAAATGCCTAGTATGTGCCAAATTGCAGAGAAGTCGGAGGTTTTGGAGCATTATACTGATAAATGTTGAATTTGGAACAAAAAGAACTTCGAAAACGTGAAACCCTACTTATATCGTACAAAACACCTGAATATGTTTTTGTTTGTTGCATTGCATTGCTAGGTTCGTGGGAACTTTGCTGATTTGAGGACTCAAAGATATTCAAGCCGAAATTCGGGAGAATGGACGAAACTCTTGTTACGTGGCTGGTGCTTAGGTTATGCACTTCCTACACTAGTGATACTTCACTCGCTAAATTTCTCGTCTAACTTGAGTCTGTTTTCTTAATGGTGCAAGAAAATTGCAATTCTAACTACAACCAAACATGGCAATTCGAGTTTCAGCTTTTGCTGCGTGAGAACGTTACGTTACCGACATTTTGATTTCAAGATGCCATAAAGAGCTGCTCCAGCTGAAGCGGGCATAAACACTCTTGTAATTCCCTTCTGTGTTGGTTGTAGCATAACAGCGTGTGAGAAGCAAAAGAAATAGAGAGGTTTAACAGTGCACAATCAGTTGGAGTGCCATGTCAGTTTTTTCAGATTATCTTTTTGTTTCTTTTTACTTTTTTTCAGTCAAGTGGATTGGAGTTGGCAAGTCACGTGCATCAATCATAGAAGTCTTCTAATTGTTGGACCCCACTGATACCTCATCATTTTATTTTTTCCGGGGAGAGGGGAGGGGTTTTTATCAAAACTAAGCGTCCTGGCGTCCGACAGCATTTCTCGGAAGGGTAGCACTACAGCCAAAGTTCCCAACTGTCTGCCCGGGATAACGGCACACGCGTCACGAAAAGTCTGGAGTGGTGGCAATGTACTTTATTTTCGACCGTTTTGTACTGACTGAACTTGGAGGTCCCTGTGTAGGTCTGCTTTGCAAGAAGAAAGGGAGGGAATAAACGTCTTTAATTCCTCTAGTCCGATGCTCGAGGACTTTAGTGCATCTAGTCCGATGCAGGAGGAGCAAAAGATAAAATGTGTCATACAAGAAAACATGCTTCGTTCAAATATTATTGTTTCCGCCTCCTAGTTCCAAGAGTTTGCCGTACTATTCTAGCGAACAATTCTGCGAGACGGCGGGAGCACGCTTACTATTAGATCGTCGTGTGTTTTGTCACACTTAATTTCCCAGGGTTGTCGCTTGCTCGAGAAGTATCGGCATTTGCGAGGTTTTATGGAGTCTTTGAAGTCTCAGTATTGGCGTTTCTGTCAGAAGATTTTTTAACCTGTTACCTGCAGTTCAGGGCTCCGTTGATGTCATTAAAGGTGGATATTTTCATCTTGTGTTTGTTGTCTCGTGAGCCGCCGTCTTCAAGTGATGCCACGATGCCACATCTACCGAATAGTTTGATTTTCTGACACCTTCACAAGTGCCACAAATGGTGTGGTGTCGTGAGCTATCTGCCATATTTATTGGCTCGTTTTTGCAATACACCTGCTGGAAAACCTGAAGCTGAAACTGCCCCTGCAGTATTCAAAATGCTTTCAAGAAGTAGTGCGGCGTGTGGCGACGAGCCGTGCACCCGCCATCTTCGTCCCGCCATTTCCCGTTTCCCTCTCGATTGCAAAAAGCATGACCGCAGCAACCGCAGGTTGCGCGTCGTCGTGGTGTCTGGTGTGTGCACGGCTCCATTGTCGTTGTGGTGTGGTGTCGTGATGTAGTAAAGCCGTCAAGTAGCTGTTGTCGGCCTCCTTCCCAAACGCAAATATGAGTTGGCGATCTTCCCATACGCAAAAGCCAGACGAGGCGGCGTGTCGCATCGTTTTTCGCCGTCGGAATTCTGGACATGTTCTTGCCGCTGTCCGCGCGATTTGTGCACTTTGTAACACTACAGCCTGTCATTCTCACGGGGATCCTTCTACGCGCATGAAAAATTAATTGCGGTAAACAACGCAGCGGCTGACGAAAACGCCGTCGCCTCACTTTCGAATGAGAGCTCACCGACTCTCCAAGATCGCCGGATGTGAGCCGGTCGCATATCGCGTATCACTCCACGAGAGCTGCAGACGCGAGCAATGTGATCGTCGTTCGTGTCATTCGCTTCCAATAATAACGATAATTATTTTATTTGCACATACTGGAATGGGCACATGTGGTGGTGCGCGGGGCTAAGCAGATAGGTGAAAAACCCTTGAGCAAAGCGCCTGCCAGCCCGCCACCACTTGTGAAAAAAACAAGACATATATATGTACAGAATATACACAATACAGAAAGTACATACAAAGGAAACAAAAGGAGGTGGGAAACAACAAAAGCATTATGACAAGGATGCCAGCTGCATCCCATACATCCTGGCCAGCTCTCGTGACTTTGCCCCGTTTGACGGTAGGGGGCTGCGCACACTAAGGGGAAGTTTCAAAAAGTCTCTTATAGCAGCTGGGAGCAGTGAGGAGCTGTGGCGCAATGTCCTCCCCCTCAGCTCGTCGGGTTGTCCAGTTCTCTTGCCAATTCGAGCTACTGTCGAGAGGTAGGTGCCTGACGTCCAACACCCGCACACTGTGACACTGAACACTTGGCGCCTATGTTGGAGCGGGCGCCACCCAAACGCCGTCAGCCAGTCACAGTAGCTGGTGTCCAGTCCAGAGACATGTCCAAGTGCCCTGCAGCATATATTTCTGGACGCCCTCCGCTGGACGCTTTCGATCCCATGCATTGGAAACGGATGTTCTGAAACATAACTCGCGTTATAAGTAACGCGAGTTATGTTGTACTGTACCCAGTTGCTACACATAATGTTCAATGGTTAAGAAAGCTTTCGGTTCGTTCGATTTTATTCTGGTATCTATATCTTGTGAACGCAAAGCGGAAGATATGTTCCCCCCGAAAATTGGCACCCTGCTCGGATCCAGTTCTGCCCACGTGACCACACCAACGCAAATACGGAAATGGCGGCCCTACGGGGGCCAGAGTTGCGGGTTCATCCCCGTAGCGCCGTCTTTCCTGCACGGCATGTTGATCCAGCTCCTCACGTGACTGAATTCGGCGAATAGCGGCGCCGCGCGTTCGAGGCGCGCGGCGCGTGGCGCGCTCAGAAGCAGGGGAACGTACGGGGGCGTGCGCGCAACGTCTACTTTCCTGCACGGCACTTGATCCAGCTCCTCACGTGATCGGATCTCGGCGAATAGCGGCGCGGCAGCATGTGGAAAACAGACGCGCAACTCTCGCTCCCGCAGGGAACTCTACTCCACAGTCTCTACTCCGGCTCAGCTCCGGCTCTGCAACTAGCGCCATCTATCAATACGAGCGCCAAACGCGCCCCGCCACTCATGGCCCCCGAGATCCCGTGCGCCACTCGACTTGGTCGTCTGTGCCGTCGCCCGCCGTTGACCCTATCAAGTTTCTTGGCCCCACTTTTTGCAGGAAAAGACCTACGCTTTCTAATTTTACAAAAAAAAAAAAAAAAAAAAAACTGTTTAGTGAAAATACATCTTTGACGAAAAGTTTAGATTGCTACGTGCAGGCGCCGATTTTTACTGCCCATTTTAGATTGCGTCTGGTTACTTCAGTCACCATATACATTTACATTGTGTCGTTTGTATGTCGGTACTCTGCCAGGCTTAGGTATTTCAAACCACCTTTTGGGGGTTTTCAGTGGGCAGGGTATTTGTACCAGCGGAGGTTTTCATTAAAACGTGTCCGGCAAGAGCCCAACGACTTGGAACACAATTTGCAGCTCAAAATTCGAATACCTTCTGCACAAAGACCACGGGTCGAGAATAGACCGCTTTCAAAAGTCGTGCCGAATCCGATTGATAAAAAAATTGGATCCACCGCACAGTGGTGGAACAATCGTCACGGCTTAACGTGGAAGTAGCGCAAGCGGGAAGCTGCATGAGGGCTCGTGAGACAGGACGCGTTTAAACCCAAGAAGCAGGGGTTCTACAGCTTGCAACAGAGGGCACGCTTTCGACTTCAAACTGATGCATGCCAAATATATTCAAAGTCGTGGTCATCCAAGGCACACATTCAATATTGGAAATAGAAACGAATATGAACCCCATTTTTTGTGGCTAACAAGAAACTGCAAATACGTTGATTGAAAAAGAAAAATGTTGCACAGGTAACAGGAAGTGGATGTTTACGTCATCCTCAATATACCCTTTCCAAAAATCCCAAAAGCCCGCGCGCTTCACGCGACGAATAATAGGAGTTCTCGGTACGACCCTCCTCCCGCTACCACGTCATACGCGAGCAGGCGCAGGTTACCACGGCAACAACTTTTGAGCAGCCGAGTCGGGCGAGCGACCGGACAACGGCCTGCCCCTTTCTCACTCCTCTCCTTTGTACCGGCTCTGTCGTCTGCTGCACCAACGCTTTGACGAACCTGGTCGAAACTTGTCACGGTTGCGGTGCAAACTAAATGTATTCGGTGACACTTCAACACGTGAAGGTAAGTTACGATGAATAATGTATTAAAATAAGTTCACCTGTTGCGATGCCTTTACTCTGCCACAGATACGGTACGCCGCCAACGACGTACGACTCGGCGGATGGCTGCAACGGCTGCTGGCTGTAGCTGCCGGGACGCGCGCGCAGTCGCGGAGGCGCAACTAGAAAGCGCGTGATCTGTACCGAGGGTTCCCAAATTCCCTGCCGTCGTGATGTTTTGCAACAAGTCTATATGGCGACGTACTGAGGCCTGGACGACGCGATGGTGGCACACGACATGCCAACGTTGTGGCGGACGTTTACCCGCTACTTCGGAACAGTCGTTTGTGGTACCGGCCAATCGGTCCTCAAGAGCAGAACATCGAGCGGAAAGTATATAAGTGCGATACAATAATAAGAATAATATAATAATCTTTATTCTGGGTGTCCCAAAACACGATCGTTTCGGCTCAAAAGCGGCGCGAGCTTTTCTGATATCAGTTGCCAATGCATTATTTCAGTGGTTCTCAAATGGAGGTCCGCGAAGCCCTGCCTCATCAATTAAGCCCGGCAATAAGAGTTCCATTTTTTTCAGGTCGATAAAAAATGTTTCAGTTTTGGGGCCAGGTTTCTCATGTGTATGTAAATAGAGAGGTCTACTTCACACTAGCCTTTAGTTATATCCATTTATTTAATCATTACCATATTTAACCTATACCTTCTCTCTCCTCTCACCACGAACGGGGTCCTCCATTATTTCCGCCGATCCACAAGGGGTCCGCGAAACATCGATGGTTGAGAACCACTGCATTATTTTATCATCCTTTTAAAAACATATTGAATGGACAGATAATCGATTAAAAAAAATGGTTTGTCGGGATATTTGACTGTTTTTTTTTTTTTGTTTTTTTTTTCCGAAGTACTGATATCGTCTGCTTTGCAGTTCCTTGTTACCGAGTCCGTTTTTGTTTCTGCGACTGTCGCCACTTGCGGAACGCGCGCCGCTTTTGAGTCGCAAAGCTCGTTCTGCTAAAGACGCTGGCTCTCGGCGTCGTATGCTCGTTCGTTGGCGGCAGTTGGCGTCGCGACCGCTTGCGCCATCTCTTGTCTCCCGCGCGAAGCGGCGCCGTATTGTTTGAAGACCGGTGGCGTCGCTGCGTTTCCGTAGGAGCTAAGCCTTTTTCTTTCTTTACTATTTCCTCAGGTAAATTCGCTCTTGGCAAATTTTACAAAAAAACAAACAAACAAACAAAACAAACATCTGTGAGCAAAGCCTGGCCGCTCCTTGAATCACCCAGTAGTTAGTAAACAAGAAAGTAATCTTTTGTTCGCTGCCAAAACCAATACATTGTTCTTCCCTTCCCCTCGTGACCCTCGTGACATCACTTGTGGGGCCTCGTGAAGGTCGTGACCTTCGTTGTGACTTTCTCAAGTGACCTTCGTAACGTCACTCGTAACCCTCGTGACGTCACGCGTGACGTCCCGTGCGTTGCATTATCTGAAACGTCCCATATTGCAACCCGCGGGTTACGAGTGATCCGCGCGTCGCATCATGGAACGTTTCCCATAATGCAGCGCACGGGACCCTCGTGACGTCACTCGCGACCGTCGTGACGTCACGTGTGACGTCATTATGCGACCGTCCCATAATGGGAACGTCTCACTCGTGACGTCACGCGTGACGTCACGAGTGAGACCCGCGCGTTGCATTATGGGAAGTTTCCCAAGATGCAACGCGCGGTTACGCCGACGGTGACGCCGCTCAAGCCGGAAACGGCCGCCTAAGAGCTGCGCTCTAAATGTTACTGTTGCAGACGCAAACACGTGTAACCACCCTTGTAGCATGTACAAAATGTCGAAAAAAAAATTGCAGTTTTTTTTTTTTTACCGCAAAAATAAACGAGGCATTGCTAACGCTGATTCTCCGCCCAAAAGTAGCGCTAGAGGTCACAACCAGATGCCAAAGTTTCAGCCCGATCCGATAATTTAAATGGGGAAATGGCGACTGACGAAGTTTACAAATACATGGCGGCTTATGGCACCAGAAACCGAAAACGGGCAAAAATGGACTCCATTTTACCATTGAAATTTTCCGAAAATCACAGCTTTTGAATAAGGTATCGCATCTGGTTGTGACCTCGAGCGCTACCTTTGGGCGGAGAATGAGCGTTCGACAATAGGGAGTTGTAGTAGATCGTTTTTCTCCTCCGCTACGGTATCCCCGAAGAAAATGTCGCAGCTGCGCATGCGCGCCGCTAGCCTTGTCTGCATAGTTCAAGGTCTTGTGGCGGATTACGGAGCGCTATCCGGGTGCTTAGCTTTTTGTATATGCTTCTTGGTGCATAATGCCATTTTCAGCGTTCGTGCGTGTGGTGCGTACTTTGCTCGCCTTCCAAAGCGATAAACGCGCGCATTCTGAGCTGTGACGTAACACATGTAGGCTGTGATCCTCGTAAACATTGAAATAAATAGGAAAAAGTGAACTGCATTTGTGTGACGGATGTGAGGTTTCTGTTCATGAATATCGCGCTAAAATTAAAATGAAAAGAGTTCCGCAGCCTCAAGCCAAACATCAAGGTGCAATGAAAGGCGCAAATACACGATTCATCTTCAAATAAATAGAGATATTTGCTTGAAATAGTGCGTAAAGGACAAAAATTCATCATAAAATGTTTAGTTAAAAATAAGTTAACAAAACTTACCCTCCCCCGATCCTCGCGAAAAAACATTGTAAACCTATATATATATACATATTTTTTTCGTACTGTTGAAGTAGAATGGGCAATTCATTCGAACACTCATCCACGAGTGCACATGGGGAAGGGTGTGATTCTATAGATCTCTTATTAAAAAAAAAGTTTCGTTTTTTCACAAAATTTACTCAGGGGGGGGGGGGGGGGGAGGGAGGGAGAGGGAGGGAGGGAGGGAGGGAGGGAGGGAGGGGGGAGGGGAGGAGGGAGGAGGGGAGGGAGGAAGGGAGAGAGGGAGGGGTGAAGGGGAGGGTTTGGAGTCGAAATTTTCTCCTCCCCCAAGATGCCAAACCCCCCTCCTCCGGGGCCCGCTCGCTTCTCAGCTCACGCAGTCGGTTTTGCACGGGACGTGGAGCAAAGGTGGAGCGCGAACATCTCCAACTTATATGCTTTCGGGAAATGTGTTTGTGGGGTGGAAACTGCTCAAATATATATTATAGGCAATATCTCTTCATTCATGTTTATTTGATGGGGTGCAGAACCTGATCACAGTATTTAGAGAACGGATATTTCGGAACTTTTCTGAGGTGAAGGAGGGCAATTTTAAGGCCATATATATATATATATATATATATATATATATATATATATATATATATATATATATATATATATATATATCCACTAAATCAGTCATTTTCAGAAAGACCTTGAGCGCGTGAGAAGCGTAGTGGTGCACTAAAGTTACCACTCGTGGAGCAGGTACAAGGCTGGGGCTAGATAAGAAGCGGAGAAATCGCGCGGGCGCCTTATCGCAACCGCTACCTTTGTACCTGCTCCACGAGTGGTAACTTTAGTGCACTACTACGCTTCTCTCGCGCTCAAAGTCTTTCTGAAAATGACTGATTTAGTGGTTCTCGGTGACGCTGTGCAAATTTCTAATTGGAACCATATGTCTATTTTCATTGATTAAAAAGTTAATTATCGAATTTTAATTAATTAGCCAACTGATCGTTACGATTAGCCCCCTATAATATCTCCTCCTGGCCGTATAACTCACCTCCACAAGCAGCATAAGTGTAACTTTCACGGCTTTTTTAAAACAAATCTGTTCGAATTAAAAATGAACACCCGGTATATATATATATATAAAAAAAAAAAATATATATATATATATATATATAGATTCTTGACGAAGGCAAGACTCTTGCCGAAACGTTGAAATAAACCTTCCGTGTTTTTGTTTCTCTGACTTGGGATTTTCACCTTTATATATATATAAACTATTCTCACTAAAATACACAGTTCAATCAATCCAAAGCGAACATAATATAACGAACACATGGTGATAATAGAAAACAACGTCGCTGATATAAGAGAAGGAGGAGGGGGAGGGGAGAAGAGAGGGGGAGGAGGGGAGAAGGAGTGAAGGAGGAGGAGGAGGGGGAGGGGAGTAATATTGCCCTGTCCTCGCCCCCAAAATAAGATCCTGGCTACGTCACTGCTGGGCACACAGCTCGCGCGAAAACTCCTTGACGTGGCTCGCCTCCATTGCTGCCGGAGAGCGCTTTTTTTTTTTTTTTTTTTCTGGCTTACAAAAAGTAGGGCAAAAAAGAAGCTTACTTGGCACTGTTTCTACAAGCTACCGCGGAGCACAGATTGCTATTCATTGCAAAAGAACTTTCAACCTTGATACTGTGAAAAAATAATCTCGATCTCTGGCGCCCGGAAACTCGCTTCGCGTTTGTTTGGGCCTGCCCGGCACCACGACAGAACAGCACAGGACATAACAGCACGCGACAAAACAGCACGGTCAAAACAGCACGGCGACAAAACAGCACAGCGTCAAAACAGCACGGCGACAAAACAGCACGCGTCAAAATAGCACGCGACGAAACAGCACAGTGTCAAAACGGCACAGCGACAGAAGAGCACATGCCAAAACAGCACGGCGTCAAAACAGCACGACGTCAAAACAGCACAGCGACAAAACAGCACAGCGTCAAAATATGACATTGACTATATAGCTAGGGGTTCCACGTTTTCAGTTTGTATTATTTGAAATTCCGCGCACTTTTTTTGGTTTTTATTTCAAACAAAAGTTTTCGGTTTATTGCGGTGAATATTCGTAGACTCATAAACTTCTCAGATATATTAGGTTTATCGACGAAAACCTCTATGCTAAGAAAATACAATATTATAAAGCGTTTGTGCAAAATGTATATTGAGTACCAAGTACTGGCCTTCTTATTTGTTGCCGTCTTTGGCAGCCGACGCGACCTGCTCGGTAAGACGCACTCCGTTATCGTCGTGTGCTCGTATTTGTTCACAGGACGAGCATGAGTTTCAGTACCACTTCGGTCGGAGAGGGAAATATTAAAATGGAGAAATTAGCAAGCATTATACTCGGTGCTTAAACATTTCGACAAAAACCCCGAGACTGGGACAAAAAGCGACGGACAAACACAAAGTATTGAGACTTTGTGTTTGTCCGTCCCTTTTTGTCCCAGTCTCGGGGTTTTTGTCGAAATGTTTAACCACCACCAGCTCGTTTGCGCCCTTACCTTTTGTTCACATACTCGGTGCGTTTTTCCCCATTTTCACGACTGCGAGAGGTGATAAGTTCGCGCCAACGGGCAGAAATGACAAGAAAACACTCCTATTTATGCCCTCCTCTAGTAGACGGAAGCTAGGGGTGTTAAACAATGTGCGGCATTTCCGGACGCTCTTGATTTCCGTTATTTGATTTCACGATTTTACGATTAAACGCTTTTCTTTTAACGAAGAATTTGGCACAAATCCCTATCAGGTGAAAAACCCAGATATCGTCCTGAAGACCCCTGCGCCTCCGGAGCTTTTGTTGAAATTGAACCGATCTCGCAGACAAGCTGAAAACTGAGAAAGGAAGTGGTCATATGGTCAGTAATGAGTAGGGTTCCGTGTTTTCAGAGTTTAGTTTTCGTCAAGCTCGGAGGGTGTTTTTCTGAGTTTATTTTTTGCCGAAAATTCTGAGTTTATCGGAGTTTATTTTTGTTTGATTCCGAATTTTCTGAAATTCGGAGCTCAATTGCGCAGTGTTTCTTATTAAAAATGGACAAATAATATCCAAATGTAAACTTATGCTGAACAACAAAGAAAAAAAAAACGCGATTGTATCAATTAATATTTTCTTCAGTTGGATTTGGCGTTGGTGCCATTACTACTGGTGATACTAATTTATCCTAGAGCAAATGTGGCACGCAAGTGTTATTTCAATAAATGTCGATACCGTAAAATCAATAACTTACTGGAGGTACTCGCTGGGAAGCCTGTATTCATTCCATGCTATTCCATCAACCTACCGCGCGGCCGCAAGTAGAGTGGAAAAGGATGAAATAGAGAAGTTTTAACTGTCCTCTTCCCCACTTTATGTAACTTCTATGGTCCATAGCTTTCACAGTTTCAAAAACACAACCTCTCCTTCCTCTCACGCACAAATAGTATGACCTAAACCGGAAACATAAACAGTGACTTTTGTCTTGACCCGATATAGTACAATGACCTGTTGTCCTGACCGAAATTTGAAAGATATGTGTGGTAGCACTTTCCCAAGACCCTTTACTCTACGCGCTGGTTAAACCATTCATTGTAAAATGTATTTGTGTGTGTGTGTGTGTGTGGGGGGGGGGGGGGGGGGGGGGGGATTGGCACATCGAAATTCAGAGTTTATCAGATAAATCTAGAATAGACGAAATTTTACCGGCGGGTGTTTTTCAAATTTATCCGAAAACACGAAACCCTAGTTGTGAGTCACATTCGCCCGCCCCCCCTACAAACACACCACTCCAAACGCCCTCGAAAATACTGAATTTTTTAGTTAAGACCGAATTTGGAAAAATGAATTCGGCGTACTTTTACCGGTTATATTCGGTTTAACCCAAAAACACTGAACCCTAAATATAGCGTTTGAAGTTAAAAAATTCACTTATCAAATGAGGCTCTGTAAAGGAATTTCGGTTCTAGGCCAATTCGTCGAAAGTTAACTCGCCGACGGCCAATTTTTCGAATCTGTTCTTTTGGAAGCAAGTTCGTAGTGGGGGGCAGTACCGAAGCCCCCGTTGGTATTCTGGCTATTTTGTAGCGTGATCTACACTGGCCGAGGTTGAGCAGTTTCGCGTGGCTCGCATAATAAGCCGTGCTCCGTGCTGCGCATGCGCGAGGAGCAGTGACGTCACACGGCGCACAGCTGGCGCGCCGGAGCCGCCGCCGCCGCGCCCGCCTCGCCGGTCTGCGCATTCCAGGGGAGTGACGTCATAGCCGCGGCAGACGCACTGGCGCCACCGCGTGCCCACCTGTGCGCCTCCGTTGCGCAATAGCCAAGTCTGAAGCTGCACCGGAGCCGCTTGATAGCGGCTCCGGTGCGGCACAAAATGAGAGGCGCTTGATAGCGCCTCTCATTTTGTGCGCATAAGCTCACGCTAGTATATCTTGGCATAGCCGAGCTAAGCCACCGCAATTTTTTTTCGAGCAGTTTTGCTCATTTTGACGCGCAAGTTTGCTGGTGATATCGTCTACAATAAATAATTCAATCGCACGGCAATGTGCTGTTGTTAATTGTTAAAAAAAACAAAAAAAAACAGAAAGCGTGTGCGGCAACAGTGTGTTCAGCCGATGGTGCAGTGTAAGGCCACAGCATTGAGGCTGCGGCATGTTACCGCCTCACCTGTTTCCACTTGATCAAGGCCCTCCCTTCGTCGGCAATAATCTTTGAATTTAACTCAAAACGTACAACTTCTCGCCTGCAAGCTCCAGCCGCGTGTTTCCAGGAGATTTTATTCACGGCGAATGAACCCCGCAGAATCGGTGCCCATGTTACACCTTAAATACGCTCCACATTAAAGTCACCTTATCTTACCGGTTCTATCAATGCATCTGTAATCGGCGCATCTCCCGCTTTTTTTTTCTGGGGGGGTGGGGGGGGGGGGGACGTTTTATGCTTAGGTGGTAATTAAGAAACGACGAGTACTATGGAACCTCACCGGTCCGCCAAAAAAACCAGGCAGTTCATAACTTGAACTTATGGATATCTTGTTCCCAATAACTTTTCCTCTTTCCCTGATACTTCAAAAAACACCAGACAACGCAGCCAAGATAGATCGACGCGAAGGTGTCCCCTCTAACTACCTAATCTCTTCAGAGATGAGCGTAGTTAAGTAGTAGTAGCTACTGCTATCTTTATTTGTTTTTAGCAGTCGCACAGCAGCAGCAGCACTCGGCACACTGACCTGAGTGCGATCCCGTTGCCGCCAGCGTACAGGTTTTTTTATTGTTTCTCCACTAGGTGTTAAATAATGCCATGCAATGTTCAACCCTTTTTGTTTACATTATGTTTTGTTTTCATAAAACGCTACATATTACAGACAGACTTTTTACATGCCTGCTGTTTTGTCGTTGTGCTGTTTTGACGCCGTGCTCTTTTGTTACGTGCCTTTCTGTCGCTGTGCCATTTTGACGCCGCGCTGTTTTGTCGCGTGCTATTTTGCCGCGTGCTGTTTTGTCGTGTGCTGTTCTGTCGCGTTCCCGGGCCGGCCCACCGGTGACGTAAGCGGGTGGAGAAGACTAGAAATGTTTTTATTGTTGTGAGCAGAGAGTCGCCTCCGGGGAACCCTCGCGGCCGACGTACTTTAAAAATTCATGAACTTCAAGGGAAAAGTTTTATTTTTATTAAATATTTTGTGTGCCAGTTGAGAAAGGGTTATGGATACGGTCTGCCAATTTCCAACGAAGTGGAAAACTGCCAAAAAAATTGCCGGAGTTCCCGTGGGAAAAGCTTGTCGAACGGTCACTAAAACACTTGACTACGATTTGAATTCGCCACCAACTGCTCTCTCAGCACCTGCCACTGCTCGAAGAAAAAAAAGAAAAAGAAAAAAAAGTTTTTTGTATGTATCTGTATTTGTATCCCAGGATACTTCTTTACCGTTTCTGTCGAAGTATCTCGGTGATAACTTGTTGCATTGAAGAGAAGTAAGTGTCTATGAGTATTTGCATTTTGGCATTCAAACACACGTATCTCAGTATTTGTACTTCGCAATACTTTTTTGAGTATCTCAGCCCAGCCTCGCCTACAGCTCGGATAATCAAATAGAGCACAAAATATTATTCAGATTCTTGCTTCGGGCAAGTACCAAAAAGACCTTCGGAAACCACGAGTTAAAATTCGCTCGTCGACTGCGCTTGCCACGGCATCGTCTGAACTCCCGGGCGATGCTGCGATGTGGCCGATGTTGCGCAAATACAAGTCGCGAGAAAAAAAAAAACAAACAAACATAAATTGGTGGTATATGGCGGCGGCTGCGATAAGACAAAACCAGGGACCGACACTCCCGAGGAGGGCGCGCAATGGACCTTTTCCAAATACCGACGGCACCAGGCGGTGGCTGCACGAACTAAAAATCGAGGGAGTGACCTACCTGCGCTACCAATCAATAATGAGAGCTACGCTACCAGTTGCTTCGCTCTCTGAGCAGCGTCGCGTGCCCAACGCGACTTTAAAGAGGGAAATCCGTAGCGTCCACCCAAACGTCGTGTTTTTCTTTCCGTCTACTTTCTTTTTTTGTGTAACACAATTATATATATGCTGCAATTACGTGTTCTACTCGTCGATTTACAGCCTCATTCCGAATTTCCTCGATTTTTTCGTGCCGATTTCCACCGCTTGGCATCGGGCGCTCGCGCGTGCGCAGAACGCTTCTCGGAAAAGGTCCATTATCATCTCGGCCGTGCGCCACGCCTCCGTCCCGTAGCACTATCGCCGCTCGCGTCCACCTTCGTCGAGCTTCACCTCTTTGCACCGGTGTGCTAGGAAGAGCAGCGGCTGACGGGGAAGAACACCTGGGTTAGCTCGATATGGGCTCGGAAAGCACCGTTGCAGGTCGACCTGTTTTGGCCTTCAATGTAGGTTCCTCGCAAGTCCCCCTAGTTGCCGTACTGGCGCGACAAAGGCAGTGGTGGTGACGCAAAATGTGAAGCGTTAGCTTGGATAAACAATTACGCACACATCTGGAGACTAGATGGCGCGAAATGGTAGGTAGAACGGAAGAAGCAATGTATCATCCATCCAGTCTTTCCAGTCGATGTGGGACGCTCTCCGCCTCTACCGCGCAGAGCCCCGCAGCGATGCCCTACCTCCTTACGATGGAGCGCAGAGAAAGCCACGAGCCATCGGAGAAAATCCGGTGTCTTACGAGTGTCACGTGACCTTGGAGAGGGGCACGCCGAGGCGCGGGGAGTGTAGTCGCGTGGCACTCCCAGCGTCCGCCTCAGTCCATCGTACGATGAAACGGAGGGTGGCGGTTTGATGAGCTGCACACTTGTTCGCCCGGGCACGGGTCTGTCGCTGTGCGCTGTCTTGTGCACACAAGGCGTATCTCCTCTAATGGATAGCCAGTTCTACCGAGTGGTTCCGTGTTGTCCTAAATCGTAATGCCCCCTCTCGTGCACTCAGGTTCGGCGCGTATCAACTGCTGTTGCGCTGCTATCTCAAACGGTGGAAGCGTATAAACACACCTCGCTGGCTAACGGTGACGAATGAACGGCAGCAAAAACAAGCTCTGTCGCATTATTTGTGTTGTGTTGTTTATAGA
Source organism: Ixodes scapularis (assembly GCF_016920785.2). Taxonomy (NCBI): domain Eukaryota; kingdom Metazoa; phylum Arthropoda; class Arachnida; order Ixodida; family Ixodidae; genus Ixodes; species Ixodes scapularis. The sequence goes on from NW_024609879.1 coordinate 85,114,952, forward strand.
CCGACACGTGGAGCGGCTCTGTTTAGCAACACGGCCGGAAGGCCGCGCATGCGCGGTAGCTATGTGGGCAAAGGCAGCCCGGCTCTCCGTGTTTTCGCCATTGCGTTCTATGGCGTGCGTTCGTTGTTGACGCTGTAGGGATGCTTGTATCTTTATTTCCGCGTCGTATTTCCTCACAAGGTATGTCGTATGCTATGCCCGACTATTTGAGCTCGTGGCCCGAGCCTGAACGGCAGCGGTATCGCAACAAACTGTGCGTGGACGGCGTTGCCTACGAGGATCCGTACGCCGTAAACAATGGCCTGCTGGACTTCCGACGCAAAGTTGCTGCCACGGAAGCCGACGGCTCACGTCGTCGTATATTTAGTTTTTTCGCCAAGCCAGTTCACGGCCGACACGGTGCAGGCGTACAAGTCTCTTTAGGTCTACGAGTACTTCGAGTAGGTTTCCGCACTGCCGGCGGGATCAGCAGACTCTGGGTCTGAGGAAGTGTGTGTATTCATTAATTGATTAAATACACACAGTGTCTTCAAGTCAAGGTATGATATTTTTCCTACCTTCATGACCACAAGGCATGACAAGCAGTAACGGTTTGCCCGTTCTGCAGTCTTGGCGGTAACAAGTTACAAGTAACGGCGTTGTTAGTAAAGCGTTACTTTTTTCAGTAATGTAGTAACCAACTCGTTACGTTTTCGACACAGTAACGGGTGACGTACTTATGTTACTATTTCAAATAACGTAGTTACGTTAGTCATTACTACTTCCTAAGTCTTAAAGAAAGACATGGCTTGACGCCTAGGCGTCAAGCCATGTCTTTCTTTGCGTTCTTTTTCGTAAGTATTTAGGTGAAACCGTAAAAAAGAGATAAAGTAACTATGTTCAGTTTCTGCATGAACATAATTTTTCTTGATATATGACCTGTATCGTCAAAACTGTAAAATGTGTTAAATTATAATTTAAAAAAGTAACGCAGAAGTAGCGTGCGTTACTTTTTATCGGTAGCGGTAACGCGTTCCTTTTATTTTAGGCAACGTAGCTCAGTAACGCGTACCTTTTATTTGCAAGTAACGAGTAACGTATTTCGTTACTTTTTTTTCGGTAACGTCTACAACACTGCCGATCCCCTTCTGCTTGGTAACACGGGCGTAGCGAGCATCCGACGAGCGCTTCGCCGGTGCTTTGTGCGCGAGCACCATGGGAACAAAATCTGGGTGGTCTCGATCAAACAACGGTTTCCCTGCACATAAGCAAGCCTCGGGACGGAATGGAAGCCGCACTTGCCTTCAAGAAAGTGTTTGCCGCACAAACGGTCGTTCGCGCGAGGCGACCATTCTTTTCGATCCACGGATATCATCCACCTTCTATGGCTTTCAGAGTCTACCGGGAACTTGTGGAAACTCACTCCACTGCTTTTCTTGTACATTTTGGTGCAATTAACGGCAACACAGCTTCGCGCAATGCTGAAATGCTATGACGCCCGTGCGAAACGTGCGCGCTTTTGCCCACACCCCCCGGCTCCGGCGCGATCGCAGCGCCGCCGCTGCTCCGTGACGTCAAGCCTGCGTGTCGGTCTATATCGACCAAGTGCCACAGATACCCATTGTCCACCGCATGAAGACAGCCGACCTTTTTCAAAAAGGGGCACCATCTGTAGTAGTTGCTCCTCCAATTACCATATGTCAGCCGTTGTTTGGGTACATACTCTGAGCATGTCCTGGGCACGAGGCGCCGGGTCAGCGTTCTTCGAGAATCGGAATCTGATCACAAGCTCTGTGCCCACGAAATGGCGATCGACAGTGTTGCTTGACTTATTGTAGAAAACGATCTATTATAAACTTTAAACTTTCAAATATTTAGGCTGACACTCGAAATGCTGAGCGTGTTGGTCGACAGCTAGTTTAATTTAATTTAATTTATTCTTTATCAGGGCCTGAAGGCATCACGGAGAGGTGTGGGACATGTAGCCTAAAGATAAGAAAAGAATAATGAAAGGCAAAAATACAAAATTAGAACGAAACATCAATTAACAAATTCGTAATTGGAATTCTAAAATCAGTGGTGTTAGTAATTTAAACTACGACTGCCGGAAGGCAAATCCAATCAGTTGAGGTTCGGGGTAAAAAACAGGCACTTATCGTAAAATAGATGTGCTACAGTGGGGGATGCCGATCCTTAAGTTGATAATTGGTGCGTAATGACATGCAAGAGGGGGTTCTGAAAACAGTGCTTGGCGAAGTGTTGGGTCAGAGTGGTACATCTTGTGAAACAAACATAGGCGATATATTTTTCTACAAGGAAAGTGATGAGACAAGGATAAGGATGTTGGAAAGTATAAAACGAGCGGGGCGATTTCGGATGCATTCCACTGTACATGCAAGGGCGATTCCAGGGTCCCAGACTGAAGCTGCATATTCAAGTTTAGCGCGAATTAAAGGCTTGTAAATGAGGAGTTTTACCGAAACGGGAGCAAGAGCAAAATTCTATTCGATGTAACGCAATATTTGATTAGCGTTGTTAGAGACATAGTCGACATGGGATTTCCAGGAAAGATCATTAGCTATCTGAACATCGAGGTATTTATGGGAGAACGAGAGAGTTGTATCGTTTGTGTTGCAGTCCCGTGGATCTCCTTCGTTCTTGTGCTACTAGTTGTATTCGTTCTAACCTAAAAGAAAAAAAAAATCGAAGTTTTTGCGCATTGCTTATAGGCCGCGCGAATTAGTTTTACAAGATTTGATTGTCGGAGGAAGAAGCGATGCTTTTGGCGTATGGAACGTGTACGCCTTGATTAGATAACGCATATATAACCTAAAATGTACCTACATATATCTTAATTATCTACATAAAGGGAAAAAATGAGTAACACTCCGCAAAAAGTCCAACTTTTTTTTTTTTTTTTTTTTACCGCGGTTATTTAGGTGAAAGCGAGTATAGTTTATGTATGGACTGATGAAAAGATAAGAATCCTCCATCGTCCGAGCTAGGACACCATGCTGAAACAAATTAGCTTCATTTGTTTTTGTAGCTTTAGCCAACGACACTTCCCGGCTGGAGAGCACAGTGTTATCCAAACTACACTAAGCAGCATTCGCCGCTAAATGAAGCGGATGTTTCCGCCGTCCCAGGTTCATCGAACTGCGGGACTCATACACACCGTTTACCCGGAAGCTGACAGTGCGGTATGAGCTGCGTGCTCGTTGGACCAATCATACGTTTATCCTTTCCCACGTGATCACTCTCCCGTCCGTTCACAGATGCAGAGAGCGAGTTGGCGGTCGATAGGTCAGCTGGGATCGTAGATCCCACTGCACTGTCAGCTTAGGGGCGAACGGAGCATCATGGCCCAAGCCGCCGATAAGGCTGGGGCAATGCGATTTCTTCTGCGTTTACGAGAGGCCAAGTCTTTTGTCCACTGACTCGCGAAGTCCAGATAAGCCCGGCCCCAATACGGCGTGAAATCTAGGTCTCTGCGCATGCGCGTGGAGATGGGGGTCGCTCTCTACGTGACGTCACGGGCCCCGTCTGCTCTCTCTTCCACGAACAATTCCTTCCGATAGGCTCTGTAAGTATCACATTGTTCGACGGGTAAGCTGTGACAAGGGCAACGGTGAGTTGTTGTGCCCTAATCCAAAAGTCACTGAGCTTGAATTCGAAAATTGTAAAATGAAATCGAAGGTTCTTTTTTTGTAGTGATGTTCAAAATATCCCGTATTTAGAAAATTTTAAATGGCCCCATTTGAGCGTTTCTCGTAAATTTGTCCCGCTAAACGGGACAAAAATATTTAGCGCAAAGATCAACGAAATACGGGGCAACTCGGTGGAACAGATTGAAGATATTAGCAGTTATTTATGCGAAGAGAAGAAAATATATAAAAGTTACGCAATATTGTGAAACGTGCCGTGTTTGCGCTTTTTTCTTTGCAAACGTTGTAAATACTTCGGGTCAGTTCTCCCTATACGGGAATTGTCAGTAAACATTTTTAGATCCGTAGCCACAGCAGTTGTTTCGGGGGGATCGAGGTGCCCAAAATGCAAACTTTGCGCCATCCGCAGAAAATGCGCTTCGGGCCAAGAGTGTGCTTCTACATTTTCTCCGCGAAAACAGTTTTTTTTTTCGCAAAACAACAGTTGGTTTGATTTTGCTAAGCATTGAGTGTACAATCTTTTTCTCGGTCTCAAAATTAAAAATAGTAACCGGACATGGTCTGTCGTATTTATCTGAAAACACGTGTGCGAGCTCCTTTCTATCACGCTAAAAATCGTCAGAAAATATATCTATTTTATACATGTTTGCTTGCTCTCGTTCTCTTGAAAACTGTCAGTACTACTGTATGTTGGTTTAAATCTTTTTATAACATCATGTGTGGGCTCAAACTAATCGTACATGCAAATAAAAGCTAAATAGGGCAAAATATTGAGCTTTCAAAAATGAGTAAAGCAAAAGCTTCCTTGTTTAGAAATTCTCTGGGCTGTCGCTCGGACAGCTGGCTGCTTTGCAACGTGAAATACGAATTCCCTTTGTTTGTTTACTTTCTTGTTGTTCCAAAATAGCAAAATAGCTTTGTGATTAATGATAGAGAAGTAACTCCACGAAAAGTCTTAATTCCAAAGTTACATAACTGGTATAGTTATTATTTACATTAGACATTTCCAGGACCGTCAACATAATGCATTTAGACTATAAACATTCCTTGTCACCTATAGACCGAGACCGAGGGCCGTTATGCATGCGCGGACGGACGGACTAACAAATTATAAATTTCTGGGAGGGGGTGGGGGGGGCTTCGTTTTCCATTGCAAAACTTAGCACAGGTATCAATTATCACGTACGCACGCGAAGTTTTGCAAGGAAAGCATTGATGAGGTGGGCATTTTCCTCTTCTTATCAATTTTTCCCGCACGAACCGAATAAAACGAGATATAAAATATGCTTTCAGACGTCGGCTCCTTAGAGGGAGCCAATGTAGCAATGCAGGCGAGTTGGTTTATGACTACAAACTGGTAGCAGTGCGCAAAAAATACACAAAGGGAGGAATGGACAGGACGAGCGTCGGCACTCGTCCTGTCCATTTCTTCCTCTGTGTATTTTGTGCGCGCTGCTACAAGTTTGTAATCTTTGATGGAGGATGAGTAGATAGGTAGGTATACAGTGGGGTCACCTAACCTTGAAAACTGACGAAGACCTGGGAGAAAAAATAAATTGGCGTCATGTGACTTGAGGTAACGTGACGGGATCACGAAATCTCATTAGACGCTTTTCAAAAGTCTATGAAGCAACATTGGTAGTCGCCATTGCTTGTATTCTTTAGGACAAGGAATGTGGAAGAATAGACAACACAGAGCGCTAACTTTGAACCGTCTAATAAGAGAACATCGTACATACACACCGCGCAACCGCAAAACCCTCACTCAATCCGACGTCCCGTCACCGATCGCATGTACGCTATCTGATAAAACCCGTTTACTCTAATGACGTATAATCCTTGGTTAGCTCAGTCGGCAGATTGCTCCACTGGAAATGGAGAGGTCCCGGGTTCGACACCCAGACCAGGCGGACTTTTGCGGTCGTGCACAAGTCACTTAGCTGTTTTTGGAAACTTGTGTTTGTCCTTTGTCCCATTGTTTTCCTTCTCCAAGGATTGCTTTCGTCACGCCATCTCCTTTTCTCCTAGGCCAGATCGAGGCCACGCTGATACACCCCGTGCCGGATCCTTTGATGATGTCAGCCTCAATTATCTCTCCAACTGTATTGTCTTTGTGCTTACCGGGAACACTACACGCGGCAAATAAAGGCTTGCACCCGCGGTCATGACAGCGACACGAAAGACGGACATTCCGAAATCGGTTTACTTTCTGATTGTGCTCTCCTAGTCTGTAATTAAGATACCACCTGCCTGTCTGGCCAACATATTTCGTGCCACGTGGCAGTGGAAACTGATACACTAACCCTTTCGCGCACGCGACAAAGGGACTCCTGTGCTTCTGTAAGCAGCCCGTTGCTGTTCTGCGGAACGGGTCTGTCAATTTGCACATCTTGGCGAGCTTTTCAGGTGCAGAGAAAACAACTTTTACATTTGCACATTTCGCTACCTCTCCTAGGTTGTGCGCTTTCCTGTGCATGTACGGCACAACTGCCACCTTTAGTTTCTCCTTGTAGAGGGCATCTGAGTGCAGACTAACGACTCTTCGCTGTTTCTGAAGGACGCCGTACTGCTACAGATACAAGCACAGCCTTTGGGAAACCGGCGCACAACAAGCGCTCGAATTGCTTAGTCAAACTCGAGGGCATTGCATAGTAGCAAGACTTTCTTAAGGCGTTCACGAGACACATTGGCTATTCCTCTTTTAACCAGCTTTGAGTGAGAAGAGCCATATGGTAACAAGGGCTGATTGGCCCTAGGATGGTACTACACTGTACGACACTATTTATGGGTACTTCAAGCTAAGCTGAACGGGAAGACATCGTAAAAAACGAAAAAAAAAAAACAAAAAAACGAACAGAAGGCTTTTCACCGTCGGGTAGAGGAGGGGTCTATCTTGGTCAAGAAAAAAATCATCAAAATGTCTAAAATCCTTACTAACGTTAAAAGCACTCAGGCTATAAAAAAATACTCTGTCACGGTGCGCTACAATATATCACTTAAAATAGGAGCTAAACACGGGCGGATACATACACCCCGTTTCTGAATAAAAATGTCGTTTTTCCATTCTGCGAAGGTTGAGTTGATATAAAAAAAAAGCAGTTCCAGAAAGCCACTTGTTGTCATACCAGCTGCATTCTGAAAAGCGATTATCCCGTTGCCATCGATGCACTCTTCAACGAAACTTAGTAGTCTGTCGTGAGGCAAGGAGTAATACAAAATTTTTATGTCTAAAGTGCAGGCGAGATAGACTTTGTCAGAGTTCACCTTTAAAAAATCTACAACCTCGTCCGAGCTCTTGACCAGAAAGAGCTCGTCAATCTTTAGGATTTTCACATTTTCTTGCAAAAAAAGTGCAATCGATTTTTGCCACGTGTCATACTTAGCCATCGCTTGGACACGAAGCGCGTGATTGGATACGAGTCGTCGCGAAACGCTGACGTCACACTAGTGTCCAATGCATGCTCCGAGCACGTAATCAAGCCATGGCTGACAGGCGTTGGCACGAACTTTTGAAAAGGGTCTGTTACTCTGCCAAGTACAGTGGGAAAATCGACGTCACTTGGCTTCATGTCACATAACGTGGTTACGTGACGTTAACGTTTCCGCTGAATTTAGCGGGTAAACTAATGTCAGGAATCTTCCACTCAACTGAAAAGGGGTTCAGAGTGAACCTTAGAACCAGGGACAGTCTAGCCATCATCTACGGAGACGTGGTAGACAGTCCCAAAGGCAGCAAGAAAATGAGAGTTATCGTGTCGTTAGACATAAAGAAGGCATTCGATTCGGTTCCGCTTAAGACTATCATCGAAACGATGGATAAATCAAATTTGAGAGGGAGGTCGCTCGACTTTGTTTTTGCCTTTATGGCACGCAGAAGATACAGCGTCAGGTCCGGCTTCCGCACAAGAGATGAACGCGGACGAACCAGGGACAACGGGGTCGGGGTCCCTCAAGGGGCAGTTCCATCCCTGATCCTTTTCAACATAGCTCTTGTCCCAATTATTTGAAAACTGCAGGAGATACAAAGATTGAGATCGACGGTGTAGCTCATGGCATCATGATCTGAAGAAAGACGGAGCACCAGAAGCGTAGAACGAGATGTTGCAGAAAGGACTCAATACCATAACGAAGTTCCTGGCCGAAACAGGCACGCAACCCTCGTTTGAGAAGACTAATTATGCAGTCTTCAGTAACGAATGCTTAAACACCGACCTGGGGCTCACCTTTAACGGCAGCCCCATCGATAGAGAACCGCACGTTAGAGTTCTCGCGGTTAACTTGGGGTACAGCAAGCGAGTTTCCGACAGCTGTGCCAGCGAAATGTCCAAGAAATGGAAACGGACTGAATCTCGTGCAAAGGATCTCCCACAAAAAAGGGGGAGCTAGAGAAAAGGTCGCCAAGGGACTTTTCATGGTGGTTCTTGCCTCCAAAGTGAATTACGCCTTCAGTTTCTACATACTAGCAAAAGAACAAAGAAAAAAGCTCGGGAATTTACTTAACGATGCTCGCAGGGTTGAAACACTAAGATCGCCGAGCTGCATGAGGCAATTTGCTTGCCGGGCTACGCAAGCACCTAAAGACTTAAAATTGAGGCACATTGAACCAAGCTGGAACACATGAAAGAAGGGAGGTAAATTGTCCCGTACCCAGAGATCCAAATAGACACACGGCTCCCAAGGCTTTTCATGGTACGTGGTCAACCTAACTCGACAGCCAAACCCCTTCCATGAAACATAAAGTCCAAAAGAAATAAGGAGCGCAGATGTCATGAAGCCCGGATCCACAAGCGAGAATCCCTGGCCTTGATTCAGGATGCTGGCTGTGTGCTGGTTCACACAGATGCCGCACTGCCGCCAGACACCGGAAAATGGTCCGTGGCGGCCGCCACGTATCAGGGATCTCTCGAGGCACCGATGACCAAGGCGATAATGCCATGCCCCCGCGGAGGCCCGGAACACACGCCAGAAATGCCAAGGCAGCTCATCTGGGAATGCACACCGCCGCAGAAGCGGGAGCACTAAACTGCAATGTAGTCAGCTACGCAGACTCACAGTCAACACATAGAGACGTCACATAACACAGGACAACGCGCAGTCCCACCACCGACGAGCTGTACGCCTCGGCCATGCGGTTGCAGAGCACCCATGGACTACTGGCCTTTGACATCAGGAATTGGTTCCAGCACATCAAGGCATCCCCGGGAACAAGACTATGCCCACGGGGCGGCGCGGAGCGGGCTGTACTATGCAGCACAATACCCGCCCACGTTACAGCCACCACCTCAGTGTCAAACCACATCCACATCCAACGACGACGACACCGGCCGACATAACGGCCTTGAAGAATACGACCCGAGAGAAGAAATGAGAAGGGAACGGCTCCGAAGGCAACGGGAGTCACAAGGCTCCTGGCAGCCAACGTACGATCCGATCCCTGACAGCACTTTCCGGCGGCGGGAAACCGTCACCTTCCACCGGATCCGGACGGGTGGAGCGATCACACCTCGAGTAATCTATAATATCGAATTCAGCACTCTCAAAAGAAGAGAGCCTTACGCCGTCCTGCCTGATCCGGGCTGCCAGCGCTGCAAGGTGCCAGGAGCCATCTTTAGGCTCTGCCACAAAGTCTGGGAGTGCGAAGCCCTAGCAGCGCTTCGACGGACCGTCATAGAGCATCTGACAGTAAGGGACAGACCAAGCTGTATGGTGGAGCGGGCGTGCCAAGCCGGGGACGCGGAAAGGAGGGCCAGGATTCTGAGAACTCTCTTGGACTGCGTGTCCCTGAGGGAGCTCAGGATCTAGATTACCGCTCCCCTTCAATACCTTGAGCCTGCCGCGCATCATTTTTCCTCATCGGCTTCACAATTGCCATAAGAACCATCGTCACCAACGAGTATTTATAAGATTTCCCAGGCTCCCAGCTACCGGCGACGCACGAGCGAACAACCTGAATGTTAGGATGTATACACGTGTAGGGGGTCTCGATTTTCAATGCACGTCAATTCGTTCCTTCCTTCGTGACGGTTCTTTATGACGGCCTTCTCATGAAATTCGGCTAATAAAAACACTCTGTGTAAAAGAAAAAAGAAGACAAGTACACGACAAGAAAAAGCTTCAATTAAGCATATAGTTTTTTTGTGAGGCAAGGCTGAGCGAAGAACTGGAAAACCGATGACGTCGCGAATTCGTTCATGATTCCTTAATTTCGTAAAAAAGAAAAGCATTATCCTATTTTGTGTCACCCACCCTCTGGCGTTTCTCGATTCCTTGAAACTGGCGCTTCGTGATCTCTTTAATCGGACACTTCAAAATCAAATAAGGTCGTAACCGAATCAAGAGAAATCCGTTCGACACTCAGTTGGAGCAGTGACGGTATATTTGATTCCTTTACGACCAGCGTTCCAAGAATCCTCCCGTTATTTCCAATCTCTTATCGAAGAGGGTAAATCTCTGGCAAATGTCAGAGATGAAAAATGAGCTCGCTGTTTCTTTTTTTATGATGTGCCGGTTTTATGGACGATAAGCAGGAATATGGATGGCCGACTGACCCAGTTTGAAGAGAAACGGGATGTTTTTTTTTTGTGTTTTTTTCCCCTTCGATGAGAGCCTTTGTGATGACGGCCCCTTGATAGCCGGGGAAACGAGAAAATTTGCTAAAGTGTAGTGATATGATGATGATTACGTTAGTAAGAAGTAGTGCCCATGCCTCGGGGGGGGCAAATGTTGACCTGTTTGTAAACAACAGGTAGAATGGTCTATAGAATCGTCTATAGGCCATTCTACCAATCGCTTTCTGCGCGCCGCCATATTTGTTTATTGGGCTGTGAAACGCGTTTTGAGAATGCTCAGTTATTCTGCGTGACTCGGCATTTCTTGCCCCATCGATGCGCGTTAAGGGGAACGGCTCATACTCGGCTTGGCTAAAGCAGTTCGTTTGGTAGCGTTGTAGGGTTCATTCTCCACTCCTAAAGTTTACGAAGATGCTGCCGAAAATTACGGTAGAAATTTAACGTTTTTGTCGTCACGATGCAACCCTCTTGTATCATTGGCATGTTCCACTGTTTCTAGTGTTTTTTTTATAACTTGTGCTTCAATACAAATGAACATTCTTATCTGCCTTTAATAAAAAAAAATGCAAATATGTATTTTGCGTGTCATACAGTTTCGTTAATATCCAGAGCTTATTTTGCAAATATTATGGGCAGGACTAAGACCAATTCAAATCCTAAATTCAGGAAATCAACGTATCTCTGGAGACTGGAAGGTGTGTGAAATCCAATGAGGAGCCAGAAATCTCTAGGATGTTCATTAGTTTTTAAATACTTTTAAATTTCTCATTTTCAAAATTATTTTTCGCACAATGTATTTGAAAACAACGATTGGACCTCGCTTGTTGGAAACCTTTTACTGGACAACCCTTATTGAGTACCTCGTTTATTAGAAACATATTTCTGTGTACCCCCTATTGGGTACCTCGCTTATTTTTAAAAACCCCTTACTGGATACCCCTTATTGAATACCTCGTTTATTAGAAACACGTTACTGGATACCTTCTACTGGAAACCTCGCTCTTTGGAAACCCCTTACGAGATGTACCTAATGAATCCCTCGCTTCTTAAAAAACCCTTACTGGATAGTCTTTGTGAATACTTGGAAACCCCTTACAGGATACCCCTTATTGGATATCTCGCTTATTTGGAAAATTCTCATTGGATACCCTTTGTGAATACCTCGCTCATTGTAAACCTCTTACTGGATACCTGCCATTGTATACCTCGTTTATGGGAAACCCTTTACGAAAACCCTTTATTGGATAACTTGCTTATCGGAAAACTCCTACTTTGTTCCTGTTATTGGACACCCCGCTTCTTAGAAACCCCTTATTGAATACCCATTATACAAACCCCTTACGGATACCCCTTATTGAATACCTCGCTTATTGGAAGCCCCTTACTGGATGTCTCCTATTGGATACCTCGCTTGATGGAAACCCTTACTGGATGCCCCTTCTGAATACCTCGCTTATCGAAAACCCCGTACTGGGTACTTCCTATTGGACACCTCTCTTACTGAAAACCTTTTAAGGAGACCCTTATTGGATACTTCGCTTATTGAAAACCCCTTACTTGGTTTGGCCTTGTTGGATACCCCGCTTAGGGGAAATCACTTATTGGATACCCCTTATAGAAACCCCTTACTGGATACCTCGCTTATTGGAAACCCCTTAGTGGATGTCCCACATTGAATATTTCGCTTATTGGAAAACCCTTACTGGACTTGGAATACATTTTAACGCTCAAAGACAAGGACAAAAAGACGAGAATCAGACACCACTCATTCAGCGCATCGTAGTGTCTGATTCTCGTCTTTTTGTCCGTGTCTTTAAGCGCTAAATAGTATTCCAAGTTCCAAAACCAACTAGCCCAACAATCTACTCTACCTTACTGGACACCCGTCTGAATACCTCGCTTACTGAAAACCCTTTACTGGATGTCCCCTATTGGACACTTTGGTTATAGCAAAACCCTTACTAGATACCCCTTTTTAATTGCCTCACTTATAAGAAACCCCTTATTGGATATCTCTTATTAGCTATCTCGCTTATTGGAAACCCCTTACGGATACCCTTGTAGGATAACTCGCTTATTGGAAACCACTTTCTTGATTCCCCTTGGATCGCTTATTGAAAATCTCGTACTGAATACTCCCTATAGAAAACCCTTAGGGACCTTGCTTATTGGAAACCCCTTACTGGAATCCCCTTATTGGATACCTCGCTTATTGGAAACCCCTTACTGGGTTCTCCTTATTGGATTCCTCGCTTATCGGAAACACCTTTTACTGGATACCTCTTTTTGATACCTCGCTTATTTGAAACACAATATTTATGCCCCTTATTTCTACATTTACTGGATACCTTGTCTATATACCTTCCAGAGAAAAAAAAATGAAGAAAATTGGATGGGCACAAGCATCTTATGGCTTCCATAAGATGGCAAAGAGCGTAAAAAGTTTATTCTGAAATAACAGGAAAAAACATGCTCAGATCAATTTTACTATGATTTAAAATCAACGTTTCAAGATAAAATGGATTCATCTTGCAAAAATACTTCAGGGCAAGATGATAAGTTCCTGTAAATCTTTAAACAAAAGTTTTTATGTTTTGTTTTAAAGTGCAGTGTCTCCCTTTATGATAAAAGAGTGTAAACCCCAAAGGCTAGAATCGCGGCCTATAATCATTACAGTCATTTTCATTTTCAACATACCAGCATTAGACAGAGCGACTTTGTTGTGAAGTTTCCCAAGCTTTTTTAGGTTCGATCAAATTATGCGACAGCTATAGGGCACGAACGCGCGAACTAAGTACTCAAGTTCAGCAGACAATTTTTTTTTAACGAATTTAAAATGTGCTACAACATTTTAACGACGAAGACCAACCCACAGAAAGAGGTACCGCATGTTTAAACAATCAACGAGGGCAGTCATTAAAAACCACTCACACTCAAAGGGGCCGTTTGCTTATTTCAGAAGCCTCGACCGTCTGGCTTTCATTATTTTAGAGGAGAAAAAGATGTCCCCAGGAAAGTAGGGGATCAAAAAGTCATTGTTCGGGTAGAAAATTTGTTGCATTGCTGTTGTTGTCCCTCGAGATAAAAAAAAAAAGTGGATAGAGGGGAAAGATTGACCCAGTTTTAAATAAGGAACGGGACTCCCCAAAATATCGCTGGACGCTGCTAAAAAAATTAATATAAAAATTAAAACAGAAAAAAAAAAATGGCGTCGGTCTTGACCCGCGCAGCACATCGCCTTCTAACATCGAACCGCGTCACTTCTATCTGGCCCGCCTTAACTCCAACGCTTTGGAATCCGCCAGTTTTTTTTCCCCTTTATTTTATGGCCTTGCTTGTCGTTTTAGTTGTTTTGTTATCGGTTTTCGTCGCTCCATTTCTGGGGATCGCCTTTCTTCGCCTTGGTCGCAGTGGGCCTTTTTTATTACTGGTGCGGCGGAAATGCTGATGGATTGTAAGCGGCGTCATTTTTGTTCGCGTCTGAGAACCACGGGCTGAAAACTGAGAACCACGTTTTGTGTGGTGTTTTTGGGGGGAGCGCGTGGGAAAGCTCACGTGATCAAGTTACAAAAAGGTTTCTCAAGTATTTTTGTTGGTTGTTTTTGTTATTGAATCGTGTTTGTTGGCGCCAGTCAGAGGATTTGCTGCGTAAGGTTTAGGACTTTTAAAAAAACCAAGCAATTTGGTGCACATTAAATTTTTTTTGCGATCTGTACAAAACATTAGCTTATATGATGGCTTATATTTTTTTTCTTATGTAACTGTGCCTTGGCGAACTTTGATGCGTCTGGTCTATGTGCGAGGAATCGGACGATTTGACCACACCATATGTACCGGGGCCAATGGATCTATCCTATACTTCAAATCAATCGCAAATGGCAGTTTCGCGCGTTATAACAGCCTACTTCTTGCAGGATGGCGTGGTTGCAAATTTATATGGCGATGGTATAGAAGGGGGACCATTCGCGTCATTCAATAGTTAGAAATAAAAACCCAAGGTTTTCTTGTGGGCTATTGCCTGTAGCCACAATAACATTTGTGTTTTGACACTTCAGCACGAAAAGGCTCAGCTTCATATGTTTTTTCATGAGCCGTTTTGTTTTTTTGTTTGCGATATTTAATTCAGGAAGCCTCTGTTTCCGTATTTTTTTACCAACCAAATGGGCCATGTAGCCGTCATCGCGGGAGATTAATCTGTCGTAGAACCCGAAACTAATTATTCCGCTTTATTAAATGTGGTGATTTGTTTGGTATAAACCCGATATAATGTTTCCCTTCTAAAGTTGTCCATTTGAAAGGGGCTTGTAGGGGCCGCGCCTGCCTAAAGCCTTTTTTTCTATTTTCACTCGTCAGTTTATTTTTGCTTTGTTATATTCATGGAGGTAGGAAGAAAAGGAGGCCGACATACCGGCTTAAGACAATCCGAAGCGAAACAATCCGAAACGAGACAATCCGAAGTGAAGCCGGAAGTAGAGGTCGCGGTCGGTGGGAAATTCCCGGGACCAGAAAAGCTGTTGGCGCCGAATCAGCTGTCCTCCCCATCCAATAGCGCCTTTTGGTGGTTTTTTTTTGTATGTTCCCCTCTAGAAGATTCCTACATCCATGTTTTTTTTTTAGCAAGAGCAGCCATGCGTGGCATTAAATAAAGACGTTTTCTCCACTGAATTCCATAGTTTTACTACAACGTTTGATGTTTCGCCACGTTTTAATAGAAAGGGAAAAAAAAAAACTTTCTTGGAGGCGGTGGCGAGGTCATGGATTGGCTGAGAGTGGTCTGATTGCACAATGAATATAGTTTCGTGTGTTCCCGTTAATACACAGTTGAAGGCTACTGCACAGTGGAGTCCACTCTTTTCAGTGTATGTTAAACGTACCCAAACTTATTTGGGCAAATTCAATTTAATTCGTGCCCCTTCCCTGTATGATTTTCGTTTAGCTTGTCCCTTCAGAAGGGATGTTTGAGAAAAACAAAATCTTTATTGCGTCTGTTCAATTTGAGTACGTACTTGTCTTCATACAGTACACTTTATCAAAATACGTGGAATATACCGAGGCCCAGAACATCATTTTGAAGGCAGTCGGTTCATCCAAAAATTTCGTTCTTTTTTGTTTGTTTTATCCTTTGATCCAGGTAACGTGACGTTACGTAGACTTCCGCGTTCCGTCCTCAACCCACCACTGGCATCACAATCCCACGCAGAGTTCCAGCTCCCTGCGCTGGATGGTTTGTTCTTGCGGGCCTCAAAAAAACAAGGTTTCGATTTTTTTTTTTTTTGGATCGAATCCCGTAACTGCTTGCAGCGTACGAACTCTACAGAAAAACTAGTTTTCGGTTTTCTGGAGCAGGTTCTAGACTTTTTAAATAAAAAAGTTGGGGCCGAAGTCTACGCAGCGCCGATTGGACCACATGTCTGCAGCCTTTTTTCGTATGACCAATGCCACCGTCCTGCAAGAAGGAAGGACGCCTCATGCGGTATCTGCAGGTTGCCTTTCGTATGGTGTATTAGCGTTGCAACCGCGGCTCGAGGTGCAAACGAGTAGGTTGCAGCTAAACGCCACCGTAACGAGCCACACGACTGGTCGCTTTAAAAGTCGGACCCGAATCTCATTACGTCGCGCCGTTAAAACAACTTTTTTTTTTTTTTTTTTTTTTTGCGGTAGTAAGTTCCCTCCGCCGTTAAGCGGACGTGGTAGTACATAACCGAGATCATCACGGAGTACGTTTTCGGCGCGTTGGCGGGAACTGGGTCAACGACCAGGATTCCGGAAACTAGTCGGCGACAAATTTCCGACGCGGGTAACGACTCGGGGAGGACGTGAGTTTGTTTCGGAAGTTTGGCGAGGTTTGTTGGGGTCGTAGGAACGAACCGAAAGTTCGTTTTGGGGATCCGCCTGTTGTAGACTTGCGTTGCCCTCGGAAAGCGACGGAAGCGAAGACCTAAAGTCGGTCGACTGCCTTGCGCGAATGTTATAGCAAGAGGGGAAAAAAAGAAGGAGGGGGGGGGGGGTTAATAAGGGCGCACCGTTTAGATTGGTAGAGGAATAAATTATATGTTGTGGCAGAAAAAACCTTTCCAGAAATTTATTTCACCCTCTCTTTCGTTTCGGTACGCAATCCGACATACGGCGCGTGAATTAGTACCGATGAGTAGAAAAGAAAAAAAGTGCATGTTAATTTGACAGTCTGTGATTTCAGAATGCAGATGGAAAAGAGCAATAATAAGAAGAAAAAAAAAAAGAGTACGTACCGAATTTTGTTTGCGTTTGTTTTATTTCATTTCTGTCCTGAACCTACAATGATTATAAAGAATAGATCGCGCCGCCTGCAGGATATTTAAGAAGCGTCCAAGTCACCCTGAGCGTACATCGGAGCAACCCCAGAATTCCCTGCGTCAGGCGTCGCAATCTTGGATTGCCGCGAGGTGGTGTGGGATTTTCCGGAAAGGTATGTTGCTCCCATGATTATAGGGATTGTTCTTTATTTTGATCGCTAACTAACCTTTTATTACGATGGGGTTCCTTCAGCAATTTTCTTTTGAAATTTAAGGTACCACTGGCTTAATAAATATTTTATGATTAAACAACCCGTTTGAAAATAAAGGCACAACTTGATTTGACTTGTTTTTACTTGACTTGTAAGACAGCTTTCGAATGGGGAACTTAATTAAGTCAGACATGCTGCCGGAATCGCTCTTTGAGGACACCATCTGCTGGTTTGGTATTTGTTCCCCAGAGTTAAGTTCCTGACGTTTCATTATAGGGTTGGTTATTGTGCATACGTACTTATGTTGTGATTATTGTTATGAAACTGTTCCATATATAAAGATATGCTCATATATGTTGCATTTATCCTTGAACAAACGAAACTTAGTTCTTCTTGAGATGATGACTAAAAACGACTAATTACTCATGAGCTTGTGACATGCTTCACGTATACCAGAATGAAGGCAAAATATTCTGCTGCATTTTCAGCAGAAGTATGTACCGTTTATTCAATAAACAAACAAGGAAGATACACGAGTTGTTGAGAGATAACGTTCAATAGGATTAGCGTTGCGTTTAAATTTTTTTTTAATGTTTTACGCAACACCGATTTAGATAACATACTTTCCTGATTTAAAATGAGGGAGTAAATCTCGTGATGGCCGTTAACTTTCTAATATATTCAAAACTCTAGGAATGTTTTTGGTCGGAATATTGGCACGAACGTCATAGATTACAGCGAATATTTTTTTCCACTGTCCCTCTCTTTTTCATCAATTTATTTTTTGCATTATGTTTTTAAATTATTTTCCCACTCGGTAGAATACATGTTTTCCTCTGGGGCAGACCCATCAGTTCCCGACACAATCGTTATTCGCATTTTTCGCGATACAGTACAGAATAATACAATACAAATACTTCTAGTCACGTTGGACAAAAAATGTCGTTTTTATTACGGCTGTTTGATAGATATAAAGGCGTTTTTATATTAGTTGTGTTTATTGATAATATTTTTGTTGCTTGTTAGCTATATTTTATGAACTTTTTTCTTAGGAAAACCCCCACCCTCCAATAATGCCTGAAGGCGATCCCGGTTCTTTGTAAATAAATAAATAAAATAATCTATGCTTCATAACTATCCGTTATCGACATACATTCACCGAGTGTCTTGAGTGGAAAAGCGAGCGACCTAAATAAGAACGTCAAAAAAGAAATACTGGCGGTACCATCGCCCGATATGTCGATCCAGGGATATAATTAAGCTTGCAGTTCTGCTGCCGGGTTAGTACATCGGCCAGATGTTTCCGCCATATGTAGAGTAACAAGGTTTCAACGGCCGTAGATGCCGTTGAAAGCCATGCCGTTCCTCTACGCTGCTGACCTGACTCTACCTTATACAGCTCCCTTCAATCCGTCCTTGACTACTGCCACCGGTGGTCACTGGAAAACCGCCCTTCTTTCAACCTGTCGAAATGCTGCTCCATGACGATCTCTCCGCAACGATCTTCTCCTCCGTCCTATGGCCTCCAGCTAGGAAGTTTCCCCTAAAACAAGTCGCCACGATGCACATTCTGGGTGTGCACATCGACCATCGCGTCCACTTTGGAGAATGAGTCTCCTCCGTCAGTGCTCGCGCACGCCGCCTTCTTGGCTTTGTGTTCCGGGTTACCCGGGTAATGAGCCCCGCAGTTTTTCGGAACTTGTACACGGAATCTTATGCAATTTTGTACGCAGCAAGGACGAGGACGAAAGGGAGAACAGGACACAACAGGGCGCCTTGTTTTGTCCTGTTCTCCCTTTTGTCCTCGTCCTTTTTGCGCACAAGATTGCATAAGATGTCAAACCAACTCGCCCAAACAACCCCTCTTCTTGTACACGGCCCTAGTCCTTCCAACTCTGGAGTACTGTTCTGCGGTCTGGCACCCACTCCAGGCTTCACTCCAGACGAGGCTCGAAGCCGTGCAACGTCGGGTTGCATGCACCCTCCACCACCGCCTGAATCCTGCCACCGATCTCTCCTACAGGTGTGCTGCCTCTGCTGCCCTCTACCAGGCTGCAAGGGGGCAAAGCCTCCTCCTAAGGAGACAGTTTGCGTCCATCCGTGTGTTTTGGCACCTGATGCAGCCCTCCTTCTCCGACATCGCCGCTCACCCTCGTATCCATCCAGTCTTTGGTAGTAACGCGTTACTTGTAAGTAACGCGTTACTGTACCTTCGTTACTTTTTTGGTAACTTGTAACTGTAACGAGTTACTTTTTTAAAATTTAACTTGTAACTGTAGTTCTATTACTTTTTTTTAGGTAACGATGAAACTAACGACGTTACTTTTGTCGTTACTTTCCAGTTTTTTTATGAATAATACATCACTGAACGAGTACAATTTAGCCATTCTTTGCGCTTTCCAAATTGTCTGTTCCGACATTTCGAGTGTCAAGTTATTTTTTGCACAAACTTGTGAATACGTTCTTTCTCGGCAGTCACGACCCGAATATAGTCACGTGTAGATTTGGTGAAAAAAAAAAGTAGTTATCTTTAGCACGCGCTTGTACTTTGTGACTGAACACTTGCGTATTAGTATCTTGAAGAACTATCTCTTTTGCGGTTTTTCTTTTTTCTGCGCAAACGCTTCTTAATCGGGTGAATCAAACGTGAAAGAACAATACACGCGGAGGGCACTGCGAATGTTTCGTATTTTGATTAGCGCCACCACTCCGCACTGCCCATGTTTCGTATTTTGATTTGCGCCACTACTCCGATGTAGTGTCAGCAGTCGAGGCAAAATTTACTGCTTTTTGCGCGGGGTTTGGTTCTGGCTTGCCGGCTACGAACTGAAATATGTCCAGGGACTCTATTAACCCAGCGCAACCGTCAACGAGCCAGCAATGTCCTATTGCTACCAAGGATATGATTGTTGATAAGAACAAAGGAGAACTACAATGGCCGGCGTACAGAGAGTATTTTGCTGTGGTGGAGGTGGTTACTAACAACTTGACCGCAGAAAACGGCACTCTGTTGCCTCAACGCCTACCCGGCAATCAAAAACCTGTTCCGGTGAAACAACACAGCAATCCCATCCAGCGCCTTAGACGAGCGCCTGTTCAGCAAGGGGCAGGGACGTGTTCGTTATCAAACAAGAGAATCTTTCAGACACTAATTTCAAGAAGCAACTGCTGCTAAGTTACAATATGAAGTAAAAAGCACACTTTTTAATTTTATGCAAAGAAACTTGGTGAAAAGCGTTTTTGGTTTTTACTATTTTTTTCTGTGTGTTATAGAAAAGTAACTGAAAAGTAACGTCCTTACTTTTTAAAAGTAACTGTAACTGTAACGAGTTACTTTTTAAAAGTAACTTACCCAAGACTGGATCCATCCACGCACCGGTGCCCTCCAGCCCATCCTCGCCCGGACGCTTCGCCACTGCCAGTCGTGCCTACTACGAGCGGATGTAGTTTGGCAAAGCCTGCCCGACTCCCTGACTGCTGTGATTCTCGCCAGCCGAGTGGACATTCGCTAACTACAGCATACTGTAACACATGTCATTGGCAATCAGGTCAGCTGAACACGGAAAAAACAAGAACACGAAGGAAAGGCCTGGACATTCACAGCGGTGTGAATGTCCAGCCCTTTTCTTCGTGTTCTTGTTTTTTCCGTGTTCAGCTGACCTGATTGCCAACAGTATGTACCAACTGGCTCAACTAAAAGCATGCCATTTAAGGTTTTTTTAGCTTATCTTCTTGTGTAAAATTATTGCTCTAGCTATCCCCCCCCCCCCCCCCCCCCTTATTATTTCTATTTTTATTTTTCGGGCTATGATAGGTCAGTTCGGTGGGCACCCCAAATGCATGGGCCTCCGCCCTTCCACCGAACTTGCACACCTGTCGTATTCCCATTTTATTTCTTTCAAGTGGAATTAAGTATGAAGTATGAATTGAAGAAGAAACACAACGGTTATACTTCGAGGAAACATGGATTACATAATAGGCAGCGGAGAGTGCCGTGACTGAAAAATGTTTCCTCCTATTGGCCCCGAGCGGGAGCGATTGGAGCGCTGCGATCGCTCGACCGAGACGTAGGATGGGGGATCACGTGATAAGGCCAGGTATTCCGCCTAGCTTTGGTCGGGGTCTTCGGAAACCGTTCGCTCGGTACTTTCGCTTTTTTTCTGCGTTTGAAGCCTGATCAGTACACGCGTGTATCGACTTCGGCAGTTTTCGAGCTCAGGGAGCATTGCTAAAGTACCGTTTGGTGCCGCAATACCACAGATAGGCGACCGACTCAAACATGACCTTCCACATTTACCCCAAGGAGAAGCATTCCAGTATGATTTCTAAATGTGAACAGTCTCACCCTGCATAGCAGTACCTTTCTGATACAACTTCAGTATCATTTAAACAATAGGGTTCACAGTGTATGTACAAGTTGGCGGCACGCAATCCAAGAAGAGCTGAGTGCTAATATACTTGAAAGAGTAATTTACAGAGGGTAACAAGACATACAATTTCACTTGCTATTTTAATGCAAAAATCACTCACAGCTTAGCGTTATTGAAGCAAACAGCAGCTGCATAAATGAGAGAATGTTATGTGGCTCCTTTTATTTTACTTTAAAGGTTGGTGATACAAGTATCTGCACTCGTACTAGCATAAGAATGCTGCTTATATTGTAGGGGCCCAAACAAAACAATTCTACAACTCTAATACATCAAGCTGGAGGAATATTTGCATAAATGTTTTTTTGTTTTTTTACAGAAGAAAGAAAAACAGCAGTTCTGTACACGAACACCTGTCATTGGCCTTTGGATGATCTGATATTAATTTGTGAAAGTAAATGTTATCAACAAGCTTTAATATTCGTCGGTCGAAAATTCCGACATCGCGGAAAAGTTACAAAGCCTGTGCTTCAAAAACGTATATATATATATATATATATATAAAAGGTCAGGTGCACCGTATTGACCCTGCAACTCGCGAATTGGGAAAGGAGCACGTTACCACTGAGCCACGAGCATTTTTGTTTTCTTGATTCCTGAGCCACGAGAACAACTGGGGACGTCCGATTATATTTGGAAAAAGGCGCCGCACTTCACCGTTTATCGCAAATCGCAATCTCTAGGAGTGCTCCAGTTGTTTCGCTCCCGGCTCTGGCCGCGAGCTCCTCAATCGATTTCACAGCGCGCCGGCCGGTGGGTACATACAACCCTTGATTCCTGAGCCACGAGAACAACTGGGGACGTCCGATTATATTTGGAAAAAGGCGCCGCACTTCACCGTTTATCGCAAATCGCAATCTCTAGGAGTGCTCCAGTTGTTTCGCTCCCGGCTCTGGCCGCGAGCTCCTCAATCGATTTCACAGCGCGCCGGCCGGTGGGTACATACAACCCAACCAAGTAACGATACACGGCATGTTCCTTCGCCCATGCTTTGCAGGAGCACGATGTGTCACCGACGTTTCTTCCATTCAGTGTTATCTCCAGCTTGTGCGGGTACGAAGTGAGTGCCGACATTTGGAGAACGAACCCAATAAACGTGTAGCAATCCTTATCCAGCTCCTTGATGCTACAGGAGAACACGTGTCCCGCTTCAAGAACACTTTCGCCCTCGAGCAACAGCCGGGATGTTTCGTGGGCCTTGTCCACGAACGCATTGATGCTGCTTACAGACAGCACAACTGAAGAAAGGGTACATAGTTGTAACGCGGTGCCCGGTCAAATAGAATTAAAAAAAAAAATTCGCCTTCCTTCAACGGTAGGTTGCACTTCGTAAGCATCAATTGCGGTGTGCGCGACAGCCGCCGAAAACGACAAGTTGACCCGTACCCTCTAGTCCACGCCGCCGCGCTTCTGTGCAGCAACCGTTTCCCTGCTCGCCTGCAACCGGCTCACCGGCTTCCCAGAAGTATTCGTACGGTAGCCGATTTAGGAACTTGACTGAGTCGAGTAGTGAAACAAAACATTGGGTTAAAAGAAGCATTAAACACCCGTCGTATTAATAAAAGTGAAGACCGAGACACTCCACCCTTGACGCAGAGTGCAGGAAACGGTCACGTGATCCCTATCCTACGTCACGACGATAGGGCCGTCAGGTGGCGCCACGCCATGTTCTCGAGACTAATAGCTATCTTTTTTCTCCGCACGTTTTCTTTCTTTACAACGGAGCTGTTAAGGGCTAGTTTCCCTAAAATCGTGTCCGTCAGCAAACAAATGATGACGCCAAACTCTGGACAACTACCGCCATCTATAAGCGACGGTCACAACCAGACAACCGGCTTGCCGGTTGTCTGATTGGCACCGTCGCTCATAGATGGCGGCAACCCCTCCAGCCTTTCCACTCTGGCTTGCCGACTTGCGGCCGGCCATTACTTCATTCCCACGATAGTACAGCGTCGCTGGTCTTCCTTCTTCCCTAGGGTGGAATGGCTGGAATTTTTTGAGTACCTTTATCAATCTATTGACACAACATTTTTTTTTTGTGAGTAGGATTAAACTTCATCGCTTTTTGAGGTTACGTGACGGCGTTCTGCGTGTTTGCTTCAGTCCGCAAAAAGCCATCGGGTGTTTGTGGTTTGCTCGCAGAGAATATCTGCCGGCTTCTCGGAGTGACTAACCCCTCTTTTTAATTTTAGCCATTTTACTAGTTTCTTGTTTATTTTTCTGCCCATCTACTTGCCTGTTTGTTTACTTATTTATTTATTTGTCTGCCTGCCTGCCTTCTGTCTGTCTGTTTAAATAAATTATTAATTGATTAACAATATCTCCAGCCACCTGTACGCTGGTCAAGGCAGGGGTGAACAGTGCTTCAGCGGGCGTACTGCTTAACAAAACAAAAATAAATATATGTACCAACGACAACAACCCGCTACGTATACTTGACAATAAATTCATCATGTCCACCGATATAAAATGGCTATAAATTTAAAGTAAATACAACGCGTAATAAACAACGTGGAATACGATTGAATATGAATTTGATCAGCGGCGTCAAGCAGCGGGCTGATATGTCTTATTGTTTTATTTTGCTGTTATTTTTTCGCGAAGATCGACTCGTTCTAAAATTCCGATGGAAAGGTTACAAACAGAAATAAGAGTGACTGCGCAGGCAAGCTAGCCAAAAATCACACAAAAAATGTAAAAAGAAAACGGAGACGAAAAGACACCAAAAAAAGAGGACAAACACCCGTTCATGTTTCTCTCCCTTTTCTGTGTCTGTTTGTCTCCGGGTTATTTTTCAGCACTCGTGACTCCAGCTCACGCACTTGGCCCGCGTCGGTGAGCGGGGAGTTTTTCCTTCGGTTCCAAATCGCTTTAACGTTGTTTTTTTTTATTTTCTGACCGGGGGAAAGTTTAGTTTTTCTTGCGCGCATTGGGACAGAGGCTGGGAGCGTGGTCCTCACGTGGGTGCAGACAACCACTTACCCGCTCTGCTGGCTGTCGTCAAGGCCTCCGCTGTTGTTATCAGCCCACGCCCCCCCCCCCCCCCCCCCCTCCTAAACAACAACAAACAAACAAGAGGCAGAAACGAGAGCCAGAAGGCGAGGTGGAAAGCCGTGCTCTTTGCCTGGTTGATGTCGAAACTGAAAATGGCCGGGTGCGCCGCAACTTTCACTCTGTTTAAAAGAAGAGTACTCTTTTTTTGTATCCTGTTTGCACAGCCTTTTAGACGTTTGAACGCTCAAGTCCGACTTTTCCGAACCGCCTTGTCTTGCCGCCCTCTGGTCAATCCATACAGAACTCGCTCTCTTCTCCTCACCTGAACGCCAGGGGATAGAGAGAGTAAAAATAACATTTTCTCTAAAGCCAGCAAAAAAAAAAAAAAAAAATTATTGAGAGAATTATTGTGATTTTTATGACGCTGGAACTTCTTTCTTCTCCTTCTCTTTTGTGAGTATTCAACGTTAGTTGTCAGTTAG